>NC_079137.1:66042648-68442648 GCF_945859705.1 Episyrphus balteatus | reverse complement strand
TACCCTAACCCTATTGCAAAATAAAAATACAATGGTGTAAATTTTTTTTGACAGATGGCAGCTCACCGTCGTGTGTCACCCATGATGAACAGTTCTTTTTTATTCTTATTCTTTTTTATTTTGTTTCTTTTGATGTAATTTGTGAAAACAAATTAACCCGAACACAACAAAGAATGAAATTATAAAAAAATTGAAAAAAAAAAGAAGAAGCATCGGTGGAAAGACAACTCCGTAAAAAAAAAGGGTGAAGCTGATATAATTCATATCATGGATTCCATTCAATATTTACTATAGATAAGAAGAGGTGCGTTCACGATCTATTGTAAAAAAATAAAATTTTACACTTTTACTAGACCTGTTGCACCAGATCGTGAATACCCCTAATTAATTGTTGAATGAAAAACAAAAAAATACTGATTGAGTGTTTTTATTTTGACATTTGAGTGAATTCTGATTTGAATTCTGTTTTGAAATCAAGAAGAGAATTTTTATTCTGAGAAGCGTTCTGCCTGTCAAACTCGGGGAATAAAACACTTTCAGAAGGCTTCTGAATGATTCCGGACGCTTCCGGAGAGCCAATCGAAAACGCCATAAATTTGTTTGGATTTAGTGAGATTGGATTTAAAAAATTGGATTTAAGATTGGATTTAAGCAGTGAATATTATGGAATTGGATTTATTTTTGACATTGTTTACATCCAGATGTATTTTTTAAACTGGTGAATAATATGGCCGTTAGGCTGGGGCTCCATGAATTTAATTTGACGATTTTGGTGGATTAACTGCAGTTCTACTTTGGTTCAAGCATGGATTTTGCTGTTTTAACATTACACGAAACTTGAACCAGTGCTAAACCTCAGGTTTACCATTGTTTTCAAAAGATGAAAATATGTACAACTGGCCCTGAGAATAATTGGTATTTTTTCCACACAAAAAACTTTTTTTGTTTGAAACAGAGTTTAACCATGGATCAAGGATTTGAAAATAAGCTTAGCCAAGGATCAGTGCTGACCTAATAGTTGTTGATCCACGTTTTAACACGTTTACAACGCAATTATCCCTCACAGTCACAACTTGCGGCAGTCACAAAAATTCTCAAAGTTGTGATCTCACAACTCACAACAACTTATGCTGGATTTACATACGTCTGCATGCAGAAAAGTAAAGTGAAGATCTCTGCATTTTTATCTACTCTCTTTATCCAACATGTGTGATGGTTCTTAAATACTGGTGTCCCCTTTCAATGCAGTTCTGGAAATGCAGACGTAATGTAAATCCAGCATTAACGAAGAATAAATTCATTTTGTGACTCTCACAAGTTGTAACTGAGGGCAAGAATCGGGGGGTTAAGTTTTCCAATAATTTATTAGATTGAAATTTGTAACAACTTTTGCATAAAATGAATTGAAAATGAAAAAACCTTAATGAAATTAATTTGACTCAATCTAAACATGGTCTAAGATGTTTTTAGAAATAAACAGTTTCTACCTTTTACCTACCACTCACCCTTATATTTCCGTCAAAAATCCATTTCCGGTTTCGTTTTCTTCTTTCAAACTCAACGAACGTTAAATATTTTTCATCGAACTGATCGAACTGTCATGTGTCATTTTTCTGTCTTTTTTTTTTGTACAGCTGTCAACCCGCCTCTAGCAGCGACAGCACAGCATGCTCGGTCGACTACGAGAAGAGATGTGTTAAAAATTTGTTTTTGCTAACAAAATTATAATTTTCCACTCCGAAAACAATCTTTCTCTTAGCTTAAAAATAGAATATAACTTTAAATTCTAAATTTCCGGCCCCCTACAAATAAAATATCGTGTTTTTTTGTGTACACATTTGTGGTTTCTAAAGAATTTACATAATGGAAGATTTAAGGTAACACAAAAGAAAGAAAAAAAAACATTTTCTAAAATATTCGATACTTATTCAATACAAACCTAAAGTCAATGAGATAACAGATAGTTCATATTTTATGAGATAACATCATCAAGTTGTTTGTTGTTTCAAATTCTTTAGAATTATTGCGGTAGTGTTGTTTTTTTTTTTCTAGTTTTAACTTGTGTCTTTTGCTCTCTGATCTCTTGACGTCTATAGTTTAGACTATCATCATGCCATTCATACCTAAACTATTCTATTAAAACGTGTATTCAAGATTTAACAATCATAAATAATTGTCTTATTTAAATTTTTCGGAAGGTACCCATCTCTAATTGATAACAGACTTTCTCTCTAATTTCTTAGTCCAAGGCATTGCTTGATTACCTCGTTTACTTTTATGAGTTTTTCTCCTTTTGGTTTGCTTTATTGTGTTTTTCTGTGTACCGCCAAAGCGTGGGCATTCATTTAGCATTCGTTTGCATGCTAAATTTACTTACGTATGAACTCCGTTTACCAGCAGAGTGTTGTTTATATGAATGCAATTTGCGGGTTCAATTTATCTTTTTGTTTGCTTCTATTTAAACTTGAAATTCTTGGTTTATTTTGGTTCTTTATAGTTTTTTTGTTCGTATATTTTTATGCTCGTGTCTTATTGAAGGCCTTTCAAGGAAGTGGGAAGCATTTGCTGTTACCTTTAAGTTATTAACGTTTGAGGACGTGTGAAATTAACTGTCTTTTCTTGTTAACTATGGGAACGAGGGATTAAATTTAAGAAAAGTTTGTTAAACTTTTTGAAGGGAAGCTACGGAAGTAAGCTATATACGCGCAATGACGCCGGTTGTTCTAATCCTTCTCTAGTCCACTTAAAGAGTTCTTCTTCTTCCTTTTTTCTCGGCGCTGTTATGATCTCGATGTCGAGGGGATCATAACCTTCCCACGTTACTGCTTCACACTAGTGATCCGCCTGTGGGGTTCGCCGGGTTGACCTCAGAAATCGGCGGCAAGCCTCCCGGTTTTGTATTGTTCCGTTTCTGAGGCCAACTGAATGCTGGTGTTTTTGCATTTGCTTGTACCAGGAGTTTTTAGGCCTACCTTTCTTTTTATTTCGTGTTGGAACGTTATATGATATTGCTTTTTTGACGGGGTTCTCAGGATCTCTCCTTTGAACATGGCAATACCAACTGAGTCGGTCGTGTTCAATTTTTTGGGAGATGGTATTTTTAACATGAAGGCTTCCTCGGATCTTCGTACTTCTAATTCTATCAAGCTTTGTTACTCCTGCTGTCATGCGAAGCATCTTCATCTCAGCTGCCGTTAACTTACTCTCATACTTTTTGTACATTGTCCAACATTGTGAACCGTATGTGAGTGCTGGACGCACAACTGCGGTGTAGAGCCTTCCTTTCAGCTTAGGGGGCATTTTTCGATCACAGAAGATAGCAGAATTTTCCCGCCACTTCATCCACCCTACGCTTACGCGATGATTGATATCGTCATCACAAGTACCTTCGTTATTTATCATAGACCCCAGATATTTAAACTTTTCACACTTGGGAAGCACTACACCATTCAAATAAATGTCAGGAATAGGCCTGTGTGGATCAGAAAATGGGCAGCATAGGTATTCTGTCTTTTTCGCGCTTATGCGGTACCCACTACCTTCTAGAACATCCACCCATACATCAAGTGCTCGTTGCAGGGATATCGGGTCTTCACTTATGATGGCTCCATCGTCAGCAAAGAATAACTGATGCACTTTTGGGTCCGTCACTTTGCCTTGGAGCAGGTAATCAAGAACGGTAATAAAGAGCAGAGGACTCAAGACGCTTCCCTGGTGTACACCTACTGTGATTTCGAATTCTTCGGTGACTCCAGCTGCACATCTTACTTTAGTAACTGCTCCATCATACATGTCCATAATTATCCGCACATAGGTTTCCGGAACTCCTCGTTGTCTGAGGGCCACCCATATCAGATCTCGTGGTTGTCGATCGAATGCTTTTTCAAAATCAACCAATACCACATGCAAATCCTCCAAGGAATCTCGATGTTTTTCCATAATGATTCTGATACTCTGGATTGCATCTGTGGTTGATTTACCCGCAACAAACCCGCACTGGTCATCAGATAGCCTTATTATTTTTCGCAGTCGGCTACCCAAGACTCGCTCAACGATCTTCATGGTGTGTGACATCAGCTTAATCGAACGGTAATTATCACAGCTTCGAGTATCACCCTTCCCTTTGTATATTGGAAGAAGATAACTTTCCCTCCATTGATTAGGCATTCGATCACCTCGTATAAGCTTGGAAACAAGAACCATGAGCCATCTAGACCCGATTTCTCCCATCTTTTTCCAAAACTCTGAGGGTATTTCGTCTGGCCCAACAGCTTTTCCCTTTTTGGAGTATTTTACAGCCTCACTAACTTCTTCGACTGTGACATCGGATACTTCGCTTAAGTTAGGTGAAGCTATTGGAAAGTGTAGCCTTGGAAATTGTTCATTTAGAAGTTCGTCACAATACTGTCGCCACCTGTGGAGGATTTCTTCGTTTTCCACAAGTAGTTGGCCTTGAGCATTGTTAATAAACTTTGCCGAACAGATCTCCTGAGCATTTCTTCTTCTTTGAGCGGCTATTTTGAAGATGGTTGCGCCCTTATTCACGTTTTGTCGTAGCTCTTGAATAGCACCAGCAGTCGGGGAAGAAATTTCATCTAGCTCCCGATACAGGTCTTCCGTATTCTTGGCTTGAATTTGGGCACATATCTTCTTCGCTTCTTTCTTGCAGTTTCTGTATTCCACTTCGAGGCGTGACTTTTGCTCTGTATTATTAGAGGGGCACTTCGACCAAGCTTTGAAAGCCATTTTCTTTTTACTTACAACTGCTTTAGCTTCATCATTCCACCACCATGTTTCTTTGCCTTGTTGGTTGTGTCCTTTTGAAACCCCTAACAGTGTTTTGGCTTTTTCTATGCAAGTTCGCTGTAGGAGGTCCCACATACTTTGTGCTGTACTCTCTTCATTTCGAAATATATTGGTGTTGTTATACAGATAGTTTTGCATATTCGAAATAAAAGCTTCGCCTTTTTCCTTATCCAGATTATACCATTTGATCTTCCCAAAAGTCTTTGTCTTTTTGTTGTCGATCACTGTCTCCATAAAAAATTCTGTCAGTAGGAGACGGTGTTGGTGGGCGATCGCTTCTCCCAGTATCACTTTACAATCCTTGACCCGAGGTTTCATGAAACTAGATACCAAATGGTAATCAATCTGAGTCTCATTTCCACCACTGCTGTAAGTGACCAGGTGTCGGCTTTGTTTGATGAACATGGTATTAAGTACGATAAGACCATATGATTTGCACGAGCTCAGGATGTCTTCACCAGGAGAGTTCCTGATGCCGTATCCGAGGCCTCCATGGCAATCTTCATAGTCTTCGTTTGTTTTCCCGACATGTCCATTTAAATCTCCGCCCACGAACAAAAACTCTTCCTTTGGGATGTCCTTAAGTAGGTTGTGAAAATCTAGCCAAAATGCATCTTTTTCCACCTGCTCACATCCAATTTGGGGAGCATATGCAGTGACAATATTCCACAACTTTCCTTTAATCACCAATTTAAGGTACATCAAACGGTCACTGAATTTCGAAATGGACAATATGCTGCCTAAGAGGTCTTTTGCAAGGATGATTCCGATTCCGTTCTTACCCTTTTCCGTTCCATAGTAGAACATCTTGTAATTTGTTGTCCTTGTATCCAAGAAACGGGCCCTATTTCCCGTGTTACGCCATTTCGTTTCTTGGACACACAAGATGTCTACTCGCCTTCTTATCATCATCACTTCCAGCTCGAAGCTTCGACCTGTCATACTCCCAACGTTCCAACTCGCAACTCTCAGATTTTGTATAATCTGTGGCATTACTTTGCTAGCCCCCGGAATCCGTCTAGCTCTGACCCGAGCATTGCTACTCGGTCCAGGATCAGTACCATTAGTAATGGTAGTGCCTGGCGGGGTAGTGTCATTTCTTTGGACGAGTACTTCCATAATGCTTCAGTTCACAAAATCTTGCGAAACGTTGTTGTTGTTGTTGTTTTTTCGACGCGTGCATACTCCAGTTTTGTATTTGATCTCTCTTTAACAGCACCGGTGATCTCCAGTCGTGCCAACCCAGGGACTGGCATGCACACTTTTGGGAAAGTTTACAGGTGTTAAGTGTCGCTAGGTTCACCTTGGTGTTTGTGACCTAGATAAATTTGCTCCTTTAGTCGCCTTTTACGACAAGCGGGGAGGCGCTGCAGGAATATTCTAACCCGTCCCTGCACAGGGAATTTAGTCCACTTAAAGAGTTATCAGTGAAAAAAATTGGAGAATGTCCAAAACCAAAGAGTCGGCCGTCTTATCAGTTATCCAATTACATGCTTCCAGTTACTTATTAATTTCGATAAGATTGAAAATTATAAACTCATTGAACTTCAGATAATCTAATCCAAAGTTTGATTTGAGAGCAGTCATCATTTTTCGACCTTTGTCGTCACGACACAATTATTTATGATAAGACTGATAACATAGCTTTTCCACTCATTCAATCACTGATTTTGATAACTTATCATTTCTTACTTATGTCAACAAGTCTCGTCAAACTAACAAATCTTATTAATAAACAGATGTATTCTATGCTGATTTAGTTAAGGCTCACTTTTTACTTTTACAGAGATCAAATAAATATGATTTTTCAGAATGAGTACTTATTAAAATTACAAACATTAGATTATCATTGACATAATAAGTGATTTGAAATTATTTCTGCTTTGATTAAAATCGAATACATTTGCATATTGATTGAATTTAACGCAAGCATTTGTTATCGGCTCATTTTGGCCATAATTTGTTGCATGTCGTGAAATATATAAAAAAGCGTTGCTTCTAGGTCTTAGACTCTAGAAGGTGCATTTATACCGAACAAGGCTAAAAAAGGCGGACATTCAATATGGTTCGTTATTACATCTCTCGCGAATATTACATTAAAGTATGTATGTATGTAATTCTAAATGATATAGAGATCCCGAAATTCATGAGAGTTTCTAAACAAAAATCCGGACATAGCATTAGCCCTTGATAGAATGTAATCAATATATACACCAAAAGAGAGATGTTCGTAGATAAAAAATGACCCCCAAGTCTGTTAAACCCTATGAAGTGTTATGATTAAATAAATAATTTTTATTATACCTTAAATTTTTTTTTTAATTTTATCCTAGGACAACCAAAAAGTACGTTGTTATCAGAAGGCTAGGATTAGTTATGAGATTTTCTAAGAAATTTAACGATCCTCATATTACAAAAACCTTATAATAATTGTGAAATCATTGTAAACACATTTTTAATTTAAAGTCTGCAGTCGAAAAATAAATAAAAACACCTACTCTTCCTCTTTACAATTTCAGAGAAGGTCTACTTTTGGGTTGCGGTAATCCTCTACTTGATATATCAGCAGTAGCTGATGAAAAATTCTTACAAAAATACGATCTCAAGCCGGACAATGCAATTTTGGCCGAAGACAAACACATGCCCTTATACGAAGAGCTAGTCGAGCGTTACAATGCCGAATACATTGCCGGCGGTTCTGTTCAAAATTCTCTACGAGTAGCCCAATGGATACTCGAGAAGCCCAATGTTGCTGTTTTCTTTGGCTGTGTGGGTGATGATAAATTTTCTAAAATTCTAGAAACCAAAGCCCGTTCGGATGGCGTCAATGTGCAATATCAATATACCCAAGAGGCTCCAACTGGTACGTGTGCTGTACTTATAACCGGCACACATCGTTCGTTGTGTGCAAATCTAGCAGCGGCCAATCTATTTACAAAAGATCATTTGGCTACACCGGATAATAAGAAATTACTCGAGAATGCCGAGTATTATTATATATCTGGATTCTTTTTGACTGTTAGCCCACCGAGTATTATGGAAGTGGCACATCATGCCAATAAGCACAATCGAATGTTTATGATGAACTTGAGTGCTCCATTTCTGTCGGAGTTCTACAAGGAGCCAATGATGGCTGCTCTTCCATTTGTTGATATTCTTTTTGGAAATGAAGCGGTAAATATGAAATTTGTTGATTCCAAATAAATTTATAAACGTATTCGAATTTTATAGGAAGCAGAATGTTTTGCTCAACAACAAAGCTGGGATGAAAAAGATATGAAAGACATTGGCAAGAAAATGGTCAATCTTCCTAAAGAAAATCCTAACCGCCCACGTATAGTTATAATTACCCAAGGACAAAATCCTGTGCTTCTCATCCAAGAAGATAGTATCGAAGAATTTCCTGTGGAAAAGTTAAAACGTGAAGAAGTTGTAGATACTAATGGCGCTGGTGATGCTTTTGTTGGTGGATTCCTGTCGCAATACGTACAAAAGAAACCCTTAGGCGTGTGTATTCGCTGTGGTAATTGGGCTGCAAGACAAATTATACAACGTAGTGGATGCACGTTTGAGGGAAAACCTACTTTTGAGGAATAAAACAAAAACAAAAAAAAGAATAATAAGTAAATAAGAATTTATATCAATTAATTGTTGTTAAGTTTTGTAGACACTCAGATAAATCCAAATCACTAAAATCTCTTTCTAAAGCACCTGAATGTAACTTCTTTTGTTTCATTCAAAATAAAAATTGTATCAAATTTTAAATATTGAATGACTTACGCATATATTATAATTTTTTTTAAATGGTAAAGGAGAAAACCTGTTAAATTGTATATAACATTTAAGCTTGTATTGGTATTTCTTGGAATTATTTTCGATTTTCAAAAATTATTTTTGTTAACTAACCATAGGACCTCGAATCCGATTAAAATCGTTTTGAAATTAATAGAAGTATTTGAATTTTTTTTTAAGTGCTGAAACACTATATTTTAGATGAGAAAGTTGTGGATTGGTAAGAACTGATAAGAATGTAAGTCGCTAAAGTCATTTATTTTGGTTAAGAGACATACAATCTGCTGCTCAAGGTTGAGTAGTAAATCTTGTAAAAGGTTATACACACTTGTAGATTAAAATTAGGTTATAAACTAGTAAAGCTTAGTATGAATTACAATTCTAAAACTGCTTTACTTTTAAGGTTTTTTTTTCCCTAAAATCAGTAGGGACTCATTTTTTTTTATTTTTTTCGCAAAGCAAAACAAATACTAGTATAGCTATATGAAAAAAGTAACTTCTGAACTGTAGAAAAAAAACTTGGCTTATACGGTTATAGCGATCAGGAAAAAAATTCTGGGGTCGAATTACGGCATACGATTTTGATCATACGTTAACGTATATACGCTATTAGTCTCTATCTTTTTCTACTGATTAAATAGAGACAGCAATAGTCAAAACGTTAACGTATGATCGCAATCGTATGTGTAATTCGACCCCTGAATTTAAAAAGAAATTTTACCTTATCTATTTATGGAAGAAAATGGATTTTATAGACGTTCAAAAATGTTTATCGGAAATAAAGTTACAGGACAGGGGCATAGTTTAGCAAAAAAAAAAATTCGGATGAAACCCTCAATTTGTGTTTTAAATCGAGTAAAAACATAAATTTGAATTTTGTTCCTGATCATTATAACCTCCCATTACCTAAGCTAAGCTAAATTAAGATTAGGAAAATTTAAACTCATTTCCCTCGCAGACCTATTCTGAAATAAAGCTGCAGGGAAAATGTTTTTTCACCATCCTCCCAAATTATGTCGAAAGACATATTATTAATGTAAAGTAAAAATTTTTCACAAAAACCTACCAATCACACAGGTTTCAGAGGACTTTTGTAAGCATGATCAGTTGTTTCAAACCTTTGGAAAACATTTATCTCAAACAATTTTTACTGGGAGAAAAAAGATTAAGTAATTCCCAGTACGTTTTTTGCCCTATTCTGATATTCGATTCAAGTGAATCGAACGATTTCTTTCCTTTATTACTTTGAACTGGCTTTGAAACCCCTCTAACTTTCAAATCGTTGTTTTCGTTTGTTAAGAAATTCTTATCTTAAGTTTCATTTTAACCCCTTCTTATTTTAGACATTCACGTGAATCGAATAGAAATAGTAAAATAGGGCCGTTTGTGTGTTCGTGAGTGAATGCGGTGATTGTTATAGTCGAGTACGCAGATCGAACTAAATTTTAGCTTCCATACAGTTTATCGAAACAAAATTAGCCGATTTTTTGATAATTTGTATGGGAGCTAAAATTCGGTTAAGTTTTGGAAAATGTAGGGGTTCTTATCTGTCCTTAAAAAAAAAATAACTTTCACCTATCTTGTTTTAACAATCACCGATTAAAATAATTAAGTGCACTCCAATTGGGTCACCCTATATAAATACCTTTAAAAAAAAGTAAAGTGGCATCATTGTTTTAATTACAATCCACATTATGTGGAATCTCTTATCAGTAAACTTCAAACGTCAAAGCAAAATAATGTTTTTAATTTGCTAATTTTCGTTTTTAATTGATTTTCGCTTAAAAAAATTACATAAAATAATCGCATTTAACTTACATTCAAACAAAATAAAACCATCAAAGAATGATTGAGTTTTTCGCAGGATTATCTAATGTTTACATTCTCAGTACGGCAACAGTATTTTTGGCTGTGATAATTGCATTGTATTGCGCAAATTTAACAAACTATGGGGTCTGTTTTTTTGTTTTGTTTTTATTTATGTTAATTGAACACTCGTCTAAAATCAAGGTTAATTTTAGGATGAAAAATTATTAAATGCAACAGATAAAGATTCAAAACAAACTGAGGCAATGAATGAAAGCAAGGATGTAGCAGAATCTGATTCAGATATTGAACTTTCGGAGGGGCTAGTTAGTAAACTAAAGTCGGCTCGTTTAAAGGAGCTTGAGAGCTCTCTTACCGATGATCAACGAGAAGAAGAAAGGAGGTATGTTTTTAAACTAATTGTTTTCTATAAAAATTAAATGTTTCTTCAATTGTTAAGGGTTGAACGTGAACAACTTTCTGCAATATTTGAGCTTCTCAAACGACAAGAAGCTGAACTCAATATGAAAGAAATTGACGAATCTGAATTATCAGCCCAAATGGGATTATATCGCTGATTCATATCAAAATCAAGGACAATAAAATACAAAAATTATTTACTTTAGATTTATAATTAGAAGCAGAATTGAAATATTGATGGTTTCATATGAGTATTACTTATTTATAGTATACTGCTAAAATTCTCTTAAAAAAAAAAAAACTTAGCTAGTCTGTGGTGTGTTATTATATTATATAGATATATTTATTCTTCCATTTAAAAAAAAAGTAGATACTTTAAGCAAACGAATGTAATTGAAAAAAAAAATGATTTTATGCATTTATGTATTTATAAATAACACCCAACAATGCAAAGATGGAATGAATTTAGAAAATTGTATAATCTAGTCAAATTATTATTAGAAAAAATTTTTGTGTTTCTGAAAGGTTATAAAGGTTTTATGATATTTTCCATAGAAAAAAAACAAACAAAAAAAAAAGGATCTTTGGGTATTTTTATGAATTGAAGAATGTTAAAAGATTTATACGATTCAGCGAAAGAAAATCATTAATTCCACTTGCCAATGGTCATAAGGGATAAAGTCTTAAATATATAAATGATAAAGAAGTGTAATTTCAAAAAATTACAACAAAAATATTTACGTTAAGTTGTACATGTAACCTTTTTTGTGAAACTAACATCCACTGAGCAAAACCAAAAAAAAAAAATCAAAAAAGCTAGAAAGACCAGCAACACCATATTCGACAAACTAGTTTTTTGTAGAAAAAAAACTAAGCCAAAGACTACTAAAATTTCTCAAATGAAGTAAAATAGTTCAATTTTAAAAAAGAAAATAGAAGTAACATTTCGCCTTTGGTTGCAACTGTCTTCAATGATATTTCCAGACTCATCTCCCAATTACTCGGATGTGGGACTAGAGCGACAACCTATGAATTGAATTAAATTCAAATCTTGACAGGATTGTTCAGTAAGATGTTATTAAGCACGTGGAATTTAATACATACTTTTAAAACTCAATGCTACCTCGTGTTACTTAAACGCAACACACCTGCTTATTCCATTTTAACGAGTGGGATTTGAATAGAGGGAACTGAATTATCATGATATTCGATACATACCTTCACGCAACCAAATTTCCATTTGAGATCAGATAAAATCGGAGGACTATATTCTTTGAATGGAGCGAAGAACCAATCCGTTGCAGGAAACCTCTAACACCTCTAACAAACTTACTTGTCGCGAAATAGTTTTCTTAAAATATGATGAACAGCTTTAACTCTATCGACAGAATTATCGAATGGAGAGTCCAAAAAAATTAATGCTTCAAAATCTTTATCCTTTCTGTCTATAAGTGGCTATTGCCGTAATGATACCAAGAAATTTTGTATCCTTGATATAGTACATAATTTATTACAAATAGCCTCCTGTTTAATGTTTGAAGTTTTCGCCTCGAATCAAGGTGGTTGGAAATTCTGTAAATTAAAGTCCTTCCTTGAGCATTTAAAACTTAATTATGTTTTTCAAACGTATTACTCAGCTTTGACCTACTGACTTGCATTCTGAAAATTGGATTGACCCACCATTGTTCCACATTAAGTGTAACGCCAAACTGCTATTTTGCACAATTGGTATGCAGCACATAAAAATAACAACTTCAAAACATCAAAATATCTTGTTGTGATATAAAATCTTTATATTTTACAAAAAGACAAAAAAAGAAAACTTTTTTTTACTTTTTGGGTCTGCCTGCACTTTTTTTTCCACCAGCCGATTGTTTATCTTTGTTGGTTTTACTCGCAATTAAAGGATGAGTTTCTAAAATACAAATAAAACATACAATTTATTCTTCAATTCAATTTGATAATTAAAAAACAAAATTTACCATCAACTGGAGCATCTGGTAAACTTATATCATAGGTACTCATTTTGCGTCTCTTTGTCGGCACATCATCATCAACATCCATCGGTTCACTTTCTCTCGAAATATTTGGATCACAACTTTCTTGTGCTGCCCAACCATCTTCGGGATCTTCAACTTCCGGAGCCATTGGTAGAAATTGCAAAACATTCTCATCATCGAACTCTTCATCAGAACTACAAAATGCAGCAACTGGCTCCACCCTACAAACATCAACTTCGGTTTCTTCATCCTGTTTTGCTTCTGCACTCAGATCAACTGATTTATCTTCGTCGGTGATGTCGAATTCGGATTCTCTTTCTTCGTATTCAACATTTTCATCGAGTTCTTTAAAATCTGGTGCAAAGGCTGACCAATTTTCAACTTGATTTTGTGCCCATATCGATACTAAACCCGAACTGATACTTGCGATTATTGGTCGCACTGGATGCCAAACAACATCTAGCAGGAGTTCACCTTTGGTGCCGTGAAGAATTTTCACCAAATTACCAATTGATTTCTCCCAAATGTACAAAGCATGCTGACGTGCACTGCCGGCGCAGATATATTCTCCATCGCCAGAGAAACAGCATTTTTTCCAGGTGGTTCTGTTTTAAAATATTCAAAATTAGGATATATTACTTCGTATACTGTAATTGGAACTTACTTGTTGACTAAATCTTGAAGTTTTTGAATTGGTTCGGGTTCTCCATCCCTTCCTTGATTGATTATCTCCCGAGAGTCGTAAACTCTTATAACACGATCGGATGTGTTGATAAGAAAAGCACTAAAATGATTTGCAAGACATTTTATATTTTTTATAAGGAAACTTTATTAATGTTTCAACTTCACACGTATCTTTCAAGCTGAGGTAAATGCTATTGCAAAATATGCACATATAAACCTCGAATTAAAAAACTGAAGCAAAAACATTGTCATTATGTCTATATATCAAGCTACCCTAAAAGCATTTTAATCCTTCGAAATAAACTCCAACCTAGTATTGGAGTATATAGGAAAACTTAACGAAATTGCCAAAAAAAAAAACAAAGTCACTCTCCAGTCTCCACTGGGTACCTACCTGGACACTTTGGTGTCCAGGGGAACAAGGAGGCGGGCTCTTTAGCAAAAACGGGAGCAAGTTCTCGTTTAATGGGACGAGAGGACAAGGACCCTATTTCATAAAACTACAAGTCTAATATTTATTTGTGAATTTACTTGTAGCTTGTAAATTATCATTCATTAAGAATTTGAATAGACAATAACTACAAGTATCGTAGACTTGTAGCTACAAGTAAAATTTACGAGTGCGGCGAATATTTCTGTTTCATAAAAGTATTTGCAAATTTTGTATTTGTGATAGTCTTGTAACTACAAGCGATTTTTTAAAAGAGTAGAAAGACTAAAAAAAAGGATGGTGATTAATGTTGCGTCTTTTGGGCTTTAAATGCATTTCATGGATAACGTTATATCACTAAAGGCTAATTTTTCAATTGTCAGATAAGCCTCAGTTAGAGCTTATTCCTAGGAATAAAAGTTTTTTTTATATTGACATTTATTCTTCTGATAGTCTAACTGACGATTGAAAAATCAGGGTTAAATGAAACTAAAATTATCAAGCATTAGCTGCGTTCTTTTATGAACTTTTTTCTACTGCTTAGTACTTAAAACTACTTTGAACTACTTTTGCTGTATTGAAAAAGTAGTTCAAAGCTGCATTTAGTACTAAGCAGTAGATAAATATTTCCAAAGGAACGCAAGAGTTCACAGCAAATTTTGGGTGTCATTGATAGATAGAAATGTAGGAGGAGTGCGGGAGACTGAGCCACTTTTTGTTGAACTGTTCATTAAAATTTCCCCATTCATCTCAGCCAAATGTTAGATACATCTTCGTAAAGATACATTTATCTGCTTTATGATAAGCCTCATAAACCCTATGCACACACTAACCCTAAAGAATTTTTGCCAAACACCAAATGAGTGCGAACAGATTTTTGGCTCAAGTATCCTGCTTAGCCGGGAAAGGTGAAAGGTGTTTTTTTTTCTAAGAGACAGTAAAATATGCAATTGGTCCCAAAAACCCACTGATTTATTTTATTTTTGGTTTAGATGACAAATTAACGTTTTAAACCTAGGACGCACCTGAAGTGAAACGAAAAATTTTGAAGTCTCCAAAGTCAACAGCTAACATTAACAAAAAAAATACCATCGGGTAATATAGCAAAGTAAAAATAATAAAAGTAAAAAACAAAAATTTCAAGAAAAAGTATCAGAAAATAAGTTTTAAAGCAAAAACAAAACAAATTAAATTTCGTTCAAGATTTTTCGTTAACGAACATTTCGTTTCGCTTCAGCTGCGTACTAGGCTTTACACGAAAAAAACTGGTCTCTTCACGGGCCACTGAAAGTTAAGAAGGTACCTTAACATTTTGGGCCTAGTAAAAGAAGAAACACCAGATCACATTCTGGGTAGATGCAATGCACTAATACTAATTCAAAATCCTGGGTTACTACTAGGTCGAAGAGGAAAAATGACACTCTAATACCCCAAATATCAATCAATCAATCAATGTTTCAACTTACTCTCCCCGCCTGGCAAACTCAATACTTTTCACAGCTGTTGCACTTGAAGTTCCTACAATGATCCGGAAACTAGCCACAATATCCAGTGTGTCAACATCTAAGACAATGATCTTGCCCTTGGCATTGCCAGTGTAAATGTATTTTCCTCTTCGATCAAACGAAGCTACAATATTTAAATCTCCCTGGAAATCATGAAACCAATTACACTGTGATTGTTAGATAAAATATACTTGACTCACATCTTGATCAACTGGCAGGCACATATGCGTATCATTGATTTTAACCAAAACAGCAGCATATCTCATCGGACAGACTAGAAATCGATTATCATTTCTGGGATCGAATTGAACTTTGAGAATTGGCGAAGGAAATCGATATTTTTGTTCACATTCTCCAGTTAAGACATCCCAAATGCATACGTTGTTGTCGGTAGAGGCCGATAAAAGCTTTAATTTGAATATAACATATAATCACTCTTTAGAGAAGGATCTATAATCTTACCTTTTGTCCACTTCTTGTCCAACTTAAACTACAAACAGGATGAACATGAGCCGAGATAATTTTTGCTATACCTCGGGTAAGAAAATCCCATACAACAATACGACCATCATTACAACCGACAGCTAATAGAGTTCCGTATTTATTGAAACAACAAGTTACAGCCAAGGATATACAATCCAGCGAACCATCAAATTCTTCGGGATAATTTTGTCCAAACGATTCTGGAGAAATGGTTATGTTTGTTTATAATTATGATGGAGGGATTTTTTTGAAATGAAATATTTACCAAGTAGTTCAAGATTCATGCTTGCATAATTATTTGTACTTGTATTTTAATGAATAAACTATATTTTGTTTATAATAAATAAATAAAAAAATAATATTATTGTGACCGGAAAACAAAATTCACCAAAAATGCTGAGGAAGAAATGTCAAAAAATATAAACAAATTTTTTTTTCTTGATTTATAAAGGTGAAGTTGGGTTTGGTTGAAGAGTGTTATGTTATCGATAACAATGTAAATAGGTTCCACAGCATACTAAGTGTTGCTACTTGAGTTTTTTTTTTAGAACAACTCAATAAATTAATAGCCCTCCCTACCCTACAAACAACCATAATTGGAGGATGGAGTCGGAAGCTACTGTCAATTGTTGTTGTTTTCTTTGTATTTTCGACAAGTTTTCATCCGTCGAGTGCGGTTGCGAGCGCTGTTCCCCTCCGTTTTCATCCGACGATCCGACAATTATAGTTCTGGCTTAAAGCTTTTCAGAAGCAACTATAGCATCTCTAAAGCTTTATAGAAGCAAAATTGTTAGTCGGGCTGTTCCTTTGGGAGGTGGCACAGTACTACTAGAAGTTCCAGTTCTTAAAGTCTGGTACGCTGCTCGCGCTAAATTTAAGCCAAGATAAAATTCCCATAAGCCTGCCCAACTAACATTTTTGCTTACGGGTTTCAAGTCTAAAGGGCTATTCGCACCTATAAGGCTGGTATACTACCCACGGTAAAAAAATTATCAGTAAACGCTGATATTTATACTTCTAAAAAACTTTTTAGGAGTATCTTATAGTGGGATTATAGGTGTGATGAGAAAATTATCTATAAGCACACTATAACGATGTCGAGAAGCATTTAATCCTATAGGAATCCACGACAGAGGTCATATAAAGGTTCTTATCATGATAACAATTTTATTCTTATAAAGCTTTACAGGTGTACAAAATATAGCATCTGGACAGGTTTATAGAAGGCATGATACTCAGCTTCTCGATTGTTCTTTTAAGGACGTCAAGGGACGCCACGTGGTTATAACTTTACCTTTTCAAGTACAATATTGAAATAGCTACATTTTGGTTCATTAAAACAAATTAAAAAAATAATTGCTTTCATAAAAATATACACGTACAAGGCTAGGTACGCGTTTTTCATAATCGCTACGTATTTTTTAATTACTGCACATGTATCAAGCATTTTTAGTGGTTTGTTCTTTTCCATGACAATCTCTAGATTCTTCTGTCTCCTGATTGTATTACTATGTTTGTCAGTTACTTAAAAATGTTGTTTGTACTTGAGGAAATCTCGAACTGTTTTGGAAGAGCGACCAGTTGCATTGGCTTTTCAGATGTGGGGTTCCGTCGAAGTCAAAACCTATGATCTGGCAGGTAATGCGAAAGGGACTGCGTCCTTTGCTGTGTGTTTATTTATGTTTCAATTATTTATGTGAGTTATACATCTCTTGTGCTATTTATCTATGGATCAGTTCATCTGTCAAACATTTGTTAGCTATATTTTATTTTCTTCATTTCATTTCATTATAAAATCAACATCAAACAAATCAAACATAATTTCACTTTTTATTCTGAATTTTCTTGGTAATATTGTATTTTTTTTTTTCTTCAGCTACAACAACTGTTGGCACAATACGGAGTCATAGTCCCAGGAAGATGAAAACCCAAATATCAAGACAAGTTTACAATCCATCAACAACAACAGCAGCAGCGTCGTCCACAACAAATTCAATCAATCGAGATGATGTGAATGAAAACGAAACGACTGTCATCGTCACAGCTGACGACCGTTATAGAGAAGTCAAAGAAATCCAAGAAATGCTCAATGAAATTACAAAAACTTCAACAAAGCAAAAAAAGGAAACTGCGGCTACGGTAGATGACCCACCCAAAGTTGTAGTCGCAAAACATTAACCACCAAAACAACAGCCGACAACTTCCATTCAGAGAAGTAAGACTGATACAAACCTACGGCGTCCTACCGCACGAAAGATTCAACCAAGTAAAGAAGCACAAACAACACGTTGCAAATCAGCAAATGTAGATGATAAAAACTGATGAAAAGCTTAGAGAAAATCTTTCGAAAGGAAAATACTTATTTAAAAGGAAACACGTGTACTTCGATATATTCGAACAGAAAGTGATAGAAAAATCTATACGTTTTAATTTCAATAAAATTCAAATTTACAATGAAGATGTGATTTACAAAAGCAGAGTGTTTTTGAACAAAGTGAATTATTAGAGTTTATTTACAATTCATTCTATAAAATTAACACTTTCCCTGAATGAATAATTAACATGATATTAAAATTTATTTAGATAAACCCAAGCGCTTGACATCTGCTGTATGTTTTGTTGATGGCAAAGCTTTAGTAAAAATGTCGGCTAACATTTCTGCAGTTGAAATATAAGTTAAGTTGATATTTCCATCTTGAATTTTCTCACGAACGAATTTGGTTTTTGTTTCAACATGTTTGGTTCTAGCTGAATATTGGTTGTTCTTAGCAAGTTGAATTGCGCTTTTGTTGTCACAAAAAAGATTCATTTCTTTAGAGCAATTTGGAAACAATTCGGATTCTAAACGTTTGAGCCATACTGACTCTTGTATAGCTGCAACCATAGCCATAAATTCCGACTCAGTTGTTGAAAGTGCAACTGTCGGTTGTCGCTTTGAAGACCAGGAAATTGCTGCTCCTTGCATCATAAAAACGTAGCCTGTTGTTGACTTACGCTGGTCGACGTCACTTGCCCAGTCGGCATCGCAAAATCCTTGAACCTCTGTAGCTGTTTTATGGTAGGTAAGGTTTTTGTTGATTGTGCCTTTCAAGTACCGAAAGACTCGCTTTATGGCTGTCCAATGTGCTTTCCCTGGGTTGGTGCTGTACCTGCTCAACAAATTAACAGCATAGCTTATATCTGGGCGTGTTGTTTGAGCGGCGAAAAGCAAGGACCCAACAGCTTCCATGTAAGGTACTTTAGACATCTTTAGCTTTTCTTCTTCTGTAGTTGGAGACATTTTCAGGGATATCTTTTGATTCAAATCCAAAGGTGTTGATACTGGGTTGCAATCAAACATTCTAAATCGTTTTAATATTTCGCATATATATTGGGACTGATCAATTGAAATAGTTCCAGCTTGCCTATTTCGAACTATGCGAATTCCCAACACTGATGAAGCTTCGCCCAAGTCCTTCATTTTGAAATTCTTCATTAAACTTTCCCTTAAAAGTTGTTCTTGAATTTTATCGTTAGAAAATATTAAAACGTCATCTACATAGACTGCAACAAAAGTCATATTATTGTTAAAAACGGAATAATAAATACATTGATCAGCCTCGGAACGCTTAAGACCAGCCTTCAGTAAAACATCGTTCAACTTCTCGTTCCAGACGCGGCTCGATTGCTTTAAGCCATATAAAGATTTATTCAGTTTACATACCTTTTTTGACCCGTCACTGAAATTTGTCGGCTGCTCCATGAAAATATCTTCTTTTAGGTCCCCATTCAAAAATGCCGTTACAGCATCCATCTGACGAATGTCGAGATCGAACTTCGATGCGAGAGCAATTAAAAAACGAATCGATGAATATCTAGCTACAGGCGAAAAAGTTTCTTGATAGTCAATGCCTTGTTTTTGAGAACAGCCTTTTACTACCAAACGGGCCTTGTAGCTTAAAATTTCACCATCCACTCCTCGTTTCGTTTTGAATATCCACTTGCATTTAATGGGGTGCTTCGTTTTCGGCTGATCCATCAAATCCCATGTTTTATTAGACTGAAGAGCTTCAAATTCAACATTCATTGCTTCTTGCCACATAGCTCTGTCAGGACGTGCCAAAGCATCTTCCACAGTCTCTGGATCAGTATTTTCAAATATAGCACTTAAACCTGTTTCATATCTTGGATTCGGCTTCCGCACACGATTGGATCTTCGCAAAACAACCTCATCTTTTTCGGCCGGATTCAATTCAGCTTGTATTTCATCTTCAATGCTAGTTGACTCTGGGCTTATGGAATTGGCGTCGCCTTCGTCTGTTTCGTAAGAACTACTCTCGGTTTCAACAATTTGAGCTTCAGTTTCAAAAGAACTACTCTCCGTTTCTACTTCTTGATGTTCAGACAGGGAAACAGTCTCAGAATTCGAATCATGTTCAGTATGTTCTTCAAAAATCGAAACAAAAGGGCTGTTCACATTTTGGTTTTCATCAGTTGATTTTTCATTTCGGCAATTCTCAAAGAAGACAACATCACGACTCACAATAATCTTTTGTGTTTTCATATTGTACAAACGAAAAGCTTTTGATTCGGTACTGTAGCCAAAAAATACACATTCAGCTGATTTTGAATCAAGCTTCTTCCGTTTTTCACCTGGAATGTGCACCATCGCTTTACATCCAAACACTCGCAACATTTTCAAATCTGGTTTTATGTTCGACCATAATTCTTCGGGAGTCTTTTCTTTTTCACCTCTGCAGGGAACTCGATTCAATATATATGCTGCTGTCGATGCCGCTTCAGCCCAAAAACGTTTATCAAGATTGGCATCAAACAACATGCAACGCACTCGTTCTATAATGGTTCGGTTTATCCGCTCTGCAACCCCATTCTGTTGCGGTGTATACGGGGCCGATTTTTGATGTTGAATGCCACATCCAGACAAATATCGTTCAAACTTTGAATTGCAGTACTCCGTGCCGTTATCACTCCGAAAAACTTTAATTTTTCTTCCGCATTGGTTTTCTACCAGAGCTTTGAATGTTAAAAACGTGTCGAAAACATCAGATTTTTGCTTCAGTGGATAAAGAAATAGTTTTCGGGAGAAGTCATCCACAAATGTTACAAAGTATCTGTTCCCAGAACAGGATTTCACTGGCAACGGTCCGCAAACATCTGAATGGACCAGCTCTAAAGGAGCATTCGCACGGGTACCAATCGACTTAAATGGTTCTCTTGTTTGCTTTCCTTTAATGCATACAACACACTTTTCATCCATCTTTGCATCAAACGATACACCATGAACCGCTGTCTTCAATTTTATTAAATTGTCTTCACAGATATGCCCCATTCGACGATGCCATAATTGAGTTTCGTTCTGAGCACTCAATGCGATGGAATAATTTAAAAGTGGTTTAGGTACAATACAATTTAATCGGTACATACAGTTAACCAACGACGCCGATGCTATCATTTCATTATGTTCATTGAAAATTTTACAGCATTGCTTTTCAAATCGAACTGTTTTCCCATTTTTGACTAATTGGCTAACAGAAATCAGATTTGCGCATAAATTTGGAACGTATTGGACATCATATATCGTGGCACTTGATTTTTTCATACCATCCACAAGAGTCAAACTAACATCACCCACACAGTTCACTGGCAATTTTGCATTATTTGCAACAACAATCTCTCTATGCTCTGATGGTCTTAAATTCTTCAACAATGACTTCGATTTCGTCATGTGTGCCGATGCCCCTGAATCTATGTACCAGGCATCTCCTGAGACTTCTTTTTTTGCTAAAAACGATGAAAACATAGCAATATCGTTTGACGTGTTGCCAAATTTCTTCTTATTCTGACACTGCCTTGCGAAGTGGCCGATTTCACCACAGTTGTGACACCTGAATTTTGATTGTGACTTGTTTTTCTTGAAATTGAACTTCGGTTTGACGTACATTGCATTTCCAGATGACTTGGCATCGTATTTGACTTGCTGTAGTAGAAGAGTCTTCACAGCATCGCTAGTTAACAACTTGGTTGAATTTTCAACAGCCATCACTAGTGGCTTGAAATCTTCTGGCAACCCCGCCAACATCAACGACGCCACAATCTCGTCGTCTATATTCAAACCTGCCTTCCTTACCTTTATTGAAGTCATCACCATCTTGTTCACGTAGTCTTCCATGGATTCACACTCGTTCAGTCTTAATTGAACCAGTTGCTTCAGCAAATCCACCTTCCTACAGAGACCAGTATCTTCAAATGCATTCGTAAGGCTATCCCATGCACTTTTAGCCGTAGAAGAATCCGCTATGTATGAATAATTTTGCGATTCAAGCAACAAAATTAATTCAGACTTCGCCTTCAGATCGGTGGCTTTTTGTGCCTCAGTTGCTGTGGCTTCCAAATTTGCCTCGAAGCAACCCCAAAGTCCTTTAATTACCAAATAGGATTTGGCCGCAATCTTCCATACATCGTAATTTTCTCGCCCCTTCAGCTTTTCTAACGATACAACATTTGAAGCCATATTCTCGTTTTTTTTTTTTATATAAATTAATTCAATTAAAACGTTTAAACAAAATCTGCGAGACCTGGGCCCATAACCTGATGAAAAGCTTAGAGAAAATCTTTCGAAAGGAAAATACTTATTTAAAAGGAAACACGTGTACTTCGATATATTCGAACAGAAAGTGATAGAAAAATCTATACGTTTTAATTTCAATAAAATTCAAATTTACAATGAAGATGTGATTTACAAAAGCAGAGTGTTTTTGAACAAAGTGAATTATTAGAGTTTATTTACAATTCATTCTATAAAATTAACAAAAACAGTCCAGCCAAGCTCCGTCAGAAGACATATAACTCTGAGGAAGCCACCTCCGAATTGTGCAATTTGCCTTGGGAAATGCAAAAACAAGTGTTTCACTGATTCGTGCATGCATCAATTCTGTTTCAAGTGTTTACTTGATTGTAGCAAGGTATTATCTTTGATGAGTCATCTGGAGTACTTTTACATGTTTTTCTTATTCTTACACAGGTCAAACCAGAGTGTCCTTTGTGCAAGCAAACCTTTAAATCCAATATACACAATGTCAAATCATTTGACCAGTTCGAGGAGTATCTGGTGCAACAGCCAGTGCCGGTACCACCAAATCCGTATTCGTTTGCTCCATTCACAATACCAGCACACCTTTATCCAAGACTGCCATCATTATATAATCGACCTGTTCACATCTATATGGATGATTTGGCCATGTAAGAATGAATAGATTCTTTCCTTAAGTCCTTGCAATTCTAATTTCCTTTTTTTTTTGTCTTTTAAGGAATACATTGGATTTAACAGGAACATCATCTTCGACATCAAATAATGCCAATGCTAATGTGATTCGTAGTAGTTCGACGTATTATCGAAGAATACTGCCACCACCGTCTCAGTTGTTGGACATGTATAGTCAAGAAACTATACAAGGCGAGACGGGCAGTGGTAGCTTGAGTCAACTATGGAGAAGATATGTTTATGATAGAAAATTGTTTGCACTGCCAGAGTGCTCTTATTTATAGGTAAGTAATTTAATGAATGAAAATGGGCAGATAAAGTTAATAATGTAGATGCAAAGACTTCACCATCGAAGCATCAAGATCCAAGTCCATTGGCTGAAAATCACAAGAAAATCGGTCTCTTGCGAAAGCCTGAGTTCAAAAATCACTCCTTCAGTGCCATAAAGGACATAAATATTGACAGAAAATCTAATTATAGATAATCTTACATCGCAGGTAGCTATTCTCACTTCCAGATTACAGACAAATGGAGAACATCTTCTTTCACATCATCTAACACCACAAACCATAGAACACGCTTCATCAAGATTCAAAGGGGATGACAAAGAACAATCCGCCTTAAGTAGCAACAAAAGTAGAGATCGAAAACTATCGGAATCAAATCTATCCGGGAGAAGGCTAAAACCAAAAAGTTCTCCCGAATTGGATTTGAAAATACCAGAAGCAAAACTTCGATCACGTACTTCAGTCCGTGAAAAATCTGTTCAAGTCGATCCAATAGGATCTTCCAAAGGCCAACAACAGCAAAAAAATACTGAACTACCTTATTGGCTAAAGCCAACATTAGTTCAAGCTTATCCTTATAACCTTATTATGGCAGTTCGCAAGAAACTAACTAGAAGCTATTGCAAATCCTCCAGCTGTTGCGTCATCTTCCTCCTCTTCAATGGAACAACAAGTGTCGAAGAAAACTTCCACAGAAACTCCAGTTTCTTATCCAAAACTCCAGCGAAATAACAATGTTAAAAGGCGAATAATTGATGCAAAAGATAAATCTCTATTTAAATCAGTTGAAAAATCATCTTCGAATAAGGAAAATATCAACGAACCCAGATTATCAAGAAGAGTCTCAGAAGTTACATACAATTTCAGTTCGATATCAATACAACTTCCTGAGTCGAATAATACATTAAGCATTCCCAAACCGAAGCCACCACAGCAACATCAATTTCATGACGATGATGACACAACGGTCTCTAGTTCTATATTCTCAAGTCCGGAGAAGAAAAAGAAGAATTTCAATGAAAGATCAAATAATTTTCAATCAGAAGCACTAAGTCCGCTGTATATGGACAATATTACGAATTTACATATTAATTTCAAGTCAATGATGAGTAATATCACTCTTAGAAGAGGGGATCATTTTGAAAATTCCAGTACTACCTCTTCGCATCGAAGAGGGGAAACTGGTTCGATTACAAATAGATCAGATGGAAGTGTTAATTTTCGTCAACTCTTGGATGACTTTCATCGAAGTCTTTCGCAAGTAATCGAAGTTAATCAGCAGTTGAAGACAACCTTGGTTAAGTCACAAATTTTCAGTCCTGAAAAGAAGACTAATTCAGTTTTGAAAACTAATCGTGTTGAATTGGCTGAATATGTGTCAGATTTTGAAGAATCATACAACGCCGAAGGCAAACTTGGATCTAAAAAATCATTTAAAACACAAACTGATAGTAGTATCCATGAAGTTCGACGAGAATCTTCAAAACAATCAAGAAAATCTTCTTCGGTTTCTTCGTCAAACGAAGAAGAAATTCCAGAAGGAGCATCACAAAGTTCACAAAATTCAATTAAAAATATCCAATCATCATCTCGAACACTCAATCAATCACCTATTTCTCTGGGAACACAAACATTAACTGTGTCTTCAGAAGAAACTGGAGTGCAAACACCAACAAGAACTCAAACAATTCATGATAGCCCAGTCGGGATGTACAAAAAATTAAGCTGAAATGGAAATAATTAGATCGTGCAATTTTTTTTCATAGGATGATAGAGGGGATCACTGGGAGCTTAAAACCAGTTTTTCGGGAAAATCGACCTTGTGCTTAAGCCTCCATCTTGGATTAAAGGTAAAACACGTTTTAGTGAATAACTCGGCCATTTTTGATTTTTGACAAAAATTATATATGTAAAACTTGTAGAAAATTTTATTTTCTATAACTTTTGTCTTAATAAATTTTTCTATATGACCTATATTTTTCGAGTTAATTTGAAAAAACTATACCCCTACTCAGCTTAAACTTTATACCCGCTTTGATTATAGATTTTAAGATCAACGCAATATGGGAGTGTTTTTATATGTTTTTGGGGATGATAAATCTAGCTGCAATGTTAGTTTTTGCAAATTCATGAAATTTTATAAACAAAAGGAACTATCTCAAAATCGGAAAGTGTCGTTTTAAACAAGATTAGTAAATATTATAATTGATGTCTTGCAAGACAAGCAAGTTTTTGAATTTTTCAATTCGGTTCATTAATGCCTGAGATATGACCAATTGTTTATAATAAAAGCTTAAAAGAGGGAGTGAGTTATAAACAATTGGTCATATCTCAGGCATTAATGAACCGAATTGAAAAATTCAAAAACTTGCTTGTCTTGCTAGACATCAATTATAATATTCACTAATCTTGTTTAAAACGACACTTTCCGATTTTGAGATAGTTCCTTTTGTTTATAAAATTTCATGAATTTGCAAAAACTAACATTGCAGCTAGATTTATCATCCCCAAAAACATATAAAAACACTCCCATATTGCGTTGATCTTAAAATCTATAATCAAAGCGGGTATAAAGTTTAAGCTGAGTAGGGGTATAGTTTTTTTCAAATTAACTCGAAAAATATAGGTCATATAGAAAAATTTATTAAGACAAAAGTTATAGAAAATAAAATTTTCTACAAGTTTTACATATATAATTTTTGTCAAAAATCAAAAATGGCCAAGTTATTCACTAAAACGTGTTTTACCTTTAATCCAAGATGGAGGCTTAAGCACAAGGTCGATTTTCCCGAAAAACTGGTTTTAAGCTCCCAGTGATCCCCTCTATCATCCTATGAAAAAAAAATGCACGATCTAATTTTTTCCATTTGAAATGTTTAATTCTACTGGAAAATATTGGCGAATCACCCAACAAGGAGAATATATCAGGAAATCAATACTCTTTGGATTCGTTAGAAACCTCGCAACATGATGACTATATTAAAAGTCATATAAACACTTCGCGTGGGGATTATAATGATCGAGTTGAATTACTATCAACTGTACCACCACCAAGTTATAAAGTTTCTTTAGAATCTCAAGCTAGATTTTCGTCGAAATTTATAAATTCCTCAATGGATAATGTATTTGTTAGAATTTTTAATAAATCTGATATCGAAATATCTGTGTTGTCATTGAATAGGAGTTTTTCGGCGTCGACTGTAAATTATTCGAGTATTGGAATGGTAAGTTAAGATTTTAATTTTAATGATTTTTAGTTATTACTGTTATTTTTCTCCTTTAGTACGAAAAATTGATTCAAAAGTAAATCAGACCATTTAGTTGCATTACTTAAAATGCGAGAAAAAGCTTTAATTGAGGTCAAATTGCATGGTTGGAAGAAGCAAAGAGGAATTCTTATGAAAATGGAAAAAGAAAGAGAGGAAATTAAAAAGTAAGTTAAATATTTGGTGAGGTTTTACATTTGAGTCTGGTATATGAATAAGACGATTTTGCCAAGTTGTATCCTTATAAAATACATCACAAAAATTTAAAAATTAGAAATCCCCAAAATATCATTTCAGAAAACTATGCTACAGTTAGCTGTATGGTATAATCCAAAATATTCAAACGGTGGAGTGAGTTTAAGGGGGTATATTATACTGCCCATAATCTCGTAAAGGCCCTAACTACATTTTTCTTACTTCTGTCCATGAATTGGACACTAAATCCAATATCGCAATTTGCATATAAAAATGAAAGAAAAACAAAAGTGCATTTTGAATTGTCTGACTTATTTGAAGACTTAGGCTAGTCGCGCACATTCAACTTTTAGTCACTCAACTGTTTGGTTGAAAAAATGTAGTACACGGTCTTGTATGGGACCCCGCGCACATGCAGATTTGTAGCACAGGATAGTTAGTAAATTTGAATTTTTCAAATCTGAAAGAGGGGTATTAAAAAAGCTTAACGGCCGATTTCTTCACAGAGTCCTAGCGCTAGTACCGGTCCTAGTCCTAAAGTTAGTACTCAAATCGGTATCAACTCATTTCTTCACTCAAGTACTAAGCTTTAGAACTGTCAATTTAGGACCGAGTACTAGTTAGGACTCGGTACTAGCTAGGTCCTCAAAATCAGCTAGGACCTGGTTATTATACCAATCGTTAGTACTCAAATCGGTACCAAGTGATTTCTTCACACAAGTACTAAGTCCTAGTACTGTCAAATTGGTACCGATTTTTGCTTAGGACTTCCTAAAAGTTAGAACCTAAAAATCGACAGTCTAGCGACGATAATACTTGATTTGGTTGGATTTTTTGAATTTATTTAAAAATTTAATGAGCATTTTTGAGCTTTGGTGTCTTTTGAATTGTGTAATTTTTGAGTTTATTGAATTTTATTCTAATTTTGGCATTTTGTAATTTGTATTTTTTTTAAAGATGTATCGCAATAGCAATGCAGTTTTTGAATAAATTATTATGGAACAAAATCGTTGGCACTGCAGAAGATTATCCATTTCTAATAAGAAAACCACAGTTTATGAAAGTATAATTGAAGCCACCTGCATACAATTTTCGCTCAAAATATATTCTTTCTGCACTATTTTACGGTCATCAGTGATGGCCGTCCGACATCTCTCTAATAATTTTCAACACAAAATGTCTTTGCAAGAAGATTCTATTTACAAATAGTATTGCAGACTATGATCAAAATTATCTTCATTCAATGACTGCTATAAAACAAAACTGCACCAAAACAATAAAGATTCAGTTTTCAAAAATGTTATTTTTATTGAGATATACATATATAAACTGTCTTTTTTAATAATAAAATAAATTGGTTTCTCTGTGGCTTTCCCAGGTTATTGAATTAACTTCAAGTCGTTAGTGAACTAGCTATCAGGCATGCCGGCACTTATGCACAAAATCGTCACATTCTCGTCGTTCTTGATAGTGAAGGTTCTTGATAGAATTTATCTTCTTTTCTTGTTGTCTTTGTTCTTCAATCGTCACAATATTTTTTAAATTATTTTAATGTTAATTTCATGAATTGACTGTTTTTTGTCTGTTAATATTTTGTAAAATCTGTTGAAATATCAAATAAAATATTTCAAGCATCAAAATATTGTCAAAATGACAGTTATACCAGTTTTATACGAATTATTTCTTAGGACCGCGTTGTGAACTTAGATCAGGTCCTATAAATGTGAAGAAATGCTCAGGTACTAACTTTTCCTTAGAACCGAGTACTAGTGCTAGGACCTGACCTAGCTAGACCGGGTACTAAGCTGACTTAGGACTTATGTGAAGAAATTGGCCGTAAGTGTTCTGGTTTTCGGGACGCCAGCCCCCTGGCGAAATCCGCTATTTTGGAAAACGTGAATCGCTCTATATTTCCAAAGCTATGGGTCCTATAGAAATGGTGATCAGACCAAAGTTCTTGGAAATTTAATTATCTTCTTCTTTGTCATACATTATTTTTCTAAGCGTGCAATGCAGTTTTTCTCTCCCGATATAACATTAATTATTTTTTTATTAATTTACAGGATTAAACAAGGAATGCTCAATGCACTTATGACGATCCGATGACGAAAAATCCGTTCGCAATGCCATTGCACAGTTTATTGGTGTTTTGATTCGTCATGCAGCTGAAAAGAAGGGATAATGGATTCAAGACGTCTTACAATTTTTTAAGCTGATCCAAGGCAAAGTGAATTAGGTGCTTCATTAACCGATATAGCACCAGAACAGTTTGTCGCACACATGGAATCTATTGTTTAAATGTTTGCTGCTGCTGCTGCTATTTGGTGCCATTCATTTTTAGACACAAAACTGCTGAATTGACTTACTAGAAGTCGATTGCTATGGTTCTTAACACTCTTCAAGCTTTTGTCGTACTGGACTCTGAGAAGGCAAGACTATTTCTTATGTATATTTATATTTTTCCCAAAAATTTTAAATATTTTTTTTATATTTAAAAGTTCATTTAAGCTTTTGGAATTTTGGAGAGCATGGCCGACTATCGTACAAGGTAACGATCCGTTGCCACGTAAGCCTGCCTTGCTAACCATGGCTCATTGCTGAAGGTGGCTCTAAAGCCATTTGCAACAAATATTTGGAAACTATATTGAATATTTTAAAAGTGAGCATCATGACTCTAACATGAATTCAATTGTTCGTAATGGTGGAGATGAAAAATATGCCGCTGATACCACCCTTACTGGAAAGGAGAATAACATGCTTGTTTTTGGGAGGAAACATCAAGTGTAGTGTACTTTCTTATCCAGGTAAATTTTCGATCAATCACATTCACAAATCAATTAGTTTTTTCATCTCTTGTTTTTTATTTATAGAAGTCTTCCTGGTGTAATGGTAAAGTTGAGCATGAAGTTGATTTTGTACAGAAAGCAGCTCGTTATCACTAGTTTAGTTCGTAGAGACTGCAATCTTCCAAATAAGATAAAATCTGAAGCCTTTCTTCACGGATTCTCAGCCCAACAACAATGCGATTCTGTTCGAAAATTATTTTGGACAAAGAACCAGGTCAAGGATGTGCTGTTTTGGGTAAATTTGACTTGTGTTTCTTTATAAAAATAAAAATTAAAATTAAAAATTGTATAAATAATTTCTGGTTTTTTATTTTATTTGATTTTTTTCCTCCCTCCTGGTGAGTATTGAATAGTCCTATTATGCTTCCAATAAGAATTCTGTGGAAGGCTTATAGGATCGAATACCACTTTCGGCTACTGATGAGAAACCTTACAGTAGTCTTACAGTGTACTTCTTCGCACATTTATAGGATCGAATACCACATTCGGCTACTGATGAAAAACTTTACAGGAGTATTTCATTGTACTTCTTATAGGTTTAATAGGAGTAAAAAAAGGGGGCCTTTTTGATGATAAACAGGGTTATATGAGTCTTTTAGGTGTGAAATTAGTGATGACAAAAAGCTTCTCACCATCGTTATAACATCAAAATTGTTAGTTGGGTGGTACGCTGCTCGCGCTAAATTTTAGCAGAGATAAAATTCCCATACAAGTTATCGATAATTTGTATGGGATCCATTTTATCTTGGCTAAAAATTTTCGATAATTTGTATGGGAGCTAAAATTTAGCGCGAGCAGCGTACCAGGCTTTAAGCGCGAACTGCGTACTTCAGCTGATATTCTTAAATTTTAGCTCGGCCAAATTTTGGAGAAAATGTTTTATGGAAGCTAAAATTTTGCTTGATCTGCTTATTTTTTCAAATGAATTTTTTTCGTTTTTTGTTGCGCAAAAAATCCACCTAGTATTTTATCAAAAAATACCTCTTCTTCTATCCTGAATGCATTCATTTTAAATCGATAAAAAATTTCGATTACATGTCCCCCTATAGGTCATCATTTTTAATTTCTCAATGTTGTCTACCCTGCATAAAAATTTGACAGCATTAAAAAACGCACTGTAATCTCCAGCTACAAAAAACGCCGAATTGCAATTAACAAAAAAATTTTATTATTGAAATAATTATATTTCTTTCAATAAAAAGTAAGTTTTTCAATAAAAATTTAATAAACTAATATTTTATTTAAATTATTTTCTAAAAAATACAGAGTCAAATCGACGTTTTTTTGTTAAAAATCCTATCAAAAAAATCACATTCATACGTCACACAAATTCCCCACAAAGAAGAACAAAAAAAAAAAGAAAAAATCCAAAATGACGGGTGAAACAGCAAAAGCCGAACAACCAAAACCCTCCACAGCTCCACCAGCTGAAGAAAAAAAAGATACTGAAGAAAAAGAACAACAAGAACTCTCCGATGAAGATCAACAACTTCAGGAAGAATTGGAAATGTTGGTAACACGTTTACAAGAACCCGATAAGTCTTTGTATCTCCCCGCTCTTGAGGTAATGGGTAAGTTAATTCGTGCTTCAACAACAAGCATGACTTCTGTCCCAAAACCATTGAAATTTATGCGACCCCATTACGAGACCATGAAGAATATTTACAAAGAAATGCCCGAACAAAAATCCCGTATGGTTTGTGCCGATATTATTTCGGTTTTAGCCATGACAATGGGAAGTGGTAAAGACTGCTTGGCTTATCGATTCTTGTGTGATCCTGAGCAAAAGATTGGCGAATGGGGTCATGAATATGTTCGTCATTTGTCTGGCGAAATCGCTGCCCATTATTTAGAGACAACTGGAGAATTCCAGACTCAATTGATTGAATTGGTCAAACAGATTGTTCCTTATAATATGGAACACAATGCTGAAGCAGATGCTTGTGATCTTTTAATCGAAATTGAGCATTTGCATCTTTTGTTAGACTATGTCGATGAAGGAGCTTATCCAAGAGTTTGCTTATACCTACACAGCTGTTATCCATATGTCCCTGAACCAGATAACTTGGTTATCCTTCAGACAGCTTTGAATTTGTCACGCAAATTCAATCAATATACTCAGGCAATGCGTTTGGCATTGATGTTAAATGATATGGATATTATTGCTGAGATATTCAAAGAGCAAAAGGATCCTTCGGTCCAGAAGCAGCTGGCATTCATGTTAGCCCGTCAGCAGGTTTGTCTCGAGTTGGACGAATCGATTCCAGAGTACGATGATCTTATGGAAATCATGTCAAACGCTAATTTGAATAAGAACTTTTTGAACTTGGCTCGAGAGTTGGACATTATGGAACCTAAAACTCCCGAAGACATTTATAAGTCGCATTTGGACAATGCTAGAACTCGTTTTCCATCGATTCAGGTAATTGTAATTTATTTATTAGTTAAAATACTTAATACTTTAACAATTCAGTCTTTTTAAATTAGATTATTTCTTAGAAGATAGTTAATTTTGCATAATGTCTTTACAATCCTTAAAATTTTTAAATTAATAAGAAATAATTAATCAAAATATTTTTTATTTCATACGCCATTTTGCTGCAAATTAATAACCAGTGTCAAGTTTTATAAAAACTTAATTTCTTACTTTTATTATGCAGTTTTCAAAAATTTCCAAAGTTGAGATTAGAACGAAAGATATTATAATTTGAATGCAAAAAAACAGAGGTTTTCAGAACAAAATAACAAACAAAAATCGAGGCTTATATTCAAAAAGAAATAAACAAACAATGTTTTCAACTTCAAACCTGTGTCACACCATACAAATTCTTTTCAGAAATTGAATTTTTATAAAACATGGAACATGGATTAATTAATTATTTCTTATTATTAGACAATGTTTTAGTGAAAGAATTGTAAAAAAACAAAAATCAATTATGAAAGGAGGAAGCAAAATACTGTTGCCAAGTCGGGATTTTTCGAAATTTCACAAAAACTGCATTAAAGCGAAAACCGTAAGGATTTGGGATGAACAAGTTACCAAATTCTGAGAGCCCTAAAGTTGGTCTATCAGCATATTTCGTTTGATCCATTACTTTTGGGACACCCTGTATATAAATAAAAAAATTGATATCGTTATATCAAAATCGTTAGAGCCGTATTTGAGTTATTTGGTTTAAAAAAAAAATTATGGGAGGTACACTTTCTAAGTGAGATATAAAAAAAAAAAACAAAAAAAAACAACTTTCAGAATTTTATAAAAATTATCTGTACCAAATTTAAAGAAAATCCGCCCACGCGTTTAGGCTATGGAAGTGTGTACAGATGGACCCACAGACGGACGGACGGAATTGAGAGACCCACTTTTTGGAATTCTCCATCATCGCAATGTTGGTTTTGATTAAAAACTTAATTTTTTTTCGACACGAAACCAATACTTGCCCTACAGAACAAGTACAAATAGACACGCATCTAGGAATATATATGTTTTGATTAGAAAAGTTTCCATTTCTTTTTCATTGCATCTATCATTGCTAATCCAGAAGAGCCCTCCGATACTGAACGCCAAAAAAACACCCAAACACAGTTTTTTTCAGTTTGAAGTTTCATGTGTATGTATTATGTATGTATGTGTGTTTTTTCACAATCTCCCTCATCACTTGACGACTATGTAGATGATGAAGATAGGAAATAGTAAGAATATTCATAATCACTTTATTAACATTAATATTAATTTTGTGGAACTTTTCAAGAGTTTATTTAATTAAATTTTGTATTAAGTAAAACAATCGCATCAAAAAACAAACAAGAAATGAAGTTTGGCAAATTTGACGTTTGAAGGTTTGAATGTGTGAGTGCTTCTGATTCTGGATTCTGATTTAAAAATCTTCTTTCGGACGATCAATCGAAAACGAAATTAGAACGTTTATTCACATAATGTGGTCTTACACTCCTAACTGCATTTTTAAAGAAAAAATTACTCATGGCCTAAGTATTTCGGAGTTGCATAATATTATTTTCTTAATATAATGATACTTCATGTGCATTGATAATACTTCTAGACCTCTAAAGTCGTTTGAAGAGATCACCATCTACTAAATTTTGGGGTTTTGCGGTAAATTGTAAAAAATGCATTTTGTACTTTGCCCGTTCATGAACCGACATATTATAGCTAAATCGAACATTTGAACATGAAATAAAACAAAGTTGATTTTTTAAGAATTCGGTCCTTCAAATATCCCACCTCCATGATTTTGATCCATAATGTCTTCACAATCCTTAAAATTTTTACCACATATAGACATTAGAGTATCATCAGCAAAACATCTACCAAAGACATTTATGTACAACAGAAATATGAAAACTCAAAGCACTGCTCTTTGTGGACACCAATGGATACTTTTATGTGAACTTGACGAAGTATCCTTTAATATAAACATCTGCGTTCTATTAGTTAAATTGCTAATGAACAACTTTAATTCATTCCCTCTAATCCCATATTTAAACAGTTTTTTTTGTAAGTAGCATTTTGTTACCATTTCCCCATTTCTTTTTCCATTCATTGATAATAAACATCTTCGGGACATGCTCGGGACATCTTCGGGACATGCTCGGGACATCTTCGGGACATGCTCGGGACATCTTCGGGACATGCTCGGGACATCTTCGGGACATTCTCGGGACATCTTCGGGACATGCTCGGGACATCTTCGGGACATGCTCGGGACATACTCGGGACATCTTCGGGACATGTACGGGACATCTTCGGGACATCTTCGGGACATGCTCGGGACATGCCCGGGACATTCTCGGGACATCTTCGGGACATGCTCGGGACATGATCAGGACATCTTCGGGACATCTTCGGGACATGCTCGGGACATTCTCGGGACATGCTCGGGACATCTTCGGGACATCTTCGGGACATGCTCGGGACATTCTCGGGACATCTTCGGGACATGCTCGGGACATCTTCGGGACATGCTCGGGACATGCTCGGGACATCTTCGGGACATGCTCGGGACATGCTCGGGACATCTTCGGGACATGCTCGGGACATCTTCGGGACATGCTCGGGACATGCTCGGGACATGCTCGGGACATCTTCGGGACATGCTCGGGACATCTTCGGGACATGCTCGGGACATGCTCGGGACATCTTCAGGACATGCTCGGGACATCTTCGGGACATCTTCGGGACATGCTCGGGACATGCTCGGGACATGCTCGGGACATCTTCGGGACATGCTCGGGACATGCTCGGGACATTCTCGGGACATGCTCGGGACATCTTCGGGACATGCTCGGGACATCTTCGGGACATGCTCGGGACATCTTCGGGACATGCTCGGGACATCTTCGAGACATCTTCGGGACATGCTCGGGACATTCTCGGGACATGCTCGGGACATCTTCGGGACATCTTCGGGACATCTTCGGGACATCTTCGGGACATCTTCGGGACATGCTCGGGACATCTTCGGGACATGCTCGGGACATGCTCGGGACATCTTCGGGACATCTTCGGGACATGCTCGGGAAATCTTCGGGACATCTTCGGGACATGCTCGGGACATCTTCGGGACATGCTCGGGACATCTTCGGGACATGCTCGGGACATGCTCGGGACATCTTCGGGACATCTTCGGGACATCTTCGGGACATGCTCGGGACATCTTCGGGACATGCTCGGGACATTCTCGGGACATACTCGGGACATCTTCGGGACATCTTCGGGACATTCTCGGGACATACTCGGGACATCTTCGGGACATCTTCGGGACATGCTCGGGACATCTTCTAGACCGAGAGCCGGCAGCATATTTTGGCAGTTTTGATATAACCGAAATTTGAGTATGCACATATCTAGATATGCACCACAGTATGTCAACGAAAAAAGTCTGGCAGTGATCTTTTTCAGCTTTCCCTTGCCAGACGCATCCAAAGTGCAGCAAAAAATCAACTTTTGGCGTTTTGGTATAACCGAATAAATGATACACCAAAAAATCATAAAAAATCCCCTGATTTCGAAACTGTGGGTACCGCAAGTTTCTTTTTCAGCTTTCCCCCCGCCAGACCGCTTTAAAGCATTTTTAAGTGCATTTTTCTAATAAAAAACCTAATTACTTATTTTCTGTTAGGTATTACCGAATGATGGTAACAAATTAATATTCTATGTATATTCCAGGTCTAGAAAATATAATTTTTAGCCAGCTATTTTTCAGCCTTCCCTCTGCCAGACGCATCCAAAGTGCAGTCAAAAATCAACTTTTGGCGTTTTGCTAGGTATAAACCGAATAAATGATACACCAAAAAATCATAAAAAATCCCCTGATTTCAAAAATGTGGGTGCCAGAAGTTTTTTTTCAGCTTTCGCCCCGCCAGACCGCTTTGAAGCATTTTGAAATGCATTTTTCTAATAAAAAAACCTAATAGCTTATTTTCTGTTGGGTATAACCGTATGATGGTAACAAATAAAAATTCTATGTCTATTCCTGTTTTAGAAAATATAAGTTTAAGCCAGATATTTTTCAGGCTTCTCTCTGCCAGACGCCCTTAAAGGTTTCCCAAACAGGTTTTTCCATACAAAAAACACCTAGTTTCTGTTTTGTTCTTATAAAATTGAAATAATATTTTTTGTTTAGAGTAACCATATGGTGGCCAAATATTAACTTTCTCTGCCTTTTCCTGTTTAAGAAAATGTAGTTTAAGCCAGTTTTGTTTCAGCCTACCCTCTGCCAGGCGCCCTAAAAGGTATCTCAATAGTACGGGAATGTTAGATTTTGTTATATGGGGGTCTGGGAAAAAATCCGAAATGCATTTTGACTTCAGAATTTTCTAGACCTGGAATATACATAGAATATTAATTTGTTACCATCATTCGGTAATACCTAACAGAAAATAAGTAATTAGGTTTTTTATTAGAAAAATGCACTTAAAAATGCTTTAAAGCTTTCTGGCGGGGGGAAAGCTGAAAAAGAAACTTGCGGTACCCACAGTTTCGAAATCAGGGGATTTTTTGTGATTTTTTGGTGTATCATTTATTCGGTTATACCAAAACGCCAAAAGTTGATTTTTTGCTGCACTTTGGATGCGTCTGGCAAGGGAAAGCTGAAAAAGATCACTGCCAGACTTTTTCCGTTGACATACTGTGGTGCATATCTAGATATGTGCATACTCAAATTTCGGTTATATCAAAACTGCCAAAATATGCTGTCGGCTCTTAGACTATTCGGGACATGCTCGGAACATGCTCGGGACATCTTCGGGACATCTTCGGGACATCTTCGGGACATGCTCGGGACATCTTCTTCCTGACATCTTCGGGACATGCTCGGGACATCTTCGGGACATGCTCGGGACATGCTCGGGACATCTTCGGGACATCTTCGGGACATGCTCGGGACATGCTCGGGACATCTTCGGGACATGCTCGGGACATGCTCGGGACATGCTCGGGACATCTTCGGGACATCTTCGGGACATGCTCGGGACATGCTCGGGACATCTTCGGGACATCTTCGGGACATGCTCGGGACATCTTCTTCGGGACATCTTCGGGACATGCTCGGGACATCTTCGGGACGTGCTCGGGACATGCTCGGGACATCTTCGGGACATCTTCGGGACATCTTCGGGACATGCTCGGGACATCTTCGGGACATGCTCGGGACATCTTCGGGACATGCTCGGGACATGCTCGGGACATCTTCGGGACATGCTCGGGACATGCTCGGGACATCTTCTTCGGGACATCTTCGGGACATGCTCGGGACATCTTCGGGACATGCTCGGGACATGCTCGGGACATCTTCGGGACATCTTCGGGACATGCTCGGGACATCTTCGGGACATGCTCGGGACATTCTCGGGACATACTCGGGACATCTTCGCGACATCTTCGGGACATGCTCGGGACATCTTCGGGACATGCTCGGGACATGCTCGGGACATCTTCGGGACATCTTCGGGACATGCTTCGGGACATCTTCGGGACATGCTCGGGACATCTTCGGGACATGCTCGGGACATGCTCGGGACATCTTCGGGACATCTTCGGGACATGCTCGGGACATACTCGGGACATCTTCGGGACATGCTCGGGACATCTTCGGGACATGCTCGGGACATGCTCGGGACATCTTCGGGACATGCTCGGGACATCTTCGGGACATCTTCGGGACATGCTCGGGACATCTTCGGGACATGCTCGGGACATGCTCGGGACATGCTCGGGACATCTTCGGGACATCTTCGGGACATGCTCGGGACATCTTCGGGATATGCTCGGGACATCTTCGGGACATCTTCGGGACATGCTCGGGACATCTTCGGGACATGCTCGGGACATTCTCGGGACATCTTCGGGACATGCTCGGGACATCTTCGGGACATGCTCGGGACATCTTCGGGACATGCTCGGGACATCTTCGGGACATGCTCGGGACATCTTCGGGACATGCTCGGGACATCTTCGGGACATGCTCGGGACATGCTCGGGACATCTTCGGGACATCTTCGGGACATCTTCGGGACATGCTCGGGACATCTTCGGGACATGCTCGGGACATGCTCGGGACATCTTCGGGACATCTTCGGGACATCTTCGGGACATGCTCGGGACATCTTCGGGACATCTTCGGGACATCTTCGGGACATGCTCGGGACATTCTCGGGACATCTTCGGGACATGCTCGGGACATCCTCGGGACATCTTCGGGACATGCTCGGGACATCTTCGGGACATGCTCGGGACATCTTCGGGACATGCTCGTGACATGCTCGGGACATCTTCGGGACATGCTCGGGACATGCTCGGGATATCTTCGGGACATGCTCGGGACATCTTCGGGACATGCTCGGGACATCTTCGGGACATGCTCGAGACATCTTCCGGACATGCTAGAGACATGCTCGAGACATCTTCGGGATATGCTATTGACATGCTCGGGATATGCTCGGGACATGCTCGGGATATCTTCGAGTTATGCTCGGGATATCTTCTTGACATGCTTGGGACATGCTCGGGACATGCTCGGGACATGCTCGGGACATGCTCGGGACATGCTCGGGACATGCTCGGGACATGCTCGGGACATCTTCGGGACATGCTCGGGACATCTTCGGGACATGCTCGGGACATCTTCGGGACATGCTCGGGACATCTTCGGGACATGCTCGGGACATGCTCAGGACATGCTCGGGACATGCTCGGGACATGCTCGGGACATGCTCGGGACATCTTCGGGACATGCTCGGGACATGCTCGGGACATGCTCGGGACATCTTCGGGACATGCTCGAGACATCTTCCGGACATGCTAGAGACATGCTCGAGACATCTTCGGGATATGCTATTGACATGCTCGGGATATGCTCGGGACATGCTCGGGATATCTTCGAGACATGCTCGGGATATCTTCTTGACATGCTTGGGACATGCTCGGGACATGCTCGGGACATGCTCGGGACATGCTCGGGACATGCTCGGGACATCTTCGGGACATGCTCGGGACATCTTCGGGACATGCTCGGGACATCTTCGGGACATGCTCGGGACATCTTCGGGACATGCTCGGGACATGCTCAGGACATGCTCGGGACATGCTCGGGACATGCTCGGGACATGCTCGGGACATGCTCGGGACATCTTCGGGACATGCTCGGGACATGCTCGGGACATCTTCGGGACATGCTCTGGACATGCTCGGGACATCTTCGGGACATGCTCGGGACATGCTCGGGACATGTGCGGGACATGCTTGGGACATCTTCGCAACATGCTCGGGACATGCTCGGGACATCTTAGGGACATGCTCGGGACATCTTCGGGACATGCTCGGGACATCTTCGGGACATGCTCGGGACATCTTCGGGACATGCTTGGGACATTCTCGGGACATCTTCGGGACATCTTCGGGACATGCTCGGGATATCTTCGGGACATGCTCGGGACATCTTCGGAACATGCTCGGGACATGCTCGGGACATTCTCGGGACATCTTCGGGACATGCTCGGGACATACTCGGGGCATGCTCGGGACATTCTTGGGACATCTTCGTGACATGCTCGGGACATCTTCATGACATGCTCGGGATATGCTGGGGACATCTTCGGGACATGCTCGGGACAAATTCGGTTCATCTTCGGGACATGCTCGGGACATGCTCGGAACATGCTCGGAACAAGCTCGGAACATGCTCGGGACATGCTCGGGACATCTTATTGACAAACTCAAGACATCTTCGGGACATGCTCGGGACATCTTCGCGACATGCTCGGGACATCTTACGGACAAACTCGGGACATCTTCGGGACATCTTTGGGACATGCTCGGGACATGCTCGGGACATCTTCTGGTCATCTCCGGGACATGCTCGAGACGTGCTCGGGACATGCTCGGGATATGCTTGGGATATGCTCGGGACATGCTCGGGACATGCTCGGGACATGCTCTGGACATGCTCGGGACATGCTCGGGACATGCTCGGGACATCTTCGGGACATGCTCGGGACATCTTCGGGACATGCTCGGGACATTCTCGGGACATCTTCGGGATATGCTCGGCACATCTTCGGGACATCTTATAACTTTCACTGCTTCTTTAAGATCATTTAGGTTGATTTGATGAAACCGAAAAATATTTTCATAATGTTGGAATGTTATCCGAATATGACACCACGGGAATACTTTCACATATTTCTTCAATATTTTCAATAAAATATTTATTTAAAGCATTTGGCTTTGTCAAAATCATTTCTAGTTTGAATGCCATTTATATTAAGTTCATTAACCTCACTTTTTTCTTGATTAAGATTATATTTTTTCTTAAGTTTTCTAAAAACCTATCACCAGCTTTTTCAGTTATTTTAGCTTCAATATATATACAGTTGTGTTCAAAATAATAGTAGTGGCTGCATCAAAAAAACATTTTTTATAATTACGGTGCTTCTACGGTTAAAAATTTAGTTTCTTTGATGTCAAAGTTTGTAACGGTCAATTACTGATAAATGTATCATAGTTTCAAAATGAAAAAGAAGGTTCCAAATAATTTTTCATTGACTTTTGGTTGTTCTTTCTAATTTGACCTGCTCAAAATAATAGTAGTTAAAGTTATTTTTGAAGAATTTAAAAGCGGTTTATAACATAGAATATTTATTTTTGGTTTAAAAGTAAGTACTCATATAATAGGAACAATTTTTCAACAAAAAACGATTTGTTTCGGTTTTAATCTATTTAAAGTTCGAAGTGCAAAACACTGCAGTTCGGATAGCGGAAACTTTTACGAAAGCTGCTTGAAGAAGGGAAAACCTACTTGGAAATTCAAGGTTTTATGAGAATGCTCCCCTGCAATGGTAGCCAATGCAATAAACTCAACGAAAAACCCCAAACGCGCGGTAGAAAAAGAAAAAAGACCGTCGTAGATGACAGGCGTACTGTCCAGATGAGCAAAGCTGAGCCTTCAGCATCGTCGTTTCGAATCCAGAAGGCTTTAAGCCTGGATTGCAGTGCAGTGAACATTCGGAGGCGACTGTTAGAGACTAATTTGTACGCTTGAAGTCCACGAAAAGTTCTGTGAAACATGTTAAAAAGCGTATCCAGTTTGTAAAAGATTACATAAACTGGCCAGCGAAGTAATAGCGTAACATATTGTTTACTGATGCGAGCAAATTTGTCCTCTTTGGTGGTACTGGATCTCCAGAATACGTCCGACGTCCACCCAATACGGAATATGTTCCAAAGTATACGACGGAAAAAGTTAAACATGGAGGGTCGAAAATTTTAGTATTTTAACATATTTCTTTGTTAACAGCGGTACTTTATGTGAACTTCAAGCGTACAAATTAGTCTCTAACAGTCGCCTCCGAATGTTCACTGCACTGCAATCCAGGCTTAAAGCCTTCTGGATTTGAAACGACGATGCAGAAGGCTCAACTTTGCTCATCTGGACAATACGCCTGTCATCTACGACGGTCTTTTTTCTTTTTCTACCGCACGTTTCGGGTTTTTCGTTGAGTTTATTGCATTGGCTACCATTGCAGGGGAGCATTCTCATAAAACCTTGAATTTCCAAGTAGGTTTTCCCTTCTTCAAGCAGCTTTCGTAAAAGTTTCCGCTATCCGAACTGCAGTGTTTTGCACTTCGAACTTTAAATAGATTAAAACCGAAACAAATCGTTTTTTGTTGAAAAATTGTTCCTATTATATGAGTACTTACTTTTAAACCAAAAATAAATATTCTATGTTATAAACCGCTTTTAAATTCTTCAAAAATAACTTTAACTACTATTATTTTGAGCAGGTCAAATTAGAAAGAACAACCAAAAGTCAATGAAAAATTATTTGGAACCTTCTTTTTCATTTTAAAACTATGATACATTTATTAGTAATTGACCGTTACAAACTTTGACATCAAAGAAACTAAATTTTTAACCGTAGAAGCACCGTAATTATAAAAAATGTTATTTTGATGCAGGCACTACTATTATTTTGAACACAGCTGTACATGTTTGGCTTTTTTGCACTGAGACTTGTAGAAATTTCTAGTACTTCTATAATAGTTCTAATAAAATGCAAGGTTTGTAAATACGTTAAATTATACGTTTAACGTACGTTTGTAAAACCGAAAGACCTTGGTTTATTGCACCTTCAAAAATTTTAGCACACACAACTACGTCTTCACTTATACACTCGTTTTCATTTAGATATTTATGTATATTCATTAATAAAATAAGTCTTTTCATATTTTATACAACGAATCTGCTTTGGATTTAAATAAATATATTGTTTTGTAAATAATTTTATATAAACGGATTCATGATCAGAAATTTAAAAATCTCTGTTTACTTTCAGGTGGATTCTGCCAAACAAAACTTGGCTGCCAGCTTTGTCAATGGATTTGTCAATGCTGGATTCGGAGTGGACAAGCTTTTGAGTGAGGATGGCAACAAATGGTTGTACAAGAACAAAGAGCATGGTATGTTGAGTGCCACAGCTTCGTTGGGACTCATTTTGCTTTGGGATGTCGATGGTGGTTTGGCAATGATTGACAAATATTTGTATTCCACTGATGATTATATTAAGTCAGGAGCTTTGTTGGCTTGTGGAATTGTCAATTGTGGCATTCGAAATGAAGTCGATCCAGCTCATGCTTTACTCTCTGATTATATTGAGAATAATAATACTTCAATGAGAATTGGAGCTATTCTAGGACTGGGAATTGCTTATGCAGGTTCAAATCGTTCCATTGTCATTGATACATTGAAGACAGTATTTAACTCTGATCGCAAGAATGCAGCAAATATTGAAGTTTTAGGCATTACAGCTCTTAGCATGGGTTTGATTAGTGTGGGCTCTTGCAATGCCGAGGTAACTGAGATTCTATTGCAGACAATAATGGGCCTAAGCAAGACCGATCTCCGTGATACTTACACTAGATTCTTGATGTTGGGTTTGGGATTGTTGTATTTGGGAAGACAAAAAGCCACCGAAGCAGTTATGAGCACTTTGGAAGTTCTCGATGAACCATACAAATCAATGGCCACAACAATGGTAGATATTTGTGCTTACGCTGGAACTGGAAATGTCCTCAAGATCCAACAATTGCTTCACATTTGCTCAGATCATTATGAAACATCAAGTTCGGACAGTAGTGATGATAAGCAAAAGAAGAACAAAGAGAAGGATAAGGCTGAAAAGGAGAAGGAACGCGAGAAGGATTTGTCTGGCACCCAATCGATTGCTGTTCTCGGAATTGCCTTGATTGCCATGGGAGAAGATATTGGAGCTGAAATGGCATTTAGGTCATTTGGCAACCTCCTCCGTTATTGTGAACCATGTATTCGTCGAGCCGTTCCATTGGCTTTGGGTTTGATTTCTGCTTCAAATCCAAAATTAAACATTTTAGACACTTTGAGCAAGTTTTCTCACGATAGTGATGCTGAAGTTGCCCATAATGCTATCTTTGCAATGGGTTTGTCAGGAGCTGGAACAAATAATGCCCGTCTTGCGTCGATGTTGCGTCAACTCGCTCAATACCATCAAAAGGATCCCAGTAATCTATTTATGGTTCGCATTGCACAAAGTTTGACTCATTTAGGCAAGGGTACACTTACTCTAAGTCCATATCACAGTGATCGTCAGTTGATGAATCCAATGGCAGTAGCTGGTCTAATGGCTACATTGGTTTCATTTTTGGATGTTAAGAATCTAATCCTAGGACGTTCTCATTACCTTTTGTATTCTTTGGTTCCAGCAATGCAAGCCCGCATGTTAATCACATTTGATGAGGAACTGAATCAATTGCAGGTACCAGTTCGAGTGGGTATGGCAATTGATGTGGTCGGACAAGCTGGTAAACCCAAAACTATTACCGGATTCCAGACACACACAACACCCGTTCTATTGGCTATGGGTGAACGAGCTGAATTGGCAACAGATGAGTACATAACTTTAACACCAGTGATGGAAGGATTTGTTATTTTAAAGAAAAATCCCAATTATGTGAAGTAAATTTCTTATGGTGTTTTTTTTTTTTTCAAACTGAAAACAAATTAGATGTTCTTATGTACTAATTATTTCTGTTTTAATTTCTTAGCTATAATATGTTTATTTTCTATTCATTCAACTTAAAAAAAAAAATAAAATATAAAGCAAACAACCATAAATCGTATGATAACAAATAAAAATCGAAATTAAAATAAAGAAAGATGTTTTCATTTAGTCCTTGTGATTTCGTAAGGTAATTGATTGAAACCGACAAAAGTATTGGGAGATATATTTTAGAAGTCATGAAATGAAGGATTGCTGAGCGGACCTAATCAGGGCAATGCAATACCTATATAAAAAGAAAACGTATTTATGTGTGGCCGATGATTTAAAAAAAAATTATTTTATTTTAAATCAATTTTATGGAAAAGTGCCCTTCCACTAATAGGAGGATATAACCCCGCAAATAGAACAATTTTGAATAGTTTGTTTTCCATCAGGACCATCAGGAAAACAAAAATTTGAACACGACGGCAACACCTTGTTACATACAGTATAAACTCTTTTTGAAAATTGAAAAGTTTAAACTGTATACTTGCGATTATAAGTCATTGGCCCTTATTGCGAGTGTCGTTTGTCTATCGATTGACGACTTTTGTCGATAGTCGATTGATATTGTGACGACCTTTGTCGAAAATCGACCATCGAAAAATAATTTTGGCATTGTGAAATTCTATTGTGAACGAATTTTATCGTTCGATCTTTTTCGTTTACTATTTTGCTATCGAGTCAAATCAAGTTCATAGTTCACAATAGTAAACATCTTTGTCGATTCGATTGGCTTTTATCGCATCGAAAATTAAACGACACTCGCAATAAAGGCCATAATGTATGTAGGTACGATATATAAAGTTATGCATTCGTAGAAAAAAACAATTGAGATAACATGCAGACATGAAATTAAGTTGGTAAAGAATCCAAAGTCCGCCTGTCTGTATGAGGAACTACATTCTAAACGGATAGACTAATTAACATCAAGCTTGGTACGTAGCGTTTTTTAACAACTCTCCAGAGGTTTTTTCTTAATTATTTTTTTTTTACCAAAATTAACGGTACCTTTTATAATTATAGGAATTTTGTAGTGACCTCTTCAAATAGTATATATATGAAAAACTTTAATGCAGGCTCCAGGTCAATAAAAGATTTTTATATGGTTACAACGTTTCGAGCGTGAATACACTCTTCATCAGGCAACAACAAATAGTTGATTCATATTTACAGCACAAACACACATTTCAATTTTATTAACAGCATTAAATTTAAAGAATTTTTTCACACCACTGTTCTCGACTACTGTTTCTTTTATAGAAAATAGAAAATTCTATAGAAAAAGAAACAGTCGTCGAGAACAGTGGTGTGAAAAAATTCTTTAAATTTAATGCTGTTAATAAAATTGAAATGTGTGTTTGTGCTGTAAATATGAATCAACTATTTGTTGTTGCCTAATGAAGAGTGTATTCACGCTCGAAACGTTGTAACCATATAAAAGTCTTTTATTGACCTGGAGCCTGCATTAAAGTTTTTCATATAGGTACCTGTTATATATACCGATTTTAGAAAAGTTCAATTTTCTTAAAAACAGATCATACTATTTAAATAAAAATCATGTCCTAGTTTTTATACAGGGTCTATTTTTTAATGAATTTTTTTTTCCAAAATCATTATTTTTAATTAATTGATTTTTTTTTTAATTCGAATTTTCGTAAATGGATCATTGAATTTGTTTGAAATTTGGGTTTTAAGTGTTGATCAATATTTACTACAAAAATGGGATGTACCAACTACATATATTTGTTCAAAAAATTATTTATACAAAAGCAGTGTACCTACCTCAGTAAAATTTAGCACAGTAAACAGCAAATGATTGCTTTTGCTATGATAAACAAAAGTATTTGACTTTATCACGAGTTCCATTCGTATCGGAAATTTTCTACGATTCCCGAAAATACAATCACAAAATCCGATCGTAGTGACGATTTGTATAAAATTTTTCATTACGAATGTATTGCGTGATTGTTTTTTGGGAAATCGTAGCAAATTCTATTGGTTCGTTCTGGTTTACAGAAAATTTTTTTTCTAAACTTATCATTTTAATAATAATATATAAAAGCTAGAACTCTAACGGCAAGTTTGTGGATCACAGTCATGCATTTTATTTTGCTTGGTTTGATTCATATGGAAATGAATTAATTAATTAATGAATTTACTAACGGAGTAAGGTTTTTAAAAAAATATCATTTTAAAGGCTTGGCCACACAGGAGGGTATGCGGTAGCGGTACGGGTAGCGGTAACGATATTTGTATGAAAAAAATTCCACATCTGAACGTTGATATGTCAGTTTGGAATTTTTTTCATACAAGTACCGTTACCTCTACCCGTACCGCTACCGCATACCCTCCGGTGTGGCCAAGCCTTAATAATTTAAAATTTTAGCGGCTATTGAATTTAGTAAAATACATTTTTTTCTTTAATCGCACTTATACTAAACGTTGGCGTTGTCATAAATATGTAAGATTCATTTTTTTTCTTCTAATAATTAAAAATTGATTTTTCGACCCAAAATGTGAAAAACTGCATCTCTGGTGGTCAACTTTTTTTTAAAAATCATGATCAAGATGAATTTCGAAATAGCAAAAGCTTCTTTTTTTATATAGAATAATTAGAAAATTCTTGATACTATGTGTAGGTAATCTGCAAAAAATGTATTTTTCTTATAACTTACGTTTTCCAAACGAATACATTTCGTAGGTTGTTTCTTAAATATTATTCAACAATAATTCTAACCAAAAAAGTTACAATAATTCTGTAAAAAAATTACTTAAATTTTTTTTTCGTCTGATAATAAAACTTAAAATCGGTGCAAATTTGTTTTTAAGCCAGGAACTAATTCTTTAGCAAAGCCTTTTTTAAGTTAAAAAAAAAATGGAAAGTAAAAAGAGTAGGTACCTACCAAGTACCTACTTATGTATGTTTGTTAGTTAAAAAAGTCACAGTTGTCTTTTTAAAAGTTCATCTGTTTAGTTGTAACTCTTTATGTTCTCTGCAATTTTGGTAATTTGTTTGATCCAAATCGAAATGGAAACTCACAATTGCAACAATTGAAAACAATATAGATTTTGCTTCTATAAAGGTTTACAGGAGCTACACTACTATCTTTTAAATTGTACAAATTAATTAATTAATTATTTTTTATGAGGGTTCGTGTAATAATGATTTTAATAACAGCTTCAAATTCATATTGCAAGTATGTTAGCTTCAGCTAAATTCTATTGCATAAATGTACGTCAATAGCCGAAGGCATTTCTGGTAAGGCTACCAGATTTTATTTCTTAATCAATCGCTAACAACTGAAGAGCATCACGATTTAAGAAATTGAATTTATAATCAGGATGGAAAAACCCAATTTTTAATGTTTCTTGACCAAAATGATATCAAATTGGAAATCCCAGCATTTAATTACTTAATTTATAAGAAGGTTAAAATTAGTGCCATAAATAAATGAAGATGATATTTAGAAATTAAACATGGGGATTAAGTAAGCTCTTTTAAAACTAGAGAACTTTGTTACATGATATGGGAAACCTATTTAAAAAAAACGAGTTCTGCAGTTGTAATCTACCGTCACGTACCGACACTGCCATGTTTTTTTTTCATATTTCAAGAATGTCTCAAGGGTGGGTTCGTGTCCCACGTTGGGCGCCAAAAATGAACGATCAAACTACTTTGACGCAGAAGGACGAAATGAAAGGCAGCAATTTCCCCCTTAGAGTTTTTAAACAAGAAGATGTTTTATTTAAGTTAAAAGCTTCTTTCAAGTTAAAAGATATCTATTAATATTTTATAGCAGTTTCAAGAGAGAGAAGTTACGTTAAATTTTAAGAAACATTTTTAAGTCGAATTTAATATTAAACTATTACGGCGAATCGTCTAAATTAAGCGCCAAATTCAAAAATGAATGTAATAAAATAGTAGTAGTTTTAATTCAAATTTAAAAATAAGGTAATAGTTCAAATTAAATAAGTTAGGATGATTTGAGCTCCAACAGGAACAGCAATAAAAATAAACAAATGTTAGTTGTCACGTACAGACAAAAGTGCCATTTAAAAAAAAAATGTATCTACGCTACTTTGCTGCAAACTTTATAAAGATATTTAAAAACAATTGTAGTAAAATACAAATCTTGATCATGATCATTTTTCAGCATAAATAAAATTACCAAATTTTAAATCTTTGCGTCACTCTTATGGAGTGACGCAAATTTATTCAAATTTATATTTTAACTAAACTCAACGTCTCAAAATCTGAAAACATTTACCCCTAAGTCCGATCGCAATATTTAGTGCTTAGAATCTCGTTTTAAGCTATAAACTATTCTCTCATCGCTTTGTGATGATGATTATTGTGATCATGTTCATGATCTTCGAGCTCCGACTGGTTAGAGTAAGTTGTGCTGAGGCTTCGTTTCGTGCATCGATCGCACACAAGTAGACCTCTAGTCATACCGGTATCATCGTCAGTTTGCAGTGGCGTTTCGAGTATTCAAAACGTCTCAAATAATCACACACGGCTTTTCGCTGGAGTCGTGCTAACACACTTACTAGTCACTGGATGATACTCTGATTCAGTGTTAGATATTGATCTTGTTTTTTTTTTTTGTCTTTCCTGTGTGCCGCTCTCGCTCTATGTTTTATATTTTTATTAGAAATTCATCAAAAATAACTTTTAATTTCTGGTGTTTTTTAAATAGATTATTTTATTATAATCAAAATTAAATGATTATTTTTACATAAACTGTGTTCGTCTATTTATATGGTTCTATTAATTTAAAAGAAAAGTTTAAATTCGATTAACAAAATTTTGATAATCTATCGGTCGTTCTATCAAAAACGAAAAAAAAAAAAAATACATTCTGTGTGTGTGATTTCGTAATCCGATAAAACCTCTATCAACTTGAAAATGATGTGGAAGCAGGGTAAGAGAACGAGAAGTGTTAAAACTTCTAGTTTTTTTAGCTTTATATTTATGCTCATAAACATTTCGTAAGGGGAATTTTTATATTTTGACTATACGAAACTACCTACACAAAATATGACCTTTGCAGTTTGTTATATTTTAATTTATTATTATTTTTTTCTTGGGTTTATTTTGAGGGGAAGTAAATCTAGAAATGCGAATAAATGTGATGTCAGGTTGAATTTTTGAAGATTTGTTGTATGTACACATAGCTTTAACAGCGCCAGCGCGGCGCGGCATGCAAGAAAAACGAGTATTTTTTGCCAGCGAATTACGAGGTTCACCTTGACGCCTCTGGAGAGAGATTCTCTTTTGTGAAATGATAATAACCGCTTCTGATTGGATACTGTATAGAGTTATACTGCAAACAACTAGGAAGAAATATGTGTAGTAAACTGATGGTGTTTTCAATTGTTAAAAAAAAAGAATATAATTTTTTATTGGAATCACTAAAAAGATGCCAATTTTTTGCATTCTGCAAACGGCTAAACATTTTAGCGCAAAATTTTAAAGGGTTTAGTAAAATGCTAAAGCCATTTTAGTAAGTTATTTAGTCAAAAACCAGACTAGCGCAACATTTTAAACGATTTAGTAAAATGATAAAGCTCAAAGTAGGCTGTTTTTAGTTAAGTAAAAGTAGCATTCTGCTAAATCGTTTAAAATTTTACTTCTTTCTTTTTTACTTTAAAAAAAAATGAATTTTGAATCATAATTTACGCCCAATGCATTCATTTGAAATTTTACATTGCCGCCGTCTGCCGCTATGGTCTTATCAAATATGTTACAAAAGGTTAAGACTTGAGCAAGTCTTTGATTATAATGCTTTATTTGAACATTTTTGCTTCACATAAAAAATATCTTTGAGTGTAATACAAAGTCTGTGAAAATATTTTAAACCTAATATAAATGTAAAGGAAAAAAATTGAGATACGTATACCAACCAAGTCTTTTTTTTTTCAAAGTCAATTTTACGTTTACGAAAATAATTCCTTTACAAAAATTAATAACTACACTGGACGAAATAATTCTTCGTACGAAAAATAAAAACTCTTTTTTTCATATCCCTTTAGCATTAAACGTGAGCAAAACAAACATAAAAGTAAACATTATGTAAAAGTATAGGAATTTGAAATACTGAAATTTGAAAATCGTACGAAGAATTTTGTAGGCCAGTGTCACGGTAAATTGGAGTAATTTTTATACAAAATTATAGCTATTTAAATCAAAATTATCTGGAACCCCAAAATTAAACTTTGTTTTGACATTATTTAGTCAAAAGAAAAACTATATTCAACGGCTTTTTGTCTATATCGAATGGTTTTAACAAGTTTAAATTTAACTATTAATCACACAAAATGTAAAGTTTTTCTACTGGTAGGTGAAAAATAAAGCGAACATTATGTACCTAATTGCAACAAAAATATTGCTAGGACCCTTTGCTGAAACATTATTTGTATACAGTTTTATGTGTATGGAATAAAATTAAGGTCACATAAAACGTTGTGATTTTGTTAAAACTTTCAACTTTGATTACAACTTTATGAGAGGTTCCAATGTATGTATATTTTTTTCATCCTTTTCTAGGCTATATTTTGGATCTTTTCTTTTAAATAAAGCCTGAAATAATTCTTATTGAATAAAAAAATCTTTTTTAATCCAAATGTGAATTTTGAACTTTTTCAAGATAAATTCTCGGCCGACTCGTTTTAACTGTTTTGCTTGCGTCTTAACTGCGGTTCACTGTGAAGTATGTGTAACTTTTTTACTTGCGATATAGGTACTATAGGGCAAGTTTAGGATTCGTAAAAAAAATCAAACTCGAGATAACAATTTTACATGACATTACGATGATGGAGAATGCCAAAAAAGTGGGTCCGCAATTCTGTCTGTCTGTCTGTGTGTCTGTCTCTATCTGGAGCTGCAGCCTAAACAAGTGAAGTGATTTTCTTCAAACTTGGTAGTTAGCAGTTTTTTATGATTCCCTAGAGGGGATTCTGAAATTTTTTTTTATGATCAAAACTAACGGTACCTGCCATATAACGGAAATACAAAAGTTAATTTTTTTCAAAAACGGCTCTAACGATTTTGATTAAAATTTTTGTTTGTAGTATTACACAAAAACTATTTTTTGTACCATTATTAACGGTACCTGTCATAGAACGGTTTTTTTCGTTTCTGAATATCTCGTACAATATTAACCCGATTTTAATGAAAATTTTTAAACAAAAGTGTTTAAGTAAAGGTAATATTAAAATTTTAAAAAATTTTCAAAAAACGCATTTTTGTATTTTAAAAAAATATTTCAAAATTTTTTTTTTGAAAATCAATTTTTCGAAAACGGATTAATGAAATATTTTGAAATTTAGTTTTTATTTGTAAATTAATTATTTCTTCAAAATGGCATACCAACTATTTTTTTGAAAAATGTTAGAAATTTTGTATATATAAAAATTTTTTTTTAAAAAAACGGCTCCTACGATTTTCGAAAATTTTTTTCTAAAAATACCTTTTTGTACAAGTAATAAAATGGCATAATTGTTTTTTATTTTAAAACATCATTTAAAACAGATTTTATTTTTTTACACTACCTATGAAATTTCTTGAAAATACCAAATTTTTCCTAATTTTTTTGAATAAAAAGCTTTAACATTAGAGTTACTTTAAGTATAAGAGCAAGTACACGTGCGACCCCAGTTGTGTATTTTATTATATTGGTTAATACAAAGTACAAAAGTTGTAAAATAATTTTTCTATTTATTAATTTCAATTCTTAAGAACCTTTTTCGTTTGAAACTACGAACAAATAATTTTGATCACATATTTCATCAAGGTATTTTTGAATAGAAAACAGTTTAAATTCAAAAAATTGGATTTACCTAGTGAATTATATTGCTATAAATTAAACTAGAGGAGAATAATCAACACATAACACTAATCATGATGATGGAGTTGGTCTCAGCTTTTATTCCAGACTTTTAGATTTAAAACAAACATACAAGTGCCAGATTTTGATATTATTTTAAAAATTAAACAAAATTGGTTAACACGAGATATATAGGGAAGAGATGGCATCAGTGACTTTTTTTTTCAAAAAAAAAAAAAACAAAAACAAAATAAATTGCACGACTGGGGTCGCACGTACTTGCTCTTATGCTTAAAGTAACTATAATGTTAAAGCTTTTTATTCAAGAAATTTAAAATTCGATATTTTGAAGAAATTTCATAAGTAGTATAAAAAAATTAAATCTGTTTTTATAATTAATAAAACTCCGTTTTAAAATATCTTAAAAAAAAAAAAACAAATATGCCATTTTATTTCTCGTATAAAAAGGTATTTTTAGAAAAAAAATTTTGAAAATTGTAGGAGCCGTTTTTTAAAAAAATAATTTTTTATATATAAAATTTTTTAACATTTTTCAAAAAAAAAGTTGGTATGCCATTTTGAAGAAATAATTAATTTACAAATAAAAACTAAATTTCAAAATTTTTCATTGATCCGTTTTCAAAAAATTGATTTTTCAAAAAAAAAATTTTGAAATATTTTTTAAAAAACCAAAAATGCGTTTTTTGAAAATTTTCTAAAATTTTAATATTATCTTTACTTACACACTTTTGTATAAAAATTTTCATTTAAATCGGGTTAATTTTGTACGAGATATTCAGAAACGAAAAAAACCGTTCTATGACAGGTACCGTTAATAACGGTACAAAAAATATTTTTTTTATTTAAAAAGTTGGCCCTTATGTGTAGTATTACACACAAAAATTTTAATCAAAATCGTTAGAGCCGTTTTTGAAAAAAAATTAACTTTTCTATTTCCGTTATATGGCAGGTACCGTTAGTTTTGGTCATAAAAAAAAATTTCAATTTCCCCTCTAGGGAATCATAAAAAACTGCTAACTACCAAGTTTGAAGAAAATCACTTCACTTGTTTAGGCTGCAGCTCCAGATAGAGACAGACACACAGACAGACAGACAGACAGACAGAATTGCCGGACCCACTTTTTTGGCATTCTCCATCATCGTAATGTCATGTAAAATTGTTATCTCGAGTTCGATTTTTTTTACGAATCCTAAACTTGCCCTATAGTACCTATATCGCAAGTAAAAAAACATATAAAAACATATGTACATATATTTCCATTAGTCAAAATATCACATGGTAGTCATGACAAAATGTATGCGGTACGGGTAACTGAATGAAAAACGGAACGTCAACGTTACGGGTATGAAAAAAAAGAAAAGATTCAAACCGGAACGTCAACGTTCAGGTGTGGAATATATATTTAAAACTACCCGAACCACTTAATCCAAATATTTTTGATACTAGAAACCCAATACCAAAAAGTTCTATAGAGCCAGTTAAAATATCCATATAGACTTAACGGTTAAAAAACTATTTATAAATCATTTTGCCATGTTTACACATATCACCTGTGAATCACAGCATTTGCACATTCTTTATTATAAGGTCTAGACTAGTTGACTTCATTGAGAAAATACGGAAAACAGAAAGAAATAAAATTAAAGTTTTATTACAGGAAATAAAAAAAAAACATTAAAACAACATTAAATTTATTTTGGGTTGGTTTGTGGTTTCTGTTGACTCTTATATGTTCTTCCTCTTTCCTGTTGTTTTTGTAAGTTTTTACCCTCTGGATTTTATTTTAAAACCTATTACCATTTATCTCATTCATAAGTGCAACCAATTTGCAAAAACTACATATATTCAACTATGTTTACTCGCATTATTTTAATATAATCATCATTGATTTCTTAATGCATTTAATCAAAAACCGGTCTCTTGATCTCGTCGTCTTGCAGAAATTTAAATCTTAAATCTCAATGAATCGCTAAAAATATCACAATAATTAGTTTAAATGCGTCAGAAAAGAAACCCAACATTCAATTAACACGAAATGAATCATCTGTAAATAAATAATGTCTATCAAAGTGTTATTTTAAATATAACCTGTGTAGACTAGGTATTGAGTACAAGAAGTTATACAGACGTAGAAAGTTTTTCCATGAATCAATTAAATAGATACAATGTCAAGGATACATAACAAATACATTTTTTAACCGTTAATTTACATGATGAATTCATTTTCATTTTTAAAGTTCTTCTCATTTCATTTAAAATGAAGCTTTCTCGGAATAGATGATAGCAAAAAAAAAAAGATGATTGAGTTTCTATAGAAATATATAATTTTTCATGGTAATTTATAACAAAGTACCTAGAAAGCGTGGGAGAATTATTATACAGATATAATGAATAACGCATCAACAAGTCTTTTGTGACGTTTTACATATTATTCGGTGCACTGGATAGTAAAATATGTTTCTTTTTGTGTTTATATTTTTGTTATTAAATTTCAAGTTTATTATCGTTTGTTAAATTGAGCTGGTTCACTGAACCATCTTTGAGTCAGTTCATTGTTACTTCAATTAATTGATCTCTAAATTACTATAGCTTTATTAAAAATTTATAGCATAAGTGATTAACAGATATACCGTTATTTTTAGTAGGTTGTAAATGATAAATTCCAAAAACAACCTTTGAAAACTTTAACAAAACGTCAGCAAAATTCAACTTGTTTTATTATTTGATCAGTTAAGAAAAAATAAACAAATTACATCAAGGGTTTTTTTCTATGGAAAAAGGTTACTCATACACCACAGTGACCGTTTAAAATTAAGTAACGTCTCTAATTTTTGGTTAAGCAAATAATTAATGCGAATGAATAATATTAATTTTCGACTCCGAGTCTCGAACACAGCATTCTCAAAAACTAGAAAAAAATAGCACTCAAAAGCCCTTAAAGGAAGTTTTTTATATAAAAAACTTAATGAACGTATTTAAGGCCTGCTATAGATAGTTACATAACCATTTTTGTAACGTGTCACTTCACAGAGTTTTACACTGTATAATACACTGTATAATTTGTTTTTTTTTCTAACTTATTTTATTATTTGGTCAGAAGAAGAAAAAATAACCAAATAACCCCAAATGTTTTCTCTAATGGAAAAATGTTGCGCATACACCACAGTGACCGTTTAAAATTCAGTAACCTTTTGCATCTCTAATTTTCGGTTAGGTGTTTGATAACTAAAGCAAATGAATAATATAAATTTTGTACACCGAATTTCGAACGCAACACTGCCAAAAACTAAAAAAAGCTATAACTCAAAACCATACATTTTAAGTTGAAAAAACTTAATAAACTTATTTTAAGCCTGCTATAGAGGGTGAAATTTTCATTTTTGAAACAACTCTCATTTAATTGAATACTGTCATAACTCAAAAATCACGAATATTGAGTTATCCGGCCTTATCATTAATTCCATTCGTATCGGATTTTGTGATTGCTTTTTTGGGAATCGTAGAAAATTTCCGATGCGAATAGAATTCATGATAAGGCTGATTAATGCAGAAGTTATTAGAATAAAGTAATCTTTAATCCTGAAAGGTCATTTCTTAGCTTTAAAATCTGAAGAAGAAGGACCACTAACTTTTTACATACAAAAACCGATCGATACTAAATTTAAAACTCGTTTTCTGAAGAACCAGTTTTTGAGATGACAGTTTTTAAGTAAATGAATGACATGTTTTTTTCAGTGAGTTCTCAGAGAATTAACAGTAATAAACCCATCATTTCATTTATTTTATTCTACAAATCGAGCTCAAGTTTAATTAACCTACGTTAGAAAGAGAGATCTCGTTACTGAGAGTATTTGATCTGAAATATGTTTCACCAATTGATTTGTGATTTTCGAAAAAAAATATATTTTTTTGAAATTTTTTCATTCAAGTTTTAGACGTGGTTAAAACTCCTTTTAAAGTTATGACAAAGAATCGAGTGAAATTTGTTCCTAGTGAAATTTATAATAGGGCTTACAATTTACAAAAACAAAAATATGTTTTTCATGGTGTTTATTATTAATTAAAATAATCTTTTTATTTATTGAACTTTTAGGTTTTATGCTTTTAGCATGTTTCGCAACAGTAATCTTCGCCCAAGGATTAACCTCATGGGGATCATCTGGAGCAGCTTCAACTTCAAATCGTCCAACAACATCACCTGCCGAATATTTGAGAACTGTATCGAAAGGAACTGAAGACTTTTCACTGGAACTGTTCTCAACGGTGTGCCGAGAAATTGCCGGCATCAAAGCTAATATTATGATATCACCATTTACAGTATGGGCATTGCTGCTACTTGTTACAGAGGGTTCGAGTAATACTACCCTAACTGAATTGCAACAAACACTAAGAATTTCAGATAATCAAGAATTTCTTCGTGAAAGTTATCGTACCATTGAAAAAAGTCTAAAGTAAGATTGCCGAAAAAAACCCTTAAGTCGAATTTTTAAAACATATAGTTTGTTTATTTTTGCAGAGTTAACACAAGTACTGTAACAGTATCAACAATGCAAACCATCTTTCGTGATATGAATCGGCCATTTAAGCGGGACTTTGAGGATGTTATTGAGCAACAATATCAAGCCAATGTGAAACCAATTGATTTCTTTGAACAGCAAAGAGCTCAAGCTGAGATTGCTGATTACATAGAGAAAGCTACAAGGGGCTTGATTAAACCAAACATTGATCTTGAAGATCTACAAGATGCTCAAATGATTATGATTTCGTCAATTTTCTTTAAAGGTCAATGGAAGGTAAATAATTTTGTCTATTAAAGGATGTAAATTATTTTATTAAATTTGCATTTTTGAACTACTTTAGCTGCCTTTCAATGCATCCTTTACTAAAACTGAACCATTTTATGACGATGATGGAAATGTTATTGGACAAGTTCAAATGATGACACAAACAGCAGTTTTCAACTATGCCCCAATTGTTGAAATGCAATCTCATATTGTGGAACTTCCTTATGGCAAGGAAGATCGTCTTTCTATGTTGTTAATTGTTCCTAAACGAGGTTTGTTTTAAAAGCTTGATTTTTAAAGAACAAGTTGAAATTTTTAAATTGACTTATTTTTATAAAAGGTGTACGTATAAATGATGCTATTGACAATCTTCGTAAAGTCGGATTGGAGAGAATTTTTACTGAATTTGAGAACAAAGACAAAAATAAGGGTGAATATGATGAGGACGAAGTTGAAGTATTCTTGCCCAAATTTACAACAACAACAAGTCTAATTTTGAATGGTGTCCTAGAGAAGGTACATTTTTTTATTTAGTGTTTAACAAAAATATGACTTTATAAATTTTGTTTTAATAGATGGGAATTAGAGACGTTTTCCAACCAAACTATGCTAATTTGACAAAAATGTCAGAACAACCACTTTATCTATCCAGAGTTATTCATCAGACCAAGATTGAAGTTAGTGAAGAGGGTACAGTTGCTGCTGCTATTACAGCAGGAATATTTGCAAACAAAGCATCACCACCGAGATTTTATTTGAATAAGCCATTTGCGTACTTAATTGTTGAGAAGACAACACGAACTTTACTGTTTTGTGGACAAGTTACTAAACCTAAATAAAATAATTGATAAAAATAAATTTAAATTTGTATGCTAATATTATAACTGTCGTTTTGTAGTATTTTATTGTTAAAATTGATTGGTATTGATGTTATCTGAAAAGCTTAAGTTCATGATTTCGGGACGGAAGGTAGTGGATTAAAAAGCTGAAAAATTGGCAGTCGAAATCTACCCTCTGCATTAATAAAATAATTTCACTATTTTGCTATTTAAAGTTCAAATGATTTGGAGATATGTATTGAACTTTTCGGAGTTTCCAAATTTCAGAATTTCATCATTGCACATGCACATGCACAATGCAACTACTTGCACAAAATTGCGGTAATGTTTGTTTGAAATAATTGTCTTCAAGAAATTATTTCAGTATGAAAAAAATCTTAGGTAATTCACAGAATTTTCCGGAAAAACAATTTATATTTTAGGTTATTTATTGTGAAATTGTCCTAGAAGTATCGAATTTAGCAATTGCGACTGTAGTTAATACTTCTATGTTTTTGAACTGTGAAATTTGACACTTAAAAGACCTTATCTACGACAATTTTCGATGATTTCATAATAAATAAACGAAACACAAGGAATTTAATGTTTAAAAAAAATGTTACACATACGCCGCAGTGACCCAAGTTTGTATACAAAGACGTAAGCAACAGACAGTTGTTATGATTATGTTGCGTACTTTTTATATGTAAAAAACTATGAAAAAAGATAGAGGAGAAGTGCTAATAGTGAGACAGTCCATTTTTCTTTTTTTATTTATTTCCGATTGCATTTAAGAAGCCCGTTTTCCAACACCGGAAAAAATCACACAATAGATCGAAGTAGTTTTTGGAGTGTTATGAAATTTTGTATAAGACAAAACAAACAGGAAAATGAACAGACGGTTTTTTAATTTTATATTTTCCCGTGAAATGACAAAATGCAACGTGAGAAATTATTTAATTATGATTTTGTTTGGTTTTTTATTTTGTTTATTTTTTCCTGTTGTTTTGGAAAGAGGCGACAAACCTCAGTTTTCGATTACTTCATTTCTGAGTCCGACTAAATGTTGGTTTCGCTGCATTTGCTGCAATATTTGTTCAATTGGAAAATTTATTTGCATACAAAATGTTTTCAGTTTTTTTATCAATAAGGCTGTTATTTGGTGTAAATCGAGTTAAATTACCAAGAAAATCTAATAAAAAAAATCGCTTAACCAGGCTCTTTACACACTTTTTAGTAAAAAAGAAAAAGAAAACATATTTTTTTTTATTGTTTTTTATTTGACTCGAATTCAATATCTAATGGATTTACATTAATGCATTTAAAGCATTTTTCCTATTTGTTCAACTGTATTTGATATTTTTCTGAAGTTGAGTGAGTGTTAATATATTTATTTTTATATTATTATATTTTATTTTTTTATATATTTTTGTTAAAATTCGTAAAAGGATAATTTTTTGTTTTTTGAAATTTTTGTTCCTGCAACTAAGCCCTCTGTTTTTAATATATAGTTCATCCAACATAAATTTTTCGACCCAACTATATTTTCAACTTGTTACAGGTTTGCTGAATTTAATTGTTTTTTCTTTTTTTTTAATTTGTTTTTAAAATTTTGGTTATTACAGTTTATTCCTCCAATAGATTATATAATATTGTTTATCGGTGTGTGTTTTGTTTTTTTGTTATCAGTAGTTTTATATTATTTGGAAAATAGATTCTTAAATATAAGAATACAATAATAATAATTATAATATACGTTCAAGTAATTTGTATCAATAAAATTGCAATTCGTCGGTGAAACCAGAAAAGTGTGTAACTCCATTTTAGCAAATTTTATAGGAGAGCAAAAAAACAAAATCGTTTTGAAGGCATTTGTATAAGTTTTCATTTTCTAATTTGCTAATAAAGTAAAAACTATGAGCTTTAAGCGGGTTTTCAGTTTAAGGAACGGTAGATATCAGGTTTGTTTAGCAGATGGCATTCAAATCTAATTTTCATAAAATTTGGAGTTACACACTTTTCTGGTTTCACCGACGAATTGTTTTTTTTTTTTTTGTTAATTTTTTTTTTTTTAATTTTACATTATAGTGTATTATGTAGTTCTTTTTTTGTTTTGTATTTAGACATTTTTCAAATTTAAATTACAATAAAATTATGGAATATATTTTTGTTTGTTTTGGGCTTATATATATTTTTAGTAATATAATATGTATTACAATAAATCCATTTAGATTCAATTATATATAGCTACTGTCTATGCCCAAGTTTTTTGAGAATAGAGAAACAATTTAATTATATTATATGCTTAACGTATAAATAAAAATCTATCAACAAATATAACGAACAAATATAGATATATAGACAAAATTAGAAAAAAATAAAAAAAAAATAATAATAATTATAGTATTATCAATATTGAGGCCTTATAATAGCAACTTTATTTTCATCTCAAAGCCATCGACAATAATCAAATCCCTTTATCTTAAAAAAAAAAAAACTTAGAAAGACACTGAAGCACACTACAAGGAAAAAAATTTAAACACATTTTAATTGTTTTCTAAGATCTAAGCCATGATAAGGAATAAAGAAAAATATCAATTTTTTTTTTCTCTTTTTAATTTTTTTTTATTTTGGAATTTAGTTTAAAATGTTTTTTTTTTTTTTTTTGAAAACGTTGCTTTCTATATATTTTTTGTTTGTTTTAGTTTTTTAATTGCTTGCGCTTCTCTTTTTCATTTTTATTCGTTAAAACTGTATTTATATGTACGTAGTTTTGTGTATATGTGTGTAAAAAAAAAAACAGAAGAAACAGTTTAGTAAACATATTTTGTATTAAAAATTATTTCAGAATCAAAGAAAACTTTTGTATAATGTTGGATATATATTTTTTAGTGTTTTTTTTTTTTTTTTTGTTTCTTGTTTATTTTTATAAATTTTATTTTGTTTGCATTTAATCTTATTTACGAGGGAAATAGAGAGAAAAAGTGATGGAGGATGGAACAAAAATGAGAATTTATCGAAGATCGGGATCATCGTTGGCAGCTTTCTTGATTCTTAGCAAAATAGTTGTATACCATTGATCGAGCCTGGAAATGCTATCGTAATCCTTGACGGCTTCAGTAAATCCTTCGATGTTTTGCTCTTCTAAATGTTCACATAGAGTCTAAGGAAAAAACAAATCATATGCTCTCATTCACTTGTTTGCAAAATTCGTTATGTTTTTCTAAAAAAATTGTTTTTTTTTTTATTTACACTAAAGAATATTTCTATAAAAAAATTCATTGAAATTGGATGACATTAGTTTATGAAAAAGGTTCTATGAGATATACATAGGTATCGTATGTAAATGATTTTTCGAAGTTATTTGTAATATAGTGTATTGTTTTAATCCCCAGTAGGCTCACCTGTGACGTGATAGCCCCACGGGTGGAATTTGGCAGCGACTGAAATCTGTGCCCGCCAAATTCGCTGCCATATGCCGATAAATGTTTAAACATTCATTTTATAACAAAATGTTTCTAGTTTCTAATTGTTCACACTTGTAGTGTCGAATTATGTTCCAAGCTATCACTATTATCTTCTGAAAATACGAGGAACAGTTTTAGAACTGAATTCTGTTCATATTGTCGCAGATTTGCAAATCTTCTGATTAAATCCAAAAATATTTCTCTTAGCTCTTATTAGCAACAAATAATACTATTTTCTTACAGTTACTGAACATGGATTCTTATTGATTTTGTGCGTTTGTAACATCGAACAAACAAATTCGATGCAATAGTACTGACGTTAAATTACGGCGCACGAATACGATCGAACATTAGAGTTTTGACGATTCTTTTCTTTTTCTTATCAGCAGTAAAAATCGCCAATTTAGGTTTTTCGGAAGGAACAGTCCCATGCAAGCGTATATTGTTCATCTCTATTATTTACCAGAGGTCTAAGAGCCCACAGAACATTTTGGGAGCAGAGGTATAAACAAAATGTAAGTACGCAGTTTTTTATATATAGATGCGTATTGATATTGAGTTCAAAAATCTTGTGGCTTTAATTCGCATCTTTATATGGTTTTTGAGGGGTTAAAATACGGGAGTTTTCCCATTAATATTAGTAAGTTAAATTCACACTACTTCACAATCTAAATACAAGAACAAATACTCCTTTTTCCTTACCCTGAAGACCTCAATTTTGACGATAAGATCAAAAGACTTCAAGATATAAGTTGTTTAAGCGGCTATGTTTTGGAGAATTTTCTGTTTAAGTTTTGTTTATGTGTTAGAATTCAAAAAACTTTAAAAAGTTTCGATTCAGGTGCGTACTAGGCTTTATAAATTATTCTTAAATAAAATCTATTCCAACTAAGTTCTGTTTTTTCAACTTGTTTAAAAAATCCTTTAGGTCAACTTAAAAGATCCTTTAGATCCATTATATTTAACAAATTAATCCTACACACATCAATTGGAAAGTGTTATTCAACCTACCAAAAACCATATAAAGCGGCGAATTAATTCGATATCAGACGCATTTAGCTATAAAACTGCGTACTTCCATTTCTTTCAAAATTTGCTTTGGGTTATCGGCCAAATTCAGTTTGCAACTCCACTAAATTATCATCCATTCAATCAAACAAAGTTAAATTGGATGAAGAACTAATCAAATTTTGGAAACATAAGCAGTGAGTATTTTGTTTTTGCCGTTAGCTTGTTTTTCAATAATACTTGTGCACATTACCCTTTAAGTGATGTCCGTGTTTTGGATAGCATGGATGATTACAATGTTTTTCTTTTCTACGAGCCCAGTTGAAACGTGGAGATTGTACTTTGGCGATTTTCCAAATTGTATAAACATCTCACATTAAGAGTAATACAAATTATTGGCTTCATTTCGGTTCACTGGCTGTTACAATTACTCAGGCGTTTTACAAATAAAAGGTGAATGACTTTGTGCAATATACAAATCATCTAAAGATAAGTTAGTAACTAATCAAGCTTTAAAAATCTTTACGAAGGCTTTTTCAAATTTGAAACTGATTTTATTTCCATGACATTGTCATAAAATCGCTATTAACCTTCTTTAATAATAATATAATAATAATTTATTCTCATCATCTCCTTTTAACATAACTCGCTGGCTGAGAATTGTAGGGTTGTATGTTTAATGAAAATGTTTGTATACTAGACTGTGTCATTTTGAGGCAACTTTTCTTTTTCAAATAAAAAACAGGCATAACTTTTTCGAAAATATGAAGAAGTCTTTCAAAAGATGAGATCTTATATTAATTTTAAGAGGTGCCTATTTCTGATTTTTTATTTTCTATTTTCTATATAAATAACATAGGAAAAAATTTAGTTTTTTTCTTATTGTTGTAGTTTTACACTTAAGATATTCAAACTTTAACTTCAAAATATATGAAAGTATGACTTTTATTTCGTATATTTCGTCATTATTTAAATAAAAATTGAAATTTGTTTGCTCACAAAGGCTTATATGGTTGGAAATTAATACAAAAAAATATTCCCAAAGTTTGAAACTTAACAGACTTAAACCTTATAGTTATAGCTATCATTTGGATATTTTTTTTTTGACATTTAATGTGTAAAGAAGACTTTTTATAAAAATCTGAAAAAAAAAAATGGTTTTCTTATCCGAGCTGAAAGTGATATTTTAAGGTCTTCGCCTACTGAAAAAATGAATTTCTTAAGACCTATTTACAGTCCAATGGTTCTTTTTTACAAATGATGATCGATTTATTTTGTCTGCTCTGAATTAGATCTCTTCTTTGATTTTTTTTTTCTCAGTTATTAATAACGAATTAAGGAGATAGGGTTTTTTGCTATTTTTTTCTTAAGAATTTCCTTCAAGGTTTTTTTTTATACTTTTTCATAGAATATAATATGATGGAAATAGGATACAAAATGAATACTCTTTTTTAACAAATAAAGTTTTACCTACTTAAAAAGTAAAGCCTTCGTCATCAGTTTTCATTTATATCTCGAATTTACTGACTTTTTAATTAACTTAAATAAGGGTATCTTCTTAAAAAAGAAAAAAAACTTACCACCATACTTAACTTAACTCAATTACTCACCTTAACAAGTTTATACTCTCGTGAATCCTGAAAAGCTGGATATTGTTGAGCATACTTTTCAATTGCATGTTGAGCATTTAACAAATCCACGCTTAAATGGCATAATGCAGCTCTAAAGAAATATTCTTTGGCACTGTATTTCAACAGAGAACTCTCCAAAGATGATGTAGCCACCTTTAATTAGAAAATATCAATTAAATAAAGTACTTATTTTGCTTTACTTTTGAATTAATTTACCTGTTCATAGATTTGTATAGCTTTGTCATAATCTTCCAATTGAGCGGCATACTGTGCGACCTTCAACATGCATTTGTTAGCTGAACTAACTGATTCTTCACCTCGGAAGTAATCGGCTGCTTGTTCGTAATGTTGAATTGATTTTGCCTATTTCATCACAAAAGAACAATTTAGTGAAAAGGGGATTTTACAAGACTTTTTTTTTTTTTTTCATTTTACCAAAGTATTTGGATCTGATTCATACATTTCAGCAATGCTTTGATGATGTTTAGCTGCCATAGTAAATCTTCCCATATCAGTATAAATGTCTATGGCTTTTAAAAGACACGAAACAGCTTCTTCTACGTCGGACTTTTTTTTCATCAAGAAAAAACATAAAAATCAAATTCATTCTTAAAAATGATTCTATTCTCTACCTTTTTATAACAATTAGATGCGTCAACGTACATTGTACCAGCGTCGTGACGACTTCCAGCTCTAGCATGCAAAGTAGCAGCCTCACAAAATGCCTGTCCAGCTTTGGACCAATTTTTGGCCATTTTAAACATGTTTCCAGCACGTTGATAACATTCGATTGCATCTTCAACTTTATTTGAACCACTTCTAATTTTTTTTCATTATCATTGAAAAAAACATATATATATAAAAAAAATTACATGCAATTTTATATTCCATGGAAGAAAATTTTTTTTTGTAAAAGGGGTGGGGGTAGGTTTAGAGAGGAAAAATAACTTTAACTTACCCAAACAACGAACCAAGAAAACCCTTTTGTTGGGTTAATTTCTTTTCAGCTTCAGCCATTAGCTGCATTGCTTTTTGTTCATTATCCGCCATGGTTAGTGGATTATTTGAGAAATATTAGTTATTTCTATTAAAAATTTTCGTCCTGGGATATAATATGGAAAAAATTTTCTCTTTATGACACAGAACTATTGATTTCTTTTCACTTCGTTTTTTTTTCTTCTTTTCTTCTTTTTCGACGTAGCGAAAGGAAATGACAGATACAGTTTTGGTCGTGAAATGTTTGGTGGCGCTAGGTGGTTTAAATGGGATGTGTTCGTTTGTTGGGTGATCGTTAAGGCAAATACACAAGGTCAATTGTTGTAAAAGCACTGGCTTAACATTGGTTCAAGTTTTTATTCATCGATTTGCGCAGATTAGAACTGGTTCAAACATGTACTTAGTTTTTTTTTAACGTATATGAAACAATATGCCGAATTTTCACTATTCGATCTTTTTCGAATGAAAGAGTGTACGCAGCTGAAGTGAAACGAATATTCATTTACAAAAATGCCACAGCGAAATCGTATTTGAAAAAAATTCGTCATGCTTTTCGTTTCATACGCAACTCAACAAACGAAATTCTTACCTGTACTTTGTAGATTATTTGGAGAGTTGTCACTCATTATTTTGTCATTCATTGATCAATTTTCTTGGTCCAAAAGAGTTTTCATGACGTTTTTTAAAATTTTGATTTTTTGGATTAAAAATTATATTCGAATGTTTTTTTTTTGTTTCATTTACGGCCATATTATTCACTTGTTTAAAAAATACATCTGGATGTAAAATTGTCAAAAAAATGTGAAAAATAAATCCAAATCCAAAACAGTTATCCCGATTTTAACAATGAAAATAGTTAAAAATGACTATTTTTTTCTCTGTGTGATAGTGAATCCCAACTAACATTTCAGCTTCGGTTAAGGTACTACAAAAGCTACATTTCAGCTTCTTTTAAACTTTAGTAAGGTTGTTGGGCATGGAAAAAGGAGAACGTTTTACAAGTTTGACTCTCTATAAGGATCTTAAACGAAGCTTTACCGAAGCTCTACCGAAGCTTTGAGATTTGACAGATAGCTTCAGAACAGCTTGTATAGCTCTTTAATACATGTCTTATCGAAATTAAAAAAAAAAAACAACTACAAAAACAAAAAAGAATTCTTTTTTAGCAGGTTTTAAATCATGAATTTTATCTTTTGACCTGATATTATATATAACATTCCATTAGTATTTAGTTTATCTATTTATAATAATTTGAAAAGCATATAATTTTTTTACCACACCCAGGTATCGAACTTCGTATCTGCTTGGTTAGTCCATCACTCTACCCACTCGGCCATTCTAGTATATTCATTAATGAAATCAAAAACTTAATCAGTTCAAATAGCAGAAATGTCAATGAAAAAAATTTCCGAGCTAAATTATTCAATGTCAAAACAAAAAAGTGTCCGAGCTAGATTATTCAATATCAAAATCAAATAAAAACTTGGTAATTTCTGTAAAGCCTCTAAAAATTCACTAAGAAAGCTTATCCGAAAAACAAGCTTTCTTCGTTTAAGTTTCTTTAACAGTATTTAAACAACTTATTAGAAGTTGTTAAACAAGTCCGAACTTCTATAAGCGATTAAATTCCGAAGCGTTCAAAGCAGCTTTAAGTACTTAGCAGTAGATAAATATTCCCAAACCCGACTAACAAATTTGCTTCTATAAGGCTTTACAGGTGTTAATGTAGCTCCTGTAAAGCTTTATAGAAGAGATATTGTTTGTTGGGAAGGAACGCAGCTATTTTATTAGTCACTTGCGCTGCGTATTTCTCATTATGCATAGACCTTAATTAAATTACAGTGCTTCTCAAACCAATTTATTACTCAAACCATACGAACACATCCTGCATTATGTCATTTTGTTTTGACATTTCTCTCCGAACTTGACTGCTTGACTCCAACAAAAATTTCACCTGCTCAAAGTTCTTTTTTTTCCTTTGGCCTATGGCCGATTGTTTTTTTTCAATGAAAATTAATTCCTTCAATCAATAATTAATTAATTATTTATAAAACTAATTAAAAAACAAAGGTAAGAATTACATTACAATAAACCACAATAACTCTCACGAACTTTTTCATCTTCAAAAGAAAGCATTTTCAAGCACTGTCATATATTTTAACCAAAAGCAATAAAAAATATATATTTTCCTTCTAGTCTCTTCGAATTTTGTTTAAAAAACCACCACCAACAAAAATGTTATCAAGCATTCGAGGATTTCTATCACGTCATCGCAGGAAATTCATTGTTACCGGAGTCGTGGTAGGTGGTTCATTTTTAATTTTCAAATATGCCCAAAAAAAACTACGAGATTTCCAAGAACGACAAGCTCGTGAATTTCTCGATCGAACACAACGCATTCAGTATTTTGAATCACAAGAGCGCAATTGCAATCAAGTGATCATGGGCATTAGCACAGATTTATGCAATGAGATCTTAAAATTGGTTAACAATGATGAATTGCTTGAAAGATTGCGAAAAAATCCAGAAAACAAAATCGAACTCTGGGAAGAATTGAAAATTATTGCATTTACACGACTTGCAGTATTTATTTATGCCACATCTATGCTTAATATTACATTAAGAGTCCAAATGAATGTCATTGGTGGATATGTTTATAAAGACACTATTCAGGAGGAGAATAAACTCACTGACGACATTCGAGAGGCTTATTTGTCGTCAATAAGGCATTTCCTTGGCGATGGTTTGGTTAACTTGGTTCAGTTGATTAAATCAAAAGTTAAGGCTATTTTAAGGACACAATCACTCACAACTCGCTTAAGCTTGTCCGACTTGGAACAGCTTTTTTGGTCAATTCAGATGTCGATTAACAGCGATGTGAATGACCCAAATAGCAAACTGGCAAACTATGTAATGCCCTCACAACTTGGTAATTCTGGGGAAATCCTAGATAAAATGTACAGCGAAACACTCGACTTGCTTGAAAGCGATGATGTATCGACAATATGTTCCAATAACATTTGTCGAGGATTTTCAATTGCTGTGGATTGTATAGCAGAATGTATGGCAGATACAGTTAAAACTGCTTTGCAAGACAAAGCTGATGAATCACCTAAATTCAATGTGAATAATATTGAATTAGCTTTAGCCAAAGTAATACCCATATTAAATGGACTGACTGCAAAAGGAGTTGATAGCACGAAGAAACCACAAAATTTTGTCACATCAATTGTGACATTCTTTTTGGTGTCGGAAAAGTGTAAGACACTGGGAGCGAATGTTTATGAAGTTTTTAGTGTGTAAGTTTTTTTTTTTGATAATGATGATGATTGTGACAGCGATTTCAAAAAGCGAGAACAATTATGGACCACATACTGAAATGCATTCCTATGTGTGTTTATTATTTTTTTTTAGAGTATAATTTATATAATTATAATATATTTTTTGTTAGTTTGTAATAAATGGGTCGTAAGTTTTTAAAATAAATAAAAAATAAAAAAAATCAGGTACTATGAAAAACAATCACATAGATTAAAGGTAAAGTGAGATTTTTTTGTTCAGTTTCTTATTTTTTGAGGAGGTAATTTCCAAAACCAGATATGGATGCCATTTTCAGGTCTTATTAACACACATCTGATTCAATCAAAAATAAATTCCTAAACAAGACAGAAACATATTTCCGAAACTGCTCCTATTAAACAACAAAATATCTTTTATAAAATTACATTTTACTTAAAACTACCTTTAGTCCGATAGCTGGCTTTGGAAATCAGCTCCTCTTTTGACGCGCATAATCGAAAAGAGCTGGGTTACGTGCACAACATTGACAGAAAATGTAAATTCCTTACAACTTGGACTGATAAGTGAAACTCTACAGAGAAAAGTACTGATGGGAGCTAAGTTCCGGTAAAGATGTTATGATCTGAAACCAATCATCAACCTACTTGGATGCTTTTACTGCAAAAGAGGTAAAGTGTTGGAAGCAACCCCCCTCCCTATAGACAGCAGATGTCTTATGATTTTCTTCAAACATATCAAGTATGCTTAACTTTTTCATAGTTTGATTTTAGCGACATTCTTAGGGGATACAAGGAAATCAAGAGCGAGCACATGTTTTTTTGGGCATTTCCAAAAAGTTGATGCTTAGTTTATCTGCGCTAAGGTTTTATCTTTGTAGCCGCTGCGCCACATTTCGTTGTCCCTAGTAAAAAAAACGTTAAAAAAACGAGCCTTGCTTTCAAAGGATTAGCGATACTGGTTTTAGGCAGGGCTCTGAAAAATCCGATTTCTAAAATGTTTTGGCATTTAAAATGCAAAGATCAAGAATTGTCGATACTGTCTAATGACCCCAAAACATTTTGGGGTTTCCAGCGGGTATTTATTTTCTGATAGACCTTCCGAAAATTTGCGGAGGGATTTATGTATTTTTTTAAAATAAATAATCAAGAACTGAAAATAAAGAAAGAAAATTGGGAAATTAGTACAACATTATGAGTGTTTATTAGGGAAAATTAAGGTCCATTTTCTTCACTCGGAGTTGAACAAAACTTGAGAATTTTTATATTAAAAATTCTCAAGTTGTGTTCAACTCCGAGTGAAGAAAATGGACCTAATAGTTTTTAATAGGTACATATATTTCACTTTATTGATGATGAAAAAAAATTGTTAGTGAATACAAACGCAAACTTAAAATTCACGGGACAACGTTTGGTGGAAGTTTGTAAACTGTAAATATTTATATATGTTTTAAACACAATTAATTCTTTTGTTTTTGAACTAAAAAAATATTTAGCCACTTCAAAAATGTAACCCAATTCACATAGCTAAATTTAGCCAAAGATAAATTTTGTACTAAACAGACATAACTACAAATGTTAAAAATTTATCATCGGCTAAATATTTAACCCATTTTACACGTCCTTAATGTCTTTCGATTAACTTGGTCTTTCCTTGGAGAAAACATAGCTTTATTCTGAATGACAACTCCCAGGGAAATGTGTTCGGGAGAATGGCTTCTATTCGGCAAATTTCCAGAATATCGTTCCTTTTCCATTTTTAACTTGGTCCCATTTCCGTCAATAATCAGCCATATTGTGAGTTTCACGTGAACAAGATTCCACCCGGAAAAATTGAATTTCACTTTTCCCTATTGTGAGTTCCGGACGAAAAGTTGTTCCCTTTATTTTCAACTTTTTTTTAGGTAATTTGCGACGTATTCGACAGTCCTTCTTTCACTTAAATTTTTGTGCCAAACAAGAAACTAGTTAGCGTAAAATATAATTCCCCTTCGGGCGAAACTCATGATAGCTTTTAAAATTCCGGGCGAACAAAAATATTTCGGGCGGAAAACATTCCATGTAAAACTCACAATGATTAAAAAGCTAAAAGAGACAAAAATTGCGGAAGATTTTCAATTGAGAACCCTTCTCCCTATCATGTTTCTTCTGGAGTTTTCATTCACAACCTCCAGGTTTGGTGAAGAAAGTAGGTGTATAAGACATAAAGCCAAATTGAGGCCAGTGGATCGATGCTTTAAATTAGAAATAGATACTGCGAGAACAGCCCATAAGCTCATTTTTTTTTAGAATACCAACTTTTCCAAAGACGACTTTTTGGAATTTTGAGGACTACCAAAAGAAATTATAGCGATATCCAAAGTTTTAAGTCTGGTGGAAACGGAAGGTCTATTTTTTCATGAACTTGGACCAGAAGCTTAATTTTTTAGGTTTTATTTGGGCTTTAAGGATCTTTATTTTTGGATGCAATTAAAGAAACACTAATTCATCTTTTTGTTACCCTACGTTTCGCCGGTTTCTTTCCAGCTTCCTCAGGGGATTTTTATTTGACTAATATAACCAAAAAGCCAGAAGCATTAAACCAACTTATATGATTGGCCTTACCTGTGTAGACTCAGACGAGAAAAGTTAACCATCCACCAGAATTCATCGCACAATCTCTTTATCGACTTTAAAGTCACTCACTTATGATAGGAATGAGCTATAGTTACGTTCAGTCAGCCCAAAGCTTTAAAGGTTTCGACTTATCATGCAACTTCATTTAGATTACCTGTCATCAAATGATTTGACATCATTTGGAGAAAAAATCGGTTGCCAAAAAAGGTGTCAACGATCGAATTATTAACAATGTACAAGTTAAAAGAGAAGAACCTCAAAAGGACACAAAAGGTGTCTGAAACAGGTGAAACAGCGAATTGAGTATTCTGGAGGGGAGGTGGTTGCGATGCATTAAAGTACTTAGGTATTTAAGGCTAAATACGAGCCCCTGGCGTAACAATACTATCCAGTTATCATGTAACAAAAAGGAATTCAAGCAGTGCTTGAAGAAAAAGTACATTAAAGCAGACGAAAATAAAAATATAGGAAAAAATGTTTTGAAAGCAGTATGCTAAGAAATAAACAAGACATGTCTGGAAGTTTGTTATTAGACGTCGATTAACAGCAAGCTGATTAACAAAAATATCCGAATGATAGCCTATTACATTTCTTTTCTTAGTGGAAAAATGTTGCTCTAAAGATAAGAATGAAAACACAAAAATCAATATTTTTTTTGTATAGCATTTATTGCTATTTTTTTTTTGGTATTCACATTAAACCTTAATAGACGACGTTTTTTTTAACAAGATTGGAATACACCAGCAGCCTTCATCCTTTCGAATGCCTTTTGGGCATCGTAGGTTTTGTAGAATTCAGCATAAGCTTCCTTCCTTGGATCCTTGACGGTCAATTTGAAGATCATTGAGACGGTGAAGACCAAACCAATGGCAGCACCCAAATTCCTCTTGATTGTAGCATTATGCAATCCACGAAGAACGGGCTTTGGGATTGAGCCTGTAGTTGCTGGAGCGTCGGACATATTGAATACTGTTCACTTGCTATTGATAAAACGTACTGAGAAATTAAATTTAAGAAATAAATGTATATTTGAATTGTTATATAATTGGAAATTGGTAAAAAAGAATTAAAAATTAAAAGAAATATTCAACCATACCTTCGAGTTGTGAAGTGATTTTTCATTAGAAATGTCAGAAAATGAATGATAAAGAAAAAAAATGATGGAGGAGCAAAGTTAAGTTGGTTGTGATTTGTTTTCGGAACAAATTGTCGGTAATAGAACTTTTACTACTTTATCAATGGATATAATGGTCAGTTTCAACAAGCTTTTTTAAGCATTTTAAAAATCTGTCAAATAAGCTGTGCTCCAACATAATTTGGCCATTTGATGTCCCATACTAACTACAATCAACGATAAAGTCGCCACCGAAAACGTTTTTGTATAAAAATAATTCATAACCAGAACATCTACTTCCAGGTGTAGAAATTTTTGGAGTGATAAAGGTATAACTACAACGGCCACTTATTGCAAAAAGTCAAAAAGTGAAAATTTTCAAACTCATTTTGTGACAGTTTTTCCGACCACAAAATAAAAAATAATGATGCAGAAAGCTTATTTTTAAGTTCCAAAAACAATTTTTAAAAGCCTTGTACGTAGCTGAAGCGAAACGAAAAATGTTCAAATTAAAAAAATCTAAATTAAAGGTATTTGGAAATAAAAGATATTTTATTTCTTATGAAATTATACAATAGGTCTTTATTGATTTGATTATAAACAAGAATTTATTATTGAAAAATATGAAAATTGAAAACTAATAATTTGATGAAACGATCGAAATATTAATTTAAAGTAAAACGTAAACAAAGTAGTAACAAGTAATAAAAAGTAAATGTAGTGGCTATCGCCACACTATTCCCTTACGGAATGAAAAAAAAAAAAAAAAAAAAAAAAAATGTTTTATCTATAGCGGTTCGGTGGTCGTACTTCGTACATGCCTTCCGGATCGAGTTGTTTTGAATTTTGAGTGAGGTAAAGATGTTGATGTTGATGTTTTAGTAAAATCTTCTTGTAAGACGAAGGCTGGTTTTACTCTATCGATTGAAACTTTTATAATTTGATTATTGATTTTTAAAGAAACATTCTTTTCATCTCTTGATGTAACTTCATATGGCCCTTTGTATGGTTGTTGAAGGGATCTTCGAATGGGGCCAATCCTTAGAAAAACATAACTACAGTTGTTCAACAGTTCTTTAAACACAAATGACCCATGTTGAGAATGTCTTGAGGCTGGTATAGGTCGTAGGCGTGAAATGCATTTTCGAAGACGATCAAGAAAATGTGAAGGATCAATAACTTCATTTTGTGTCGGTTTTGCAAGAAATTCTCCTGGCAGTCGCAGTGGTTCACCATAAACCAATTCTGCTGACGTTGCCTTAATATCTTCTTTGAAAGCAGACCTTATTCCAAGCAAAACAAGTGGAAGTGCTTCAATCCAATTTTCATTAGAATGAGCCATGATTGCAGCTTTTAACTGCCGGTGAAAGCGTTCAATCATACCGTTCGCTTGAGGATGCCAAGCCATGGTGTGGCGGAGTTCGATACCAAACTGTTTTGCGACATCTTTAAAGGTATGTGAGGTAAACTGAGATCCTCTATCTACAGTTAGTTTTTCGGGGCATCCAAAACGGGATATCCAACACGATAATAGTCCCATAGTGACAGACTCGGCTGTAATAGTTTGCAATGGACATACCTCTGACCACCGAGTGAATCGATCGGTGATTGTAAGGCAATATCGGTAGGAGTTAACTGGTGGTAACGGTCCAATTATGTCGGCATGCACATGTGAAAATCGAGTAGATGGTGTTGCGAAATTTCCTAAAGATGATTTAACATGTCGAGATACTTTGGAGCGTTGGCAAGAGATACAACATCGGGCCCAAACACGGCAATCTTTGCGCATTGAAGGCCAAACAAAGCGGTCACCAATTAATTTTGTTGAAGTTTTGGCTCCTGGGTGGCTCATGTTGTGCAGAGTTTCAAAAACCTGACGACGATAAGACTTAGTTAAATATGGTCGTGGCTTACCTGTCGATGTGTCACAATAAAGATGCATCGATGTTCTAGGCATCAAAACTTTCTTTAAAATGAGGGATGTGCTGTTGTTCGCGAGAAGATTTTGAAGTTCTTCATCTTCTTCTTGTGAAACTGCGAGGGCTTGATAATCGACAACGGAAGATATGGCTTCAATGCGGGAGAGAGCATCGGCAACAATATTATCTTCTCCTCCAATATGTTGAATGTCGGTAGAGTACTGAGCAATAAATGTAAGATGATTTTGTTGAACAGGTGAAAGTTTTTCTCGTTTTTGTTTAAAAGCGTGAACCAAAGGTTTGTGGTCAGTATAAATTGTAAATACTTGACCTTCCAACATATGACGAAAATGTTGGACTGCTTCATATATTGCTAGAAGTTCTCGATGGTAAGTTGGCCAAGCGTTCTCTCTCTCAGTTATTTTCTTTGAAAAGAATGACAAGGGTTGCCAACTGCCTTTTATCTTCTGCATTATACAGGCTCCAATTGAGTGGTTTGATGCATCAGTAAAAAGACCAAGTTCTGCTGCGTAGCTTGGATGGACAAGAAGAGTTGCGGAAGATAAAGCGGCTTTACAACTCTTGAAGACTTCTTCTAACTCTGGTGTCCATGGAACTGGTTGAGATCCTTTGAGTTGAGGATTGCTGATGGCATTGTGAAGTGGAGCTTGAATCTCAGATGCTTTTGGGATGAATCTTCGGTAGAAATCTAGCATTCCAAGAAAACGACGAAGGCCTTTTGCTGTTTTCGGGAGCGGGTAGTCTTCAATAGTCTTAACACGTTCTTTGGGAGGTTTGATTCCTTCAGAATTTACCGTGTATCCAAGGAACTTTACTTCTGAAGCAACAAAAACGCACTTTGATGGATTTATGACCATACCATAATTTGAAAGTCGTTCAAAAATTAGGCGCAAGTGGTTCATATGTTCTTCTGTGGTCTTGGAATAAACCAGAATATCGTCTACATATGTGAAGCAAAAGTCCAGTCCAAATAGAATTTCATCCATCAAACGTTGGAAGGTGTTTCCAGCATTCCTCAGTCCAAAAGTCATAAACATAAACTCGTAGGAACCAAATGGAGTTGTAATGGCTGTTTTGCATACGTCATCAGGGTTAATGGGAATTTGTTGATATGCCTTCAACAAATCAATAGTTGAAAACACATTGCTTCCATTGATGTTGTAAGTGAAATCATGGATATGACGAGAAGAGTACTTATCTGGAATCGTTCGGGCATTCAATGCACGATAATCTCCACAGGGACGCCAACCATTATCGCCTTTAGGTGCTAGATGAAGTGGTGAACACCATGGGCTATCTGAAGGTCGGATAGTTCCAGCAAGTAACATGTCAGCGAATTCCTTCTTGGCAATCTTGAGTTTTTCTGGAGCCAATCGACGAGGGCGACACTGTATTGGAGGGCCTGGTGTTGTGCGGATATGATGGACAGTTTTGTGCTTAATAACTCTAGGCAAACCAGCAGGACGAGTAATTTCTTGAAATTCAGTCAATAAAGCAGTGCATGGCGATGAAATTTGAATTGTTTTCACACTGTTGTGCTGAATTGAAGTGGTTTTTCCAGTTGATTGAAGTCCAGTGTATGTGTCGATTAGGCGTTTCGATTGACAGTCAGGTAGCAAATGATAGTGGGCAAGGAAGTCTGACCCTATTATAGGAATGCTTACGTCAGCTACAACGAATCTCCAAATGAAACTTCGTCGTAATCCCAAATTCAGATCGAGGTGCAGAAATCCATATGTTTTTATTACGGTATCATTTGCAGCGCTTAAATCGTAATCAGTGGAAGGACGTCGTTTTGGTAAAAGCCGGGTTGGAAAGCAAGATAGGTCAGATCCGGTATCGATGAGGAATTGATGTTTTGAATTTTGGTCGGTTACAAAGAGACGGCTTCCAGGAACATTGCAGTCATTCGCCGTCATTATAGACTGCTGTTTTAGTTTCCCTGAAAACTACAAGGTTTATTACACTTACGTGCATTGTGCTGGTATCTGGAGTGATACCAACACCATCCTTCTCTCTTCGCAGACTTAGAACTGCTTCTTGAATTTTGTCTTCCTCGACCCTTAGAGCGATTTCGAAAAGTTCTATTCGAAGATAGCTCTGCAACTTGTCTTGTGAGAGTGTCAATGGCTTCGAAAAGGGCTTGTGAATTTTGGTTCGGTTCATTATTTGATGTTGTATGAACGGTAAAAGGAACTGGTGGTGGAGAAACTTCAACGATTTTATCAGCAAGCTCAGAAAGCTGATCAGGAGAAAGATCTGATCTCGATGTAAGGATTGCTTGAACGTTCGATGGTAAACGTCGCAACCAAAGTTGTCGCAACAAATTGTCTTGCAGAACTGATGGACCAGCAAGAGAACGAAGGTGACGAAGAAATTGTGAAGGCTTTCTATCACCAAGTTCTTCATCACTGATGAGTTGTCGGACACGTTGCTCTTCTGATGCTGATAAGCGTTCAATGAGCTTCTTTTTTAGAACAGTGAAGGGGTTTTGTTCTGGGATCGAGGTTATGATATCTTCTACTTCGGAAGCCACACGAGTATCCAGCTGTGAAACAACATAATGAAATTTAGTGGTTTCATTTGTTATGTCCGAGATAATAAATTGGGACTCAGCTTGAGAAAACCATAAGCTGGGCCGTTCGGCCCAAAACGGTGGAAGTTTCACTGCCACACGGTTGATTGTTGGTTGTGTTGGAGGTCTTGCGTTTTGTTGTTGATTCTGCAGAAGTCGAGAATTTTCTTCTCGGAGAGCAGCAAGTTCAGCTTCCTGTTCTGCATTCATTTTATATTTGAATTCTTGTTAAAGATTGGTAGGTACTTATTCTAAGTCGGGGTCACCAATTTGGAAATAAAAGATATTTTATTTCTTATGAAATTATACAATAGGTCTTTATTGATTTGATTATAAACAAGAATTTATTATTGAAAAATATGAAAATTGAAAACTAATAATTTGATGAAACGATCGAAATATTAATTTAAAGTAAAACGTAAACAAAGTAGTAACAAGTAATAAAAAGTAAATGTAGTGGCTATCGCCACAGGTATAAGCCTGGTACGCTGCTCGCGCTAAATTTTAGCTCCCATACAAATTATCGAAAATTTTTAGCCGAGATAAAATGGATCCCATACAAGTTATCGATAACTTGTATGGGAATTTTATCTCAGCTAAAATTTAGCGCGAGCAGCGTACCAGGCTATAACTACAACGGCCACTTTTTGCAAAAAGTCAAAAAGTGAAAATTTTCCAACTCATGTTGTGACAGTTTTTTCGACCACAAGATTAAAAATAATGATGCAGAAAGCTTATTTTTTAGTTTAATAAACAATTTCTGTATTTTTTTCCAAAAACAAATAGCACTGGAAAGAAATAAAAAAAATACTTTTGTTATACGTGTATGTATAGAGTCAGCAGGTCAGAGTGTCAAACCGTTGAACGATTTGTCTTTTGGACTATAGGGGTTCGAGTCGCAAGACAGCCCAGTATATTTTTTGTACTTAATTTTTTCTTGTTTTGTTATGACGTTATCAAATAAAATTAACGTCCACCAACTGACTTTACAGATAATCAAGTATTTTCCATAAAAAAACGCTTTCGCGGGTTTTTTTTGTCGTTGATGGTGTAGGGCAGCCATTAAATCAAACAAATCTGTATGATTTTTTTCCGAATTTAGTAGAATTCTACTCCGAATATGTCAAAAATTTTGCTGACAGCAAACATATGTTGACATTTCTCAAGAACAAAAAAAAATTAAAAGAAAAACAACGAAATCAACTTCCAAATAGAAAAATAAATAAAATAGAAAAAAAAAATATAATTAAATCAACTCCTTCCAATTATGAAAGCCGATTACAACGAAGAAATATCACGATCCTGGACCGATGACTTACCAAAATGTAAAAACACTGGCGCTGGAACAGCTAAACGAACACCTCAATGGGGTGGTGGTAGTGGCATGTCCACCCAAGAACCAGGACACATTTCCTCTCGCACTAGAAGAATATCCGATTGTAGTTTTTATTGCGAGGTAAACGAAAACACAAGTCTCTATGCCATATTCTCTGGCCACAAAGGACAAAAAGTTGCCAAAATGGCAATGCAACGTTTAGCTGCCGAAATCATACTCGGCCAATTAATTGACAAACGAACTGACGAAGAAGTTCATGAAGTTTTGCGACAGGCTTTTCAAACTGTTGAAAAATCATACCAAGAATCGATTGACAATCTTTTAGCTAAATATGCTGTTTTGCGTTGTCAAATAGCTGAGAATGTTGGAATCTATGATGAAATTGTAAGAAATTTAGAATCCATCGAACAAGAGTTGGCAATTGGAGCTAGTGCTGCAATTTGTTTGATTTATAACTCTCGTTTGTTTATTTGTAATGTGGGCACTTGTAGGGTGCTCCTTTGTCGAACTGACAACAATCACACTTCTCGAGCTATTCAATTTTCAGTTGATCATAATTTGCTCAATGAAGATGAAATTCTTCGACTCACTCAACTCGGAGTCGATGTTTCACAATTGAAACGATTTGATATGTTTAATACTAGATCAATTGGGTACTATCTCGGGAAGGGAGGTTATAAAGATTGTCACTATTTAGCAAATGCTAGTGCTGAACCAATCATTGCTCAGCCAGAAATTGTTGGTGGAATAACAATTGATCCATCATTTCAATTTTTGTTGCTAATGTCGAGTGGAACTTGTAAATATTTGCAAGAAATCTACTCCGGTGACACTACACAAGAAAATCGACAAATTGTACAAATGTGTGCTAAAGAATTGCAATCGAATCATGAAGATCTCACAGATGTGGCTCAAGCTGTTGTAAATAATATTGTTCAAAAGCATAGAGAAACTTGTGAGAATGGAGGAAGACGATCTAACGACGATTTAACAATTCTCCTAAGAAATTTCAATACAAAACGCAGTAATCGTGTCATGTTTAATTCTTTAGTTCAAGAGATACGTAATGACTTGACTAATTGTAGTGCAGATGATAGCAGTTCGATGTATGATACATCGGTAATGGGAACAAATATGACTGAAACAGGATCTATAACATCGCAGACGAGTTCTTCGAGTCATTTTGGAGATATTCAAAAAGTAACTCCTTATGTGGATTTTTCACAGTATTATGAGAATGTTAGAGCTGCCAGACAGAAGGGGACACTGCCGGAGGGGATTAATTTTGATTGATTTTTGATTAAGATTTTTTGTTGTAATAAATTGTTTATTGTTGTTGGATTTATTTGATGGTTTTTTTTTTTTTTTTTTTTTTTTTTTACTTTGTTTTTAGGTTGACAATTCCTGAACTAAATTAAATACTGTTTCGAGTGTAAGTGGTCGAAGTTGTTTTGACTTTGACCATTTTCAGTTAAGACCATTACTTTCGGGACAACCAAGAAATTCTACCCAAAATGAGGGATTGCACCGAAAAGAGTTAATATAAAAGCCACATTTGACAGTCATAAGACATTTTGAGGAAACATTGTTTTGAAAATTATAAGAGTCGTCAGAATAATAACATTACGATAGCGATTTTAATTGCTCTGGTCTGCTTGGTATTATGGCAAAAAATCAGCTGTTGGTCTGACATCTTATTGCGTTTTATTTGTTTGATGATCTGGATCTCAGAAATAAAAATAAAAATGTAAAACTATTTTTCATAGAATGCAGAAATAGCTGAAATTTTATGAACAATATAAATGTTACGCATACGCCACAGTGACTTATACCTTCCTACAGAATGTCATCCTTGAATTTGTCGCACATTTTTTTTCGTTTTTCAAAAACGAATGATCGTTTTCAATACGTTTTTTTTATAGAATGTGACCCCTGATTTTGGTATAATGAGGTTTTTGTTTTTGACTTTTTTTTTTTTACTTTTGACTTAAAATTAAAAACCAAAAAAATAGTGCTTGGTAACACAAAATTTTCAAAAAAAAAAAAAAATAGTTTGAACAGAAATGATTATTTTTACTTGCTCCAGAGGGCAAGTTTATTGGTTTCGTGTGAAAAAAATTCCGAGGTTTTAATCAAAACTGACATTACGATGAAATTTGGTACAGATGATTTTTACGTAATTTCAAAAGTTAATTTTTATTTTTTGTTTCTTTAAATCTCACGACATAACAATTTCGATTAAATTTAGTGAGTGTGAGTAATTATTTAAGCTATTGTTTTTTCTCAAAAAATTCGGATAGTAGAAATATGGCGTTGCCACTTTTTGCAAAAATGGACATTTTCGTTATTAACGTATATTTCGTTTAATACTGGACCGATTTTATTTAAACTTTACAGATAGATAATTCTTATCATTCTAGAGCGGAAAAAACAGCATTTTAAGATTTAAGATTTTTCTCAACTTGAGCATTGACTTGAGAAAATATTTTTCTCAATCAAACTCACAATGAAATATGACTGATTTGAGTAAACTGTCATCTAAAATAAATATTTTTTTTTAATTATTCGCTATTAGTTTTTTCCTTTAATGTTAAATATCGTTAAATCGCGTCAAACACAAAATCAAATCGATACCGAATTATTAAAAGGAATACATTTTTAGATGACAGTTTACGAAAATTAGTCAAATTTCTTTGTTAGTTTGATTCAATTTTAAAGTTCAAGTGACCTCAACTCCAAATTTATAAAGCGTTTCGCCCAGGTACGACAGTGGGCTCATCAGTTAGATCTGTCGTACCCTTACTAAGACGCCTTATTTTGGTCGATGTTTACCGACTCTATATAAAACTCACAGCATGAATATACTGTGAATTCTAATATTCAAAGGGAATTTGTTTAAATTCAGACCTTAGAAAAATGTATGCCCGTGGTCAGGCTGATATAATAACGAAGAAAAAAATAACAAAAATAATAAAAATTATTTAAATTATTTCTATTTTAAGTGGAGCGATTGAATATAATTCAATTTTAAAGTTCAAGTGACCTCAACTCCAAATTTATAAAGCGTTTCGCCCAGGTACGACAGTGGGCTCATCAGTTAGATCTGTCGTACCCTTACTAAGACGCCTTATTTTGGTCGATGTTTACCGACTCTATATAAAACTCACAGCATGAATATACTGTGAATTCTAATATTCAAAGGGAATTTGTTTAAATTCAGACCTTAGAAAAATATATATAGAGTCGGTAAACATCGACCAAAATAAGGCGTCTTAGTAAGGGTACGACAGATCTAACTGATGAGCCCACTGTCGTACCTGGGCGAAACGCTTTATAAATTTGGAGTTGAGGTCACTTGAACTTTAAAATTGAATTATATTCAATCGCTCCACTTAAAATAGAAATAATTTAAATAATTTTTATTATTTTTGTTATTTTTTTCTTCGTTATTTGTTAGTTTGATTGAGAAAAATCTTAACTTGAGTAACGACTTTGAATTCCGCCCTAAATGATTTGTGTATTCAAATTTTCAAAGAAAAAAATTTAAAAAAAAATAATATTTTTTTAAACATATCTTTTGTATTTATTTATTTGTTTTTTTTTTTTTTTTGTTTCTGATATCTTATGTCGTTTTCTATTGACGAATCTCAGAATGAGATTTGTGAATCTGACAGCTGAAAGGGGAGGGGGGGTGAAGAGGGGAAATAGTGGAAAAATCTCAGATTTCATGATCTATTTGCGTCTTGAGATTCAAAAAAATGACAAAAAAATGAATCTGAGAATCAGAAATCTGAATCTGGATTTTTATCAAGATTCACGCATACAAACACACGCACTTTCACACACATCCTCTGTTTGACATTTGTTTGAACATTTGTTGTTGTTTTATTTTTTGTATACGCTCAGATTTCGTACACAATTACAAAACTAGATTTCATATTCGATTTGCAGTTGAAAATCTGAGAATTTTACACAAAAATCTCAAAAGTCAATAGAAAACGACATTACCAAATCAATGAATTCCCAAGGCTTAGCTAATACTCATGTCCTTTTAACATAAGAACGAGTACGTTCGACCCCAGTCGTGCATTTTGTTTTTCCAAATAATTTTTTCAAGAAAACAATTGATCAAACAACACAGTTTTTTTTGATATCCTGTATAAAAATGAAATAACCGATTTCAACTTTAATTTTTGTACAAAAACGTTTTAATAACATTTCGAATTTTCGTTTTGAAAACTGATGAATGATTTTTTTTGAAACTTTGTTTCCTTTCCTTCTTTTATTACAAGTGTGAAATACCAAATATGTAATGTATTTAAAAAAAGGACGATTCCAAAAGTAAATTTAAAAAAAATCTTTCTTTTATAAAAAAAAAAATTAAAATTAAACTGCGTTTAGAGGTCAGAACCACTTATAGACATGTTTTTATAATTTTGAATTAAAAAATGTATCTATAATAAAATAAAATAAAAAGTAAAACTACATAAAAATACGGGTAATCTCTTATGAGTTTTTTAGAAATCTTCAGTACCTATTTTAAGTAACTTTTGAACTTTGCCGAGATGAAGACATTGTTTACCTATCACCTCTCATCTGATTGTTATCTGAAGCTCGATTTTATTAACGAATTACTAACTTGCCCTTTAGAACAAGTTAAAATACGACATGACAGATAAACTCGTTGCTATAAATGGTAAATCAAAGATAAATAGAATACTATCTTTGGTTAGAACGAACTTTTAGATAGAATACCTGGGACCTATAAACCTAATTTTAAGAAAAATCCTCATTTTGGATAAACGCCGTTATTTGAATTTAAATTCCAATTGGTCTTACCAAAACTCAACGAAAGAAAAATTATTTCCTCAATAAAGGACAACATGGTATTCAGTTTGCCATATCATCATCGTCCTGGATGATAGATTTTGTTCGCATGTGTAGAACCAAACCACCCCCTTTTCGTGTCCTATCCATAGATGGAAGAGCACAGCCGTCAAATGTTGTCATTTATATCATAAGAATTGATACATATCTACTTATACATACATTATGTATATTTGTATATCCGAATAAAAGCATTCGTAATGCTCAGCTGTACCGTGCAATCAGTACTAAAGTTACGTTAAAACCAAATACAACGCATCGCGAAAACGTAAACATCAAAAACTTATATATTTTTTCCTCACATTTATAGATACAGTTTTCTAATTACATTTTTATTTCTTTATTTCAATTTTCTTGGTTGTTAAATTAAATCATCATCATTTCCGAGTGAAATTTTGTATAGAGTGAAATAAAAAAGATACCGGATATAAAGGGTGTGTGTGTGTAACAGAGAAGGATTTTGTGCGGGCGAAGGATTATTGAATTTTCCAAAAAAAAAAAAACAAAAAAACATTTGTTTCAGAAATTTCTTCCTGGAAGAAAAAAAGTTTTCGTCATTTTGTGAAATTTTTCCATATTTTACTGAAAATTGTCTATTAAATCGTCCTTTTTCACAACTTAAAGGGCAAGAGAAAATTATTATAAACAGAATCCTTTTTAATTTTAAATGTTATCAAAATACCACGGAGGGAAAAATTGTTATGTAAGAATTTTAATTTAATGTAAACACTTGAGATAATTTTATTCACATTGTTTTATCTATTTTTTTTGTTTTTAAATAAGGAAAAAAGTAAATGTCACGAGTTTGTTGTAAGATTAAAAAAAAAAACAGAATAAAAAGGATCTCTACCGCCCTTTTATTGATATGAAAGGATTTTTCTCAAGAGTATGTTTTTTTGAATAATAAAGAAGAAAAAAAAGGGATGATATGATATGAATATAGATATAGATACGTTCACATTGATTCCTCCCATCATTACCACCTTCATATCTACCCAACAAAGAAGACTTATAGGTTGCAAGGTTGCAATTATTTTAAGCTAATGAATCCGGATGTCTGCCTGTTGTTCTGTGTATTAGATGCAGATTATAAGAATTTAAAAAAAATATGAGAAACATAAAAAAACAAACCTGTTGGTTGTATATATGGTATTTAATTGCTGTTTTTTTTTTTTTGTTGATGATTATTATGATCCTTGTCTGGTAGTAAGTATGTATGAAATTGAAAAAGGGGTTGGTTTTGTTTGTGTAATTTGATACAAGTAGTAAGATATTATATTTCAAAATATAAGGGGATTCGGTCAGATAAAACAAACCCTCAGGCTTTAAAAATTTGGTTTGGGGAAATCCAATATAGGATTTATACTACTTTGTAATTTTTTGGTAACAATGTTGCAATGTTAGTAGAAACATTTTAAATGGATATCAGGCTGTCCCAAAAGAAATAGACTAAGCTGAAATTCTGCAGGCCCAGCCCTGGTCATGAGATATGTACTATGTTCTTTATCATAAATCTTACCAGCTTCCAGTAAACAGCCGTTTTCGAAATTTCGAACAAAAAATGGTCGGTTTTTTTTGCAGTTGGTGGAATTTGTATCTAAATAAATATTATTGGTTGCTTTCATTATTTAAAATGTATGGAAGATTAATCTACAAAAAATTATTTTATGAAAAACTATACCTATGCTCTTAATAATCACACGCTCAATGTTGTTTGACAATAATTAAATTAGTATACAAAGCAAAGAAACAAAAAAAAAAAAAAAAAAAAATAGATTATTTCATGAACGCCCACTAATAAAACTTAGTTATATTTTTAAAGTCTTATGGCAGATTTCATAAAGCCCTTTTAAATATTTATAACGCTTTTACATCCAAAAATAACGTTTGTTCCACCCAAAAACGTCATTTAAAATTTTAAAAGCCTGTTAAATGTCTATGAAATCGGCCATTAATCATCAGCTCCCGTTTTTTAAATATTACCGTTAGAAAATGCAAAAAAAAACCGTTTGTTTTGAGTACTTCGGACCTTATTCTTTTATATAAGGAAAATTGTTTTAGCATATTTAGTAACAGTTTCTAAAAGAACTGTTTCCATCTTTCAAACCCTGTTTAAATCTTTTCAATATCTTTTTTATTGCCCGAGATATCTTAAAATGAAGTAAGTGGGTTTGACTTCATATAAATAAAGGAGATAGTGGCGTTATAAAATTTCTATGGTAGATATAAAATGCCAAACAACTGAGGATATCTCGGGCTGTAAAAAAGATATCGGAAAGATTTAAACAGGTCTTATTGAGAGATGGAAAATAGTTCTTATTGAAAGCGTTACTAAACATGCTCAAACAACTTTCCTTATGCAGGGTGATTCAGGAGTAATGTGCCAAAAAGCTAGAGCGTGTAGGTTAGGTCGAGACAAGCAAAAAATCGTATGGGAGGGGGGGTCTATTCAACCTCGTTTAGCCGGGAGGGGCAATTAAAAAAAAAATTGACTTATTTTGGAAACAAAATTATTAAAAATCAACGGTTGTACTTAGAATAACGTGCTATAAAGCCAAAACCCTAGTCTTTTACAAACATTTTAAACAAAGCCATTTTATAGCACAATTTTTAAAAAATTAATGTTTAAAATCAAAATTTTGAAAAAAAAATTGGAACAAAAAATTTCGAACTAATGTTTTTCAAAATTGTATGTAATTAAGTACCTACTAATTTAGTTTTTAAAATTCAATGCTCTTATTTATTTTTAAACAAAAACAGAAAACCAAATTCAAAAATATCTTGTCATTTTCGAGAAATCAACAAAAAACCAAAACTATTTTTTTCTAAAAAACCTCTTGTTTTTACGTGGCTGGACTTGTTGATAAATTAATTCATGAAACATTAATCATTCGCCAATTATTTTTTAAATATTCAGACTTAAATAAGGATACAATAAAGTGATACAGTATTGGATTAACCCTGAATTGATCAACTTTTTTCATTGATAACACCTAAAAACTTACCTGAGAATTTTTCTTACTATGTCTGGGGTGCTCGCCGCCCATGGTTTTGTTTTTTGGTTTTCTGTTTTTGTTTAATTCGAGTTCAGCACACCGAAAACCTTCAGAAAAGTATATTTTTGTTTCAGCAACAAAAAAAAAGTTTAATTTTGTTAACCAGTGTTATTATTGATTTTGTAAGTTTCGTAGACTTTAAAAACTCTTCTATTGCAGACCAATTTTCACGCGTACCGGCCGGCCGTTACAAAAAGTTTACTCACTTTTTTTGTATAAAGAAAACTTTTTTTACGTTAATTGATTTTTTTTTTATTAGAAACTACGAATGTTATGTATATTAGACTGGGCCAAAAAAATAAAATATTTTTTTTTTTGAAATTAACTTCGAAAATCTTGTTCAGGATGATGAAAAAAAAATTTGGTGAAAATTTGAGCCGTTAAAAAAAATTTTAAGAGGTCTATCATCGGTGTTTTTTATTTTTATACATGATATGATGTTTTACAACAGAACTGCTAGACGATCAAAGTAAAAAAAATTTCTGTTCATTTTTTCTTATATAAAATTAAATTTCCTACAAAAAAGATCTAAATGAAAATTTTCGTCAGACAAGCCGTATTCGAGTAATTAAGCTTTTTAAATCGAAGTGTTTTTTCAATTTGCCTGTTTCACTTTGGAATTTTGTGATGAGCAAATAAGTGAATAGAAAAATAAAACCTCGACAGATTCTTATAGGAAATTTAATTTTCTACAAAAAAGGTCTTATAGTAATTTTCCCTAAATTGAGTTTTGAAGAAGTTATTCACGATTTAAATCGAGAAAAAAATTAAAAAATCAATTTTCAATTTCAAAATTTTCTAATTCACTGAAAATTCAATATTTTCAAATTAGCAAGATGTTTTCTTGTAGGGAATTAAACGTTCTATAAAAAGTTCCTTGGCAGCAAATTAATTGCTTTAACCGTTTAGAAGATAATCGTATTCAAATCGCAAATGCATACTTGTCATAAGAAAATTATTGAAATCAGTGGGCATTGGTTTTGATACGAATATCTTCTTAACGGTTAAAGCAATTAATTTGCTGCCAAGGAACTTTTTATAGAACGTTTAATTCCCTACAAGAAAACATCTTGCTAATTTGAAAATATTGAATTTTCAGTGAATTAGAAAATTTTGAAATTGAAAATTGATTTTTTAATTTTTTTCTCGATTTAAATCGTGAATAACTTCTTCAAAACTCAATTTAGGGAAAATTACTATAAGACCTTTTTTGTAGAAAATTAAATTTCCTATAAGAATCTGTCGAGGTTTTATTTTTCTATTCACTTATTTGCTCATCACAAAATTCCAAAGTGAAACAGGCAAATTGAAAAAACACTTCGATTTAAAAAGCTTAATTACTCGAATACGGCTCGTCTGACGAAAATTTTCATTTAGATCTTTTTTGTAGGAAATTTAATTTTATATAAGAAAAAATGAACAGAAATTTTTTTTACTTTGATCGTCTAGCAGTTCTGTTGTAAAACATCATATCATGTATAAAAATAAAAAACACCGATGATAGACCTCTTAAAATTTTTTTTAACGGCTCAAATTTTCACCAAATTTTTTTTTCATCATCCTGAACAAGATTTTCGAAGTTAATTTCAAAAAAAAAAATATTTTATTTTTTTGGCCCAGTCTAATGTATATGAACCAAAGAATTTAAATAAAATATTGAAACTAATTCGCAGACACTTTGTAAGAACACACTCTTTCTCAAAATCAATTTATTTTTAAAATAATTAGGTTGATATATTTTTTTGAGAAGTTAAATCAATTTAATAATTCCATTCTAGGTATTACGAAAGCCTAAGTAAATTTTATAGTGTCCCACCCGTGAAGTTGGAATACCTCATATATGAATAGTTTTTTTAGTTATAATTTTTTAAATTAATTTATAGTTTTCTTCCAAAGTATTATCGAACCTTGATTTCAAAATTTGTTAAAAAGTATGTTTTGGATAAAAAACATGGTGAAAGGACCAAAAAGTGTAAAATTTGAATACAATATAAACATGTTGTATTTGTATTTTAAAAATAATCAAATTTAAAGAGAATGGGCCGAAATGCACGGGCTTGGATCAATTTAAATTTTTCCCTATATATAAATTTTATCGAAATCGGTGAGGCCGAAAAAATTGAAAAAATAGTTTCAGGTGTCCTCAAAAAAGTGTGTTCCAAAACAAAGGATGGACAGAACTTTTTTCTAGATACATATGTACATATATACAAACTTTTTTAGTTGTAGAAAATAAACCCTTTTGGAGAATCGAAAAAATAAAAATTATAACTAGGTTATGCAGTTAAACAACCATTCTTAAACTTAGTATTTACATCTTATTATCATGTTTGTTTGAGATTTTAAGTTTTTGGATAGAACGTATTTTAACAATTCATATAACTTTAAAAACAGACTCGTACTATATGAGCGGATTTAGGAATATTAGTTAACCTGACTGTTTCTGAGTTTCATTTAGGACATGATTAAGTCCTTGTTTTTTGATACGACTTTGGCATTCACGTAAAAACCAATAAGTTGAGATTTGTTAGGAAGCCTTTTTTTTATAAAAAATTATATTATTAGATTCCCTTAATGTATAATCTATTACTATGTAAACAATATTTAATTATGTAAATGATCCAAATAAAGTATTACCTTTACGAACTCCGAAACAACCAAAAGATAAACTAGCGAAAACATTATGAAAAGATATTTTGATCATTTTTTTAAAGGTATCTTTTTTTATTTTTTAAATATTTCCTTTATAGATTAAATTACAATTTCGATCGTAGCTGATTTATCACCCCAACATACTAATTTTGGTATGTATGAACCCTTAAGGCGTGTTGTTTAAACTTTTTAATTTGAATGCTACTTTTTTTTTTTATTTATCTATTAATAAAAGCAGATTGAAAAAATACTTAAGACCAATGAACCACACTATTATATGATATATGAGCGTGGGTCATTGGTCTTTAGTATTTTTTTTTCAAATTAATAGGTTAATAAATCAAACAGATTAGCATTCAAATTTACAAGTTTAAACAACATGCGTTAAGGGTTTATACATACCTACAGTAAAATTATTTACATTGTAAATGTTGTAATTGTGTATTTTTATATTTATGTTTTCTGTTAATTGTTTATTTGTTTTCGATTTCATTGGTATATACTTAAAGTATGTTGTATATGAATTACAGATTTAATTAAATTCCTTTTAAAAATGCATTAACATTTTGTTACTTACATGTCTTCTATTTTGTATTATTTTTAATAACCGACAACGTTTGAAAAAAAAACTATTATCAAAATCGAAGCTGTTCGGCTGGGTTTCGAAGTAATTTGCTTTTATTACATTTTTCTATACAAAAATACATATTCAATTCATTTTTATAACCATTAATCTAATTTTAAAAGTTTAACGAACTTCTATTGACATTTTCAACTCATTATAAATTCACTGAATAAATTAAATTAATCAAAACATCATTCAAAGTCCGGCCCTGTATTTTTGTTTACATTTTTACCTATTAACTCAATGCGGTATAATTTTTTGTTTGATTTAAATAATTTGTTTTGCTTGTAAATTTTGGATGACATCTTATCAGAAAATTAATAATAAATAAATTATAATGTATACAGTGTGGCGAGAGCTTGTTATACTCTACCATAATATATTATCGTGATCTCTTATTTAGGTTAACTCGTTCAGTTTTGCTCATTTAGCAGCATAGCATATACAAATTAGTAAATTTGTTAGAGTATCAATATGAGTATTAAGCATGGTATTCATATCAGTTTGTTTGTTATTATGAAGCGAAGGAGGTAGTAGCACCGGCCGGCAGCGCAAAACAATGGTCTCCTAATCGCGTCTTTGATCTTTTAAGTCAGAACAGTAAACAAGCTTAGAATTTAACATTTTTTGTGTGCGGTTTATTTTTTATTTCATTAAAGGTAAATGATGAAAAACTCTGGCTTAATACGAGAAAAATATAAACATAATAAAAAAAAGAGTCTCACAATTTTAAAAATTGTTTGTCCTTTACTTTGTGCATTTTTTTATCTTTATGAATGAAAATGATTTCTGTAGAAGAAAACAAAAAGTTTAATGAACAGTGTAACATCATATTATGAAATGTATAACAATTTGCATTTTTTTTTCATTAATTTCATATTGCAATAAAAATTATGTGATTTTCTGTGGAATTTCTGCTTAAAAAAATACCTGCGTTGAAGTGTACAAAAAAAATTTCATCAGCTATCAACTTCTAAAAAAAATACAATCAATTCAATCAAAAAAATAAATAAGTGCATCTCAAAAATAACAATAAATATACAAATACATTAACAAATAGTAAATTCATTTTATTAAATTTGACATTTAAAACTCGCTGATTCACAGCGATCCTCAATAACATTTAAAGCTGTAGGAGCTAGGAGCGGGGTTGCCAGAATAGATGTTTAAAACTACCTAAATATGAATTTTAACCAAGTTTTTTATCAATCAGCTGTGTGAATCGGGACGGAATTCATCTGGAAAATATTTACAGAGGTACAAAATTATAATTCAGTCGATTTTAAGTAGATGTGAATTGGTTTATAGGTAAGATTCAGATTCTGTTTAGCGAACAAAAAAAAAAAAAAAACGATTTTGTCTCCATAACAATAATTGTGCTTCCTTAATTGATGTTAATGCGATATTGACGTTATTAACAAATTAACTAATTTATGATCGCTACCAACGACCTAGAGGAAATATTCATGTCGAAAAATTGTTTGTTTTTTCTTTTGACTCAATACGTTAAGATTTTATCTATTACAAAACCAATAGGTCAATGCAATGATAATTTCGGACCTTTATAAATATTTTCCAAATAGATTCCATCCCAAATCGCATACCTGAGTGATAACAACTTGGATAGAAAGCCATAGTTTATGGACTTATGTCCTGTCTCTTTGCAGTGTGTACGCTTGTTTTGGGATAAGTTTTGATAAAAAATATATAGTTTCAGTGATATTATAATAAATTCACAATCAAGATCATTGTGAAATCAAAAATAAAATACGAATTCTTTATACTTTTGGTATTTTAAATCAGAGTCTTAAAAAAAAAGTTATTAACAAACTAAAAAAAACTTATTGACAAAACTCATAACTTGATAACAATAATAATTCAACAACAATAATAATCAAAGCGGGTATAAAGTTTAAGCTGAGTAGGGGTATAGTTTTTTCAAATTAACTCGAAAAATATGGGTCAAATAGAAAAATTTATGAAGACAAAAGTTATAGAAAATAAAATTTTCTACAAGTTTTATATATATAAATTTTTGTCAAAAATAAAAAATGGCCGAGTTATTCACTAAAAAGTGTTTTACCTTTAATCCAAGATGGCGGCTTAAGCACAAGGTCGATTTTCCCGAAAAACTGGTTTTAAGCTCTCAGTGATCCCCTCTACCGTCCTATGAAAAAAAATTGCACGATCTAATTTTTTCCATTTGAAATGTTTAATTCTCCTGGGCTAAACATGTTTTTTGCCAAGAAGACTGCCGTCCTTAAATGAGTGGAAAAATATTGTTAATTCATTGCACCTTTACATAGTATCTATGGTGCAAAGAAAAAATCTTTTCATTCTTAGACGATACACTTAAAAAATTTTGAGAAGAAAAATCTTATTAAAATGAAGTAAAATTCACTTTGATTTTAAACAGAGTTTCCATTTATTTTCATTAGAAATCTTATTATGTTAAAAAGTTAAGATTTAAGAATATCATCGTCTTGAGATTAAGTGTTGCCGTGTTCGTATGGTAAAGGAGCTCTAATTTCAGTAATAATTTGATTTTTTTAGAATTTCATAAGAAATGTAAACGCTTATAACATTTTATTTTATATGCAATTAAAACTTAATAACCGTTTTGAACACAAAGCGAAGTATTCCATTTGATTTCTTTTATAAAAAGGAATTTTCAGAAAAACTTATTTTAAAACCGTTAGAGCTGTTTTTTAAAAGTAAATATTTGTATACATACAAAATTTCATACATTTAAAAGAAATAGTGGCTAGCCATATTAATGAAATTATGAATCAACGCTTAAAACAAAATTGCAAATGAATTAGTCAGTGATGTTTAAAAAACAAATATTTTTTTTCCAAAAATGTGTTTTTTTGGAAATTTTGCAAAGTTTTATGAATACGGTTGTTTTTACGCTTCTATATATAATTTTTCGTTGAAATCGGCTTAATCTTTAACGAGAAATTCAGAAATAAAAAAACGCTTTTATTCTTTTTTTAGTTTCTATTTTCTTTTAGTTTTTGCCATTTGATTTCTTGCAAAAGCTAAGAATTTGTGTTTTTCTTTTTTTGAAAATTGTTGAAGACATTAAAAAAAAAAATAATTTTGTGGAGCATAGAAATTTTCAAAAATTTGTATGCTGTTCTGAAGAAATTAACTCGTTCACAAATTAAAATAAAAATTTCAAGAAAATTTATTGATGTTTAAAAAAAATAAGTACATATTATTAAAATATCCAAAATTCATATTTAAAAAAAAATTTCTAAGATTTTAAATAAAAGTTAATTAAACTTTGCTGTACTAAAATTTAAATCCTTTCAATTGTTTAAGAGAAAATCAAGAAAACAGTGCTTAACAGGTACCTTCTGTTAATAATGGTGCAAAAAATATTTTTTTTATATAAAGAGATGGTGGTAGTAGTCGTTCTCCAAGGAGCGGTGGTTAGAACGATGGATTATGACGCCAGAGGTCCAAGTTCTTTTCCTAGCCTGCTCCACCTAAAAATAAAAAGATTATTTTCAGGGGTATTGTCTCTTCCGAGAAATTGACAAATCCTCTAAGAGTACCATTTTCATGAAAAAGTCCAACTCTGCTTAGCCGTTCAGACTCGGCGGTAAAATGTAGTTCCCTTCCATTCTTACAAAGTTCTTATAAATTGTATTTTAAGACAAAATAATTAAGGGCATCTTTTTGAAGTGAAAACTTCTTTAGTATCGTTGTGATTTGAAACAAGAAGAAACGAAAAAGCGACAGGAAGAATCAATTGATCATAACTTTTTTGTTTTAATAGATAGATGAATGAAATTTCTACAGTAAATAGGTAATTAAATAAATTATAATTGTGCAAAATTTAAATTAATTTAATATTCAAAATTCTGAGATAACGGTGAAAAGATGTTCTTTTTCTAAACACGTTATATCTTTTGATCTAGTGCACATAACAAATTTATTTAATACACATAATGGTACGTGCTCTACAAAATATATAATCTTTAATTGAAAAAACTTGAAAAATACCTCAAAACACCTGTGGAGATCTTTTGCCGATGACCAGCCACCAGCGTAGGAAGTACCGTAATCCCAGTTTGAAATTTCGACATGGTTGGCTTTAAAAAATTCTTACTTTTTTTGTAGGCATGGTAGAAATATGATTGATATAAAAGGTGAAATAATAATGATATAAAATTTATTATAGGTTGTCATTTGAAAAATGGATTTAATGGCGTTAAAAGAGAAAAGAGGTTGATTGTTTTGCTTTTTTTTATGAAAACTAATTGGGTTAAAAATATTCTAGCTCTTTTTGTACATGTTGTATAGACATAGTCGATATAAATATTTTGAGTTGAAACAATAAGCTTTTCAGGTGGTATAAAATGTATTGTAGGTTGCCATATAAAAAAAAGTGATGGAATAAAAAAAGTTATATTTTTTTCGTTTTTTTTTTTGTTTTGCAAGAAAAATGATTTTTAAGGTTTCACTTCAACCACGTGTGAATTGCACACATGTTTTTTTTTGTAAGTCATACTGCTTTCATGTTGACTCATTCCTTAATTTCTCAAAATTCTAATCAATTTGAAACATAAGAAAAAATTTACTTGTAAGACACAATCGAGCATTTTATTTCTCCTACAAAATGATATCGAAATCAACCCAAGTTAAGTAAGTAGACTGCAAAAAGTTTCCAGAAAACTAAACTAAACACTATAAACAACATTCCTCTGAATAATTTTTCCTTTATCCTTTTTCACTTGAATAATAATTTTTCCACAAAAACTAGGTTACCAACTTATGGTTTGGAAACAAACTAGAATAAATATTAGTCGAACTTTTCTAGCATATACCTATGACAACTTCTGCTATCCATGTGTGTCAATAAGGATATAAGAATATTAAAAAAATGTGAAAAGTTAGTAGCCCTTATGTGTACGAGTATAGGAAGGTATATGTACCATGTCGATGATTAATATCTTATAAACAAACATGATGCTCCTCTCTCCTGATTAAAAATTAATTAACTCAAACAAGAAATTCGTCCTAAATCTTCCACCTTATCTAGCGTTAAATCGTATTTAAATTTCAAAACACAAATACAAAAAAAAAAGAAATAAATAAAAACAACAACAAAAACAGAAAAAATAAATTGCACGACTGGGGTCGCACGTACTTGCTCTTATGCTTAAAGTAACTATAATGTTAAAGCTTTTTATTCAAGAAATTTAAAATTCGATATTTTGAAGAAATTTCATAAGTAGTATAAAAAAATTAAATCTGTTTTTATAATTAATAAAACTCCGTTTTAAAATATCTTAAAAAAAAAAACAAATATGCCATTTTATTTCTCGTATAAAAAGGTATTTTTAGAAAAAAAATTTTGAAAATTGTAGGAGCCGTTTTTTAAAAAAATAATTTTTTATATATAAAATTTTTTTAACATTTTTCAAAAAAAAAGTTGGTATGCCATTTTGAAGAAATAATTAATTTACATATAAAAACTAAATTTCAAAATTTTTCATTGATCCGTTTTCAAAAAATTGATTTTTCAAAAAAAAATTTTGAAATATTTTTTAAAAAACCAAAAATGCGTTTTTTGAAAATTTTCTAAAATTTTAATATTATCTTTACTTACACACTTTTGTATAAAAATTTTCATTTAAATCGGGTTAATTTTGTACGAGATATTCAGAAACGAAAAAAACCGTTCTATGACAGGTACCGTTAATAACGGTACAAAAAATATTTTTTTTATTTAAAAAGTTGGCCCTTATGTGTAGTATTACACACAAAAATTTTAATCAAAATCGTTAGAGCCGTTTTTGAAAAAAATTAACTTTTCTATTTCCGTTATATGGCAGGTACCGTTAGTTTTGGTCATAAAAAAAAAATTTCAATTTCCCCTCTAGGGAATCACCAAAAACTGCTAACTACCAAGTTTGAAGAAAATCACTTCACTCGTTTAGGCTGCAGCTCCAGATAGAGACAGACGGACAGACAGACAGACAGACAGACAGACAGACAGACAGACAGAATTGCCGGACCCACTTTTTTGGCATTCTCCATCATCGTAATGTCATGTAAAATTGTTATCTCGAGTTCGATTTTTTTTACGAATCCTAAACTTGCCCTATAGTACCTATATCGCAAGTAAAAATATAAGCAAAAGAGCAATAACTTGTAGCATAGTAGGTAGTTCGCTTTCGTCTTCACTTCACCATCACCACCCACCCTTTTACCTTATACCTCTCTATACTACATTTCATTTTCTAGTTGATTGTGTATTTTTATGTGGTTGTAGGTTTAGTGCTTCTTTACCTAGATACATAGAAGAAAAAAAAAAAATAAATCCTTTGATATTCATGAGACTTACCGTTAAGCATAACGTTGTTTTCATTAATAATTCACAGCTTTCCATCACTGCTCTATTTATTTCGCCTGTTTTTTTTGTATTTTTTTGTTTTATGCCATTGCTGCACGCCCACTTTGCTTCTGGACAAATGTTTACACTATCTCTCTGTGCAGTATAAGAGAGTTTTGCGGCAATTTTTGTACGTAGAATTCTTTCTGCCTGCTGCACCCTTTAAACCATACAAACCACACACCGCACCGCCTTCTTCGTCCATAACAACTTAAACCATGTTGAACTGATGGAATTTAAGGTGAATGACTCGAAAGTAGGGACTCTTCTTGGGTTTTTTTGTTCTTTCTTATATTGCTTCAGGTGTAGCTAGCTTTATTATGTTTGCCCGTTCGCCATATACTCGTATATATTTCTTGAATCATTCTTTGCTTTTTTTTTCGTCCTGTAATGATAAATGACATGACATGCATGTCATGAAAAGAAGCGATAGTCACTCTCTCTATCTTTTTGCTCAAGTGGTGGCTTAAAATAATAATAATTAAAGGAGACAAACGGAGTATTTTGTTCTTGCTTTTTTTGGGCTAATATTATCATAAACTAAATAAAAGTCAATTCTTTAGAATGTTGAACCCTCAAAGGAGATCTTTAATAATATCTGAAGTTTATTTAAGAGATTTATTTCTGGTTTAAGCTTTTACAGAATTAAAACTGTATTCTGAAGTTCTTTCTTTTGTGACCGAAGTGTTGACCATCTTTGACCATCAGTCGAATCTTAGATGTTATTTTTCGGTTTACAAAGTTAAGGATCTATCGATTGTAAAATTAAAAAATTTTTGTTTAATTTTCAAAATTAAACTTAATGGAGGTCACTGTGGCGTATGCGTAACATTTTTTTTTTTTACTGTTTTGTACATTTTAATTCTCTTCTTGATTAGACCAACCGACCCATTTCACCATTGTTGTCCATTCACTATCCTTGAACGTATTCAGTTGATCATTTTGATTAAACTTAAAATGTCAGTAGGTACTAGACCATGTCCGCTTCTTGATTTGATAAGGCGACAAATTATGACACTTTTTTAGTGCTTTTTTTTTTAAGAAAATACACCAAATTGTTATTTCGGTTTTGTAAACAGAAATTCTAAATTAAAATTAAAAAATAAAGATATTTGTTTTTGTTCTGTAATGTCAAATCGTATCCCAATTTGTTGACCCAATTTAAAGATATTAAAAAAAACATTATTCCGAGAGGATATTTGATTCTCTCCAAGAAGTTGAAAACGCAATACATCGTAATTTTGTTTTCTTACGAAAAATATTCAAATATTTAAATAAACCAAAAAAAGGGAACTGTTACACCCTTATCTTCAATTTTCACCCTCTCATTTAATAGTAATATGTGGTTTTATCTTCTTTTATAAACCATTGAATTATTTCTGCAATAAAAACCCATGAACGTCTTAGTTCTTTATTGCTATACATATATTTAAAGACAAAATGCCTATTGTTTCAACACTTTCTAAAGAACGGATACAACCAACATCGTCTTCAATATACATAAGCCTTAAAACCAAAAGTAATAGAGATTATCTGTAAACTCTGTTGTCGCGTTCCTATATAGTTACGGTGACCATATTTCTGGAAGCCAAACCCGGGACGGATACAAAATTCATTGGATCGTTTTGAAAATATTGATTTTTCAAAAAAAATTTCTTAAATGAGTTTTCATAATTTTTACTTATTTTGATATGTATCAAGAACGATTTTTTTGGGAGCGTTTTTGTTGAAATCATTTAAGTCATTTACGAAATCAGAAATCAAGAAAATGGTTTTATAACCCTCTGTAGGCACACCTCTTTTTTGCGATTTTGGTTTATACTTTTTCATTGTGCCCACTTTTTATTTTTGTTGTGCCAAATTCGCACCCGTGTGCCGACAGAGTGATAATAATGTCTGTTAATAACTTCTAAAAAAATATTTTTTTAATCAAAGTACGGGAGAGCTGCTTTTTAACAATTTAATTTTATTTTAAATGATTTTGAAATTGTATGATCTTTAACACAACTTTTAGCATATCCTTGAAAGTCTTGAAACTTTGGGAAACTCTGGGTTATTTAATCTTCCATAATGTTGTTCTTTATTCGAATATATTTTTCCTGGTGTAGCAACCACACAAATAGAAGCTGGCTGGAACAAAATAATTGACGAACATTTAAAAAAACTATAGCCTAGTCTAGAGGCGAAACGAAAATTTTAATACAAAACCAGCACGACGAAATCATAAACAAAATTTTTTTTTCGTTCCTCAATACACCAGCTTAGGCAACGAAATTCTTATCTGTGCTAGAATATATGGAGAGTTTTCAATCGTTTGTCACCTCCATTTATTTGTCCAGGCAATTTTTCTTGCAGGAGGGTTTTGACTTTGGAGACCTAGAAAAATTTTCGTTTTGCTTCAGCAGGGTAGGCTTAGTGCTTTATCCGACAAATTAGAATAATTTTAATTTCAAACCACTGTTTTCTTGTTTTCCGTACAAAGTATTTAAAATATTGAATAAAAAAATCAGAGAATGTGCAAATACGGGACAATCCCGGGACAAATTACAAAATACGGGACACTTATACATCCCGGGTTGCTTAAATAAAAACCCGGGACAAGCTGTAGAAATACGGGACAGTCCTGGGTAAACCGGGACGGATGGTCACCGTAATATAGTAAACTTACGATACAAATTAGGAAAAACTTAAAATAGCAGTAGGTAAAACTTAGTTTTACGATATAGTACAGAATGTAACAAAAGTGGGTTTCAAAACTATGCTCAAGCGCGTTGCTCAATTTATTTCCAAATTAGGCAGTGGAAATATTAAAAAAAAAAACTCATAACCAAAAAAACTTAATAACAAATTTGAAGAAGTTAAGAACAAAAAATTACAACAAGGCTGAAGTTTATATTAAAATTTTTTATTGAAATGGCTCTGAACCATATTCTCGACTCTAGAGAGTAAAGTGAAAACTAAAAATAAAATGCACAACTGGATCGCACGCAGTTGCTCTTATAGTTCGAGCAGCTTATAATGTTTAAGCTTTTTATATAGAATAAATGAATAATTTCAATTTAATTTTATAATCAATTTTAAAGGAAATGTGAAATAAATATTAAAAGTTGTTTTGTGTGTAAAAATGTTCAAAAATGTTTTAAATAACGAAAAAAAAAATTGGTATCCCATGAACGATTTTCTAAACCCGCTTATTTAAACAAAGTATTAAGAAAAATCATTAAATCGTTTTGGAAAATTGATTTTTCAATTTTTTTTAGGTATAGTTTTAAATTGAGATTATTAAAACGCTTTCGCAGAAAAAATTTGAAAATCAGTTAAGTTTGTTTAAGTCAGAAATTAAAAAAGGGGGTTATTATATGGCAAGTTTCTTTTAAAAGTTTTTCGATTTTTTGTCTTCCAATGGATCTAATGTGCAAAAGTAAACGTATTTGCTTTAATCAAAATCTTCAGAGCCGTTTTTGAGAAAAACAACTTTATTTCATTTAAGCCATATGGCGATGGCCTTTAATTATGATAATGACTTATTTTTTGGCATTCGCAATCATCTCAATGTCAAAATCCTGAAAATCGAAGCTGATCGAACTTATGTATATACAATGTATATTATACATATGTATAAGTTTTAATGAAATACACATTTTATTTCTAGTTATGGTTTTTACATATGGCAAGCATTATTGATTTCATTTTTTACTGCAAAAAATGTTGCATCAATTTTAAAGTAAAAACTTAAACAGTCACTGGGGCGTATGCGTAATATTTTATTTAACTTTTTCTTATTTAGACATTTTGCTCAACAAATAGTGTAACTAAATAGTTTGTAGTGTTAACATGTAGGTATACATAAAACTAATAAAACTTAACTTTTTGGCTGGGTGTTTTCGTACTAGTTCTACATTACCCTTAAAAAAACCTTTTCTAGGCAATATATTTGTATGACATCTTTTTTATTCTTGATTGTCATGAAAACCCTTTATACCAAGTGTTTACGCAAATATTTTACGTTTTGCGCTAAAAATTCATTCATCAATACCTTATAATGTCTTTTTTTTAGAGTTGTCGTAACGTGCTGTTTTTTTTCATTTTATTTGATTCAGCATTAAACAAAAATCTTAAAACCATTTGTCTATGTTGAGATATATCACTATGATCATTTGTTTTTTTTTTCAGTTTGATAGATTATCACCTCCTTCACTTTTTCCCTATTTCGAAGTGGGTATAAAAAATGAATTTTTGAGCATTTATACATAAACTCTGCAAAGATACAAATCATTCATGAAATTATGACCAATTGAACAACATCCTTATGATATACTGATACTGAATTTAAAGTACATATGTAATAAAAATTTGTATAAATCCACAACTTACCCTTATAATGCGCCTATATCACAAGTAAAGTAGCAAAAGCATACAGATAAAGATTGAAAGGAATAAATATAGCTTCCGTTTAAGACCTAGCTGGCTAAGTAGACAAGTTAGCGTGCTGTGCTGTGTTGTGTAAAGTGTAGAGCTGTGATGGTATAAAAATGAAAAGTGTTATAGGAGAGGATCCTTTTGTGGGTAAATAAAATCGTAAAGTGCATTAAGGAAAAAAAAAAACTCTGAGAGTGTAGACAAGGAGTGTTGAATGGGAAGCAAAAAAAAAGAGGAGGTTAATCAACAAAATAGCTTTATTTACTGTGTACGATAGCAAGTTTTTTTTTTATTTTGTAAATCCTCAGAAATAAATATAAAAATAGTGCACGACTAACCTCATTTAAGGACAAGATGGTTGATATTTTTATGCAAACTATTCGTTCACGTTGAACAACGATTGCATTACAGATTATAGTTGGGAGGTATACAAAAAAAAAATGTGTTATAGTATACCTTCAGGATGACGATGATGTTGACGACGACAAGTTTTTACGATGGATCACACAGCTCTCAATGGACAATGGGTAGCAAGCAATTTTTGAAAGGACGTTAAGTCAAGTGAGGTCTATTGTTTTGTTGTTTGGCTTGAGGTGGTTTCTTCTTTTTTTTTAAAGGTGTAGGTATACTCTGGTAGGTATAATCGTGTCAAGATGTGATTTTTTCTCGTAAAACCTATGAATAATAAAAATAGAATCTCCTTTTCCTTTACAAAAAAGATGGCATTTCTTAAGGATTTCACTTTTTATTTTGAAGTAGGTATCTATATTGTAGAGTTGGAAACATGGATTTAAAAATTTATTCATAGTAGTTTTTTTTTTCTGGAAGCACATTTCTTAAAACAACTTGTTTATGTCCTGAGGTAGACATAAAATTTGCTCTTTTAATTTTTAACTTAAAAAAAGGTAAAAAGTAGTTGACTGTATTTTGTAAGCCCATTAATTTTAAAAAGGTCGTTGAATGACACTCCAATTAATCATATACTTTTGTAAAACTTCTTAACACAGAAAGATACAAAATTCCAATTTTACCTTTTATTTTGTAAGAAATAAAAAAATTTGTAATAATAATCTTAGAGCGGTTATAAATATTATTCTCAGAAAACAAATTAAAACATTTTAAACAAATCAGATAAAACATTATTCGTGATATAGAGTATTTTGCAAGAGTGCAAAATTAAAACGTTTTTAATCACACATGTGTGTTTTCGGTATACAAAATGATAGCACTTGAACAAATAATAATTATTATTATTATATGATGTATAGTTTTGTTGCTGTTTTTTGATTTTATTTTAACAAATTAATCCTGTCATTTTAGCAGTAGAAAGTTAATGCAAAAAATATATGTCAGTAGTTAGTATTCGATCTTTATATAAAGTAGGTAGCGAGTAAAACAAAAAAATATATATTTCAACCGGTATAGTTAATATTTTTTGGTTGTTAAATTGTGTGAACTTGAGATATGTGTGATATTTTATTTTATAAACCTTCTTTGGTGATATCGAATTCTTATGGATCCAAGCAGAAGCCTTCTGAGTTATACTGCCACAACAACAATTATGACAGCAACAAATATGTTTGAGCTAACCTAAATCAATTGTCTGAGATGACAATGTTACCTTAAAAAAAAAAATTGTACCACGCAAATTTGCTCACTAACAGTGAATAAGAACTTTGATAAATCAGAAATGGTATTTTTGATTTTTTTTTTGTCCCTTACTTGTTTTATAAAATTACAAAAGAATTTCACATCTTAATTAAGAACTCTCATTTTTATGTATTTCGTTTGTAATATATTTGATCTACAATTAGTACTTGAGATCAAAAATTTCATTATTTCAGAATCAGGCACAGTGGGGCAGGATGCCTTAAAATGTGATATCAAATCAGCCATTGGAGCTAGAAACCTGAAATTTTGCATGTATGCTTCTTAGACCCTTACTAGGTCATAACATAAGCTATAATTTCCCACGCCCGCTTAAACTCTTATTATTTGGGAAATAATACAAATTTCAATATTTTTCGGATTGAAAGATTATTTTAAGGCTAGAGACTTAATAATACACTAATTTTTCATCGGTTTTACCTTAAATCCTTTCTCTCTTATACCTTTACCTGATTGTTGAATCAGCTGAAAAGAGTCCTTTTCTTAATTTTTATTTTAAAATTTGCTCACAAACCACCATTAAAAATCGACAATTTTACTTCTGCTGCAGCTGACTTTTAGTAAACAAAAATATGTAGTGAATAAATAAAAAATAAATTATATATTTTCAAGGATGGATATTATTACTTTATTAGAAAATATTAAAGAGTCAAGTAATATTTGCAATTTAGCTTTTGGGTCTTTCTGCCCCAATGTGCTTCGCGTCGTCGGTAGTTAAAAATACGTTTAATTCTATGGATTGCATATAATGTATTGCCGCTGTTGCATTTTGTTAATAAATTAAAATTAAGACTTTTTGAAGAATTTTTTTTGCCGCTGTTGCATTTTGTTAATAAATTCAAATTAGGACTTTTTGAAGAATTTTTTTTTTTCAAAAATGTTGATAAAAAATTTTAACAAGAAAATAAAAAAATACTTCATTAACATTTTTTATTTAAAGCTTGCACCAAATTTTGAATACTTTTTCAAGAGATTAGACAAAAAAGGTCAACTGTTAAGTTTTAATTTTTTTTTTAAATTTCTGTCATTTTTTCCCAGCAAAAGTTAACTTGAAACCCTTTCCCCTCTCTTTAAATCCGCCTCTGATTGAAATGAATTTTTTTTAAATGTCCCATTCGAAAATTGTAATGTCTGTTTTGGTTATGCAGCTACAAATTACCCGGGAGCCGAAACACTCACATTTTGTCTTTAATTTAAATGAATATTTTCGGGCTAAATGTAAATTATGTTTTTTTGGTACACAAAAGTTGTTTATTAATGTTTTAATATGTACTAAAAGTTAGTTCAAAGACCTCTAATGCTAATTCAGCTAAAAATTATTGGATGTTTGATTTAACGATAAATTATGTTAATAAGCTTCTTTGTAGTCTTTGACTTTAAAAGAGTGTCTAAGATCTCATTATCATTGGTGAAAAGTAATGCAGAACCTTTTTTAACTAAACCAACATTTTCAAAATGAACTGAAAAAAAAATCGTCAAAGGGTATTAAAGTTATTTAATTTATATTTATTGAATCAACCATAAATAATTTACCCCAAATTTTTAAAACTTTATCAATTTTTGTCTTCTTTAAAACAAAATTCAAAATTTTTAATCTGATCTGTAGCATTATCATTCACAATGTCTTTTATTTTGTTAAGCCTTGAAGTTGAAATAGAAATTTTTTGAAGCAATATTTACATTTTCAGCTTTATCTGATGAGAGTAATAAACTCAAAGGTAGTTGTTATGTACATTAATAACTTGTGCTAATTAAAAAAACAGACAAGTGTGCAACTTTTTTGTTTGACAAAATTGTTATCTATATAAAGTCAGGGTTATTTATAATGTTTGATATAATTTTTTTTTCCTAAAATCTTCTCGAAATCTGTTTTTATCTTTTATTTAAATAACTATGCAAGTAAAATTATTTCAGGAAATGGGTTAAAGATGATTATTATTTAGTCAGTTGAAATTTTAAATTTTTGATGGGAAGAGTTAAATTTTGAAGTTTAGGTATAATTAAAACAAATTTATTGATCACAGTTATTAAGATTATAAAAATGAAAATAACTTTTGTTAAATTATAAATATATAGGTAAAAATATAAGTTAATTTTTTGAAAAAAGGTTGAAAGTTACGATATTATTTGAATTATTAATTTTGCTTCATTTCAACGTTTTGAAAAGTCCAAACCAAAGAAATAGATACTGCATTATGTCAATTTTGTTTAAACAAAAAACTTTCAATTACTAAATTATTATTAAATTTAATTTCAAAATCAATGAGTAAAATAAAGATTCAGTAAATAATAATTAATAGTAAAAATAAATTAATAAAAAAAACTATATCACTATTTAATTGAACTAGGGTGTATTATTTGATAAAATACCCATATGCCAACACCTCTTGTTTTATTTATTGATTAGTAGGTAATTATATTTAATTTAAATACAAAAAAAATCACTAAATAAATAGCAAACTAAAAATTCAAGCTATTTTGGTAAAAAGACCCATTGATTGATAGAACAAGATGTTTCGATTCAAGATCATTTAAATGAAATCTGCTAAAAAAAACGACTGAATAAATTAGCTCTTTTCAACAATTAAATCCACAAAAAAAATATACATATAATTTGTTGACACATTTCACTCTCAGATAATTGACTTGAGGGATCTATTAGTTATTTAGTTCTCGGCCATTCACGCATTGTGTTCCGTTCCGATATTTTTTGTTTGTTTATTTTATTTTTTTTGTTTTTTTTTTTTTTTTTTTTGAATTGACGCCCCTCCAATCCAACCTATTTAAATAATTGAATTCATTTTTTTTTGGTTAATAGAAATGAAGTACATTAGGAATTTTAATGTTAAAAAAAGCAGACAAAAAAAAATCAACAAAATTTTTAGATAATGAAATAATAAAAAAATGAATAAAATCCATAGATACAAGTACCATCTGTTTGTTAAAGCCAAAAAATACTTTAACCAACGCCACACAATAGGACCGCAGATAACACTGAGTGTTGATATATACATAATCTTTTTTTTGTGAGAGTGAATCTTTTCATTTGTTGTATCTTTTTTAAATGAAAAAAATATCTAAACTCATATTTCATTTAGATGTTGTATCTTATTGTTTGATTTTTAGTGAAATGCTCCACAACTATCATTGCTAGTAGTAGAATTTAAATATGCGACGTCTAAAGATCTCGCTGAAGAAGTACTTTTTCCTAACATCGTTTTTTGCATTGCTATTGATTTTTGGATTCAGTTTTAAGTAAGTATCTATTTATCTATCTTTTTATCTGTCTTGTTTTTACAATCTTGTATTATTTTTTTAAATAAATCTATCAGAGATCGTGAAGTTTGGAAGCCAAAATCAACATCATCAGGAGCAGCACAAATATTCCAACTTGATACAACCGAAGTAGAAGAAAGTGTTCATAATCATCATCATCATCAAAATGCAGACGATTTGGAAAATTCAATATACGAAGCTACCGAAACTGTGCCATCATCTTTTGCCAATAGCCAACAACAGACAAATAACAACAACAACAACTATGAAAGTGAACAACAAAGTGATCAGCTGCAAAAGTCAAGTGGTGATCGAACTTCGAAGGCATGGTTCTTTAAGAACGGCGATAGATATCCAATGCCATGGCAGAGGACGAAAGGAAAGAACAAAATTCCGCGATTATTGCCACATGCCGATAAGCACAGTGATCGAATAATGAATCAATTGATGTTTGTTCCACCGAATTATGAACAAATTCAGGAAAGTGGACAAATGAAACAGATATTATTGTATAATGGTCTGGGACCATGGAATATTAAAAATGGTAAGAAGAAATTGTATTTCAAAAATGATATTTGATGATTATTTCAAAAACACCAATTGTTTATAGGGAGAGATGTATTTTTTAAAAATAAATGCCCAGTTGATACGTGTGAAATAACAGCGAATAGAGATAAGGCTAATACAGCAGATTTGGTGCTGTATAAGGATCATTACATTCCAACAGGTGTTCGAAGACCACCGAAACAAGTTCATATGTTGTATTATTTAGAGTGTCCATATCATACGCAAAATGTCAAAGTTCCTGACGCTGTTAATTGGACGTCAACCTATAGGTGAGTTTAAAAAAATTTATTTCATATTTTGGGGGCGTGTTTGTGTTATTCATATTCAGGGATTCAAAAAACATAATTTAATGATTACCTTCACAAAATCGTTGTTATATGCTAGGAAAATCGTTCTTTTCAAATTTCTCAATCTGAAAACTGCTAAGTTCATTTTTTACCAGCTAATAAACCGTTTACTTATTTAGGAAGTTTCCTTAATGATTTTGAGCTCTATCCTAAGAAAGCTAAGAGGGTCATCCTTAGAAAGACATTTGATAAGAATATTAATAACAATAAATTAGAATCGATTTACATACAGCAATTTTGTGTTTTATAACATTTTTTTTATCTGAAAACATTAAAACAATTTTCAAAAAAAAAGGAAAAAACTAGAGACTAAGGGCCATTTTTTTCACTCGGAGTTGAACATAACTTGAGAATTTTTATATTAAAAAAATGGCCCTAAGTATTATTTCTTTATCAGTTTTATTAGATATAACAAGATAACATGTTTTTTTACTTGCGATATAGGTACTATAGGGCAAGTTTAGGATTCGTAAAAAAAATCGAACTCGAGATAACAATTTTACATGACATTACGATGATGGAGAATGCCAAAAAAGTGGGTCCGGCAATTCTGTCTGTCTGTCTGTCTGTCTGTCTGTCTCTATCTGGAGCTGCAGCCTAAACGAGTGAAGTGATTTTCTTCAAACTTGGTGGTTAGCAGGAAATTGAAATTTTTTTTTATGACCAAAACTAACGGTACCTGCCATATAACGGAAATAGAAAAGTTAATTTTTTTCAAAAACGGCTCTAACGATTTTGATTAAAATTTTTGTGTGTAGTACTACACATAATAGCCAACTTTTTAAATAAAAAAAATATTTTTTGTACCGTTATTAACGGTACCTGTCATAGAACGGTTTTTTTCGTTTCTGAATATCTCGTACAATATTAACCCGATTTAAATGAAAATTTTTATACAAAAGTGTGTAAGTAAAGATAATATTAAAATTTTAGAAAATTTTCAAAAAACGCATTTTTGGTTTTTTTAAAAATATTTCAAAATTTTTTTTTGAAAAATCAATTTTTTGAAAACGAATCAATGAAAAATTTTGAAATTTAGTTTTTATGTGTAAATTAATTATTTCTTCAAAATGGCATACCAACTTTTTTTTTGAAAAATGTTAAAAAATTTTTATATATAAAAAATAATTTTTTTAAAAAACGGCTCCTACAATTTTCGAAAATTTTTTTCTAAAAACACCTTTTTATACAAGAAATAAAATGGCATATTTTTTATTTTTTTTAAGATAATTTAAAACTGAGTTTAATTAATTATAAAAACAGATTTAATTTTTTTATACTACTTATGAAATTTCTTCAAAATATCAAATTTTAAATTTCTTGAATGAAAAGCTTTAACATTATAGTTACTTTAAGCATAAGAGCAAGTACGTGCGACCCCAGTCGTGCAATTTATTTTTTGTTGCTTAAAAAATCTCTATGTACAAGATGGCTTCAAATATAACTCGATATACGAAAAAAAAAATTGCTCTTGAAACTCTACATTTTTTTGGGAACAGAAATCTGTCGAAATGTTTCTAATATTTTTCAATTTTTCAAAATTATTTCGCAATTGTGTATGCTGCAAAAATTTGCTCCGTAATTTCTTGTTTAAGAAGTATTTTTTTTACAATGTTTACAAAATAATATACTTATCGTTCTTTGTTTTCAATTCGGTATTTTATCTGGCATTGGGATCAATTTGCTTAAAGTTGTTTTATTTTTTATACGTTTACAAAATATTATATAACATAAATAAAAGTAATATTCATTTGGCAAAAAATTGTTTTTAGCAATTAACAGTTAGAAAAATTAAATTCGGCAAAGTAATAAATAGATTTTAGAAAATATCCAAAATGGAAAAGTGCGAAAAGAAAATTTGGCAAAGTTAGGAAATACTATGGATTAAACTTTTTAGGAGTTTCTGCAAACCAGCGTTGAGCAAACTGCTTGCTAGGTCGTCCGTATATACTCTACGAATACGATTACGCCAGGCAGACAATTTCTGGGCATATCCGTGGTCTCAAATCGCCTCCATTGCTTCTATGGGCGTGGTACCCATTTTCAGTTCTAGCAGCAAACCAGTGAACATGCCAATATAAGACGCTACTATTTGTGTCCCTTTTGATTAGTAAAATTTCGCATGTTTGTAATAACGATGGATAGCACAAAATATAGTTAATTTTTACTTGCGATATAGGTACTATAGGGCAAGTTTAGGATTCGTAAAAAAAATCGAACTCGAGATAACAATTTTACATGACATTACGATGATGGAGAATGCCAAAAAAGTGGGTCCGACAATTCTGTCTGTCTGTCTGTCTGTCTGTCTGTCTGTGTGTCTGTCTCTATCTGGAGCTGCAGCCTAAACGAGTGAAGTGATTTTCTTCAAACTTGGTAGTTAGCAGTTTTTGGTGATTCCCTAGAGGGGAAATTGAAATTTTTTTTTTATGACCAAAACTAACGGTACCTGCCATATAACGGAAATAGAAAAGTTAATTTTTTTCAAAAACGGCTCTAACGATTTTGATTAAAATTTTTGTGTGTAGTACTACACATAAGAGCCAACTTTTTAAATAAAAAAAATATTTTTGTACCGTTATTAACGGTACCTGTCATAGAACGGGTTTTTTCATTTCTGAATATCTCGTACAACATTAACCCGATTTAAATGAAAATTTTTATACAAACGTGTGCAAGTAAAGATAATATTAAAAATTTAGAAAATTTTCAAAAAACGCATTTTTGGATTTTTAAAAAATATTTCAAAATTTGTTTTTGAAAAATCAATTTTTTGAAAACGGATCAATGAAAAATTTTGAAATTTAGTTTTTATGTGTAAATTAATTATTTCTTCAAAATGGGATACCAACTTTTTTTTGAAAAATGTTAAAAAATTTTTATACATACAAAATTATTTTTTTAAAAAACGGCTCCTACAATTTTCGAAAATTTTTTTCTAAAAATACCTTTTTATACAAGAAATAAAATGGCATATTTGTTTTTTGTTTTAAGATAATTTAAAACGGAGTTTAATTAATTATAAAAACAGATTTAATTTTTTTATACTACTTATAAAATTTCTTCAAAATATCAAATTTTAAATTTCTTGAATAAAAAGCTTTAACATTATAGTTACTTTAAGCATAAGAGCAAGTACGTGCAATTTATTTTGTAATGATTCCATCTTTGTCCTTGCAAGTGTACTAACATATTTGTTGTGTTTGGTATAAAAAATTATAACTGTTAAAATGGGAAGTATTCATCAAATATCAAAGAAGTACATAATATGTATAAAGAATGGCATATTGAAATTTGTTTTTATGCGAAACACGATCACAATACTTCAATTTGAAAAACAAATCTATTATGAAGATTAAAAAAATGTGGGTTGCCTTACAAAGCATATTGGACAAGTGTTTCTTAGAAAGATATCGTATTACTTTTACTTATTTATATACTACAGTGAATAGAACTAAAGAAAAGATATAGAGAACATTCAATAAACAAATGCAGTTAATTCATTTTTGTATACAAGGAACCCTTCAAGCTCCTTAAAACTCATGCGAACTATTAAAATAAATCATGATAAGTATCAGCTTTATCTATCTATCGGTCCATTTCATTAAAGCTTGAAAGGATTTATTGATTTCTTTTTTAATTTTTTACTCAAAAAAAAACAGAAAAAAGAATTTTTTTTTTCAAATATCCATTTTATAATTCTTATTCATAGATTTCAAGATTTTATTTGAGAGTTTAATGGGAAGAACCATTAAATATAAAAGAAAACAAATTATAAAGACCTCCTTTTATACAAATATGTACATAAAGTGTATTCGTATATTGAATGGAATCTATTTCTTTTCTATATGAATTGATATACCTAATAGTGATAAGATTTTGATTTAGATACATTTCATTTTTGTTGCCCCGTTATCTTCTCTGTGCTTTTATCAACTAACAGACGTATTTAGGTTAATTCACAAAAGGAAATTTCGTTAATTTTCAAAAAAATTTTAAAAATGCATTCCACTTTCTTTCTCAAAAATGATAATTCATTTTATGTTATAAGTGTAATTTGCTGCAAAGAAATAGTCATGCCTCAGATTTTTAATTAACTCTTAGCCTTTTTAAACATGACACACAACAGACAAGGTTAAGAAGTAGAAAAAATAAAAATCTGCATGTACAGTGTACATTGTACACTGTGGTGTATACGTAATTTTTTTTTTCATATTTTATGTTTAATCTCCATCCTTGTAATTCGTATGTTTTTTTTTCTTAAAATTTTTTAGGAGAGACAGTGACATTGTTGCACCATATGAAAAATGGCAATACTATAACAGTAATATTCGACAAATTGAACAGGATCGAAATTATGCACTAAACAAAACCAAAAAAGTTGCATGGTTTGTGTCGAATTGTGGTGCAAGAAATGGCCGATTACAATTTGCTCATGAATTACAAAAATATATCGATGTAAATACAATTTTATATAAAATCCAAAATACCTTAAAAAACTAAAAATAAAACTTATTATTTAACTTATATAGGTTGACATCTATGGAGCTTGTGGCTCATTCAAGTGCTCACGTAGTACGGCTGACCGATGCTTCGACATCCTTGACCATGATTACAAATTCTACCTCGCCTTTGAGAATTCCAATTGTAAGGATTATATTACCGAGAAATTCTTTGTGAACGCACTCAATCGGAATATATTACCCATTGTTATGGGTGCCCGTCCGGAGGATTACGAAGTGTCGTCGCCTCATCGATCTTACATTCATGTGGATGAATTTGCCTCACCCAAAGAGTTAGCCGAGTATTTGAACATCTTGGATAAGGACGATGAATTGTACAATTCATACTTCAAATGGAAGGGTACAGGTGAGTTTATAAATACATACTTCTGGTGTAGAGTGTGTGCAACATTGCATGACGAAGAGGGTTTAAAGAAACCTAGATGGTATACGGATATAAATGATTGGTGGCGAGGTGCTGGAGTATGTACAAATGGTTCGTGGCGGAATTTCAAAGCGCGCAAAGACATAATCACAGATGATTAAGAAGGGGGGGCGGAGGGAGGGGATGGTTATTTATGTGTAGGTATATTTATTATTAATTATTATATAAATAGGTATTCAGATTATTGCATTGCAATAGGCTTAAAATAAATATAAATTTGTTTTTTGTTTTCATTAAGTTGGTCGTACTGATTTTTTTGTTTAAAGAGAACAAAGAAAAAGAAAAAAAGATGATTTAAGCCTTATTTGTTTTTAAATAAAATTTGAAATTTGGCCCAAGGGTGAGACTGTAGTAAGTTAAAAGAAACTTTATCCAATTGGTTATATGAGTGAGATAAAAATCGTTGCCAAAATAACTGGTTAGTGAATTTTCTTAGTGAAATTTGTGAGAACTAAATTTGGGTTTTGGTTAAGCTGAATTGCGCGAAGGGTAATCAAAATTCAAAAGCGTGTGTTCAGTATCTTAACATTCCTAAAATGAACTGTGGACTCCGAAACTTTCCATAAAGACCAGACATTGCATATTTTTCAATACATAAAAAAAAGTATGTACTAGGTACATGTACACGCAATACTTCATGCTTCTCACTCACAGAAATAAACTTAGTAACCATTACAAACAAAACTGTTCAACAAATTGAGAACAAGATGGTGCTAAGATCATCAGTTAATCCTTCATTATTGTTGACATTCTAGTTAAAAAGTTAATTTTTACTCTGTATACCTAAACGGCGGCGGAAAAAAGTATAACCACAAAAATATATAAAATGAAGAAATGATACAGAAATCGTTTATGGAGATAATTTGAAAAACGAACGAGGTTTTGGGTTTGAATCCCATCAGCATCTACCACCTAAACATTTTTTGTTCAGGGGTTCTACCTCTTGCGAAGAATTGACAGAGTAAAATTGTGATGAAAAAGTGCATCTCAGTAAAAAAAAATGTAGGTCCCTTTTATTCCTGCAAATAGATAATATGCACAGAAGAATGGTTGAGAGTATTTTGCAACTAGGCCTTGTTTCTTTATGGAGTGGTCGTTTCAGAAATGTATTTCTGTTGAAATCACTCGTCTTCCTTCAGCGTAGGAAGGATAAATAAGTGCAAGTACTTAACTTCGGTTAAGAAGAAATATTCACTAACTGCTACTGAAATCGTATGTACTTATTTTTACTTAAAATGCAACACTTAAATTTCCAGTGTCAAGTACAACTTATTCGGAAATTTAACCACTTGCCACTTACTGTAAAACTTGCCTCAACTTATTTTAATATTTAGTCATGTCAACACTGTCGAACATCAACTATATGACCGACAAGTTGGAGGTTCTGGGATAAAATCCAACCTATACCGACTTGATTTTTTTCCTCTTCTAAGGAATTCGCAAAGCCTTTAGAAGTCTCAATGTCATTTCTTCTCAGTCGTTCGTTTACGAATGATGGCCAATGATTCTTTGTGAGGTCATTGCGGTGGTATTCAGTAACTCCGTTTACAAAGTTTACCTACAATTTTGTCAAAATAATAAAGGTGGAAAATTGGCTGCTGCACTATATTTTTCAGATTATAAATGGCCAAGGCGACAATGATAATGAATTTATTTATAATTTATTTTAGTTAAAAAAAATATTTTAAAATAATTTGAATCCGTTGGTCAAGTTGAATGAATAAAATTTGTTAATTAATTGAAAAAAAAAGTTATGCTTTTCATTTAAACCCCTTTTTTTAAAGCCATATTTGACTAGAATTTATTGCTAAAAATGACAATTATACCCAGGCACATTTCAAAAACACCTGTGTTTTAAATAAGTTTAATTTAACTTTAATACGTTTTTATTGTGTCCACAATGTGACATTATGTTTAGACATTTTGTATTTCAATGTTAATTTAAGTTTCTTCTACATTTACATAAAGTCGGTTGATTGAAAAAAAAAATTATTTATAATTTTGAGTTATGAATGCGTTCCCGGTATGATGAATACTTTCTAAACTAAAGTTGTTGCATTTAAATGCTGTTCGATGCATAGTGTAATTTCAATTGAAATACAAATTATCTGGAATTTCAAAATTACACTTCTATGACTTTCGCATATAAAAGTATGTAAAAAAGTTTAAATATACTATTATATATGCACTTTTTACCAACGTTTTTTCTAAGTTAAATATTCAACTTCTTTGCAAATTGAATTTCCATTTGCTTGCAACCAAAAAGTATCAGTTAACTTTTGACTGTTGTGTATTTAACCAAAAATGCAAAGCCAAAAAAAAAACTTTAAAATATTGGACTAAAATAGAGCCTTTGACTAACGAATACAAAATTAGAACTTATGTTTTAAGCTAAGAAAATTAAACACCCTTGGTTGATGTCTACATTGCTAAAAGATTCCAACCTAAATTCTAGTCATTTACCACCTTGCATGGCCATGAAAAAAAAAAATGATTTTGAAATCAAAACGATCTAACCTCTTTGTATTCAAATTATGTGCTACTTAAGTTAAGTTAAATAAAATATAATTTAATTTTTTATGATAAAAGTAGATTTTTATGTGCAATAATGAGCTAAACTTAAACTTTTAAGTTTAAAACAAAACAAAAAAACACAACATACATTCTTCAATATAATCTAAAAAAGCAGCACAAATCATTGTAATAATTGTTCAAATATAGTAAAATTAATAAGTTAAATTTAATAAATAAAAATTAAGTTTCATTTTAGTTTTGTTTTAAGTTATATTTCTCTTGACTCAAACAGACTTAAGGCTAAAAAAAAGTTTATCATTATAATTGTAAGTTGTTTCTTGATGAAAAATTAAAAAAAATAAAAAGAAAATTAAAAACAAAAATTATAAACTAAAAAAAAATTTAGTAGATACTGTTTATTAAATAGATTATTTTAACACAAACAAAAAAAAATGAATAGAATATAAAAAAATGAACTATAGGCTTTTCTAGTTTTAGAAAAAGTTTAAATAAAAATTTAAAAAAAAAATCAAACAAATATAAATAAAATCATTTGCAAACCATTTTGATAAGTAACCAAATGTTACACAGACACTTTTGTACTTAATTGCGAAAATGATTTTGCAAGAAAAAAAAATTAAATAAGTTTACTGTTAGGTTTTTTTACCAACTTGTTTTAAATTAATATAATAAATTATAATTAATTGAAAATAATTTTTGTATGGCTTAAACTGACTTAAAAAAATAATTGATAAAAAAAGCGATGCTAATAAATATAAACATTTAATTTCCATTTAAAGCTAAAACGTATGCTTCGAATTTACCAAACTGACTTTTTTTTATCAAAAAAAAAAAATCAAAAAACCAATTTCATATAATTTGTACAATTCTTAAAAATAAATAAAACAAATTAATAAAAAAAAAAAAAAAACAAAATGAAATAATTATCAGACTTTGCCTACCATAGCTTCCAGAGAAGTTTTTTTTTTGTATAAGAAGTTTAAAATTAAATGTATGTATATTAAGTTATAATTTTTGTTTCATTATTTTCAATTTTAATTTTAACAAAAAAAAAATGTAATAATGTATGTGAATAATTTATGAGTCCTATTTACTTCTGTGTTATTATGATGATTTTTAAGTACATTTTGCTTTTTTAGTTTCTGTGATACTTGAAATAAAATAATTATATACCTAACTTTTGAAGTTGTTTCTTTTTTAAATTCGAAGAAAAGGATACCGTTATTTGTAACACGCAATTGATTTCGACTTCTATAGACAAAAACTAATATGAATTATATCCAGCAACAGAAAGATTAAATTTTTATTCATTTAAACTGGAACGTTTTGCTGCCCACATTATTACAAGATAAAATGTAAAAGTGTGTGATTGTATCATATGTCCATTACACCTGTCTCAAAATATTGCGACGAGGCAAGATTGATTTTAATAAATATAAAAAGTAAGAATAGGTACATAATAGACATGCTTTTTTGGGCAATTCCATAATTAGCATTGACAGATTTATTGTCCCACCTGTTGCAATTGGAGACTAAAAATCTTTTATTTTAAACATTAGGAATGTAGTTCTGGCTGGGTTTATAACAAAGTATTAAAAGTGTTGCTGTTTTTTTTTATTATCTTTTTCTATGTAAAAAGCGATTAACGATTTTGTTTGGTAGTCCTCAAAGCCAACCTCATTAACGGTCCTAAAACATATTATGAGTTCGAAACGAAGCTTTAAGCGACCCTTAACGTATCGTATTTGTCTTCTGCATTTGTCAGATCGTTTTCACCGATGATTCTTTTAAACCAGATAAAGCTTTTTTGACTGTTGCCAACATTTTTCATTCAGCCCTTTATTCCTATATCACCGACAAAAATTTCATCGAAAATAAGTTGAGTCAACTTGGTGGTTGTCCTATAACTTTTCAGCGGTTGAGGCTGGGCTGGAAGTCGATGTTCTCATGTTCTTCAAACATCTTACCTTTAAAAGCATTCTTAAAGTTTGGGCTTCAGAAAACCTTTTTTTCGCTACTTTCAGGGTTCCCCAAGGCAGTTATTTAGGTCCCCTCCTATTCATCCTTACCATTAATGACAACGAAATGGTCATAAAGCACTCAACAGAAACAGAAAATGTGTATTCCATTCGGGTGAAACTTCCAAGATTCCGAGCGACCAAAAATATTTCGGGTGCAAGGGCTTCCATGTGAAACTCACATTATTCTGTTAAATTCACTTTCACAAGAACTGATGGTCTGTCATTTGTCTAAGCCAAAAGCCCTCAATTATGATTTTGAAAAGAACTCAGTATTGGCTTTTTAACTAACAATATCGACTCTAATTTTCGGAATTAGCAATTCTAACAAAATAATAAACTTAACAGAAGTTTCCAAAATAAAGCCGCTTAAAGAGTTTTGTTGAGTTCTATAAGTAGCCAAGATTGAGCACTTCAAGCATTGGAAAATTGACCAAACACCAAAACGAAATTAACTGTTTGGTGATCATCTATTATTTTCATTTTGGCAAGATTGTGAATCGGTTGCTATCAAATGTTTTTGATTGCATAAACTAAATTCGAATCCAATCAATTCAAAACACAATATATTTGAATATGAAACATTAACAGAATGTATTTGGTTTTTCTTTTTTTTTTCAACAACAAAAAACACTGGTTACAAAAACAAAGTAAATATAAGATTTATATAAAAAACAAGTGGATTCATTAATGGACTTTACAGGTATTAAGTTGCATAATGAGGTTCTTAATAGATGAGGTATCTGCTCCAGCCATGACTTTAGAAGCAATTTTTCTTTTAAGTGCAATTGCTTCAACTTTCTTAGAAAGCTATAAGAAACATAAAAAAATATTAAAACATCTTTAAAACAAATAAGTATTAAGAAACTTACTTCATAAGCTCTTTTTATAATCGAATGAGACATTCCAGCCAATTTGGCTGCATTAAAGCCATATGATTTTGGACAAGCACCAGATGTATATTTGTATAAGAAAACAACAGTCTCTTGAGTTGGATCTTCGGTATCTTCGTTCTCCACCATACAAGCCTAAAAGACAAAAACAAATATAGATTAAATGAAGATAAAACCATTCATGTAAAATACTAACCATATGACCCAAAACAACTCGACTGTCTTGATGGAAGAAATCGATCAAATTGTGATAATGTGTAGAGAAGAGTGTTCTACACTTAAGATTGGCCAAGAAATGAACAACCGATGCTGCAATGGCTGTGCCATCATAAGTTGCAGTTCCACGACCTAATTCATCAAGTAGAACTAAACTGTTAACTGTAGCGTGTTTCAGGATCAATGAGGTTTCATTAAGTTCCACCAGGAATGTACTGTGACCAGAAAGAATGTCATCTTGAGCACCCAATCTAGTAAATATTCTATCAACCAGCGATAGTTTGCAACTATTTGCTGGTACATGACAGCCCTATAAATTAATCTTCCGTTAGACAAAAAAAGTAATTAGAATAAATCAAGCTTACAATTTGTGCCATAACCACTAAAAGTCCAACTTGTCTCATCAATGTACTCTTACCACCCATATTTGGGCCTGTAAGAAGCGACAAAGGTGCATTGCCAGATGATCCTAATGCAATTCCATTTGGAATGTAGGTCTCCGCCGCTACGCAAGGATGATAACCTTCCTCAATTTCAATGAATGGCGTCTCAGCATCACAATCGAACTCAGGGACACAAATGAAATTTTGATTACGAGCATATTCGGCAAGAGAGCATAGAACATCTAAAGTTGCTAGATTATCTACACATTGTTTCCACAAATCATAGTGATTTGAGAATTTTTCAAAAACTCTGCGAGATAAATCTCGTAAAACATTATTTCTATCATCTTCAGCTTGTTGCATTTGTTTGAGCAAATTCTAAAACAAGAATTGTTGTTTTGAAAATATTTCTTAATTAACGGTTTTTGTATTTTTACCCTTGTTTCATTGGTATGATATCGGCGGCATGGTTTGGCACCCTTTTTTTGTCCCTCTAAGAAATAATCACTACCAGCTTTCCTAGCATGACTTTCGGGAACTTCAAGTTGAAAACGTTTCTTGTCACTACCAAAGTAAGTTATACGACATCCAAAGTATTTTTCCTGTTTTACGAGATATTCTTGGAGTTTCTTATTAATTTCTTCAATTCTAGCTTCGGTATTATCAAATTCGGCATCAACATTTTTTTCAGGAGCTATGACGCCTGTTTTTAGAGCTTCTTCATGATCAAATGCTTTCTAGAAGAATAAAAGCCACATTTATTCAATTTACTGTAAACGAATATTGGATTATGTTTCTCACTTACTTTGAAAAACTTTAAGACTTTCTTTAGTTCTGGGAAACATCCATCTGGCTGCAGTTGTGATAAGCGTTTGATTAAACTTGACTCACAGTTTTTAAAAATCTCTGGAATTTGTTGTACGACTTCGAATCCTTTTAAAATGTCTATAAAGTTCTAAAACAAAAAAAATTGTTGAAAGTTAGGATTTCATATTTAAAGTTTTGTTTCACTGAATGTTAAAAAAAAAGTTGAGATACAATCAGACATGACATTACGATAAATAGAGAATGCAAAAAAAGTGAGTCCCGGAACTTTGTCTTTCTGTATGTATACGGCCTAATCTGAGTCAAAACTAAAATTGGAGAAAAAATTAATGTTTGGATTTTGAAAAATCGAATTTTCGAAAACGCAACAATTTTGTTTTTACAACATCTAAAATAATATTTATATTAATATTTGCTACAAAATGGCATACCAGCTTGTTTTTCAAAAAAATATTTAGAAAATTATTTATAAAAAAATAGTTTTTTTACTAAATACATACATATACATTTTACTAAATTTGTATTTAATATCTTAGCAATTTGAATTCTAAGAGTAAAAAGTTTTCATTCTTGTGTAATGACTGTAAAATTTCAAATATTGCTCTTTAGCTGCAAAACATTAATAATAATGCTGAAGATAATAATTCTAGTAGATAAAGGAGGATTGCTTTTTGATCATTTCTCAAATTTTCTTATGCATCATTTCTCATCAGTTAAAAATTCAATATGATTAAATAACTGTTTGCATTAAATCTCTCCGCAAAACTACTCGAAACTCAAACTCAAAAAAAGTAGACAGATTTCAACCAATATTGGTTCCAATGTTTTCTGAACTCTTTCCCAGAAATTGTCTTGATTTCTAAATTTTTCTTTTTCAATATGATCTATGACATGAATTTAAAGTCCCGTGGCTGTATTGGGAAAAAATATAATTTTAAATTGAATTAAAATTCACAAAGTCCATGCAATTTAAACAAAAAATAATGAAAATTATTCTTTGTTTACATTTTTTTTCTTCTTCTTTTTAAAAAATTATATCCATTTAAACTTAAAAAAAAAAAACCATTTGCAGTATGCTTTGGAAGATCAACCGAAAAGGCATATTGTTATTGGCAACATGATATTCTGAAATATTTTCCTTTAACTTTAATACTGACTAGACTTCAATTAATGTTTAAAGCAACTTTCACATAATAAATGTTTGCGTTGTTTTCAATGGCATCTAAACTCGAGTTAAAAAAAATCAAATCTAAATATGAATTGACCAACAAAACGTATATGCCGTATTCTAATTGGATTAAATATTCAAATTAATTTCTAGTTTGAATCTATAGCATTTCTTGAAAAAAAAAAAAAATTGTTAAAAAAAACTATCAACTTACTTGAATTTTCTTCTTGTTATACATCTTCTCATCAAAGAATATTGCTCTTCCATCTGGATGTTTTTCCGCGACCAATTTATTACCAAACAAATTAATTTGTGCCAAATATCTTTCAAAATCAGGCAGCGGAGCTAGCAGACCTCGGGCTTCCTTTAATACTTCATCATTCGCCATCAAATCAGAAATAGCATTTTGTCGTTCACGTATGACATCAATATTACAACTTGGCGAACAAACCCAATAATGAAGAAGACGTTTTCCAAACTTTGTACAACACTGATCTAGAGTGCTGTAAAGTGAATGTTCTTCTCCAGTAATTCTAAGATTAGACAATGTAATAGAATCCAAAACCATATGATTATTCATTTGATTTCGTTTAGCTTCTGATTTCGGTGCTGATGATTTATTTTCAATTAATTGATCAAGCATATCAGGTGGAACGTATAAATGGAAATGTGCCGATGGCATAACTTTCTCCTCCAAAAGACATCGATTGAGATAGTTGATACAGCCTCCTAGAGCTTTTAAGGCAAGGGTATAACATGCGTGAGGAGTAAGACCAAGATGATCGCCTTCATCTTGCATTGATTTAATCAATGCTGGCCATTCTTTTCCAGATTTGGTATAATATCTTTCACCCAAATGTTTAAGGGTTTTCTCTGCCGTCCACGATTGATTTCCAGAGGGAAGGTAATCTTTTAGAACACCGCCTAAGATAGTTCGGTAGATTTGTTGAGTACGCGACGAGAGCGATTGTTTTTCAGAAATAATCTAAAATAGGTGTGTTATTGGGAAATAAAGGAGTGTCGTTCATAAAAACCTACCAAAACAGGAAAATGATGAGAAATAAGGGTAAGAAAACGAGAACAACTCTTATCATCTTCAAATTCACCAACATAAAAGTCTCCAATCGATGTATCAGTGAAACAGACTCCATATTTGCTTGTTGTTCCTTCATTCTAAATTAAAAAAAAGTCTTTAGCTTATTTAGAGAATCTTGGTTAAACGAAGGACATACAAACCTTTTCAACAATGGACAGCATAAAGTTGGGTTGGTAATTGGGTGTTATCTGGCAGTAATGGGATCCAAAGATTTGAGTTCCTCTGTTGGATATCTGGCAGATTTCTCTTTTCACAACTTTGTCGTACTTTGTTGTCTTACCTTGTTTCTTGCATCGCTCGGTCATCATGTCTGGGGTTTCGGTTTGTTCAACACGAGCCACCTTGAAGAGACAAGCAAAGATAAGAAAGAAATTTGTAGAAAATGATCGTTAAATTAAAGACTGTGTTAAACGACTGTGTTATAGCGTAGAGCCCAATCAAAAAAAAAAAAAAAAATCAAAACAGAAAACTTGGAATATTAAATACATAAAACGATGGTGATTGAATAAATGGTATGGTTTTTGTTAGTGAAAGTCTATAGGACATTTACAGATCAACTGGATGAACTTTTTAGGGCTTGATTTTAAATCTGTGATAATAATATGTAATATAAATATAAATTCGTTAAAAGACAATTCATATAAAAAATTACAAGCAATGCAGAAACAGATTTAAAACGTTTCTTTCCAACAACGCTAAGAACCAATAATTCAGTAGAAATATTGAAATATTTGTTGATCAAAAATAAATCAATGTGGAGAACAATTAAGCTATTCGTCTTAAATTAAAAAGTTATAACAGTAAATACACCAAATATATCCAAATGTCCAATGTCTTAAACACGTTTTTTGTCGAAAGCATTGTCGAAATTAGAAACAGTTTCCCAAGTAAACCATATTTCAATTCTGTATTTGATTATTATTATTATTACCTTAATTTTCAACTTAAAGAAATTAATTTGAATGACTTGAAACCTGTGTTAAAATCAATGAACAATAAAAAGGATGCAAATGGAGCTGACACTTTTGAAATTTGTGGTGAAATGTTGGTTAAAATTATTAGTGTATCATTAACAAATTGCTGCAAAGAATTTGTTATTGCCCCAGTTAAAAAAAAAATAAGATTTTAAGAGAGTAAAGGATTTCAGGCTTGTTTAAATGATGTATCTAGAAAATAAAATTATGGAAAAGATTGTATATAATCAGGTAAAAAATTACTTAGAATCATTTAATCTTATTTCATGCCACCAATCTGGTTTCTGAAAAAAATCATAATTGTGAATCCTTTCTTAATCTTGTCATCACTAAGTGGAAAATTGACGATCACGAAAAAAAGTGGTAGTGGCCGGGTCTCAAGAATTTAAAAGATTATTCGAAACTGAAGACTATTTGATTTTAATTGATAAACTCAAAATGAATGGCTTGAAAAATAATGACCTAAATTGGTTTACCATGGATCCATATAAATTTGAATGGGCTTCAAAAGAAAGAAAAACTAGACAAAACTAGATTTTTAAAACAATACATTTATTTAAAGAACAAAAAATAGTAACGAAGAAAAACAAAAACAAAAATAATAAAAAATTATTAAAATTATTTTAATTTTAAGTGAAGCGATTGAATATAATAATTCAATTTATAAGTTCAAGTGACCTCAACTCCAAAAATTTATAAAGCGTTTCGCCCAGGTACGACAGTGGGCTCATCAGTTAGATCTGTCGTACCCTTACTAAGACGCCTTATTTTATATAGTGTCGGTAAACATCGACCAAAATAAGGCGTCTTAGTAAGGGTACGACAGATCTAACTGATGAGCCCACTGTCGTACCTGGGCGAAACGCTTTATAAATTTTTGGAGTTGAGGTCACTTGAACTTATAAATTGAACAAAAAATAGGGTCACGAGTTTGACTTGTTTTTTAAAAATCTTATTTCGATAAATTTGGAGTAGGTATTTAAGTTCCCAGCCAGGTTCTTATAAAATTGTCAAACTTTTCAAATTTATGAACCTATGGAATCAAAACACGGCAATGACTTGGAATAGTTTTTTATGTATTTTTTTTGCTATTTTTGAAAAATTGGGTAAGAAAACAAATCATAACTTTTGGTATTGTAAATTTTGTTGAACCATTATACTAATGAATGATTTAAAAAAAAGGGACTTATAGACTTATAATAGTTTCTAAATGCAATAATTAAAATTCGTTAAGCCTAGTGCGCTGCTGAAGCGAATCGAAAAATTTTGAAGTCTCCAAAGTCAACAGCAAACATGTTAACAAAAAAATGCCATCGGGTATTATAGCAAAGTAAAAATTATATAAATACAAATACAAAATTCAAGTAACAAATTTAATTTCGTTCAAGATTTCGTTAACGAAATTTTGTATGGAAATTTTCGTTTCGCATCAGCAGGGTCCTAGGCTTTAGAAGAAACAAAATTTACAAAAATTCAAAAACAAATTATATGAATACAGAATACGTTAAAAATAGATTTATTTAAAATAGTTATATAAACGTTTGTAATGATTTTTTTAAATGGCAAAATATTTGCAAAATACTTTCAAATATGTAAATATTTGTAAACATAAAAAAAATGAAGTTGGAAAATATTTGTAGTTTAAACTCACCTTATAACCCCTTTCAATAAGAGTTTGTGCCATTTTAGCGTATGTCCCTTCCGGAGCTCCCGAATGTGCAAATTCTCCCTTCATATAAGTGAATCCAAGTTCTTTAATTGTAATGTCAGCATCCATGTGATAGAATTCATAGAATTTACCAACTTTAAAGAACAACACACAATCGTAGTTGTCTTGTTTCAAAACCCACCATTGTCTCATTCCCTTCAATTAAAACAAATAAATTAAAAGACATTACACTCTATCAAAATCCTTACCGGTGTTTGTGAATTTAAAAAACTCTCCGGAACCAATAAAGTTCCCGGATCATAATCTGGATGATCTGGTCGACGACCTTTTTTATCTTTAATTTTATCTGGTTTAAGGAATTCCAATTTATTATGAAGCCAAACAACTGGCTCGTCCAAATTTGACCCAGAATTGACAATTTCTTCTAATTTCTTTTGTTCTTTCTTGGATTTTGGTTCATCATCTTGAAGATTCTTTAGTTTTTCCATTAATTCAGTTGGTGGTTTATCGTCTTCGTCGTTGTCATTGACATCGACTTCCATTTCTTCTTTGACTTCTTTAACTGGTGGAATGTTGTCAGAAGTATTTTCACTTTCTGAATCATCCGAATCGACGATGCATGAAATTTTTGAACGTTTTTTCTTTTGGACAATTATTTCTTCTTGATCGGAATCACTGAAATAAGTGTCTAGTTGTCGTTTGGCTGTTTTTTTGGGAGGTTTTTTTTATTTAATGTAATTTAATAGAATTTGTGAAATAAACTTACTTGGTTTAGTTGTTTCTGGTTTTGGTGATTCTTCTTTAATTTTTTTGGTTCCATTTTGAGATGGTTCTTTAATTTCAGTTTCTGGTTTTGTTGGTTTTTTGGCTGATGTTGCGGGTGATTTAGCAAAATAATTGAATAATGTGTTGCCACCGCTTTTGGGTGTTCCACCAAGGCTGTTGCGTTTTGACATTTTTCTTTTGTTTTTAACAAAATATAGACGAAATAACTTATTGCAATAGTTTGAGACGATTTTTCACGTGCACATTACAATTTCAAGGACTAACGACAACGAGGAGAAAGAACGACTGTCGCCGACGCGTCTTTTTATTTTTGCTTCCGCCAAAATGTTTTGCGAAGTTTTTGTTTATTTTTTTTTTTTATGTTTGCAGAAAAATAGATTTTGACATTTGTGGTGCAGACAAAAGAAAACAGAGTTGTTATATATTTTAAAAAAAACTGTATTACCGACAGCAAAATTCACTGTCAGCTATTACACGGTGACGCTTGAGGCTTGACTCTTTTTGAAATTCAATGAGTTAGAAGGGGACGACAACATGATTTTTCTCTTAAGCCAGAACTATAATTGGCGGATGGAGTCGGAAGCTACTGTCAATTGTTGTTGTTTTCTTTGTATTTTCGATAAGTTTTCATCCGTCGAGTGCGGTTGCGAGCGCTGTTCCCCTCCGTATGCATCCGACGATCCGACAATTATAGTTCTGGTTTTAGCCATTCATGGAATTTCAAAAAGAGGCGCACCCCTTGCGTCTCCGTGTGTAATAGCCAGCATTGCCAACTGAGGCATAATTATGCCTTTAAGGCATAATTTTATTAGCTAAGGCATTGAGGCTTATTTTTTGCCAAAAAGGCATAATTTTTTTCATTCCACTCTTGATTTATATTTTAAAAGATTCTTATAATTTTTTAAAAAATATATTGATAAAAAGGACTAAAAATTAATAGTATATCATTATATCTTTTAAATAAATGTTGTTTTAGATTTTATTTACAGAATTGGTTTTTACCCTTTAACTCTTGTTATGTTTTTCTCGAAGAATTTTGTCCACATTAATCAATTTTACTAGACGAGAATCTATAAAAGCAATTTTGTTGCTATAAAAAGGCCTAAAAAGCTTGCAAATAGGCGATTATTTCTTAATGGTGAACAAAATTGGTCGACAATTTCTTCCAATTATGTAAAGCAATGTCTTAGTTTCCTTGAAAAATTCCTTTCGAAGAAAATAAGTGGCCGTTTCATGACAAATAAGTTGCCTTATATATAAATTAATTAATTAAAGATTCCGTTATGTGTACGTTCAATTTTTGTATTTAATTTTTTTTAACATAAATTAAAAAATCTAAATTAAGGCATAATTAAATTAAAATTAAACAATAATTTTGACTGAATGGGTTGGCAACGCTTGTAATAGCTGACAATTAAGGTGATAGCAGAAATTCAATCAAATTATGCCAACTTCTCACGAGTCGATTTTCGATTTTTTACATGGTTGGACTTGTTGATAAATTTATTTATGAAACATCACCTTTTCGTCTATTATTTTTTAAACATTCAGACTTGACTGAGGATACAACAAAGTGACACAATATTAGATTAACCCTGAATTGATCAACTTTTTTCATTGATGACACCTGAAAAGTGACCTAAGAATTTTTCTTACTCTTGGAACTTAGTATGATTTGTAGAGCAGCTGGTTGAACTTGTTAAATGCTACATTTTGTTTTCTGCGAATTTGGAGAAATAAATATTTCCACCTGCAGTCATTGCAAAAATTCTAGCGTGGTGAATTTTTAACTAATTGATGATAAATAAACATGTGGTTTTGATGAAAACCTATTTAGAACTGGGTATTAAAAACATTTTTCGGCCTTATTTCATTTTGTGATGCTTAATTTTCAAGGGCTGAGGTAAGCTCGCCTGAATCCAAGGTTCGTTCTGAGGAAAGCAATCTTAAAAACTCAGTTAGAGAGAAAACACCGAATTCTTTCCAATTAGTAATGTTCTTTATTCTTTTAATCAACTAACTACTTTCTTATTTACAATTATTTATTCTTTCTTTATTTTTCTTTATTTATTATATTTTTTTTTTATTTATTACATAATAATATATCCTAACATGCTCTGAATAGAAAAGCCCTGCCTTGAGTGGGAATTAGCCCAGGCCCAAGGTGATAGGGAATATTCCAAGCACACCTCCTAACGAGGGTGAATAGAGCGCTACCTATAACTCTCGGCGAAAGCCCAGGCTCAAAATGAGTGGGAAGTAATTAAGTCCCTAAAGCACAGCCTCCTAACGAGGGTGAAAGAGTTATTTATTAAAACTAAAAACTTTTATTGAAAATAGGAACAATTAATTAAAATTGAACCACGGTCACCATAACCAAGTTGCTATTCAAAATTCAACTCTAGTAGCGGCGGGAGAACTACTTCTGTTATTGAAGGTTGACGATTCTCTCTTTTCATACAAATCTTACATCTACTTAGTGATATTATTACTTAAAGTAAGTGTGAATCGTATAAAACAAAGAGTAATTTCTTATACATTCTACTAATTCTTAAATAAGATGTTGTTGTTGTTGCTGTCGGTGGTGTGGTGATGGTTGGTACGCTTTATAGTACGGCTGGTACGGTTGCTTCGATTTTATAGTCCGGGCGTACAGTTTTAAGATTGAAGCGATGTATATAGTCCGGGGGTATATATAGGACAAATGTAACACTTCGTTACACACCCCCCTTTCTTACGGAGACGAGAACCTTCTCGTCTATTATAGGTCTCCCTATCGGTAAAGAAAAATAATTCATTATAATTTTTGTATAATTCAGGTTAATAAGGCTGTAATGAAATATTTTTTTTTTTTTTTTTTATATTGTAAATAAAAGTAATTCATATAAATAAAAATAGGTTACTAAAAAAAATGGTTAAGGAAATAATTTTGGAATGGGAATGGATTTGTGGTATTCCCCAAAACGGAGTGAAGCTCGGTTGCCGCTTCTGTTTAACAACACCAAAACAGGTCCCCATGGGCGTTGAATAATGAACTTGCGCTGGCGATGGTGATTCTGTCGCAAGGATATGCCCGCAAAAGGATCAAAAGTTGGTGACGGATCGTTGGGCAATGAGGTAGTTTCCGGTGGTAGGGCTTTAAATTTAAACATTCTTAATTTCTTGCGAGCGCAATGGTGGTGTTTTGGTACGGGTCTGGTCGGTTTCGGTGTGGAGTTTTTCTGCTTCGGAGTGGTCTGGTAAGCGGTTTTCTGGCGACCTGCTGCAGCAACGGCTGGCTTCGGATATTTTCGACGAACTGGTACGGTAGCGGTTGGTTTCGGTTGGCTATGGTGATCTGGTACGGTGGCGGTCAGTTTCAATTGGTGATGGCATTAGGGTGCGGTGGCGGTCGGTTTCGATTGGTTTCGGCGGTACGGTGCGTTAGTGGTTGGCGGTGGTATGTTCTGGTGGTCTGGCGGGGTAACGTTTGCTTTCGGGTTGTTCTTCGGTGGTGGTTGGCTAGTGACAGCGACGGAAGGTTTACGGCTGATATCAGGGCTATGCTTCGACGGCGGTTGCGTTTGGTGGGCAGGTAGGTGCGAAATTACATAGCAGACTGATAAGTTTTCACACTGGTTAGTTTTTCCTATAGTAACGGGTTTGCCACCTAGAAAGACCTGAAAGTTTGCCTGCTTCATGAGATCTACTCCTAAGATCATATCTTCTGTAAGGTTGGGCATGAATGTTGCTTCTCCGTACAATTTAAGGTCTCCAACGGTGAACGTGGCCGTATAGTGTTCAGTGGTCGTAACTGGGTTCCCATTTGCCAGATTCACTGCCTGGTGCTTAAACCTTACAGGTAGTTCTAGTTCTATGAACTGTTGTCTCAATTCATGACCAATTAAGGTTTTCGTAGATCCGGTATCGACGAGGGCTTGATAGGTTCGGTCTCCTACGGTGATCGGCATGAAGTATCGGGGATCTTGATCGGGTGGCGACGTAAGGACAGCTACGGAGTTTCGGCGGCAGTTGCAATTCTTCGTGAGTCTCCCATCCTCACCACAGAAAGAGCAAAAGGGACGGAAGGGTTTGTGGCCTTTTTCTTTGCAGTTCCAGCAGTGAGTTTCCCTGTTGTATGGAACGGTTGCGGTCGGACCACGAGGAAAGGATTGCGCAGGAGGCACTGTTGAAACTGTTGACACTACTGGACGGCTATTGCGTTCGTCATTCTTGATGAATTCAAACTCTTCTGCCATATCCATCAACTCATCTAGAGTGTTGAAATCCCGTCGTCGGATATATAACCTATACTCGGGTCGCATATTGTCGAAAATTCTATCAACATTATCGGCTACGGTTATGTGAGGATGTTGTCGGATGAGGTACTGGATGGCTAAAAGGAAATCTTTCGCTCGCTCACGGGGACCTTGGCGTCTGCGCTTGATTTCATCCTCTAACTTCTGGAGGTACCGGGCTGGTAGGAAATAGAAAATAAAAGCTTCTCTGAAGTCTTCCCACTGAGTGAAACTTTCACTTTTGATTCGCAGCCATTCCAACGCGGTGCCACGGAATAGTTCGGGCAGTGTCCTCAACATGTCATTAGGTGGAATGTTGTAACATCGGGTCAACTCCGTGATTCTTTCGAGGAATTCGAGTGGATTCCCTGTGGAATCAAATCGCAAACCCCACTTGCGAACGGTGTTCATCACTTCGGCCTCATAGCTCAGCGTTAGGCGACTTGAGGAATGAGGCTGCAAAGTTGTTCTGACCGGTTCCAATCCTGTACAAGAGGAAGAATCGTACTGGTTGGGAGGCGCTGGTGGTTTGTTCGTGGCAACGAGGGTGTCGGACTGGGTTCGGCTTGGCTGGTTGTTCTGGACAAGTGGAAAGGCCGGAACTGGAATAGTGGTCTGAATGAATAAAGGAGTCTTCAGAACTTTATTATTAGACACTCCGGCGGTTTCATCTTTAGAAGAATCGACCTCGCTGGCTTCGTCGGAGAGTGCGGCGTCTAGCCTTTTCTCTGTGAGGTTCTCCCAATGTTCACATAAGTTCTGTGTGGAAGCATGTGCCCGTACTTGCTTAAGATGCTGACTGAGACGTTGCCGGAGGACCTGCATGTTTCCATCAGTGTCTAATTTTCGGGCTGCCAGCATCTCAATGAGCTCGGTTTTCTTCATCAAATAGATGAAACCAAGATTTTTGAAGGGATTTCCTTCATCGGACGGTGGTGGTGATAAATCGTCGGGCATGGTGAAGCGGGGGAAGAAAGGTTAGTTGATAAGAACGTAATTGGAATCGGTTTTAGCGGAGGTCGGTGGAACCTGTCGAAGATTTCTTGGTCGGACGGCGGCGGTGAGAATTCGGAAGAATCTTCTAAGGTCCCTGCTCGGGCGCCAATTTGTGATGCTTAATTTTCAAGGGCTGAGGTAAGCTCGCCGGAATCCAAGGTTCGTTCTGAGGAAAGCAATCTTAAAAACTCAGTTAGAGAGAAAACACCGAATTCTTTCCAATTAGTAATGTTCTTTATTCTTTTAGCCCTGATTTTTCAATCGTCAGTTAGACTATCAGTAGAATAAATGTCAATATAAAAAAAACTTTTATTCTAAGGAAAAAGCTCTATCTGAGGTTTATCTGATTATTGAAAAATTGGCCCTTAATCAACTAACTACTTTCTTATTTACAATTATTTATTCTTTCTTTATTTTTCTTTATTTATTATATTTTTTTTTTATTTATTACATAATAATATATCCTAACATGCTCTGAATAGAAAAGCCCTGCCTTGAGTGGGAATTAGCCCAGGCCCAAGGTGATAGGGAATATTCCAAGCACACCTCCTAACGAGGGTGAATAGAGCGCTACCTATAACTCTTGGCGAAAGCCCAGGCTCAAAATGAGTGGGAAGTAATTAAGTCCCTAAAGCACAGCCTCCTAACGAGGGTGAAAGAGTTATTTATTAAAACTAAAAACTTTTATTGAAAATAGGAACAATTAATTAAAATTGAACCACGGTCACCATAACCAAGTTGCTATTCAACTCTAGTAGCGGCGGGAGAACTACTTCTGTTATTGAAGGTTGACGATTCTCTCTTTTCATACAAATCTTACATCTACTTAGTGATATTATTACTTAAAGTAAGTGTGAATCGTATAAAACAAAGAGTAATTTCTTATACATTCTACTAATTCTTAAATAAGATGTTGTTGTTGTTGCTGTCGGTGGTGTGGTGATGGTTGGTACGCTTTATAGTACGGCTGGTACGGTTGCTTCGATTTTATAGTCCGGGCGTACAGTTTTAAGATTGAAGCGATGTATATAGTCCGGGGGTATATATAGGACAAATGTAACACTTCGTTACAATTTTTCGGGATTTTTCTGCGTCCTGCAATTACGTTAGTCTTACAACGGATGTCCTCTATGATAAAAAAAATCTAATGATCTGGATATCCAACATGTTAAACAGTAGTAGAATTGTGTATTTGAAAAATAAAAAAATGTTCCATTTCCTTTCATAAACTGTTCAATTTATTTACATAAAAATATTACACTTTGTATAAATAGTTTTTCTTATTTATTTTTTCTTAAAATAAAATCTCAAATTTATATAAAATGCGAAAGTGCATTATATTGTTTATGAACAAATCTAATTTTTAGTATGTGTGGGTTTATTACATTTATTTGAATTGATTATTATTATTATTGTTTGCTATACACTTTATATATCTATGAATGGTATGTACCTAATTTATTGTAAATGAAATCTCTATATAACTGTACATAAAACTGAATTGTATTTGGCATTAAAGCGTGCTGTAAGTGTTTTGCAAAAACCTGAAGTAACATTAAATTTAACTAAAAAAAATATTAAATAAAATAAAACAAAAAAAAAAAAAAAACAGGAAAGGCAATCATCAACAAAAATATTTAAATAAATTTAATTTAAAAAACGATAAATATATAGCATAAAAAGTATAGTTAAATTTTATTCTATTTTTTAACTGGCCTTTAGCTAATATTTTTCTAAGTTTAAAAAAATTTTGAAGCGTATATTTTTTATGTACACCAAATGCACAGTAATTAACAATATAATTTTAAACTTGTATACATTTTACATTTTGATTAAATTTTATATAAATATTTATTATCTTTTGCCAAAATTTATAGTCATGAAAGAATTTACTGAAGAATATAGCCAACATTATTTTGTTTAAATAAAAATAAACTTAATTTACATTTACAGATTTGTTTAAGTGCGAAGAATATTGCATTTTTACAAAAAAAAAAATATATAAAGCACATGTTTTGAAAGTGGTCCGAAAATTCTTAATCTAAATATTTATTTTTTTTTTCTTATTTGATCTTTGGCATAAATATACACAAAATAAGGAAAACTTATATAATTAAACATGATAGATATTTTCTTTGGCAGTGATTTAAATTTAAATATGTTGATTAAAAGATTTGTGGCTATGAATGTTTACACTGAATTATTGTAACTGCATTAAAATATTTTTTTTTTACATATTTGATATAAGTTTTGATTGTAATTTGAATTATTTAAATTTTTTTTATTTATTTTACTTTAAGTTTAAATATTTTTTTTTTTCTTAAAGGTACACAGTTATTTGAATGATATTATGAAGTTGTTTGGTTGATTTTTAATGAGGAGAATTGGAATAGGAAATGTTATCCGTTTTGTATAAAAGATGTCTTTCAGAAGCTCAAGAAACAAAAAAGGTATAAAATTAACAAAAACTCCTTATCTGATTATTTAAAAGTGAATAGTTAGATAATTTAGCATTAATGCATCTAAAAAGTTTCACATTTGAATTAAAGTTGAAGATATTGGAAACTTAAAGTCAATTTCACAATTTGCACTTAAACTTAGGGAAGGTAGCGCAGTTCCGATTCTTTTTTTTTTCAGGGAATATATAAGTTTCCAATATTGTGGGGACCTTAGGGCTACTTTTATAGTCGAGTAAGTGGTACTTATATGACCCATACCGATCGCTTAAGTATTGCTTTGTTTTGTACATATGTACAGTACCTTATTGCTCGTAAACTAAGGTTATGATTGTGAAAATGGCTCTTGAGTGTCTTTCGAATATGAAAGCGGCCGTTAACTAGGATTTTCTTTGAAAAAATGTACGCTGCCTTGTATAGGGCTGCTATTGCGATAGCTGCTTTTAATCACTCTGCTCTTCCACTGAGCACAGAACAGTTGCTATTACTCTTCAATATAGGTGCTCACTGCTCAGTACAAAACCTTACTCTTGCTCTTTGAAAATTATCTGCTCTTTTGTGAGCATTCATTGTTTCTGTTTTTCGTATCTAATGAAATTAATGATGAAAAAACAGAGATGTCGTTTGTGGAGAAGAGTTTAGGAAAAAGTGACTGAATGGTATTAATGTGAGAAAATTGTTTTAGAGAGAGATTGGTCTTTCGTCTTTCTTTGTAAGCTAAAATAGCTAAAGTGAAATCTTAAATAAGAACTTGGTACAAATTTAGTAATTGGTAGTGAAATCGAAATGAGATTTATCCATTCCATATTATTTATGAAGGTGATTTCACACTTTCGTTATATAAGTTTCTTTTTCTATTTTATATTTTATTAATTGCTGCTCACTGCTATCACTGCTCTTTGAAAATCGCTCTTAAGGACACCCCTAGCCTTGTCATCGATTCGCCTGAAAATGAAGACTGCTAATTATTGGCTATTACCTGCATAGGTTTTTAGCTATTTATGAGTTTTATTAATTTAAAATTTTTTTGCTAACCGCTTGAACTCTCTTTTCTTAGCCTGATGTCCTTCTGACTTGATAGATGAAGTTTTAAAAAAGCTTTCAAGATGCTTTGCTAATCTGAGATGCCAAACTGGTAAAATATAAAAAAATATGCAAACAGTTTCTTTTTAGAACATTTTTTGTTGGTCGAATAAAAACAGCATATTTCCTTAAAATTATGGCAAAGCGCAATAAGAGATGGTAACTGCAATTTCCTTCCTAGTATAATGACAACACCATTTGTAAGTTGAGTGAAAAAATTACTGGAAAGTTGTCACTTCTGTAAATGAGAAAATTGTCCTTCTTTCGAAAAAAAAACTTTTCTGCTAGCGATTTTCAATGAAACGCACTTTTGAGTATATACCAATGCAATTCCCATCTTTTTTTTTCAGAAGATCTAAGCCTTAACATCTTTTACCTTTAAATTTGACTCTAAAACTTGCATTTCCACAATTTTCTTTAAAGCTTCTCTAGAACTTCCTTAAAGAATGAATATACTTCGGATTGTTTATTCTTTTTTCAATTTTGATATTGCAATTGATGGTGTAAATAATATTTTGTGCTTTCCTTATACATTATTCTAAATACTTAAAAGTTAAATTCTCTTATTTACAAATTGTATATTATATAACTTATAAATATAAATTTCTTACATGTTACATCTATAATGCTATCTGTTCCGTACTTGACGCAATTGATTGATTATCAATAGCGACAGTTTTTAAGTAACTTACCCTCGTCGTCTGCGTCACCGTTGGTGCTAAAACTTTACCATGTTGTTCTGCTTCACTTTCTTCATCAGCAAATTGAATATCATCTAACTCATAAAAATCTTGTAAATCACTTGGCGACTTCACTACAGATGTCTCCTTTTCTGAATTATTACTATCCGTAGATCTTCGAACTACCTTATCATGATTATTATCTCTCTGCGATCGATTTCTTCGTACACCCAAAATTGGTGTACCTTCATGAGAAACTGATGCTGCAGCAGCTATTGATTTCTGGATAAGAACATTTTTCATATTTGTCTCGGAGGGTGATCGAATTACTTTAGCTAGACTACTACTTTGACTTTGTTCAAATTCGGGTGTTTCAGTATTACTTCCCGGACTAAGAGTTGTATTGGATCGTGGAAGAATTTCCTCATAAATAGGTTCAGGTGTTTTATTTGCTTCATCTATATTCGTTTCCTCATCCATTGGAGGAATCCACACTAAGTATGCCGGATCCATGCCAAGATAAGAACCCGGCGCTGCTCCAGCATTAATAACATCATAATCATAATAATCTAGTTCAAAATCTTCTGGATTGCCCAAAGAAAATTCTGATCCAGGTCGGGCAAGTAGTTTCCGACGATTTTGTTTTTCTTTGCTTTCTTTTGGATTGGTTGTACGAATTGTTGCTCTACTTACTATACTTGCTGCTGGCGAATAACATCCCTGAAAACGTAATTAAAGGGAAATAATTTTTAAATTTTGCTTTGGAGTAAACTTGGTCAATTTCAATGCAAATCAAGTTTTTCGCTTGTCTGCGAGTTTGATGGAAACAATCTATCAACTCTCGATAGGAATTTCTTCCAGAGTTTCAACATTTAAGTTTAGTGCTTGTAATTCAAAGCCCTTAGACTCAGATTAAAAAGTGACAACCACGAAAAAAATTGAACTGCCTTACCATCCATAAACTTAAGTGTTGACTTTAAACCGGCCTTAAGTGACACTTTGTATGTTAAAATCATACGAACTGAATTGCCGCCCCTTAAATTAAGTGGCGCGTGGGAAATTGACCCCGCCAATACTCGCCAGTTATTGCGAGATAAAAAGAACAGAGAAAGTGTCGGTAAGGAAGTACGTAATAACAGGGATAAGATAGAAATTTGGGAAATGAGAAGTTGTGAAAAGGTGAAATGTCAAGTTCCAAGGACGTTGGCTTGCCAAACTACTTCACAGTCAACACATAGGGGCCCGGGCGGCATGACAGAGTGTTCATATCGGGTATTTAAGTGTCACTCACTTGAAACTGGCCCTAAGTGACAAAATGTAAATATGCACTGCCTTACCATCATTAAACTTAAATATACACTGCAAAACTGACTTTACATGTTGATAAAGATCCTGACCATGGACGCCCCGATAAAGACTATCACTTAATTGCGATTCTAACAATTTTGCTTCCATAAGGTCTTACAGAAGCAACAGTACCATTCTATAATATTATATAGAAGCAAAATTGTTATACGAGTGTTGCTCATAACAAATTGTTATACAGAGCTCCTAGCCATCAATTTTGCTCCTATAAAGCTTAACAGAAGCTAAAAAAAATACCTATAAGGCTTTATAGAAGCATAATTGTTTATGAGGCTATCAAACAATATTTGCATTGAAATTGACCGTTATTTGCGGTATTTATTACCAACCACTCACATTCGTCAATGATGCTGATATACTTTTTGTATCTAGTTGACTAAATCGATCACTGCTGTCTCGGACTGAATGCGATCGTATTGATGAACACTCAATGGAGTCATCGTTTGGTGAAAGGCTGCTTTTTCTTTTTAACGTTCCATCGTCCCGCCTGTCGGGATATTTGGAATGTTTACTAAGGCGTAAGGATGTGCTAGCAGATGAACTCACTCCTGATAACATTGATGCTGAGTCCTTCTGATCCTCGGGGCTATTTGTTGTCAGACTGTCTTCAGTATTGATCTCGTTACGTAATGTCACTATGCTTGAATTGCTACCCATTTCATCACTGTCAAAAAGGATAAAAAAAATAGTGAACTTTTGTATTGCAAAAATGTATAAAAAGACAAACCATTTCGTCAGTAATTCGGTATCATTCATTTCGGTTTCTTTAGCTAAATTTTCAGCATCTATACTTTCTCTCAGAATTGAATGTCTCAATTGTCTTTTAGGTCGAATTTTTACCAAATATATCACTTCTGACAGAAGTGTTGTTGTCGAAACTGCTCTAGAAGGTGGATTATGAAGTGATCCCATGGAAGTCATGGGAGTGTGTACGGGGGATGTATGATCATGTCTTTCACTTATAGCCAGATGATATTTCCTATATCGCACAATATATTGGGCTCCTGTTTAAGTTAAACAGAAATAAGTATTTATTTTAAAATGTTTGTTATATTTGACAAACCCAAAAGTGCACTTATTAAAATGATAATGCTTGCAAATATAACAGCTGACAAATGTACTAGGGTAAAATTAGTTTTCATTTTAGCCTGGATCACAGCTCGACTTCGTATAACAATTTTATTTGTTTGATTTGTTGGTTCTAGAAATTGGAAGAAGTCATTAAAAATTGATATTTTCTTGGTTATAATTTTAATTTTTGTATTAGCTCACGTATCTGTTCGATATTTGCTAGAAATCCTCCTGTACATGATGCTTCAATTAGATTACTATCTCCAGAATAAAATTCAACTAAAATATGTTGACCTGTTGATTCCCATGTTGATTGTGTTATATCATCATTGCTTATTAATTCAGTTAAAAGTGCTGAAGATAAAGATGGTCCATCTCGGATCTTTATGTATTGGCTAACGCATGGCAGGCGGAGGAAACTTATATCGAATGAAATTGTATCGTCACCATCAACCTAAGAGAAAAAAAAATATTTTTGATAAGTAAAAAGTTGTCTAAGAATTGTAAAAACAAGTCGGATTAGTACCAAAAAATAGAAGAAAGACTTCTTCTTGTCTTTAATTTTATTTTATTTTTGTTTTTAAATTATCTATTACGTATTTTTAAAATCGTATTTCGTTGCTAAAAGTTAAGTGAAAAGACAAGAAGACCAAGCAATTTGATATAAAATGGCTTGATTTGCCGGAACTTTTATTTTTAATTAATAAATTTGAAGCTACACATTAGGGTGTCCGTTATTTCCCAAAGTGATGTTTTCGGGGGAGACACCCCCTAGATCGAAAGTCAGGGCCTAAATAAGGGGAATTAAGCAAAAAAAATTTAAATTTTTTTTTGAAATTTTTGCCGTTTTTATAATAAATAAATATTATTAAATACTTTACCCTTTCTTGTTTGCAACTTTTTTTATGTAATTTTTTGGGCGAATAATTTTTAAACAAAATTCAATAAAAATATTGTAAACATATCTTTTGTAGTTCGAGAAAAATAAATTTAAACGTATAAAAACGGCAAAAATTTCAAAAAAATTTTTTTGATTTATTCACAAATTTTTGAATGCAATATTTGAAAAGAATTAAAAACCAATAAAACTGCATTTAAAATTGTGTGATAGGTGAAAGCAAAAACTACGAAAACAGCTAATAATTTCAAAAACCGAAATAGAATATAAAAAAATTTTTTAACGGGAAATTTTGAATGTGATCTTTTAAAGTAACTGTTTTCCAACCAGAATTATCAAACATTAAAAAAAAATATGATTTAACTCGAGACAAAAAAAATTTTATGTATGAGTTAAAAATTTCCCATACAAATTTGTATGGGGAAAGTATGACCCTAGAGCACGGGTTAATGACCTCCAAAAAATTTTTTTTTGCTAAATTCCCCTTATTTAGGCCCTAAACTTTCGATCTAGGGGGTGTCTCCCCCGAAAACATCACTTTGGGAAATAACGGACACCCTACTACACATGGATAGGAATAATTTTATTTTTTGGCTCTAAATTAAAAAAAGTTTTTCAAGAAAAAACATTGAAAATTTTATTTCGACCATTAAAAAGACTGAGTCGAAAAATAAAATTTGCATTTATTACCGAGATTTTTAAAGCAAAACCATAAAAAAAATAAACAAGTTATCAAAAAATCCTACGCCTGAATCTAAGAGATTCAGTTCAAATTTGAAAACAATAGGACGGATAGCTTTTGAGATCTCGATGGTAGGTACTAGGTCAAAAATTAAGGTTCGAGATAATAGAGCAATAGAAAGAGAGTCGACCGCTCGCAGTGGCTCAACCAGTCTGTCAAAAAATGCCTTTAACTTGACCAAATTTCAGTGTTTCGATACGCAACAGGTCTTCAAATCTTCTTTACAGTGCAGAGTTTATAAAATAAATAACTAAAAAAAAAAATAAAATGAAAAATAAATTTCTAGGGTGGCCAGACCATTTTATTTGCAGAAGATGACTTGTAGAAATTGATAAAAAAAATTGTGCAGCTTATATCGTTTTTTTTTTTTAATTTTCTGAAAAATTACTCAACTTGTTATTATAAAAAAAACCTGATATTTAGCCAGTGATTTGAGTAGTAACTTTAAGAAATTCGGTTTAAACGTTCAATTTCTGATGGTATCATGGTATTCAAGACTAAAATTATTCCATGAATATATTTGGTTGAAAAATGGTACCTCAAATAGAGGAGAACAAGAAAAATTGGCCAAAATTACTATCATTAACGAAAATTATGCTATTGAATACTTTAAATATTAGAAGTAAGTTTTCGACATCAATATTAATTTAATCAAACAGAAAGAACTCGATTATCAGCTTGGATTTCAAGTGATACAAAACATCACTAAACAGAGTCGTAGCAAAACGCGTGCTTACGTTGCAGAAATGTCTTACTCAAGTGTTTAAAATTTTCCTGAATTCGACAATTTTAAGAAGTCTAGCCCGGCACTTTTGAAAATTTTTCTCCAATTGAACACAATTGAGCATCAAAAATTAGTAAAAAAGCCGGACGGAATCTCGACAACTTTAAGAGTGGTGCATGGCAGTTTTGTATATTTGTCTTCATTAAAACACAGTTGAGCGGAACCTAGTCGAGTGAAATTTTATAAAACAACTTCAGCTTTTACGAAACTTAAATTTTCAGGAAATTTGGATTTTTATTCACTCTAATGGAACCAAATTTTATGTAATTCGGTAAAAAATAACTTTTATACCATATTTCGTCTTGATGTACAATGAAAATGAAGAATCAAAAGAATGTATGCAAATATATTTCAATGAAAGAATTTTACATTGGCTTAGAGCCTGAACTACATCAAAACACAAAGTCAAAAAAGTACAAAAAAGTAAACACGATATTTTTTCTTCTTCCCCCTAGTAGCTTGTTTGTTTATCTCTCTTTCATTTTCAAAAAGTATTCGATTCAAAAAGCTTGAACAAGACCAAGCTTTCAATTTTCACAAAGTTTTAAAAACAAATACACTCAAACAATATTTTATATCCTTTCTGTAAGGAAGCTTTTCGATCACATAGTTCCTGTCATTTTGCGAAAAAAAAGCTCTTTTGACAAAGAATTGAAATTTCAAAAACAGTCGATTAACTATAAGTCGTAGTTCCTTTAGGTCAAATTTTCCTCTAACTCAAATTTTTTTACCGTTTTTAATGAAACCGACTGCAGCAAAAATATTAAATAGATTCCTCTTAGTCGAATTTCCCTCTAACTCGAACTAATTTTCGTGTCCTGTGACGATTCGACTAAGATGGAGTTGACTATAATTTGTTTACTTTTTCAATTTTTTTTTTATTTGAAATTAAAAACTTCAAAAACAAAAGAGCTTTTTTTTAACCCTTTCGGACCCAGCGTTACTCTCACGTAACATTTTTTTAAAAATTCGTAAAAAATATTAAATTAAACAATTTCTTAGGTTACGATGGCTTAATTGAAGGATAATAATGCCTAGTTACTGAATTATTACAAAAAGCTAGTCAAATATCATACCTTTAATTTTTTTTTTATCGAGAAAGGGACTGAAATTCAGATTTTTTTTTTTTGCAAAAAAAATTTTTTTAATATACAGGGTGTCCCAAAAGTAATGGATCAAACGAAGTATGCTGATAGGCCAGCTTTAGGGCTCTCAGAATTTGGTATCTTGTTCATCCCAAATCCTTACGGTTTTTGATTAAATGCAGTTTTTGTGAAATTTCGATAAATCCCGACTTTGCAACAGTATTTTGCTTCCTCCGCTCATAATAGATTTTTGTTTTTTACAATTCTTTCACTAAAACATTGCCTAATAACAAGAAATAATTAATTAATCAAAATATTTTTTATTTCATTCGCCATTTTGCTGCAAATTAATTAACAGTTCCATGTTTTATAAAAACTCAATTTCTTACTTTTATTTCAGAGCAACACCCTGAACAAATTTTTTATGGTGTGACCCTGGTTTATTATTTTGAAAACTTGCCGTGTTATTGCAGATTTCAAAAATGTATAAAAGTTTCCAAAGTTGAAGTTAGAACTAAAGATATTACAATTTAAAAGAAAAAAAGATATAAAAAATGTTAATGCAGAAAGTGTTTTGTTTTTTTGCTTAGAAGAAGTAGCATACATTATAGTTTCATAAAAAGTTATTTTCTCAGTTCTCCGACTTTTTTGGTGGTAATAGGCAGTGCATATTACTTACATGTAACATGAGAAAAACACATTAGTTTTGCTATTTATTATTTTGGAAAATAACTTTTTGCTGTTCATATTTCTTAGTTATGATGTTTTTGACTTGGGTTCGAAAGGGTTAATTAATTTTTTTCCAATAGATGTCAGGTAAATATACATGTGATTTTTATATTATATTTTGAGCTTTTTTTTACTTTTTTGTACTTTTTTGACTTTGTGTTTTGATGTAGTTCAGGCTTTATACAAATTTACAAAAAATATTTTAATACACAAAAAAACGGCAAAAAACGGAATCAAATAAATGATTAATGATAAAAAAAAAAAAACAAAACTTGCAATGGATAAAATAATGTTTTTTCAAGTCTCATGGTCTCATTTAAAAGCTTGAATGCTTTCCTTTGAATTGTTGGTAAAAACATAAAAATACATACGATTGTATCATCGCTATCTGTCAATAAATTGTAATTCATTTTTTTTTTAATGTTAAGTTAACAAGAATCCAGAATTTAAAGAAACCGTACGGATTTTATGTCCTTATGTCCTTATGTCCAAATTCAATATAACTAATTTGTATTCCTTCCATAACATCAAATTTATCACTGTCATTGTTTTTTTTCTCTCAATTGAACTCCAGACTGTAATAAACAGACACTGAAATTAATATTTCAATTCACTCTTTTGTTCGTCTCTTGGTAATGGCTGTTGTGAAAATGCTTTTTTCGCAGTTAGTTTTATAGTTGGACACAAGTTCACTAAAATGTAAATGAAATATTTGTCCTTAATCAAAAATCGTGACATTAGAGATACTCAAAAGAAAAATCTTTTTTCTAGACAGGAACAAGATAGCCTTCATTTGAAATTACTTAAAGCGTGTATTTGATACAAACTAAACGTTAAAAGAACAACACAAAACATAAACCATTCATCCATATAAAAAAAAATTAACTTTCAAAAGATGACTCTTTATAAACTCCATTGACTTTTTGTCTACAAAATGCATATTCACTCTGTTTCTGAGTTCTTTTAAAACTCTATACAACAAACACAGACACCATGTCTCATCCATTCTACAAGTACTTTGAATTCTCTAGAGTTTCTGTTTCTGCTACTTTGGCTGCCACTTTCACATACATATCCTAATGTAAACTATCTCCTGTATTAACATCCTTGCCGGAAATGAAGGAACTTTTTTTTGCCAAACAAAAATATGAAAAACTCTATATATTGTTTGCATCCTGTTGTTTTGCTTTAAAAAAAAAAAAAAAAAAAAAACTAAAAAGTAAATAAAGATAACAAGAGTTAATATAAATTCATCCTTTTCCTTCTTTCCTTAAGGATTAAAAAAAAAAAAAACTCTTTCATATATCTATTTATCTTCTCTCTTTTTATAACATTTTTATTAAAAAGTTGTTACAAAAAAAAATAAAACTCAACAAAAAAAGCTAGTTAACCAAAAATTTTCCAGATAACTTTTCCCATTTGGGAAACTCTATCAAATCCCTAATCGAGTACACCTCCTCTATATAACTTTCCACCTGGTAATCAGATTTATACTTCGAAGCATCATCATCATCGTTGTATATGCCCTCTTGTGCCAACAGAGTCTATAAACTCGAAACTCTATCGTTGGTCTTTGTCGATTTATATACAAGACCGTATAAAGTCGTTTCAGTACCTAAATCTACCTCTTTCCTTTTAAAAATTGTCAATAAAAACGAAAAAGTTTAGTATAGTTGAACCAATTTATAGTCCTTCCGGTTCCCCATTTTTTTTTTTTTTTTATTTTTTTTTCAATCCCATCCACACCTTTTTAATGGAGTGCAAAATAAAAATAAAACTATTTTTTACTTAACGACTTTAAGCTAAAGGACATTTAACGTCCTTTTTTTGCGTTGTTGTTGTGTGATTGTCTTTTGTCCTTTTTTCTTATTCTATTACCTAAAGACGAAGCGACGCACATTAAACTTATAATTATCGCGTTGTCGCCAGGGAGCAGAACCTTTTTGTGGTGGAGAATTGCGACGACAACAGTCATCTCCGGAAGGACACTTAATTGTATTAAAAATTCTCAAACTACCCATCGTCCTTATACAAAACCCGGATATTGTCCAAGCAGTTACCCCAGAAATAAGGGTAGTTGTTTGACACTTCTTCTTCTAAATCAGTTACCCAAGACGCCTTAATGCGATTTTTATCGTTTGGAAAGTCAAATACAATCGGTCGGTATATGGAGCAAGGGGATTTGTATTTCGTATGGGGAAGAACAATATCCTTGTAATTTGAATGTGTGGCATTTTTTCCGGTCATATGGAAAATATTTTGCAAACATTTTGGGGATTCTTAAAGTCAAAGAAAAGAAGGAAGAGACAGAAAGAAAAAAAAAAACATAAATCGACGACATAATTCTTTCTTGAAGGTGGCGATAGACTGGTGGTATAGTACACAAGGGTACATTTTTCCCAAAAAAAAAGAAAGCAAAAAAAAAAGTTTGAAAAAGAATCACTTTTCAATTCAAACCAGCTCAGCTCAATTCTCCATAATACCATCCAACCCCAAAGCCCCATCAGCGATATAGAAAAGGACCACATTTATATAAATTTTTCTTAGAAAAAAAAAATCTCAATTTAATAAATTTAAAATGTTTTTAGATTAGAGATGTTCTGCTGGTGTACTCACTTGAATTAACCAAAATGAACGCCCAGGACAGCTCTGTGTTGCTCCAGCAATAATACGCTTTGGCTTTGACGATCCCAGATGAACTATGCAGCCACACCGGCAACCAGGACCGATTTCCTGTGAGACATCAGTGCGATTTGCTGTTGAGGATTTTCCTGTTGATTCGTAGATACAATCCCAAGTGTCTGCTATAGATTTCCCACATTTTTCCGTTTCAACCGAAGGACCCTTCAGGAAGGATGGTACAAAAGTACATATGTATGTATTAGTTAGTTTACCAGGAAGAAGTTGAAAAAAAAAGAAAGAATAGAAGATAAATTTAAGTTTGTAAGTGTGTGTGTTTGTATGGACGACAAATTGAAAAATAAGTAGATTAAGGGCTTTGGTCCTTAAAAAGAGGTTAAGTGTGTTGAATTTTTTTTTTTTATCCTTGTAAGAAAGTGTATTGAGCGAATCACACAATCAATGGATGTATTATTCGAATGTTTATCTCTCGGTGATATTGTTGATAAAAGAATTTCGAATCGTATCGGTTTTGTTATTATTGTTGTTGTTGCTGAATCGTTATCAAAGTATTCTCTATATTCTATATACTTCTTTTATAACGTCCGCGCTGTTTGTTGTAATGGAGATTTCTTACAGATTGTATACCTACTCTACTATCTACTACTTTGTTTGGAAAGAGTGGTACTATAAAAGTTGAGTTTAGATTTTATTTCTCAATTTCCGAATTCAAATAAAATTTAGAAAAATAAATAGATTTTACTTCGATGGTTCCTCCTTTTTATCTCTTCTATGGTGTTGTATTTGAAAGAATAACAAAAGAATTTTATGGAAAAAGAGGGGAGACTTTAAGGCGATAGGTGCTTCGATTCGATTTACACAGAATTATGTGATTTGGCTTGAGGGTGGAGAAGAAGACTATGTTTAGATAGTGTGTATAGAGATTATGGGAATAGGGAATTGTATATTTTAAGTATTTATTTAAAGGAAGAACTATTGTAGTTAAAGGGAAGAAATATATAGATGGAATATTTTATTGTACAAGTAGTTTTGGTACTTATGCACACTCAAATATTTTATTTCATTAGAAAAAGTACCTGTCTTCAGCTTGAAATTGTTCCAATTTGAAAAAAATCGGAAGTGGACATATTTAAGTAGGTACTTTTGTTCATATTTATACTTTGTTTATTTTTTATTTTAATTTAATTTATGAATATTTTGAATGATATTTCTATATTTATGGCAGTTTATATACAATGTGGTCGAAAAAAACTATACAACTGCGTTACTTTATCGAAAATTTCAGTTTTATTTATTAAATATTATTATAAAAAAAACTTCTCGTTGAATATCAAACTATAATTAAAACGTTAAGCCTTCCATAAGGTAAAACCACAGAAACATTAATTTAAATTAAAATATTCTTAACAGCTTATATCTCTGCGTTAACAATAATAACTTACAAACATCAAATTTCCTAAAACCGAATAAAAAAAGCCAACAAAATATGACAGTATTTCAAATTATGACAGTAAATCACATGAAGTTAAGACATTTTTACTAATCAAAAGCCCAAATATTATCAGAAATGCAATACAAAACTGGGGAAAAAACGTAACGCAGATGTAATCTTTATACCAGAGCAGTATCTTACCTACAAAAAATGTGTACTTTCATAAAGTTGATACTTCTAGAATAGTAAACAAAAAAAAAAAAGAAAAGATTTAACGTAGAATAATTTACTTATAAATACCTTTAAATTAACAAATAATCTAGAATGTATTCATAAAATTATTAATCAATTATTATTTTAAAAACTGAATTCCATTAATCTATATGAAATTTGTTGAACATAATAACTTAAAAATGGATCTTAAATAACTGCTTTACCAATTTATTCTTTTTGGTAATATAGTAGAATAGTAACAAAGTTGTTAATATCTTTTGTATGTAGTAAATATGAACCTAGTTAAACACCAAACAGCAAAAACGTTATCACTAACAAAACTGTAAGCATAAAACTCCTGTAGAAGAATAACAATTATACAAATTTCGTCAGCAGCGGTCACTTAGTAAACATTCGCATCTCTTTCAGCTACTTTGAACTTGAAGTCAAACAAAATGAGTTTCATTAAATTTAACTACATTAACTTTTAGTTTTTTTTTTCACATTGTAACGCACTGATACAATGTAAATTATTTTGTATTTATTTTAATATGATATGGTAAATAAATATCGATTGAGATCGGGATATAATTGAAAACTGGTCAACAATCTTCAAGTACAATAAGATACATAAGATATTAAGTGAAATTTTTCTTTATATCATGAGAATAATGCTCTATAACTTCCATTTTTTGTATGAAAAACAACTACGTTACTAAGACAGACCACAAATGTTACCATGATTTGCGAACAATTCAAACAAAATTTGGGTTATTTTCACATTTCAGGCATTTACATAGTAGTATTATCGCATCACCATTACGTATTAAAAACGTTTCTATTCTATATGGATTCATTTTAAGTAACGGTGTCAAGTTTGTTTCTATGAATTTTCAAAGTTTAAACTTCAAAGGTCACTGGGGCGTATGTGGAACATTTTTTTATTCAACAAATTAATTATTTATTGACAAAATTTTTCTTTTGCTTAGCAAATGATAAAATCAGTTCATTTTTCTGGACCACTTTTTTACTATTAATATTGTGTAGTGAATTTTTTAATATGAAGTGCTTTTTTTTGTCTACTTTTCAGGTAACAATTAAAACAAATTGTTTTTTTAAGATGCTTTTGATAACAAACTTTTTAAAGACGTTTTTAGTTGTGATATAAAAAACTAGAATACTTCTATCTGAAATTAATGTGATAAAAAAGGAAATATATTTCTCTTGAAATTATGAGAAACCGAATACTAGGCAAAAAGACCTTCAAGCTAACAGAGTCGAAGGTAAGAGATTTGATCACTTTTCTCAATGAGACAATGACGTTTTCTCCCATAAGCGAGTCTTCTAGCATTTTCTGCAATATGAATACAATTCGTTAACCTAGCGTTCTTTAATTTTAAAACCTTAAAAACATTTACATCAGGATACGCGAATTGTGGTATTGAAATGGCGCATCTCAGAACAGTTTCAGCTAAGATTTAACTATTTTTAAAGCATATTTTCTTTCTTAAGTCACACCCTTGGATACCCAGAAGCTTAAGTGAGTGAAAAAACTTATATTGCTTTAATTTAATTTCACCAACGGCTGTTTTAAACATGCACCTATTTATTAGAGAACTTCTTGTTTATTACGAAACAATGAACCTCCTGGCAACCACCTTGGTAACCTAAAAACTAATCAATATTCCTTGCATTCCTGGAGTTTACTTTTTTCTTTTCCGATAAATTTCAGTTGTTATTTTCATTCGGCATTTATAGGAAGCAAGTTTTGAAAGAGTCCTCAAATAGACTTCTTTAAAAAATTAATCAAATCTAAATCGTATTTAATCTTCTTCTTCTTATCAAAATGCCTCCAAAAAAAGGTAAAAATAAAAAAGGCAAAAAAGACAAAGTTGAAAAGGACAAACTCACTCAAGTAGATAGAACATTCTACGAACTAACAATAACCGATTTGAATAATAAGCTATCCCGTTTGCGGACACATTTAGCTAAAACCGATGAAATCAATGAAGATTTAACTGAAAAACTTCGCCAGCTAAACGAAGACCGAACTGATGTTACAGCTCATTTAGATCGAACGTTAGTGGAAAAAGTCGAAACAATTCATGAACTTGATGAACGTTTGACAGAATTATCTAAAGTTCGTGATTCAGAGAATTTGGCATTTACTGAAAAAATCAAAGAATGGGAAACTAAATATAAATCCATGCATGAACAATTGACATCCGAGATAAAGCTGTTGAATGGAAAGCTAAATTCTTTGGAAGAATTTCGTGTTCAACGTGATCTTCTTTTGGCGAAATTTGATGAACAGGAACAAGATTTAAAAGAACATCAAAGAATGCACAAAGAAGCTGTCTATGGAATGGAGCAGAAGGCTATCATTGAAAAAGATGCTCTCAAGAAAGAGGTTGAACACAAACTTTTGCAACTTTCTGAAGACTTTACAAGATCAAGTGAAATACGTAACGCTGGATATACACGACGTCTGATTCGAGAAAACATCTCTTTGACCAAGGAAATTGATAGTTTGATAACTTCCCAACTACGAATGATGCAAGAACACAACGAGGCTAAAGCTAAAACCAAACGTTTGGACGAAGAATTCAAAGCCAACGAAGAAATGAAGCAACGTCTTATTCTAACTTGTCAGAATAAAATCGAAATCATCGAAAAACTTACAACTTCCTATGAAAATTTAAAAGTTAAATACATTAATTTGCAGAAATATCGTAAATTGTATGAAACTTCTGTGAAACGTGATATCTGCGATAGATTCACCTACAATGATTTGGCAAATAAGTTGAGAATTTTGAAGCAACGCGTTGATACTTTGAAGAATGAAAAAGTCAAACTAATCGGAATGCATCAACAACATGAAAATGAAATTATTAATTTGCGGGAAATTATTAAAAGCATTCGAAATACCGTCCAAGTGGCTATAGATGAAAAACAACCTGTTGAGGGAATCTCACGTAAAAATCTTCTATGTGAGTTATTAGCTATTCTTGCATCGTATTCTGAAGCTCCAGTTGATGTTAGATCTGTGGCAACTATGTCCTCGGAAATATCAACTTATCGACCTGGGAAAATGGGTTTTCTTCAGCGTTCTGCATCGAATTTGTTGGACATTTTCAAACGAGAAGCACGAAAAATCGCCTCAGCTGAACGTATTTCACCAGAATTCAAACAGAAACAGCTTGATGGAAAGATACTACCTCGAGCTCGTAGTGTTGATGGGGATACATTGTTAGATGTTGAATATGGATCAACTTATTATATGTCATCAACGGCTGATGAACTTGGGATACCAGTCGAAGAAGAAAAGGCAGAGGATGATGAAGGTGCTGATTATGGTTCTTCGTCTACTGGTGAAACTACTTCTTCGGTGCAGCAACGTTCACAGCTAAGTATTGATGGTTCAGTAAAAGATCCGTCATTAAAGTCTTCGGAATATATTGATGGAGCATCATTGTCAGCAGAAGCTATTGCCGAGGAAGAAGATTTCGAAGGAGAAGATGAGGATTCTATTAATTTGTTTTATTAATTTTTGTCAGCTAATCAAACATATTTTGTCCATCTACCTTTTTTGAAGCATTTATTAAATAAACCTTTTTAAAAACTAATTTGATATGCATTTTTATGATAGAAGTTAAATCTACTCTGTTGTAAGGTAAGATTTCAAGGTTTACTGCTCTGCTGTTTACTATTCTCAGTTTGTAATTTCGACATAGTTGGCTTTGAAAAATTCTTACTTTTTTGTAGGCATCGTAGAAATATGATTGAAGCGTTATATAAAAGGTGAAATAATAAGCTTTTACATGATATACAATTTTTATAGGCTGTCATAGAAAAAAATTGATTTAATGGTGTGAGAATATAAAAAAGATTGATTTTTTTTGTTTTTTTTTTTTTTTTTATTGAAAACTAATTGGGTTCAAAAAATTCTAGCTCTTTTTGTAGATGTCGTGCAGACATGGTTGATATGAATATTTTGAGCTGAAACAATAAATTATTTTTATACCTTTTACGCATTGTAAAAATTTAAGTATGCTTTTATTTAAAAATAATATTAAAATTTTTAATGGCATAATTTTTTTGTAAGCTTATCATATATAAAAAATTAATATAATGAGAAAAAAAACAAAAAAGGTATTTTTTTAAGCTTTTCTTGTAAATTATAATAGGATTAAAAAAATTATTCCGTTTTTCTACAAAACATACAGATATAAATATGTAAGGTCTTAATCTTAACCAAGTACTTTTCTAAAAGATTTACTATCTTATACATATTTTTACAAGAAAGTTGACAAATAAATAATTTTTAAATCATTTTTTTTTTTAACAAAAGCACACAACCTTTTTTCTTATGACGTTATCAGTAGAAGTTTAATCTAAGCTGTTGTAAGGTATGATTTCAAGGTTTACTGGTAACTTCGCAAGCAACTTCTTGCAACAAAAAACATATTTTTTTTGCATAACACTTAATTAATCATCTCATAAAAATGTATGCATTGAATAAAAATTTTTTTCCCAAACTTTCATCCTTATAAAAAACACTATTTTAACCATCCATGATATTCAAGAAAACTTCCCTATCATGATCCCTTATTATAAATTTATTATTTGTGGATTCTTTTGAACCACAAAAAAAAAAAAACTATCTTCTATCTACATTAGATGCATTCTTTTCAATACTACATACCATAAACCATCAAAACCGTGTTTTTGTTATCTTTTATCCCAATATTCTCTAAAAAATAAGCTTTACGTGCTAGATAGTGAAAGGCAAACAACAAAATAGAAGAGAGTAACATAGTATCTATATAGAAAAAAAAGGTATTATTAAAAAAATGAAAAAAAAAAAATATGATGAAAGTGCTTTGTACTGAAAAATATTTTGCGTGCCATCATCGTCAGAGATGCCAAACAATGCTTTTGTTTGTTTTTTTTTTTCTTTTTTTTTACTATTCGGGACACTAGACAATGCTTTTTGGTATTTTATTTTTTATTATTATTATTTTTTTTTTTTTCAAACCATTCACCCTTTTATCTGTTTCCTGTAAACTATACGATACTAAGAGACCATAGTGCAAAATATTCACAGCTTTAGATAAGAAGATTTTTTTCTATGACTTTCTGCAAACATTTCTTTTGAATTTGTGGTGAAAAACTAAAACCCCACTTTTTTTTGTTAGTATTAAATTTGAACAGAAAAAAAAAACTAGAGTGTTTGAAAAAGTTTTTATAGCTGAACAAAAAAAAATCTTTAATAAATGACTAGGGGTTCTGTTAGGTATAGGAATTTGCTTTTATAACAAAGATGACTAAAAGTGTTGAAGTTGAAATTGAAGTTGACAATATATAGTTGTTTTTTGGTCTTGAAAATTCTTTTTGTATAATTTAAACTATTTTGTGGTCATTTCACTGTTTTTAAATTCTTTAAACGGTTGAAATTTTTTAGACAATTTAAAATGTTTTAACTGAAAATCTAAATGATTTTAGGATGATTATAAACTTTTTCAAAATTTGTCGTGGAGTGAAATGGATAATATAAGTTCAGTTTTGTCTGCAAACAATACTAATTCTATCTTCTGTAATTTGTAAGTAGGGTTGCCACATCCATGGGAGTAGATGTTCCGGTTCAAGAGAAGCGAACCTACTTTTTCACTTGGATATACCTACAATACATAGATATAGCATAAGGTAAGTTTACAATACAAAAAATTGAATTTTAGATAGAAATTAATTAAATAGAGACAAAAAAATCAAAACGTTAACGTATGTCGTGTGCGGTGATTCGACCCCAGATATGACATTACGATAATAGACAATACGAAAAAAATGGGTCTCGTAGCTTTGTCTGTCTGTCTGTCTCTATTTCGAGTTACAGCTCAAGCCTCTTAAGTGATTTATAATTCAAATGTCGTTATTAAAATTTATTGAAATTGTATTTTTTCGACCAACATTAATGCTACACATGATTAAAATGGACAAAGGTTGTATTTCTTCAATCTAACGATTTTTGGTCACACAAAACACTTGCTGTTGAATACATTTCAATTGAAAAATAATATTTTTTGGAAGGTTTACTAACGAAACCTGGCATTAAACCGTTTTCTTGACGTTTGACATTCTCGTAAAAGGCGTAACCGATTTAAACGAAAACTTTTGTTCAGTGACGGGATTTTTCCAATTTCAAAGGTTGTAAGTGTGGCCAAATTGCTTGAATAATTTTCCACATAAGGTTTAGTTTTATTGACTGTTTAAGGTAAAAAAAAATAAAAAAATATATATTTTCACGTAGTTACTGATAACAGGGGTTGGGGTCAAAATTCTGCAAGGTCAATTTTTTTTTTTTTTCAAAATTTTGAATTTCGATATTCTGCTTTTAAAATTTTGTTTTTCAAAATTCTGTTCTACAAAACTTTTCAAAAAAAAAAAAAATTAAAAAAGGGTTAGGAAAATGTAAAAAAAAGGTGCTTTTTAAATTTTTCCCAACCTTTTTTTTAATTTTTTTTTCCAGAATTTTCTAAAATCATCCTCTAACTTTTTAAGCAAGATTTGCAGAATTTGTTGCTTATTTCATTACTTTTGTCCATTTTTTTAGGTTTCTTTTTTTTTTTTTTTGGTAAATTCATAAACTTAAAAATATTAAGGAATTGTATGCAATATTAAATATTTTCGAAAAATAAATTTAAAATTTAATAAATTAATAAAAAAAAAATGTACATTGAAAAAATTGTAACTAGTTGTTAACGGCTATTATAGAGTTGTAAGAAAAATCAGTGCATTTATAAAACTGTTTGGGATGGTTAAACAACAAGCAGTTAGAAAGGTACTTATCTTTAATTATTACATTATTGAGGTGCTAAATAACCGCATACTGCAGTTTTTTTTTCAAATACAATGTTGGCAGAATTTTGAAAAACAGATTTTTTGTTAAAAAAGCGAATTTTGAAAAACTGTTTCTTTAAATCAGAATTAACACAGTGCAATATTATATCAGATATTTTCCTATATTGCTTCTTATATCTGCTTTCATTTGATATCTCAATCTTAAAAATCTAAGAAAAATTAAAAAAGAAACAGGCTATAAAGTAAACTATTATTATATGGGTCACTGTGGTGTATACGTACTTTTTTTTTAGTTTAAAAATTCAAATGCATTTATTTACCATTTTCTGTTGCTTTAAATGATTCTATGACTTTTTATTAAACTCTCACCAACGAGGTGTTAAATCTCGAAACCCTAATCATATGAAAATCCTACACAGAGAAAAATATGACCCGATAAAAACTAACAGATTGCCATATTGTTTTACCGTCCATACATTTCATAAGGAAATCTTATTAAAATCAACGATTAATAAGGTTTTTTTAAGGAGATTTCTTATTATTTTTATAGAGAAAATCTTATTAAAATTTGACTGAAAAGTTGATTTTTTTTTGCAACTTAGCACTAGAACAAAAATCGCGATCAATATTTTCATGGCAGGTTGGTTCAGGTGGTAAGGTGATCGACTAATGATTTGAAGTCTCCAGTTCGATTCCCAGCCTGGTCACCTTTTTTTTTATTTTGTTTGCAGATTTTAAAACAATAAGGAAAACCCGATTGTTTTAATAAGGTTTCCTTCTTGGATGAAAACCATAGAGAAATCTTATTGTTTTTGTTCTATTTTATGTGGTCTATTTTTCTCTGTGTATTTATTCATGTCAGCATGCTTACAAAAAGAAAAAGAAATAATAATTTAAACAATTCATGTGACTTTGAGTTTTTTATTCAAGTTTTTTTTTTTGCAAGTATTGTCATCATTACTAACCTGATGAAGTAAAAACTACATTTTTGTCATGCCTGTTAAAGTTTTAAAGCTTACAGTATTAAGAAGGAATAGAGATTAAACACGACTATTTTGATAAAAAAAAAAGATTAAAACAAAAAACAACTAAAACAACTTATTGTTTCAGTAGCATAACTCGTGGTAAAACGTATCTTTACAAAAAAATTTATGTCATAAATTCTATCTAAACTTTTTACCACTACTTGAAATATTCTCCATCATTATTTGACCACTAAACAACTTTTAATAGTTCGACATGAGTATCTAAATCGAAACCTTTTATATAGCAGTTCGCGCTATTAAAAGTTATGTGGAACTAATTGAAAAAGTTTTCCATTAACAAAAAACTCAAGTATGAATGACATTCCTAGAAAAAAAAGACTAAAAAACAAAAACAAAAAAAAAAAAAAACACTCTTAAGTTTGAAAAATATTATTTCCGCATTTTTCATTCAAACATTAACCCCATTTATACCATCAAAAAAGTTTCAAGTTTTATCCTCTCGCCTCTTCAACATTTTTCCCATTCCCATATAGTTTTTCAAACTTGTATATACTATATCCAACAACCAACAACATATTTGTTGAATAAAATTCCTGACAAAACCATCATCGCTTGGCACGTATATATAATATTTAATGCAACCGATTTTCTAACATAGTTCTTCTCTGATTTTCACTCTACTACTCGCCATTTTATGAGCCGCAAGTCAAATACTTTTCCATTCCCCCAAAAATCTGTTTTCAATGCAGTACCAACCATCAGCAATAGAACAACAACAACAACAACAACATAAACCTGCCACAATCCCTATTGCAAATAATGTTATCCTCGTTTTCCTGGAAGCTACTAACTTTATGAGCAAAAAACAAAAAAAAAACTACTACAAAAAACAATAAATTCACAACCAACAGCAGGCTCAACATCGAAAAGTCTCTAACACACAAAAATTCCTCACATTCTCGGGAGCTGTAAAAAGTAATAAAACACAATAAAAACTGAAAAAAAACTTACCTCGCAAAACTTTGCTCCATATCTCGGTGGTGGCGAATCACAGAATCGATACCGATTTCGAGTGCCCCCCAAACAATTAGTCGAGCATGCCGTCCAGTCACTCCACGGTCCCCAGCCGCCAGTATCCGATTCTGCAAATACACACAACACAAAGTAATTAAAATACTCACTGAAGTTGGCCTTTTTTTTCGTGGGAACCAACAAACTCACCTTTAACTGGCAACGTTGGCACGCAGTCCATTCGAACATCGGCAACAGCCCCCGAAATACCCTGACTAACATACACGAAACAGTATTCGACGTATTTTTCTGAAAAAAGTTCGCAATTAAAATACAGCGAATACTGACTCTTGACCACACGCTGCTCGGCAACGTAGTGCAAGGAAGTGGGTGGTTTCAATGATGCCACATCGGCACGCAGCTTAGCAAATAACCGCACCCGGTCGCCCTGTTCCAGGATGCATGCTGGGTATTCATAAAGTACTCCGATACCTGTGTGCGGGTCACAAGGAAATATACTCCTAGCATAGACGTTGAACACGAACTTGTTACTCCAATCAACACTGATGTATTGTACGGTGGTTATGTCAGCAGGGGTCGGGGGTATTGGCCGCAGCCGGACCGCATAATTGCCGGCTAATCCGAAAAGCTCACAACGCAACTTAATTAGTTTGTGTTTGGGAAAGCCTCGAATCTCCTCCGCATACAGGATATTACTTTTGGAGTCATTATGATGACTGGCACAGGTTAAATCTTTGCCACAGTAAATTAATTCCAACCAAAACTCGGGTAGATTCATCAGAGTCATCATGTTGGTGGAAGTAAGGTCACATTGTACCTGGTCGAAGGTTAGTTTGACTTGGACCGGAATCTCCGGATAAGTGACGAGTCGTTTAGGAGTGACTTGCATGTTGGCTATAGGCCATCGGACGTCTAATTGTTGTTTCAAGCGTTCATCATCAACGATGGAAGAACTACTGGTTGTTTGTGATATAACTTGAAGGGTGTATTCACCACCCCGATAGAATGTCTGACATGGTACCGAGATTTGTGTAACATTGTTTCTCGGGTCGGGGTAGAGAGTTATATTGCTTACGGTCTCGGCTCCATTTTTTGTCATTATGCTAATGACAAGGTTCGTTAGCGCATTATCCTGCTCCTCCATCACAACTGTGGTGGTTCTGGTGGTAGTGGTTAATGATGGTGTTGTCGAGGTAGTAGTCGGTTGCGTGGCATTCGTCGTCGTCGTTCGATTCACATATTCCGTGATGCTCGTATATTGCAATTGTACATGTAAATCTCCACTTAGAGCTATGAACGAGCTGGGGCACATTAGCCGCCCTTTTCGTATTGCTAGCACGTGACCTAAGGATAATCGTTGCAAAAATATACATATATAAAAAGAAATACACATAAAAGAAAAGTTAAAGAAGAGGAAAATTGCACGAGAGTTTATATGAATAGAGAACACAAAAATGGGAAAACATAAATTTCTTTTGTAATTTTATAATTGCGAGTGTTTCCTTCGAGTTCCGTTTTTGCTTGAATGGGGTGAGTTATTTGAGTTCAGACTTGTTTAGGGTTACCACATAATGGTAGCGGCGGCATATGGTCATTAAATAACAGTGAGTTTGGAAAATAAATGTACTTGATTTTTTTTTTTTTGAAAAGTATGATAGAGTCAAACTTTTGTTTTTTTTTTAGGGGCAGTGAAAAATTAACTTTAAAGATTAGATAACCATTTAGGTACAATTAATGAAGGTTAGACATGATTTATTAAAAAAAATACAAGACCTGGTGCAATTTTTTATAACATTTGAAGTAACACTGCATTCACGAACGCTAATCGTATGTAACGAAGTTCTTGCAATCACTGCAGTACTGAAGCTGTTTGCGTGATGCAGATTTATTCTATGAGGTTATTCTTTAGAGGTTATTTTTGTGTCTAATCTACTACTCTATTGACTGCTGTCAATCAAACTGTTTTGATACCACATGTTTAAAAAACGTCTGCCAACATTGGTAAAAGCATTATTGTTTTTTAAATAACACCTCTTGGCGACCTAAGCTATGTTTTCACTGACTTTAAATCCAAGATAAACTGCAATCAGGTTTTCTTCATATTCCGAGATTTACTATTTACATAGTTTTTAGTGAAAATCAATTAATTAGATTTAAAACTTTTGTTTGGCTAGATAGCCTCGTAGTTATTTTTGTTAAACCCACAGGATGTGGGTTAAAGGTGCTTAAGAAATATTTATTTGAAAACAATGAGGATACACACAGTTTTTTAAAACATTATTTGCAACTAGATTTTTTAAAATTATTTCATAAATTTAATTTTTTGAAAATTTTATGAAGAATTTTTTGAAAATTGGTGTGTGGTTCGTGCTTAAAACTTAATGAAGTGGTTTCGTAAACTCACGACAAATCTATGTATAATCTATTAATCTATATGTAAGATTCTATATTAAATTAAATAAAAAACGTAAATTTAAATTTATCAAAACTGGTTTTAAAAGTTGTTTTACAAAATTGGTGGTTGAACGTTTAATGAAAAATCTTTCGAAAATTAATGCGCAGAATTCGAAAACTCACTCGAATTTTATATTTTCTACTTTGTTTTATAGCAATTCAAAAGATAGAGTTCAGCTGCATTTTGATTTTGACCATCCTAATTGTGTCATTAGTTGGCAATAAATAGGAAGTTTTGTGTTAACTTTTGAGCAGTTTTGGGTGGGTTGTAAGCCCAAAATTGATCTGTGGGCTGTTCACCTCGCACTTTCATTTGACAGGTTTCAAAGTGAAGGCTTGAACTTACAAACCAACAACTGGCTTTATATTTGTATAACATTCTGTCAATCAGGAAAGTGGTTCCAATAGCCGAACAGAGGTTTCAAACGGGATCCAAAAAAGGGGGCAACAAATCAGCACTCGGACGTAAAATTTAAGTTCAAATCTTTTACTGACGGATACGATGAGACTCACGCTGACACACAGTTTTGGGTTTTGACATTGATATTTTTGGCATTTTTTGGAAATTTTAAATCATGGTGTCAGTTATCAGAAGTTTAATTTTTTTCAAAAGAAATGGGGAAATTTTGGGGTAGTTAACTAGCTTTAAATTAGCACCAAAAGATGCAATAAGAATAATAAAGTTCTGCTCACTTTGCTCTGCTAACTTGATTGACATTGACATTTATTTTACTGATGTGGGAGAGCTCTACTCAAGATGTAATTCTTTTTCTTTAAGACATAAAATTTAAAAAAAATTAATGAGTACTTTCAACGGAACTTAAGTCAATTCAACTTGTTCATTAATTTGTACAAAGAAAATTATAAAAATATTTTTTTTTTTTTCATATATAAAAAAATGTTTTAAATATTTTTTTAAAAATGAAAACAGCGCTTTTTACAGCGATGACATGTTCAACTGTCAAACTTTAGTAACTTGCTTTAAAAAGTTCTTACAAAAAAAAAAATACTTTTATGGAGGTAAATTTCTCATGAAAAAAAGGTTTGCAAACTAGTGAAAACTACTTTTCGAATCTTGTTACTCTTCCAACTTGAACATTTTTTTTGGAAATTTTTGAAAATGTATAATATTTGGATTGCAAATAATTCACCAAACAGATCTCGAAGAAACTTTTGGTTTGCTGTTATGAATTGAATTTAAAGAGACCTTTCTTTTCTGATGTCTCACTGGATGAATTTGGATAAAATTTTTTTAAATCAATTTTATTAGGCAAGTAAACCTTGATTTTTTGACGAAAATCCGAAAAAAAAAGTTTGTAATATATTGAGTATTGACATAAAAAGATAGGCCTATTTATTGTGAACTCGTATCTGTAAACCAAAACTTGTTTCGAGACTTTGATTTGAAAATATCTGCTTCCGCAAAAAAATATTTCGATTGCATGTAAATATAAACTCAGCAAACAGATATCAAAGAAACTTTTGGCTCTCAGTTACCTTTGAATAGACCTTTAAGAGACCTTTCTTTTGATGTCTCACTCGATCGAGTTGGAGAAAAATTTTGAAAATGTATTTTTTTAGGAAAGGGCTTAATCTGGAATTTTTGCGCAAAATAAATTTTTACATTTTGGGGTTTACAAAAAACCCGTAGCAATTATAATTAGGTAGGTACTGTGAAAATGAAAGTTTGTCATCTTGCCAACTATGTCTTAAGCAGAACTCCCCTAAGTGAATACTCACTCACACAGACAAAAAAATAAACCCCCAATACATACAAATAAGTGTCCAGAAACCAGACGCAGCATATACTGTGCAGCGGAGAAGATCTGAAAATTTGATGGCTGTATCTTTTAGTTGCCCATAGGTGGCTTTTAAGTAGAAAATTACAAGAAATCGCCCGACGGGCTCCTTGTCTTGAAAGATTTTTTCTAAAATTTCATATATATTATATAATTTTTTTTTTCATTTTTATTATTGAAAAAATCTGTTGGGTATGCAATATCTCAAAAAATATATGTATATATTTCTAATCTTATTTTTTCTACGACTATTTTAAACCATTTTGTTTTTTTTTTTCGGAAAATTTTCTTAAAAGACAAACATCCGTTGTAAATAGTTTCAAGCTAAAAACCCAACGGCAAAAAACATCGTCATCTTCTAAATTCCAAATTATACTACTACTCTAAAATAAATAATTTCTCAAAGGGTTAAACTGAAAATTCCCTGCAATTGGCAGCCCTGCGGGAGAATTGCTCCCTATAGGAGAATATTCTTTCCTGGACACAGTAATAATACAAAGCACACAAGAAAAATCCCATCTCTATAGGATGGATTTCTTATCTTTAGAAATGGAACTTATTCAAAGGAATAGAATCATTGCCTTAGCTCTTTCTATATTTCTCTTCTATTTTACTTTATTTATATTTTTTTTTTGTATTATTTTTTTCTTGTGTTCATTCCTATTCGTCTTTTATTATAAACATTTCCTTACCTATTCGACATAGAGCAAAGATAATTGATGATAGTATCACAGTCCATTTTAGTGGCGTTTTGTAGAAGCAGCACATTTCGTGCGCTCACCAGAGCATGAGGTATCCTTGTAGAGGAGCTCCAAAGTCTTCTTTTTTTCTTCCTTTTGCTTCACAGGCAGCTGTGTGGGTGTGCCATTATTACTTTTATTTTTTTTTACTTGTTAGATTATAAAAGAGTTACTTGAAGCTGAAATTATAAAACAAAGAAAGAAAAGTAAGAAATTAGTTTTTATCTGAAAACAGTTGTATTTTTATATAATTTGCATAGGTAGAGAGTGAGTAAAGGTAGTCGAACTTTTAATATAAATGAGAGAACATTTTGAATACCCAACTAATTATTTAATCCTACTTCGTGTTGAAGATAAGGACAATGGCTTTATGAATCTCATGCTCCTACTTTTTTGAGAACAAAAAACCATAAATTTTAATTCCAAAGCCATTATATCAATGAAAAGTGATGATAATAATAGTACAAATGGGATTGCTCATAATCCTAAGATAGGATATAAGGGCTTAAAGAAACATCTCTTTGTCTCTCTATACATACTCGTATATGTGGATTTTGTTCAATGAATCATCGCATAGATATATACTACTGGACTTCCGATTACTTGAGAAGGATGAGAATTTATTGCATCCTTTTTGGCTGGTATCCAATAAATTTTGACCAGGGTGTTTGCAAAAGAGAAGAAAACATAAGATTTATTATTACATTGAAAATCTACCGGTTAGAAACAGTCGAGTAAATTTACTTAAATTATTTTTTTTTGGAATGAGATTGTTGGAGGATATAAATCAAGTTGTGATATGCATTCCAATCAAAACTGATAGACATATTTTAACACTATATTTTATTTCAAATATGTAAAAACAAATAGGTATATGCTTCAGAGGTTTAAGGTGTATCTTCAGAGTGAAGTGGTTTAATTGGCTAGACTGCACAATTATTGCCAATAGTACATTTCGTTGGAACAGTTTTATTTGATAAGAGCACTTACAAAGCCTAGCGATACCAAAAGTTTTCAAAATAACTTTCACATTTCTACTCGGCCATAGTCACTGTGGCGTATGTGTAATTTTTATTTAAACAATTTTATACTGATTATGCCTAAAATGCAATATGAACTTTCTAAGCCTAGAATAATCATCGAACAATCTGAAGCTACCATAAATTGTGGGAGCCAAAATTTAACGCGATCGGCGTTCTAGGTCGTAAGAAACAAATTTGCTTTTGCTGTACAAATAATGAAAACAGTTGACTTTTGTGAATCATTTTCTGACCTACTTACTTAGCTTTTATGCACTTCAGTTAAAATTATAGAGCACTGATGTCTTTTAGTTCGTTTAATTTTTCAAACAGCTGATTTTAATTTTTTGTTTGATCGAAATTAACGGTACCTACCTGCTTACTTTTTTACTTCGACAGATAAAAAAAAAACCGAAACCCATGGATACACTGATGAAATTCAGGATGTTGGTTTGAGATGAAGCAGGGATAAAGAATCCACAAAGTTCTTAAAAATATACATATTTGGTAAAAAAAAGTGTTTTTTGAATGGATATGTTATGTATGTTTGAGAACGGTTTCATAACAACTAACATAATTTTTTTTATTTTTTAAAGTTTGCAAAAATGGATCATTCTGTATAAGAACTAAGAATCTAAAAAGTCTGAAATTCGGAATTATGTAGATTTCATTAAAACTGTAACAAAAATGGCACCCCAGTGTCAGATTTCGGAAAATATGAATAATGGCCAACATATAACTGTTTTTTTTTTTTTTCAACTAAAGCCTAGTATACAGTTATTTTCGATAAAAAAAAATGAGTGGTGAAGGAAAATTTTTTTTCTTGAAAAAAAATTAAAACTGTCATCTGTTCAATATAGAATTGAACAGATGACAGTTTTAATTTTCTTCCTCAAAAACAATGAGCTGCACATTGTTTTGCGAAAAAAAAATTCGTGGTGAGTATAATTTTTTTTCGATTCTGGTTTACAGCTGTGGTGATTTGAAAAATATTTGTTTTCGGAAAAAATCTTTAAAAATTTCTCCCACATTGTTTTGCGAGAAAAAAATTCGTGGTGAGTATAATTTTTTTTCGATTCTGGTTTACAGCTGTGGTGATTTGAAAAATATTTGTTTTCGGAAAAAATCTTAAAAAATTTCTCCCATAAGAAATGTATTGGTTTTTTTCTGCTGGAAGAACTGTATACTTAGCTTAAGAACGAATAAAATATAACTTTTTTGTGTTAATCTAATCGAGAATTGCTCAAAAAATCATTCACATCAAAATTGTCTCCAATAAGTAGTCTAAAAACAAAAGATAGAAAAGATTTGTCGTTTAAGATAATTTGGAGGAAAGGGCTCGATATGTTTCATAAGAGTTTTTTGTTAGCTATAATAATGCAGTTTAGGTAGACTTAGCCTACAATAATTCTTTACACATCATAACACGAAATCTTATAGAGTTTCCAAAAAAATTAAATGGACCTTCATAAATTTTCTTAAATTGTCCATCTGTATCTACGTGACACCTTTTTGGTTTAACACTAGTTTCCAAAAGAAAAAAAAAAACATCGGACATTTGTTCACTCTCCAATATATTTCAGGTCACCATTAAAAATAAAAAAAATCTGTGAAATCGCATTTTAAATGTGGCTTTTAATTTTAAGGAAAAAAGAATAAATTGGACATATATGTAATTGTCGTTATATTTCTAAAACTCAAAAATCTTATCGAACATTTTTTTTCTTACCTTTTTAAAAAATTTCCTGTGAAAAAAAGTTTTTTTTACGAGCAGAAAAGTTATTTTAATATCCCTTGATTTTTTTTAGAATTCAGGTGCCAATTCTACAGAACAGTCATTTAAAATTTAAGGTACAGTTTGAAAACTAGTTTATGCCTAAAAAAAAAAGAAACTTAAAAAAATCATATCTCGAAAACGAATCCATTTTCAGCTGCAAAGTAAGTAGTGTCATTATAAAAAAATTTCAACATTTTTTGATACAAAATTATTAAAAAACGTTTGTAGGTAATTTATTGCCATGCAATTTCCAAGCAACTCTTAGCTTATAAGCTTATGAAATTTCAAGCTTTTCTCATGGAATTATAAAAGAAAAACTAAACTCTATGATTACACTGGTCGGCCAAAAATTCAAAAAAAGTCGGGAGCAAGAACTTTATAAGGTGATTTTGATTGACTTTAGTGTACCCAAAAACACGCGTTTTTGACCTATTAATATTCAATTATTTCAAAAACGTGACGTGCCAGTGAAATTTTGACTTCAGATTCGGACTTAGCACACAAAATTCCTCTTGAAAAGTAGGGTTTGGTTCTTGCTCTATATCCGTTGCCGACCAGTGTTCTTGCCATTGTCTCCAATCATTTGTACCGGGCTGTATAAACGTTCAACTGATAGAAATTTTAAGATTTTTCTTGTAAATTTTAAACTTTTGTACATGCATTGAAGTGTGTTTAGTCAATTTACTATAATCTTGAGTTAAAAAGTCCTAATGGGCTAATATATTTCACTAAAAATGACATTTATTTGTTTTGTTTCTTTGAAAAGAATTTATCTCTAAATTCATATTGTGTCTTCTTCTTGGGTTAATGGCCTTTGAAAATTTGTTGAACAACAAAAGATTCTGTAAAACAATTCAAATTATTTCCATTCCGTACCTATACATATGCAGTGGTTGTGTGTGTTGAGGTGGGACTGATTTTCTAAAGTTAAAGTTAATAGGTACACAAAGTATTTATGACTATCACGCCCCAAAGTGCTAATTGCCAAACAGAGTCTATACAACAGAGATAGAGCTTGTTGTAATGTCATGTAGTGTAATTTGTTTCTGTTAATAAACATTAAATAGGTCACGAAGCGTAGGTTGTGTTGTGAACTAAAGTTTGGCAACAAAACATACCAACAAGAGACAACAATTTTCTAATGCCAATTCATTTGAATATATATCCTTTTTGTCATTTGAATTTGTGATGTCTTTTTAGCGAGATATAGAAAACTTCATTGGTATTCTCTCTTCGCACAAACTAACTTTATTTTTGAAATGAAACGTATCCTAAATGATTTTGTCGTGAAAAAGGTGGAAAATACTTTAAGACATCAAAAAGTAGGTACCTTCATAGAGAAACAAAAGACAAAGTTTTTGTTCTATAAAAGATTCTGACATTGAAATTTCTTATACCCATGGCAAGTATAGGAAATTTAAAACAAAGTTTTTCAAGCTGAAAATAGCTTAACGTAGACACTTATCTATTTTTTTTGTTGTTTTGTTTTTTTATTTATTTTTTAATATAAAAAAGTTTTGCACTCATGGAATGTTATTTACTTGATGAAGCCTTAAATTTTTTTGTTTTTGATTCTTTTTAAGTCTTCAATATGCAAAAAAATAAAAACAAAACAAAAATTGGGTTAACTTTTGAAATTCCAAAGCGTAATTAACTTTTGCCTATAGCCTATAAGAAATCAATCTACTTAGAAACTTTTCTTTTTGGTATTTAATTTATTAATTATCTTGGGATATCTTGTATCAGAATGCGATAGATCTTATAGATAAGGTTGATTTCATATAAAATGGTACTACCCTAGAGTGAATCAACATGTTGTAACTTTTGTTAAAGAAAGAAAAAACCAAGTTAATCAAAGTTACGTTGTACCATCTTGTAATGAAATTTAAATTTATCAATAAAATATGTATGTAGTTGGGGGAGGAAGGTAATGATTTGACAAGTATTTTTTCTAATCAGAAATTATGTCAACTGTCAATGCCATCTGTTAGATAGACATTGATTATGAATATTTTTGTTTTAAACGGAATAACCGACATTATTATTTGCTTCCTGATTCATTATTTCCTGAATTTAATATTTGTTAATGTGGTCTTCGCGGTTTTAAACATTTAGCAGATTAATTAACATAATTAATATGTACCTATCTATGAAAATTGCAAATGTTTAGGAATTGAAAAAAAAGAACTTATAACTTCCTGTAACAGTGCGAAATTAAAAACAAAAATTTTAGTTTTAGGTACATAAAGTCGAGTTTTGTAGACAAAAAAAATGAATTTTTTGAGAAAAACGAAATCAAAGTTAGCAGAAAATATCAAAAAAAATAATTTTTGGATTTTTAAAAAAATTTTGAAAATTTTTTTTTGAAAAATCAAATTTTCGAAAACGGGACATTGAATTTTGTTTTTAGATGTTGATTAGTGATTTCTACAAAATGGCATACCAATTTTATTATAAAACTTTTTTTCCAAAAAATTATTTATAAAAAATTCAAAATTCTGTTTTACAAAATTCTGCAAAAAATTGAAAAAGGGTAAACCGTTTTTTTTAATTTTTTTCAGAATTTTGTAAAATCATCTTTATCACAAAATTGGATGCTTATTTGATTACTTACTTGCTTTGTAATTTTTTTTTTAATATTATTTTTTGATAAATCAATTAATTTGAAAATATTAGGAAAATATTTTTAATGTTGAATATTTTCGAAAAAATTAATTTAAAATTTGATATCATATTAAAATGAATATGTAGGTTTTCAAAAAAATTGAATAAGAAAATTAATATTCTGTATCACACAATTTTGTTTCCAATTAGTTGTCTAAATAAATGTGAATTGTAAGAAGAACGTTATTGTATGCATATTGAAAAATATTTGCAACAATTAAATAACAGACAGCTAGAAAAATACAAAAGTGAAATAACAAAATTAAAATAACGTAGGTACATTTATGTATTTTGAAAAAAAAAAAAAACAGAATTAGCAAAATTTTTTTGTTTAGAATGGCAGAATTTTGAAAGAATTTAAAAAAGCAGAATTTTGAAAGACAATAAAGATTACGATTTTGAAAAACAAAAAATTTCGTTAAAATAGTAGTAGAATTACCTATGAAATCAGAATTTTGACCCGCTCTCTTTTTTTCGAAAAATCAATTTTTTTAAAATGTGACATTGAATTTTTTGAAAATTTAGGCTACAAAATGGGATTTCATTTTTTACTTTAACTTTTTAATGTAACTATAGGTATATTCACTTTCTTAGCTTAAAAATACAAATAATTTTAATTATTTTTTCCTTATTTATGGGATTATTTTAAAATTGCTATAATAATTGTGAAAATGTTTTACTAAAAATGGATTTAAATAAAAGACATCAAGTTGTATCCTTTTTTTTAGGTGAGATTAATTTTTAACTTATATACCTACACTAAAAAAAGAAGTAACGTTGTTCAATTTATTTTATCTACATTATACAGGGTGTCCCAAAAGTTAACGTCGAAACGAAAACGGTAGATAGAGTAGGTGGTGACAGTTATCAGAAAAATAATAAAAAAAATAGCAGCCATATATTTTGGGAGTTATGGGCATTTGAAAAAAAGTCGAAAAAATGGTCAACCTGTGACGGTTTTTCATGTGCCGTGACTATAAATCTTAAGTTTTCTCATTTTTTTCTTTTGTTACGGAACCTTGAATAACCCTGCTACCAAATGCATTCAAAAATTTTAACTCAGCTGCATCAGTTTTAAAGCAAAAATTACTTTTTTGCCCAACTAAGTACTAAGAAATTTTACATGGCTCTAATTCAATGAACCGTAGTGTAAAAAAAATACACTATGATGTTTCGGCAAGTAACCTTAAAAGTTGGTGTGTTCAATTCTCTTTTCAACAAGATATAACATTGTTGAGAATATTCCATTAATAACCGAGATAAAAATTTTTTTCTTAAGAAATCCGACTTTCTTATGAGGTAATTTTTCCATATTATTTAAGTTTTTGTATTCTGAAAGGTTCTGAAAGGGTACAAAACTTAAAAAATATGGACAAATTACACGGTGTTACAAAAATGAGGTTTCAAAATATACGCGGGCGGAGACCTATCAGGTTTTGTAGAGCTAGTCGCACTGATTACGAAACGGTATTTGAAAATCCCCTAACACCCCCAAAATCTGGAGTTACGGGCAAAAAACGGTTTTTTGGACCTTCACCCATTGAAAAAATTCTAGCTTCGACAATTTTTTACCCATTTTCAATTTCTGACAGAAGATAAATATACCTTTTCAACAATGTATAAAACATGTAACTCGGTTAAACCACTTAGAATTTATAAGCTGTCAAAGTTCAAAAGTTCAATTTTATTTTGTCATTTGCCCAACTTCGGCATCAATTTAAAGTATATGTTTTCAAAACAACATGCTATTAAAAAAATATATTCTAAAACTATATCTATTTCTCAATCAATCGAGGTATTTTTTATGAAAATCACTTCAAAATTGGCTTAGAAAAAAAAAATTTTCGATTTCAACCCAGATACAGAAATTCGAACTTTTAGGTATAGAACAAAAATGTTGTTTCGGCACGTAGTAGGATAAGTTGGGAGCCAAGATTTGATGAAGGGTTTTTGTAGAGGAGCTCAATACAAACATTTTTTTCTTTGGGAGGGGGGTCTATCTCCCCCCGTTTAGGAAGGAGGGGCATTTTTCTAAAAAAAAATTATCAAAAAAAAAAAACTTATTAAAAAACAACGGCAACACTAACAGTAATAAATGATACCATTTCCGAAAGGAAAAATTGTACATTTGATTCTAATTTTTAAATCATTATAATATAACCAATAGTTTTTGAAATAATCGATTTCAAAGTTAAAAACAGGCGAAAAAAAAATTTTTTTAAACTCATTTCTTACTATTTTTGTCCAGACTGTGAATTTTAGTAAAAAAATTACTCACAAAGGAAACTGCCTCAATTGATTCCTTGAAGAACAGTGACAACTATATGTTTCTATGTCTTTTTATTTTTGAGAAAATTGAAAAATTATTATTTTATCAGATTTTTCTTTTTTCAAAATATTTTTTGCTTTTATTTGTTTTTTTTTTTTTCAATTTTCTCATAAACTAGAAGACATAGAAACATATAGTTTTCACTGTTTGATAAGGAATTAATTGAGGCAGTTTTCTGTTTAAGTAATTTATTTACTAAAATTCACAGTCTGGACATAAATAGTATAAAATGAGTTTTAAAAAATTTTTGTTCCCCTATTTTTAACTTTGAAATCGATTATTTCAAAAACTATTAGTAATATTATATTGACTTAAAAACTAGAATCAAATGCACAATTTTGCCTTTTGGAAATGGTATCATTTATTACTGTAAGTGTTGCCGTTGTTTTTTAATAATTTTTTTTTATTTTGATAATTTTTTTTTAGAAAAATGCCCCTCCCACCTAAACGGGGGGAGATAGACCCCCCTCTCAAAGAAAAAAATGTTTGTATTGAGCTCTTCTACAAAAACCCTTCATTAAATCTTGGCTCCCAACTTATCCTACTACGTGCCGAAACAACATTTTTGTTCTATACCTGAAAGTTCGAATTTCTGTATCTGGGTTGAAATCGAAAATTTTTTTTTTCTAAGCCAATTTTGAAGTGATTTTCATAAAAAATACCTCGATCAATTGGGAAATAGATATAGTTTTAAAATATATTTTTTTAATAACACGTTGTTTTGAAAACATATACTTTAAATTGATGCCGAAGTTGGGCAAATGACAAAAAAAATTGAATTTTTGAAATTTGACATCTTATAAATTCTAAGTGGTTTAACCGAGTTACATGTTTTATACATTGTTAAAAAGGTATATTTATCTTCTGTCAGAAACTGTAAAAAAATCGAAAATGGGTACAAAATTGTCGAAGCTAGAATTTTTTCAATGGGTGAAGGTCCAAAAATCCGTTTTTTTGCCCGTAACTCCAGAATTTGTTAGGGGATTTTCAAATACCGTTTCGCAATCAGTGCGACTAGCTCTACAAAACCTGATAGGTCTCCGCCCGAGTATATTTTGAGTGTTACACCGTGTTACCTAATAAAAAAGTCGGATTTCTTAAGAAAAAAAATTTTATCTGGGTTATTTATGGAATATTCTCAACAATGTTACACCTTTTTGAAAAGAGAATTGAACACACCAACATTTAAGGTAACTTGCCGAAGCATCGTAGTGTATTTTTTTTACACTACGGTTCATTGAATTAGAGCCATGTAAAATTTTTTAGTACTTAGTTGGGCAAAAAAGTAATTTTTGCTTTAAAACTGATGCAGCTGAGTTAAAATTTTTGAATGCATTTGGTAGCAGGGTTATTCAAGGTTCCGTAACAAAAGAAAAAAATGAGAAAACTTAAGATTTATAGTCACGGCACATGAAAAACCGTCACAGGTTGACCATTTTTTCGACTTTTTTTCAAATGCCCATAACTCCCAAAATATATGTCTGCGATTTTTTTTATTATTTTTCTGATAACTGTCACCACCTACCCTATCTACCGTTTTCGTTTCGACGCTAACTTTTGGGACACCCTGTATGTAATAAAAAGTCTTTAAAAATTGAAAATGGTTCAAAACACTTTTTGAGTCATTTTATGCTAATCAAATCATATTTTAGTTGGAAAACAGAGACACGTTAATAACTTTATGTAAATTTCAATTTTGATATCTGTGATATAGAATTTTTCCATCTAACTTGTTCTGATATTTTCTACAAATCTATCTACAAATCCTTGTTGTCATTCTCTTAGTTTGACCCTTTTTGATTGAGCAAATTATGTAAATGTAATGGAGATACCTTTAATGTAATTGCATAATATCAAAATTTCAACAAAACAAACATAAATGTTCTGTTTATTTAAATATAAAATGAAACATTTTCCATTTCACCAACATTCTCATTTCCGAAAGCGTAATAATATATCGATATTTATGTAATCATTTTGATGCCAAAAATATTTTAACTTATTGACAATAATATTCAACATGATAAAATGTAATTTCCTCCACTTTTATACTGGAACTCAATATATCACACATGAATTACCACAAAAATATGGAATACCATACAAATACACACACACACACGTTAACACTCCAAAAGGATCAAGAATTAACTCCTTATTTAATAAAGTCACATGCACACTTTATTCGTATATGAAAGCATGTATAACATATATTTTTAACTTAATATAAAAATACCAAAAGACCTGCTCTCTAACAGTAAATAAATAAAAATATAAATATTTATTAAACACTCCAATGTCTCTTCAAAATCTATCAAACATATATAAAATATGGTAGGTATATCTTCTATGTTTTTGCTCTATTCCAAAAAATATATTTTTATCAGAAAAAAATAAGAATAGAAAAAAACTGAAATTGTGCAAACATCTGGAAGGAAAAATTTCCATAACAATTCACATTTCACCCACATTTCATCATCATCCTACATCCTCATCCTGATAGTATAGTAGTCGTCTCCTTATAGTCCTAAGTCATATGGCTTTCGCTTGGCATTGGCATCACTCGCACATAAGTGTTTCGAGAGCACGCCCGCATTTAGAAGCTGTGACTTATAAGAGTTATGATTCTCTACTATAAGTTGTTTTCTCCTTGATGGAACATCACAAAACGGGTTGCCACTATAAAAGAGGATGTTTTGTATGGAAATTAAAATATAAACAAAAAAGAAAATTCTAAAAAACAAAATGGTGAACCTATATATAGGATAAACTTTCCCAGATATAGAATGAAGATAGGAGAATATTTTGAAATGCTATTTCATAAATATGCAAATTCTTTTGGTGAGTTTGGTCTGGGGGGCTTTCAAGCCCAAGCATCAAACACTATATAGCATCAAGCTCCTGCTCATCACTCTTCTCTATGCTGATCACAAAGGATATAATCGAATGTATTGCTGGCACAATCAAAATGGATAACGTTATTGAGATGTTTTGCATATTTCATGAAACCAATTCAAGTGGAATGCAACATTGAAATATTTGTTTAACCTTTCACAGCACAGCATCACAATTGCAATACAGAGGTCTCTACTATAGTCATACCTTTTTCAATGAGTGTGTGTATAGGTAAAATCTAAATAGGTACAATATTGTGTATACATATACATAACAAGCAATATGGGTTTTGTATATCCTTTCAATTTTGTCTATGTCTTTCAAAATGATTTTCATTTTGATTGCATAAAGGAGGTGACCAAGGAAGCGAATTATTCTCTATAACGTCTGGGGTAAAAGTTAAACAGAAAAAAAAAAGTACTAAAATCACAGACGATGAATGACATCAGAGTTTGTTAGAGAGGACAGAAAATGGAGAGGATCCTTTGTGTCCTTACTCCTCCTTTAGTACCTTCTGTTAGTTTGTTTGCATTCCAAATGGGTTTAATTTTTGAGTCAACTGACGAGAAGAAGTGCGTTTTTTTGTTTTATAAAGTTGTTGATTCAAGCTAAATGGCATTCCTTGTTTTTTTGCCATCCTTTTTTTTTGTTTTTTTTTTTTTCTTAATATAAAAAGTATTTTGACTGGAAAAATTGTCTATTAGTGTAATTTATGCAAATTAAATTAAAAAGTTAGAAAAGTGGTAAAGAAGAACACTTGAGATGGAAATCAAAGAACTTTTGCCAGACAAACACCAGAGAGTTAAAGGTAGAAATTTGTTCATTCGTTCATTATTCGTTTTTTTTTTTTAAACTTCAACTTCCTCTCGGGATGTTAAGTGGGCAAATATATAGGGTTGAAGTTTTTATTTGGTTGATTTTGTTTTAACCATCTTCGTTGGTTTGCAAAACTTTTGTGGACTGAGTTTTTTTTCTGTGTTCGTTTTTTAACACTTGAATGGAGAAGAAGAAAAAAAACTATAACCATAGTTTTGGTGTTCATTTTTGAACATGATTTTGAACTTTTTATATTCTTTATGGTGAATCAGGTTCATTAGTCGCGCGCAATGCAAAAATCTTATCTATGTGGAGATATCACTATCTTGACAGTTGCCGGAAAAGTTTTATTTTTTAAGTCTTCAGAAGTCATTTGGAAGAAAAAAAATATTCTTTTTAGTTGGTTTGTTTAGTATTGATATAGAGTCGGAGAGTCGACAGCCGCAGGGTAACTTAGCTCATAAAGTTAAAGTTTCAAATTGGTGTAAAATGAAAGACAAATTGATAGAGAAAAAGAAAAAAATAAGGTTGGGACTTTTAAAATGGGAACATTTATGTGGCAACACTATTTTATTGGAATGTCACATGACTTAATTTATATCTTTGTAGTTTGTTCAAATAAAAATTTCAAATCCCAAACAAAAGCTAAAATAATGAAAAAAAAAAACACATAACAAATAATATGTAACAAAAAGTTACGCATACACCACAGTGACCTTGTTTCTTTTCTCTAATTTAATAACTTACTGAATAGGAAATCTGATTTTTTTGACCATTTACTAACTGTGAAAATTAAACGCCTAATGAGTCAAAATTTTGAGTGTGGGGCTTACAGAGGGCTGCATAATTTGTTTTCTTTTTCAGCTCCCAATAAAAATCTTAAATCGTACAAAAATTAAAACATAACAAATTGGTGTGAATTATGTCCTCTTTTTTTTTGTTTCTATGCAATCTAGAGTTTTTCCATTATAACATACGCCTTAAGGTTAGGTGCTAAAATGTTTCTAAAATAATATATATATTCTGTAGTTATATTCTTTCTATCTAAAACGCTCATTTAAAACCAACTGCAATCGTTTGTCCACCTCGAGTTATATATACATACCAAATATTATCATTTTTCCAGGAGCAATTCAAAAAATATTTTTTGCACTGAAAAATTGAAATTCCCCTGAAATCCCAAAAATCAATTTTTTTCAAAAATTCAAACTGTTGTCGTTTGTCCACCTCGAGTTTTTGACGTATACCAAAAATCGTTTGTCCACCCTCCGTTTAGGAGATATTCCAAAAAGAATTTTGTTTAGCAACTCTCATTAAAAATATCGTTTTTTTTTTAAGTGACCAAAAATTATTTTTTTTTTTTCAAAAATTAAAACGGCCATCGTTTGTCCACCTGGAGAAATGGATACATACCAAAAATCATCGTTTGTGTGATATTCAAAAACCAAATTTTCAAAATTTTCAATAAAAAAGTACGTATACACCACAGAGTACCTACTGAAAATACAAAGTCCCTAAAATCCCCAAAAATTACTTTTTTTTTCAAAAATTCAAATTTTTGTCGTTTGTCCACCTCGATACAACAATGGATACAAACAAAAAAACATGGTTTGTCCACCCTACGTTTAGGTGATATTCAAAAAACATTATTTGTACTAAAAAATTCAAAGTCCCCTAAAATCCCCAAAAATTCAAATTTCTGTCGTTTGTCCACCTCTAGTTCTTCACCATATATATAAAATTTACGTTTGTAAGATATTTAAAAAAAAACAAATTTTGTACTGAAAAATTCAAAGTCTCATAAAATCCCAAAAAAATTTGTTCCAAAAATTTTTGCACTAAATCTTATTCAAAAAACTTAGCACTCTCATAACTAGGTTAACTTAAATCCTCGCAAGATGGAAGGATTTAAGTTTCCAAAAGGTTTCCATTCAGGTTTGCTTACGTTGAATTTAAACCCAGAACCTCTGGCTTGACAGTTCATCGCTCTAACAAATAGATACCCTCCCATACAAAATTCTCTCCAAAATCTTAAACATACTATATTTTGGAGAGAATTTTGTATGAGATGGGACCTTAAATGAAACTCGATATGCTTAAAGACCACTACTATTAATCTCATTGTGTTGTTAGACCACAGTCGATCAAAATCGAAATCTCTTTTCTGATTTTCTATATGAATTGATAACCCTTTTGCTAAAGCGCGAATAAAAAACTGTCTACACTATTTTGTACATATTATACAAATGCATCACTGTCCGACAGAAACAGGAACTGCAGTCAAATACCACACCGCCACCGCTGACTGTCTGTGTCCTAAATTCTTGTCGCACGAACAATATAAGAACCTAGCCAAAAGCTATTTCTCTTTTGTGACGATAACGACTACTACGACACGACGACAACGACATCAACGTTGTAGCGTCGGCGGCTTTCGTTAGCGATAGAATCAAGTGTATTGGTTATGCGGTGCAGCAGCAGCAACACAAATTTGTGTGATATTTATTTCTAAGCTCTAGAGCACAGGTCCTTTGAGACACTTTCACATGCACACATTGAAAATATACTCTCTAAGGATGATAGATTTTTTCAACCCTCCTGCTATGCTGCTTCTGCCTTAGAACAACTATATCTTCCCCCTTTTTTTGACAAAAAAAATAAATTAAAGGTAAAGCAATGGATAAACCTATTCAGATTCACTCCTTCACCACACACCCTCGCGCCTCTCAAATACACACAAATACATATACAAAGCACATTCATTCCATAAGAGATTATTATCCTGGACATGAAGGAAAAAAGGAATGAATAAGGTGTATCTTAAAAACATTGCACAGAGCCATATCAACCAGCCAACAACAACCACCCCCTCTTTTTTATCCTTTCCCGGACGCTTTGTTTTAAATTATTAAGTGCTATTACCCTCTGTCTGTCGCGTGCTTGCATGTCGTCTACACATATTCTGTATACACCTTAAAGGGAATTCTCTTCATATCCTTTTTCTATTTTTACATTATTTTGGTCGTGAATTTTTTTTTTTTCATTTTTTTCATTTTGTTTCCTTTTTTTCCTGGCTTTTGTTCTTCCATGTCTTTATGCTGCTGCTGTATGTAACACACTGCTTTGTTTCATTGTGTTGAAAAGAAGTGTAATTTATGTGCATTTGCTACCGAAAACAGAAATTATTTGACTAGCCATTAAAAAAAAAAAACGGGGTAGAAATGCATTTTTCTGAATGAAATCTGAGACGAGACATTTTATAGCTGACGTATAGTGGCGGTATCTGTCGGAAAAAAGGACATTAACATTACAAAGTTGATATACATTCATCCTTATACTACTTCTAATAATTTTTTTTTTTTTTTGCTTCACTTTGAAAAGACAAACTTACTGGAGTAGATATTCAGTGTGCTTGAGTGAATCCATAAAGAGCACCCTCTACGATAACATATCAAGTCAAGGCAGGAAGGCAGAGTCAGTTTGAGGGCAAAGACTGATGAGTTGTTTACTAATTAATAAATACGAAACATAAACTCTGGCCGATTAGAGACAGTAATTTGATATTTTAAGGGTTTTCCAAAATTATTACTAATTAAAAAGCAGTAAGCTCAAAATGAGGAAGAAAAAGAGGGCCCAGGACGAAATATTATTATTACTAGCTAAGCTATATGGACAACATGGTAAAATTGTTCTCGATGAATTTTGTGTGTGTAAGGAAAATTGTTTGCTTTATTAGGAGGAGGTTTATATTCACCATCATAACATCGGTCCACCCGAAAATTTACGAGGAAGTTATTAAAATCTTAATGCTAAACCTAGTTATATAAGACTTGCTTATAACCTATATAGTATACATTCGTTTACTATATAGGTACCTATAACCTTTATAAAGTGAAAAGGGTAAGAAGTAAGATGATGTGTTAACAGCTGCTGCTCCTGGTTGCTGGTTCTGGTGATGCTGATGAAATGAGTTAGGTTAAGCTCTTGAGAATATAATTATTACGCTGCTGGCAAGGATCGTTATACTTTGTGGCTTTAATATTAAGTCTTTTTTTACGATTTTGACATTTTTGTGTCTATAAAAGATGATGTAATTATCTTGCAAAACTTAAGTATGTCGCTTAATTTATGTACATAACCTAGTTTGGTTTATAGCTAAGTTATTTATTCTATAAATTACAAGCTGACCCAGCGATCTTTGTTCCCCTTCGGAATCAATAAGAGTTTGAGTAAACTTAATATCTGAATTAAATTCATTCAGATTGTTTTATTTACATATATGTATGTATGAATAAAATCTCAAATTGTATAAAGTTCAATAAATAAAAAAAAAATCTAAATGAAAAGTATTTTAATTAAATTAAAAGGAATGGTATTTCCGTGGCAGTAAGAAATTTGCCTTATTTACTGAAACACTTTTTCGCAATTTTAAAAATAAATCCAAATAGATCCGCGGAATGAGAACTTTTCCGCATTTTAACTTTCCTTTGGCTATAGCCGTTTCAATCACATTTTCGCTAAGTTCATTGCCCATCATTTAATTATAATGACTGTGAGTTTTCTGGTTAAGGCGTACCAGATTCTTTCATTTAAATGTTTAGTTGTATGACCTATAAAATGTTATATGCTTCCTCAGTAAAAAATGTTCGGCCTCCGAAGAACATTAACAAACAGACTGTTTTTGTAAATATTTCATTTATGATTTTTAAAAAGTCTTTTTTAAATTTATTGGAAAAACCTTTGCTCAAAGATGTTCTACATAATCTTGAAAAAAAATCTTTTTCCTCATATTTTACGTCAGAACAGGACATAGCTCCACAGGAGATTAGTCCAAAATGTACTTATATCCCGTTGAGGTGCGAAACATAATGCAATTATTATGGACTTATGTCCCACTTTAATGGAACATAGGACCACAAATTTAAAAGTTACTGCCCCCTGCAACCCCCATTTTTAGGCTCACCATTATTAAATATCAAAAGAAATTCATAATCGAATTATGGGCTTATGTATGTCCCTGCACCTCAACAGACCAAGAGCTCTTGTGAATCCTAAATTGACAATCAATCAATTAGAGAAAAATATGTTCTTATTTTTAGAAAGTGAGAACTTTAACATAAGTATAAAATCCTATGATAAACATTTAAATTTCCATTGGTTTCGAATATAGGTTAGGCGTATTCATTAAATTTTATAAAATTAAAATAATTAATAAAACTAAAAAATAACATTTAATTTTAAAATATAAAAAAAAAATATTTTTTAATGGTTTTGACCTCTTAACCAAGTACGAGTAGGTACGCTATAAGAATTAAAACAAAAAAATTGAAAATTGTTTTTTTTTTTTATAAATAAAATTTCTCAAGCCATTAAAAATGAAATATTAATCTACACATAAAAACAAAGTTTCAAAAAATATTTTTCAAAAGAAAAGTTAATTTGTTTCAATTTTTTTTGAAAGTCGTTTACGAGAAAGTCAGAAAATTTTAGTCTATGGATGATAATGTATAAAAAATAGTAAATGCTTTTACTTGACAAATTGTAAAGTATAAACTTTTTTATCCACTTTTTGTGCATATCAAACAAGTATTTACTATTTTTTATGCATCTTTCATAAAAAATTAAAACAGAAAATCTTTTGAAATTAAAACTCAAAAAGGATATTGTCTCTTAATGATATTTTAACTAATTTTTGTTTTGGTTGTAATATTAATTGATTAGTTATCATTATTATAAATATTTAGTATTTTTAATTTGGGCTTTTATGATCTTTGAATTTTTAAAGCAATTAAATTTAATTTTGTTTTATTTTAAGATCTTTAAAAACAAATTCTCTTCCAATCTTAACACAGAAAAATAAACTTTAATTTCACTAGTTTTTTTTATTTATAAAAGTTTTTTAATATTTGTTTTAGACTGGTTCCAAAATTATTTATTCCAGTTACTGTTATTATAACTAAGGTCAATTTCATTTTCTTAGAGTAAAATGATATGTAGGTAGTATTTCTATTTTACATTCTATACTATCAGGCAGTCTTTTAGTCTGTAATCAATCATCCGATTGTAGGTCTAGCAATTGCTTTTTCTGTTAGGAACTACTAAATCTACAAAAGGTACATAACAATTTATAACTCCAGAGTTCCGGTCTTCCTTAATTCTATGTAAAAATTGTGAACCTCAAAAAGAACGTCAATCTATCCGACAAACTAGAAATACCTACCGTTTCATTTTTTTTTCTTTTGCGAACCTAGAGGTTATTTGATGGAAAGACTAAATCTAACCTACAAAACCTACCTATTTCAATTCATCAGAGTCGCCTGATGCTTTTGCACCTCTGATTTGTTCTTTATGTATGTATATGGTAAAGGAATTCTTTTTCTTTTTTTTTTGTTGAAAATAAATCTCATGCACACCCATATACATCTCAATAAATCAAAGGAGCATTTTTCAAATGCCTCCATATACATGCCCGATCCGGGAACAAAACGTACAAAATGTATCCCTAATGTGATTTCATTCATCAGAAACCATATCAAGTTCTTTTCATCTGTGAATACGATAAATTATTCACACAAATAAGTCATCACATTCAAATTGCATGTTTCGTACAAAAACACAAGGCACACATTATTTTTCACAACGAACAAGGACGCACAAATTTTGGGACTTTGCGTACAAAAAAAAAATACAACGCAACAATATTATAATTTATTTGCTCTACAATTATTAACATCATCCCCCTTTGGCGCTTCGAGGTATGGTTCTGTGGCATCAGCCAGACATTTTAGATTAAGGGTGAGGGTGGAGTGAAATAGAATAGAAAAAAATCCTAGACGCCAGCCACCATCAACATTTCCGACGACGCCTAGCCGTCTCAAAATAAGGGGTGGTGGACATAGACATATGAAACCTACGAACAAACTAAAGCTATTACCCTACATTGAATGGATGGATGGATATTTGAGTCCCGGAAGAACATGGAAAAACAAACAAAAATTGAACGAAAAATATCGATCATTTTTCCAACCCTCGTTGCCCTAGAATATTTATACTATGCTTACTACAACCACACATCGCCACCCCTCCCGGTAAAGAAAATTTAAGAATTGCCGCCAATGCTTTCCCAACAGAAAAAGAATAAGAAACATTCAAATGCCATTATAGTGCACACACATCGGAACACACCAAATGGCATTAGTATACTCGACTCGTATTGTGTATCAGATCTTACATCTCTGCCGTGTGTTGTAGTTTGGTGGTCGAAGTTGGTGGTAGTTTTGGGAATGGTCCCAGTCCCGGTCCTGGGGTACCAAATGGTAATGCCAGTGGTTATTCTCTGTGCAGGGGTCATTGAGTTCAATCGAGTGCACGCGATTTTTTTCTAAATCACGATATCACCAGCCGAAATAACGATAATAACGAGCCACACATTTTCCGTATATCGTTTTTGTCACTTTACTGAAAGTACCTTGATTAAAAAATAGGGCCGTATTTGTGAGAAGCAAATATGGGCGCTTTTCTTTAATTCAGTCAAAAACAAAAATTTGTATTAAAAAATAAATTGCACAATTGGGTCGCATGTACTTGTTCTTGCAGTTCAAAGCACTATTATATTAGTTTACTTGTAGACTATAAGAACTTTCTTTATATAAATTTTAAAGAATTATTCTGGTTGATAAACGAAAAAAGCCGACATGTAACACAAAATTTTGTTCAATGTCTTTTTTGGTTTTTTTTTTTTTTTTTTGATAAACCTTACTTGCAGATTTGTTGCAAATGCTTTGAATATTAAGTGAGCATCAAAGTGTAATCAAAATTTGTTTTCAAGAAAATTGCAAAAACTAAAAAAAATTGTAATTGTAACTATTTAAGCGAGGTATAAATCAATAACACAAAATAACTTTCGGAATTCTATAAAAATCACTTGAAGAAAATCTGTTCACCCGTTTGGGCTGTGGAAATTTGTACAGATGGACGCACAGACCGACGGAAAGAATTACGACACCCACTTTTTCGGACTTCCCCATCATCGTAATGTTGGTTTTGATTTAAAGTTCGATTTTTTTTCAAATTTTATTAGAAACAGATATTTCTTATCATTTTAAAGTTTAAGAGCCCCCGCACACTACAGACTTTCTATCGGCAGATAGTTTAGTCGGGTTGGGCTCCTAGTGTGCGCACAGGCAGGCGACTAAATAGTCGGCTGGGTATGAAATATTTTAGTTTGAAGGCAATTGTGTAGCAAAACAAACTTTTTTTTCGATCAAACAAACTTTTTGATCGGCCGATACTTAATCGTTGTAGTGTGCGCACTCTCATACATTTTCATTCTGATTAAGAGACCGACTAAACTCTCGGCCGATAGAAAGTTTGTAGTGTGCGGGGGCTCTAAAATTAATTAAAATTTTCAAAAAAAGTTACAGAAAAAAATTTTACGCAATTTAAAAAAAAATTTAAATTAAGCCTGGTATGTTTACAGTTCTTTTTGATAATAAAAAATAAGTGGTGAAGAAAAAATTGTTGTCTTGAAAAAAATATCTGTGGTGAACAGTTGTTAGTTTTTTTTTCCGCAAAAACAATGGGCTGCACATTGTTTTGCGAGAAAAAAATCGTGGTAAGTATAAATTTCTTTTTCGATTTTGGTTTACAGCTGTGGTGAGTTAAAAAATATTTTTTTCGGAAAAAATCTAAAAAAATCTCTCCTATAAGAAATGCATTGTTTTTTTTTTTTTGCTAGAAGAACTGTATACTTAGCTTTAAAGTTTAATTTTGTATGGTTATAGTTTTATGTGTTTTTTGAAATATGAGAACAGGTTCGAGCTTCCTAGTCAAGCTCTTTATTTTATCGTACCTACTTGGATAAGATTCTGACTAAAAATACCAAAAAATAGACAGAATCATATCAAGAACACAACGCTATTCATCATAGTACTTTTGAATGTTTCCATAAATGACGCGTTTTAATCTTCGCCTTCATGTTTAATAAAAAGATTTCAAAAAAAAAAAAAAATAGAACTTATGTTGTAGGAGGCTAGATTGTTACTAACAAATAACAATATTTAGAAAACGAAGGTTATTGTTATCAACTGGCGTTTCCGGAATGTGTTAATTTTTGTATGTTTATTTTATAAATTCACAGACAACAAAAAAGTCAAAAATGTCAACTACTGGCCACAAATTCACTAGTAACGCATTCTGTAAATAACTTATATGAATAAAATATTGATATTTTATGGCGTTTACAAAGTGGAAAAAAATACGATTATTTTTTAAATTTGTTATTTTTAAAGCATGTTAGAGTTATTGAAGCAAATTAAAATTTCTTAATCCTTGCAATTTTAATGAGTTGAGGGCAATTGATATTAAGCTTTTGCGCTATATGAAAGCATTCTTGTAACGATGTTAGGGCATTTTTTTTTTTTGTTAAAATGAAATAGGTAAAATAATTATTTTGTTAACATTTGTGGAGAAAGGTATAATAAATAAGCCTCCATGATTATGGCACTTTCTAATCTTTTTCATTTAACATGGGTATAGAATTTCTGCCTTTAACAAATTGAAGGCCTCTAAAAAAATACTTACACTTGAATCCACGGAAAAAAATTGAGAAAAGTGCGTGTTATCAGTGTGAGTAATAAGGAAAACCAGTCAATTGACAAACACAATTTCAATGTGAAATCCTTAAAATAACATTCTACTTATCATTAACAAAATATATACTCGTATATGACAGTGAAAGTGAATAAACAATGTGATTTATGGACTGTTTTTTACCACAAAAAAAAAAAAAACAAAAACAAATTTTGGTTAGGCCTTACACAGACTTCCTGTAATCTCAACGAAACGATGCATGTTTGTTACCATTAAAAATATAACAAAACAAAAAAAAAACAATAAATCATCATCATCTATGTATTATGTGTATGTACCACCTACAACGTCAAAAAAATTGTTTTCCCTTTAAATTAATGACTAAGTACACAGATTGATGAATATAAAACAATCCTTAAATCCATCATAAAAACAAAATGTACCTATACGCAAGGAAATCTCAAAAACAACGTTTATGAAGTATGTACCTATACTTCTCTTAATCGTATGTGTGTCCTTATAAATATTTAAATTCAAGGACTTCCTAAAAGAATAAGCATCAATATCTCCTTCTATACATCATACAAAGAGTCAATCTCATTATGCAGTCCTCAAAAAGAAAACAAACCGATTTTTGTATACGGAAATTGCAATTTTCTAACCAAACAAGCAAGAAAAAAAAAAAACAATCTACCCCTTTTTCTTAAACGATATCTTTTCTACCTTCAAAAGTTATCCATTTCATCCATCAAAACATAAACCCAATCAACCACAAGTTTATTAAATGGAAATATCCTTTTCTCTCCTATCAGATTTTCTTTTCCATTTTTCCATGGAAGCAGACAAGGAAATAATTACCAATTTAATGTGTGTACTCTATTCTAAGTCAAAAAAAAATTGCTTCATGTCAAAGTTTTAAACAAACTTTCTCAATGACTCTGAATTAATCCACTAGATACCAAGTACCTCTATAACCATCTTGGTCTTGACGAAGTTAGATTTATGTCAATATTTTGCCATAAAATATAGAAAGGTAAAAAAAAACAACCCTAAGGTAAATGTCAAACACAAAATGCCACTTAATTTTTTTTTATATACATATTTTCAATCTATCTAATATGACAAAGTTTTAAAGAAACATGTTAATAGCATCGCTGGCACCCAACAAGAGTTGTCAATATTGTACCTACTCTACCATATATTTATTATGTGTAGGTACTCCAGACATTCCCCCCTTTTATTTTTTTGTAGTTATTTCTACACAGTTTTGTAGTAGGTTCCTACACACCCTTTTTGAGATGAAACAACTTGTCATATCTCCTCAGGTATCCATCTCTAAAGAAGTTATTAATTTAAAAATGTATACAAACAGAGTAAAAAAAAGTGCGGAAGGAACGGAAATAAACTTTTCCATTCAACTTAAAGAAAAAAAAAAAAAAAAACAGGAAACTAACATCCTTCAGGCTGTCATGGCTTCCCGTTTGAAAAAAAAGCACGTGAAGAAAAAAATAATAATAATACAAACAAAGAGACTTTCTCTTCTTCTTGCAAAGGCGGCTCTCCAAGGTGCTATATGCAAAAATTCACCTTGGCTCAACAAAACGCCATCTGTGGATCTTTGATTAAAAATTTTCCATGCTCTCCAAAATTTATGATTTATTTCCACAGGAGTGTTTCATAGTAATTTTCATTGCTTAGCACGTTGATATGATGGTTGAGATGGTTTGAGATGGTGGTGGTGTGAAGGGCGAAGACCGAGAACTATGACCGACCAAACGACGACGAAAGACGACAGGTTTATTCATTTCATTGCGTCATAAAAGGATATATACACAAACATTCACAAACATATACCTACACAAAATAATCCATATATGTATACCTACAACAATTTCGTTTTGGCGTGTATTTAATTTGCATTTTCTCGGCTCGTTGTTGTTTGATAGTAACGACGACGAAGCTTCCGCTGTAGACGATAAATAAGGGTTGCCACTTCATAGAAAACGAAATCTAAATGAATTGGGAAAAATCAAACAGATTTCCCCCTCTGTGCCACGTAGTTATGTGTTATATGTGTTTCTGTTGTTCTTTCTTTCTTTGTCTTTCTCTTTGTTGTATTAATGTCTTGTGCTGTATCAGCAAAATGGACTAAGTTTCCGAAGCTGTAGTGTGTGTCTAGTCCGTAGATTTATCTTCGGATTAGATTAATATGTAATGTAATGTAATGTAAACAGATTTCAAAATGCTGGTAACACTTGAAGAACTCTTCACTGTGATTTTAAATATATCGCTTATTATGGGCTTGCTGATAGAAATTACACATGATAACGAAGAAAAAAATAACAAAAATAATAAAAAAATTATTAAAATTATTTTTATATTTAAGTGGAGTGATTGAATATAATTCAATATAAGTTTAAGTGACCTCAACTCCAAAAATTTATAAAGCGTTTCGCCCAGGTACATGTTTAATTCTGTCAGTAGATAGTTGAAAAATACTTAAGGGCTGACGACAGAATTTTTGTTCTCACAATACTGCCTGAGAACAATGTTGGAGCTGGAATTTGTGGTACTGTCTATCAAAGTGGAAAAGTATGAAAATATGTAGTAATAAGCACTTCAATGCGAAACCTTAGCTGGAACGGAAGCAAAAGTGCTAATTGTTCAAGGAGATCATCTTCATTCTCTTTTTTAGGTATAATCTTCGCTGGAATTTCTATACTTCTCCATTTGTTTTATCCGATTTCAGTGACAATTGCAATGCCTATGCAAATCTATAGGTAGGAATCGGGGCCTTTTATTTTGGCCAGACGAAGATATTTTATTATAAAATAATATCTTCCATTATAAAGAAGAAAGTATAAAAGCCAAAAGTCATATTCATTGCCTGTAGTATACATAATTGAAACAATCATTGCCTCTCTCATCTATTAAGAAATATTGCAAATGCTAAAGCTTCTTTGGCTTCTGGCAAAATATTTAAAGCCACGTCACTAAGAAAAGCATTTCAGGGTTAGGGTCAAAATTTTACAGGTATCAAAATTATTTTGTCAAAATTCAGTTCATTGGATGTTTTCATTCACTAAATGCAAATTAAAAAATTAAAATTACACAAATTCGGTCAGTTCAAAATATTTTTTTTTTTCTATACGAAATGACATTCGAAGCGAGAAAATTTTCGAAACTCATTTGGACTCTGATGAAAACGGGCTATTTAATAATCTACGTTATTTAGCAATCTTCGTTTTTTAACTAAACTTCAAACTTCTGCAAATGAAAATACCAAAAATCTGTACGCCAAAATAAAAGAACAGAATTTTAGAAAACAGAATTTTGAAATCTAGAATTTTGTATTTACCTACAGAATTTTAAAATAAAGAATTTTTAAATATAGTATTTTGAATTTACAGAATTTTAAAATACAAAATTTCGCAATACAGAATTTTGGAGTCTGAATATTGGCACATACAAAATTTTGACCCCAACCCATTTCAAAAATTAAGACGAAAAAATCGACTAGAATCGATTGAAGCCTAAATTAATATCTTTAAACTCATTAAAATCATGAATGCCTTTAACTCAGGGAATGGAAATCCATTTTGTAGATTTACGCTACTTTTACAAAACTTGCTAAAACAAAAAAATCAACTCAAAGCGATTGAAGTCAACAAGTCATTCCATCATATGCAATTTTAGCTAAGCCCTATTGTTTTGTTAATTCTTTTTTTAACCCCTTGTAGCCCCATGTAACATTTCTTTAACAAACCGAAAAAGATCGCCCAAAAGCTGTAAAAAACATATTTTTATTCTTTTAAAGCTTCTTTCACAATCTTTAAGAATTGCTTTATTGAAATAATGCGCCATATTTCTAATAAATAGCGGCAATAGTTTTTTTTTGGCAGTTAATGTTCAAAGTTCGGCTTTTTTGGAAAACAAGCAAATTTATATAAAAACTACGAAATTCAGAAAAAATATTTTTCGTGCATAAACTAACGGGGTTTTATTTTTGGATTTTAGGAATGCGCTTAAAAATAAATATTAGATAGCCTTTTGTTTGAATTTTTGCATTTATATACAAAAATAAATTATTTAAACTTTTTTTTTTACTGCGTAAATTTCGAAATAACTAAGCAAATAATGAATTTATTGAATTTTTAAAAAATACGTGTTTTATTATAGCTAAAGCCCTTTCGATTGACATTATTAATTTTAAAATTTACGATGTTGGGTTACAAGAGGTTAACTTAATGCAACATTTTTGTTTGTGTTTTCTAAAAATTTGTCTTTCCCTTTCAGCCTTAAAAAAAAAATATTTTACCCATATTATTTTCACTTCTATGTATTATTATTTAAAACAAAATTCGATAATATTTTCTTCAATTAAAATATTTCTCCTAAGAATTAGTCAAAGTGGCAACCCATCTCTATAGCCTAACGTTTCACTTCCTTGTCTTCGTCTGCTAAAAAAGGACCAAAAGAAGTATTCCTTATCCTTAAAACACCATAATAAAACGCAATTTCCCAACCCAATGGCTTACATTGTAAATAAGCATTTAGTCAGTCAAAAAAAAAAAAAAAAAAAAAAAATACAAGCAAGTGGTTATGGTTGTATAGCAGCCTCTCAATCGCAATACACTCGGCGAATCCGAGGAGATCCTGCTTCCTTCCTTTATTATAGTACTCTTTAGTAGAGGTAGAACTCTGACTACAACAAAAAAAAAACACAACCACACTGCTACCGCAAGCAACATCAACATCCAGCCAGCAGAATGTCGCGTCTCGCGGGGGTCTCCATTCAAGTGTATCGTGTGTATTGTGTGTGTTTTTTTAGAGGTAGGATTCCTAAAATAACATATATACCACCAACTGAGAGTACGAGTCCTCCATCAGCCTCTCTTACCTCCTCCCCCAGGAGGTACCACAAGGCACGAGCATGCAATTTATCCTGTGAATGGCGATAATTTTCAAAATTAAAATGTACGTGTTTAATTTGAGAAAAACACATCAATCTGATAAGGAACACCGAACACTGGTGCTTAGAGTGCTGTTATAAGAGGATTCTTCAATAAGGTGTTTTTCTTGTGCGACACTGAAAGGCAGGCGACACACGCAAGAGGGGTTGCCGCCGAGCGAGGTCGACATCATCAGGGGAGCTCTGTATGCTCTTAAGAGATATACTTACATGCATGCATATAGGTTTGATATGCTACAAAAACATGCACATATGTAACAGTGATTAACAAAAATGATTATTGTGCATAAGAACCCATCATTTCCATCACTACCGTGCAATAAGAGGAAAGGATAAGTCAATGAGGTGACACACATAGACGGGAAGTGATATTACTCGTACGTTATATGCATATTATTGGTGTGGGAGAGGGTGAAAAAAAAAACAATAACAGTGATTACTTATTTAACAGCCTTCATATTCTGGAGCTTTTGAGTTTTGACCCGTAAAGAGTCATTTTCTTTTTTTATTAATTTTTTTTTTCAAGAATCTATAGAGATTTCTATTCATTCGCGTTATTGTGGTTTTTGTGCGATACGACGATATAAAGAAGGTATGTTTTTTTTATGTTGATGAAATTCTTGTGGTATCAGGACTTAATTTTCTATTGTTTTGGCAGGGTTTGTATTACCGCCGCACAGTGGCAGTCATTCTTAATTAAGACTTAATTTAGAGTAATGAATGTAAGCCGTCTTGAATAATAAAAAAAGAAAATATGTAAATTTGTTAAAGGTAAATAGGGAAATATTTTGAAGGTAGCTTCTGTTGTTTTTCCATCGGGTAAAATTAAATTGTTTTGGAAATTAATTAAAATGGAAAATTTTTTATAACAGTTTAGTTTTAAAAAAAAGAATCAGGAATCAGAAAATTTTGTGCGGTGTTTTCACCGTTTCCTTAGTTTTTTTTTTATTGAAAGTGTCGTCACATTTTACCAATTTTCAGGTAACCACACTCCATGAAATTTGATGTGAAAGGTTCAGGGTAGTTGCTTAAAATAAAACTCTTAAATTTTCAATCCGAAAGATTATAACCATTAAAGCTAATGAGGGCTGATTGGGTGAAAAATTATTCAATTAGAAATTTTTTAAAAAGTGACACACCGGTTAATATATCCACTAAAAGTTATCTATAAATTTTAATAACAATACGCAGAGGTACTATTAATTTGAAATCAATGTTATTCTGCTACTTTCGATAGGATTAATAATATTAATTAATTCTTGTTTTTTTTCATTGTTATAATTTACATTTTCTTTTTACTTTGTATGGTTTTTGAACTGTGGGATCCGGCATCCCTCCGAAAAATAGAAGAAAAAAATGATAACAAAGTCAATTTAATTACATTCTTATTGGCCGAACTTCTTTAAAGTAACATTACAAATTTTAAAAAATGATTACTGCAAATACAAAAACTATCATTGAAAAAATGCAAACAGAATAGAAATAAAAGTTTTTGTATATAATAATGTTGGTCACTGTGGTGTATGCGTAATATTATTTTCCAAAAAAAAATTCGGTTGTCTGTAAAGTCGGTTTACGGACGATAATTTTCCGTGATAACATACTAAGAAAACAGGTTTTGTGCTTATGATAAAAAAGAACTATTTAAAAAAATGAATCACGTTTTTTTCGTGGATGCAGCCGGGGTCAAAAAAGCAAAATGTAAGTTGAATTTCTTACAATTTTAGGTAACTATTTGGCATTACATTAACTATTTCAACCATAACATTAGATATAGCTAAATTATAATAAATTCGATGAACTTATTTAAAACATATTCAACAATAATGTAAAAAATTTAATGCATCATTTGGCATTAAAGTTTTTGTTCATGCAAACATTTTTCCATTTAAAATTTTTTGTTTATTTCGAAAATATTTTTTTTTTGCTATTTTTAATTTTTTGCGATAACTTTTCTCTTCAATACAAAAATTCCATTTTTAATGGGAAATATTTTTACTTGCAACAAATATATTTTAGCCACCACCGAAAAAAGTAAATATAAAAAAAAATAAAAATAATAAATAAAATAATAATAATAAAAACAATACATATTTTTAAATGTGTGGCTTGTTAAAAAAAATTTTAGGTAGGTAAACATATTCCAACTCCAAGCTTAACCATTGGTATAGAGTTGGGGTCAAATTTCTTTTCAAAAAATTCAGTTTTATAAATTTCTGCTTTCCAAGAATCTTATTTTATATAAAACTGATTTATGAAAAGCAGAATTTTTACAACAGAATTTTAAAACCAGAATTTAGTAAAAGAATTTTGACCTCGGCAGAATTTTGATCCGAACCCTACTGTATTTAGTCAACAAAAAAATATTTTAAAATTCTGAAATCAATTCGTTTGGAAACTGTTAAAAAACATTTTGACTATTGTTGTCTCTATTTAATTAGTAGAAAAAGATAGGGACACATAGCAACTATACGTTAACGAACGTTTGCCGTAATTCGACCCCAGCTTTTTTATACTCTTGTTTGTCAAGATTCTACTATTCAAAGACTAAGTGTTTTTTAAAATTCCATTGATTTGAGGTGGCTTAGTATTAAGGTGGTAATATTTAATATAACAATTTAACATTTTTGATTTTTTCGTTTGATATTTAGAATTTACCTATAAAATAAAATTTTAAAAGTAAGTAGGTAGGGGAAGGTGGCCTAAAATGGCCCCCCTAAGGGAAATGTCCCATATCTCGAAAAAAAAAGTAACATTCAAACTTAAATGCTATATACTTTTCAAAGTTTAATATATTATTCTCACATTTTTGTGCTTTGCGAGTTAAAAAAATTCCAAAAAGTATTAAAATTTTTTAATTTTCAAGACGTCTACAAATTTCACTGATCACATTTATCCGGGTAAAATGGCACACTGTCCAAATATACGTGATTTTAAATGAAAAATCGAGTCAAAGGGCTTCTTTTCCATTTTCTTGGAACAAGTGGTGCTTAATCCCCCCCCCCCCCCCCCCAAAAAAATTTCTGTGAGTCATTCAAAACTCTGTTCCTGTTGGTTTCTCATCTCCCAGATTTTGGACGGAATGAAGGACTTTCCTCAGTCCAGGGCTTCCTCTCTGTAGATCGTTTATGTTTAGCAACCATTTTCACTATAAAAAAATGAAAATGTGAAAGACGGTATAAAATGCCATGTGAAAGTAAGTATGACATTTTACCCGAGTACTAAGTAGGCCATTTTGCCCATTTTGGGTTTTTTGAATTTAAGTTTTATACCGAAAAATCTAAAATCGTTATAAGCCAACTTATTACATTAAATTATTAAGAAATACTTCATACATACGTATATTAACTTGTTTTTCCAAAATATGTACAATGTTTTTTATACTTTTTTTTTGCAAAAAAAAAATATCATAAAACTATAACGAGTGTACTTTTTGAAGTGGTTAGAGACAGTTTGACCTGTCGAATTTTAAATAATGGCTTGAAGTTGCTTAAACTTCGTATATGTCGGTTTTGCCAGATTAACATAAGAATCGCGTTCATAAAACTTTCTAATTATGTTCGATTCTACGATTTCTAGCAAGGGGGCCATTTTACCTATATTTTTGGACCGATTTTGCTTATTTGTTTTGCTGTTTTCCATTTCAAATGAAAATTAATACTTTAGAAAAATATTGCTAAAATATCATGATTTCCAGCCTCAATTTTCACCTCATACCTTATAAGATGATTTTTTGTTTTATTTTTTTTTTTTTTTAATTTTTTTTTAAGAGTTTTTTATACTTATGATGTTCTGGAATAATACTGATGTGTAAAATTATTATTTCAAAATCAATAAATTGAAGTCACTAAATTCTATACGATATTACTGTAACTCGACATTGAAGAAGCATTAGGTAAATACATAATGTATTCTAAATTTTGAATTCATCTTAAATTCATGATTGTAATATTTATTTCCTCATATATCTGACTACTTTAAATTCCTTGAAATCTCAAATTCAAGAATATAATCTTCAAAAGATTTTAATCTTTTTAATTTTTTTTTTTATTAAATTAATTAAATTAGCCTTTGAAATAAAAAATGTTATTCTTCAAACAGATGATCAATCTTTCCATCTCCCATCACCCTTTCCAAATTAGGTATATCAAAATAAAACCAAAAAATAAAGATTTTCCTTTCAAAAAAAAAAAAAAAAAAACAACAACAAAATACCCAACTGTTAAACCTATTTACATTTCATTACGAAACAAAAAAAATTACAAACAAACAGAGAAACAAATACAAATATACTACAAAAAAAACTTACACAAATCGTCTCCTTTTTTGTATCCATTTAATCTCAACGACCAGAACGAGAGAAGATGCCACTTAAAACAGGCTTAGCTTTTGACGAACAAAACCCTTCTTTAAAAAACCACCCCCTTTCGTACGCTTTAACCACAATCCCACGCAGTCGTTGGTAGGTACGACAACAACGTTCTAACTATCTGTTTTTTTTTGTAGGTAGATAGTCTTGCAAAACTGCACTCCAAAATAAAGTAAAAAAAAGTTCAAAAATCTCGTCAAGACCACGGCTTACACTTCAAACGCTTTAGAAGGTAAACAGCTTTAAGAAAATGAAAACACTATAGCAAAAAAAAAAAAAAAAAACAACAACATCAACAAGACTGAAATAAACACCAAGCAGAAGCACACGGATACCGAGAATAGGTAACGCGTACGTACCTTCCACCAGAGCCAAGCAGAAGGTACAAGCGGATTTAATGCTGTAATCACACCTGAGCGCACTAATTCACTTGTTCATTCGGATACCGTTTTTTTAAACCGTATATAGTAGTTGCACACACTCTATACGTCGTTGTACGTGCTGTGTAAGAGGTGGTATCTATTCTGCAATCCGATACGATACGTAACGAACGATATGACGACGACGACGAAGCCGTTCTAGTCGAAAAAACTCCTTTTTGCAATGATTATTCAGTCGAATATGCACAAAGTACTCTTCGGTACTCTCTATAATATAAACATTTGCGCGCGGTGTTCACAGTTTAAGGGGACAACAACACCAACCGAATGAGAGGGGGATGACGACGATATGGCTAAAAGGTCTTCACTTTAAAGGTATCGCCAAGTTACTATTAAAAAAGGGGGTGGGGGAGCTTTTCGTTGTACGTTTTACTTTCGAAATATAATTTTCACTTTTATTTAGTACTTTCCAAGTAAAAATTTATACCTATTACTATTGTCCTGTCGGACTGTGTAACTTAATATGACCTCCGTCTTCAGGTAGTAACAAGGATATGAACTTTATGGTAACCCCCGATTACAATTTCCAACAAGGAAAGATTTTTGTTTAATTTTCTTGTAAAAAAAAAACACAAGTCACGAATAAATTGTAAATTGGCAAAGCCGGCGGCAAACAGTGGGGTCGGTCGGCTTAGCAATAAAATGACACGGCAGCAGTAAGAACTAAGGACTTTATTTTACTGCACATGCGATGTGTTTGCCAACGGAACAATATTCCATGCTTTTTTTGGGCATCAAAAAACAACAAATAAAATTGGAATGGGACTATGCCGGCATTATCCTCCTGTCCAAAAAAAAAGAAGTACACTCAAATAAAAATATGCACACACAGGATGGTAAATATTCAAATTGGAAGAAGAACCGTCGCTGTCGACCGCTGATGACGATGACGAGAACGACTATGACTACGATATTTGCGACTGACGAAAATGAGAAAGCAGCAGCTAGCAAGGGATGTAGAAAATGTATGTAATCCTGTAAAACTCCCTCGCGGTTGAATAATTCAAAAATTTTCGAATTTCAATTCCGAATTTTAATACGAAATCTCGCTTCTTTTAGCCAAGGACATTCACATCCAGCCAGCAAAATCCTGTGTGTGTTTTTTAATCAGGAATGCTTTCCGTGGACTTTAATTAATTTATGCCTCCCCCAAAATACACGATATTATAAATAGTCGCAGTCGTGTTTCCGTGTATATCTGAATCTGATCTGGCTTTTATACTTCCGTAAATCAACTCTCGAACTTTTGTTGAATATCAATACGAAAAAAAGGACGAAATTAAAATTTTATATTTTAAGCGCTTCTAAACTGGCATCGTCGAATGCTAGCAAAGAACTAAAGGCGCTTTACTTTACTGTGAATTGTGTGAAACAAGCGACAGACAGACGACACAACGACAACAACTCTCAGACTCAGAGGGTTGGTTTGTTGGTTGGTGTATAGTACAACTGTGTGCTGCTGCTTGGTGGTGAAAGTGTAGTTTTTGGAAGGGAAAACATCATTTCATATAGACTTCTTTTGGAGTTTTTGCTCTGTTGTGTGTTGTTACTCTGCTGCTGCTGCTGTTCTTATGCTGCTTTCACAAATATATTTTTGTTGGGTGGTGGTGGGTTGTTCATGTAGTTGATGTTGTTATATTGCGCTTAGGGGGTGGATTGGATGATGTTGCTGCCAGTGAAAGCTATAAATTTTAAGGGTTGTTTTGGGTTTAGTTCGACTCTGGCTTTGACTCTAACTCCAACCGAACGACGACTCTGTTATTTGTGTTGTTTTTCGCCGCTTGTTGTGTGTACGACGATATGATAGTCATAGTTCGAAGTGTAAACCTTCTTATGCCTTATGATGACGATATGGTGGACATGGACAAAGGGGGTTATAGTAGAAATCGCATAGAAAGTCTATGATGATGATAATTGCAATGTGACGCAAGGAGGGTGAACAAATTTTTGCGCGCATGCCTTTCTGGTTGGATGAATAAGATATTATGTTGTGTGTTGCCGAACTGATATGGATATTAACAGTAGGGTCGAAAAATGACAATAATGTCGATTTTAATTTTTGTATTTCAAAATTTTGTTGTTCCTTCTTTTTTGAAGGTGAATTACTTTTTCGAATGTGCGTTATTGTTAAAGGTGAAATATTGGGGTGTTGCTGACCTGTAATTAACTCAATCCCACAGAGATATAAAATAGGTAATGCATTTTCAGGGTTGACTTTGACTGACAACAAGCTGTTTGTTGTATTGTGAAAAAGAACCTATTTTAGACACGCGACATTTGGGATGGGAGTGTGGTAACAATATGTTTTGTGAATTTCTATTCTAACGCACATTATGTACTTCCGTACCTAATGTATTTCAAGTGTCAGTTTATGTTGATCATTAAAGACACATTGATTGGAAGATTTATTTTTATTTTGTTTTCGAAATGTTAGCTTAATTGGTTTTGTGTTTGAGGAAGTTTAATCATTATTTATTTTCATTGAACTAGGCATTAATGAAAGAATTCATCCATATATTTGGCCAGAATGGTAAAATATTTAACAATTTTTTAAAGTTTTTAGAAAAAATAATCAAAAAAAAGTCAAGGTACAAATTTCAAAAAGATCAAACTCAACATGAGGAATCTCAGCTTAGCATAGATTTGCAAATTCCAGTCAAAATCGGATATATCAGATAAAGCTGTTTCAACAGAAAATTTTAAATATCTGCTAAACCTCGTAAAATTTTACCGAAACTGGTCAATCTCATCCAAAACTCAGCTGATATTGGCAAATTGAGACTGAAACTATAAACTTCGAAGATATTGGTATGTTTCTTGCGAACATGGTACATTTTGAACGAAATAAGAAAATCTGAGACAAAATTGACAAAGTTGAGTTGAACGTAGTGTTAAATCTCAGAACAACCCAGTCAATTAGTTTCTTCTATTGTTGCGAGGAGAAGTTAGTGGACTCATAATACTTTATCAACATAAAAGTCGCCTGTATTATAAAGTTTGTGGAGACAAACTTTTAAAAACCATATTGTAACACCCCTCCTGAATTCTTTCACTAGTGAAAAATTACCATTGAAGAGGGTCGTAGGTTAAAGTATACCGAGGTACAAAAAAGGGTTAAGTTTAAACGTGATAACTTGTGACCTTTTTAACATCGACCTTAAAGCGTACGTTAAATAAAATGCACGACTGGTTCGTATGTAAATGATCTTTGGTAAAAGTTGTTTTAATTTTTTAAATTATATATTTAATTAAAACTTGAGCAAGAATGTAAAATTTATTTTTAAAGTTATAAAAAACATCGTTTTAGAAGGAAAGTAAGCCATTTCTTGTCTAACACAGAATTTTTTGAAAAAATATATTTCATATCGTTAGAGCTATTTAACAATTTTAAAAATAGGTAATACATATTAATCGAATTGAAAAAAATTAATGCTTCTATGTTTATATTTATGTCAAATTATTTGAAGTTAAACATTGCTGTGCTATAAGGTCAAACATAGTGGCTTAACTGTTTTTTACACATTTTTTTCACGACACGATAACTAATATTCATCATAATCATCATTATGATACATGTTTTTAAGTTATTTTTTTATGCTTTATTTACTGTTATCAAAATTATTGACGTTTGGGATTTTTTACAGAATTTACTCTTCCTCGAAAAAAATAACACCTTTTCACCCAAAATTATTTAATGAAGTTTTTTTCACTTAGAAAATACACCCTTTCACATGAAAAAAAATTATAGACTTATTTTATTCTCAATTTTCTTTAATAAATATCGTTAGGGTAACATTTATACTATTGATTTTGTTACTTATAGCGGATTTTCCTTATTTCTAAAAAAACACCCTTTCAACTAATATACATATTTTCATGGAATGCTAAAATATTAGATTCTTGTTTAATATGGTACATACAATATTTTTATAAATTTTCATTGAGGTATCATGTTTGTCACAGTTTTTTAGTACTAATTCTGAATTGTATATTTTCTTTGAAAAAAAAACACCCTTTCACTCAAGATAATTCTTTAGACTTTTTAGATTCTAAGTTTTTATAACAAAAGAAACATTTTCAACTAGTTTAGAAAAAACGAAATTTATATCAGCTGTTATGGAAACTTTCTCACACAAAATTGGTCAAAAATGTTTTTAAGGACTAATTAAGTGGGTACTTTGCTTCATCTAAAACGTTCATCCCGAATTTCTACAGAGTATGAAGTTTTTTTTACATGGGTTTCGGTTATATTTTATAGTGAAAAAACAAGCACACTTGCATTAAAAAGGCAATTACTGAAGCTAATCGTATTATGGCTTTACTTTGATATCAATGGATTTATGCTAAATCCATTGAAATCAAAATTAAACAAACAATAACTTAAATTAAATATGATTATTTTCACCCAATCCCTCTCTTCCGCAAGAAAAATAACACCCAAAATTTTGTAAAGACTCTTCCGCTCCTTTATTATTTTCTTTCTTAATTCGGGTGGGTTAATTTATTAATTTTATTTACTAATTTTGTTGTTCTATTTTACATGTACTAATTCTGGTTCTTAACTACCATAATCGAGCTAAATTAAATTATATTGCAACAAAAAACCAAAATTACAAAAAATAACAAGTTCGACATTTTTTATCATCAACTGTATCTCAAACCCATAACCGCATTATATATTTATAATGCGAAATTGTGGGATACGTTCGAAATTGCACTACGAGGAATTCCCCTTTAACAACGATGAATGAATTGAAAATATTGAATTTGAATTGGATTATAGATTTTTGTTGTGTAGTGGAACAAATTTTTTAACATAAACCTCTTTCTTTTTGTCGATACACACAAGCGATCAGGATCAGGACCATTACATTTTATAGGTCCTTTTCCTAATGAATAATTTTTATTTTCAATTTTTGGAGAAAGTTGGTAGAATACCTATATACTGTATATCTAAGGTATACCCTTACCTTATCTCATTAGCAATGAAAATGAAGCTGATGTCCTTATATATTTTTGTTTGTTTTGTTTTATTTTATTTTTTTTTTGAGCGACGTCATAAAGGACTTTTTCTTTTTGTTTGTATACTTTACATTTAACTTGGTGGACAAGTTGAAGACAACTTAAAAAAAAAAAAAAAACTAAAAGAAAGATGTTATATTTTTAAAAATAAGATGCAATTTAAAGAAATAGTTCTTCCGACAGTTTAATTGGGTTTTTTAATTAATACATTTTACCTTGTGTAGGTTTTGGAGAAGGAAACAGTTTTTGAAAATTTTATGAAATTTCCTGTAAAAAGCATCACAAATTTAAATGCTGGAAAATGAATGTTAACTAAATACGTTAAAATGTTTGTAGGAAGAGCGATTTTTGACTGAAAACTTGTAAAAAGAAATGTAATTTTGAAATAAACATGAAACAAAACCAACAACAACAACAAAAAACTTTTTCAATTTTCAACCGAAATTTAGTGTAATTTCTCATGGATTTTTCTTGTTTTTGTAACACAAAAAGAAAAGAACTTTGGGCACTTTTGCTCAGTTTAGGTGTAGATTTATGGTTTTTATATTTATTTTTTTCCTGCGAGTTAGTTGTACTTGTACTTGTAGTCTGATGAGGATGAGGAGGAGGTATGGAATGATGGAGGGTAGTATAAGTACTCTACTATACCTATTTTCAGTGATGGGCAACAAGAAGAGAGAGAAAAAAGAAAGTGTATAGTGTGTAAGGGTATAGAGAGTATATACCTACTTTTAAATAAGAACAACCAACATCTATCTAAGCTTTATACCTCTTACATGCGGTTTTGTAAAGGAGGTCGTTAGAAGTGTTACCATGAAAAATGAGAAGCATCCTTGAAAGCAAAGCACAACCACAACACTAACCAAAAGCAGTTAAGCAAAAAAAAATAAAATGAACAAAAAAAAAAAAAAAAAAAAGGATGACACACACCTGTGTCAGATGATAAATTAAGCCGAAGGACAGCGTGTTAATTTTTCATGCAATGCTTTATTTATTTTGTTATATTTTTTTGTGTTATAGTCTTTAAAAGGTTTAAGGTGATTAAAATTATAAAACCCCGAAAATATCTACACACTGTTTTTTTTTGTTTCACATTCATTTTTATAAATATTGTACGAGTGTATGAAATGAAAAAGGTCAAAACGGTCGACGAACTTTATTTAGGGACAAACGTGTGCAATTATAAACAAGCTCGTCGAATTATTTTAGAGCTCCGGCTGGAATGTATATCTCTGTGTATAAGTATATTTTATTTTGGGGAAAAGTGCTTGGGGCATCATCAGGACTTCCGCTGCTTAAGTTTTGTGTTTGCATGAACTTAAAAGGGTTTTATATACCCGGTAAGTGTTATCTCTCACTCTGTGAGGACAGGATCAGAAATAGAACATTTTGTTAACACATGCACACCACCTCTATCTTAATATCTCTCGTGGCCATTTTGAAGTAGAGAGAGGAATAATATATAGTTTGGGACGATTATAGTCAAGGTAAATGTTGTGTCTGTCGTAAAGATTTTCTGTTAAGCATCTACAGATTACGTGTAGGTACTTAGGTTTCCTGAGTGGCTTGACTATGTTTGCACTATAAAGCAATACCAGTTTATTTAGTGGAATTTAATTTGTCACAGGAAGTTTGTTTTAAGATTATGTTTAGACTGATTCTAAAGATATTTATTCTTCATGATGTGAATTTCGCAGTCACTTAACGGGTTATGTCGGATATTTAATAAACGGTGTAGACAAAATCAATAACTTTTTGTTGATTTCGCGTGGAAAGGATTATAAACTCATGCTTGTTGAATTAATACTTTTGAAATTAATTAATGCTGGTTTTGACTCATTGTGTCACCATCCAAAATTACAAGTTGAGATTGGTTAATTTTCGATTTTAAGAATGAAACAAAAATGCTCAGAATACGTTTTGTCCGTTATCAATAAACACTATAATAGGTAGTGATGTGAAGATTATTTTTTTTTGGCTCGCGTCTGGACAATATTGTGCGGGTATAAGCATTTACTTTAGGTTTTCATTAGTTCGTATTCATAAGCTAAAATTAAAGCAAACACTTTGTTTTTTTTTCACGTTACGAAGAGCTCGAGAAACTAAAAACGTGCTAAAACATTCACTTGAGAAAGATTTCTATGAATTCACTAGATACTAATGTGAAAATGTAAATTAACCATCATGTGCACTGAGGGCAAAAAAAAACTACTTCTTAACTATTTTTCGGAATGATTTTGCTTCAAAGGTGATTCTTTATTTAAAAACTGCGCACAGTGATCCTAAACAGGTTTTAGGTTGACCTAAAATAAAAATAACAAAAATTAAAAATGAGGTGTTTTTTTGAGCCTCTTAAAACCGTAGTTTAAAAGAACTATTCTGGCAACTCTGCTCCTACAGCTTGAAAATTCAACGAAAATGTATGGGATTAATTGACGCGACAAGTTTTAGACAGTTTTGAATTTATAGAGATACTAGGCTAGGTGCATAAGTTTCGAAAATTGGGTTTTCTTATACATGGGTAGGTAATCGTTTCAAAAATACGTTTTAATAACATTACATAAGATTGTGCCTTTCAGTTTATTTGTATATGGCTCACCGTTCAGATATTACTGCCATTCAAACTTTCTTGTATAATTCAAACAAAATTGCATTTGTTTTTTGTGAAAGTTGTGGTGCAATTTCTAAACGGTGAGTGATACAAACTTTTAATAACAGTTTGTTGTTAAATTAACAGGGATTCTACAAAAGTTAACTTGGCATTTTTTTCAACAAGAAATTGCAAAAAAAAATATTTATACTGTTAAAAATTGTTTGTTTAAATCCAAAATAATTTTACTGTACACAAAATTAAGTAATAAACAACTGATAAGGTCGAAAAAAATCTAATTTTTAACAAAGAAACTAGTTACTTTAAAACTGATATGTACCTCAACAACAAACATTAACACTGAAGGCTTGGTAAAACGGCCTCTAGAATATGTAACCGTTGTTTATACACACTAAAATCCGCTTACAATTTTCTCCTCACCGAATGCATAAAGAATATGAAATTTTTTAATCGATTTCAACCCAATTCGTTTATAATCACTATTCCTTTTATATCTTTATAAAAGAAAAAACGAATACAAAAATTTACCAAACATCTACATTCTATAGGAACTCCAAAAAGCACCTTATGAGAAGAAAGAAAAAAATGTCACTCATACACCACAGTGACCCCTTCAGTTATTTAACTTGTTTGCAGAAAAAATATTTTTTATCCAAATTTAAAGATCCCAAATATTAAATATGAAATTAAATTCCCAACACAATAAAGTAAAATAATTTCCCATTTAAGAATAGAAAGAAGAGAAGAGGAAACAATTTGCTCAACTACCTACTTTAACATATATTTTATCTTTCCATTTTCCAAAGAACTTATTTGATCTTCTACCTAAACGCTAACATGAGTAGGTTAGGAACATAAGTTCATCATCAACAACAACTTACATTTATTACATTAAGTCAAATTGAACTTTAAAGACTTTATTCGACCCACACATCATCTATAAAAGGTACATATATACTTCTTCCATTGATTTATATTTCTTAGAAGCATAAATTGATGCTTTTCTCTATCAAACATTTTTGAATTAATTAAAATGAATGCAAAAATATTTGAGTTTTGAAATTTGAATATTTTTGTATAGATGCTTACTATACGACTCATTCATTGAAAGAGAAATGCACACAGAGATCAGAGATTATTTATACTCATAAGGATAAACTTTTTTAATTAATTTACGTTTTTCTTAGTTCTTACATAATCTATATTCGTACATACACAAACTTAGAGGGTTTTTTTTACAAAATCGCGAAGTTCAAGGATTTTGCCATTATTGTTAATGAGATGCAAGTTATTTTATGGGGAAATGATTTTTTAATAGCATTGCGACTTTTTTTTAACTTTTCTTTTAAAATTTTATATGAATAAAGTGCATTTTGCTTGTAGCTTTTTCATAATGGAGTACTGTATGTGGTGGATTAATGAGTAGTTTTTTTTTTTTTTTCTAAAATAGTTCCATAAAGGCTTTTGCTAGCGGTATGATAAAGTATAAAAAGAACGTGGGAGACTTGCAAAAATATTAATTTTTCTTATTTTAAATAAAATATGTACTAAGAATTTTCAAGTCACGTTTTTATTTTTAGAAATTTCACATTATAATTTATTTTTATTATGATTTATTAGCAATTTCCATCATAGATCTGAATACTTAATGAATCGAATTATAGAAGGTAGAAAAAAAGATACGGTCGTTTTAATTATAATTTTAATAAATTTTTTTGATCGGATCTTCAAGATTTAGGTCTCAGAGGCTCAGGGAAAATTAAAGAGCCTCATTTTAATTGCTCTATATGGAAATTTTTAGTTTCTTGTTAAAAAATTCATGGCTTTAATCAAAACTACCGTTACCATGATGAAATGGTCACTGTGGTGTATGGGGAACATTTTTACTGATTTCTATAAATATAATTATATACATATTTATATATTTCTATAAATATAATGGCATAGCTATTGCTTTTTGCGTAAGTGTTAGTTTTTTTTATATGTCCTATTCTACTTTCACTTTCCGACTGTACGGAAAACAGTTTGATATTTCAAATGCATTCTTAGAGTTTGGCATCAAGCTCTTATCTCTCTTTTCCAAAATGCATACATTCGGTATTGAATTGATGATTCTCTTCTTGGTTGGATTAGAAATTACTTTTCGAATGGTTCAATTCAATTTGTATTGGATGGATTCAAGTCTGAAACACATAATATAAACGCTGCTTTCTAAAACTTTTAATCCAATTAATTTGGTTTTTTATCCAACATAAATATATAAATTTATGCAGTCCTTAATTGAATCGTTTATTTTCAAAACATGATTAGTCCACTTTTTTTCAAAATTCTTTTTTTTAACTGAATATGTTCTTGGGGGATAACCACACCTGCCTTCAAAATATGAAGCATCTACTCAGTCTATATTCGATTTTACAGCTAAGCGAAAAAAAATTTATTGTCAAAACATCATAAAAGTCCCGGACTTATCATCTTTTGAAAATAAACAGCAACTTTTTTATGAGTAAGACTACTCATAGAGAAGCTGACTACTGACTCAAAATCTTAAGTTGAAAGCGTCTTTCAAGTAAAATAACTACTCGAAACATTATATTCTATTCCCAAATGCAATTGTTTGATAGACTGAGGCTTTAAAAAAATTGTATTTAATTTAAAACTAATTTCACATTCGTTTATTTTCAAAGTATGATAAGTCCAAAATCGTTTTAATTTTTTATCTTCTAAACAATCGGTCCAAAAAGTAAATACCAAACGATATTCTGTAGCTAGGTAAAAGTTCTACAAAATATATTTTGTATACATTTTGCTACACTTAACAAAAGAAAATAGAACGTTTTTTTCTTCTCCTGAAAAATTTGAAATCATGGACTTATCATGTTTTGAAAATAAATGATTCAATTGGTAGAACTAATTTTAGTCAAAATTTACAAAAAAAATTTTTCTTATCATTTTAAGTACAAAACTTAAATTTTCAAATTAAGTTTCGGCAATTTTTTTTCAACTTGTTATCAATGCGTAGCCTTATACAGAAGAGGAAAGGTTCTATGTATTACAGTTAAAAAAAAACTACTTCATTTTCCTTAAATTCTCTTAAAAAGAAAGAAAATTTTTGTATTGAAAAATTTGAATATTATATAACTCGATAAACTAAATTTTCAAACTTTGTATATTTAACCTTTAACAATTAAAGGTATTGAATAAACAAAATCACTATATATTTAACTGTTTAACTTATAGATAATAATATTAGCGTTATCTGTCAATAAATTGCACTTAATTTTTTTTAATAATAAAGGAGAATGGGCAAATTTGTATGGAACGTGGACGCTGAGCGGCCATTGATAAATTCGTTATTTTATGATGTTATTAAGTCTTATATTATGTTTTGCAGGAGTTGTATCCTTGTGACGTACTTCAGAAACGGATAAAATGCACTTTTGCATTTAACACTTTATGCAGATTGTCTCTATGTTGTAGCTTTAATATTTATTTTAAGTGCATATCATGATACTCTGTCATTTTCCCTAACTCTGAAGATCTTAATCTTGAATATCCAACCACTAGAACCCAAACTATCAGCTTTTTTAAACAACAATTTCAAGCCTATTTTGAGAGTTTTGTTGTTAGATTTTTTGTTAGTTTGAATCGTTTGAAAAACTGTCGAACAAAAACAAAAGTGGTTGGCTTAAAAATCTTGTATTATGAGTTCTATTGGTCGGATTTTCAAGATCAATGTCTTCAGGGTCAGGGAAAATGACGGAGCTTCATATTATATATTTAAAATAAAAATATAATTCAATTTTTCTTTCACACATTAAACGATGCATTAACAATAATAATATTGAAATATATTGCATTCTTAAAGTAATACCGCGAAACTTCCAATGCAAAAGTTTTTCCTAAGATATAGCTCTTTCATTTGATACTAATTTCATTAATGCATTACATATGTATCTAGTAAAACTTTATTAAAATTCGAAGTTTTCCGAATATAAATATTTTTTTGTATAATGAAAGGTTAAATTCCATACTATGAAATGTTAACAAAGAAACAAAAATTAAAACTACATGCGGCGTTCTGCAGTGTCATGAACATAAGATTAAAATAAGCAAAAATATATTTAAAGTTAGATGATTGAGTGAAACTAATAGTTGTGTATTTTATTATTTATCAAAGCTAGCTGGACAAACATTTTTTTTTATTATTTTTTGGTATTCTATTATGAGTTACCACAAAAACAAATGTGTTGTTAAGTCTTAAAATGGAAGAAAATTTAATTTTGTTTCAAGGCCTTAGGCCCTTTATTTCAATTATTTGTTCTGACTTCGTCAAGCGTTTTAAAAATGTATCCTTATGTATCCTTCGTGAAATGGTGCTTAGGACCTCGCTCAATATTCTATTTATCAGAATCCGTTAAGGGTTTTTGTGAATAGCTGCGGCCGCCATACAATATTTTTTTTTTTGTTCAGATTTATAGGCCAAAAACGTATTTTCGATATTTTCAAAAATCGTAAATCAGATTTTTGTGAATCGCAAATTACTTTTTTAGACTCCTCATGATAATATATGACAAAAAGATTAAATAAAATTTTTCGATATTAAAATGTCAGGATTAATAGATGCAAATAATTATTTTATTCGTTAATTTAATTCAATAGAACAATATTGTTTGAAATTCTATATAAGAATAAATATATTTTTTAATATTTTATAAACATTTTTTTCAAAACTATTTCTATTTAAGTTTGATAAAGTATATTCTCAATATAATAATACAGTATAAAACTAATCAAATATATACATAATGGCTATGGCTATTACAGTTCGAGATTAAAATGTCAGGATTAACAGATGCAAATAATTATTTTATTCGTTAATTTAATTCAATAGAACAATATTGTTTGAAATTCTATATAAGAATAAATATATTTTTAATATTTTATAAACATTATTTTCAAAACTATTTCTATTTAAGTTTGATAAAGTATATTCTCAATATAATAATACAGTATAAAACTAATCAAATATACATATACATAATGGCTATGGCTATTACAATATCTCGCTTCGTTTTCGAGATATAGATAGTTTTGATAAACAACTCCCAAAATCGATTGCTCGATGTCGGCTCTTCCCCATCTATTTTGTACATATGTATGTACTCCGATGCCTCATATCGGACTTATAATAATTAGATATATATATATATGAAAATCAATAAGGCACTTGTAGAAATACATATTCAATATAATTAAACTGGTTTTCATAGCAAAAATTAAGTGTACCTACTTGGAACCACGAATTTAGTTCCGCTAGATTGGTAAAATTGCACACTGTGCGACGTCGCTCAGCCGCTAAGCTCTGTTCTATTTTTTTTTTTAATCCTGAGCGACGAACTACATTATATACTAAATTACCACGAACATTTTAGTAAATGGTGAAAATTATGGTTTCTTTTGAAGAAAAATATTTAAAAAATATTAATTTTTTTCGAATCGTTGTCTGTTCAAGAAGCTATAGCCTAAACGGATGGATCAATTCTCTTCAAACTTGGTATGTAGCAGTTTTTGGAGATTGTGCAGATGATTCTATGGAATTAATTTTTTTAGAACCTTATCTAACCATACCTGTGATGCACCTATTCTAGAAAAGTATAATTTTCTCAAAAACTCTTTTAACGATTAAAATAAAAAAAAATTAAGTGTGGGTTTTTTGAACAAAAAAAGATTTTTTCGAAAGTCATTATTAACGGTACCTGTCATAGAACCGTTTTTTTAAACTCTGAATTTCTCTCAAACGACTTATTAAATTTTATTAATTTTTTTTACGCAAAAGCATTTATATAGTCTTAGTATAAATCAAAAATAAAATTTTGGAGAAATGCATTTTTGCATTTTTGAAAAAATGTTGAATTTTTTTTTTTAAATCAAATTTTCCAAAACAGGTCATTAGATTCTTTTGAAATTTAGCTTTGAGCTATATTAACTACAATATGGCATACCAACTTTATTTTATTTAGAATTAGAAAATAAAAAAAAAATAGGCACTTCTGGGAATCGAACCTGGGACTCCCGCGTGCGAGCCGAAAACTCATCGAATATTTTGCACTTGAGGGTTTTGAAATTGCCGCTCAGGACGTGACCACCTCGTCGCTCAGGATTGACGCTCAGCCGCTCTGGACGTGGCCGTAGCCTAAGTGTATTTTACAGGTAAAATTTTTAAATTAATATTTTTTTTCAATATTCTGAGTTTGAGCAGCAGGCTTTTCAAAAACACTTCATTCAATTTACTTGAATTTAACTTAACAGAATTAATTAAATTCTATCTTTATTTTAAATACCTCAATATTGAAGGTTTTGCCGTTGTGTTGTGTTTTTCTTCGCATTTAGTTAATTTTGTGAGGAAATTCCTTCTACCACTTAAACAATGGAAAATATTAATAACCTTTTGATGTCATTTTATTTATAATTTAAAAAAAAAATGTGAAAAAGCGACAGACAGCGGCAATTAAAAAAAAAGTCATCAAAATCGGAACTGTCCGTCCAGTACCCCTGTTCGTAACTTTTATCACTGGCGATAAAAATTTATAACCACTAAAAAATCCAATTTATCCCATCAAAATTGAAGAAATTTTATTCAAAATCATATTTTCTTTCTTAATACTTTTGAAATTTGAAATAAATTTCGCTTTATTTATGGAAGAAAGTGGTTTTTTTAGACATTTAAAAACATTTACCGCCAGTGATAAAGTCACAGAACAGAGGCCCAGGTTCCCCAATATTGCCATCATCGTTATTTCATATCTGATTCTTATCTCTCTCTCTTTTTTAACGAATCTAAATGCTTAAGGGGTTATATCTAGTTGTAAGTGCAAAAAAACCTTCTTTTTTGTGGATTTTTTGTGAAGAGGCATTTAATTATATAAACATAAAGAATACATATCCATATAGCAAATTTAATGTATTAAAAGAATTCGCTGTGTACTTAAAAAAATATTGGGTTCCGTTATTTTTGTAGTAGATCTCCTAGACGACCTCCAAGAAAAAGGTGTCTGGCGGTGAGCAAGATATCTCTGATCCAAGTCACTCAAAATTAAAAAAACAAAAATATTCATTTTCAGGATAGACGAAAGCAGGTAATGAACGAAGGAATAGTCAAAATTTTGATTTTTGACAAAATGGCGGCTTCCCAAAGAAAAAAATTGTTTTTTTCACGAAAATTTACACTTTAAAGTGGCTTAAAAAATCGAATTATTGTCAAAAACCTTTTTCCTTCGTTCAATACCTAACAAAAGTATCTAAAAAAAATTGTGTAAAAATTTCAAGCCGATTACTCCAGCCGTTTCGGAGAAATTTTGCTCACCGCCAGACAGCTTTTTTTTGGAGGTTGTATAATAGATCTACTACAAAAATAACGGAACCCAATATTTTTTTAAATACACAGCGAATTCTTTTTTTACATTAAATTTGCTATATAGATATGTATTCTTCATGTTTATATAATTAAATGCCTCTTCACAAAAAATCCACAAAAAAGGTTTTTTTTGCACTTACAACTAGATATAACCCCTTAAATAGTGAGTTAGAAAAAATTAATTCATGAATTCCTGATTTAGATCGACTCAGAATTTCATCCTATTCATTGGGATTAAAGAACCCTTGCACAACTGAACTTGAAAGGAACCATTGCCCAAAAGTTCTTTATAATTAAAAATGTATTTGTGTTCTACTTTTTATTTCAATATTCTAAAAAAAATATATAAAAATTATAAAAACTCATTTACAATATCGATCAGCTTTCATTTTACTTCTTCGATCTAAAAGTGCTTCATGCAGCGTACCCGATTCCTTAGCCGTTTCCAATTCTTTAATATCTGTTTTATTTATTCTCAATTTTTTATCTTGGAATTTTTGAAATTTTTTCCTGAAAAATTAATTCAAACAATAAAATTCCAATTTTGTTTAAAGGAATCATTTAACTTACACATAATTCTTTTCAACTTCATTCAAATCTCCTTTTTCTTCTTTTGGTCCTTCATCAAGTACCAATTCCCTCGGAGCATTACAACGAATTACAGTGACTTCCATTTGTCCAACTGTCTTCCTCAAAGCAACGCATGCGTCATCTTCCGGGTCGATGGACATAAAATGACCCGTTTCACTTAGAAGAGCCATTTTACCATCCTTAAAAAAAAAGAAATAATTTTTGTTTAAAGAAATATTTATAAAATAATTTCTTCTACTTGAAAAATTGGTTCCCATTGTTCCATACTTCCAACTGCGTCTGATCTGCCAGTCACAACCCCGTCCTTTTCAATCTTTAAATACTTTCCATAACCCGACTTAAAAGCTACCTTAGAGTCATTAATTGGAAAAGCAGTGAAAATCTCCTCCGGATCTGGACCTTCACCTTCATTGTGCGGCGCTCCGAGTGTAAACAAACCATTGTCCATTGCTCGAACATAAGCACGTTCACCAAATTGAATTCCGACTGTTCCAGTGATGTCGGTTAGTGCTTTAGCTCGCCACCATCCACCGTTTTTTAGAGCATCCTCATCGACTTCGACTTTGCGTTGTTTTTCATGTTTGTTGTGTTCCTTGTCTTTCTTTTTGCGCTTTTTGTTTTGCCTATTAAAATTAGAGATTAAACAAGGAAGTTCTTATGGATTTTTGTGTACTAACTTGGATTTTTCTCCTTTGAGGACAAGTTTACCAATTCTTACACCTTCATATTCAGACATTTTTATTAAAAAAATAAGAGGTTTTATGAGAAAATTGAAAAACTTGGGGATTCTTGTAAAATTTATTTTTGTTTTTGTGTTGCGTTCAATGAAATAAATTTGAAGGTTTTCTGTCGAGACTCTAGGTGTCATAAAAAATAAAGATGACTTTTAGTTACGTATTTGTGACATTTTGTTACGTAACGTTTTGTAAGAGTTTTGAATGAGTTCATAAATACAATACATCATTGCTGAAAACACTACCTTACCTGCAAAGTGCTTCCAAAGAATTAGGTCTGTTTGGTTATTTCCTAAAGCCTAGTATGCAGCTGAAGCAAAAAGAAATTTTCCATACAAAATTTCCTGAGTGGAAAATTTCGTTTTGCTTTTCCTTTTTCAGTACGCAACTCTAGCGAAAAATTGGAGAGTTTTCACTCATTTGTCACTTAATATTTGCCGTCCTATGAATTTTTCTTGACTCTAAGAGCTTTGTTGACGGTTTTTTCACTTTAAATTCATTTATTTCTTGCTTTAAAAATTATTTTCTGTTGATTTTTCTTGATATTAAATTAATTTTTAATTTTTTTATTTTGACTTTGACAGAATACTCGATGATATTTTTTCGTTAGCATTTTCGTTGTCGACTTTGGAGATTTGAAAATTTTTCGTTTCGCATCAGCAGCGTACTAGGCTTTACCTCATTTGGGCTGTAGTGAAAACAGATGTAAAATTGTCAAATGTCAAAAATAAATCTGCATCCAAAATAGTTATCCCGATTTTAAAATATGAAAATAGTTGGAAAATAGTTAAAAATGACTATTTTTTTCTCTGTGTGATAGTGAATATCATGGATTTTGATTTATTTTTGACATTTCAATTTCTTTACATCCAGATGTATTTTTTAAACTGGTGAATAATATGGCCGTAAAGACTTAACTACATTGGCTCAAAAAGTGAAAAAGTACAAAAGTGAACATTTTCAAACGCATTTTTATATGTTTTGTCGGTATAGACCCAAAAATAAGCTTTCTGCATCATTAGTTTTAATTTTGTGGTCGGAAAAACTGTCAGAAAATGAGTTTGAAAATTTTCACTTTTTGACTTTTTGCAAAAAGTGGCCGTTGTAGTTATACCTTAACTATATTCACCACTTTGAAAAAGTACAAAAGTGAAAATATTTTTTTTCTCTCTAGCGCCATTTTTTGCAAAAAGAGTTCAAAAGTTGTTTTCTAGACAAAAACATAAGCTTTCTGCATCATTTGTTTTAATTTTCCAGCCGGAAAAACTATACAAAAATGCGTTTGAAATTTTTTACGAAGATAAATCATTTTCACTTTATTTGTACTTTTTTTGAGCCAATGTAGTTAAGGCCTTAGAAAGATCTACATTACCTACAAAAAATACAAACCAAACAAACCTAAACTTATCAAATCGAGTATCGTTCGACATTTTTCGAAACAAAATCCATCATTTCCACACACACACACACACACAACCTCCCATCATCCAAACCAAAAACCAAAAAAAAAAAACTGAAGAAAAACTTTCTGTCTTATTTGTTGCTGTTTAAACAAATTTCCTTCATTCAAAAGGGTAATTGTTTTAATAAATTAAATAAATATAAATTAAAAACATTACATTTCCACTCAAAGATCCTAAAAAATTAAAGTTAAAAACTTTCTTTTTCAATTTATGAAAAATACAATTTCTTAAGAATTAAAACCTTTACCACCCCGTCCGCACAAGAACAAAAATCAAACAAAAATTTCTCGCTTTCCTTTTCCCCTGCTTGCTCCTGTTCAAGCTTGCTTGTAAGTGTTGTTTCTGTCAAATTTCACACAAATCAAAAAATTTCGGCTTCGCCCCATAGATTTTTTTTCTCTCTTGATAAAAAATCCCAGAGTCTCATTTTTTTATTTTATTTTTATCAGAAAATAAATATAATTTTCTTCAAAAAAGGTAAGTTATTGAATAATGATTAAAATAATTGTCATTCAAAATTACTCTGGAAGAAAAAGTGGTCTCAGCAAAAAAGAAGAGTAAAAAAAAAACCTAACCTAGTTTAATGGCATTTTCTACAACTTCCCTGAATTTTCCTTCCATTTCCAAAACAAAAAGTTGTGGGACACTATTTTTTTTTCTTTCTTGCTCTCATGAAAAAAATCAAGTTTCTTATATTTTTTCTTTATGTTTTTTCAGATCTCGACTTTTTGTATTTTGATATTCATATTTTTTTTTTGTTGTTATTTGGGAGACATTCATTCATTCATTTTGGAAGAAGGAAAAAAAACTTTTTTCTTTGAAATAATTTTTGTTGGGTCCCGATTGAAGAAGAACGGGACAAGTCCCTTAAAACCCAAGAAGAAGCTACGCCACCTACTTTTTTTTTTTAAACTTTACACCGACGACAATTGACGAATTTTTTGGATTCAATTAAAAAGAGGAACAACAAGACACATTCACAGTTGTTGAGGAGAGTATCTTGTGTATTCTTGCCATGCCCCGCGGCAAAAGACGATCGAACCTTGAGATGGTCCCCGGCGAAGAAGAACGTCAAACCTCCAAGAGACAGAGAAATAATTACTCAAGGTAAGATTGTAGTAAAATAATGTTACAAATGATATTGAATCCCTTCCCTTGTTTTTATTTATTTTTGATTTTTTTTGCTTTTTTTCGGGTTTTTCAAGTTTCTCGCTCCTCAAGGATAGTTTTTATTTGTGTTGCGCTTTTATTTTTTTTGTGATTTTCTCAAGATTTTTTTTGCCGGATATAATCGATTGAGTCAGAGGTGAAGATAATTAACCCGGTTTTTTTTTTGGTTGGAGGAAAAAAAAAAAGGAAATCACTTGTTATCATTTTCATTTGGTGAAAATATTCTTTTTATTTTTTGTTTGATGTTGGTGGGATGGGATGTCATTTGTAATTTATTCTTTTGTGTTTTATTTGGGAGATTGGAAATTATTTTGAATTACCTGGGGATGTAATTCTTTAGGGAATTAGTTGGAAATCAAAACTTACTATACATTGCATTTCCACTGCATCCCTGACGTAATTGCAGTTTTTTTTTTGCCGGAACTGATTTAAGAACAGGAAAATGATTTCGTGTTTTTTGAGTCAAATGAGAGTACTTTTTTATAGAAAACATGAGAGAAGTAAAACATTATGGGATTCCAAAGTGTTTGGAAACAAATTTGGAATTACGTCAATCTTGCATTGGAAGTTCATTTGTTGGAATGATCACTTATCGGCATTAATATTTATTAATAAATAAGATAGATAGAATAATCGATAGTCACAAGTTGCATGGCATAAAACAAAGAAAATGATTGCAACTTGGGTTAACCACAGGGAGGGATACTATCACCCTTAATTGTAGAGGACTTAAATACTTAGGGTAACCCGCTACTTAAGGCGGCTGTACAATCCATTGTTGATTTGGGTTCCAACACAAAATTTTCTTCATCCAGTTCTATACTTACCAGCTGCTTCCAGTTTCTCACGCCATGTTGCTTGGGGTTCCCTAACACTTACAAGAGCCACCTTAAAAAATGCCGACGTCCCTCAAGGTTAAATTCGAAACCTTTTTGGGCCAGAACATTGTTATTCATGCGCTCCACATGACCTAGCCATCTCAGTCGATACACAATTAATCGTTTCGCTAGGTTAGTATTCTTGTACAACCCGTACAGTTCAATGCAGACGGGACCAAAATTCGCCGGAAGGCTTTTTCTCTCGAAATAATCTATTCCTTTGCATGATCAAGTTATACAAACTTATCTACAAAGCTATATTGTACTAGAAACGTTGGTGTCGTTGGTGCGCCAACATTTGAGCTAAAGACCGAGGTTTTCATTTCGTTAGTTTCTTACTTATTAAACAAGTCGAAGTTCTTGAGAAAACGATAGAGTTCTATATCCCTAAAATTACCATTCAAATTTGTGGGCTGTTTCATTTTAAAGGCTTCGTGGCATGATACACCTCAAATTTTTTACTAACCAATTTATTTAAATTCTAGTTCAAGCATGTGCATGTGCTTGGCTATATTAATTTGAAAGTCAACAGATCCTAGGTCTTAAGTTTTCCAACGTATGATTGCATACGTTTGGAATCATTTGATGTTAATATGCTGTATCGTCAGCCTCAGCATACAATGACAGGCTTTATGACCATTTGGATGTCGTTAATTTTAAGGATAAAAAAACGAGGACCTAAATGACTTCCTTGAGCAACCCAGGAAAAAGCAAAAAAAAGGATTACAGAACTAATTTCTGAAGTGCACACTATAAGGACTTTTTTAAGGTAGCAATATATATATTTTTTAAAGACAGGTTCAAAGCCAAGTTCGGTCAATTTGAAGAGTATAAGACTATTGGAAAAATTTTGAAAGGCCTTGTTAAAATCAGTGTATGCTACATCGACCTCCAACCCAGCCTCAAGCGCTGAAAGGATATAAGCCACGAATTTAATAAGGTTCAGGGTAGTGAATTCCCATGATGTCTAAGGGATATAAATTACTTACAGTGGACGTTTATAAGTTCGTATAGGATGCATTAAATATTTTGGCTAAATGAGAAAGTTAGTCAATAGGCCGATAGAACTTAACACCATAAACGAATATCGAGTTAGAATTAAACCTCAGCTTTACAGCCGCCGATTTTTGAAGACATAAGCCGTCGAACCACAAACGTTGCAAATATGTAATCTGTTCAAAGACAACAAGCGTTTTGAACATTTCAGATCCGGTTACGTTCAGATTTGCTGCTCTCTTCACAAGTTTTAATAATTATTTATCTATTGTTTGTTCTCCCCATGACTTCTTGGTATAGAATAAATTCTGTGTTCCCGACGTGAATATTGAATTATTCCTTCATCTCCCAAGTGATGAGCGACAGTTTTCGATAGTTACTGAGTTTGAGCTCGGCCGAAACAATTACCAAAAACCATGTCAGAGGTAGTGTAAATGAAGTTTTGGGAAACGAGGTTGATGATAGTTATTAGTAATTTCGACGCGAATACTTTGACTCGTGATAATACCGCCTTTTTTTTATATATTGTTAATTGCTCCATATTAATATTATATCACTTTAAAGTCTTTTTATCTAAAAGATGTAAATCTTAAAATTAAGTTCCTTTTCTAATTAATATCTTAATAATTCAAATAAATAACTCAATTTGCGTCCCCCACTATCTGTCATAAAAAGAGGTTGAAAAAATCAGATATCTTTGCCGAATCGATGTTCATATTTTGAATAGTTCGGTCGAGCCAGTCATACATTACACCGGGTGTTTGTTTATGTCACGCGACGTATCTGGGCAATTTTTTTTTGGGATTTCAAGTTCAACCATCGCCATAAATAGCTCTTGACACAGTGTATCATAGCATTTGCTGTTTGGAAGTAGATGAAGAGATTTTGTGCCTGGACTTGAAATTCGTTGATTTTTTTAGGATTTGGCTCAGTGTAAAAAATTGGTCTATAGCTCGTCTGCCTGTCGAAAACCATATTAGTAGGTACCGATTAATGTGAAGCTGAATGGTTTGAAACCATTAAATAGCACCTTTTATGCTTTATTTATCAGATATAGCCATAGAATCGCTTTTTTTGAAGGTTGGGTACATCGATGTGATGGCCCATCGATGTGATGGCATTTTTTTTTCAGGCCATACTTGATTAAAGGCTTGGCTCATGAGCTCTATCAACCATCACGCGTTTAAAGACCATCGCAGCGGGTAGTTTGTCTTTCAACGCTCTCCGGTATTTTTGTGTCTTCATGTCCTATATAATAAAAAACTTGTGAATATTGTTAATACATAATATTTAAATTAGGAAAAAGAGGACTTTAACTCAAGAAATTTTATTTTTTGCTATAAACGAGCTATTAGTCTGGTGTCGATGAGTCTATCTTTTTTTAAATGGCGCGGAGCACTATAAGTAAGTGTTAAAAAGTGGCGACCAATTAGTGATCTTGGCCAACATACATTTAAGCAAATTTTTTTCATCCAATTTTGAACTACCCATAGTAATGAAAATAGAGCATTTTTTTCCATTAGGTCACCTAATCGAAAAGGGTTCCTCGAGTTAGCAGCAGTGATTTGTATTCAGACATCAAAAGCTTATAAAATTATTTTTTTCAAAGTATGAATTCACTTGCTACTCTATTTGAAGAGGTGCAGTTGATAAAGCGAAGAGTATATGCATTTAAAAATCATATTAAACTTCTACGAGCAATAAAAACAAATCACTTTACACCATTAAATTAATTTCATTCGTCAAGCATCATTGAGTAAACAGAATAATTTTTTCGCAAACTCACTTTCACATAAAATGGTCGCAAAAGCAATTGTGTGATCGAAAAAACAAGAATTATTCGAAGTGATCTCCTACATACTACTTGTTCAATGATACAATAAATTGTTGTTTTATTTTATTTTATTTTAATTCATTGTCTGATTTTATTTGTATGTTGATTCAAACAGAAAAAAAGCATATCTTTTGCTGAGCAGCCAGATGTGTTTTTCTCTTCATTGTTGTTTATTCGGAATTCATCACAAACTCAAAGGTGGGCCAAAGTTTTTCTTTGACAAATCTATAAATAAACGGCTGCTGCCGCCGCCGCCGTGCGACTGTGAAAGAAGAACAAACATGCTCCTTTTCGATTGGAAAAGAATGACAAGAAAGTGAAAAAATATATATAAATAAAAAATATGTATACATTTTTTTTTTCTAAATTGTTTGCTTAATTAACAGAAGAACATAAATTTACTGTGGAACATATCAAATGGATAAAGAAAAGTAATTCTCATCGTGATATACCTATTTTACCTTTAAATCTTATCTTTTCAAGTTGTTTTGTTTCTTTTTTTTTTTTTGTTTTTTATTTTTTTGCTATTTTAAATGTCTTGGGATAGTTTAAATATAATTTTAATCTATTTTGTGATATTGTTGTATGTTGTATTAATTATTTTTAAAAATTATTCAACTGCATTTTCCAGACGCCACATAAAAGCCGAGGATTCTTTCAGTTCAAAAAAATGCATTGCGTGGTTCAGAGAATACACAAATCCCGATGAACCAGACACATTAGGTAATCTTGTCATTTTAGCTTTGAATTTTTTTTTCGATTTACAATTTAATTAAATGAATTATTTATGTTTTCTTTTTCTGTGTGACCAACAACTATTTGTTGTGCTTTTTTGTTCTACAAAATTTTGAAGGCCCTGATGGAATGGAAAAATTCTGTGAAGACATTGGAGTTGAGCCAGAAAATGTAGTCATGTTAGTTTTGGCCTATAAAATGGGCGCCACACAAATGGGATTCTTTAGTCAATATGAATGGTTAAAAGGTTTAACTGAATTGGAGTGTGATTCTCCAGCAAAGATGCAATCAAAATTGGAATATTTGAAGAATATATTAAATGATTCGAATATATTCAAAAGCATATACAGATATGCCTATGACTTTGCCAAGGTAAGTATATACAAACAAAATGCAATATCCAAGCAAGGTCATACATTTTAAAAATATATTAATTCTTTTGTAGGACTCAGATCAAAGAAGTATGGATATAGTGACAGCCAAAGCAATGTTACAATTACTTTTAGGCAAACACTGGCCATTATATCCACAATTCGCACAATTTCTAGACCAGTCAAAGTACAAAGTAATCAACAAAGATCAATGGTGTAATATATTGGAGTTCTCGAGAACAATAAGCAACGATTTATCAAATTATGATATCGATGGGGCATGTAAGTATTATTTTTTTTTTTATATATTCACAGAAACTATGACCCAATTTTTGCATTTTTGAAAAAAAAATTCATCTGAATTTTACAAAATTGATATTTACATGAATATCCTTTCAAAGGCTCTGAAGGTCGTGGATTCTTTTAAAGAATTTAAAAGTTTTGAATGACTCCCTAAGAGGGAAAATTGAGTTTTCTTAGGATCAAAATTGCACTTTCATTTGGTAATTTTTGGAATTGTCCCGATTCGGAATGCCAAACGAACAAATTTGAATCCTTTTTTCCGACTCTGAAGTTTGTCTGTGATTGTGTTTCCACACCGGCCAATATGAATAAAGAAATAATTTATTTGACCCCAATTAAATTTAAATAGTTTTTGCTTGATAAAGTTAAATAAAAAAATTAATAAGTGGTATTTTTTTAATGAGTGTGACTTAGCAAAGCACTTTTCGCAAAATTGGGAGTAATTTATTATTTTGTTGCTTCGGTAGTTTCTGTTTTATAGGGTGCTTCGTTAAGTTCATTTTAATTTTTTATTATTTTTACTCCGATAGTTTTGGAGTTATTAAAATTTTTCGCTCAGTTCGTGTGAACTTAGCAAAGCAGCCCCCCTCCCTGGATCGAATCCAAATTAAGTTTATATTTAGTTGCTAATTTATTTGTTATTAGTTCCGGAAATTTTAATTTTTTTGCTCCGTTAGTTTTGGAGGTATCAAACTAAGTCTGTATTTTGTTGCTAATTTTTTGCTAATTAGTTACGGCAATTTTAATTTGTTTGCAATGTATATATCAACTTAGCGAATTCAAACTAGGTTTATATTTTAATTAGGTGCGATAACTTAGATTTTGTTGCTCTATTATTTTTGCAATTTGATTCGTTTCGCTAATAGCAACAAAATAATAAACTACTCACACTCATTTTTTTATTTTACTTTATCATGCAAAAAGAATTTTCCTTCATAGATCAAACAAAATTGTTTAAAAATTAACCATGGGATTTGAAATTTAAATTATTTGAGTGTGTGTGTGCCTCTGTAATCGATTCCGTCTTTAAATCCGGAATGGATTTTCTCCTCCAAGAGTATCATGGTCATAAAAATGTCCATCTCTGCCTAACCGTTCGGACTTGGCGGTAAATTGTAGGTCCCTCCCATTTTTGAAAATTAACTAAGCATAGACCTTGCTCTTTCATGGGTAGTCGGCTACAAATTATTATTATTACTAACGGTATTTTATGTGATTTATTTAAAAAATATTTTCATTTGAAAAACTATGCTTTCCAAAAAATTTATTTCTTTATTTTCTTGATCCAAATCATCAGGAAAACATAAACATTTATGTTTAACAATCAATAAATACTTTTTTTTTAACCTTTTCTTAAGTGTGCATTTTTCCTCTAAATTGCACCAATTACCGATTCAAAGTATTTTCCTGATCGGAGTGGGCTTAAATTTTATATGAATAGGAAAAACCACAGTTTTTCTTAGAAGCGAGAAATTTACAGCTATGAGTGTGGCCCAATGAGTTTAACTGGTAGACCAGAATGATGTAGCTGTGGCTTTTGTCTTGTGTCGCTGTCAAAGTTAAAAAGTATGAAATTAGTATATTGGTGCCAGAATACGTAGCTGTGGCTGTGGCAAGGAAATTCGCTGTGGTACAAGTCGAGTCGACTTTTACTTCAAGCTACAAGCGCAATGACTTTTGACGTTTCTAATGTGGTTGCTCAGTTAAAATTATTTTTTTTCAAGGCAATTGACATTTTAGTGCGCCACATAATTCTGTTCATCTTTTCTACATTTTGAGCGATTTTATTTGACATCTTGTACCACGGCGTTTTTCTTTGCCACAAGCGAATTTCCATTCTGTTCAGCCAGTAACTTTTTTTTACTTTCAAATTAGTCTTCTTCTCTATTATTTTGTGTCTTAAGTAATAACTTAGTAATTTAAGGTGTTTAACAATTAAATGCTCATCTTTGGCAAATATAAAAATATCAATTGAAAATTTTAGGGCCTGTCATGCTGGATGAATTCGTGGAATGGTTAAGGCAACAACGCAGCTGTTCAAGTACCACAAGCTGAAATTAAAACATATTATCCTAGCGCTAGCGCAAGGAAAATTATTTAAATTTACGGGGTATAAAAAAAAAGAAAAAAATAAAATTAAAAAAAAAAAAAACAAAACTATTATGTTATCAATGCTATCAAAAAAAAAATCTTTAACATATTAAATTGGTTTTGTTTGTAAAAAACAAAAAATAATAAAAAAACAAAACAAAAATTATACATAGAAACATCAAAATAAAAAAAAGTCACTCACATTTTTAATTAAAAAACTTGTACATTAAATCAAGTGTAAAACAGTCAAATCGCGTCATTTTTTGTTTTTAATATATATTTTCTAACTTTTTATTGCAATCGAGAAAAACGAACAATTTATTACAAAAAAAAAAAGAAACAAAATGTAATTATCTTCTGTCCAAAATCATTTTTTTTTTTGCTATTTATTTATTTATAACGAGAACGAAAAGCAAACAGTGTTGTAGTAGGTAGTTTGTTTGTGTTAATAAGACCTCAAGACTTCAAACGTGTAGCTGCTCCAATTACATATAATAATACATATATATATATATTCTCCTCTCATTCCTTCTGTATCTCAATCACACATAAAACAAAAACACACAAAAAATAACAACTGAATCTTCCATACAAAATGCAAAAAAATATTAGTTATTTTAAAATTAACAAAAAAACAAAAAAACATTGTTACAAAAGAATGATTATTAATTTTAATTTAAAATTCAAAAATAATTGTTAAGTTTAATTTGTTCATAGATACTCGTAAATCTCCGATTTTATTGAAATTTTAAAGTCGTTTTGATTGATAATGGAGTAGGGATAATGAGAGTTTTAATTTGTTAGTATTATTTAAGAAAAAAATAAGTCGATCATTTTTTAATTTTATTTTCTATGTTTTAGAATGTAATTGGTATTTACTAAGCGATTTTTTGAGTTTGTTTATTTAACTTGTTTACATATCAGACGATTATTTGCAGTGAATTCCTCGGCAAAATTTGTAGAGACAAAAGAAAACATTTGCGAGGCCCTGAACTATTAAAAACTCCTTGTTCCTTGTAAGAACATAAGGTTGTATTCCCCCTCAAAAACATTACAACCTTGATCTCACTCGAATTTGGCAAAGAATTTTAAACTGTTTGGCATAATATTGTATTTGGTCCTTTGTTCACAAGTTTGCCTCGTAGGCCCATTTCATAAAAAACCGGCGACTGGCTAACCGGCCAGGCAGCTAGTTACAATCCGAAATGATTATTGAACTCCAAAATATAAAGAAAAAAGGCCCCTTATCTTGTCAATAAGAAATGAAGGGCCGGCACACTAGTTTGTATTCGAAACCGGATCGACGGTTTCGCTTTGTACGTGTGTGCCCATAAGAATGTGTTCCCAGAAACCATAAAACTGCGCCGGCTTCGTGTGAAATGGACCTAACTTTCCACAAGACATTGATACTTAAGAGCAGAAATCTTAGTCTTGTGTACCTTTCCGAACCCTGTGAAGCTTCCAGTTGTATGTGTACTTCGGTACACTCTTGTTGATCTTATCTTACTGATAATCTCTTCTCACTGATGATCGAATCAAATGAAGACATTTAAAAAAAAAAGAAATCAGGATATCTGACTAGACTGTGTGAGTCGATCTTGGCATAACGTCATGGGCCGTTTTATTGCACGGAAGTGTTTTTACAAAGATTGACTAAGGAATTAAAAAATAAAGACTAAAATGGTGGTTCATCAAAAAACGCATGAATTCAAGCGTATACCTAGAAGAGGATAAATTTCATCTAAATTAGTTAAATATTAATTTCTTTTTTCATCTTTCCATTCAATGTTGCACTTGAACATTTTTCTATTGTCATAACAAAAGAAGTGACCCGAAAGAGCAGGCATGATATTATAGTCACCAATTTCTCATTAATACTGACACTTGGATTGTAATTTTAGAATAAGAAAGAAAATGTAACATACAAGACCCAAGAACATTCAATACAATCCATGACAAAACACATTAAAGAAACGTAAAAATACATTGAATGTATGTGTGTCATCTAGGGAAGGATCTACATCACAGCGGGGATGTTTGTTGCTTCCGGTAGCATCCAGATCAGTCTTTTGTACTATATTTACACAAGAACAAGGACGTTCTTTTATTGTAAAGTAATTTCACGTTCAGACATCATAACACACAAATCTTATAGATTTGATAAAAAAAAATACTTTCAACGTCCATTCCATTCCCAGGTTGACTTTGTGTTTCAGTACGTGACATTTTTTTTTCTAATCTTATTCGGCCCTAGCGAGGTATCTGTCCGATTTCATACGAAAAGGAGAGTTTATGCCTCGAAGCGAAATTCGTATAAAATCGGTAAATTTTCCGCTCCGACGGATACCCCTCTGGGCCCGATTGTTAATAAATAAAAAAGTTTAATTGGTGTGCTTCTCAGACATGACAAACGTGACAATCTTACAATAAAATAAAAACCATAATAAGGCTGATTTTTATGTATGCACCTTTTTGCTTTCAAAAAATCAATTCACTAACAGAATTCTTTGTGGTATATTGTGTTAGGGTGTATAGAGATTAAAAACGTTTTATTCCATTTTCTATTTGCCACGTTAGATCAAAATCTGGATTTGAGGCACTGTGTTTTTATATAGAAAAGTTTATCACACACAGCAAAATGCAAATATCTATCTCATTTTTTTTCCATTTGATTTGATAAAATAAGATCAGCAAAATATCTCCAAAAGTTTTAAGTTGAAGCATTATTCTCGATTTCATGTTGGACTCTTCACTCAAGCTATGATTACACGGTCAACGCTTGATTCGCTGTCGTCGCCAAAACTGTATCTTCAGACGCGTTGACCGTGTTTTCCTATATTTATTTTTGCTCGAAGGGGTCGTTTACCAAAAAATTTCTCAGTTAAGTTTTTTTTTCATCTGAAAAATTTTCTTCGAACAGAAATTGAGGAAACGACACTAAAATGTTATAATTATGCTCATGTCTTGATGCTTGAAATTGAGAAATTTAGGTGATAAATCCTTTTGAAGTTAAGTGCGCTCTCAAATATATGAAACGGGAACTGGGTATATCTGTCTGTGAAAAAAATTGAGCAAATAAAAAATAGAACTGGCATCCTTAAATTCTTCCAAAGCTAACTCTCTGATATCCCAAAAAACTAAACAGGCTCCTTTCCATAAACAACGAGCACTTAAATTTCAACAAAATCGGATTAAACTAAACAATTAACCAAAACAAACAAATAATAAAATAAAACAAATTACCAACAACAACAACTAAAACATATTTATAAACTTTCAAGTGATATTACATTTTTTAAACATTTAAAATAAAAATAAAATCAGATCAAAATATAAATAAAACACAAAATATTACAAAACAAAAAAACAATAATGTTTTCCAATGCCATGATTAAAATACAGCTAATTATATTCAAACAAACCATCGAAAGGAAAGCAATGGAGATATAAATAAAAAAAAATAAAATTTAAAAACTACTGATAGAACTAGAACACAAGAAAAAAAAAAAAAAAAATAAGGAAAAAAAAAAAAAAACCGAATATGTATGATTTAAGATTAAAGCTAATTGATAAATAGTTTAGTTTTTTTTTTCATCTAGTTTAAGACATGTTTCTGTATAACACTAAAAAATAATTAAAACAAAAAAAGAAAAAAATACCTACTTTAAACATTTAAATTTAAAAAAAGCAAGACAAAAATGTAATGAAAAAAAAAATGTATAGGAACACAAAAAGATATTTTCAAATAAACTCAAAATAAAAATCAAAACAAAAAAATAGTAAAAATAAAACACAAATACAAAAAAAAAATAAATTTTGTTATTTTTTACTTGAGATATCTACACTACAGTCCAATGGTCCAATATAAGCAATTAACTTAATTCATGACTGGGGGTTGATTTTATGAATTGAAGATTTCATTTCTAACCTGTACCATTAACCACACGAATAATTAAATTTTTAATAAAGTTTTTTTTTTAAGGCCTTTAAAAAAAGGTCAAAAAACGGCTTATAAGGGTTGTTGAGATATGTATATTTCGGTTTTTCATCATTATGAACTCTTAAGACCTTTGATTGTTCATTAATAATTTTTTATGACTCTCCCTTTACGCATAAAAAAGTTTTAAAAACCTAAAAATTGTAGCCCTGGATTGGTAGGCCATTTTCAGAAACTTGAACATAGTTGGAAAATTTGCAGAAACAACAATAATTGAAAAAAAGTTTGCAAATCATAGCTTTAAATAAGGAAGGTAAATCGCAGCGGGAAGTGGCTTCGCAGTTGGAGTTGCACGCTCAAACTTTTTGAGGATGAAACACGATCAGGACGCCAACTTTTCATGAGGACCTGCTTATAGTAGCAATAAGCAAACGAAATACGTGGTGAAATATACCCAACACGGAATAAGCCAGATGCTACACTATTTGGACGAGGTGCTGTTTGGAAAACCCTTCTTCAACCACCACAAAACGAGGTGAAACGTTTAGAGAGAAGACTATAACATCGATCGATGAATTCAATCTCTAAGTATTTCGTTCAAAACGGAGTTTTCGGTAGTCACAGCGGTGAACATAAACCCTACCTGACTGTATAGTTCCCATCATCAAGCATGGAAGCGGTTCTTTAATGGGCTCGAGTTTTTTTTTTCTTCAATTGGAGGAAAACTCTTTGATCTCTGGACTAACATTAATTGGGGAAGGATTCGTATTTCCAAGGATAATGAACCTAAACGCACGTCCAAGTTATGCCACGACTACCTCAAACAGAAGACGAAGAAATCCTTCAAGTCTTGATATGGTCGCCGCAATCACCGGATATAAACGCAACAGAGTTGTTGTGGGAAGATAGACGGGTCTGGGATCAATGTAGCTCATCGGAATCTGCGCTATACAGTATATTACATGACTATTGGAACAATATACCACAAGAAACAATAAAGAATATTATAGCTACAAAGTAATCTAATTTAGAGGAGGCTTTTGCGATGAAAAACCAGTTTAAGCTTTCTAAATAAATTCCTATGTTTTAAGAACTAAATGAAAATAATTTTTTGCTTACCAGTGTTTTAAGACAAAACAATGGGAAATGGGAAAGAAAATCTCAAGTAAACCAAAATCTAAGAACTCTATTTAAAAGAATGTTTCATAAGTAACTTACACACGACAAGACTGGCTCAACCTCTTAAACAAATAGTAGACAAAGGTCCACCCAAGTGTGTATTGTATACGCTGAAATTTCCAAAACCACAATCCAATAACAAAAAAAAAACACCAAAAATTTCACTCGAATTTCTACCTAATTGTATAATTTTTTTTTTTTGTTTTTATTTTTAGAAAATGTTTCTGTTATAAAATACAAATATTTTTAACAATTTGATAAATTTAAACTAACATCACTCGCTGTTCCCTGTGGGGTGTGGAATAAATTTTGTTTAAGGTTTAAAAACACAAAAAAAAAAAAGAAAAAAATTCAGATGGGAAAGAAAGGACACAAAAATCTACAAATATCGTTTTTTTTTCTTCTACATCAAACAGCAACAAAAATGAAAAAAAAATATAATAATTGTTTCTATGTTATGCTACGTTAAAATTTAAACCAATTACATTATGCTACATAATCCATTATCATTCTTAAGAACTAATTGCTGATCTCTGGAAGTTCGTGGCATTGTCATTGTCTTTGTTGAGCTGTGCCTCAAATTATTACTTATACCACTGTACAAGCTATTATTGGCCATAGCTAGCTCTGTATTGCTCATGCGACGCACTGTTTCAGTACGTTTTTTCGATTCAATCCAATTTGAATTGTTTGCAACGTTGTTGTTATTGACATTTGAGGGAGGATTGTCTAGAATCTCTGTCGATGATTTATTCTCCATTTGTAAACTCTCTTCTCTTGCAGCTTCGTTGTTTTCAGCTGCACACTTTTTCGCCGCTGACGCAAGGACGTATTGATCGAGGAGATAAACCTGTGGCTGCAAAGCAATCATAAAACCACGATAAATACACTGTTCCTCTAACGACCATTGTGTAATCTTCTTCAATGCCGTCTGTATTCGATTACAAGATGCTATCGACTCACTACGAACAACAAAATTAATTATACGACCAATTGACGCAGCATCGAATAACAAAATCGACAAAATCAACGCATAATCAATACAATTCGCCTCGATGAACAATTGCAAAAGATAACGAATCTTAACGCTTAATTTTTCTGGCAAGATTTTGGCCCGCGCCTCGGCTTGAAAATTAAAAGCAGCAAAATTCATTTCATCATGCTGCAGAGATGAAAACCTTCTTTCCGGATAATTCTCATCCAAAGTTTGTGAATTCGAACGGGATTTATTAGAGACTTGTGTGATAAGTTCCTCACTTTCTTTTATTGCCGGGATAGAATGATGGTGATGAGTATTTTCAACTAAAGGAAGACTAAAATATCCAGACTCTGAAGTCTGACTCGATGTATTGCGACATTTTGACAAATCGTTGTTTGGCAATAGATTAGTTTCGTGTACTTCGTTGCCATTGTTTACATAAGGTGGTGGTAATTTGAGCTCTTTATGCATTAGTATGAGAGCCGATACAAAATCATCGAGTTTGGCCGATCTATCTTTTTCTTGTGACAGCCAACTGACCAAATGGAAGTCTAAAAATGCACTCATATAACCTAGATCGATGAGTTTACAATTCTCAAGAAGCATACGTGCTTGGCGTTGCAATATTGTTTCAATGAAAAATGTCTCACGTTTATCCTTGGAAATGCTTCTCTCGGATTTGCGACGGAATGTGATACCAGTCGGTGCACTTGCACCAGTTGGTGGTTCTTTTTGTGATGTTAATGTCGGTGTTGTCGGCGGAACACTACCCGAAATGCTTTCTCGTTTCTCTTTGTCCTTCTTGTCTTTTTTTTCATTGCGATTTGTATTGACAATCGGCGTTGAAAAACTCCGTTCACGTGCTATTGAACCCAGAATCAAATTAAAGACCTCTGGATTGGGATTAACTTGATTTGGCTGTTGAGTGGGGGCAATCTTTTGATTTACAATCATGGACGAACGTGGAGAATCAATCTCATTGGGATCTATAGATTTGAGAAATCGTATTAGATCCTTGGCTAGCTCCCATTTGCGGTTCTCCAAAGCTATATCCAACAACAAAGTAGCATATTGCTTACTCACCGCCGAAGGCTCCAAATTTTGTAATATAATCAAATAACTTGCAGCAGTTTCTAACTCTTCGCTTTTCAAACACTGTTGAAATAAATCCTTTGGCTTCCCAGCCACTGAAAACAGATATGGCCATAAGGCAATCTCTGTTTTCCTCGCACATTGCACAATCGTTTGCATATGAACTGGAAATTCTCGAATAAAATCTAATATACTCGGCAATAAAGCATCCGGAATTGGATCTTTACTTGTAGCTTCTTCCTCTAGAACTTCATGCAAAAGAAGCTCCAACGAATGTGGAAAATATGGTAACGCACTACAAGATTTAGCTATCTCCCAGGCACTATACCCAAGATTTCGTTTAATTAATTGACGTAAAATTTTATGAAGGTACACTTGGCTTTTTCGTTCCAACAAACAAAATGGCAGTGAGAAATGTGAACTCGATTCGTTGGTATAAAGAGTTGTTTCATTTTCAACACCCAAAACAATGACATTGTCAAAGAGTATAACCAATGGATAGAGTTTCAATGGAAACGACAACATAATTCTCTTTGACATAAACGAATGCAAACGATGAGAATCACGTACTTCTTCATTTGGTGGTAAAATTGGCAACCATACTCGCATTCCATGTGATCCACTATACAACCATAAACAATCACCCATTGGACTTCGATCGGAGTTTGATAACCAAAAGCATTCAACACATGATGCTAGACAAGTGGCCATTAGATGATTGATGACGCTAGTTCGAGCATCTCTTTGCACCATTAGAATCCTTCCACTGACATTGAAAATTATAGTTTCCGGAGCGTTAGCTTTGGAGGCAAGTTCATTTTTCAAATTTGTTATTGTCAAAGAAACTATACAAGCTGGATGGATACAGATTCCTTTAATGTCCATTTCATAAATGCACGAAACATCCATGTTATAGGCATTCAATTTCTTTAGGGCAAATGTACTGACTATTCCATCAGCTGTTAGACAAATTAATTGATTCTTAAACATATTCAACGATATTACCGGTGCACGAACTTGAATCTTATTCCCAAACTGGTTATCTAGCTTACACTCTTCCGGATAGCATCGAATCTCATCAGTTCGATCAAGCAAGCTAAAGCATCCCAGGACAATAAATCCCCTCCACCACATCAATCCTCCAGTAACAACAAAATCCTTTTCCTGTGATTCATTGCCAAATAGTTTCCACCTCTTGGTCAGCAGAGAATAATGAGCCAATCCAGTTCTCCCAGCTACAGCAACATGCATACCATCTGTATCTATAGCTGAATATCTAATCGGCCAATTTGTTGCCGCATAAGTCAATGGAAGTTGTAATACACTCCAATATTTACTTTCCGATAATATACTTGATATATCAACCGATTTCTGAACTTCCAAATTATCTCCGGAATCAAGAGGATTCACATTTAAATCGGCTTGATTATTAGGAAAGATGAATTTCGATCCAAAGTAGATTTTTTCAAGATTATCACCTTGATTTAGATACAAAGTATCATCGGATTGAAGAAGAATATGAGATGTCGATGCCATGCTTGGATTCATAGTCAAAGCACTTTTGACAAAACTCAATTGGAGAACTGTTCCTTCTCGTCGAATCAAAAACAATTGATATCCCTCGGTGGACCATTCCATTCGATCTACAACAAGTGGATTATTTCGGAGTAAGTCGACATGGATTCCAAAATCCCAACTGAGGGAGGACATAAGCATCGTTCCGAAGGTACTCCAAAGAGATATACCACCATTGTCCCAAGCTACAATTAGCACACAAGAATCTGGTGACCATTTGAGCTCATTTACAGCTCCCAATGTTCCAGGGAATTCCTTGGAATTGAGGGAAAGTTTGTGACAAAATTCCAACCCACCCGTACTGTCTTCAATTGCATAGACAGCTACTTCTGAGTTTCTCCTGCCGTAAGCAAGTAGTCTAAATTTGTGATTGACACTACAAACAGTAGCATCATCAACATCGGGCACCCAAAACCCATGCATTTTCTGGTGGACGCTAAGAAAAGCCGCTCGGCAGTCATTAAAGACTACAGCAAAGCCACCAATAAATGGAGAATACTCCATAGCTGATATAAAGGAGTTTCTACCAATTGGAGGGAGGTTTTTCAGATTGCTATTTTGATTTAAATAGAATGGAATACTTCTTAAATCGACAGTTGCTTGATTTCCTTCGAAATCATCCCATTGTGTTCGTACAAACTCACAATTCGCTGTCGTCACAACAATTTCAGCTAAACTAACACAACAAAAAGTTGTTATTACCGAGTCCATAGCAATTGTACAAATCTCTTTCAAATAAAGTCTAGGAATGACTTCTTTAATAAACAATTCAGCGGAATCTCTTTTCAAATTGGACAAAGGAGAATCAACTTGAGTTAGAACTCCAGCATTATTACCATCGACTTCGATTTTATAGAATAACAAATGTCCATAATCAGTGACAACTGCTAATTTACTTGAATCTGGTTTCCATACAATCAAACGATTGTTACCATGTTGTTCGATAGATTCCTCACTTCGTTGATGAAATGTTATGGGAATCAAAGGATTGGCATACCAAATGCCAATAAAACTTTCACCAATTGCAGCAATGAGAATTTTAACAGCATCGCAGGCGATGTGACGGATTGTATTGTGTTCGGAGTTGAGTGAGAGATTGATGGCCTTTGGCCAGCCAACAGGAAAATACATGATATGTGTCCAAGTTATCTTTAAATCAAATAAGAAAGAAGGATTATCATCTTTAAAATGGAAAAAAACTACTTGATTAATAAACTTACGTAGTTGTTTTGAAAAAAATTAGAAAATCATTTTTTTTTTGTTGTTTTGTTTTTCCTTGTGATTTTTTTCTTTTGTTTTTTGTTTCTCTTAATTTAATTAAATTTCTTCACACAAGTTTTCTTTTTTGTTTCTTGTTTTAATATCAGGACTTTGGTAATTGAATATATTATATGGAAGCAGAATTTTTACAGCATTAAACATAAATTTGATAAATAAATTAACACTTAAAACATTTTTTGGGTTTTTTCTTTTTTTTATGAGAAATTTTTGTGAGAATTTTTGTTGTGAATTTTCTTTCTTTTTTTTAGTAGTTGTTGAAGTCAAAAAAGAAAAAAAGTGACAGGAAGCTGTCATGTGGTGGGTGGGGAAATAGAATTGACAAATGACATTTGAGGATGGTGCCTTGTTGGAGAGTCGATAAGGTAGTTGAGTGTTAGGCTCGGTTCACACATGCGTGTTTTTGTATTTTCTTGTATATGAACGATTTGATTGTATAATGTCGTTTTCCAAAACTATTGAAGTGAATCACTCCTTTTTTGTGCAATTTTGGAATTTGCTTACGATGAATTTGACAAGTGGAGTGTCAATCGTTTGTAAATCGAAATAATAAATAAAATTATAATACAATCTTTTAAATTCACTTTTATTGATTTTTTTCAATACTTTATTGATTTTTTTTTTATAAATAAATATAATTTTGTTCACAATAAAAATTAAAACAGCCACCCAAGAATTTGACAAGTAGTCCATGAAGATAAATATAGAAGTATTGGTAATCACTCCGTCACGCCTTCAAAATTTTGGAAGTGAAGAATTCACTCCAAAAATTCACTCCTTTTTCAATTTTGGAATTTGAAATCACTCCTTTTGGGAGTGATTATATAGCTAGGAGTGAAACTTTTTGAATTTTGGAAAACGACACAAAGAATACGTGAAGCAGCTATCTCTTTCTTGCATGCAAGATGAAATAAATTTCCCCTCCACTAAAAGGACAGACATAATGTACTAACAATTTTGCTTCTATAATGCTTTACAGAAGCAACAATTGCATCTGTAAAGCTTTATAGAACCAAAATTATTTGTCGGGAACAGGGTAGTACAGTTCCATTGCTAAATTTTTCCTCTTTTTGACGTTTGTTTCTAGAAAATGTAAAAGTAGAACGTGATTGGGCACAACAGTGTGTAGCCACCACATGTGATTTTTCAATCGATTGAAAAATCACTGTGTAGCCAGTGCCCCTGTTCTGTAACTTTTATCACTGGCGATAAAATTTTTGAACGACTCTAAAATCCATTTTATAACATCAAAATTAAAGAAATTTCGTTCAATATCATATTTTCTTTCTTCATAATTTTGGAATTTGAAAGAAGTTTTGCTTTATTTATAGAAGAAAGTGGATTTTTTAGACATTCAAAAGCGTTTATCGCCAGTGATAAAGTTACAGAAAAGGGGCCCAGGCACTTACATAGATTGGCTTCCCGGCACTTTTTAAAAAAATAAAAAAAAAAAAACAGAGGACAAAGTTATTTTTGTTTTTTTCATTGCTGAACTACTTCATTTTTATTTTGGTCTCATAACTAACTGAACGCAGCCACACCAGTTTACCCAACGTCACATGACAAAATAAAAAAATCAAAACGGAATAACGAATGACAGATCAAAACAAAGACCATTAAAAAAATCTGTCTACAGTAATTTTTATATATTTTTGGTGTATTTTGTGTGCCTTTCACTTTGCAATTTTTTTTTATTAAATTTTTAAAACAAAACCCTTAATTGAATTGTATAAACAATTGAAATATACAAACAAGAGAACAACATTAAAAACAATGGATCCACAAGTCTATGATTATAATGCAACTATAGATTTGAGTTTAGACAAACAAAATATTGTTCGTCAACTCAGTGATATGTTTTATGGATATTCACTTATTTATATTCGTGGTATTTGCGAAGCATGCTTATGGAATGGTAAGTCAATATAATAATTAAAATATACTTGTTCCAAAACAAACTACGCAGTAAAATTGTTTCTGTCTTGTCTTTTTCTCATTTTTTTGTATTTCCGCGCGCCTTCTTTAAGTCGACTTGTGTATTGATAAGCTGATAGGAGAAGGCAATGTTGATATTATCAATCATGAACCACCTAAACAACAGCCTAATACCACCACAACACTTAACTACAGTCAGACTGTTCAAAAACCAAGTGTTAGTGGTGCTGTCCCCAAAACCGTTTCCACGGTGTCTTCCACGAAGCAATCTTTTCAAGATCTTCCTTCGGCTTACGCTCATGTCTACAATGACATTGCCAAAGGCTACAAGGTGCTTGTTCTTATGCGTGGCCCACCTGGAAGTGGAAAATCTTATTTAGCCAAGTCAATTGTAAAGAAAATGTTGCCCGGGAAAGATTGGAAAGATTTTGTCCTCGGAGCCGATGATTATTTCTTTGATGTACGTGGTAGATATCGATATAATGTAGATCGATTGGAAGATGCACATCAGTATTGTCAGACTAGAGCTAGAGAGAAGATGTCACTTGGATATAGTCCGATATTTATTGACAATACAAATCATGCTCTGTGGGAGATGATGAGTTATGTTAAAGTTGGCGTTGAAAATGGATATATTATAGAGATTGTTGAACCGCTAACGCCATGGCGTAATTCGGCGGGTAAACTGGCGGCGAAAAATATTCATAATGTGCCGAAGCAGAAGATACAAAGGATGTTGGATAGATATGAAGTTGGGACGACGAAGGATTTACTTGGGGTAAGTTGACCTAAATCAAAAGAGACTAAACACTAGGATGTGTGTCAAAGTGCTCAATTATGAAATTTTTAAATGTAATAGCTTATAAAAGTTGCATTGCTTATCAAAATTAAATTCTGTCTACAATTTTTATTTGAATTAATGTTTTTGGATCGCTCAAAGTAAAGGAAGATTAGTAGACCGAGAGCCCACAGCAAATTTGGGGAGTGGAGGTATAACCAAAATGTGAGTATGCAGTTTTATAGCCTTATGCCTTCTAATGACGTATTCGAAAGTCTGGCAACTTTAAATCACGGCTTTATATGGTTTTCGGGGGGGTTAAACAACGCGCGTTTTCCAATTAATGTGAGTGGGCTAAGTAAGAAAAAATTCACATTCTGAATATAAGGAATGATGCTCTGTCATTTCTCCTAAGCCTCAATACCTCAATCTCGGTGATACGACAAATAGAAATCAAGATATAAGCTTTTTTAACTAACCATATCAACTCTTTTCTTGGAGAGTTTTGAGTTCAAAATAACAGAAAAAAATGAACAGAAAAGCTTATATCTTGAGTTCTATTAATCGCATCGTCAAGATTGATGTCTGCAGGCTTAGGGAAAATGACAGAGCAGCAGTTGCTGTATAAAGAATATGAAATAGTGTGAATTTAACGCACTTATATAAATTGGAAAACTCACATTTTCAACCCCTCGAAAACAAGACAAAGCCTTGATTTAAAGCTGCCAGACTTTTGAATTTGTTAAAAGAACGCATAAGGCTATTAAACTGCATACTCACATTTTGGTTATACCCCCACTCCCAAAATTTGCTGTGGGTTCTTAGACTATATCCAAAAAATTATGATTTTTCGAAATTTTTGTAAAAAATTTAAATGCCGGCGCAATATATGAAATACTCTAAGGCTTTCAAGTGTTAGCCTATATTTTTTTTAAATTGAACATTTAATATGGAAGCTATGAAATAATCAAAGAAGTAAAAAAAAAATCATTTTTATTTAAAACCTTTTTATTATAAAAATAAAAAATTTGCGTTTTAAATCAAGTTATTTAATGGTCTACTTTTGGAAAAATTAATTTTCAAACTCAAAATAAAAAAGTAAAACCAATTTTTTTCTTATGTAACATATTTTTAAAAATTCGTAAAAAATATTAAATTAAATAATTTTTTAGGTTTCGATGGCTTAACTGAAAGATAATAATGCCTAGTTACTGGATAATTACAAAAAGTTAGTCAAATATCATATTTTTAATTTTTTTTTATCGAAAAATGGACTGAAATTCACACTATTTTTTTTTTATAAAAAAAAGATTTATAAAAAATGTTAATCCAGAAAGTATTTTGTTTTTTGGCTTAGAAGATATAGCACACATTTCTAGTTATCCGCTTATTTTTGGTGGTCATAGGCAGTGCATGTCACTAACATGTAACAGTAACATGAGAGTAACAAATTAGTTATGCTATTTATTATTTTGAAAAATAACTTTTTGCTATTTATATTTCTTAGTTGTGATGTTTTGGACACGATAATACTGAAAAAAACATTTTTTAATATTGATTTTCATAGCTTGGGTTCAAAAGGGTTAAGGACGCTTTAATATAGCGTTTTGAGATTGCATAAGTAGTTTTGCAAAAAATTTTATGTTAGCGGTGATGTAATTCCACGTCAAATGTTCCCAGAAAACGCGTTTTCAAACGTGACGTGCCAGTGAAAATTTGACTTCGGATTCGCAATCAGCACACAAAAATCGTTTAGAATAGTATAGTTTGGTTTAAGCTCTGTTTTCTTTGCCGACCAGTGTTATTAAATCAAAAATTTGTTCAATAAAGCCCTATGATACGTACTTCTTTTTTTCGAATTTTTAATAGAAAAATTTGATGATTGTATGAAGAAAACAGGACGTTTTTTACCAAAACAGATACACTTTGTATACTCTCAGATTGCAATTAAAAAAAAAAAAAATAAAAACCAAGAAACAAAATGTATATTAAAAAAAAAAAAAAACATGCTAAAAATATAGATTACCTTCTTTTTTTCTCTTTTTCATAGTTTTAAACCGCAAAAAATTGTTACAAAATTCAATTTCACTGTGCACAGAATTAAACTTGGGTTGTATATTTTATCACAAAATCCAAATTTTATTGATATATGTAAATGAAAAATAATCAAACTTCAATTCTGTAATTTTTCAAGCTAGAAAGGTCGGATGGAACTGAAAATGACTAAAAAAAGTAAACTTTTTTTCTTTTTTAGAACATTTTTAGTACTTTTTTGTTTCATTCTTGGCTGTCTGCTTATATTGTTTATGCGCTCACTCATCATGCGAATTTGTATTCGAATCATACCGTACTGCTTTGCTTGCCCACTATTAAAAATCAGAAAAAAAGGAGTACCATACGGCTGTGTATTTGAAACACAAAAAAATCGATTTTTTCAAAAAAAATAGAAAAAAAGTTAAATACAAAAATTGGTAGATACATATCAAGTTATTTTAGTCTTTCTTTCAAATGACATTAAAACTGTTTCAAGTATCTTTTATGCTGATTTTTGTGAATTATTTCTCATACATCGAATTTGACGGTTTTGACTTTTAAACGTCCATATCTCCAGTTGGAGATTTTATCTATTGATTCCAATATAAATCTTTTTTCTATCACCTTTCGTTAAGAAAATAGCTTTTTGACCTTTTTCTAAATTCACCTTTGTTAACCCTACTCAAATTACAAAATTCAAACAATCCTTAATATGCAAACTTTTAAATTAGCTTTGCTCTGACAACATTTTTTAAAACTCTAAGATTTTTTATATTAAACTTAAAAAATTAACTCTAAAACGTTACAAGATGGCGCTGGGCAACCCATGTGCAAATTATTTCTTTAGACACTACCTTTTAGTAAAATATAATTCTCAACTGACATAACGATGAGGGTAGGTCGTTCTACCTAAGACTGAAATAAAGGAAAATCAACTTCAACCGATTTGAGTTTTTTTTTTTCATTTCTTAAACCTGAGAACCTAATACAACTTTTGAGCAATATTACATTTAAAAATTAGAGTACTTTATACAAAAGTGGCACTCCCTACTTAACATGTACTTTTTACAATTTTATTAAAATTATAGCTTTTAAAAGACACCAAGTACACTGTTGCACTGCCTCAGCTGAGAACATATCCATCACCTCCAGATCCGGAGCCTGTATCGGCTCCAGTTCAAAATCCAGTCCCTGAACCTCAAGCTCAGCCCCCGCCACCGCAACACCAACCGAAAACGCAAACGAAAGTCTTTGAAACAACAACCGAGACCGTAATTCCAAGCGAAAATATCGTAGAGCCACTACCAACAACAACAACAATGGAAATGGAAAGAGAATCTAATTCATCTCCGATAGCGTTCAATGATCCGGCAAACATATGGCCCAGCTTTGAGCCACTAGATGATGAACTATTGCCTGCTTATAAATCACCAACAAAAAGCAAAACAACAGAACAGGAAGAAGATCCGGAACTTAAGCAGGAACAAGAAGAAATGTCAACACCAATTAAAAAGACTTCCAAGCCACTTAACCCTGAAGCCGCAAGTTTCTGGGGTGTTCCATTCAGTACAATGGATACGAACAAAGAATACGGAAGCGATATGAACGAAATGATGTTTCCAGCAGTTCCCACAGTTTGGCAAGCTTATGAACAAGAAGCAACAAATTTTTGGGGTGTTCCTGTTACTGCCGCTAGCAATGCAACACCCGAACCAGTACCAATGGAAGAGGGCAGTAGCACCAGCAGTTGTGGTCTTTTACAACTCCTCAAAGAGGGTGTTAAATCAATTAATGTTCCCAATAAAGATAAGCAATCGAATGAAAAAGAATCCACTCGACTGGATCGTCATCGTATTGGCTGTGTGAATGAAAATGAATCATTCATAGCCTTTCGACAAATCTACCCAAATAAACCCAATGCAGAATTGTGGGATCTTTTCGTCAAATGCAATGGCAGCATTGATTGGGCTGTAGATATTTTACTCAAAGATGAAGACTCTGTAACGAGTCGAAATTCATTTCAAGAATCTGTCGAAAATTGTGATAATTTCGATTGCTTTTGTGACAGACCTGAAAGCTGTCCTCCAGCTGCACCTAGCATGAGTATTTCCATGCCCGAAGCCGTCATTGTGAAACCACAACGTCAAAAACTAGCACGAAATCGTGCTGCCCCATCGTCGGCTCAGCTTCTTGAAGTCAAAGAAGCAGTCGAAAAGAGTTTTGTGCTAGGAGAAGAGCACTATTCTAGTCATGTGAAGAAAATTCGCAATAAACGTAACGCCACCGAAGATTCAAATAATAAAAAGACTTTGGTAGAAGTTCAAGTACAAACAGATGATTTAGATGAAAATGATAACAGCGAAGAAGGTGGTGAAGACTCTGAAGTGATTGAAATCAATCTCGGAGTGGATTTAATTGGTCAGTTATCGGAGATTTTCATTTCTGAAACGACACCCCTCGAAGCACCTGAAAAGTACAAACCGAATGTATTTATGCCAAAGGCTTTAGCTCGTGAACTTTATGTCCTATGGATGGAATCAGTTTATAATCAGCAAGAAGAACAACGTCAAAGTTTACTCAAAGAAGATGAGGAATTTGCACGTCTTTTGAAGAATCCAAAGTATCAAAATCTTAAACAACCACCGGAAAATATTAAAGAACTACTCGATATGGAGTATGCTTGGATGATTTATAATAAAGAACAAGAGCAATATAATGGATTGGCTTCGAAGCATCCCAACGATTTGGCTTCTCATCTTACTAGGATGAAGTTATGTGAGATATTTCCGAATATTCCGAGAGAAACGTTGTTGGATATTTTAGCGGCACATAATAACAAATTTAGTGACACTGTGGAGGTGCTGAAGAGTTCGATTCAACCAGCGACGGTTGATCATCAGGTTTCAGCTGAAGTTCTTATCGAAAAGGCAAGGACGGAGAATGAAATGGTAAGAAATATTATAGACTTGTGGCCTTTTTTTTAATTAAAATTCTATTTACCCATAGCTTAAAGAGGAAGAAGACAAACAAGAACAAAAGATATTAAAGAACAATAATTCGAATAGTTTTACAAAGATTCATTCCAACAAACAACAAGAATCCTCAAATCGTCAGAGATCTCTTTCCCCGGAGGAAGCCAAACGATTGGCTCTCTCCGAATTCGAAGAGACCCGCAACTATGCTGCCCATCATTGTCAGCTGCGTGCCGAGTGCTATCAAAAAGCCAAGGAAGCCATACAACGTGGCAACAGTGGTGTCGCTGTGTATTATTCGCAAATTGCTAATTTACACAAAAGAAAAATCGACATTTACAATCATCGTGCTGCTAATTGCATTATGGAAGTTCATGATCTCACACAAAACAATCCAGATTTCATAGATTTGCATTATTTGCATGTTGTGGAAGCTGTTGCTTGTTTGGATATATTTGTTGATCGGCACATAGCTAAATTACGAAGTATATTTCGTAGCTTTAAATATGTGTTTATAATAACGGGTCGTGGTTTGCATAGTACTGGTGGAGTGTCGATGATCAAAACGAGGGTCAAGAGTAGACTCAAAGAGAGGAATTTGAAGTAAGTTTTTCTTTAAAATTGTATATTTAATCTTTATTCATACTTTGTTTCATTTTTTTTTAGGTGGAGTGAAGTAAATCCTGGTTTGCTTAAAGTAAAAATATTCTCAGCGTCCAAATATTCTAAGAATTTATAGTGTTTTGAGTTTGAAACACAAAAAAGACAACCATCTTAGAAATTAAGACAAAAATAATGCTTGAATCCCGAAATGATATTAAAAAACGTTTTATCTTTTATTTTTTAGTAGCCATCTGTTTTTTTGTACTTGTTCTCAATAAATTTTACTGGAAAATATTTTTTTTTATAAATCGCTTAGAAGAATGTATTTGTAGAAAAAATTGGAAATTTCTAGGATATTTAAATTGTCCTTTTGTTTTAATTCGGAAAGCATATCCCGCACGACAACATGATTGATAATGGATTTCATCTAGTTGACTTTGCTGCGGTGCAAAATATTGTAGTAGGTAGTACATGCAGCTAAACAGAAAGCTTACAAAACCGCTGTAAGGAACGACCAGAGCTGGTAATGAGCTCTAAAAACGAAAAAGAAGGAAGGACACTGAGGCAATGCGAGAAAGGAGCGATCGAGGAAATAGAGGGATGCTATAGCAGGAATAAGGTTCGTACGTTTTACAAGAAGGTGAAAAGAACATATCAAGGTTATAAACCTAGAAATGAAGTCTGCAAAGACAACCAACGAACCATCATAATAGAGTCGCAAGCGATTCTCAGAATTTGAAGAAACCACTTATGGAATCGCTTCAATGGCGATGACGAAACAAACTTCGTCCAAAGACAGATTGCAAAATTCCATGTCGACGATAAAGGCCAACATTTTCTTCCGCCCGAGTACTGGGAGAACATGAAGAAAATCATATTCAAACTTAAGTCCAATAAAACTGCTGAGCAATTTAAAGCATCAGGCTATGAACTGGTTGGGAGAATGCACCAAATCATCTGTCAAATATGGTCGGAGTAAAGCATGCCCGCAAAATGGAATCTCAGCATTGTCTGCCCGATCCATATGAAAGGAGACCCTCTGAACAGCGACAACTCTTATTATAGCTTTTTAGATCCTCTCTCGGTACAATGTGAAGGTCTGAAGCACTTCATCAACAATCTGATAGGTCCTTACCAGTGGGACTTTAGACCAGGAAAGTCCACGATTGACCAAATAATCACATTACCGCAGATCTTGGAAAAAGCCCAGAGACATCAAATCGATATCCATCATTCAGCGACTTCTTTAAGATCATCCTTAAAAGAATAATACAGAAATCTAATGTAAACACCAGATGCACGATCGCAGGGGCGCTTTTGTGAGCATTGAAGCAGAGGCGGCTAAAATGGGTCTAACGGTCAATGTCCTCAAAAAAGGTACCTGAACAAAGACGAATTTCATTCGTATTATAGATATGCTACGAGTCCCGAAAAAACAATTTCAAATTCCGTTATTTATTAGAATTTGAATGAAATTTTCCATTACAGACGATTTCTGCAATAAATTTATGTTTTTTTTTAGATTCGTAGAAAATCCACCATACGAATCGAATTTGTGATTGTGAGATGTTTGGTGTCTTCTATACATTGATGTAGATTATAGGAGGAAGTACAAGAACGTGCTGCACGGTTGTACAAGTAAGCTGGCCTGGACAAGCTTGTTAGTTAAAACCCAAATTAAGGTGCTGGTAACCCTAAGTAAATAAGATATATATACCTTATCACTCTGTTGTATACAGATATCTTTAGCTTATCTATGAAAACAAATCGCAGAACTGCGACTCATATCGATAGTTCAAATTGAATGGTTTCTGTATAAAAACTTGTTATCTTTACGAAGTGTATTACGATTAGGATAAGGTTATTGATAATGTTCCAAATAAATTCCATTTTATGCTCTCTTTCATACAAAACTACTTGTTGATTATGATTCACTTCAAATAAAAAACGACAAGGTATGCCTTGAATTTTCTAAAATTTATTTTGTTTCGCAGTTTTTATCAAATATTCGGCGAAATTAGTCCCAAAACCTTCTTATTTTTTTCCAACTCGTAAATAAAATATCAATATCCCTTAACAACATGGTTACCAGTAACAAACCAAATCTAAGAGGATTTCATAATGCTACAATCAAGAGAAATTTTGTTGGATTATTTTTGTGCGTTTCATGTGCTGTAATTACATATAATTTGACTTTTAAGAACCCAAGGAAGCAACGCTTTGCTGAATTCTACAAGGACTATGATGCAGAAAAAGCATTTGAAAGAATGAGGGAAGCTGGCTTATTACAATCAACACCTCCTTTATCACAGGGCAAAAAGAATTAGTCACTTTAATTCGTTGCTTAAAAATAAATTAAAGAAATGAAAAATATTTACATTTTTGCTGTTTAATTTCTTGAGGTGATCTCGGAGTTCTATTGTTGTTTTTTTTATCGCAATCTTGAATGCTTATATAATAGAGTTGGGTACTTTAGTTCAATTGAGTGATCGATCAATTTAGTTCTAATCACGTTATTGAACTAGTTTATTTTAGTTCAATTTAGTTAAATAAGCCCATTCTACTAAAAAATTAAAAAAAAAAAATTAGCTTTTTGAAACCGTACCCAAATTTTAAAAAAATTGAAACTTTTTGGAGTTCACAGTTCAGTTAGTAATATTGCTTTACATATTTTGGGAAAAGACGGATTTTGGGAACGTGTTTGTGCTCAGAAATCAGAGTAGAAGTACTTCAAAAAGAAACGCTGGTATTGGACCAAGCGACATTGGCACTTTTACATCTTTTAGAAAAACTGTTTTTGTTTCGTAAAGACTTGGATGAAATTTCATATGTACTTTTGTTCTTAACCCTTTATTCTTAAAATTCGGCGTATAAGTAATTCTTCTCCAAATCTAGATGTGCATGAAATTCGAAATTTTATGGGATGTTACTAGTTTTGAAAACTATTTACCAATTAGCAATTGATGATATTGCAATGTTTCGTTGTTTAGTGGATCTCAGTGAAAAAAAAAAACAATAATTCGTTTTTGTTAGTGAAATAATATAACGCCTATTATTAATATAAAGAAAACAACCAAGAGAAACCTTTTTAAGTAGGTGTGGCCTGATTAGTGATTATGGAATACGAAGTCGATCGTTTAAGAATCCATATATCTCACTTTCGACTCGCCTCGAATAGGTTAATTATAGAATTCGAAGCTAATGGCCCTTATTGCGAGTTCCGTTTGTCTATCGATAGACGACTTTTGTCGATAGTCGATCATTTGTCTAAAATCGCTGATCAAAAATTAATTTTGGTGTCGTGAAATTCCATTGTGAACGAAATTTTTCGTTTTATCGTTTGATATTTTTCGTATATGACAGCAGCAGAACTATTTTAAGCCGGCTGAAACAAAATCCGCCAAGAAAAAGGTGTCGTAAATCGATGGGACGGGTAAAACGATAGAGGTGAAAACAATAGGGAGAATGTACCAATAAACGAACCGTTAACGTAAATTCAAAAGTAAAAACAATGTAAAAAATTATTTATCGGAGAAAAAATTTAAAATATTTTTTTAACGAAAGGTGTAAGAATACTTTATTATAAAAAAAATAAAATTTTGTCAAGGAGTACAAAGGTTTTCTTATAAAAAAAATAAAAACCGAAGGCATATCGTTTTCACCAGAGACGAACACTGAGTGCCCAATTCCGAACACCATAAATTTTAACAATTTTCTTCTATTATTTAGATAAAAACTCTGTTACAACTAATTTAAATAACAAAAATATAAAACCTTCAAGGTAAACAAAAATGTTCAATACATATGTATTTATAAACCAAATAGGAAACGGGCCTATATCATATGGTTCTGGCTCTTCAATGGACTCCTTTTTGGTCGGTGCTTCCGATACAACTTTAAGAACGGTTTTAAAATGAACTTTTTTTAGTTATGGCTATTATGTGTCGTTAGATGTGCATTCTAATGCACATGCATTTGTTTTATATGGTCGTTTGCGTTAGGATCGAAGGGATAAACTCCATATATGCGCAATGCATTTTATATAAAACCAAAACGATCTTTATTTTCTATTTTTTTGAAGGTGCACAACAGTCCGCAGAAGTTTGTTTCTGTCACCTAGGTATTTTCCAACGTTCGTTGCCTTTTAAACTGGTCCATTTTCCCACATTGAAGCTCGGCAGTGACTCTTGAGCCTTTTCAAAGCTCCAACATCTGTCGGCTGCATGATGTGGATTGAATTCAGGGAGAAGTGCATTGATTTATAGATGAAATTTAAAGCAGTTGCCTAGTTCCAAACAGTAGTTATCGGGGAAAGGAAACTCATAAAAATTTGCTTTCTATTACCGAACAGTTTAAAATAGGAATAAATAAAAACAATTTTTAAACAAATTCAATGAATATTGATTACTTATTGTCTATATATTGAAGTTATTTTTCCTACAGATCGAAAACGGTCTGTCAAATCGAAAAACCGTTAATGTAATAAATGAAGGTAATAAAAAGATCTACAACTTTTACTTTAAATTAATTTTTAAAAAAGGTCAAATAAAAGAGATATGACTAAAATAAGAAAATCACCCTTTGACTTGCTTCAAAAAAACCACCTTAAACCAAAGGTTTAATCGAAAAAAACTTATTTAACATATTCTGTAGGAAATTAAATTATCTTCATTTTTTTCTGCTAGGTCCAATAATACGCGAGTTATGTGAAGAAGTAAAATAAATAAATTTTCAGAAAAACTGCATTTTCGGGAGCGTCTGCCGGGGGTTTGGCCCTACTTAAAATGTCTTCCATGTGTGTTTTTGTTATCAGGGAGTCCACCGCTACAGGATGCGACTAATTTCAAGTGGTTATCCTAAATGAATCAATTTTCAGAAAAACTGCATTTTCGAAACCGTCTGCCGAGGGTTTGGCCCCACCTAAAATGTCTGCCATGGGTATTTTTGTTATCAGGGAGTCCACCGCTACAGGATGCGATTAATTTTAGATGGTTACCCCAAACTCTAAAAACGCCAAAAAAAAAAACGCATTTTCGGGACAGTCTGCCGGGGGGTTGGCCCCACTTAAAATGTCTGCCATTGGTATATTTGTTATCAGGGAGTATGTGGCGTTGGTTATCTATAAATTTTAAGTGGTTACCCTCACTAAATCGATTTTCAGAAAAATGGTACTTTTGATGCGCTTTTTCTCGACAACGCCCCAAATAAATGCAGGCAGACTAAGGTATTCGTCATCACCATGGCCAAGACTACCTCTGACATTCATATGAATCGGTTACCTCTCATGCAAGAAATCTGCTCACGGCTCTTAGACTAAATAAAATTTTGCTTAAACTATATTTTCATTAAAATAAACACTATTTCATGTGACTCACTCTCACCATTTTTTTTTTTACAAAAAATACTATAATTTTACGCATCTGATCTTCCCGACAAACTAAAAGCTATTTGAATAAGAAAATCTTCCTAAACTTTTTGAATCGCATTCGGGAGAAGTGCTCAAAACTTCTCCCGAACGCTTCAGAATAGGGCTGAATATTTGTTTCCTTTTTTGTTGCAATTTTAAATTCTTGTATAAGCAAATACATATCAAGAGAAACCTTTCAAGAATGTAGACACGTGAGGAAGGGAGTTAATTTATAGAAGAAAAGTCTCAAAGACAAAAAGTACTTCATAAGAAATATAAAATTTTTATTTAATCTTTGTACGAATACAACTAAAATTAATAAAATAATAAAAAAAAAAATAAGAAAAAATTATAAACTAACTACAAAGTATACATCTTTTTCTTTAAAAATCTTCTTAAAAAATTAAAACCTCGATGTTTTTATCCATCGTCTGTAGTTAAGCTGTCTATTGTCATCCTTTTACTATCACGAATTTCATCCTCCTCAACTGTCTGACAATTATTCTCTTTATCGCCAGAAGCTGGAACAAAATTCAACCGATTGATAGCGATTTTCTCCAATAAATTATTTCGCTGTTTCACCGCTGTGCCAATGCTCATTCGTTTAACTTTCGGTTTTGGTGGTGTATTTAAAAATACACCTTCAAATATTGTTTCTAAGTTGCCTCCCGAAGGACTATCACAAATCGATTGATTGTTGCTATCTGAATCACTTGGTGGACTTATTTGTGCATTTATATCGTGTAAAGGAACAAAATCTTCATTATTACTATCTTTATGGCTGCTGACATTTTGTGGTTTTCTATTTCTAGTCGGTGTAATACAACTTTTTGTTGGCGATGATAGAAATTCCAAATCACTGTCAATTGGCGATGGTGAACGACCGAGTGGTGAGAGAAGACGTATTTCAAACGCAGGCAATTCATCTTGGTCTGTGCGATTTGTATAATTGGCGACTTCTTTATCAAATGAAAACGAAGATATATCACTTTCGCAGGATAGCGAGGAATTTGTTGAGATTTGAAGGCAATAGCTGTCGCCAGTGGTTAGACTTGTGTCTTTGTTGGTCATTATTTGAGAGTAATTTGTTTGATAAAATGAAGCTGTTGAATAATAAATAATAAATTAATGTTTTCTTTATAAATATCAAGTTAAATTACATTATTTTATTGAAGAATAAACGACGACCAACAGGTAGAAGAAAATAAAAATAAAAATTCTTTTCGAAAAGTGCATTTAATATTTTTTGACAGTTAATAAACGACAGATGCAGGGATGCCAACATGACAAGAAAAAACAATTAAGAAAAAAACATGGTGGTGAATGGGGAGTGTTTGGAAAATCAATTTATTTTAGCAGATGTACAAACCTTTTAATTAAGGTCACGTTTGAACTGTTTTCATAAGATGGTACAACTACCTTAGAACATTGGTGAAACATTTATTAAGAATTAAAGGCTTGGCCACACCGGAGGGTATGCGGTAGCGGTACGGGTAGAGGTAACGGTACTTGTATGAAAAAAATTCCAAACTGACATATCAACGTTCAGATGTGGAATTTTTTTCATACAAATATCGTTACCGCTACCCGTACCTCTACCGCATACCCTCCGGAGGGTATGCGGTAAAGCGGTAACGATATTTGTACTAAAAAAATTCCACACCTGAACGTTGATGTGTCAGTTTGGAATTTTTTTCATACAAGTACCCTCACCGCTACCCGTACCGCTACCGCATACCCTCCAGTGTGGCCAAGCCTTAATTTGTTAAAAAAAATTGTGGTAAGAAGTAAGAAAACAAATAACAACTTATTGATGAGTACAAGGAGGTGTATAAGAAATGAGTCAGAGAAACAAAAAAAAAAAAAAAAAAAAATATTAAATTATCTATGAAACGAAATAAAATAGGTCTGTTTTGGTAGATACTGCCTACAACAGAAATATATCTATTTTGGTCAAAAATAATGTACAAAACTACACCATTCAAGAGTAGCCAAATAGGAATTGGGCTGAAAATATTAGAAATATTTGTGTTTTATGTCGTTTTCTATTGACGAATCTCAGAATGAGATTTGTGAATTTGACAGCTGAAAAGGGGGGTGAAGAGGGGAAATAGTGGACAAATCTCAGATTTCATGATCTATTTGCGTCTTGAGATTCAAAAAAATGACAAAAAAATGAATCTGAGATTCAAGAATCTGATTCTGGATTTTTATCAAGATTCACGCATACAAACACACGCACTTTCACAGACACTCCTCTGTTTGACATTTGTCTGAACATTTGTTGTTGTTTTATTTTTTTATACGCGCAGATTTCGCACACAATTACAAAACTAGATTTCATATTCTATTTGCAGTTGAAAATCTGAGAATTATACACAAAAATCTCAAAAGTCAATAGAAAACGACATTAGCCAGTACCCAAACAGACATAAATAATTTGCAATGTCAGCTATTACACGAAGCCTCAAGAGACGCACCTCTTTTCAAAACTAATGAGTGCAAAAGAGAAAAAAGATAAAACAAACATTATCCGACCGGAGAGTCGTGGGTCGAAATTCTGAGACTCTTTTTCTTTTTTCAACATTCCCTTTCATTTCTTTTTGCTTCTTGGTGCAATACAACAACAACAAATTTTAAATCAAAAGAGAAACAAATGTCAAATTTGAGTCCTTGACTCAAGAGGCATCGTGTAATAGTACGCGCCTCAAAAATGGTTGTCAAAAGAAAATTCGAAATAAGAGTCAAGCCTCTTCAGGCTTCGTGTAAAAGCTGACAATGTAAACACTTTTTAGGTAGTTTTAAGGTATGACTACAATGGCCACTTTTTGCAAAAAGTCAAAAAGGGAAAATTTTCAAACTCATTTTGCGCTAGAAAGAAATAAAAAATGTTTACTTGTGTAAATTTCCCACTTTTTCACTTTTTAGGTCATTGCACAGTGGTACCGGTTGCTAAGAAGGGCGGCCATAGGAGATTATGGTTAGGATAGCAACAAAATATACTTGAATATGTGTGAGAATATATTTTTTTAGCAATAAAAAAGAATAATTCCAATGAAAAACAATTGATTGATAAAGAAATCTTGTATACATTTAATAACAAAATGTAAAAAGAAGCCTTGAATCAACATACAAACAAATGATTAGTTATTTTTTTAAATTATTTATTTTTTTTTTTTTCAATTTCAGTCATAATTTTTATGTTACATTTCAGATTTAAAGCTTGCTTAATATCATATATTTTTATAAAAATATGTACAAAAACTTGAGGAAAACATAAAAATTCAAAAAAAGAAAAAATTATTTGAAAAATTTTTAAATACACAGAGAAAAATAGACCACATAAAATAGAACAAAAACAATAAGATTTCTCTATGGTTTTCATCCAAGAAGGAAACCTTATTAAAACAATCGGGTTTTCCTTATTGTTTTAAAATCTGAAAAAAAATAAAAAAAAAGATGACCAGGCTGGGAATCGAACTGGAGACTTCAAATCATTAGTCGCCCACCTTACCACCTGAACCAACCTGCCATGAAAATATTGATCGCGATTTTTGTTCTAGTGCTTAAGTTGCAAAAAAAATCAACTTTTCAGTCAAATTTTAATAAGATTTTCTCTATAAAAATAATAAGAAATCTCCTTAAAAAAACCTTATTAATCGTTGATTTTAATAAGATTTCCTTATGAAATGTATGGACGGTAAAACAATATGGCAATCTGTTAGTTTTTAGCGGGTCATATTTTTCTCTGTGTATGAGAAATATGGGTAAAATTGAAACAGTGAGTGTGAAAGAGTCAGTCGTAGCCCGTCGCACTTATTCGCAGACAAATTCAATTGTTTTAGAAACTACACATACTACACTTTAAGTTCCATAACAACAAAGAAACTTTAAAAATAATTTTAACCGAAAAATACACTTAAAAGTTTAAGTTGATTCGGGACCAAAAATAAAGCTTGAAACCAGACTTTTTTCGACAACTTTTCATGGTCGATATGAAAAGTTCCATTATTTTCTCAAAATTTCTGTTACGCCATCTTAAAGAATAGGCTATTTATAACATATATAACGAAAAATAACGTCATTATATTGACATCGATATTTCGGCCTATGGCCTACTACGGAACCACTGTGCATTGTAGTTAAAGCTTATTATTGTTTGTTTTTATTTTTTCAGGTCAGAGGGTTTATATTCGATGATTTTTTTTACTTCTTTATTTTAATCGTTTGATAGGGACAGAGTTTTCCAGTGCAATGAAATATCTACCAAGACAAATCGTCATTGCAAAAATCTTTAAATGTAAATTCTGATTAGTACATATTATATAGCCCCGTTCCATTGAAGGTGGTAGTTTAATCATGAGTAGATAATAAGTAGATCAAGTACTTATATGAAAAACTTTGATGCAGGCTCCAGGTCAATAAAAGATTTTTATATGGTTACAACGTTTCGAGCATGAATACACTCTTCATCAGGCCTTTATTGAAAAATTATAAATTAATGTACATTATTATACCTAAGTCAACAAAACTTACAACAACAATTAGTTGATTTGTATTTACAGCACAAACACACATTTCAATTTATTTAACAGCATTAAAAGAACTATAAGATTAAATATAAATTCAAATTAAAATTTAAACATTTTATAAATAAAACATGAAACTATTAAACAGTAAAAATTAATAAAAATTAAACTTTGCAAAACCTACAAGAATTTTTTTTTTTTTTTCACACCACTGTTCACGACGACTGTTTCTTTTTATTTGTTATCAGCTGGTTATATATAATGCTGAGACTGTCACAATCAGATTGTCTATTAACTGCATGTCACCGATAATGCAGTTAATAGCATTATATATAACCAGCTGATAACAAATAAAAAGAAACAGTCGTCGTGAACAGTGGTGTGAAAAAAAAAATTCTTGTAGGTTTTGCAAAGTTTATTTTTAATAATTTTAACTGTTTAATAGTTTCATTTTTTATTTATAAAATGTTTAAATTTTAATTTGAATTTATATTTAATCTTATAGTTCTTTTAATGCTGTTAAATAAATTGAAATGTGTGTTTGTGCTGTAAATACAAATCAACTAATTGTTGTTGTAAGTTTTGTTGACTTATGTATAATAATGTACATTAATTTATAATTTTTCAATAAAGGCCTGATGAAGAGTGTATTCATGCTCGAAACGTTGTAACCATATAAAAATCTTTTATTGACCTGGAGCCTGCATCAAAGTTTTTCATATATATACTATTTGAAGAGGTCACTACAAAAAATTCCTGTAATTAGATCAAGTACTGCAATCAACACACATGATCTTCAGTTCGAGGAGATAGGAAATGTGTACTAGATTTCTACTCATAAGTAAACTACCACCTCCAATGGAACAGGGCTTTTGTATACAGGCTTGCTTCATTCTCTCATAATCTCATATACAAAACTTTCTTATGGCCTATTCACAATGAAGTATAGAAAAATTTCTTCATTTCCTAGCCCAACTAACAATTTTGCTTCTATAAAGCTTTATAGATGCTACCGTTGCTTCTATAAAGCTTTATAGAAGCAAAATTGTTTGTAGAGAGGTCAGTTCCTGAAAATTCGTGTGTAATTTATCTAATTTCGAAGCTGATTTGGCAAAATTATCTAACTTACATTAATCGAAAGATGTTACAAGACTTACATACGCAAATCAACCATTTTTGAAAAAAAGGAGGACTTTCCTTCTTCCTAGAAGTATCCTAAGGCAGCCTTGTAAAATGCAATTCAAGAATTGTTATTTAAGACCTGCTAGAAACGTTCTAAGGAATCCTTGTATTTTCATGTTATGGAAATCCTCTTTAAGATTTGCTTGAAGAGTAATACTCCTTTCAATTTTTAAGCAAAATAAGGCCTGCTGGAAAGGAGTTTGTCAAAAGTTTTTTTATAATCCTTTGTAGAAGTATTTTTTTATCATTTGCAACAAACAATAAATTATTATGCACTTAGATTATGGCAAATCGATTCAGCTTTTAATGATTTATAGGTTAAAGATTAGAAATATTAATCATTTTCATATTTTACTTAAATAATGTGAAAATGCTACCATAATGCCTTTTAAAAAACACTCCCCTCTAGGCGTATAAAACATATTCGAAGAGAATCATTTTTTTTTCGGAGCTACCTATATCAAATTGGACCCTGATTTTCTTCACGACAAGTTCTAAAAGCCACAATCAACACCTTCCTCACATAGAAAAAAAAAACCCAACATACAACCTTTAAACCGCCACTCTAGTGCCTTTCAAAACACATGGCTTCACAATTTCATATATAAGCAACAGGTTAAATATGAAAACCCCAAAGGTGTACATAATCATCATTTTCCAACCGTGAAGATTATATAGACAACAGCAGCAAGAAAATAAACCTACGATATGCTTCAAGTGCCTCGCATATATGGAGTATAAAAAGCCTTTGTAGGTAGCTTTTTACCTTTTATCCTGTCTCGACAGAGAATCACAATTCACAATCAGTGTAATTTCAGCATCCGTGAGGAAACGAGAAGCACTTTCAACTAACCGCACCACCACCGTGGATCTACTCGTTGTATCTATCCATCCGTACACGGACAAAGTGTATGCTCCGCAACAGATTCCTCCTCCGTCCTCCTACTTCTCCAACTTCCAATTACCATTAACTTTTAATTACATCTTTGACTTCAATATGAAATGGAGAAGTGAACAAAGTACCTTTACTAAAGGCTTTTTTGCTTTAGAATATTCTTCGTGATTTTACGGTTTTATTTTTCTTTTCATTCTTGTTTCTTTTCTTTTTTTTTATAAGTAATATCCGTGTTCCGCACCTTACACGTGAACTTCATTTTGTAAAAAAGGAAGCAAAAGTAATTATCATCAAAATGTCGACTTCCGGTTTTTTAATATTATTGAGAAAACTATAAATTGTCTGTGCTTATGTCCTTTATAGTGCTTCATCTTAAGTTATTATCCGCAAATCCTGCCGTAAGTTATACATTGTCTCTTCTAGGGAATCTGTATATAAAATATGTACAAAATGCACGACAGGATAATAATTCTATTGAAAATGACCTACTTCCAGGCATACCACACTCACTATATCACAATCACACCCTGTGCCTACGACTGTTATTCCTCTTGAATATTTCAAACTGTCGAAAAAAAAACAAGGATCTTTTCCTTTTCCTTGGGTTTAAGTTCATGGTTTCGTGATGGGAATAGGGGTAGAAAGAATACGCATGCAATTAAATTAAGCAATTACCATTCAGGTCTCAAAAAAAATTATATCCTACAGTGTGTTTTTGTGTGTGTCCTTGAATGCCAAAAGCATAGGTTTGAGCTTAAAAAAAAAAATCAAGTTGATATAGTTTAGGTTTTTTTTTGTATGTAACGTGCCAAAAAGAGCGATGAAAGTTTCTTAAGAAAGTTTTCTGTTTTTGGTCCCTCCAAAACAATTATCAAAAAGGATCACGTAAGTTAGTTGGTATGAGGGATGGGGTAGGCAGGGTGGATAAGTGGGGTGTTTGGTTTTTTTTAGACTGGGTTTGTTGTTGTTGTTGGTTTAAATCTGAAGTGGAATAATTAAATGGTAAATGGGAGGTCAAATAGTCGTTAAAAGGCTAAATTAAAAATCATAAATGTTTGTTGGTACATGAAGAATTGAGAATCGTTTTCTTAGGATTAACTTTTGTGTAAATGATTGTGTAGATATTTGCATATTGCCAAAAGGACTCTTTTGACTTTGGCAAGAATTCAAGTTGTTCTATTCTGAGAACATTTATATAGAGATTAAGTTTTGATTTACTTGGAAAGACAAGTTAAGCGGGTTTCAAACAAATTGTGTGAATTATGTTAGTCAAATTAAAGTAAGTAATTAAATGGAAAATATGAGGATAAAATATCCGGACAATGGCCAAGTTTATAGTCAACCTTTAAGAGTAAAACTGGTAAGACAATGGTTGTTTTTTTTTTTGATTTCATCATTTTTAGAAATTCGTTTGAGTTCTCAAACGTTAATCCAAAATAGTTAAAAGTTTTTTGAAAATAATTTCAAAAAGGAGCTAGACAGCTTTCCGAAATTTCAAGTTGAAATCGAAAAAAGTGCAAGCAAGTCAAATTTGTATTTGAACACATTGTAAATTATTTAAATTCATATAGCGTTGTATACCTACCATATGTTCAAACACGCTTAAAATAGCTATTCCGGTTTTAACTATTAAAATAGTTATTTTTTATCTGAGCGTACTGGCGTCAGCTAGGTGTGATTGTCGTAGATATGATTTTTGTTTACCTTACGGGTAAGTTGACTGGTACTTTTACTTGAAATTTAACAGTTCTGATGGGCTCATCCCACAATAAATCAATAAACCATCTTGAACATTTGACCAAAAAATTCGCATGATTTTCCAAAAATAACTAAAAAAAAATAATGAATACAAAATTAAACATAAAATTGTCATTAAATTGCAAAATTAACGATTTCGCAAAAGTAAATTTAAATCAATATTTTTTATCTAGAAAAGCGCTTAAACATTCATTCATTTCATATCCTTATTTCAAAAGCGATTATTTAGATGCAAATTTGCCTCCATTCTTTCCTTGTAAATTCAAAGTCAAATTAGCATTATTCTTTTATCTGCTTCATTAAAAGAATTCTAGCAAAAACACAGAAATTAGAAAAAAACAGCATAAAATTTCCTTTTACCATTTTTAATGTGCTAAAAATAAAAACCTTTAAAAATATGTTAATAATATTAGGTGTGTTTTTTTGTTTATCTATATAGATTTTGTGCAAAAAAACGACATCGAGATTTTTGAAATCAAAACAATTTACGTGTTAAAAACAACAAAAACTTTATCTGTATAGATTTTTGAAAAATCCAGATAATTATCCAGATTTTACTTTCTCTCGATAAAAACAGTAGTGCCAAGGTACTTTATTTGTTGTGTTCATACAAAAATATCTGAAAATATTAACAAAAAAAAAAAAAAGGAGAAAAAGAGGTTTGAAAAAAACTCTCATAGAAAAAAATAATTAAACATTTGTTTGACATGGTTGCATTGAAATGTTAATATCTCGAGATATACGCAATGCAATTTTCAGATAAAAGTCTTAAATGGATCCTTATAAGATTGTTGAACAGATATGTAAAAAAAATTACCAAAGTTTTTTCGAAAAATTAGAAATAAAAATAAAAAAGTTTTCACATTTGATTTTTAAAAAATCGAAAAAAAAATCAATATGGCTACCTTCAAACGCTTATAACACAAGAACGACGCAACTAATGTTAATGGTCATGGTCTTAAAATGTAGCTAAGAATATACAGATAATTTTTGGTTTTTTGTGAAAAAACAATTTTTTTGAATCCAACATGGATGCCATGGCAATATGAAAATTTTTGTTTGCATCCAACATGGATGTAAAGGCCTTCCCACTTCGGAGTTAAAATAAAAAAAAACAAAAGCAACATTTTTGACAGACAGCTGCCAAAGTATATGTACAGTGGTGCCAAATGTTTGCATGGATTTCAAAAATCCCGATGTCGTTTTTTTGCACAAAATCTATATAGATAAACAAAAAAACACACCTATTGATTGTTTCAATAATTTTGTTTTCATAATAAAATGGCCTTCATTATCCAGAAAAGTACAATAATAATCCTCCACCAAACCCGTACCTACATAAACATCAAGCATCATTTTTCAACCGAAAAAAAAATTCTTTCCCGAGTCTTTTTTTAAAGCTTTCCTCTCATTTTTTGACCAAAACAAAAAGATTATACACTTGGATGATTTGATTTGATTTTTGTACGTTCTCGCCGCCGCCACCATGCCAATTCTAATCTTTCAAGTTCAAAGTTCAAAAGTCTCTCTGAGGGCAATGTTGTCATCAGTGTTATAATCTCTTACTTTATATCCCTTAGTTGCGAATATAATCATCAACCAGGCGCAAAAACCCTCGAAAGATAATATTTACCAAAAAATACACTTCTTACTTCCATTATAATTCTTAAAAATAAAAAAAGAAAAAAAAAAAAAAAACAAACAAACAAACCAACTCAGCCGGAAGGCCATGAAAAAAGCGACGACGACGAAAAAAAAAAAACACACGGAAACAAATCTCGCGAGCTTAAAATTTCCTCTCAACAGTGTAGTTAAAGCCATTAAATTACCCTTAAGACATTTTTGGCGTTTTGAAAGGTGATAGCTGGAGCAAAAAGGGCAAGGGTCGGCGAAATAGAAGGAGGGAGCGTATAATGTTTATGAATTAACAAGCAACACGCTGTGCTTGTTACACATTTCTTAAGACCCGGGCGGATAGCAATTAGCCAATTAGGTATTATTTTTCATAATAAATTTTGTACAAGAAATTGACAAGCAACAAGATATGGCATTTAACAAGCAATTAATCAAATTACATGATTTATTCTGGTTAAGAGCAATGTTTATCCGATAAGACGATTCTAATCTTCGATATATAATAATATAAATAACGATGAGGAAGGACGAAGGAATAACCTACGATACAATATGTGTATGTGTATGTTAGCTAATTATGGTATGAGTTGTTAAATACTGAAGATAATTGACAGTTAAAGACATGAACCATTTAGCTTTTGAAATAGAAATTCACTTATGAAAGGTGAAAATATACTTATATCGTTTAATGGAGTTTAGTAACACATGGACATTTTTCTGAGCTACGTTATTTTATGTCATCTTTTTACATTTTGTCTTTTCTACTTTATAATTTGATGGATTTAATGTTGGACTCACACAAGCAATATACTTTAACGTGAGAACGCGGAGAAAAAAGACCACTTAAAAACAAGCGGATTCCGTATTAAATTAAACAGATTTCTGTATGATATTTTGACAAGATGACTTCCGTCTTAAATGAAGCGGACAAATCTTCTTAAGGGGTAATACAAAATTGAACCTGCATTAGTTAGGTCAATATGTGATGCTTTGTCATCGGCCTATTTCACTAATAGTGGAGTAACTAAAGCTCAAAAATTGGCAATATTAGGGAACCCGGCCGAACAGCTTAGATTTTGATGATCTTTTTTTTCAAACGTCGGTAATTAGAAATACTTTAAAGTCTATAGATTAAAAATTGCCGGTGTTGCCGTTTTGATTTTTTAAATTTAATTGAAGATTTTTGTGAACAAAAACAAATTTTTTTCAAAATTTTTTCTTAAATTTCTTAAATTAACTGATGCCAAAAGATTGTCTAGGAAATTCAAGGAAAAAAAATATATGGGAGTGAGGGACAATCTTCCATAGTTCAAGCAATAGATGCAATTTTCTTATTAATTGACTTCAAACACAAAAAAAAATATTTGAACACAACGGCAACACCTACAATATTCAAATATACATTTTTTAAAAGCTAGAAGCTTAGTAATATATGTAAAATTAAAATTAAGTTAATTGAATGAACGGCTTTTGAAAAAATGGTAATTGAACTCAGATTTTTGAAACAAAAAAATTATTGAAAAAATTTTAACATGTCGTTTTTTAAACTTGGTCGTAATATAAAATGCATTTATTTTCAATTTTTTTTGGACGCATTTATGTATTATGATTTTAAATTATAAAAGGAAATGTCAATATGTATTACGGTTTATGAAAAAAATTAAAAAGTATTTTATTTTCGAAGAACTTTTTTTAAAAAAAGTTTTGAAAAAAAATGTAACTTATTTTTTTTTTTTAAAGTTCAACATCTAAACATAAAATTATTTTTTATTCATTTAATAACCCTTACTGTTGAAAGTTAAATAGCAAAAATTTAAAGTTCCTATTTACCACAGTCTCTGAGAAAATTAATTATTTCAATGCAAAAATTCAGTTTTAATAAAAAAAAACCATTGAAATTGAAGTAATTTTTCATTTTTTTTCAAAAGTGTGATATATTTTACCTTTTTTGCTTCGAAATTCAACTGATAATATTTATGGCCAAAAATTTTTTTTAAATAAATTCATATTTTATTAGAAAAAGTTTGGAAAAAAGTCATTTTAAATTTTTCTAATAACATTTTTTTTTTAATTCTGAGTTTGAGGACCATTTTTTCAAAAAGTCTTGATTAAATTTAGTGGATTTAAATTTAAGAGATAAGAATGAGCTTCTGGCTTTTTAAAAATGTATTTTAAAATATTGTAGGTGTTGCCGTTGTTTTCAAAATATTTTTTTTGTGTTTGAGGTCAGAATGTTAGAAAAATGCATTTATCGCTTAAACGATGGAAGATTGTTCCTTAGTGCCTTTTATATATTTTCCTTAAATTACCTAGAGAATCTTTTGCTATCATTTGTTTTATGAAATTTAAGCAAAAAAAATGGTTTTGTTAAAAAAAAATTAATTTTAATTTTAAAAAATAATACGGCAACACCGGCAATTTTTAATCTATAGACTTTAAAGTATTTTTAATTACCTACGTTTGAAAAAAAAAATCGTCAAAATCAGAGCTGTTCGGCCGGGTTCCCTAATAATTTGCTTTAGTTACTCTACTATAAAGTGTGACTATAATTTTGAAATTTTTATTTTTTGTCGGTTTTTACTTGCTCTATCTAAAGGGCAAGTGTTGGTTCCGTGTCAAAAAAAATTGAGGTTTTAATCAAAACCAACAATATGATTATGGAGAAGTCCGAAAAAGTGAGTTTCAACAGCCTAAACGGGTGGAGGGATTTTCTTCAAATTTGGTACAGATGATTTTTATAGGGTTCTGAAAGTTGTTTTTTTTTTTATGTACCTCCCATACAAATTTTTCAAACTAGGTATTCAAAAACGACTCTAACGATTTTGATTAAACTTTGTAGACGTTATATTCGAAGCAATAAAATTGCATTTTTAATTTTTCTCAGACAAATCAAATAACAAAAAAAAAAATTTTCATTTGATGTCGGCTCTTCCCCAACATCAACAAAATTTCTTTAAAATGTATATAAAGGCAGCTCTTAAGATCTAAGAGTAACCTAACATAAAAGTTCTTTGAACTGCAAGAGCAAGTACGTGCCACCAGTCGTGCATTTTATTTAAGATGAAAATTCACATTAAAATGAAATGAAAATGAAGGTGGAATTTAAGGTGGACATCATCTTATTTTAAGGTGCCCCTGATGCAATAGCACAACCCGTTGAGTCTTGAGAATTTTCCTCAACATCAAGCTGGCTGGTAAGGCTTATTGGTTAAGGCCAAAAAGCGAAATATTAGAATTCAAAACAACCTTTGACTATCATTCTAAATCTTGTTTATACAATTTTGTTTGTTACTCTGAAAGTTTGTTAACTTTATCGCCTTTGACTATAATTATAATTTTTATAATTATTTATTTTTATTTTCTTAAATTCAAACCTCCGCTTATGTTGGCATTTAAGAAGCACTAAGCATCTACAAGTAAACTTGTTACCTACTCCTACATTCATTTTGCTTTATCTGCTTTCTACGTTAGTCCTTTTTTTCCTTTTTTTAAGCCTTGAACTTATATACATATCCTAATTTAACAATTCTTTAATGAATTTTCAAAGCTCAAATGAAATCAGTCACCGAACTAATAATTCCTTTCAAAACTATGAGGTTGTGTTCCCACCTTTTAATTAATTCAAAATTTTCGTTAAATATAATAAATTCACAGTGAATATAACCTTACAATTTAATTTTAACACAATTCCAACGTTCAAAAAGTGCTAAAATTTCATATTCCATACAACAAATGAACAAACTAATTAAAAATTTCTAAATAAATTCCCACACCCATTACTTCACAAAACATATCCTAGTTAAATATATAAACATAGTCGTTGATTATTATGCTCAGCTAAATTGCATTAAGTATATGTTGTTTGTTGAAAGCCAGTGCTTACACAGCCTATCACGCACACACACCTTCATTCAAGCGAAAAAACATGAATAGGCATTTCCTGCATCTGATGTCGATGCCATATTGCCATCACCATCCAACACCTCCTCCTCTTTTTGCTAACAAAATAAAACAAACTGAATATTCATAAGCGTCTAACCCATAATCAGGGATTTAACCTCAACGCCCATGGTAACTAAATCAACTAACATAAATTTCCTTCCCCACAAAAACCTATCCACAACAACGACGTGCAAATAAATATAGTTCTAGTTTGAGGGGACGGATTCAGTTAGAGAGGTCCAGACTTTTTTTTGGCATTGACATGACAGACAGGCAGCAGGATGTGAAAAATCTGGATGCCATTCGCATATGGCAATTTATTATTATGAAACTGTTTATGTTGATACCAGTGGCAATTTTGTGTGTGTTAAGCTGAAATAATACCAAAATGAAATTAAACGTCGAATAACAAATAACAACAAATAGAAATTTATCTGAACAAATTTAGTATGTAGATTGTAGATTGACATAGAGAGGAAGGATATCATAAAAACCAGATGGTCGAAATAAATAACACCTCCAGGGTTATTGTCCAATTTTTTTTTTTTTTGTTTTCCTCTTGTATTTTGTGATAGGGTTAAAATTTAGATTTTTCCAGTTTGTCTGATAAAAACTAAGCTAACATATTCTTTCAAAAACCAAAGATTTTATCTTTTAAAACAAAACAAATAAAGAATTTATCTTTCTATCTATCTATCTATCTACCTATCTAATGATATCCTAAAATCATGAAATCCATAATTAAACCTTTTATTAAGTGTAATGAAAACTTATATTGTTTTCCTGATTTTTATTTGAGAAATTACAAAAAAAATTAACTCAAGTAACCTCTCAAAGGAGAGTGGGCATTTTGGCTCATTGGTGTAACACATTGTGACATACATCAAATGAAAGGTCTCGATGAGTGTATTGTTTTTTAGTATGGGCACAAGTCTGTATCTCGTGCAGGGAAAGTGCAGTGATGCATTTTGTGTTCAAAAATATGTGTAATAAAATTCAGAAAAGTATACATTTTGACTAGATGCTCGATTAAATTGTTTCAAAAAACATTACATAACTGTGTTGGAAGTTCAATTGGGCTATTCCATCACCAGTTTTCACATGACTTAATTCATTTTTCGGTTTTTTTATGGGACGTGGCTCATTGGTGTAACACATTGAGACACACATTAGATGAAAGATCTCAATGAGCGTGTTATTTTTTTGTATGGACAAAAGACTATCTCGTGCAGGGAAAGTGCAGTGGTGCATTTTATGCTCAAAAATAATTGTAACACATTGAAACTTACATCAAATAAAAGGTACTGATGAGCGCATTATTCCTTTGAATGGACACAAAACTCTTTCTCGTGGAAGGTGGAGTGTTGCATTTTATGTTCAAAAATGTATTAGGTACAGCTTATTTTACATGTTTGTGTTTTTAGAACAAAAAAAGGTATGGTTTGGAGTTTAAATTCACTCCAACATTTTATTAGTAATATAACTTAAAGTTTGGTTTGCATTTTTGAAAAATTAGTCACAACCATCGTATATTTAAATTACTTTCAAACCAACAAGGTAGTTTCGCACACGACTTCAAAGTACAGAAAATCATATACTAACTCAAACATTTTTTGGTATTGCATTTCATAAATCCATAAAAACCGATAAATGCATTTTTTTTTGAAAATTAGAGCAGTTGATGGATTAGTCCAACAAAACAAAGTTATTATAATGTTTTTGAATCAAGTCAATCGAGCATCTAGTCAAAATGTATGCTTTTCTGAGTTTTATTACATACATTTTTAAACATAAAATGCATCACTGCACTTTCCCTGCACGAGACACAGACTTTTGGCCATATAAAAGAATAACAAACTAATCAAGACCTTTCATTTGAAGTATGTATAAATGTGTTACACAAATGAGCCACGTCCCATACAAAAGTGTTTTAAAAACCGAAAAATTCATTGCGTCATGGGTGAAAACTGGTGATGGAATAGCCCAATTGATCTCCCAACACAGTTAAGTAATTTTTTTGAACCAAGTTAATCGAGTATCTAGTCAAAATGTATACTTTTCTGAATTTTATTACATACATTTTTAGACATAAAATGCATAACTGCACTTTCCCTGCACGAGATACAGACTTGTGCCCATACAAAAAAATAGTACACTCATCGAGACCTTTCATGTCTCAATGTGTTACACCAATGAGCCAAAATGCCCACTCTCCTTTGAGAGGTTACTTGAGTTAATTTTTTTTGTAATATCGCAAATAAAAATCAGGAAAACAATATAAGTTTTCATTACACTTAATAAAAGGTTCAATTATGGATTTCATGATTTTAGGATATCATTAGATAGGTAGATAGATAGATAGATAGAAAGATAAATTCTTTATTTGTTTTGTTTTTATCTTAAGATTTAACAATATTATTTCCTAAGAATAAGGACATGACATTGACTGCCGTCTGCCTTAATTGACATTACATAAGGGATAAACAAAATATAAATTAAAAAGAAAATGTTAAAATACTTAAATAAAAATATTAAAATAAAATATGTCTAGGTACTAGTTTACAAGTTATTATAAAAAAAATACAATTTATAAAATAATACACATTTTTTTTTTTATGCTTGAATTAACTCAAACAGTCAATTCTCAAGTTTGGACAATTTGTACGCCATTTGAAACACAAACGAAAAAACTTTTTGTATGATTTGCAACATAAAAACATAAAAGTCACTACAAAATTGATTATATGAAACATTTTGAATGAATGAATAAAAGACTTCAAAATTATCATAAAATATCAATTTCTTACAAGGTTTTAATTTTTGCAATAAAAAATAATATACAGTAGCGAGCAAAAAAAATGCAAACGAAAAAGGTTTAAAGACTTTTGAACAAGAACTAAGTTACCAAATTTGACATATTAAAACTGTTTTATTTTCACTAAACAGAGTCAATTTGTGGAATATTATACTCCAATACAATTATTTGGTCAAAAGTCTACCTAAATATGCGATTTTAGACGAGCAAAAAAATGCAAATGTTTTTATTGTTTGCATTTTTTTTGCTCGCTACTGTACATACGCCACAGTGACCCACTTTTGCTAATAAGTTAAGGAAAAGTGTTTATCTTTGACAATTTTAGTTCCATCTGAAAGATCGAAATTTAAATTGGAAGCAAATTTAACAGTCAATAGTCATATGATGAATTGTTTAAATCAAGGGACTAGGTTGTGATTAGTTCAGTTCAATCATGAAGGTATAATTTTATTGAATTTGTATACATTTCTTCAAAAAAATCAGTGCTTTTATCTAGTGTCTATTAAAAAAAAAAACTTTGTCCAAATTACAACTCTCCTAACCTTCATCTTATTATAAAAAAAAAACTCAAAATTTATAATTTTTTAGAATTTTTCATATAGGTATGTAAATACACCTTGATTTCAGCTACCACTATTTTTCTATTATGATGTCGATGTTACTTATCAAAAGTAATCTGCCTATGGGTATCACCAGGCTGACTTCAGAAAGTTACAGCAAGTTTCCAGTATTCGCTTGTTAAATTCCTGCTGTCATCAAATCATCCGTATGTGAGGGCTCACAACCTTGTGCTGTCAAGTCGTCTTATAAGCTTCATCATCACAAGTAGCTTTGCTATGAATTGTATCCACTTTCTTTTCTTTCAAAACATTCTCTATTGTTATCAAAGAAGAAATCAATGGGTCACTGTGGTGTATGAGTAACCTTTTTTCGTACTTAAAAAATTTAAAACGCTTAATTTGTTTTTTCATGTCATAAACATAGGTATTTTTTCATTACAATTTCTAACCATTCAAATGTTATATTGTTTATTTGCAATTTAACATAAATGATAATTAAGACTGCGAAGCCTTCAATGCATATAAAAAATTTTATTATCAGACACCCTACAAACAATTTTGGTTCTGTAAAGCTTTACAGAAGCAATTGTTGCTTCTGTAAAGCATTATAAAAGCAAAATTGTTAGTAGGGCATGCAGGATCTATCGTGGACCTAACAATTTCTTGAAGTTTCCGTGGACAAGTTCCAATGGACTTGTTTGTAATATTGATGTGGTTTAGGTTTTAGTCAAGCTGGTCATCTAACTTCGTTTCAAAAGATAATTAGCAGAAACAAAACATGATAATTTAAAGCTAAAACAATCATGTAAGTACGTATAGCAATAAAAGTGGATTTTTTTAAATGGTGATAAAACCAAGAAAAATAGTCTTTACAGTTCATTATTCCCTGATACCAAAACATTTGGTTAAGTGATTTAGTTCATGGATTTCTATGTGAATAATGCAATAAAAGCAAATAGTCTTTGAGTACATATTTTGGACAGATGTTTTTATTCAAACTTTCATAAACGCAGGTGCCATTCTTGAGCAAAAGTAAGATTTTCAAAAATTTTATTTTCGAATATTAAAGACATCATTTTCGTCCTAATAACAAAATTTTATAAATTCCTCTTGAGAGTCTCTAAAAAACGTTAGTAACAAATTTAAAGTACATCGACCCACACGTTTAGCATGAGAGACTGATATAATGTCAAACTGAAAAGAAACAAACTTGAAAAGAAGACACCCAATTCAAGAAACTGACTTTGAAAAAATATTTTTTAAAGTTTATTTCTTTGATTAACCTTTAGCTATTCTTTATTATCCTCAACAGAACAACTCTTGTGATGAATATTACGAAATAATAAAGTAATTACAGTTTCTATTTACGAAAATCATTAACTTTGAACTTTGAAAAACAAACCTTCCTTAAATGTTGCATGTTCATCCTTTTAGCATCAGAAGGACATTATGTTGGTCTATTTTATAACTTTTGAGACAACTTCCTATTAAAAATTAAAAAGATGAGATGACCAGAGAAAGATAATAAAGTTTCGCCCACAAATCGTGCAATCTTATAATCTAACTTTGTTGTGTAGGCGAATTCAACATCGTTTCTAAAAATATCTTTACTATCGTCATATATATATTCATAATAAAGTGTCAAGTTTTATTAGAAAACCTGTCTCATACCAACTCAATTCCGACTGTCAGACACAATTTTCTCCCAAACTATGACAACAACTAATGATAAAATAAAACAAATACCCAAGTATTTAAAAAAAAAAAAACTTTTCAAACAAACTAATAAAAATTCAATAAAAACAAAAGTCTACCCTACACAACCAACTTAAACTTACACATTATTCCCATGCACACTAACTATGAAGTGGTTGGTCGCAATAAAACCTTTGGGGAAATGTCAAAAACTTTCCTAAAACACTTGCTGGTTTGCTAAATACTCTTATGGTGTGTATAGAATTCCATTCCTATTTCTACTTTTATAACAATGTCCACCACAATGATTTTCACCACCGGAGAACTTAATTTCACACAAATTTCAATTAGTGAAACAACCCAACCGACCCTTGTAGCAATTCCTGTTCTATAATAACTTTTGAGGTTCAAGAAGTATCAACGAGAAAAAAACACACTTTCTCAGCTTCAACTAACAAAAACCTTCAACTACATAGACTTTTTTGGTCCTCAGTTACAACAATTACCCCAAGGGATCCAAAAGTGGCAAAACCAAGAGTATAAGACGACTCAACTCGAATCCACTAACTGCAATGATAATTGTGGCAAATTCTATAACTTATTCCATAGCTAGCATTCCCCGTTGGCTTCTATTAAATGAAAGACCGAGAGAGAGAGAAAGAGAGTTTCAGTAATCGAATTTCTTCCGAGGATTTCATATCTCGACCACAAAAGGATACACTGCGATGCAACACACAGAACAAAAATAGAACTGGGGAATGTTTCTTTTTATATTCTTGAATTGTACGACAAGTTTACACAGACACAGCGGATAGACCGTTTCGAGAGGAATCTTATATTCCAACGAGAAATTAGTACAGAAGAAAACTTTCAATCCAATAAAAATGAGAATTTATTCTTTGGGGCTTGAGGGGGTACTTTGAAAAGGGTAAGGAACCATTCGTTGCTACCAAACTTCCGCTTAAAGGATAATTTTTATTCTTATCTTTTCCCAGTTGTATTTTTCACCGTTAAGTTTATTACCATCTGTTCGTTTTCGTTCTTTCTCTGGTTTTCTCGTCGGGAACTACATGTTTTTCTTGTAATTTTCTTTTTTAAGGACCTTTATAAGATTTTCAAATGCACATTTTGTGCAACATGTTTGCTTCGCGTGTAAACGTTCACAACCAAAACTAAACCAACACTTCTACACTTCCTATCAACGTGATGTGGTGGACGGTGGTGCATGTTAGGGGTGTGCTAAAAAGCGATTTTTAAAGAGCAGTGATAGCATTGAGCAGCATACAAAAAAAAACAGTTATTAAAAGCGACATTAACTGCTATTTAAAGAGTGATTAAACTCCTTAACGTCTCAAATTATTCCTTGAATTTCTTCCTGATTTGAAATATGATCAGGTTTTTGAACAAAATGGAAATGTCACTTGTGATTTGTTGGGAAAAATCGGCCAATATTGGAAGATCGTGCAATCGTGTATACTTAGCTTAAGATTGAATGGATAAGTTTCATTTCACTACTAATTATTCAATTTGTACCAAGTTCTTATTTAAGTTTACACATGGACTTTAAAACAATCAAATAGAATGCATCTGTATTATCATTCCGATTCACTGTCACTCAAGTCTCTCTACAACAATGTTCTCACATTAATAACATTCACTCACTCTTTTTTTTAACTTTTCTCCACAAAGCAGATCTCTGCTCTTTTTATCATTTATCAATGAAGAACAGAAACAAAATGCTCACAAAAAAGCAGTATCTAAGGAAATTATCGATATCATGCGTTTGCTCTTCTTATTTTTTGAGCAGCTATATTGAAGAGCAATCGCAATTGTTCTCTGCTCGGTGGAAGAGCAGAGTGATTAAAAGCAGCTATCGCAATAGCAGCCTCAGCCCTAGTGCATGGTGCATCGTCCTTTTTCTTCGTTTCACTCGTTTTCTCAAGAGACAGATAAAATGATGAAGTAGTAACTAAGGAGTACTCTCACGTACCAAATTGTGCAATCGAATGTGCCGTCATCATCGTTCTTATGTCCTGTCTATCTTCATTGCACACAACACTATCTACCATCGAGTCGTTGTTTCCAACCTTTATAACTGAAAATTTCATTAAAACAAAGTGATTTACAGTTACGATCGAGAGTAAGAGGGAAATCCTTTTGGATGTCCTTTATCCAAATAGCAGACTATCTTGCATAGAGAAGGAAAAAAAGCAAGATGACTTTCGAAAATGTTTGTGGTTTTGTGGTCGGTGGCAGTGGCAGTGTCAGTTGAGTAAAGTAGCAGTGAAATAGAAGGTGTGTTTGTCTATGTGGAAGATGGCTTTTTTGGTAACGATTTTCGGCAAACGATAGACAGTTTTCGTCATTCCTGTGTCCTACACCGCACAAGTTAACTGGTTATGCACTTGACCTACATCCATTGAGAATTTTTGCTGAGCATAAATTACAAAATTCTGTAAATATTGTGGCTAGCAAATTTGTTTTCGGATAAAGCGCAAAAGGATTTTATTAGTAGATCTTTTGGGTTAGAATTTTTGTGTATATGAATATTTCAAGTTCCCAGTGCAATCAAAAAGGACTAAGATTTAATTTAATATAAGCTCTCTCTCTCAAAAGAGATTGACTTTAATTTTGTTTGAGCAAAATTTTGGATATCAAAAGTGATATCAATATGAAATTGAAGTCTTGAATTGAAATATTCATACCTAAGTCACTCTATGTAGTGAAGAATAAATATTTTAAGGGATTGATGTGTTTTGGGAATAAATTTTATACAAAAAGAAGGTTTCTAAATAAACAAATGTTGGGTTAGGGAGGTTATAGTTTGATTTGAATGTTAAGTTTTTGGGATATAAAAATGTAGATTTTCAGTCCCTTCCCATGAGTAAGTGTCTGAAAATTTGTTCTAGAGATTATTTCGAGTGAGGTTTCAATAGTCCCCAGACAGTGAATATAACATACTTTGTTTGTTAAAGAACAACACACTGTTTTTTTTTTTTTGACAGACAGATATGGACCTTTGTGACGAAGGGAATTTTAAATTTGAATAACAAAGTCTTGTATGTGAAAGGCTCTTTTCATATCCTTTGAATAATTTTAGTCCATTTAAAATTTGTTTTATTATGTACCTAAGCATTTTAAAACTATACACTTTAAAATATTGTTTAAAATGGTAGGGGTATAATTCTTTTGTCATATTCATTTTAAAACGAAATGTATTTTTTTAGGAAATATACGGTTTTCAATTAGTCCGAGACACGTCCGGGACATGTCCGGGACACGTCCGGGACATGTCCGGGACATGTCCGGGACATGTCCGGGACACGTCCGGAACATGTCCGGGACACGTCCGGGACATGTCCGGGACACGTCCGGGACATGTCCGGGACATGTCCGGGACACGTCCGGGACATGTCCGGGACATGTCCGGGACACGTCCGGGACATGTCCGGGACATGTCCGGGACACGTCCGGGACATGTCCGGGACATGTCCGGGACACGTCCGGGACATGTCCGGGACATGTCCGGGACACGTCCGGGACATGTCCGGGACATGTCCGGGACACGTCCGGGACATGTCCGGGACATGTCCGGGACACGTCCGGGACATGTCCGGGACATGTCCGGGACACGTCCGGGACATGTCCGGGACATGTCCGGGACATGTCCGGGACATGTCCGGGACACGTCCGGGACATGTCCGGGACACGTCCGGGACATGTCCGTTACACGTCCGGGACATGTCCGGGACATGTCCGGGACATGTCCGGGACACGTCCGGGACATGTCTGGGACATGTCCGGGACATGTCTGGGACATGTCCGGGACACGTCCGGGACACGTCCGGGACATGTCCGTTACACGTCCGGGACATGTCCGGGACATGTCCGGGACACGTCCGGGACATGTCTGGGACATGTCCGGGACATGTCTGGGACATGTCCGGGACACGTCCGGGACATGTCCGGGACACGTCCGGGACATGTCCGGGACATGTCCGGGACATGTCCGGGCCATGTCCGGGACATGTCCGACACATGTCCGGGCCATGTCCGGGACATGTCCGGGCCATGTCCGGGACATGTCCGGGACACGTCCGGGACATGTCCGGGACACGTCCGGGACATGTCCGGGACATGTCCGGGACACGTCCGGGACATGTCCGGGACACGTCCGGGACATGTCCGGGACACGTCCGGGACATGTCCGGGACACGTCCGGGACACGTCCGGGACACGTCCGGGACATGTCCGGGACACGTCCGGGACATGTCCGGGCCATGTCCGGGACATGTCCGGGCCATGTCCGGGACATGTCCGGGCCATGTCCGGGACATGTCCGGGACACGTCCGGGACATGTCCGGGACACGTCCGGGACATGTCCGGGACACGTCCGGAACATGTCCGGGACACGTCCGGGACATGTCCGGGACACGTCCGGGACATGTCCGGGACACGTCCGGGACATGTCCGGGACACGTAGGGGACATGTCCGGGACACGTCCGGGACATGTCCGGGACACGTCCGGGTCATGTCCGGGCCATGTCCGGGACATGTCCGGGCCATGTCCGGGACACGTCCGGGACACGTCCGGGACATGTCCGGGACACGTCTGGGACACGTCCGGGACATGTCCGGGACACGTCCGGGACATGTCCGGGACACGTCCGGGACATGTCCGGGACATGTCCGGGACACGTCCGGGACATGTCCGGGACACGTCCGGGACATGTCCGGGACATGTCCGGGACACGTCCGGAACATGTCCGGGACACGTCCGGGACATGTCCGGGACACGTCCGGGACATGTCCGGGACATGTCCGGGACACGTCCGGGACATGTCCGGGACACGTCCGGGACATGTCCGGGACATGTCCGGGACACGTCCGGGACATGTCCGGGACATGTCCGGGACACGTCCGGGACATGTCCGGGACACGTCCGGGACATGTCCGTTACACGTCCGGGACATGTCCGGGACACGTCCGGGACATGTCTGGGACATGTCCGGGACATGTCTGGGACATGTCCGGGACATGTCCGGGACATGTCCGGGACACGTCCGGGACATGTCCGGGACATGTCCGGGCCATGTCCGGGACACGTCCGGGACATGTCCGGGACTCGTCTGGGACACGTCCGGGACATGTCCGGGACACGTCCGGGACATGTCCGGGACACGTCCGGGACATGTCCGGGACACGTCCGGGACATGTCCGGGACACGTCCGGGACATGTCCGGGACACGTCCGGGACACGTCCAGGACATGTTCGGGACATGTCCGGGACACGTCCGGGACATGTCTGGGACACGTCCGGGACATGTCTGGGACACGTCCGGGACATGTCCGTTACACGTCCGGGACATGTCCGGGACACGTCCGGGACATGTCCGGGACACGTCCGGGACGTGTCCGTTACACGTCCGGGACATGTCCGGGATAAGTCCGGGACATGTCCGGGACAGGTCCGGGACATGTCTGGGACACATCCGGGACATGTCTGGGACACGTCCGGGACATGTCCGGGTTACGTCCGGGACACGTCCGGGATATGTCCGGGACACGTCCGGGACACGTCCGGGACACGTCCGGGACATGTCCATGAGACATGTTCCAGGAGACATTCACTCACCCTTTCACCTATTTCAGGAGCTGGTTCTCGATGCGATGTTTACTTGTCGACGACCACGGACGAACTGATGAATGTGGGTGTGGTGCTGCCCTTTTTATAGCAAAACATGATCCTCCCACTGTTTATTTTAATATTAAATTTAATTATTAATTTGTGTTTTTATTTTGGTTTTTGTTGTGTAGTATACTCGCCCTCTGTGTGTGATATTTAAATTTTTTTTTCCTGGTAGATAAAATCAGATTGTCGACTTTCTTGTGATAGTTTCATGTGCCAAGATTCTGGAGAGTAGAACGAGATAGCACATCTCTAAAAAAATTAATTTATCTGGAATTGATTTGCTATAAAAGCCTCAGCCAACAAGCCAGACTTAATTGCCAAGCTTGTCCACTTTCTTCTTGATATTGATAACAAAATTTTCATATTTTACTGGGAAGAGAATACCATTGCGACAAGTAGGACTGAAGTATTTCTGGGGCAGTTCAGTGGGTTTTTTTTTCAACCAAGTGAGGTATCGGCCCAAAAGTGATATAGACGATAAAACAATTCTGTTTTTAAATATTTTTCGGGTAGAATGAAAATGAATGAAGGTGAGAAGGCATGTGATAAAGAATTTTATTCAAATCAAAATGTCAATTTTATTCATATCATATCGCCCAAAGTAGTTCTGTTTGAAATTCTAAGTATTTTTGGTTCTTTTTTGCTACACTTTCTAAAATAGTTACGCAACTAAAAATAGACAAACTATTTACATATCTCCCAAGGCAATAAATATTTTTTTCCCCAAATCCTAAATACATATTGTAACATTTCAAGTTCACAAAAAGCATACATTTTTAGTCTAGTCCTTTTGGGACTAGAAAAAAAAAAAAACCAGTAAAATACCCACTCGATAAGGGACTGTTTGTTGATTTTAAATTTTAACCCAAAATATGTGGCATATAAAATTCCCACAAAAAATAAAAAAAATAGAAAACCCCAAAAATAACCCAAAAAAAAATTGATTGCCAAGGATAAAATGAACAAACAAAAACAAATCCCCAATCCTCTCTGATGCTTTGCATATAATCATATCCGATTTTAATTAAAAAAGTTCAACACACGAGTACGATCCTGGTTAGCATCATTCCAAGGAAAAGGAAATTCTGCAAAAAAAATTATGATGTTTTTTTTCTTCTAGCTATTTATCGTCACTTTATAAAAGTTTGGCTTTCTGGATTGTGTGGAAAGACACTTCTGACTGACACGTCTCATATGCAGCACACAAAGGAAGAAAATTATCTAAGTTTTGTATGTTGGAAGGATATTTTAAGTGATAGACATGAAATAAAGGAGATTTGTTATTCTAAGGTGTTTTTTTTTTTGTTCGCAAAAGGGTGGGTGTCCTTTGTTCATGTAAGATGCTGTTCACAGGATGTGTGTTATTTGAAGTAAAAAAAATTAATTATACATGTTAATTACAGCAACGTCACCATCATTGTTGTGATACTGACAAAAAAAAATGTATAGGAAGAGTACGTAAAGGAGAGGTAGCTACTATGTCAGGAAGGTATCTATATTTTCATCTTTTTTTAAACATTTAAGAATAATGTGTCATAATCAGCTGAAAGTTTATTTTTTTTTTTTATAATTCTTTTCTTGGATAACTCGTTATTTTGTAATTAGGATTATGTAGATGAAGAAACTTTGGAAAGTTGGTGGAAGAAAAAAAAAAATTAAAAACTTTTCTTATGGATGATGTGTTTATCAGCGTTGACTCGTCAAATGATATATTCTTCGGAAGGAGATATTAAGGAAGCTATAGTGTTTTAAGGTTTTAACTTAATAAGAAATGTTTGCATGGATGAGTTGTAAATGAATATTTGCTTGAGGAATATTTCTGAATATGACTGGTATGCGATAGTTAATGTTAACAGTATATTGTTATTCAGGAGTAGAAAAATAATTTTTTTTTTTAGGAAGAGTTCGATATCTGTACAAATTAAGTATAATTTTCTACTCAGTGTGTTCTATGAGCTATATAAGTAAAAAATCGAAGACAAGTTTTAAGTGTATAAGGTTCAAAACCATGCAGGTCGAAAATTTCGAGGTCCGAGTTGTTAAAGATTCGAGATTGTTTTATTATACAAATTTCATGCCCAAATGTTCAGTACAGCTATCATTTATCTGTTCAAAAATTGACAGATCACAAAAAAGTTGCAATTTACTATTAAATACTACGAATGGTAATGGACGAACATTCTGCGAAATGGTGAAAATGTCTTAAAACGACTTTAGGCATTTATAAATATTAAAATTTGAATGATGCATTATTGTATTAAGATAGTATGTATGCCTTTAATAAATTAAATATAACTTTATTTGGTTATTAATGGACCAAATTTTACATAAAATATTGACTTTTTGCTTGTAAGAAATACCGATGCCATGTGTGTGTGTTTTTTTTTTTTAATTTTTTATTAGTTTTTTTTGATAAAAGGTTATAATAGTCCAGGTATGCTTGGATACGATTAAAAATGCCAAAAACAGGTTCCGCTTTCACACCTAAAAATTGATTCTACCGAGTCCAAAATTTGTTTCCACTTCGCGTTTAGGCTGTGCAAATTAAATATATTCTCAAGTGAGCAAATTTTTTTCCGCATCGCTTTCTACCATCGCTGGGGCTGATTTGTTTTTGACCCTTAAAACGAAACTCACGTCAGTTTTACAAAAAAAAAAAAAAAAATAGAAACAACAAATTTGAAAATCTATTAACAAAATATTCATTAAAAAAATTAGCGTTTCCACAATGTTTATACAAATACCTTATTATTTCTTAATCCTTATTGAAATAAATGAGTTCTTTTGTGGATTTTAACACACTTGGGTAGGTTGTAATTCCATAATTGATTTAACCCACCCAAGTGCGTCAATTAGTCCATTATGGACTTTTGACCATTGGACTTATGACACTGCATCGTAAAAATCCATGAAGAATATTGAACGCTTTTTTACGTATAATAGATGAAATCTAATACTATTCCTACATTTCTATAATGTGAAATAATCATTTTTAGCAAAAAAAACAAAACCGACTTCCATCTATCGAAACTGCGTTTTATGGTTTTTTTTTATACACTGAACCAAATCCTTACGTAAATACAACGAAAAAATTCGTTGAGCCAACGAAAATTTAATTAATTTTCAGCCGATGAAAAATTTAATTGGCTCAACGAAATGGCTTTCATACGTTAATGAAGAACTTCATCAATTAACGAAAACTTTCGTATTTTAATGAAATTTTTCATAAAAATTTTTGATCGAAAATTAATGAAGTTTTACATCAGTTTACGAAATTTTTTCATCGATTAACGTAAAATTTAATTAAAGCTTTCGTAAGCTAACGAATTTTTTCGTAAATTTTATGAATATTTTAATTAAATTACGAAAAAATATTCGTTAGCTAACGAAACTTTTCGTTGTACCTATTAATTATTTTTTTAGTAGATTAAAGTATATATTTATTGGACTTGTTAAATTATTAATTTAATACAGTCCAAACCAAAAATTGGCGTTTCGATCCGGTGGAGCTCACTTGGACTTATCGTGAGACACCTTGTCAAAACGCAAATATTTTTTATGTTCAGCTCAACTTACATAGATTTTTAAACAAAAACCTAATGTGAACTATATCCAACAAGATTAAATTTTTAATCATTAAAACAGAAATGCACACAAGTCTACGTTTTTATTTTTTTTTTGGAAGTCAACGATTTTTTTCGTTAACTGATGTATTTTTTCATAAGCCAATGTAATATTTCATTAGCATATGCAGAATTTTCATAAGCTTATGAAGATTTTCGTTAGTTAATGTTGAATTTCATAAGTTAATGAATTTTTTCGTTACTTAATTAAAAGTATAGGAATAAAGTAAGGAATAAATTCTTAATTTTATTCTTTAAAATGAGTATGAAATTTTTCGTTAATTGATGAATCTTTTCATTGAATTGGATTTTTTGGCACTAAAAAGGGAGAAAAAGTGTATGAAACGTTTTCATTAATTGATGAAGGTTTTCATATTACGAAAAATTACATATTTTCGTTGAGCCAACGAAAGTTTCGTTGGGCCAACGAAAATGTAGTGTATGAAACGATTTTCGTAATTTTACGAAATTTATTATTTTCAGTGTAGTTTCTATAGCCAACAATACAAAAAGAATTATAAAAATTGATTCACTCAGTCCAAAGATATGAGGTAACAAACATAAAAAAAAAAGAAATACAGACGAACTAAATACCTCCTCCTTTTAGGAAGTCGGTAAAAACATTTTAAATTCATTATAATTTTCATGCCAAGCAGTGCTGCCAAAGCCGGATATTTTTCGGCAAATAGGCTCCATGAACATTTCACTCACTCTTTAAAACCGTGATTTCCGATTTATCAATATTTGGCACTTCAAATTTTAAAGTTGGTGATTTTGGGCTACTTTAAAAAAAAAGTCCACTAGAGATGTGAAAAAAGACAACCAATTTGTCTACATTTTCCTTTTTTATGTATTAAAAATTTAATTTTCCACCCGTCAATGAGCTTGAAAAATGTACGAACAAAATACAAAACTATTATTCTTACAACCGCAGAAGAACTTAATGTGTATGGAAATTAAAAGGTATATTTTTGGTAAAATGCTTTACCTATTTGTCATTAACGACTTTTCTGAGGTTCTCAAATTTCCTAATTGGTAAGGTCTCCTGTGCTACCTATCGATTAAAATAACATCTTAAGGACATCTCATATCACAAGTGGCTGTTTTAATAAAAATCAAAAAAATTGTAGAGAAGTCTCGTTCTAGCAATGTTTTTGTTGCAGGATAAATTTCATGGAAACCTTAAGGAAAAATCTGTCCACAAATAAACTGTCGAAAGTTATACTCTTCCATTTGAGTTTTCCAATTTTGATGTTATGTTCTTTATTAAAAAAAAAATAAAGGCATAATTTTGTTGATAGCAATTAATTTCTATAATACAAAAACCAGTTTTTTACGACCGTATTTTTGAAATCAGCGCATTTATATTTTTTTCGCCATACATTTTTTGTATATACCAAAATATAGGTACCGTGAGCAATCTTTTTTTTTTTTAATCTTTTGCAAAAATAATTTTGGCTTTTGTCAAATTTATATGCAAGATCAGGAGGCTTCTTAAAACGAGACAAAAAATATAAAATCGGTTGAAGCTTTTGGTTGATACAAAGTTCTATTTTTTCTTATAAAAAAATGATTCTTAATGATTTGTTATATTCAAGAAACAGGTACATACTTTGAGCTGAATTTGAAATTTGTGTATAGGTATTATGAAAAAAATTACTTTATCTTGGGAACTAGTACTTTTTGTAGGGCTTGTTGAACATCAAACCCAAAATCTGGATTAAAGGGCAAAAAAAATTTTTTTTTCAATCTTCAACCATTGCCAAAATTCTAGGACAACAATCTCTTTTTTTTTACGATGTGCAAAACATGTGGTTTTGATAAAAAAGCTAGACTTCTAAAGATCAAGAATTTCAAAAATTTTGTTTTTTATTTGCATTTTTCCATTTTCAAAACTCACGAAATTGATAGCAATGGGTTCCACCTTCATTCAAAAAGCAAACGAAAAAGAAAATATTTCTATTAATTGTGCATGAGTCCCCCTTTTTTTTTTTAAAGAAGAATGAAAATGAATATTCTGAAATTTCAACCTATAATCACTCAACTCAAATTATTTTGTATTAGAAGAACAAATTGTAGGTTGACAATCAAAACTCACTAACTGCCATTTTCACTTAAAATGATTTAATGATGTCAAGTCATTTATTTTGCATTCTAAATACAAGTTTCAACATTTTAATAATATATCGATTGATTAATCAAACGATTTGTAATACTAAAATATGTAGTAAAAGCTCATTATCTCTAATTAAGTTTTTATATCGTTAGTTAATTTTGGTTGTCAACCGATGAAATAAAACTTCACAAATAAAAATCAGATAAGACGGTTAACATTTTTACCATGAGCTTACCTTGTTCTGCAAATTAAAACTCTAACTTCATAATTTAAATAAAACAACGTATTTTTAATTTCACGATTATTAAATTTTCTTTAATTGTTTTTTTTTTCATTATTATTTTTTTTTTTTTTTTGGTTTTCAAATTTTTGATCCTTTGGCTTAGGTACTATTTACATTTGATTTTTAATTTTTTGTTTATTCCTTATATTTTTTGTATCACATTTCTGATTTGAATGAAAACATATTTATAATTAAATACATTTTTATTTATATTTTTAATATTATATTTTTTTATACTTGAGAATTCAAGTTTTAAACATTTAATTTACAGTATTTTATAGGTTTTATGTTCTTATTTTTCTGTTTTTTTTTTTTGTTTCACAACATTCTTAAGTGTTTGTGAGTTATTTTTTTTGTTTTTTTTTTGTAGTAAATATTTTATTTAATAATAATAACAAATAATTTGTCTACTTATTAACTAGTATTTTTTTTAAGCATAGTAAAACGTTTATTAAAATTAAAATAATATAACTAGAATATAGTTTTTTGTCCTTACACAACTACATACATAATAATTTTTATTCTCGTAACATAGTAAACAAATTTGATCTTAAAAATTTAATAGTAGAAAACTGGAGAACAGTATTGTTTTATCTTCTTAATTTTAACAAATTTAAATTTATTTTAACTTTGTTTTTTTTTGTGTACAATATTTTTTTTTTGTATTTTATTTTGTCGGTCTTTTTTTTTTTTTTCTTCTTTTAAATATCATAAGCCAGATAATAAGAATATACACAGTCTACTCGTAAGTAGTAATAATAATAAATTCACCTAAACTCTAATTTGCCTTAACTCCGTAAGCCCAATAGTCGTTTGAAAGCTCTCCTATAATCCAAATTGAAAATCGTATAGATAACCGGATTAAGGCCGGAATTAATATATCCCAGCCATGTGATGAAGTTCTTGAATTTATCTGTAGGACAGCAGGACAAACAAAATGGCAAAATAACATACATAAGGAAAAATGGCAGCCAACAAATTACAAAGACTCCCATAATAATGCCTAAAGTTCGGGCCGCCCGTCGTTCCTTCGACAAAGAAATCTTTTGTTTTTCCTCGATAAATTGATAAACGCCCGTTGGTTTCTTGGGTGGCGGCTTGTTACTCTTCGAACTCTCCACCAACACGCTCTTTTCAAGTTTCTCCGAATTACCGGTAACACTGTTATTGGCATTTGGGCCAGACTCGGAGGAATTCTCAGGATTATCACTAACATTCGAAATCTCTTGATTGGTATCGGGCGGTGGCAGTAATCGCTCCTGGATTATTTTTCGATTTTTACCATGTTTGATGGAGTCCTTGATTTTCGGACGACGAGATTTTTTCGCCGCCTTTTCGTTGCCATTGTGTGTGTCTTTGGGATTGATAGCGGCTTGATCGGAGGAATTGTTGTGATGCGCTTCGTTGACGGCAGTTTCACTGCTAATGGACTCTTGGTCCTGTTGCACGGAAGTCATGTCCTTTTCGAGACGATTGCCACCAGTTCCACCAGTGGCATTATTATTCCCACCTCCACCACCAACTGGGTTACCTTTCATTGTAACGATTGTGTTGATTTTGGATGCTCGAGCGCGTTCCCGGAGACGCCTCCTTGTGGCAATGTAGATTTCGATGTAAACGATAGTCATGATGGCGAGTGGAATGAAGAACGAACCGAGCGATGAGTATATCACGTAGCCTCGGTTTGAGGTGAGTTCGCAGGGTGTGGCGCTGGTGAACTCCTCAGGCCAGTCATTCCAACCGAGCAGAGGTGGTGAGCTTATAAGTAAGGATAGGATCCAAACACCAGCTATGAGTAAAAGGACTCGACCAACAGTTCGCTTTTGTGCGTAGTTGATGGGGTCGGTAATGGCCCAATACCTATCCAATGCTATTGCACAAAGATTTAGAATTGATGATGTGCAACAGAGGACATCACACGTTAGCCACATTTTGCACAAATGTATCCCAAATTCCCATCTACCGAGAATTGAGTAGGCAACGTTAAAGGGTAGAACGAGGAGGGCAACGGTTAGATCGGCAACGGCTAGGGAAACTATGAAGAAATTCTGCACTATCCGCAGTGGTTTATAGGTGAATACACTTAGAATGACGAGGATGTTGCCGATAATGGTAAGTACTATGATTATTGATAGGATTAGGGCAGTGAGTATGGCTTCCCATTCGGGTACCGCTAGATCAATACCAATATGACTGGGATTGAAAGAGGGTGGAGGAACTGTGCAGCCATTGCTGTTGCCATTAGTGATGGCAACTACGGATTCAGTTGATGTGATGGGAAATAATTCCGTAGTTGTGTTGGGTTGGAAGGTTTCCATTATATATAACTAAGTTTATAGGTGAATATTTTGTATAGGGTGTTGTTATTTTAATTTTGGGTGGTTGTTATTTTGCTCTTTTGCCAGGTGCTACTTTGTGGAATGTGTTAATGCGTTTGGTATAACATTAGAGAGAAGTCTTTTTAATGCATTAAACTAACACGGTGGTGATGATGTTGCGCTTTCGTTTTTAGTTGGTAAAGTTGTTCATCTGTAAAGAGAGAATAAATGGAAAAAAGATTATAGAATATTGTGGTTTTTTGTTTGGTGAGATGAGAATTTAAATTCAGTTAAAGAGTATGGGATGTGGAAAATCTGATTTGGTTTAAAATGGAATTACAAGGATCTAGTTAATTTTTATGTTGTATGTTATGCAGGTTGAAAAATCTGTAAAATAGAGATGAAGGTTACGGAAGATTTTTGTTTTTTTGGGATTTAATCAGTAAGCTGATTTTGGGATTATTGGGGTTCGGGAAAAGCCGTCATCTTAAACAAGGGCTGGATGCAGTTTTCACTGTTAATAACTCGCTTGAGATTCACTTTAACACAAGATTTATTAAAATAAAAAAAAAAACATCAATTAAATGAACTTAGTTGATTCAATTTAAAATTATTGTTGGTCAAAATTAACCAATTCTGTATGTGGTATTGAAATTTTTAGTTTTGTTGGCGAAGTTTTTGAAAATCTCTCAGCTTGTCAAAAATTCCAAAAAAAATAGATTTGTATTTCTTGTACCTAAATTTACATGCCTGTTCACTAAGAATTCATAAAAAGAGTTAAATTCAGTTAAATTCATATCTTTGTATAAGTACAGACTTTTTTCGAGGCTTTGAACCGAAGATGTCAACTTCAGAATTTAAGAAAAAAGAATATTTCGAGTGCAAATAACTCAGTTCCCAAGGCTCAAGGAAACTTTTGGGGTTCAATTATGAATAGAGCTTACAGAGACCTTTATTTTTTTCGGCTAGGGGTTAACCTTGGATTTTTCTGGAAAAAGGATCAAAAATAGATTTGTAGTTTTGATACCTAAATTCATAGCAGGTCTGTTCACTAGGTACTCATATCTTTCAACCAAAACTTGTTTTGAGACTTTGATCCAAATATATCTGCTTCCGAAGTTAAGAAAATTCCAGATATTTGTGAATTATAAAATCGGCAAAGTTTAAAGATTCTCTTTCCTTTTGCTCCGCCTTATCTAAATTGCATCGCATGAAAATGGGCTTACATAATTTTTGGACATTTTATTTTTTGGAAAAAAAAAAAAAAAAATAAATATTTTCTTGTACCTACAAATTTAAAAAAATATTAAGAATTTATTATTCACATTAAAGCAAATAAAATTCATTAATCCATTAAAAAAAAAGTTATTTAAAAAAAAATATTTTTTAAATAGATAGATATTTTTGAAAACTGATATTTTTGAAAATATTTCAATGAAGATTACTAAAACACTTTCGTGCAAAATGTTTTGTGAAAATCGGTTAAGTTTCTAAGAGAAAGTCAGCAATCATAAAAACAATTGTATGCCAGGTAATGTTAGTATCTATAATGATATAAATTTAATCGTTAGAGTCGTTTGATTTTTTTTTGTAAATAATTTTTTGGGAAAAATTTATTTCCTTTTTCAAAAATTTCAAAATGTCCTTTTTTACAAAAAAAGGATTAGATTTTTTTTTATTTTCATAACATTAAAGCGATATAAAGAGCTTTGAACTTGTCTTTTGTGAGAAAGTCAGAAAATACAAAAATTGGTCCTTTTAAAACGTACCTAACGTTACTGATTTTCAAAAAAAAAATGTGGAGGACGTACGAATATAAAAAAAAACACTTTTTTGGATTTCTCTTTCATCGTAATGCTGTGGTTTTGCCATATTATAGAGCAAATACAAAAAATGACCGTTGCTATAGATTCAGTTATTTGTGACCTAATAGTCGTCCATTTTATTTAATCGGTTAACCTAGGTTTAGTTGAATTTAAATTCAATTTAACATTTTATGTTATCATTAAGGTCAATAACATTCAAGGTATGCCAAAGAAAGAGGTCCATTTGAAAAATTGAAAACTGATTAAACACAGAAAACAAATTAAATCTATTGTTTTTATATTTTTTAATTAGAATATGGGTTTATTATGTAAATGGAAAACAACTGTTTTTAATCCAAAAAACACAAAACAGAAAATAATAAATACAATCACACTCACAACACTCAAACTCACTTAAATCCAAATTTAATGTACCGTAAAATACAAATCCACTTGCAGAATTTTGGCTTTATTTCAATGTTCAATGGGATGTAACAAATTCAAAAAAGTATCATGAAATGAATAAAAATATTCTGTGGAAAACTGAAATATACATACAATTTGCAAACTACTATTGGCAGAGTTGTTGAGATACAAGTATATGGAAATGTATACTCAACATTGATGATATTATTATGTATGTAATAGTTTGTGTTAAATGAACTATGAAATAAAACGAATAAATTATATTCGCCTTGTTATGGTTTTTCAAACAAAAATAGCTGTATAAGTCAAATTAAGCCACTTTAACTTTATTGAAGTTTCTAGTAGAAATTCTATTTTTATAAAATATATATTTTATGATCCTGTTGCTATATTGCTGGTGGTAATATAAGTACTTTTGTGTAATAAATTCTAGGAGTTCAATTTTATACGAAACAGAGAACCTTAATCAGATTAAATAATTTAGCCAATTTATTGGTGTATAGGATGATTGAGTTGTAGTTTTGTTAAAAATATACTGCTTATTGGAAATTTTTAATATCGATTTTTGGGATTTCATCGATGAATCTATTTCGAGGAAAAATTACTAAATAAATTCTAAGAACTTCTATTTAATTTGTTTGCAATACCAATTTCGAAGAAAACAAAATCATGTTTTTGTTTGAAAATAATAATGGAGAAGGGATAATTGCCTCCTTTTTATTGGTGTAACACATAGTGACCAATATCATTGAAAAGATCTCCATGAATCTTATATTTGCTTGTTTAGGAATAAGCCTGTAATTAATACAGGGAAAGTATAATATCGATTTCATTTTCAGAGCGTTTTATAATAATTTGAATATTCCTCTAAAAACTGCGTTACTTTATTTAGAAACAGCTCAGGTCCATTCCATATCATTCCGAAAAACCCAGTTTAAAACTTTGCTCTGAATACAACTAAGTAATAAAGGCACATAAATTATTTATTTTTCTAGCAAGATTTAAATTTGTTTTGTAAAAGTAAGGATGCCATCAGATAGTGTTTAATAAATACTGCAAGACCTCATCATTAGTTTATTTTTGACTCAAAATGGACATGTGCCATTTTTGCTGTGAATTCTTCATTATGTATAACACTGTGTTACACTCGAAAGATACACGGGCGGAGACCTATCACGATTTGTAGATCTAGTTGCACTGATTACGAAACGTTATTTAAAAACTTCGTAACACCCCCAAAATCTGGAGTTAGGGGCAAAAGACGGTTTTTTTTGGACCTTCACCCATTGAAAATCCAATGAATCTAGCTTCGTTAAATTTGGACCCATTTTAGATTTTCTTACAGTTTTGAATAGAAGACATAGAATATAGACCTTTTCAAAAATGTATAAAACATGTGGTTTGGTTAAACCACCTAGAATTTATAAGCTGACAAGGTTCAAAAACTGAATTTTTTTCGTCATTTAACCTACTGTTACTACTAGATTGGAAAACAAAATAAGAAATAAAAGATTTAAAGCAACATAGTATGACTTTAATACCTTCAAGTTACTAACGCATTAGTGAAATAATTAATTAACTAGCTTGTATTCGACCTGGAAGAGTTTATATACTAAGTTTTTCTATGTTTTTGCATAATAGTAAAACATCTGCGTTATTAATAAGACCGCTGCGTTACTTCTTTAAAGTAACGCAGTAAAGCCATTGTGAATATCTATTAATGTAGTAAATAGAAATTTAATTGAAAAAAAGCATAAATAATATCACTGGCAAAACTGTTACCTTAAAACTCTGTATAAGAATAGCAATAACACAAATTTTGTCAATGTCGGTAACTCAGCTGTAACACAATAAACACTCGCACCTCTTTCAGAGACTGTGAATTTATTAATTATTCGTGAAGCCTTTTTTCCTGATGATGGCTTCATGGCTATCATTTGTTTAAAAAGTTTCAACAAGCCGAATAAAATATTATAGAATTAAATTAAACTTTAGTAAATTTTACTTATTTTTCACATGGTAAGGCAGGGCAAGTAACATTTAATTTCACCATGCGGGAAACATAGTGCCAAATATTTTTGTATTTATTTAAATATTATGTGAAATAAGTAGGTATCTAACTACTGGGATTAGAATTTATCTAAAAACTCATTTTTTTACAACATTGTATAGAGTATAGAGTATATTTTATTTCGCTTAAAATTCAAATACATTATAATAAAGATAAATAATTAATAATTATCGAAATAATAATGACATTTTGTATTTTTTGATACAATAAAGCATTAAAAATAGTGTTAAATGCCACTTCAATAGGCTTAACAAATTCAAAAGATTAATGAGGGTGGGGTGACCCAAAGTATAAATTAATGAATTCAATTAATAAAAATCTATAAAAATACATACAAAATTAACATTTCTATAATTAATTTAACAGAACTAGAAAAAAAGTAATGTTTTAGAAATTTGTATATTCTCCAAATAAAATTTAATAAAAGCTAAACGAAAAGAAATATGTAGTGATAAACTCTCTATTAAACCAAAATATCGGTGAAAAGTGATTCAATATTTAGGTAATCAAAATTAAAAAGCCATTGTTTCATGCGTTTTAAAAATATTCCAGAAATTGTTATGGATCTTATAGACTGGGGAAGTTTATTAAAAAGACGAAATGAAAACACAATACAAAAGTTACAGAAAGCCGTGGTGCAAAAATCTGGTACAGTAACTACATTCAAAAAATTACCTCGAAGATTATAGTTGGAAATTAGCCTGAAAGTTAGTTCAAGTAATATTGTGGTTCATCTTGGTAACGTAGTTATTTTTTATACAGGTAATGCAAAATATTGCTGCTTCAGAGCAACAGTCCTTACTGGGATATTGGCGCATGCTACTATTTTAGTTGGAAGTCCTTTGTCTTTTTTCTTTTCTCATGACATCAAAATCTGCGTTTATCTACTGTTTAATACTTAAAGTAGCTTTAAGCTGTTATATCTCTATTAAAAAAGTAGTTCAAAGCATCTTTAAGTACCAAGAAGTAAATAAATGTGCCCAAAGTAACACAGCCATAATTGAATTATTTATTTGCAAAACATGATAAGTCCATGATTTTTAATTTTTTAGGAGAAGAAAAAAACGTTCTATTTTCTTTTGATATGCGTAGCAAAATTTATAAAAAATATATTCTGTAGAGCTCTAGCTACAAAATACCGTTTGGTTTTTAATTTTTGGAGCGATAGTTCAAAAGATAAAAAATAAAAACGCTTTTGGACTTATCATACTTTGAAAATAAACGGATGTGAAATTAGTTTTAAAATGGATATACAATTTTGCTTTTAGCCCCAGTCTATCAAACAATTGTATTTCAGATTAAAATACAATGTCCGGACTACTTATTTAACTTTAAAGTAGCTTTAAACTTAAGATTTTCAATCATTAGTCGAATATAGCATTTACACAAAAAGAAGCTGTTGTTTATTTTCAAAAGATGATAAGTCCGGGACTTATTCTGTTTTTGATACTAAAAAAATATTTCGCGTAGCTGTAAAATCTGATATAGTTGGAGTAGATACTTCATATTTTGAAGACAGACGTGGTTATCCCTGGAGTACAAATTTAGTCAAAAAAACGAATTTTGAAAAAAAGTGGACTTATCATGTTTTGAAAATAAATGATTCAATTGTTATAATAGTAACTTAAAAATAAGCAAAATTACTTTTCATCATTATAAATTTCTAAGATTCAATACAATAGATAAGACTTCCTATATACAACATGAACAAACATTTTTTGTAAATTGTAAAACTTTAAATTAATTCTCACTCCTCAATTAAATTTATCTGTAACTTTATATTCTATTCATTATAAAATTTCATCATAATTTTTAAAACTTATAGAAAAGTCCTGCCATAGAATGTATCTTAATTCTAAGAATATCCTTATGATTTATCTTAATAAAGTCCAATTTCTTGATAGTTTATTTTAGAAATTTAAACATTGTCGGTAATTTCACAGAAGTGAACAATAACTTACAAAATCTTTTCAATAACAATTTCTACATAAATTCCAAATAGTTAACAACCAAATTCCGTCTAACAAAATAAACTTGAAATATTCTTGCTGATTTTTTGACCCATATTCTTAAGAATTAAATTTTCAAAAGTTAAAAAACTGACATCATTTGTTCCTTAAAAGTTGAGTATAACCTTTTATGACAGTTTTACCAGTCAATATTAAACAACAGTCAACATTTCATCGAACTTTAAAAAATAAGGAAAAATTTTCCTTCAACTTCCGAGAAAAGTGATACAAAAAAAACAAAACCAACAACTCTCTTAGGATTTAACAATAGAATCGAAAAAGAATGAAAAAAAATATAAAAAAATAACCACCGAAGATAGATTTATTGGTTGACAGTTATTTATAGCATTCGAATTAATTTGTATGCCCGAAAGCACCTTGTTTGTCGATCCCATTGAATTTTTTATTTTTCTTTCATTTTCTCTGAGCAACCTACTTCTTGATGTCCAAACAAATATACCCAAAGGACAAAAAAATAAAACATAAAAAAACAAAAAAGAAACTCTTGTTTTCCATGGGTATTATGGGGGTCCTTTTTGGTGTATTTTTTTTTTAAATTCGTATTAAATATCAAAACAAACCATTTATATTCATTGTACTGTCAAATTTATTTGTTTTTTTTTTTGACTCCATAGGTAACATGGAAAATTAAAACAGGTAACATAGAGTCCTAAAGGATTTAAAAATGCTGTGAAGCTGTGAAACTAAAAGTAATATTAATTTAACAAAAAAAAAAAACAAAAAAACCCTTTTTTCCTGAAATGAATGACAAATGATTCAATTTTGAAAACGCAGATCTGATCCCAACGAATAATACTCAAATTGCATTCAGTGGAATTTTTTTTCGTCCTTACAGAAATAACGTCAAGGACTTTTTTTTTTGGATTTTAATCTTTGTCAAGTGCTCATAACCAACACAAATTACTTTAACGTTTGTATGAAGCACCTGGAGCTACTACCTTTCTCTTTTGATGGCTATGGCGGATTTCAAATTTTATTTTTGTCCGCGTTGAATGAACCTGGCAACCGGATGAAATTCGACAAAAAATGAGAGAGAAACCGAAGAGCTTGATGATGACGGCAGATTTTTTTTTCTTTTTGATTATTTTTTTTTCTTTTCGTGCTTTAATGTCAAATTGATTTTGCAATTTTTTTCATCTCTGTGACAGGATACGGTTCGGTAGTTGGGTATTGTTTTCAAGTTTTTGACCAAAAGTCGTTGAATTTAATCGAATTGGGATGTGGGTTGTTATTTGTTTGTATTACGACTTCTGGGAATATGAAAAGAATGATGTTTTTTTTGATTGTTTGTCATGGTTATAATAATTGTTTGTTGAAAATATTGTAACAGATATTTTTCTATTTTTAGTAAATTGATTTTAATTTAAAGGGATTAGAAAATGAAATGCTGATTGAATTTATACAACAAATAATGGTATTTTTAGTCTAAAAAAGACTTCCTTAAAAAATGTTTTTGTATTTTTATAATGATCTTTGTTAACCTCCGAACAAAAGGTCAGGAGTTAATGGTAAAAAACTGATTTTTGTGACCTTTTGACCTTCATAACTTTTTTAGCTGACACGATATCGATGTCGATTTTCCACATCTTCATTGCAACCACCTAATAAAAGTGTATATCAAAATTCAGTTCACCTCAAATTTCTGAATTATTAAGAGAATACCTACACAAATTAAAAGCATGAATTTCTGTAACAAATGGTTTGATTGCCAGTGAAAACTGTTTTATTGCTGGTTTAAGCCGTTTAACGCCAGTGAAATCTGTTTGAAAGCCAGCAAAAACTGTTTAATGCCGGTGAAAGGTTTTTGATAAGACCGGGTTGGGGTCAAAATTCTGCTTTTTAAAATTCTGTTTTTGAAAGCGCGCGCTTTTTAACATTTTCCAAACCCTTTTTTAATTTTTTGCAAAATTTTGTAAAATCATCATCTCTCAAAATTTGCTGCTTATTTGAGATTACTTCCTTACGAGTACTATGGCAATTTTTGTAATATTAATTTTTTTTTGATAAATCAATAAATTTAAAAATATTGAGAGGTTTTTGATGGTAAATATTTAGGTACTTCGAAAAATAATAAATTGAACATTTTTTAATTAATCAAAAAAAAAAATTAATGTTCAAAAAATTGAATAAGAAAACGAATATTCTTTATCACACAACATCGTTTCTAATTAGTTTTCAATGCCTCAACGGTATATAGATCTGATTTATAAGAAAATCAGTTAGGAAAGTACCAAACTTAAATAACATTAATGAGGTTTATTTTTGGTTAGTAAACGCATATGATATGACAAAAATAGAATTAGATGAATTTTTTTCTTCAAATAAATTCTGGCAAATTTTGAAAAGTAGAATTTTAAAAAGCAGAATTTTTATAAACAGAATTTTCTTGAAAAAAAGCAGAATTTTGAAGTCAGAATTTTGACCCGCTTCCGACCTTAACATTATGACCAGAAATACTTCAATCTTTGATACATCACATCAAAAGTCATCATCATCAATCATTCAATTCGTTTCCTTTGAATGCCCTACAACGTGTCAGCAACGCTTAGACTTTATTGAAGCGATGCGAAATTATTCGCAAAGCATTGTTGGTTCACTTTATTTTAAACTATTTTCTCAATTGCTTCCATTCGAGTCGATTGTTTTAAATTGAAAGACTTTGCGATATGTGACATTTATTGTTTCGCTGTCGAAACGTGAACATGAATGCTACACGCTTAATTGAAAATCCGAGAAACATTGATTTTCTAGTTTAAGGCTAAAACCAATCAAGGACTGGGCTTTTGACTTATTGATTGTTATGGCGAAATGGAAGTTGAGTTCGTTTATACTCGATTAATTTATTAGTTGAAGTCATTGCAATGCATCACCTTTGAACTTTCCTTTAAGTACTTTGTCGCGAATTCCATTGCTATGATTTTTTTTTCACTATCAAATGCATGATGTGACAATCGATGATGTTAGTGAAATTCTGTTGCAAGCAATTTTTCGAATATCAATTTTTTCCTAACTAAAAATTTGTCGAATTACATTCTAACGAAAGAACTATTAGTACCTCAAATTGATGGCCCAGGATTTCTTTTTTAAATTCAATAAATTGCTAACCGAAAGATTCTTATTCGAAGAATAGTTAATCCAAAAATTGTCTTTCCAAGAATTCTTCGATTAAATTTCTAAGCAGAAAACCGTGCAATTTTAAGACGCTAAAAGTGATCTCCATAACACCATTGTGCTGAATAAGTTTTGAATAGATTTCACTCACTATCTTTTCAAACAACTTTTAAGCATTCCTATACATTTTCCAATCGAAAAAAAAGAGTAAAACCAATAAAATCATCTTACTTGTCAATCTGGTGTTCATTATCTGTAAAGAATTTCGCACGTGTAGTTATTTCCTCTTGAAATATTCTTGAATCTCGTTATCTTTGTTCTACCCATTTATTCTCTTCGTCAGAAAGTAATTTATCTTTCTTTCTTGTCAACACGTGAATCTGAAGGGACACCAAAGCTACCCTTATTTTATTTAGATTGCCACCTGTTTTTTTTTTTTTGGTTTTTCTATATAAACACATTTTTCATTTTACAAACCTGGGAGCAAGAGATTATTGAAAATGATTCTGAAAAATCGAAATTGCCATGTTTTGGTTAGTTTCGATACCTTTTTTTTTTTTTTCAAAATTAGACAAAGGTACTTGTCAAAAATTTTCTACGAATTTCAATTCAATATACTTTTTTATTTTAAATTTACATGACAACATTAGTTTTTGCCTATGAATATGAAGTTTTATTTATTTTTTGGTTCATGTGTGCACCGTCTTTTCATTTATATTTGACAGATTGACACATTTGACAGTTTTTCAATTTTCAAACATCAAAACAAAAATTTATTTGTAAGATGAGACTGATACACGTATGATAAACATGAAAACATTCAATTTCCTAAAAAGAAAAAAAAAACTATTTCATGCCATCACCTGAAGGAAAAGAAATATCTCTCTCTTGATATTCATGTCAATGAATTCTGTTGATGACAGTTATCCATCAATATGTTGACACCAGACAAACATACCTTGAAAGTGTAAAAGCACTTTGATTTGATTTTGTAACATTACAGAGTTACATGTGTTCGCATATTGAACAATCATCAAAGTCGCATGAAGCCAATTATTATTATATCATACACAACCATCAGGAGGGTGTTATGTCAAAGAGAGTAATGACAGCTAACGGGTAAACTGTCATATTACACGACATCGCTTTTGCAGGTCTTATAACCTGCAAACGAGAGTATAATGGCTACAGTTAAAGTTCAATGATTTTAACAGCAACACTCACATAATCCAAACCATTCTCGTGGCGCGGCGGTGAGAAAAAAAGCTAACAGCATTGCGATGCGATGCGAATGAAACATAGAAAGATTGCAGGCATTTAAGGCAAATGACAGAACGACATGCGTCGCTAACAGTTTTTTTTTCTGTATGTAGGACTCTCCTAACGGTGCGAACCCATCATGTAATGTAATGTTGATGTAATTTAGTCCCGACATGAAGCCATTTGCACTTCATAGCTACTCCGTGGGTATATTATTTCTTCAGGCAGTAGGTACTTCCCCTTATAGGCATTAGTGGAAAGGACAAAAAATAGGAGGTAGGCAACTCTGTTTGGTGGTATGGCGTTAGGGTGTCATTTATAGTACTGACATCTTCGTTTTTATAACTGTATTACACGAAACATGTCTTTTCCGCCCGCCAACCATATACATAAAGCCCGCAAACATGCCTCCAGCTAAGGCACTTAACGTCAGGCGTTCTTCAATCTCATCTCGACGACAAGTTTATGGATGTGTAATTTTTTTTTGTTATGTCCTTGCTATGTCATCGCACCAAAAACGTCGTCGTCAACGTTGTCGTTGTCGTCGTCTTTGACGGAGGAAAAATTATTTCTTTTTCTAAATGAGAGAGAGACAAATGGCAAGGATTCCGGGTCGCTTCCGTTTTCCTGGCTCCTGCTAACTGGGAAACGGATCTCAAGCTAAAACAAATTTGATGTCTGCACAGCGAGAGTGAGCGTGTTCGAAATTTTGATGTCATGTCGCGTTTGGTCGGAAACGAATGTGGATGTACTGTCAATTATATGAATTGTATGTTCTCGCTTTCTGGTTTATTATATGGTGGTTATAGGAGTCTTATACGAGTACGTGGTTGAAGGAAATTTATTTTTCTTCTTGAAATTTTTTTCTACTTCTTCTTGTTCCACTGGATGCTGTTCTTTTTTGTTGTTGTTGTTTTTAATAAGAATTCACACTGCACTTTGTTGTGTGTACTCCAAAGAAAAGTCACTCACTTAGGTGACACTTGTATGTCACTTTTCAATGTTTTCAAAAGAAGTGTACCATTTTGAAAAAGGCGGTCTCTACTATATAAGTGTTTGGTGCATATATACTCTGGATGAACCAAGTCATCGTGAACCCTCACTTTGAACTGTTTACGGAAGTATGAAATTGTTTTGCTTTTAGTACTTGGTTAACAAAAGAGCAGCAGTTGGTAGGGCAGTAGACGAAGAGAGTACAAGTAAACCAGCAATTGCAGGAGGTGTCAAGACTGTCAAGTATAAGTATATATCCGCCCTGCTGGGGGATATAAATAAAATTAAGTGTCACCTATATTATTGCTTTTTTTTTTATTGTTGTGCGCGGTAGAAGATTTTTTATGAATTTTTGTTTTTTTTTTTTTTAATGCGACAAGGCTGACATTATAAGTGGCACTTTTAAAGAAAATATATCCTGTACTTATAAATTCACACAAATGGTTGAGTGGACAGTTGCGTGACTGACTGAAATTTTTGATAAAATTAAAGCGAAATTGTGTTTTTTTTTTGTTCATACTAGAGTATCAGCCAATAGTGGGTTTAAGCTAAATTTTAGGTCTGTTTTTGTAGATTTATTCAAGCGTTAGTAGTCATTATTTAATTTTAATTTAATCGTCATTTGTTTAAAACTTTTAATATTTACTTGACATGACATTCAGTTCCTATATATTTTTTTGTGACAAGAAGCCGTTCTTTGTCAGAGCGCAGCGGTGACAATTAGAACTAAAGCCAAAAGCCATATTAATTAATTGTATTAAAAAAAAAATAATGCGAATACGCCACAGTGACCATTTTTAAAAAATAATGTGTTAAGAAATGTTGCGTGTACACCACAATTACCATCTTTTTTGTGTTTTGATATGAACAAAAATATTTCATCACGTTTCTATATTCTGGGATCAGAAAAATATTTACAATTTTGATAAAACACTAATATATCCAATCCCGTGTAAGCTTGAAGTAAAAGTAAACAAAACTCAAACCTATGATTTTTGACGGTAATTTTAGAAACATTTACAAAGAAAATTAGGTACTCATTAGAAACTATCTAGGATCATTACAATCTGTTTTTTTTTTTTCGTATGAAAATAAAATTGCCAGAATTGTTGTAATTTGGGCATATCAAAACCTTTCCGTCAATTTATCGTAAGTGCCAACAAAAAAAATCATGCATTATAGATATTTTTTTAATACTGTGAACGAATAGGATACAAAAAATATTTGCTTTTTTAATTTTATCAACAATTACTCAAGGTACACAAACAAACCAATATTGTCTCAAATAAGGCTTGGAACAAAAATTAATAGAGATTTGCTGTAAGCTCTATTGCAATACAATGGAAGGAAGGGCTCGAATATAAGGACAACAGGGCCTAAACATAAAACTAAACAAAAAAAAAAATTAAAATCGTTAGAGACGTTTTTTGTAAATCAAAAATTGTCTTTTCTTAAGGGCCAGTTTGTTCACAGTCGATTTATCTTTTAATCAAAGATTATTCCATATAAAAATACTTGATTAAAAGATAATCGAATGTGAACAAACCGGCCCTAAATTTTGCTATTTTTACATTTCAATTTTAGTAGAAAACTTTTGTATACAAAATTTTAATTAAAACCGTTAGATCCATTTTTGGGAAAAGTATGTTTTTTTTTGTATTGTTTCTAAATTTTAAATTTTGGCCTTGAAAGTAAAATTTCAATCTCGCCTCTACATAGAAAATCTCACAAAACTCATAACTAAGAAAATCGTTCCATTGGTTAAAGTGGACTTCAAGATAGAAACAACAGACTGACAAACAGACAGATAGAGTTGCACGATCCACTTTTTAGCATTTTGTATTTTTGGAAAGTCTGTTCAATTATTATCTCCAGTTCGTCTTTTTTAAACGATTGACAGTTTCAATCATTTGCGAATATTTTGCTTTTAGTGATCATTCGCAGATCATTCGCACTCCATACAATTTGTTTCACTTCACATTCTCCCCAGTTTTGGTACGAATGGGCAGTTCTTTTTACATAAAAACAAAACAAAAAAAAGTGTCTATATTTATTTATTTTTGTTTCACTACAGTTATAAAAAAAATTAAAAAAGAATTAAAAATGCAATGGCCGCAACTTGGACTTGAACTTGGTACTCTCGCCCATTGTATATATATTTCCATTGTACTATCATGAAGTGAAACGATCTTAGGAACTCTAGTGGTTACTTGAAAAAGCAGAATTTATATGAAACAAAAAACACACTGAGCGCCACCTCAAAAAAGTGGCGACCTGAACTAATACTAAATTCGACTTCATGATAGTGCTATAGAAATATATATACAATGCTCTCGCCCGCCCGTCCGTGTACTCTTCCTTCAGACCACCGAGCATATGGAAATCTTACTTAAAACTATAAGTAGACAAACGTTTGGAATTTTTGTTTCACAATTTCTCGATGCGAGAAGTGGTGATGGGAACTATCGAATAAAAACTATCAAACTATCGATAGTTGTAAAATATTCATTCATTCGATAGTTTTAAATCATTCATTCATTAAGTTACTATTTTCATTCGAATAGTATAGAATAATTTTTCATTCAAATAGTTTTCTTAAACGATAGTTTTTTCATTTGAATAGTTTTTTTATACGATAGTTTTTATTCGATAGTTTATTCGATAATTTTTATTCGATAGTTTTATTCGATAGTTTTATTCGATAGTTTTTATTCGAATGAATAAATGAACTTTATCGAAATATGTAGTACACCAAATTTCTAATAAATGCCACCAAAAGTTTTTAATTGGCAGTTAATGTTGAAATTTCGGCTTTGTTGGAAAATAAACAAATTTTTGTAAAAACTACGAAAATTAGAAAATATATTTTTCCTGCATTAACTAACGGGGTTTTATTTCAGGATTTTAGGAAAGTTCCTAAAAATAAATATTAGATAGATTTTGTTTTAATTTTTGCATTTATATAAATTATTTAAAACTTATTTATTTACTCCGTAAATTTCGAAATATAAACTAAGTAAATAATGAAGATATTGATTTTTTTTTTAAATACGTGTTTTATTATAGCACGTCGATTGACATAATTATAATTCTAAAATTTACGATCTTGGATTACAGGGTTAAAAAAAAACTTTGTTTGAAATCGGTTAGGTTTACTAAAAAATCAGTGTATAGAGTATTTATCTTTTCAAACAAATTTTGTTTCTTAATCGAGAACTTATTTTAATTTAAAAATAATCACAGAAATACATTAACATACGAAATGTCTGATTGTTACCTCAAGTTTTCCATAGAAACGGTCTTGAAACATTCCTTATGGTAAAGAGTTTCTTTGACAACATTTTATTAAACGTTTTTTCTATAGAAACAAAAAGTTATGTATACGCCACAGTGACTCACTGAAAACACATACAACCACCAACATAAAAGAATTTATTGGTGTTGCCACTGGTAAAATGAAAACTTTTTTGTGGCAACCCTATTCTACACCACTATATATTATTTATCTCTTATAACTTCATAGTTTGATTGAATTTGAAAATAATTTCTAAAAAAAAGTTACAGAATAAGCCATCAACTTTTATTTGTTTAAATTAAGAAATTTAAAAAGTAATACTATTCTGCCATGTTTTTAAATATTTTATATTTTTCTTTATAATTGTTTTCGCCTAAAAAATAATTACCTTTTATTTAAAAATTTCCTTTAAACTCACTTGCTGTGAAAATGATCAAAGAATTCTCTCATTAATTTAAATAGAAAAATCATATTAAATTCAAACAAACCAAACATGTGTACATGTACCTACATAAATTCATAAAAAAAAATATTAAATGAGCAATACATGAAAGGCAAAATTTCCTTTTCAATTTCTTTTTTTTTTTTACATCTCAAACGTTTTTCATCAGGACGCTGGTGAATTTTAATATTTTCTTTTAATTTTTTTTTTCTTTTTTTAATAATATGTGTGAAAAAAAAGGTTCATCATCATATAAAATGTGGTATTTATTTTTCACACCTTTTTTATTTGAAAAAAAAGAAAGAAAAAATGTAATAAAGAAATTAACTCACTCAGCAAGAAGGTTAAACCTTAATATGATAAGTTTTATGTGATGATTTATGTAGAAAATTCTATCTTTTGGCCTCAAAAAAGAATGAGAAAATGATGGTAATTATTGCATGTAAATTTCAAAGGTCAACAAATAAAATAAATGGAAAAGTCTAGGTTTTTGTGGTTTAATTGGTTTTAAAGTTTGTGAACCTTAAAAAATGATAAAAGTATTCATTGGCTTTCAAAAATTGGTTCTTTGTTTTGTCGGTAAATGATTAGGTAAAGCTTTACTTTAAATGCAAATTTGTATGTTTTTGTGGACTTTGTTTTAGGATAATTTATTAAAAAATAGTCAAACAAAAAAGGATTCAAAAGTAATGTTAGAAAATAATTTGAATTTTTTGATCTAAAGTATTTTAAAGGTAGTTTCTTTTTTAACTAATGGCAATCATAACATAATTCTTTCGAGACATAGGGGGTTTTATAGTAACAGCTGCTGACAAAAAACGTTGGTTCCCAAAGATATTCTGTATTCTTTTTTATAAACAGCAAACTGACTGGCAGATTTAAAACTTTTATCCTACAAGGTTTTTGTTACAGAAACCAAGATATACTATTCTATAGGTTTTTTGTGTGCTGAGCTCTAAGAAATAACCTCGAAACTGAAAAAAATCAGCATTTTCGATTTTTCTAACGGGAATATCTCAAAAACGTGATAGAATTTTTCTGACTTCAGATTCAAGTTCAGGGTACCAAATCCTTTAAAAAAGTATAATTTGGTTTCCTTAATAAAAAAAAGTTTAATTTTGTTGACAAGAGAACTATAATAATTTTATTATAGTTCTCAGATGGTAACAGAATTATTTCCTACTTCAGAAGCCCAAGAACTTGAATATTCATCTCAATTACCTGTTTCACTTTTTCCAAGAAAGAATGGCTCACCAAGTAAAGCAGACAGGCTTATTCAAGCTCGTTAAATTCAAGAAGTACTTTTATACAAAAGCTAGACCCCACGCGGGAGACATAAAATTGCACCAACAAGACTCCTTATTGCAATCTGTCTTTCCTAGTTTATACAACTAAAACTTTCCACCCACTAGTTCTTGTTAAAAAAAACCATTCGTATACTTAAAAATTGCCATCCACCAGTAATATACGTACTATAAATTTTATAGCCCATAATTCTTCTCGGTCGAAGACTTTGCTTAAGCTTTAAAATGCATTTGCAAGACAAGGCAAAATAAAATATGTCAGCTAACTAGAGTATTCCTTTTCCGATCAAGATTTATGTATTCAAACCATTTCCACATAACAAACATCCTTTCTACTATCTACCATCAGAGCCCGCCAGCTACACTACACTCTACTCTTTTCTATTCAATATTTACATTTACAATTTAAATTTTTTTGCAAATTCAGGTCGTCGTTGGTTGTTGCGAATCTTCATCGGGAATTCCACCCACGGCTAAGAAAAAAAAAAACGATACTTGCTAGACGAACGACGACCCACACGTTACGATACGATACAACGACGATGTTTCCATTTTTGCTATCGTCGCACACTCAAAAACAGCTTGTTTGTTCAGACTGGAAAAATAATAACGTCGAGGTCCTTTTTTCTGGTCACTGAGTATGGTGCCGTGAAATAACGCCGAGCGAAATAACGCCGAATTCCAAAATTCGGCGTTATTTCACTTTACAAAAGCGAAATAACGCCGAATTTCAACATTCGGCCTTATTTCACAATGATAAAGTGAAATTACGCCGATTCGGCGTTATTTCACTTTTTCAGTGAGGCAAATCCTGCTAAGTGGAGCATAGGAAAAATTTCTATGTAACCACCTGCAGTAAGTTTGGTATTGAAATGCCATATTTTTGGCACAGGGACATAAGGCCCATGGAATAACAGCCACTATTTATTTGTGGGGCTTACGTCCCGCTTGAGTGAGACATAAGTTCCAAATTAAATGTGGGGCTTATGTCAAACTCAGGTTGGACAAAAGACCCACAAATAAAGGATGGGCGTTATGTCTTACTAACAAAGAATTTATAAAATTATCTCCCAACTGAATAACTGTATTTGGGATAGTTACATAATTCGATTTTGCACTTATGTTCCACCTTATTGTCAAATAAGCCGATTCAATAGTGTATCCAATCAAGGGGATTGCAGCAGAGCAGCATGCTCTCAGCCTCCAAACATATTTCACTGTTTATAAACCTAAGTATCCTGGGTTTTATTGTTTTATTTATGTGTATACCAAACAACAAAGATATGTTTGTGTTATAACTTGGCAAACGCGAAGCGAAAAATGAATTCTTACATAAGAATCTATTTAATTTTTGGAACCCAAACGCGAAGCGGAAAAAAATTTGCCCACGGGAGAATCAATTTTGAGGTGTGAAAATAAAAATTCGCGCGAATTTTTATTTTCACACCTCAAAATTGATTCTCCCGTGGGCAAATTTTTTTCCGCTTCGCGTTTGGGTTCCAAAAATTAAATAGATTCTTATGTAAGAATTTATTTTTCGCTTTGCTTTCCACCAATTAAAACAGGTGGGATCTATTTGTTTCTTATCATTATCTTATTCAAAGTTTCTTTTGCATTTAAAGAATCTGGAACAAAACGCGAATAAAATATAACAAAAGTTATAATTGTTCATTATTGTTTTATATTTCGAAAAGCGTGGGGCTTATGTCCCACTTGAATGAAAAATATATGGAGCTTATGTCCCACTCAAGTGGGATATAATTCTTAAATTAAATGTCAACCCACTCAAGTGGAACATAACTCCCTTAAATAAAAAGTGGGTGCTATATCCCTGGGCCTTTTGTCCCTGCGACATGTTTTTGTACCTTCTTGAGACTAATCTGTTAATGAATAAATAAGAGGGACATAAGACAAAAAACTTTTTTGGAACATATACCTCGATTGGATGGACATAAGTCCCAAATTGGTATTGGGGCCATTCTGCCTTAATAAATTAGGGCCCTATATGCCTTTGAAAATAAAAAAGGTTAGCATTTTAATATACGGGTTAACTTAGGTCCACTTCTATGCTCACTTTTCTAGCATTCGGCCTTATTTCTCACTTGGGACTCGGCGTTATTTCACTTTGACAAAGCGCAATAAGGCCGAATGTTGAAATTCGGCGTTATTTCGCTTTTGTAAAGTGAAATAACGCCGAATTTTGGAATTCGGCGTTATTTCGCTCGGCGTTATTTCACGGCACCACTGAGTATCTAAAACATTTTCTTTCAATTTTGTCTCTTTAGTTGTACACACACACACACACATATTGATCGAGAACATATAAGAATATAAAATAAAATAAAAATCAACCAGAGCTTGACATACATGTTATTATGGTTGTGTATGAAGTGCCTGGAGCTAGAAAGGACTTTGATAAAATTTACTTGCAAGGAAACGGGTTTTCACGCTTTATTCTTTATCATCCTGTATGTGAAGTTTATAAAACAGTAGAGTCTCTCAAAGCAGAACAGAAGAACAAGAGTTTTTTTGAATAATAAAAACTGTCAAATAAACCTCTTTTTCAAACTACCTTATCATTTCTTCTCCAACTAAAATGTTATTGGCACAATTTTGGTTTAAGTGTTTGTTTTACCACTTAACAAAATCGAAAGATTGGGATATCCTAAACACTTGCCTGAGTTTTAATATAATTTTTAAATCCTTAACATTGTCTAGAAGGCTTAAGTATTGCAAGAAAAATGATAAGGTAGTTTGAGATGATTTTTGAAAACGAAAGTGGATAGAAAAATTGAAAACTCTATTCGACAGTGAGTTGGATTAGCTTATTCAAGGACATCTGCAAAACTTTTTCACACTACCTTACCTTGTTTTCAAACTTTTTTCTGATTCAACTTTGGTCATCAAAATCAAGACTCTACTGTATTGTTATTGTTAACTGAATGTCTTTCATTTTTGTTTTAACTTTTTATAAATTTGTTTCCTCTTGTTTTTATTTTCTTTATTTTTTTTTTTCTTATTTTGATTTTTTTACTTGAATAAATATTCGCCTCCTTGATCATCGATGGGTTGTCTGTGTATTGCTTTTATTGAGCAAAAATCAAAAAGGAAACCCTGCGGTGTTATGTATGTTGAAAATTGTGTTGATATTTTAATGGCTATAATATGACAAGTAAATATAAAAAAAAAACTGGACGATATTTTTTTTATGACCAAAGTCTGAACACACAGAATATTGGGTTTAAATCTATGTCCTGTTTTCTATCGACGACGTAGAATATGTGTAAGTTTATGTTTGTATTTCCTGACCTTGGGCGGCTTTTAAAAAGATTTATATCTGTCTCAAGTAAATATGTCCATTTGTTGTATGTTTCCTTTTTAAAAGCAAAAAAAAAAAAAAAAGAAATAAAAAAAAAATATTGTGGTGCTATGTGTTGTGTTTTCAAAGTTTTTTTCCTTTTGTAATTTGATGATGTATCGAAAGCATAGAGGGTGGGTATTATTTTGATTGATGAATCGATTTCAATCAGTCATTGAATGAAACATGAGACAAATAGAATATGAGAATAATAAAAATAAAATATGTCCTTTGGAGAGAATATATAAAGTTTAGTGGTTTTTTGTTTTTTTTTTTTTTAATCACCATCAACAGGAAATATAATCGAAAATGAGGTTATTTAAGTTTTGAAATGTTATCTGTTACAAAGGAAATCTATATTTTACTATTTCATAATACTTAGGAAATAAGAGAGGGATAGGAAATGAGGCTGGGAGAAGAGGACAAGTGTGAATATGATAAATTTTTAAAAAATAAAACTTTCAATTACCTATGTAAGAATTTTAACACTTATCTTATATGTATGTACAGTAGGGTGTCCGTTATTTCCCAAAGTGATGTTTTCGGGGGTGACACCCCCCAGATCGAAAGTTTAGGGCCTAAATACGGGGAATTTAGCAAAAACAAATTTTTTGGAGGTCATTAACCCGTGCCTCTAAGGTCATACTTTCCCCATACAAATTTGTATGGGAAATTTTTAACTCATACATAAAATTTTTTTTCTCTCGAGTTGAATCATATATTTTTAAAATGTTTTTTTTTGATAATTTCCCCTTATTTTGGCCCTAAACTTTCGATCTGGGGGGTGTCTCCCCCGAAAACATCACTTTGGGAAATAACGGACACCCTAAAGTACAGTAAAAAATTAGAGTTAATTTTATTAATAAAAAAATTGTTTTTAGTGAAGTAAATCAAGCTAATTACTTTGGAACTCGTCCGAATGACGATTACATCAGTGTTAAAAAATACTTTAATGTTCAAAACTAAAATTAAGATTTTTGTGTTAAAAAAAAACAATTAAAAAAAATTTGTTTTTGCTGTCGGCCAATGGTCAATTAAACAGTCAGTTTGTATGTACTTATTCCCCAGATAGAGAAAAAATCAATTTTTCAACAGTCAGATATTCTTATTCCTATCTGCTTCTTTCAGAGACAAATAAAAATTATTCTAAGGAATATTCTCAACAAAAATGTCAATTGTCAAAGCTGTTTGGAAAAAAAATTTGATAAAAAATATACAGCGGAATACGAGAAAACAAAAACAATTATAGGTCTGTTTAATGAAGAAAAACTGGAACAGAAAAGATCAGAACAGCACAAATTCTTGAAAACTGTCAAAACAAAAAAAATCAGAAAAGTACACCTTCCTATTTTATAGGGTTGACTTTTGCCTATCAGTTTTGAAACTTAAAATTAAAATAATTTTTTTTGTTATGACTTTTCGTTCAAATAAATTATAATTAATCAGAATATTTTTTCACATTTTAAATTTTTCTTCATATTTTTGTAAAAATAAAACAAATCAACTGCTGTTTGACACTTCTCACTCGTTTGCTCTACCTCAAAAGTAGGAGCAGAAAAACTTGAACTAATCTGTGCTGGAAAACTTCATGAAACACAAAATGACAGTTTGTAGAACAGTTAAGGGTAAGGTTTCCCTTCATGAAACACACAAACCTGTACTTTTCGGATCTTTTCTGTGCCGATCAGATTCATTAAACAGACCTAATTATGAATAAAAATGACGTTTAATTTTGAATTTTTTGAATTTGACATTTTTTTGTTTTTTGTTTTCTGTAGAGTAGCTAATTGGGTGATCTTTCTTGATTGAAAAATTCAAAAATGTTATCTGATTGTTTATGAGCCTAATATCTTTATTCGTCAGACAGTTAACTGACTGTTTCTGTTTATTTATTAACACTTTTGTAAATCACATTATTTGCACGTTGTCCCCGTACACTGTGGCGTATACGTACTATTTTTTTTATTTACATATCTAGAAATTGTATCTTCATGTACCTAATGTGTAATCCCAAATTATTTTAAAGTATTTTATAATGCTGAATGCTCATGTGAGGTACGTGGTGAATTTAGGTTTTTCGTAATTTATTGTTTTGTGGAAAATTTCATGCCATGATAAATTAAAATGTGTTAAGGTGTAACAAGTTTAAACTGCTTTGTTTATTTGTTCAAACTGATACAAGTGAACAAGAACTTCGGGGAACTGTTAAAGTCGTATTGGATAGGCCAACAAATTCTATGCTGTTGTGACAGATAACAAAATCGATTTTTTAAATAAAAGGTGAGTTTGCAGAAAATTAAACTACTAAACATACGAGTACCTCGATTTTGATTTTACGTGTATAAAGTAAGTATATCACAAGGATTTTTAATTTTGGTGGGTCCACCGATCGTCGTAGTTCGGACGTACCATAAACTAGAGATGTTCTATTTTCAAACACGTTTTACGAATGTGGAACGCATTACTCACCTTTATTTTTTCTATTGCATTTTAAAATTCAGAACTTATGGGTATCTTTTTTAAATTATCTGCAACAAGTGGTACAAGGAGACCCTATCACCCAAGAACACCGTCTTTTCTGAAAGATTTGTTTATGAAGGCGGTAATGACCTTAAACATAAAAAAAATGAGTTAGGCATCATTCTCGAACTTTTAAATAGCCCAGAAAAGTAAGAAACTTTTGTTTCCATATACAAACAACCTACCTCAGTTGCCATTGATTTATTCTAAAACATTTTTCTTCAAAATCTCACAACCACAACCAAAATGTAGTGAGTCTTCATTAAAACTTGTGGACCATGGATGTAGAAGCCATCAAAGAGTTTCATTCCCAGGAAAAAGAGAAAAAATCAATCTTGGTTTTTCACTTCATCTTTAAAAAAAAATAGTCAAAGACGGTGTAGGTATTCAAAACACTTCCGTTACCTATGTAAAATTCTTCTCCCGTTCCAGGCGTTAATTTTATCACTGTTCTATTTAATTTAACTTCATTAACTTTTTCGACTCTGTCAGTGCATAACTTAGGTGAGATTGAAATTCAAGGTAAAAAACAAATTTACAATTCGCGAAATTCTAAAATTACCAACCCATCTACATTCACCTTTGAAATTTTGTGACACCTGATTAAAAATCTTTTTTATTCAAAATTACCATTAATAACTATTTTATTTCACAATTAATTCTCTAAAATTAGTCACAATCTATTTTAATTAAATTTGAACCATGACACTTAATTCGACTATCCTGCCTATACAACCTTAATACGGTTACCTTATACATAGTATATAAAATTTTGCACCACTATATTAGTGGACATTTTGAAAACCTACACACATTTTAAACTACAATAAATTACCATCGACTGCACACAAAATTTCTGCAAATCCTCCTACAAAATGAAAATCTATGTATATTTCATCCATTCTCCATTGTACCTTTCCCTTTTGTCTATTGTTAATTGTTTTCACTTTGCAAAACAACTACGCAAAATGGGTTTTATCCCGGCAGGTATGAATAAACAATCCTCCGGGCGAAACAAATTTTGCACCCTTACGACCGATTTAACCACTTACCCGATTAATTGACTCCCCTCCTAAATCCAATTCAATCCAATTCGCAAAAGTGTGTGGTGTATCGAATTAAAAAATGTAAAACAATCCCAGTTTCAGTATAAAAATAAAACCTGAAACGACACACTCGCATGTTCAGATGTGTGGAAAAACACAGCAACACAAAATATTTTATACGCACACAAGTTTTTAACAGAGCATAAAGAGAGGCAATTTTCCACTCATCCTCATGTTATATTATTTATTCTCACAGTTCTGCTGCTGTTGCTCTTGTCTTTACCTGCCACAATCGCATTAATAATAATGGAATCACCATTTAGATCCGTTTCCTGTCACGGAAAATATTATAAACGAAATCATTCCGTTCAATTTAATATCCCTCTGAGCGCCATTAATACCCCCCTTAACCCCCCTCCCCCTCATACATGGAAGCGGAAAAACAAAAACATCATCGTATACACTGAGAGAGTTACTCTCACAAAACTTCCTTACAGATTATGGCTGACAAGTGGAAAAAATACGACAAAACGTGGCCATACCGACCCCCAAACTCTCAAAACAATAAAAAAAAAAAAACACACACAAACAAAAAAGTGTGAGCTTTTTTACCCGCCCTAACAATGTTCTCAATATGGACTCCTTCCGCTGTTTGAATTTTTGTTTCCGCTTTTTTTTCTCTTTTGAGATTTGTGTGATTTTTTGTTGTTCTTGTTTTTGTCTTACAGTGATTTTTTCGTGTCGTTTTCACTAAACACAAAAACAACAAAAAAAGTAAAATTTCAAATGAGTTTGGGGCGTAATTGGCAAACTTAAAGGGGTGGCTCCACAAATGTGGAAAATAATGTTTAATTTTCTTTTCTACTTGTTTTTCTTTTTTGTATTTATCGGGAGTTTCTTTGAACATTTTTTGCATTTTATTTTTTGTTTTCGTTTTTTTTTTGGTTCCTCTCTATGAATAGCTTCGAGGTGAAATTTTTTATCAAACGATTTTGTTCAGTCAACTGTCGAAGTTTTATATATATATTTTTTTGATTTTGAAGAACAAGTGAATGCAAAAAAAAAAATAAAAAGAGGAAAAAAGGGTTATTTATCTTTGGCTGGAAACTGAACCCATAATTGGGGAGGGATAATTAGGGTTATTTATTAAAAAACTGTTTTTTTTTTTTTTTTTAATTTTGTCTTTATTGGGGCAGATGAAAGGTCTAATGAACACAAATTTAAAAAAAGGGAGAATGAAGCATACTTCATTGTTTTATTCACTATAGACGAATTAGAAAAGAATACAAAACAAAATAAAAGTAACCAAAAACGACTTAGGAAGTAAAACGGAAGGCCAAAGCCTATTTTTTTTTTATAAAATGGTGATGTACATGAAGGGAATGTAATTATTTTAATTTGGCCATGACACAATATTTTCAATTTTAATTTCCGATTAATTTGCCCGAAAGTCTTTAACCTTATTCTTGAAGTAAAAAATATTTGGAACTATTAAGTCTACGCCAGGAGCAAAGTTTTTTTTTTTTTAATCGATTCAAATCTTTCCTAACCTTAATGATATTGGCATTATCAGGAGAACGAAGCGAGGTTTGTATTAGTGTCAAATTTGCTGGAACTGAAGTGGAAAAATGTTGCCATCGTTGCACTAGAGATCATTGTCAACCTAGATCCACCAGTTCTCTTCGAAGCGTCATTTCAACTATATCGAAAGTTATATAAAAACCTGTCGAAAAACTCCAAGGCTCTATCGATTAGTTGGGACCATCTCTTTTGATAGCAATGGAGAATTTTTTTTCCTCATAACACAATTTCCCTGATAGAGGCTTTATATTCTCATATTAAACAACGATAAAACTAACAACTAACATCAAAGCAATAGTCGATTAAGTGGAAACAAAAAACTTCAAGATTCTTCGAAGGAAAGAAACATATCACACCCATCTCATCTGCGGACCTTGCGTTAGTGAAAACGAATTACACTGGTAAACAAGATTGCATTTTTTTGTTTTAGGAAGTTTCTTAACTGTTTTTACTAATTTGTCATCCCTGATTTCAAGTATCAGTTTTTATCTAACATCAGGGGCGTACAATCCCTTAGGTGCCCCGGGGGCCCCCGACCGACCCCAGGGCCCCCACTGGAGACAATGCAGAAAGAAGGGAAACAAATTATGTCATTCAGTGTAATGTATAATGCATTGGTAGCCACACAATATATGTATATTGATTTTAAAAAAAGTTACCCCAGGGGCCCCAAAAAAAAAAAAATAAACTGTTTTTTTAAAAGAAAAATTATAATTTTATCTTAAGGCCCCAAAAAATATTACTTGAAAAATCTTTGCCACCACAAATAATACTTTACGGGCCCCAAAAAAGCAAAAAAAATATTATTGGAGGATCTTCAAAAGTTCAAAATAATCAAAAGGAAAATTAAATATGCATTCAGGGGCCCCGACATAAATACATCAGGGCCCAAAATAAAAACATAACGTTATTGGTGGCATTCCGAATATTACTTCAAAACAGAGGCCCCAATACCTATTAATTCTTGGCTCCAAAAAAATTATATTATATTTTAGGGGAATCTAAGCAATTAAATTTGAGGCTCTAAAAATAATTTTTCAGCGGCCCCAAAATAAAAAAAATTATGTCTGATGATGGAAAATAAAATATGTATTTATTACTTCAGAACAGAAGCCCCAAGAACTATCAGTTCTAAGATAAAAAAAAATTTTATTTTAGGGGTCTCTAAATATTTAATTTTGGGGGCCCCTAGTACAAGTGTTTACTACTTTTATGAGGGACATTTTAAGTAAGTATATATAGCAAAGTGCATTACGAACATATTAAAACATGAAAATAAACCTAAAAATAAATAAGCCATACAAAAAAAATGTATGGCGTATACGTAATTTTTTTTGTAACTAAGGGGCCCCCAAATATCAAAGGGGCCCCAAAATTTAGTCTTACTCCGGGGCCTCGGCGACTCAACGTACGCCACTGGCTAACATATCTAGTTTGGGTGATACAGGTACTTGGGAAATGCCTCAAAAGTAGCAAAAAAAATCGATTATTGAATTTATTAACGGGAATATCTAGAAAACGCGAGCTGATAGAAAATTTTTGACTTTGGATTAGAGTTCAGAACCCCGATTCGAGTTCATCAAACTTAATAAAACAAAGCCCATGTTGCCCTGTGTTATTTAGACAGCAAGATTTGTAGTGAAATATGGAAAGAGTCAATTTGATGACACCAAAACATTGGTTAAATTAATAGACAACCAAATATTCTTTTAATTCAGTTGAGGAAATAATGGAAATCATTATTGAGTCTATTCTAAGGAAAAGCTTTGTTTTATTTTTTATATTTTTAAGTTTTTTTTAATTAATATTTTTGATTTTGTTAACGAAGATTAATCATATTCTGAAATATTAAGTTTTTTGAATTTGCTAATTTCCTTCAGATAGATGCCAAGTTTTGCTTAGTTTTGTCTCCTGCATTGAGAGAAAGAATAGAAAATAGGCGAATCTTTTATGTTTAAAAATTAGACATACGCTTATAATGTGAAAGCAATGAATGAATGATTTTGTATTTCATAGTTCAAATCATTCACTTACTAACTATTGCAGGCTCGGATCTAGAAATTCGGTTTGGAGAGGGTCACAGGATTAAAAAAACTTACTTGCAAAAAACAAAAAAAATGGTCAAGTGCTGAAGTATAAGAAGTCAACTTGATTTATTTTATTAAGAATTTTTTTTTTAAAACATACATTTTTAAAGTCGTTAGAACGACTTTTAAAGAAATTAAAAAATCACGATTCTAAATATAATTGGTATGCCATTAATTGTAATTATTTACACACTAAGATCCAAGATTTATGTTTTTCTTGATCCCAAAAATTAATTTTTCAATATTTTATTTTTCATTACCTAATACAATAAAATGTTTGTTTAAAAAATCTGTTGAAATTATTGAGGTTGTCATTTAAAAAAAGTTAGAAGTTAAGAACCGTTCTTCACTGTGTGAATCTTGTTCAAATGAACGGAAACCACTTTGATTTAACTGTTTTTCGGAATGATTTTGCGTTGAAGACCGTCATTTTAAAATTTATTTTTTTCAATATTGAATCAACGTTGACCATACTACATTTTACATTGCGATTGCAGTTGAATGTTTTTATAAAAATCGCAGGGACCGGTTTGGAAATAACCTATATTTTTACAAAATTCTTAAATGGAAGATACCTTAATTTTTGGTTCAATTGTGCTTAGGTACAGTACGAAAATAATTCAGAAATGTTTTTCTTCCACAATCGTGTTTTGGGAAGAACTTGCCTTGTGCGTTTCATTAAAAAAAAAACTTTGAAGTTTCGAAATCTCGATGTTTCCAAGAGCGATGTTTTCAGCATCGATGATTTTTTCGGAAACATTAAACCATCGATGTTTTTTTCTACGATATGTTTGCATTTAATAGTCGTATGTATGTCGTGTTTGGTTGTTATCTTTTAACTACTTTGGTGGTTTTACGAATGCATAACTTAATAAACAACAACGTTCCTATAAAAAAAAGTAGCGAGTAAAAATAGTACCTATGATTATATTATAGAAAGTAGTTTTCCTATTTTTTAATTTTCTCAAAAACTAGAAGGCTTAAGAACATGTGGTTTTCAGTATTTGATAAGGAATTTATTGAGGTAGTTTACATTATCAATTTAACCCGTATTGAAATCAATAGACTTGACAAAAATAGTATTCAATGTATTTTTTCATACATATTTTTCACAAATGTTGGTAGTATTGAAATCAATAGACTTGACAAAAATAGTATTCAATGTATTTTTTCATACATATTTTTCACAAATGTTGACTTTGAAATCGATTATTTCGAAAACAATTGATTTAAATAACTTGATTTAAAAACTCAAATTAAGTGTACAATTCTAGCTTTTGGAAAAAGTATCATTGATAACAGTAAGTGTTGCCGTTGTTTTTAATATTTTTTTAAGTAGTTTTTTTAGAAAATTGCCCCTCCCGCCTAAAGGGGGGGACATAGACCCCCCTTCTCATAACAAAAAAATTATTGTATTGAATACCTCTACAAAAAACCGTTTTCAATTCTCGGAGCCCAAGTTATCGTACTCGAGCCTTGCGCTGATAATATTTTTTCTCGAAAAAAACTCGTTTACGGGGGGTATCTCGAAAAAGGAAGCTAATCCGATTATGGTAAAAACGGATTATTATTGCTGAGGCCTTCAGGAACAAAGCCTCATTTTTAGTTTTTGTCGTCATTTTAGGTCAACCTTAAACTTGTTCAGGCTCACTGTGCGACTTTTTGCAAATATGCCCATGAATCATTCCCTAAAGCATAGTCCTTAACAATAAAGAAACCCTTCTTCAACAGACCCGTCTGAGTTAAAACCTTTATCATTTTATCTCTCTTTCACTCATAACTGACAGTGGTATACCAGAGGCGTTAGACATTATTTTTAAACCATTTTTCTTTTTTATTTACAAAATGTACATCACGTTTCAAATTTACACTAATTCGCTCTACCTCCTTTTCCAACCTAAACAAACAGTACCTTCATAACTATTATATGCAAATACATTAACCAAAAATTCGCCAAAATTTACGTCACCACAATATGCAGCACCTACTAACATAAATCTTTTGGATATGAGGTTTTCTCGTTTTACCATATTTATATTAAGAGTGATTGCCATTCTAAATAGTGGATCTGTTTTATATACATTATATAGAATTTCAATTGTATGCATATGGAGGTTTTTTGAAAATACCAAAAACTGCATAAATATGAATAATTTTAACTGTCATATGCCACAGGGATTTATAAAACATTATGCGTTGTGTTGTGTTGTGTGCATGAAGTTTTGTGGGCTTCTGGATTAAACCGATTATTATTATTATTATATGTCATAGGGCTATAAAGGACGAAATTTTCCATTTTATTTTAGATTTTACATAAACAACAACACAAAAACGCCTAATATATTATTTTTTGGTTTTTTTGGTGTTGTGTGTAAAATTCTAAAATAAAATGTGACATTTAACGATGGATATGACACTTTTGACATGTGATTCTGATAAATGACTTTTCTGTTATTAATAGCTAATCTGATAGCATAGCCATTCGATGGTTTAATAATAGTATTTAGCTGTTTTTTTGGGGTTTTTTCGAGGGTGGAAGGTATATTTCGTTAATTATTATGGAGGTTTTTCATGTGAAATGCAAATGGAAATTACATTATGACACGCACCTAACAAAGATAGACGTGAACTATTCGTTGGGTTGTTAAATAATATTATTTTGAATTGAAATAAAAATTAATTTTTTGTGGGCTAAATTATAATGAAATGTGTGATTATAGGAAATTGTAATGGAATTAGAGTATAAATTGGTTAAGTAAAAGCTAATAGGGTGTTTTCACTATTGTTATGAAAAACACTTTTGGGGTATGAGAAAATTGAAATATGTTGTCAAGCATTTTGGTGGTTGTAAATGTGCTTATAGTAATTGAATCAGTTAATGAAAGTTATAGGCAATGGGTGCTAAAAAAATATAAAAGGTATAGTATAGTACTTTTTTAAAAATTTCCTCCAAATCCATTGAACGAGACTTCAAAAGAAAGGTTTCTCTAAGCTCTATTCACAACTGAAAAGGAAAAGTTTGTTGGAGGTTTGGTGTCTGAAATATTTCCAACCAAACATACTGACATCTTTTGACCAAAGTATTGAAATAGATTTTGGGTTAAAGATATGAGTTCATAATCAACAAGAATCCAGGTAAAAAATTACAAATCTGTTTTTTTTTTTATCTTCGACAAACAATTCAAAGGCTATCCCTTCCACAAAAAAAAATATATTTTCAAAATAAGGATCTTTTAAGATCTTATTCATAACTGAAAAATAAAAGTTTCTTCGAGGTCTAGTTCCTGAGATATTCCCAAACAAACTTTTTTTTTCTTTCTTTTTCTTACATTCCGAAGCCGATATCTTTTGAGAAAAGTCTCGTAGTTTGATTCGAAAGAAAAGGACTTATACATCCAGGCAAAAAATTATAAATACAGTTTTTTGGATTTTCGAAAAAAAAAAAAATCAAAAAAAAGTTCCCTTGCCAAAAAAAAATACAAATTATTTCTATCTTCGTGACCTTTTTACTTGCTCTATAGGTACGGTGACCATATTTCTGGAAGCGAAACCCGGGACAGATAAAAAATTCGTTGGATCGTTTTGAAAATATTGATTTTTCAAAAAAAAAAAATTTTTAAATGAGTTTTCATAATTTTTCCTTATTTTGATATCAAGATTTCCTAAACGATTTTATGGGAGCTTTTTTGTTGAAATCATTTAAGTCGTTTACGAAATCAGAAATCAAGAAAGGGGTTTTATAATAATGTCTGTTAAAAACTTATTTTTTTGATCAAGTCGGGAGAGTTGTTTTTTAACATTTTAATTTTATTTTAAATGATTTTGAAATTGTATGATCTTAAACACAACTTTTAACATGTCCTTAAAAGTTTTGAAACTTATCTGGGTTCTTTACTCTTCCATATGTTGTTCTTTATTCGAAAACATTTTACCTGGTGTAGCAACCTGACAAACAGAAGCTGGAACTAAATGAGTGACGAACATTAAAAAAAAACTAGCCTAGTCTAGAGACGAAACGAAAATTTTCATACAAAACCAGCACCAAATTTTGCTTTTCGTTGTACAATACGCAGCTTAGGTAACGAAATTCTTACCTGTGCTAGAATATATGGAGAATTTTCAATACTTTGTCACTCCCATTTATTATTTGTCCAGGCAATTTTTCTTGCAGCAAAAGTTTTTTGACTTTGGAGACTTAGAAAAATTTTCGTTTTGCTTCAGCAACGTACTAGGCTTAATGCTTTATCCGAAAAATTGGAAAAATTTTAATTTCCACCCAATGTTTTCTTATTTTCCGTGCAAAGTATTTAAAATATTGAATACAAAAATCAGAGAATATCCAAATACGGGACAATCACGGGACAAATTACAAAATACGGGACACTTATACGTCCCGGGTTTCTTGAATAAAAACCCGGGACAAGCTGTAGAAAAACGGGACAGTCCCGGGTAAACCGGGACGGATGGTCACCGTATCTATAGGGCAAGTATTGGTTTCGTGTAGAAAAAAAAAATCGAGGTTTTAATCAAAACCAACATTACGATGATGGAGAAGATCAAAAAAGTGGTTTTCGTCATGCCGTCCGTCGGTCTGTGCGTCTGTGCGTCCATCTGTACATCGAGCTAGGGCCTAAACGGATGGATGGATTTGCTTGAAACTTGGTACAGATGCTTTTTAGGTTATTCCCTAGGTCCGTTTTTTTTATTCTTTTAATATCTCCAATTTAACGCATATCTCCCATATAACGTTTTCGAGGTATTTCAAATTTCTCGAAAACGGCTCTAACGATTTCGTTTAAATTTGGTGTGCGCAGTACTCTTATTGATTCCAACAAAACTGCGTTTTTAGTTTTTCTCAAAAAATGCCAAGAGCGGAAATATGGCGTTGCCGTTTTTCAAAAATTGACATGTTTTTTAAGTCCATATATTTCATCAAAGCATAAGTCAATTTTTTCAAAATTTACAGACATCATAGGTATTGAAGTGTAAAATGTAAAAAAAAATTAAAAAAAAAAGTTTTTCAAAAAATTTTTAAAAAATTTAATTTTTTTAACTTTCGATTTTTTTTTTGTTTTTATTTTTTTTTTCTTCACAAAATCTTAAATTTCCAATAGATATTTAAGATAAAGATGCTTTGAACTACAAGAGCAAGTACGTGCGACCCAGTCGTGCATTTTATTTAATATATAATATTAACTCCTAAGTGGGCTTGAGGCCAATTTTGTTTATCTTAATATTTATTCGACGTTTCGGTTGTGATTACAACCTTATTCAGGAATCTATAATAAATGCTCTTAGTCTTAAAAATAATAATTAAAAAGAAAATAAAAATCTATACTTACAATGTTAAGCTTAAAAAATGTTTAAGATCTTTAAAATCTTAAATTTTATCTGGATTGGTTTTCTTTATTTTTATAATATTTCAAAATTCAATTAATGAAGTCTTGAAGAAGACGTTGCGAAGAGTTGAGCAATATTTATAGTCAGTTTGTGCGTAGAAATATTTTAGGCTAAATATTTAGGTATATTTGACTTGAATTTTGAAGATCATTTTTGATTAGAAGTTCAAAATTTTGAATTTCTTATCAAATGTGAAATTTAAATTTCATTATTTTAAAATTTCGATTGATTGAAACGTCTTTTTCAAGACTTCATTAATTGAATTTTGAAATATTATAAAAATAAAGAAAACCAATCCATACCTATAAAATTTAAGATTTTAAAGATCTTAAACATTTTTTAAGGGTTGGGGTCAAAATTCTGCCGGGGTCAAAATTCTTTTGTCAAAATTCTGCTTTCAAAATTCTGCTTTACAAAATTCTGCTTTCAAAATTCTGCTTTTCAAAATTCTGTTTTTCAAAATTCTGTTTTTCAAAATTCTGCTTTTCATAATTCTGTTTTTCAAAATTCTGCAAAAAAAAAAAGCTTTTTAACATTTTCCAAACTATTTTTTAATTTTTTGCAGAATTCTGTAAAATCATCTTCTTGAAAAATTATCTGCTTATTTGATTATTTACTTTAGTAATTTGTCATTCTTTGAATGCAAATTAATTTTTGTTTTATAAATGAATAAATTTGAAAATATTAAGAAAAGGTTTTTAATATTAAACATTTCCGAAAAAAATTCAAAATTTTTTAATTTATCAAATAAAGATGAATATTCAAAAATTTGAATAAGAAAAGGAATATTTTGTATCAAACAACATCGGTTCCAATAAGTTATAGAATTTATTTGAAAGAAAGTCAGTCGATGCATTTTAAAAAATATTTGCGACACTTAAACAAAAAAATTTAGGAAAGTACCAATGTTGAATTAAATTAATGAGGTGTATTTTTCTTTAGTCAGAGCATATGCTCTAAAAAAATACAGAATTGGCAGAATTTTTTTGTTTAAGTATAAGACTGGCAGAATTTTGAAAAGCAGAATTTTAAAAAGCAGAATTTTGAAAAGCAGAATAGAAAAAAAGCAGAATTTTGAAAAACAGAATTTTCGTTAAAAAAGCAAAATTTTGAAAAGCAGAATTTTGAAGCCAGAATTTTGACCCGATCCCATTTTTTAAGCTTAACATTGTAAGTCAATATATAAGTTCAAGTGACCTCAACTCCAAAAATTTATAAAGCGTTTCGCTATTAACATTGTAAGTATAGATTTTTATTTTCTTTTTAATTATTATTTTTAAGACTAAGAGCATTTATTATAGATTCCTGAAGAAGGTTGTAATCACAACCGAAACGTCGAATAAATATTAGGATAAACAAAATTGACCTCAAGCCCACTTAGGAGTTAATATTATAAAAAAAAATACATTTTCAAAAATTTCTTCCAAATCCATCGATTGACAATCAAAAGTAATGTCTCTTTAAAGTAGGTGTTATTGCCACTTTTAAAAGGAAATAAAGCCTGCAGGGGATATTTCCTTTTCGTTTGGGTAATAACACATGCAGGTGTTATTGCACTGCACTGTTTTAGAGCCGTGCCAATAGTTTTTGAAAAAAAAAAAAAAAAAATACATTATTAGCATGTTGGGTGGTGGGAAAATTAAGGATAAATGGTATATGAAAGTTGAAAAATAAATTGCCCACAAACAAATTGCTGGAAATTGAATGGGTGGACAAAAAAGTGGTGTGGGTGTCAAAAATAGGGTTTTTTTACGATTTCTATCAAAACTAGACCTCCTATCGAAAAAAGGTAAATGCAAAAGTTGCAGATAGTAAAAATGTCTACAACTTTTTGTCAAACCATTTTTTCGTATAACCTCAAAAATATTGAGAAAAATGCAAAAATACGATTTTTTTTATTAAAATTCGATATCTCAAAAACATTGCATGTTAGAAACATTCTATTCAATTGCTAGATTCAAATTAAAATGGTAAAAGGCTATTAGAAAACTATATTTTGGGTTTCTATGTAAAAATATTTCCCGCCAATTTACTGCCATTTACGGAAAAATCGATCTTAAAATCATTTTTTTTTTTTCAATTTTTCTCAATATTTTCTAAAACAAAAGTGTAGTTTTTCTACATAATCTTAAATAAAAGGTTTTTATCTGAATAACTGCATTCCAAACATTTCAAAAATCAAAAATTTTTTCGGTAACTTTTTTTATTTGGAAATTACAAACCAAATTTTTCGGATTTTCAAAATAAATAGAAAAAAGTCAAATTAAGAAACAACGGCAACACTTCAACTTTTGTGCCTTATCATTTATAAATCTAAAAATGCATTCTTTAAATTCTTTTCAAATTTACTTAAGAATTTTTATGCGAAATCTTAATACTCATTATTCAATTGTTAAGGACTTCATTAAAAAGTTTATCCTACCAGAGAATATTGTCTAACAAGACCATATTCTTTCAGTTTACTAGAACCTATGTTAAAAACAAATTATGCTCAATTCTAAGAGAACCCTCTCAAAATTATAAAACGCAATATTCTTCCATACATAAATGTATAAATCTCTAGCCTATTGTTCATATCATAGAATTTCTAAGAGCAACACAATAACCCCATCATCATCAGTTAAGGAATTCTTAATGGACCTAAAAATGTATGAATAGAAACTCTATAGAAGCTTAATATCAGTTAATTATCAAAAGTTCATTTTCACAAGAGAAATTTTCGTTCAAGCCTTATTAAAACTGATATCTACAATATTTTCCCAATGACTGATGACTTGATGGAGTTTTTTGTAAAGTATTTAATTAAAATCTATAATTAGTTTGGCAGAAAAAGGGTTCTACCGGAAATTGAACTCGAAATCATCGTTAAAGCTCTGAGACTTATGTACATAAAAACTTGATTCTTCTTCTTAATGAAAATGATAAATTAAATAATAAATGTTGATATAAGCATATTTAGTTTCACAAAAACAACAACAAATGTCATTAACGTAAACAAAAAAAATTATTATTTACCTATATTTCGTCACCTTTGTTAATATTTGCCAAAAGGGTAAATGGGTAAACTTTGGAACTCTCTCATTGATACAGAAGGGTCCTCCTTTTCTTGTCAGTCATCGTGACGAAACCTATTAAACATTGTCTTCGATATTGACGAAGAGGGTTTTGTATAATATATTAACCCCCGAAAGGGTTGTGTTTGTATTTTGGTTAAGATTCCCTCCTAAATAGAACATTGTATTTCGCTTTGAATACACGCATAACATTAATCAAAATAGAGAATCGATTATACTGTTTGTAGGCGCAGTTGGGTCTTCATGGGATTTTAGTTGAAGTTGCTTAGTTATAACTTATAAGATATTGAGTTTGTAGTTAATTGTGCAAATTCATCGAACTAATATCCCCCCAAGAACATTTTGGATTTTGGGGCTAAGTGGAAATTGATTGCACGGGATAATTTAACATTAGTTACTAAATGTTGTAGCAATTTCGTGCCAAACCATCATTATTTAGATATGATAGTTTTCAAAGACTTAGAGCTCTTAACTAATAGTTGTTATTAAAACATGAATTATTTTTGTCATTTATTTTCGTTCGAAACTTGCAATAGTACAGGTAAAATAAGCATTAAAAAGAAATTGTTACTTTCATGAAACTTGCTAAAAAATTTGCTTTTGGGATAAGAACCAAGGATAAAAAAGTCCATAAGGAAAAGTTTGGTGGAAGGGTGTTTTTTCGAGGACAAGAAAGCCAATAATATGTGTTAAACGTCTAAGAACTTAAACACAAACGTTCAATTTGTCATCGAACCAAAAATTAAATGAATCATTGGCTTTTTGGGACCAATTACAGATTTTTTTTTTCACTATTTTTTTTTTAAACTCTCACCTATTTTTTTTTTAAACTCTTTATTCTTGCTTTCTATCCCAAATTCAACATTTTTACCAAATTTTATTAGGGTCACCCTAAGTAATTTTTGTTTTCACTAAAAAAAAAACACCCTTTCACATGGAAAAAATGTATAGATTTTTTTAATTCGTAATTCCTATGGGAAAGACAACATTTTTAATAAATTTCGTAAGGGTATTTTATTTACATTGATTTTATCTTACTTATCGCGGATTTTCCTTATTTCCCCAAAAATAAAAACACCCTTTTACCTAAAATATTTGTATAGACTGCTTAGATTCTTGGTTTCTGTTATAAATTAAACATATCCATATGTAATGATTTTCGTTAGTGTAACATTTTTGTCCCAGTTTTTGTGGTATAATTTCCGAATTTTATTATTTCTTAAAAAAAAAACACCCTTGCACTCAAGAGAATTTTGTAGACTTTGTTAGATTCTTCCGTTCCGCGTTCCCCAATGAAGCAAAATTAATTTTTTTTAAATATTTTTTTTTTTTTTATTACTGGATGAATAATGCCTCTTAAAATGTATAATCTATTGATCAACTTACTTGTCTTTCAAGAATATTTCTTTCAAACTTTCAAAACGTTTTCACTCAAACTTATACTGAACTTTCTTTGAAGTTCTTAAAAGACAGACTGTCTACTGTCTGTATTGACATTTTTTTTTTCATCTGTAATTTTTTACTAGATAACAAAACTGAGTAAATCTACGCCCTATTTTGTGTCTGACGTTTATCAAATTCTTGCAAAAAATCATGATTTACCTACTAAAAGTCATAAAAAAGATATCATTCATTTGATAGTCATCGGTTATAAAAAATACTGAATAAGCTTTGTACACATATTTTTTATCTTATCTTTGACATCAGTGGTGACAAGTTTAAGTTTAGTCTGAAATAGTATTGATAGATAGTAAAAGCAATCAAAACATGGCGTTTATAGTAAGCAGAAGCACTTTATAATACTCGTGACATCATTATTTGGACACAAAAAAGAAAACAAATCTAAGCTTTTTCGGATGTTAACACGGGAAGCACTTAAAGTCTACTATTTTATTGACTATGTAAAATTAAGTACGTAGATTAATGAGCTCCACATTTTTGTGTTAACAATGAAGTTAGTGACTTTATCAAAGGAGGTTTTTTTTTTTTTGTTTATTAATCGATTTTGTGTTCAGGAGTATTCTTTGGTGTTATGTAGCATGTAGGATAAAATATTTTCATGTTTCTTGGAATTTTTTTAGAAATGTTTTTGCTAAAAACTTATTTTGTACTTGGAATTTAGTTGAACGTTACACTTTGATGTTTTATTTTTATCATAAATAGTGGAATAGTTTTATCAATATCAATAAATTCAAGTCAAGTTTTTTTTGTGAAAGAATCTTGATAAAATTTTTGAAGTATTTATTAACAGTTAAATGAAATTTGGAAAAACTATTTGCATACATGACTGCAATTTAGAAAAAGTGTACTAATTAATCTTATCAAACATAAAAATGAGATTTTTTTTTCTGCAAATCTTATTAAAATAAATGTTTTTCTGTTAAATTTAAAATTAATTTCTCTTAATTATAGTTAGAATTTTCTTTAAAAAAAAACTCGACTAAGAATAAATAGATCAACTATCAATTCTTCATATTTGCATACTAATTACTATTACATACAATATTAAAGAAAAAGGTATTTTTTTTGTGGCTTGTGGATTGTTTATAGTTGAGTATAACAGCGAGCGATGATCAAAAATGCGGAAAATTTAAAAAATGTATTATTTTAAGTCCACCTTAAAGTAAAATGTCTTCACATAAAAATAAAAAGATCTTCTTCTTCCTTTTTTCTCGGCGCTGTTATGATCTCGATGTCGAGGGGATCATAACCTTCCCACGTTACTGCTTCACACTAGTGATCCGCCTGTGGGGTTCGCCGGGTTGACCTCAGAAATCGGCGGCAAGCCTCCCGGTTTTGTATTGTTCCGTTTCTGAGGCCAACTGAATGCTGGTGTTTTTGCATTTGCTTGTACCAGGAGTTTTTAGGCCTACCTTTCTTTTTATTTCGTGTTGGAACGTTATATGATATTGCTTTTTTGACGGGGTTCTCAGGATCTCTCCTTTGAACATGGCAATACCAACTGAGTCGGTCGTGTTCAATTATTCATAAAAATTCATAAAAATAAAAAGATATTCCTTCAAATTAAACATTCATGAAATTAAGAAGATTTGTCAACTTTTTAGCGAAAACCATGCAGAAATCCTCTAATTTAATGCAGATTCCATTTGGTTTTTGTGTGTCTTTTTTATCAGTGTAGTGTACAGTTGTTTTATATTTACGACCGAACGTCAAATTAAATAGTTTTGATTTTTGGAACTACTAAGTTGTACTAGTAAAACTACTGAAATTTTTTTTTCGATTTTCACGCAATATCCTGGAAACTATTAAGGAGTGATTTCCAACGTAATCAACTTAAAAGTTTAAACAAATTGAAAAAGAAAGTTTTTGGATCTTTAAAAAAACTTTCAATTTTTTTTTGAAGAATTGAGTTTTTCGTAATGGACCAATGAATTTTGTTTAAATTTTTGAAGTGAAAACTTCTCTATTATCGTAGTGATTTGAAACAAGATGAAACGAAAAAGCGACAGGAAAAATCAATTGATTATAACTTTTTTGTTTAAATAGATAGATGAATGAAAATTATACTGTAGATATTTAATAAACTATAATTGTGCAAAATTTAAATAAATTTCATATTTAAAATTCTGAGATATCGGTAAAAAAATGTTATTTTTCTAAACACGTTATATCTTTTGATCTAGAGCACATACAAATTTTATTTAACTTTAACACACATACTGATAATATTTCCATTTATTTGATATAATAAATAACGGTACGTGCTCTACAAGTTACACAATCTTAAATTGAAAAACTTGAAAAATACTTCAAAACAACTGTGGAGATCTATTGCCGATGACCAGCCCCCAGTTTAGGAAGTACCGTAATCTCAGTTTTAAATTTCGATATGGTTGGCTTTAAAGAATTCTAACTTTTTTGTAGGCATGGTAGAAATATGATTGAAGCGTTATATAAAAGGTTAAACAATAAGCTTTCAGATGATATAAAATTTATTATAGGTTGTCAAATAAAAAATATGGATTTAAAGGTGATGGAATAAAAAAAAATAGATTTTTTCAATTTTTTTTGGAAGAAAAATATTTTTTTAAGGTTTCACTTCTAACACGTGTGAATTGCACACACTTGTAACATTCGTAAGAGCATACCGTGCATTTTATTACCGACTTTCAAAAAGGAGGAGGTATTCAATTCGTCTATTTTTTTTTGTGTTTCTTGCCTCATAAGTTTGAACTGAGTGAACCAATTTTCATAATTCTTTTTGTATTGGAAAGCTATTGGTTGAAGGTGCTCCCAATTCAATTTCGTTCAGTTCTGGTCATAGAAACTATTTGAGATCATAGGTACCTAAAACTATTCTTGAGTGCTAAAAATAATCTCCATGCACTTTTTTCTACAACTGCATACCAAAGAAGTCGTTATTATTTTCTTTTTTTTCAGAAAAAAAGACGAACAAATATTTTTTTCCATTTCCAGAAGTGTTGAAATAAACATAGTTCTTTGATTCATGAAATTTACACTGAATAATCGAGAGTTCTTTTCTCATTTAATATGCTTCAACTGTCCTTAGCAACCTTTTACAATGCATTCAAGTTTAAAAACGGTCTGTTTTCTCTCTAAGTGATTGCACTTTTTTTTTTTATTATTTGTTCTTTTCTCACTTTCCTTGTAAGTACGAAAGTACAGCATAAATTAAAAATTAAAATTCATTTTGTTTGACTGTGCCTTCCAGCTGTTTGTCATTTTATGAATTTTCTTCTTGGAAATTTAACAAAAAAAGGTTAAAAATATTTTTTTTTAATATTAAAACAAAGTTGTTGTATAAATTTTAAAATTTACTATTCAGCTTGATGAACTCAAACTTTTTTAAAATTTTCTTTAGTATAGGTATAAAAATACATGGAACGAATCATGTTTTCTTTTCTTTTTGTTTTTGTTTCATTTTTTGAAAACTCAAATACCAGAAGTAATCTGTCATTTATAAAATTTGATGGCTTGATGTCGGAAACATGAATTATGTAGGAGGCGTAAATTTCTTTTCAGATAGCTGTCAAGTCATCACTTGGAAGAGGGAACCACAAAAAAAAAAACTTTTTTTCTTTTATTTTAGAAAAAGAAGGCGGTTAGTGGTGATTGTGGTCTGTCTTTCATTTAAGTGAATACTTATTTTATTTGTTTTGTTTGAGTTAAGAAAAATAAATAAAATAAAATTTATCACCAGGGATTTTTTGTTCTGAAAATTTGGCTTTTTGAAGTTGAAAATTTAGTCTTTGAATCACTCAGCAGTCGCAATCAAAAGTGCATCTATGTTTTCTGCAGAAAAATAAAATTTGAAATAAAGTTATTGTGGTTGTTTTGACTACTTTGGAAAACTAGGATTATTTATTTAGTTATAAAAAATGTACATACTTTTTAAGAACCTGAATAGAGACAGAGTCAATAGAGACTTTTATCAACCTTAAAACTTTTTTGTTGAAACAGTCCAATAACAGTACCATAAATAAATTAAACATTTTATTTTTATTAAATGTTTTAAACAAATATTTAATAAATTATTTCTACCATGAAACCCAGTCATGCAATTAAATCTTCTCAGTATTGAATAAAACCTTTTATCTTGAAAGCTTCCCCTTTCAATTTGCATATAAATATTTTGAGAATATTTCAAAAATCCTTGAAATGTTAGAATTAAATGATGAAAGTGTATCATACATCACCAAAAAAACAAACAAAATAGGATAGAACACATTACGTCTAAAGCATTTATATGTTCTATGTATATGATGGATCAATATCATAAAGAGTGAGTTGGACTGGATACTACAAATTTCAATATAAATAAATTTTGTTATATTTTCAACATCTGTTTGCAATGTTTGAAACTATGGAGATCCTTTCTAAAATATATGTACATACTATATACATAGTTTTGTCATCATTGAATTTTGGGTGAATTTATCATTGTGATTGTTTGATGGACTCAATCTGTCAAATTTCACAAACACAGCAACAAGAAAATGTCTTTCTCTCACACTCCAATGGAACACAAAATGGATAAAGGATTGAAAGGAAAATATATTAATGGATGTTGAGACTTTGAGTTAAAGGAAAATATCTTGTTGTGACGTTTTGTTTAAGACAAATTGATTTGATAAAATTGATGGTTTATTTTTTTGTTTTGGTAAATTTAGTAAAATGAGAAAGATATTTTTTTGTTGTTTTATATTTAGAGAATTTTGAAGGTAAGTATTTTTTATTTTGGTTCGATATGAAAGGAAATTTTTGTGTAAAAAGGTGTTTTTTCGATTAATTTGTGTCATTATTTATTGTTGAACTAAATCGACCTCTTTTTGAATAAAAGATTAAGTGACAATTCCATTAGGAACAGAAATGGGATTTTTGTTTTTTTTTTTTTTTGAAATTCGATTGTGTTTGATTAGATCCCTTTTTACAGGTTTGAAAAGTGATTTGACTATTTTCTTTCTTCATAATAACACTGGTTTACAGCCAAAATGGACAAAAATGGGAATAAATAAATTGAAGTTGACACGTGTCGTTGATTCAAAGTTGAACTACTTTGATTTATGTGACTTTAAGATACGAAACCATCAAAAATTAACCTATTTTCCAAGTTGATTTTAAAATGTTCATCTTCAACGCAAAATCATTCCGAATAATACTTAAATTAATGTGATTTTCATTCGTTTCACGTTGTTTTATGGTGGCTTTTCCCTCAGTGTACCTACTTTGACCTCAGGAACTCGGAAATCACTTTAAAAAAAATTACGACGGATAGGTTTTCGAGGTATGATTTTTCAAAGTTTATTGTCTTTGTTTTTTTCCAGCCTTCTTATAAGTATTTGGGCTAATATCTTGAGTAATAAACGACTTATCTGATCAGAAAAGCCGGCACCTGAAAGCTGAGTAAATAAGCAACAAACACTAGAACAACTTTTCTGGGTCACTACAGATGTTTAGGTGCAACTTTATTACTGAAAGAAAAAATCAAAATCTTTCGAATCCTCATAGTTACATGTTCAATATCTATAAATGCTGAAATGATAAAAATAGAACATTTAGTAAAAACATTAAAATTTTGTTTTTTTCTCTTTTTACTTGCGATATAGGTACTATAGGGCAAGTTTAGGATTCGTAAAAAAAATCGAACTCGAGATAACAATTTTACATTACATTACGATGATGGAGAATGCCAAAAAAGTGGGTCCGGCAATTCTGTCTGTCTGTCTGTCTGTAAGAACCTCGAGCTACAGTATAAACTACTGAAGCGATTTTCTTCAAACTTGGTAGTTAACAGTTTTGGGTGATTCCCTAGAGGAGAAATTGAATTTTTTTTTTTAGGACCAAAACTAACGGTACCTGTCATATAACGGAAACAGAAAAGTTGATTTATTTCAAAAACGGCTCTAACGATTTTGATTAAAATTTTTATGCTTACTGTTATTGATAAGAGCCGCCTTATATAATACAAAAAATATTTTTTGTACCGTTATTAACGGTACCTGCCATAGAACGGTTTTTTGGATTTATGAATTTCTCATAAACGACAAAACAGATTTCGACCAAATTTTTAATACAGGAACGTTTACACAATCATTATTTAAAAAAATTTTTAATTTTTCAAAAAACACATTTTTGGATTTTTAAAAAATATTTCAAATTTTTTATTTGAAAAATCAATTTTTTGGAAACGGGTTGGTGAAAAATTTTGAAATTTCGTTGTTATGTGTAAATTAATTATTTATTCAAAATTGCATATCAATTTTTTTTTGACAAATGTTAGGAAATTTTAATATATAAAAAATTAATTTTTTAAAAAACGGCTCTAACGATTTTCGAAATTTTTTTTCTAAAAATTCCTTTTTATACTAGAAATAAAATGGCATACTTAGTTTTTTGTAAAAGAGCATTTAAAACGGTATTTAATTATTTATAAAAATAGATTTTATTTTTTTGCACCACTAACGAAATTCAGTGAAAATATCAAATTTTAATTTTTCCCTTATTTTGTTCAATTGAAAACTTTAACATTAGAGTAACTTTTACCATAAGAGCAAGTACGTGCGACCCCAGTCGCAATACTTCAATTTTAAATTTTTCTAAAAAATTTCTTTAAAAATTTAAAATTCGACTTGCTTTTCAAGTTATAAAAAAACAAACTCAAAAAGTAACACAAAAAGTTGAAAATATTGATCGTTACAAGAAAGGTCATATCTTTATAATTTATCCATAGATTTTGAAGAAAAATATCTTTTTATCTATGCCACAAAAGTGTACTATACATACAAATTTAAAACTATGAGGATTCGAAAGGTTTTGATTTTTTTTTTTAAATTGTTTTTAAAATGTTTTAATACATTGCACATAAACATTTAGAGTGACCCAGAAAAGTTGTTCTAGTGTTATTGCTTATTTACTCAGCTTTCAGGTGCCGGCTTTTTTGTTCAGATTAGTCGTTTATTACTCAAGATATAGCTCGAATACTAAGAAGGCTGGAAAAAACTTTAATAAATCATATCTCGAAAACCTATCCATTAATATTTTTTTAGATAAGATTTTCGAGTTTTCTGGGCTCAAATTAATACGAAAAGTATAATGGCACTTGGTGTCCAAAATTTTTTTATTTTTTTTTTTGTAAACTAGTGTAATAACTGTTATTTTGTTTTTTCGTTAAGATTTTCACGTCACCATACCAAAAAATATTCAACTAAAATGTAATTTCGTAAGTGGTCTGGCCACCGTGGTTTTTTTTTCAACTATAACGAACATTTTAAGACCTTTTTCGTATCGAAAATTAAACATTAAAATATTCTGGCTCATAGTTTCGAAATTATTAATTTGTTCTTAAAAAAATTTCAGTTTTTTTTTAACATTTTCAATTTTAAATCATTTTATTTTTTGTGTATGAGGTAAATGAACTCATTCTGTCTGCCAACAAAATTTGGATTTCCCCAATGTTTCCGTTTCTATTTTTTTTGCTATCTACTAAAATTATTTAACTGAATGATAATATAATAATATTATTCCTTTTTGAAATTCTACAACAGCTTAGGTCTTACCTATTTGTCTCTTTATTTATTTTAAAAAAAATTCTAAAAAGAAATCACAAATTTAACAAAATAAACAACAAAAACAAAAAAAAAAGTGTGCCTTAAGTTGTGTCTGGTTTTTGAATGGCGTACGTACAATTTTTTTTTTCCTCTCACAAACCGTTTGATGTAGTAACCTAACCGCAGAACGTTAAGTACTCACAATGTTTCCTATACTAAGTAAATTTGTATGAACTTTTTTTTTGTATTTTTAATCGAAAAATTTATTTACCACATGAATAAAATTACGTTGGAGAAAAAAAATCACAACATAAAAAAAATTATTTTCTATTTGCGTTTTCAAAGGAAAAACCAAAAAATTAGTCAGGCGTGATGATAAATTGATTTTGCGGTGAAAATATATAAAAAAAAAAATAATTTATAAAAATACAAACAACAAAAATAATGAGAAAAAAAAAAAGTTATTAGGATTAATGTTTTTATCGGTTTTCAGTCTTTATACGAAATTACTTTATCGTTGGAGGTTTCAAAAATTCTTTAATAGAAATGTGTATGGTTTTGAGGTGCAAAAGGGTGGGGTTGGATGGATTGATATATGACTGAGAAACATGATTTATTGAAGTTGTGACAACAAATTTAAGGGATATTTATAGGAAGAACATTTATTTATCAAATGGATTTAGACTTCAATGGATTTGAATGCTTTGCTTTGGTTGGTAATTCAAGATGGAAAGGTAAAAATAAACATAAAACACATTCATTTATTTACAATAATCAAAGATTTTAAATAGAAATATGGAACAAGAGATGGGGTTTCAATCAGGAAAAAGAAAATGAGAAATTGGAGTAATCAAAGAAATTTTAGGTATGTTTTGTTGTTCAAAAAGGCTGAATAATTTTTTTGATCAAGGATTTTCTTATAACGAATTTACTTTGACAAAGTTATTGATAAATCTATCAGTGTTTTTTGCTAAATTAACCATCTGATAAGGCTTGATATTTATCAAATTTTCTTTTGCAATCATTTGTAAGCTAAGCAATCTCTATTATTGGACATAATGGCCAATTTTCCAATAAAATAAACAAAACAAAATTAACCGAAAAACAGCAGCCTAAGTGCAAGTATGAAAAAAATGGAATTTTTAAAACAAACTTAATTCGATTTTAATTAGTTTAATAGTTAAATAGTCTGCTTAGGAAAAAACGGTACTCTGACTGAAACACAGCGCCTCAGTAGAAGATCGGTTTTTGGTGACTGTTTTGAGTTACAGGAAAACTTGAAGGAAAATAATTTCGTCAAGCTCAGTGAGGAAAAGGCTTGTAAAAGTTGGACTTAGAGCACTCAAGCCGTAGCTGAAGCTGAATTTTCCAAAAGGAGTTAGAGAAAAACGACTATTGAACTCGAGACATGTACGACAAACAATTTTATCTTCTTAAAGGAATCAATATATGCTGCTGCTGTATGTTTGAAATACACATTTTTGCGCAAATGGAACCAGATAAAACAATGAGCTCGGAATGCATACTACAGTTGTTTCCCAGAAGGGAAAACTGGAGATGTGATGATCTGAAGATCGCAATCTGGAGATGAAAAAAGTAGAATAGTCATCCTAGAATAGAAAGTAACTAACAGAAGTGTTATGAAGAATGTATTAGAGCCCTCTGCGTTGAAGATTTTTTGTGACACTTGCAGATTCATTTTTTAACAGAACAATGTCCCTTGCCATACCGCCAAAATTGTAATTATGAATTTGTTTTTTTTTTTTTTTTTTTTAATATAAAAGGCTAATATGAAGCTTTAAAATAAGCTTAAATTTTTACAACTTTAAATAATCTTTCCACCAATAAAGCCTTTCTCTTTAATCATTAAAAACGAAGCAATTACTTAATAAACTCTTTCTTCTGTATAATAACTTTTTGTATTTTTAATTTAAAATTTTCGAGTATTGGTTCAAAATGGTATTTTACTTCAAAACAAGCTTCTTTGAATAATAAATTGGCAGTTATCTCTTTATTTGAAAAGACATAGACGATAAGAAAATAAGTAGATTGGACTCTTCGGGCGTTTCAAACTCTTTTCAAAATTAGCATTTTGTAAAATATTACCTTATTATAATAATACTTTGAAGTAACGTTAAATCTTTAAGTCTAAACCTTATCTTCTAACATAAAACAAAAACATAAATTCAGCGACAAAAAAACCATTTCAACTCCTTCAAAAATTACTATATCACCTTTCAAATCTCATAAATAATACAAAACCACAGTCAACACCAAGACAATATAAACCAAAATCCAATAAAGGTCTGATATGAAATAACAAAAAATAAATTAAAGTTGAAAAATATAATTTGTATCTCTGTATTGTTCAAAGTTGTGTGGTTATTTGATGATAAATAAATCGTTTGTCCTGATTACTCTATCACTTTTCAATTTCTAAAAGAAGAAACTTTATATTCTCCAAACACCACAGCACGAAACAGCCAGCACCTTCTGAGTTTTAACAGAATTGGAAAATTTTTATTTTATTTATTTTTGCCAATTTAAAAGTGTTGGTATTTCCTGGAAACTATAGGTAACAATAAACATTTGATGAGATGTTTCAAAATTTAACAAAAAAAAAAAAAAAAAAAAAAAATTGAACAAAATGAACGTTTACAAGATACAATGAAAGGATGAGAGCAAGAAAACGGAGTCCTCGTTTTATGATGTGGTTTTTTTTTATAGAAAACCTCAAAACAGGGTTCAGTTTTGGAACATTGAAAGTTCAAAGAGTTTGAAAGTACTAAAATGAGATCCTCAAGTATTTTTTTTTCTCATTTTTGTTTTACTTTCATCTTCATCAAGTAAATCCTTACATTCCTTCCCTACATTTTACATATAGATTCTAAAAGTACCACTTCAAATTACAAAAAAAACTTCTATGAAAGTAGATTTCCGAACCCTGTGCATTTTATTCTATCCTTGTGCTTTTTCACAGTTTTTGGTGATTCAACTAGAAAAATAAATACTCCAAAAACTATCTCCTCAAACAATTATTATGTTTTTCTTTGTTCAAGTTGTTGGTTTGGATTTGAGTATTTCTATATGATTCTTCATAATACATATATCCAACAGAGTCATCCTCATCATAACATAAATATTTGATTTATGAATTTTGTCTAGAAAAAAAAAAAAAAAAAACTAAAGAATTTTCTATTTATATTTCCTTCTTCTTTTAAATGAAAGCGTGGGTATACTTTCATCTTAATTGTTTGTTTATTTAATTTTATCTAATAAAAAGAACTTAATAGAAAAAGTTGTTATTTTAGTTTCCGGGACAAGAAAAAAAAAAAAAAAAACAAGATTCATTCATAATTAACTTTTGACGTATAGAACTTTGGGATTCTTTTTAAATTAGATTAATTTTGTTGATATTGTCAAGTCTACAACCCAAATGCTTTCTTTTTTTGAATTATGTGTATTTTGTACCCTGAATTAATTTTTGGAAGTCTATCATCTATATTTCTGATGTTATGGAACTCACCAAAGGTGATTTGACACAATATGACAAAGATAAGATTTATGCCCACCTGAAAGAAAAAGAAAGAAAATTTATTAAAATTTTTAATGTCTTGTTTCAAGAAAAATATCATAAAATAAAAGATGCTTATCGTAGGTAAATCATTTTTAACCATGATTTATCAGTTAATTTAATTAATATAAAAAATAGCTTTGGAATTCAAAAAAGACAGTTTTATTTGGAGAATGGGAAAGCGGCATCTTAGAATATATTTGTTTCGGTTAGAAAAGTTTCCATTTCTTTTTTATTGCATCTAATATACCCAAAAAAAGAGTTCCCGGACATGTCCATAACTCAAAAACTGAAAATCAAATGGCTTAAAATCAAATAAAAGTTAATTATTTTTGAGTATTTCTTTTCTTAACACTACATATACACAATATTCTTGATTAATTGGTACATCTCTTACAAAAAAATTTAGTTTTGTTATTTTTTATACATTGATTAAAGTTGTCCCTAGTAAAATGACCCATAATACCAACATTTATTAATGTATCAATATTTTAATCATCTAACGTACAAAAGGGTGCTGCAAGCAGATTTTAAAGTTAATTTTATATAGATTTATCATTCCACACCTTTTTTTATGGATAAACATATAAAATGTATGTTGGAAACTTGTATTTGTTTCATTTTTAAGTACCGTACATCAATTAACCGTCATTCCGGGAACGCTTGTTTTTGGGTACAGCTAGATTGAAATTTAAATTTGTTGGTGATATTATGATCAAAAATCGATGCCACTACAATATAATATTCCGTTTTACTTTGTTACATAAAAAATGAAAATAAATTAGGGTCAAAACGTCATTTCCGGGAACGCTTTTAGAATCTGAATAAATAATGTAGTCTTACACTCATAATTTTACATTTTTTGGGTATTTTTACTCAGTATTCAAACTAGGTAAATATGGCTGTAATAAACAGTTTTATCAAAAAAGTTACAACAAAAAGAAAAGAAAAAAATACTTATGGTCTAAGTGTTTCGGAGGTGCATAAAAGCATTTTTTTTGTAGAAATCGGTCTCTGCCCCAAGAAATAAAGTTATATTTGATTTATTTAACACCTACTATCTTAGTATAGTAATATATCATTCACATTGATACTATTTCTAGACCCCTGAAGTCGTTTTGAAGAGATCACCACCATTTCGAGGAACGTTTTTCTAGTACTAATTTTTGGGGTTTTGCGATAAATTAAAAAATATACATTTTTGTGCTCTGCCCGTCCATGAGCCGACAAATTATGGCTAAAGCGAACATTTGAGCGTGAAATTTGTATAATAAAAAAAGTTGATTTGTTAAGAATTCGGTCATCGAAATTTCCCACCTCCATGATTTTGACCCATAATGTAAAAAGCTTTTAGAATATTCATAAGAAATGAAAGTGAGACTCTTGAGTATAATAAATTCTCTTAACTCTTTGTTTTGAAATTATGATACCGTGTCTCACGAACAAGTTCAAGGCTGTAATATTTTAACTAACTAGTTGTAACTAAGTAGTTGTCAAAGAATGAGGCTTAGCTGTGTATCTTCTATACTTTCAATTTAAATTTATCTACCAAATCGAAACTTTCCTTCCAATTTACTGTAATTGCCAATAAAATTGCGTAAATGGAAGACAGGATTCAGTTCAGTTTTTACTTACATTTTTATCAGATGAAATTTGAATCAATATCGCCTTAAAGAATATTTAGCTATTAGCGTTCATATCAAGTCGTTTACTATAAAATGGCAAAAAGGGGTTGATATTTATCATAATTGAATCGGGTTGTCAAATTTCTGAATGCAAATAATTCTCGAAAATTAGGTATCACGGTTTGCGTCCGTAATAAAATGTTGCGTTACAAAAAGTTTATACCTACGTGTAGAGATAAAATATTATTTTATTACTATTTTTACAATTTTCGATTGCTCATTGCTCTGACGTCGCCATCTCAATCACAAATTAGATACACCAAATGAATTTAATTTCAAGCGAGAGTTTTTACTATGAACGCATTTAATAAAAAAAAAAAATAGAAAAAAATGTCAGTCAATTCTCAACCGCTTCTCAAAAAAAGTACTTCGTCGACTTTGAAAATATTTATAATATTCAAAATTACATGTTCTTTTACAAGTATGTACTTGTACATATATTGCATAAGAAAAAGTGAGAAAAATTTAGTTTAAAATAGGGGCTTAGAGTTTAAACGATTTATGTCGTTTTCGATTGGACGTCCGGAAGCGTCCGGAAGCGTTTAGAAGTCTTCTGAAACTGTTTTATTGGCATGAACATGACAGCCAAAACGCTTCTCGGAAGAGAAATTCTCTTCTCGATTTAAAATCGGAATTCACTCAAGAAGCACTTATACATGAATATTTGAAAGTCAAATTAATCACTGAATCAATGTTTTTTTTAATTTTTTGAAATACATCATTTGTTTCCGAAATAAATTTTTTAATTAATTTTCAAACTTACTTAAAATATTTTGGAATCCAATTTTCCCATTAATTTCTTGAACATTACCATTTTAGAACAATTTAAAAGATTTCGTTTGAAAGAAAAATAAATTAATTTAAATATTTGACATTTGAAATTTCACAAAAAAAAAAACACACAAACACAAAAAAAAAAAAAAAAACAGAATTGAGTGGAAGCGATTTGACCTGTTCCATTCGATTTCATAATGAGTGAATCCTTGAGTGAAACCAATCGAAAACGACATTAGTAAAATGCTTAGTCAATTTTATTAAAGTACATAGTAAAAAAAAAACAGATTGATTTTTAACATAGTATAATTTACTTAAATCTCTAACATTTTACTAAATCCTTTGAAATTTTGCACCAGTTTTTTTGAAATTCCTTATCTTACAAAGTTAAGGATTTTTTTAAATCAAAACCACATGTATTATGAATTTCAGAATTGGTTTAAATGCCTTCTGTCTATACTCGAATCTGTTGAAAAATTATTTTTATTTTTCCCTAAATCCATATTTTGGGGGTGTATTAAAGAAACAAAGTACCTATGCCCTTTTACTATGTTCAAGAAGCCCTACAAAACGTATTAAGGTATAACAACAACGAGCACTTTTTGCTAAAAGTCAAAAAGTCAAGATTTTGTGACAGTTTTTGCGACCCCAAAATTAAAAAGAATGATGCAGAAAGCTTATTTTTTGGTGTCAAAAACAATTTTTGTATTTTTTTTTTTCAAAATCAAATAGCGCTAGAAAGAAAAAAAATGATGTTTTTCCAAATTTCCCACTTTTTGCAAAAGGGATTTTTGAGGCAGGGAGTTTTTAAAGCATTTTTATAAGAAGAGTATTTTTGAAAAGTAGATCATTTTTGAAGGTAGAGCATATTTAAGGTAGGGCATTTTTCCGGTTAATAGCTATCACGGATTGGTTTGATAACTATCACAAGTGTATACAATTAGTATCACGAGTTACCAGAGAGTATTATGGGTTGCAACTTGCAACAGTATGTATCTCGGATTTCTTCAATAAGTTTCAAGAAGTGTTTCATTAGAATGTAGTACTGACTTCATGAGTAATTTTAGGGTATTGGCTGGTGAAATATCACGGATTTCTACAGATATTATCGCTTGCTGTCACGAAGATGATCACAAATATTTGAATTAAGTCTTTCTTCGGTTATTATCACGGATTGTTTCGGTAAATGCAACAAATGTCTCCAGTAAGTATTGGTGCAAACACCTGCGCAAACACCTTCAGCAAAAAGATTTATTTCCCATGCTTTAACTTTTTTAAATGATTTAAAACATCACTCTCTTGTAACTGGTAGCTCGTATGCAATAAGTGTGACGACATTTTGGTGTAAATTTAAACACAAATTAAAAATGGGAAGAAAAACAAAAAACAAGGATTTCAAACTTAAAAGTTTATAATTCATCTGAAACGATTTTAAGTGAGACAACTGAAATTTAAAAAAAAAAGTAGAAAGAAAAAATTCATTTCCCTATTTTCAGCTAAATTGAAATTGAGGACCTCTTGCTATGCCATTGATGGGATTGTGTGTGTGTGGGAAACCAATTAATTTTTAAGTGTGTGTGTATTTGAAGTACAACTTTAGTTTATGTTGATTAAATATAGTTCAACAATACTAAGTAGAAAATACTTGCACAACACAAAAAATTAAATTTATTTTCGTGGTTCATTGTCAATATTGAATGCATTTAATTACACTTTGTGGATTTGGAAAGTGAAAATGCATTTGCCATTCATTACTGCCAAATTATTTTCTATTTTAATTCGCGAATATATTTCTGTAAATTTGTTTATATTTTTTACTCCTAATTATTAACTTTATAGCTTTGATAAATCAAATGCCGGAAAATATACAAAATTATTGAAAATTTACTAACACGAAAAAATTCCAATATCGATTCTATTGTTTTCTTTCTAATTTCAGATTTTTTTTTGTAAATAGACCAATTTAATATCTAAATAATATTTAAAATTCTTTTCAAAAGTAGATATTATGTGTGTGTAGCTCTGATGTTAGGTATATTGAACTCAAACAAAAAAGAAAAATAAACATTTACTTTTTCAATAAACGCTTCTACAATATCTGAAAATAGACAAAAAAAAAAAAAAAAACATACTTGAAGCTAAATAGAAACTAGTGTATACGTCAGTCAAAATAAATATTTGTATGTGTATTGTTTTTAAGTTCAGTTTTTTTTTTCATTCATATCCATTTAAAATTATATACAAAAAAAAAAAAAAATTCAATGAATTTAATGATTTATTATTGAATGTATAATTTGAGCAAAGTTAATTACTTTATTATTTCACATAGTAAATCAATTTTCGAAACAATAAATCAAACTTTTGAATGTGGTTTTTTGATTTTATGACTTATGAATGTTTGTAATATTAATGATAGTAAATTGAAAAATCGTTTTACCAACTCATAATTTTAAGGTTTCAAAATCTTGTCATAAATATTAAAAAAAAAATGTTATAATTCAAATGAGACCAATCAACAATTACATAAAAGAAAATAACTTGACCACAGTACTTTTGTATTAAACCAAGGTAATGAATTTTGGTCTGTACAAGATTTAATTTATTGGCAAGATTGTTAAAAGTGCTTTTTTACTTGAAAAAAGCATTGAGACTTTATTATTATTTAAAAAATTTTTATTAAAATTATTATTATTATTATTTATGCCTATTTAAAAAATGCAATATTTCAAAAAAAAAATATTTTGGAGTTAGGTTATGCCGTTTTTCAAAAAAAAAGAACTATTTTTGACCTTGGTTTTTTTCTGCCCCTATGGAAAAAGTGCCGTTTTGCACGTTATTAAAAGACAAAACTAAAAATATAAAAATATAACATTATTTTAACTCAATTCTATTTATTTAATAACGAAAAAGATACAAAAAATACGATTTTTCTAGCATATACAAAAAACATAAACAAAAACTTATTTAAATTCATCTTTTTAACTCAGTTACAGAACCGGACTTACGAACAGTTTAATACGACAAAAATGCCGAAATGATGAACAAATCTTAACGGGTTGCTCTTTTTTTATGGGGCATTTTTTTAGTTGTGCCTGTTTTCTTCGAAAACACAAAACCAATCCTATCTGCGATAACGGCATAACTAAAGAAATGCCATTAATGTATACAAAATGACAGGGATATTTGTGAAAATTAACAGGGGCAATTTTTCATAACGTGGGAACTAGAAGAAGTAGAAAAGCGCTGATAACACTGGTCTACAAAATTTAATTTTTTTTTGGTGCCGAGACTATGATATACTTTTCTATAAGTTTTTGATGTGCTGAACTCGAATCTGAAGTCAGAAATATCCTATCAGCTCCCGTTTTTGAAATATTACCGTTAGAAAGTTCGAAAAAATCGTTTTTTGACTTTTTTGGAGTTAACAAGAACCACATGAACCAAAATATACTTTTCGGAAGGTTTTGGGTGTGTTGAACTCGAATCTGAAGTCAAAAAAAAAAAGAGTGTGTGTACACATGTACACTCGACTGAAGTTATACTTCTCATTCAGTATACATATATAAATGAATTTCATTTGATATTTTTAATTTCTATTATTAAATTAATTAATCCACACTTCGTTTTTTACATTTTTATCAAGTGAACAATAAATTAATTCTTTCATCCTCCTTGCGTCCATGTAGTTTTCAATTTATTCTGTGAAATTTACACATGTTGTGCGGTTCAGAACGTACGGTATACGCTTAACGAAACTAAATGAATTGAGCATAAAATGTGCGATATGGTTATTTTATGAGAATTGTGTGTGCTTCAGCACTATATAGTAGTAGCAATATGGAACTTGCAGAGTTGCTACAAAGCTCAAAAGTGAGCTGAGCTCAGTTACAGCTCAGCTCAAATTTTGAGCTAGCTGACTTTTGAGCTATGTACCATAGCTCAGCTCATTTGAGCTGAGCTGAAAGTCAGCTGAGCTGATGGTTGAGCTGAGCTGTTGGGTGAGCTAAAGTAAAGTGAGCTGAGCTGAGCTGTGATGGGTGAGAGGATACATTGATTTTTATTTGGAAAGTATAATGAAATATGAAGATATTTTAAACTTTTATAAAACACCATAGCTCAAGATGTTTGGTTCTAGTTATTAATGGAATTATTTTAACACATAGATATTTTTATAAATAAGACAGATAATTTTTCGTGATCTTTTCTCTTGGTGTTTTTGATAGTAAATATATTTCTATTTTTTTAGTAAAATATTTCTTTTTTTATCATAAAAAAAAAATTCCGGTAGAATCCGGTTTTTCGACTTTTTTCAAAATTCCGAGAAAATCGGTTTTGAAAGTTGGGGTACATTTTTTTTTCGAAAAATTCCCGAATCTTTAAACGCTCCTGGAAGCTAAACCGCTTTAGAGCAATTTTTGGGAGTGATGCCAAATGATAGCTTGTGTCATGGGCCTACGCTTTGCACATTATCAGATTTTTAAAAAATCACCTTCCATGTTAAACCACCACATCATGCCTTTTTTTTCAGAATCGCGCCTATTTTTTTTTACTTTTAAGTTCTCCCGGTTTGAGAACGCGTGGACCTACAGGAATGGGAGTTGTACCCAAATGTAGGTTAGAGTCCCCGCTATCTTTTGGCATCAAAAATTTTATTTTAATTTTCTTCAAAATTCCGCGATATAGGCGTTGGAACGCTTTGATCTAGAGACAGGGGAGTGGTGCCATATGAAAGCTTATATTCTCAGCTAGCCGATAGTGGTATAATCCGGTTTTTCGATTTTTTTCAAAATTCCGAGAAAATCGCGTTTGAAAGTTGCACACAGGTAAATTTTCCCAAATTCATGGCCAAAACTACAAAAAAAAAATTTGCGATTTGTTGTTTTTTTTTAATGCCAAGTTGTTTACAAATAACATAAGCTTAGAACCTGATTGATCATGCGATGCAAATTGTAACTGTTTAATCAGTAGATGCTTTCAAAGTAGAACATTTTAATTAACGAGTGCAGTAGCAAGGTTGGTTTCTTATAAGAAGTAGTTTGCTTTATTTTTTATTTAATTTTTTTGGCGATTTTTAAAATAATTAACATGGATTTTGTTGCTAGTGGTATGTTAAAAAAAGATAATGACAAAGATAATGCAAAATTTTAAGTCTAAAGTAAATTTTAAAGCTTCTTAAGATAATGTGTTTGAGCAGTAAAAACAAAAAAATTTTTTTTCTTTGATAATGAAAAAGTTAAGTTGATTTGCGTTTTTCTGTACTGAAAATAGTGTTGAAAAATAGTTAAATGTTTCCTTTATGGGAAACAATCCTAAAACATTGCGGTTTTTTGCGACTTTTTATAATATTGGCTTCAAAAGGTGTTGGGGACGGTGATTTTTTTTTTTTTTTTTTTTAATCAGATTTTTCTTTTTTGACACAGGATCGTAATTAACTTTCATTTTTCTTTCAAGAAATAAGCTTTCTGAATTTTTAAAAAGCTGTTCGTCACGTGACATTACAGAAAAAATTAATTTTTTTGGGACCAAAGGTTGAAATATATAAATTTCGGAGCAAATAGAGAAAAATTTAACGGATTTTGATTTTGCATATATGAACATAGAAGAAGATGGCTGAGTGCCTCCAGAAATAACAACACCTTCTTAAAACAAAATATAAATTGGTTGCAATATGAAATATCGTTTCCATGCTGAGCCCATGGCTTTGTTGGACGGCCTCAAATGGATTTTTCAGACCTAAGCGAACGGTCAAAGAGACGTAAAACAGAAGATTTACGTTCTAACTATAATGCCGAAGAATTAAGCTATGCTGCGCCATGCAACTGCGAGAAAAAGAGAAACTTGTTCATCAAATGTAATGAAAAATATAATATTTTCAACTCCTTCACGTGCTGAAAAATATCAAAAGCTTTGAAAAAAATTGACCAGAAAATTATTCCATATACAGCAGAAGAAGCACTTTCAATAGTTGTTGAAGGAAAATTAACTTAGTTTCATAATAACCATATGTATCCAAACTTAAGCCTCAATAAAATTTATTCATTCATTGGACAGCTCGGCGAAGAAGCCCAAGAATCACGAAACAAAGATATAAAGCGTTTCGAGAAAGTTTCCCAAGAAAATTTTCGAGGCAGCAAAATATGGAAGATGTGTTTTATAATCTCTTGGTGTCTTCTGACCCATTAATAAGTGGTTTGAGAAAACTAAATCCTAAAACAAAAAATGCGTTTCCCTCTGAAATACTTCAGTTTCTAATAGAACCAGAGATCGAGCAAGCAGACTTATAGTTACAGTTTCACAACTCACAAGTCATTGAATGATATACAAACATACAAACTCACACTCATGTTTATTTATGTACATAGTTGTTATCTATGCCTGCATTATTTATTTATTTATAATAACGACTGTTCAACTGTTTTTTTCAATCTATTGAATGTATAAATATTGTATTATTAAATGTCAAATGAAAGAAACCCTATGGCGTAAAGTAAAAAAAAACGACTTTTTTCATTTTTTGCTTCTTTTTTGTGAATTTTCGTGTAAATTTACTTAAAAATGGTGAATTTTATGGAAATTATCTTATTTTGATATAATCATGCAATAATAAATTTAATAAACACAAAAAATAATTTTGGCCATGTTTTTGGGAAAATTTACCTGTGTGAGTTGGGGTAAAATTTTTTTTCGAAAAATCCCCGAATCTTTGAACGCTCCTGGAAGCTAAACCGCTTGAGAGCAATTTTTGGGAGTGATGCCAAATGATAGCTTGTGTCATGGGCCTACGCTTTGCACATTCTCAGATTTTTAAAAAATCATCTTCCATGTTAAACCGCCACATCATACCTATTTTTTCAGAATCGGGCTTAACTTTTTTTTTACCTTTAAGTTCACCCGGTTTGAGAACGCGTGCACCTACAGGGATGGGAGTTGTACCCAAATGTAGGTTAGAGTCCTCGCTACCTTTTGGCATCACAAAAATTTTTTTCATTTTTTTCAAAATTCCGAGATATAGGCGTTGGAAGTTGGGGCGCTCACTTTCAGCTCAGCTCACTTTCAGCTCAGCTCAAATGAGCTTAGCTATGGTACCTAGCTCAAATTTGAGCTGAGCTGTGAGCTGAGCTGAAATGTGAGCTTTTTGCAACCCTGGCAACTTGCCACATGGAAATTACCACATGCAACTTGCCACACGCAACTTGCCACATGCAACTTGCCACACACAACTTGCCACATACAACTTGCCACATGCAACTTGCCACATACGACTTGCCACATGCAACTTGCCACATGAAACATGTAACTTGCAACGTGTTGTGTGTTTTATGTTTGCCGTACTACGGCGTACTGCATTTTTAAATACTAAAGTACTGCCTACTCTAAAGGTGAAACGACAGCCCTGCTACCCAGGGTGATCGCGTCATAATCCCTTTGACATTCTTGTCAAAAAGTAAATTTTCATACCCACCCTCCCATAAGAAGTATAACTTCAAAAAATCCTATCAGCTCCCGTTTTGGAAATATTACCGTTAGAAAATGCAAAAAAAAAACGTTTTTTTACCACTTTTGATGTTATGCCTTAATTTGAGGAATTTTTTAAAAATATAATTCATAACGGTTTCTATAAGAACTATTTTCCTTCTTTCAAAACCTGTTTAAATCTTTGCAATATCTTTTTTTACTGCCGGAGATATCTTAAAATGAAGTAAGTGTGTTTTTATCAAGGAAACGTGATATCTGTTTGATACATTACAATAACCCAAAAAACTAACGATATCTCGAACTATAAAAAAGATATCGAAAAGATTTAAAAAGATCTTGAAAGAAGGTATATAGTTCTTATAGAAACCGTTATAATTTATATTAAAAAAAAAATATGTCTTCACATAAAAGCATAACCTCAAAAGAAGTTTTTTTTACATCTTCTAAGGGTATTATTTCAAAAACGGGAGCTGATAGGATATTTCTGACTTCAGATTCGAATTCAGCACACCGAAAACCTATAGAAAAGTATATCACAGCCTCGGCACCAAAAACCTGTGTAATACAGAAAAATTGTGTTTTTGTTTAATCAGTTCTGTGCTCTAAACTCAAAAATGACAAATTTCGACTTATAAAACTGCATACTTGTTTTGGAGGGCAATTTTATTTCAGATTTTGTTTTATTCCTTTGAAAAACGAATTTTATGTTTTTTTAAATTTTTTGTTTTTGTTTTTATAATACATTTTTACTTGCGATATAGGTACTATAAGGAAAGTTTAGGATTCGTAAAAAAAATCGAACTCGAGATAACAATTTTACATGACATTACGATGATGGAGAATGCCAAAAACGTATGTCCGGCAATTCTGTCTGTCTGTCTGTACATACCTCGAGCTACACTACAGCCTAAACGAGAGAAGTGATTTTTTTCAAACTTGGTAGTTAGCAGTTTTTGGTGATTCCCTAGAGGGGAAATTGAAATTTTTTTTTTTTATGACCAAAACTAACGGTACCTGCCATATAACGGAAATAGTATAGTTAATATTGTTCAAAAACGGCTTTAACGATTTTGATTAAAATTTTTGTGTGTACTATTTCACATAAGAGCCAACTTTTGAAATAAAAATAATATTTTTGTACCGTTATTAACGGTACCTGCCATAGAACGGTTTTTTTGGTTTTTGAATATCTCGTACAAGATTAACCCGATTTCAACGCAAATTTTTATACAAAAGTGTTTAGGTAAAGGTAATATTAAAATTTTAGAAAATTTTCAAAAAAAATAATTTTTGGATTTTTAATAAATATTTCAAAATTTTTTTTTGAAAAATCAATTTTGTGAAAACGTGAATGGGTGAATGAAAAATTTTTAAATTTCGTTTTTATGTGTAAATTAATTATTTTTTCAAAATGGCATACCAACTTTTTTTTGAAAAATGTTAGAAATTTTTTATATATAAAAAATTATTTTTTAAAAAAACTGCTCTAACGATTTTCGAATTTTTTTTTTCTAAAAATACCTGTTTATATAAGTAATAAAATGGCATACTTCGTTTTTTGTAAAACATAATTTAAAACGGTGTTTAAATATGAAATTTTTTAAAAATATCAAATTTTAAAATTTTCCTAATTTTCTTGAATAAAAAGCTTTCACATAAGAGTTACTTTTAGCATAAGAGCAAGTACGTGCGACCCCAGTCGTGCATTTTATTTTGTTTTTGTAATACATTCCTACATTTCCCAATTTTCTATATAATCCAGTCAAATAAGGGTTTAACCTCGGAATGAATGTTAGTAGAAATTTTTTTTGCTCAATATCTTCCTTTTGCCATTCTATAACATATCTCAAAAGTCTGGAAAAATCTCATGTCCGCTTGTCGCGATTTAAAGGTCAAATCGCGAAATGGAGATTTTCAAAATTAGCAAAAATAGGCTATGGTATTATATACACATATGATACATGATTTCAAGGTATTTTTTAATGCTGATTCCAAAAACTCTAAAATCAAGGCAATCTGACGTCTCTGAAAAAAGTTATATCTGTTTTTCATCTGTCAACTCATATTATTATAACAGTTGCTAACTTACTACCGAAAAACCCTTAAAAGTAATGGTAGCGGAACCAAATTTTGCATGAAGGTTTTCATATCCATTATTATTAGGAATCAAAACAATGCAATGCAAAAAAAACATTTATATCTATGACAAAATGGTATTTTTTGAGAAAAGGGGAAATTTTGGGATGTGCACTACAAAACATCCTGGTACAATCTTGGAATTAGTGCTAATAGGCTAATTTTTTTGTTTCTATCTTTGTTTGGATATTCTATAACTTATGTCAAAAATCTAAAAAAATCTCATGTCCGCAAGTTCTAATTTTCCAGGTTAAACTAAGTTAGGTGCAGATTTAAAAAAAATAATAAGAAAACTTTAGATTCTTATATGTATACCAACATAACCCATATCATTTCAAGGTATTTTTTAACGCTGATTCCAACAAAACCCACAAACAAATCAATATGACCATCCCTGAAAAGTAATGTACCTTATTCATGTTGATCTGACACAAATATCTGAAGAGTAGTTTTTCAATTTTTTCAAATCTGCACCTTATCTTCAAACCAAGAAAATTAGGACTTGCGGACATGAGATTTTTTTAGATTTTTGAGGGTAGTTAAAGAATATCCAAACAAAGATTAAAATGAAAAAATTAGCCTATTAGCACTTATTCCTAAGATGAACAAGAATCTTCTTTAGTGCATATCCTTAAATTTGCCCCTCCATCAAAAAATACCATTATTTCGTAGGTATATATATTTTTTGTAATGGATTGTTTTGATTTTTAATAATAATGGATTCTAAAATCTTCATGCAAAATTTGGTTCATCTACCATAACTTTTAAGGGTTTTTCGGCAGTAAGTTTGCAACTGTTATAATAATATGAGTTGACAGATGAAAAACAGGTATAACTTTTTCCAGAGAGGTCAGATTGTCTTGATTTTAGATTTTTTGGAATCAGCTTTAAAAAATACCTTGAAATCATGTATCATATGTGTATATAATACCATAGCCTATTTTTGCTAATTTTGAAAATCTCCATTTCGCGATTTGACCTTTAAATCGCGACAAGCGGACATGAGATTTTTCTAGACTTTTGAGATATGTTATAGAATGGCAAAAGGAAGATATTGAGCAAAAAAAATTTCTACTAACATTCATTCCGAGATTTACCCCTTTTTTCTCCTTATTTTACTGTATTAATATAAAAAGTCTTAAAAATTTAAGCAACTTGAATTATAAGAGCAAGTTCGTGCGACCCTGTCGTGCATTTTATTTTTTAAAATTTTTAATGCATTATTTTTTAATTGATATTTTTATAACTCTGACTACAATTCAGAAATTTATGAGCATTATGAATCATGAAATTGTGCTTATTATTAATTACAGAGCTTTTTTAGTCAGTTCCACTTCACGAATGTAAAACATCTTATCTGCCAATCCAATTCGGTTTTTTCTTTTAATTTCGTCTACAAGTAACTACTTAAAAAAATTTTATATAATATGCCAACTGAGCCTCAACCATTTCAAAATCACTTAAAGCTTTAAAGAGCTAGCTATATTGAAAGGCCATTACCCTATTGATACTTTTCTTTACCAGAAAAGCTTAAATGTTGTCTCCCTCTTCCCAAAACACAGCCACCCCAACTCAAACCACTTCGTTTTGTTTTGCAAACTTTGGTATAATTTTCCTTGGCCATCACCCTTGAAAATCCTAAAATCTAAATAAAATAAAAAATTATTATGTCTAAAAACCAATGTGCCTGCCAATTTGTGTAATGGAGGTTTATTTCATAAAATCGTTTTTCCCATTTGGCCTACAACAATCGAAGTATTAAAAAATGGTATTTTTCCATTTCAGTGGGATAAGAATTATTTTTTTTTTGTCTTCAGTAAGGTATTATTATTCTGGAAGCTGATTTTTATACAATTTTTTTTTGTGTATAGAAAACAAAGCTCTGTCCAAAGGACATAATCGTATAACAGCATAAAAAGTTTCTTTTTAACGAATGAAAATTCCAGAAAACCTTCTTGGTCCTTCAACCTCCACAGCACCACCACCTCCGCGTTTCTTGCGATGGTTATGATGATGACGACTTTTTAAAAAGTTTTTCATTTTCTTTTAACTTAGCCTTATGGGACCATGGTCCTTTTAAATCATTTCGTCCTTAAGGAAATGAACAAAACGAAAAAAAAAAAAAAATAGATTTTTAAAGAATTCAGAAATTTAACATTGTTCGACAAAATAAAATACAAAATTTCCAACAAAAAAAAAAAAAAAATGATTTGACATCCATATTGTGCGCCTTGGATTTTTAAATAAACGATGATGGTTGGCTATGAACAACAAAAATGTTGTTTAGCGCTATGGTTGGCAATTTGTCTTTGAAAATTATTTTCCATGGAGGTTGCTAAGGTCCTTCTTGTTTCTTCTTATTTAAGTTTATGTTCAGTGGAATTGTCGAATGGACATTGGACAAAATAATAATTGCGAGGATTTTATTTTGAATTGTTTAATAAAACTGCGCAGATCCTTCAGATACAAAATGAAAAAAAAAAAAATAAAAAAAAACTTAAAACAATACAAATAATTTTGAAAGGACAACAACGACGAGGAAAAAAACATTGAAGTTTCTCTTCATTCATTTATTTAACCATTTAGGTAATTGAGGAAAATCTCCAAAGATAAGTAAAACTAATTTCCAAGGAAATCGTTTGGCTATAAACTTTGTTTAAGGTAAATTACTGATCAAAAAGATTATACTAAAGAGAGAACTTGACTATTGTATGGGCTATATAAAGTTTCGCTGGGCAAATAAACTTTCATTTTGTAAAATATCCTTACAATTATGTTAAACAATTCTTCCTTCATTTTCTCTCTCAATCTCTTTTTTTTGTTTTTTTTTTCTGTTTTGTCTTTTTATCTGGGTTCATAGAATTCATTAATGTTTTGTTTTTTTTTTTTTGAATATTAATTAGAGAAGAAGTGAAATCTGGGTATTTTATTTCTAAAAAAAAAGGATTTTTTTCCATCCTCGTGTATATTTTAATGAAACAAAATATTTGGAGAATCCTTCCTTCATTATGCAAGTAGATTAAGGTTGTGAGTAGGAGGGTTAGCTTAATCAGTTTGTATAATGAAGAATGATTTTTTTTGTTTAATTTAAATCAAAAATCAGTCATCACAGCGAAAATAATAAATTCCCTGATGCATTGTGTTTTGAAATTTTTTCAGAAGCAGACAATACACTTGGGTTTATTAATTGGAATTTTTTTTTGATGCTGATATATACTCTTGGGTACGTGAAAAGTAAAGGATTAATTAAATTGGAATTTAGAAATATAAAGTTGAAAAATCATTTGAATAAGTGGATTATTGGTTTGTTATGTCCTGTTTGTTTCAAAAATCAACTTATTTTATTTTTACAGGAAATCCTTTAGAATTTATGTTGAATTTACAATTTTGGTCTTCGAAACTCAATCATGCATTCACCTTCTTATTGTTATGGTAAAAGTAGCTTAAAATGAATATGTTGCAAACATCTTTACTCGCTAAGTTTCCAGCATCATCAAATGAAAATAAATTATTTCGATACAGGTTTTTAATAAAATTATAAATCACACTCAGTTATATGATAACATTTTCTTGAGAATATCAAAATACCAATCATTAGTAATATGAAACATTTCCACTCTTAAAGTCTTAGATTGCGGTATAGTTAAATGAAATTAAATTACGTTCCAGTAAAAAAATAAATGAAATAAAATTAATCAGAAAAAATATTGTTTTAATATTTCGAAATTTCGCTAAATTCGTTTGAGTTGTTTATGAGAATTTCAGAAATAAAAACAAAAATTGAATTAAAAAAATATTTGATTTATTTTAAAAGAATTATCTTATACAGGGTAATTAAGTTAATTTTAGTCAAAAAAATTCAATTTCTCATCAAGGGAATTATCTTAAACCTTAACGTATCAAATTTGAAGACAATTGGCTACGGTTGTTTGGGCTGTAGTTCTGGATAAGAACAGAGACAAATTCATTCTTTATCGCTATCAAAACTACATAATGTATGTCATGACTCATTTTTATTTCGAGTTCCATTGGTTTTAGGAATTCTTAAGTTGCTTTGTATTGAAAGTGAGAATAGAAGAAATTGGGATCATAATTCTGGAAGTGCCAAAATTTGGTTTCTGAAATTCTGTGTACCATAGTTCTGTATTTTAAAATTCTGTAAATCAAAAATTCTTTATTTAAAAACTCTGGAAGTACTCAGTTTTTGAAATTTTAGTCAATTCCTAATTCTATATTTCAAAATTCTGTATTCTAAGATTCTGTAAATGGAAAAAGAAAAACTGTTTCATAATGAAATAAAATGCACGACTGGGCAGCACATAAAGCTTTCTATGTCAAAATTCATAAAAAAATTAAAAAAAATTTTTTTTATAAAAGTCTAGTTTAAATTTTATATTCAAATTACAAAAACCTATTTTCAAATGGTTCAATTTCTAAAAAGAATATACAATATAACTCTTTAAATGACAAAGAATTTTCAGAAATTTTTCAGAATTTTTTCAAAAAAAAAATTGGTATGTCATCAAAATGAATTCATAAATCAATACACATAGTAACAAAATTTCAAGAAAATTAATTGTTCGGTTATCAAATATAATTGAATTTTCAAATTCAATTCAATTCAAAAATTATTCAATTTCAAAAAAAGGACATTTTTTTTTAAATCCAAAAAATATTTTTTTTTAAACTTGTAATACATTTTAAAAACTATTTGCAAAAAAATTAATTGAAATCATTCAAATCGTTTACTATTTGGCAGGTACTGTGTAAAAAATATTTTAAAAGTAAACCCTTATTTGCCGCAGTACAAGTATTTTTTTTTAATTGATGTTTTTGAGGAAAAACACTTTTTTTCATTTTAGTCATAAGATAATTATAGTTTTAATTGAGGAAATCTCTTTCCGGTGAAAATTTTGATCCTTAAAAACCTCCTGGCATCAATTTTCACGTTTAAAAAGGTTTAAATAATCGAAGTTAATGTTTTATGTTTTGCACTTTATAATTGAGGCGATGAGAAACAAAACTCGCTATATCCATAATAATTAATTTTGAGGAAAACTGAAAAAACATTTCAAGTCTTATATAGGGCTAGTATAGTAGTTAATCCCGATATTAAAATTGAATTTTGAAAGGGATTTCAATAATTTTTCTACAAAAGAAGTTTGCAAAACTGTTTACTGTTAAATGATGCACACTCTATAAATGTGCATCAAAATCTCATTTTTGAAAAAAAAAGGATATAGCGAGTTTTGTTTCTCATCGCCTCAATTCTTGTATGATGGCTTTCTAAAGATTTGAGGTGAAAAGACTGTGTGACCCTTTCAATTCATTAATCCTTTTTACCCGGAAGCACTTTAGCGCAATTAACTTGTGTCAATTGTTTTAAATTGGAAGAAAACCCATCGGAATTTATTTTTGTGACTTGAAGCTACTATAGTATCATAATATTTTTTAATGGAAAATTTAAGTTGACTGCTCCTCAATGTAGTTCTTCGGGCCGAAATTCCATAGAAAACGCTGAATTGTTGAAAACCAAATTGATGTAAAAATGAATTGGCAGTAAGGAATTTTAAATAATTTTGATAAAATACCTAAATAAAATAAATTTATTATTAAGACTCAAAGTTAAGTCACCTTACTGCGTGTGATTTGTTTGCAAGGATGAAGTGTTCCTACAAATTTCTGCTGAGTCCAAATTAAGGCACTTATTTTTGGCTACGATACTCTGAAGGATTTTCCAATGCCTCTCAAGACACAATACCTATCTCTATTGAGCAACGTTAAATTACTACATAATTTTGATATCAAGCATTACTTAGAAAAGAATTTCTTTCCTCGGTTCCAAAATTTCGAGTTGAAGAAAGTTTATTTGCTTACTTTATTTCATCAAAATAACTGAGAACAAGTCCATATTTCATATCAATGAAAGAAATTTATAGAAAAACAACATTTCTGTGATGTAATTTTCCATGAACTTTTTTGTAATAAAACGTTCATGCTTAAAACCTACTTTCAGAATAGCTTTAAGAATAGCTTAAGATTGTGAAAACCTATTCTTAAGTAGTTAAAATCGCCAAAGACTCGAAAATTCGGATTTTTTAAACATCTTGGAGTTGCTGTTTTAGAGGCCAAAAACTATCGCACTTTTGATGACTGGAACAAAACTACCGGGCACTACCTAGATTAAACATGGTCGTATTTTTGTACACCTTCTTTAAAATTTGATTCTCTCTTTTCGTGTGATCCCTGTAGGATTTAAAAAACGTTTAATTTTCGAAAAGGTATTCTTTTAAAAAAATTAAAAATTAAAAACAATTGCAACAAAAAGAGGTAAATTGAACATAAATGTGTACAACAGCCTTGACCCTTCACACAACATCTAGATGCGACTTAATTGCGCACTTTTAATTTATATGAAGCCTCAATGAATACTTTCCATATACCTTTAAATGGTAATCTCAAAAATTGAAGTACTTTTCCAACTGAAAAATAACAATAATTCATGATGATGTATATGCCGCAGGAAGTTCCAAACATATTAACGAACGCTTTTACATATACATATATCCAACACATTATATTTCAACTTTTCTCACACTTATTCTCATTTTTAATTATTAGCATTTTTGTTGATTTTTTTACCAGGTGTGTGTGTGCAATGCGTAAAAAATCCATTACTCTCTGTTGTTCTCTTATATAAAAATATATAAAAATGTATGATGTTGTTCCCAAGTGAAAAATGCAATTTTCATCTCAACAGAAAAAAAAATAAATAATAACGAAAGAAATGATAAAACGAGACTGGGAAAGGGAATTTATATACAATTACGTGATGTACCAGTTTGCATCATCAGGCACATCGCCACTCTTCCTGTTGAAGGAAATCGTGCGTTTATAATTCAATGAGAGTGAAAATCCTTTTAGCACAATCTCTTTCACTTTTCTCCACAATAGGTATATTTTTTTTTTCTTTTTTTTTTTATTCTGAGAAAATAAATGCAGCAGTGGCAAATAGTGATGATGATTAAAATTTTGAATGGAATTGGAATTTTTTAACAAGAAAATTAAAATAAATTTATTTTAATAAAATTGTCTTTTTTTGTGTGAAAGAAAATACGCAAAATTGCAAAGTCCTTTGATTTAGTACGAAAAGTTAAAGCATTTATAAAAATACGCTTTTTTTTTTTGGAAATTTACAATTTTCCAAAAGGATAAAAAGACACTTATTTTCATAGAGTTCATTTAAATACTTCATTTAAAGCTAAAAGTCCCAAATTATTGTTAATTCCTCTTTGTTTGTTTGTATTTTTCTCATAAAATTTATTTTAAAAAATAAATGCAGTAATTTCGGTAGTAAAATAAAGATTTTTTTTTGTTTAAAAAAAATAATTTCCAACAATTTATTAAATTCTTGTCCCTACTGTAAGTAAAATATTCGTAGGTAGCCCGAATAGTTAACCCAACCATATAAATATATATCACGTTCGCACACGGAGCACTTGTGTTACATTGTTTTTATTTTTACAGAAAAAAAAATATTAAAAATAGTTAAAAAATTCCACAAGAGTAATTTAATACCTTGGAATTTCAAGGATTGAAACTGATGCATTTGCATATTTTATTACAAAACGAAATGAATTTCATATAAATACACAAATATACAACTATTTTGAAGGACTCTTGAAGTTTGCAGGAGGAAAACAAAAATAAAAAAAAAGAAAACCAAGAAACGAAATAAAATTTTCGTGTAATAACTACCTCTTTCAATTCTCCAACTTCATACGATATGATTGTAAGTTATTTTGGCGTAAAATGCAAATTAGCATGTATTAGGCTAGGTTTATTCGTGTGAGTAATAAAAATAGTGCACCTACTGTGGCCAGTAAGGGAGTGAATATATCTAGTTTGGAATTAACCTGGAATTAATTGAAATATGTATTACCTACTTGACTATAGCGAACTTGAAAGTTTTATTGTTTTCGGAGAGTTTTCAAACTATTTAACGAGGAGCAAATATTTGAATAGAGAGCAGTAAATTATAGTACTTCAACTGTTAGTTTGTTTGAAAAGACACTACGGCTATACAATTATAGGGCAACTGCCCTTAAAAATACTTGAGTATCGTTAGCAACTAAACAATATGTATGCCAGGAACCTATCGAAGTCATTAGAAATAACAAACAGGGATTTTGAATACCGATACTTCAAAAAAACTTTATTTTCACGAAGTAATAGGAAGTTGTTAAAACAGTTCTTACTTTACTAACTGTGTAAATAACAATGACTCTTCACCGAGCGAATTAGTTTAAAAGTTGATCATGCACTTGTCGACGCAAAACACCTACATACATAAATTTAAACTATAAATATTCGATTTGAGAAGCAAACATCATCTTTGGCCATTTACGTTTCAAAGTTAGATTCAGAGTTTGATAAAATTCAAAGCCTAGATAGGTAGGTAGAAATGGCGGTTTCTAGAGCACTTGCTACAGAAAAGTCCAATTATCACTGATTTGCATCCTTTTGATGCAAAATATGTATCTTGTTACATTAAATGTATTGACACCGCAAAATTAAGCCCCAGGAAATAAGGCCCAAAAAAATAAAATGCACGACTGGGTCGCACGTACTTGCTCTTAGAGTTAAAGTTGGTTAAATTTTTAAGACTTTTTATATGTATAGAAATTTGGAAAAAAAAAAAAATAAAATTCGTTTTAAAAAAAAATAAAATAAAATCTGAAATTAAATTGCCCTCAAAAACAAGTATGCAGTTTGATTGATATATTAACATGCATTTTTAGAAAAAAAAAATTCAAAATCGTTAGAGCCGTTTTTTAAAAAACTAATTTTTTATAAATAATTTTTTGGATAAAAAGTTTTAAAATAAAATTGGTATGCCGTTTTGTAGAAATCACTAATCAACATCTGAAAACAAAATTTCAAAAAAATTCAATGTCCCGTTTTCAAAAATTTGATTTTTCAAAAAAAAATTTCAATTTTTTTTTTTAATTCAAAAACTATTTTTTATATTATGTAAATGCTTCATCACAAAAAGTTTCGTTGAAATCGAATAAGCACTTTCAGAGATAATCGGATTTAAAAAAAAACGGTTCTATGGCAGGTACCGTTAATAATGATTTTCAAAAGAAAAATTTTTCATTGAAAGATAGACCTTAACTTGAAACTAATATTTGAATTTTTTAAACAAAATCGTTAGAGCCGTTTTCGAGATATCAATTTTACTGAAACCGCTATATGACTAGTACCGTTATTTTTGGTCCAAAAAAGTTAATTCCAAAAACCCCTCTGGAGAGTCGCCAAATAACGCTGCATACCAAGTTTGACATTAACGGTCCATCCGTTTAGGCTGTAGCTCCTTATACAGACAGACAAAAAGACTGACAGACAGACAGACGGACTTTTTTTTTTTGTACGAATGCATAACTTGATATATAGTACCTATATCGCAAGTAAAAATGAAAAAAAAAAGACCCCAAAGGATATTTTTAATATGCTTTTATTAGCTTCGCTTGTAACCAACTAACTGACTAACAATGTGTGATAAAATCTAAACTAAATTTTAGCAATAATACCAAGATTCTACCAGGATGTTTTTTAGATCATATCCTAAAATTTACCCCTTTATCAAAAAATACCATTTTTTTTATAGATAAGTATGTTTTTTTCATTGCATTGTTTTGATTCTTAATGATAAATGGATATGAATACCTTCATGCAAAACTTGGTTCCTCTTCCATAACTTTTAAAGGGTTCTTTGGTAGTAAGTTTGCAAATTTTATATTATAATAGTATGGGTTGAATGATGAAAAACAGATATAACTATTCTCAGAGACGATAGATCGCCTTGATTTTTGAATTTTTTTTGGAATCAGCATTGAAAAATACCTCGAAGTCATGTATCATATTTGTATATAATACCATTGTCTGTTATTGCTAATTTTTGAAAATGTCGATTTGGCCTTGAAAATCGCGCTTAGTGGACATGAGATTTTTCTAGACTTTGGAGATGAGTTATAGAAAGCCAAAACGAAGATATATAGCAAACAAAATTTCTATTAGCATTCATTCCGAGGTTTACCCCTTTTTTGACCTTATTTGACTGTACTATAATTTTTTTTTTATTAGATTTTTAGGTGTAATTTTGTTGGGCCTTATTTCATTTTTTCTTGGGGCCTTATTTCCTGGGGCCTAATTTCGTGGAGTCAATGTCTTTGGAATGGTTCTGGCCGTGTTACAGCAGTCGTCTGTGTATCGGCCTATCACGCTGATAGCCGCTTGAATTGATTCCGACTCACATTTACATATTTAGAGCCCAATGCTGAGTTCGTCCATCGGAGAACCCAGTTATTAAGTTTTTTGCTCTAAAAAAAACATGTTTGATTAAATTTACCTATTTCACTTATAGCTGAAATAGCTTTGAAATGTAAGGACGCTGATTTATATCCATCTCTGAAGAGCGTTCATTCACTTCCAAACCAGATGTGCAAGTCTCTTACTCAAAACAGTTTCTAGTAGGTAATATCATCCACTCATGCTTTTTTTTTTCCGTTTTTCGATGTCAAAACCTTTGAGTTTGATTAGAGTTGTTATTGCTTTTTAAAAGACCAGCTTTTGTCTTAAACTTTTGATCCGTATGGTTTAGAAACCCACAAGCCACGTTGGAAGTCTTTGTTCAAAATTAGGATTTTTTATAAGTTTTCAGCTTATTAGTGTATTTTTTCCACATAACGAATTCTTAAACAGCAAAAATCCGTTTAAACAGCTCCATCCATAATTTATCTGAAACAGTAAATTTATTATTCCTCATCAAATCCATTAAAGGTCCTTCTGACATTCTATTGTCCATTTCTGAGTGATTTATTTGATTCTAATTACAAGTTTATGGTTTATATATTATATGTGAAATACATATCAATGGCAAGATATTATATAACCAAAGTATATAATAATATTATTCAAAACCAACAAAAAATAAAACCACAACACAAACTTCATGAACAGAATAATGAATGAGGCCATATAGAAAATATACACACACGTGACATGCTACAAATCAATTTCATATTTTATATGTGTACGTTACACACTTAATAACTATTCCCATATATTCATTATCATATTATCACCACTATTACTCCTACTCTCAAGTGGGTTTATATACTCACATAATGAAGACAGAATATAGTATACTCGATTTTCATAAATGAATATCCTTGATGTGCAATCAAGGATGTTTTTTTTTTTTTTGATTAGAGGATAAGAGGTGTTTTCGATGATGTATCTATAAACACATAAATAAATTAACATCCCAGAGGGGATGCAAAATATTTCATTTCAGTCTCTAAGAAAATATTTTACCCTTGACATGTGACAAGTAATTGTATCATTTTTGTTTCCTAAGGATTAAAGGATTTTGTTGAGTATTAGCTATTTGATTGTGAATAGCAACAAAAAAAAAAATTTAAAAAATACAATCTTTTTGTAAAAGGAAAAGTATTATTTTACACATTAAAACGTCAAGGATACACATGTCCTTGAATGGCTTTATCTTTTTGTAAATTGATATTTTTGTTTTTCTGTCAAATAAAAACAAAAATCATACCCCAAAGCCATTTAACATGTAATATATTTACCTAAGTGAGCTTTCAACATAAAAATTCACATCATCCGAATTTGTATTTATTTTTCTTTTTTTAAAGATACTTTATGCCTCTTCATTTCACCCATTCTCGTTTTGTTTTTTTTTTTTTTGGAAACGGATCTGATTAATGATTCACACACAATATGAATAATTACATTTTTATTTTTGCTGTATATGAAGCCATTTACAAACAATATAATTGTTAATTTTATTTCTGACAGAACTCATTATTCGGCAAATGAATTCATTTTTGTGAAAATATAAATAATGGTCTTTTTGGTTTGTTGCCCACAAACAAAATAAATTATACAAAAAAATAAAGAACAAATTTCAAATCCTTATTAAGGTTGTTAAAAGTAATAATGGTTTAACTTTTTGTATATCTAAGCAGAATTTTCAAACTTTTAATATAAAAAATTCTTGATTTCTTTAATTGCTTCGTTTTTGTTTTTATTATGGGCAATAAAAAATTATGATATATGAGTTTTATATTTTGGACAATTTTCATATTAATTATAATTAGGAAATACGAGGTTTATGATATAATTCTTAATCTGCAATATTCACGACGACTATAGTGTAAGCCATTTAAGTCAAATTACAATTTCAAATTAAATGAGATTATATCATAAAAGAGGTCATAAAATTGTCATAAAAGGTTAATTAGTTTGATTAATTGGTCAGCAACTAAATCGTATTTTTTAATTGTTTAAGTTTGACATTAAAAAAAATATTACGTATACACCACAGTGACCCGCAATAATACAAGTTTATATGATATGGTGTATCTTTGACGATTCAATTTCGATGTTAAAGATTAAGATGTCATATAAAAGAAGATTTAATAACGTACATACATAAATTTGTTAAAAAAATTTAATCGTAAGAGCCGTTTCAAAAAATGTAACCAAACAAAAAAGTTGGTATGCATGTCGATTTGTATCAATTTATCAATGTTATTGTTTGTGAAGCAAAAATAAACTTTTCTAAAGGTCTTATATGTGCTGAACTCTTATCCAAGATCACAAATATTTTATCTTTTTCTGTAAGGGATCATTATGTCAATTTTTGTATATGTTAAAGTATACAAACAAATTATACCTTCAATAAGCCTTATATTTCTTCTAAAGAATTAAACCATAATTAAGAGCCTATATGTTTTGTAAAAAGTATAAAAATTAATTCTTGAAATCACACACTTTTAATGAAAAAAAGCTAAAAAAATGTACTTTTGTTTCTTTACACATCATTTTTTCAATATTTTTACATGACAACCTATAATAAATTTTATATCATTGGAAACCTTATTATTTAACCTTTAAAAATACTCATCAACCATATCTGTACAACACGTAGAAAAAAAGTTAAAATTTTTTTTAAAGACAGCCATGTCAAAATTAAAACTGAGGTTAAGGTACTTCAATCACTGGTGATTGGCAAACGGCAAACGATCTCCCATGATCCATGCAAGCTTTGTACAGTCGTACCATATTAAAATACACCCAAGTGGGTGGCGTCAGGTTTTTTCGTTACGAAATTTCTTGATTCGGTCCCCATGCCAAGGGCAACGATAGAATCTATGCAATAGCTTAAAAAATCTTGAACTCTACTAAGAGCAAGTTCTTCAAACCCGGTCCCCCATTTTATTTTTTTTTTTTAATAAGCTTCTCTCAATAGCTTTTAACATGTTATTGTCATATTCTTTGTTTATTTAAAAATTTCGTTTTGTGGTTATTATTTTTATTTTTTTGCATTCTGAATATTTCTCTAATGGATTTCCACGAAAAGTATACAAAAATTGAATAAGAAGTCGTAGTAGTACATAAATGCACATTTGTATACAAACAACGAAACAACTTCCGGGTATTCCCATTTCCATAATTTTAAGTAAAGAAACAACTTTTTTTTTTATTTCACTCAATCAAATGCAACGTTGAAAAAAGGAAAACACACTTTTTGGCAGAAATGTTTGTGTTTTAAAAGTCTGTCAATTAAATTTTTGCCGAGAAATATTTTCTTCTTTTACAAGAAAAACTTTGTTTAAAAGAAAAATTAATTCCCTTAAAGGTTTTAAATAAGTTGAAAATAAAAACAAGGAAAAAATTGAGTGCAAAAAAGAAAACTAAAAAATGATATTCAATACGTTAAAAAATTGTGTTTTCTAGATTTGTATTTGCCTTAAAATGTACATATATTCCATTAGCTGTGCATATATTTTAATATACATAGTTACAAGTTCAATTTTTTTATTATATTTTTAAAATTAATATTGACAAATGTGTCAAAGAAATATTTTACAAACAAAATTAATTTAAAAAAAAAAATTCGAAAAACTTTTCATATTTTTCCAAGAAACCTACTCGAAAAATCAATGAATTTACAACCTTGTCATCTTTTGTCAACCCGATTTTTAATCGAAACCTAATTGTTTTTTTTTCTGTTTTTATTCGAAATCAATCGAATGGAAAGATTTAATATTGAAGTAGGTACCTTCTACCCAAACGACATAATTGAACGAAATCGAAAAAAAAAACAACAACAAACGATTTTATTTGTTTTGTTTTTGTTTCTCACTAAAAGTAGGTAGTCGTTGAATTTTACAGTAATTGACATTTGCACTTCAATATTTCTGCAAACATGAGGAAATTATATTTCAATTCATTCGACTTGCTCTGGTGGATCTTTTATTAACAAAAAAAAATACTCTTTTGTGCATATTTTTTCTCTTTTTCACTTCTTTATAACAATTCAATGATTTTTTTGTTTCAAAGGGTGTTTTTGTTGGGGCTTTGTGTAGGGAAAATAATTTTTTTTTGTGTAAGAGACAAAATTTGGGTTTGTACTATAATATGTCAAAATGCCTAAAAGTTTCAAAAGTTTAAAAAATTATGAGCAATAAAAAAAAACATCCTATCGACATTTTTATGTACTTGTTGCAAACTTTTCTTTAACAAATAAAAAAATTCACCCAAATATAAAAAAGAAAAACTGCAACAGTTTTTTTTTAAGTTGTTAGCCAATAATTTAAATCCAAATGCCAATACCCCCCACCAAAAAAAATACTGTTTTTCCTATCCCTCTGAAAAAATCTTCTTTTGAGTCCTTTTTTCCAAAACACCCTTTAAATTTATTGATTTACTTTCTGTTTGGTTCATTTGGTACTCTTAGTTGTGAATCGAACATTTTGCCATTGGCCATGGACCGAAACTCAAAGTTCTTTTTTGCTCCACATTTTCAATTAGAACGTAATGAGGCATCGAGACTTCATCTACATTATTTCGAAGTTGGATTATTGTGGTGGTACTCTTTTTTTTTTTTGAAGGCTTATTGTACTTGTGCATGTATAAACTTTCAATACTATTCAGGGAAAAAAAAAACTTTTTCAATGAACTCGTATTACATTTGTGGATTTTGTTACATACTCGTAACATACTTGAGAGAAAAAACCAAAAAAAAAAAAAAAGAAACACAAAATCATAATATTTTTGGAGATACCATAATAATAAATTCGAAAAAACATTGATATCCAATCAGAATATTTACACAATAAAACAGAAGATACTTTTTTTGTCCTTTTTTTAATATTAAAAAAACGTGTACATTTTGGGCTATTATCAAGATTGAAAGCTTCAGCTTCCTTTAGACAACAACCGGATATTAAATTTCGATTTAATTAAAATCCTTGTTAGAGGACACATTTTGTTGTGTTGTATCCTTCAAGAGACTCTACTTTAATGGAGGAAACATTATGTAATCCTTGCAAAGGACACATGATGCATTTATCTATACCATAGTGCATTATTTGTAAATACATGTTAAGGTAAAAAGCTCTTTTCCAAAGAATGGATCAATATTCCCTCAATCTTTATCCTTATATATGAAAAATTCAGACATATTGATTTCTGTATTAAAACTATGAGAAAGATATGTCCTTAAAACAAAGAAAAAAGAATAAATCAATATAATATCTCACAATAAATTAATAAAATTAAAGCCGATTTCAGAAATATAATGATGTACTTCAAGAAAAGCCAAAGACAGCCCTCCCATTCTACCGCCACAAATCAAACCAAATCAACGTCGATTAAACAATGTTCAAGGCGAGTATACTCACTGGTATATCGAAAACCTACCACTTAATTGATGTCCATCATACTTAATCGAGTGGCATTTCCATTTTACTGACAAGGCCAAAAGCCGCTGCTATTCGATTTCTATATATAAAATACATATATAAAAATAAGGAGAAATAGAAAGAAGAAGAAAATAGGAGAGAAAAAAAGTGGAAGAAATGAAATACCAGCAAAGCATCAAACCTCATTGAGGCAATTAGTTGACACACCAGATACATCCTACATTTCCTTTAAGCCATTGTTAACAACAAGGACAAAATTTATAGAATGCGATGATGTTGGATGCTGCACAACAAGGATGTTATGGTGGCAAGGGATTTTTGAGCAGTGGTGGATTGGTAAGCTATTGCATACCTAGATTTTATCGCGGGCCTTGGCATGGGGATCGAATCAAGAATTTTTCTAATAAAAAAACCTGACGTGATGGTACGACTGAATGAAGCTTGCATTGATCGAGACGAGAGACAACAAAACACCTGTGGGAGATCGTTTGACACCAGCCACTAATGAGGGAAGTACCATAATCTCAGTTTTAATTTTGACATAGTTGTCTTTAAAAAATTGTAACTTTTTTTGTAGGTGTCGTACAGATATGGTTGATGTATATTTTCAAAGGTGAAATAATAAGCTTTTAGATGATATTAAATTTACTATAGATTGTAATGCAAAAATATTGACAGTATCATGTGTAAGGAAAAAAAAAAGTTATTTTTTTTTTCGATTTTTTCATGCAGAATGTGTGGTTTCAAGAAATCATTTTTATACTTTTTACAAAACACTCTTTAGTGATGGTTTAATGCTTTAGAGGAAATATAAGGCTTATTAAAGGTATAAGGCACATAAAAAATGACATAATGAGAAATGTTAATTTTTAATTTACGTACTTAATTAATTTTTAATCTCAAAGAAAAAACTTGAATTAATTATCAACGAATGTCTTACACATCGCCTGACATCCTTGAAATTCCCAAATCCTTCACCACTTAAAATGCGAACAAAAATCTAAATTAAATAAAAAGCAATAAGAAGCATCAGTTTTGCTTTAAATGAAATAAGAAAGAAAAAAAGAAAAAAAAAATTCCATTGGGTCTTTAAGTTAGCCATCTGCATGTTTGGAATTAATTCGTAAGGAACAACAAGACACACACTCTGTAATGAAAAACGACAAGCTATATAGCATACAAATGTTTATGTCTACGTTCTATCCAACAACTAGGTATGCAGATTTAATTTAAAAATTCTTTACACCATCCATACTACTCTCGACTTGTATATACCTATTTTTTTACTGCAGAGAAGCAGGAGAAACATCGTATACATTTCTATGGCGTTGGTGTGTGGTATGGCTGCATTCTTGATTTGTATGGCCTGGCGATGAGCTAGCTCTAGCTTGTGGAAGGATGTTGTCTACTAATTTGTTTATGTATTTTTTTTTTAATTCGTTAAATTTATTCCTTCTTTTCTTGTTGTTTTATATTTTTTTGTAAACAAAGTCCTGCATTGACTTAAATATTGCAAATTAAATGTTTTGAAATAAAAATGATGAATGTTAAATTTTTTAGCTGATTTTTTTTTTAAAGAATTATAAATTCAAACAAATTTAATTTATGATGTTGTAAATTGAAGGGAAAAAATTTACATGGAAGATTATGATGAGGAATGTTACTCCTTAAATTCATAGAAATTTCAATTAAGGTTACACAATTGAATTTATCTGTTGGCCATAAGAGTTTCTCAGAACTGAGAACTGTGCTTCTATTCTTCTTGTGCAATTAATTAGAATAAAGTTCCATGTATAATGAATTACAAAATAATTTTTTAAAGTTAGAATGTTAATTCTTTACCCAATGTAAATATGTAAAGAAAGATGATTTTTTTTTTTCAAAAAAAAAAAAAATACTCCTGTTATAACAGTTGCGGTCGTGACCGTAAATTACATTTTAATCCATTTATTTTTAATTACAATTAAAACTATTTATTATTTTTAACTATAAAACTTTGGATGTAATGTTTTGATTAAATCTTTACTTTAATGTAAAAACTAAAAAAAAAACAAATTTCATGAACTTAGTTGCCTTTTAACTTCTGAAGCATTAACAAAAAATTCACATAAAATGTTAAAAATTGAAGTTGCAAATTTGTATGTCGATATGTTTTCTCTACCATTTATAAGAATTGAAATTAATCGATTTGACAAATTGAAGTGAGGACAATTTTTGGAGAAAAAAAAAATATAAAAAAATAAATGCACTAACCATCTCTTATGGAAAAAGTTGCTTAGAGCGGTTATAGTTTTTATGCAAAAAATTAATTTTAATTTAGGTATTTAAAAAATATAAAAATTTGTTTTCTTTTTTATACAATTTTACTTAAAACAAATTTTCAAACTTAAAATAAAAACAAAAAATTTTAATGCCATAAAAAAATAGATTTTTGGAAAAAATTTTAAACAGTTAAAAAAAAAAATCCAACAATTTTTTTTTTTTTTAATTTATTAAAATTTTCGTTGAAATCAGTTTAGACATTTAAAATAAAGCCATAAATCATGAAATTAAGGTTTATTTAAGTCCCAAAAAAAAAGTTTCAGATAGGCACACATACACATTTGCGGGTGTCTGATTGTAAATTTTAGTTGCATTCTTTTAACGAATTCTTAATTTGCTCAATAGTTAAAAAATTGTCAAACATTTTCAAAGAAAAACACAGAATAAACAAATTGTTTTCAAAAAATTTTCCTCCAAAAATGGATTTTTCAAAAAAAAAAATATTAGGTGTCTACTGTTTTGCGTGAAAAAGTTTTGTTGTTATCTGTTGTACAGGTTTTGCCTTGTTATTTTTTTTTTTTTAAACAAAGGGTATTAAATTTTTAAACTATCTAGTTATTTAAATTGACTACTTAAAAAAAACATTAATTGCAAATATGTAAACAAATTTGCATTAAAAAAATATTGATTGCAACTTTAAATTAAATGCACGACTGGGGTCGCACGTACTTGCTCTTGCAGCTCAAAGCACTTTTATGTTAGTCTACTTGTAAATTTTAAAAGTTGGATCTAAATTAAAAAAAAAAAATGATATTGGGGAAGAGCCGACATTTAGGGCAAAATTTTGTTAAATGAAAAAATTTTTTTTTGTTATTTGACTTTTTTTGAGAAAAAATAAAAATGCAGTTTTATTGCCACTGCTTTAAATATTACGTATACAAAGTTTAATCAAAATCGTTAGAGCCGTTTTCGAGAAATTCGTAATATCGTATTTTTTTGTATGGGAGGTATACATTCTAAACGAGATATAAAAAAACAAAAAAAAAACAACTTTCAGAATTCCATAAAAATCATCTGTACCAATTTTGAAGAAAATCCATCCACCTGTCTGTGGAAATGTGTACAGATGGACGCACAACCGCACAGACGCACAGACGTACAGACGCACGGACGGAATTGCGGGACCCACTTTTTCGGAATTCTCCATCATCGTAATGTTGGTTTTGATTAAAACCTCAATTTTTTTTTCGACACGAAACCAATACTTGCCCTATAGAGCAAGTAAAAATGTTTATAACAACTGAAAAATATTTGCTATACAAAAATATTTATTGCAAATAATAAAATTTACATATTTTATTTGTTTTTTATGTTGAACTTTATAATTATTTTATTTATTACCTTCTTTTTAGAAAATTGTTCATATTTTTTTTTAAATATTTCAATGGTAATTTATTTTTTATTTCAAATTATTTGTTAATATAATTTATTTAAACGCATATTGTAATTTTTAGACCCTGAAGATGAGGCAAGTAAGACCTCGAAATATATAGGCCAAAAATAAATAATTTTCTAAAATAAAAAGATGCGTTTTTAATTTAATCTGAACTAAAAGAAGCAAAACAAAGAAGGTAATAAATAAAATAAAATTTACTTTAAAACCTGTTATTGCGTTGTTTAAATTTAATATAAAAAATATTATTGCAAATATAAAATTTTCTTGAAAAAAAATATATCAATGCAAATTGTGTGCATCAAATATTGTTTTTTAGTATTCGCAAAATTTCTTACAATTTTTGATATTTGACCATACATTAGCTTTTTAACTATAGTATAGAACCTAATAGAAATCCACATAGTGAAAAATTGTAAGAAATTTGACGAATATTAAAAATTTTTTATTTGTAATAATTTTTTTTAATGCAAAAATATTTTCATTTGCAATAAAAATATTATTTTCAATGAAAATATGTTTCAGTCGCAAATACATTTTTCAGTCGCAAATACATTTTTTTTAATGCAAATATTTTTCAGTTGCAATTAAAAAAAATTTTTTCTTAATACAAATTTTTTTCAGTTGCAATAATTTTTTTTTTTTTAATTCAAAATACATTGTTTTTCAATTAATATTTTACAACTCTTTCGCGAATTCTTGTTTAAATTTAAGTGCCAAAAAGTAAAATTTTTATAAATTATTTAGCAACAGTCCCAAGTTTTCATTTTAGGTTTTTTAAAACTAAACTAGTAAAATTGTTATTTATTTGGTTCATAAAGACAAACTTTTTTACAAACGTAACTATATATAAAATAAAGCTTTTCAAAAAATTTGCCTATTTATCCTTCCTATGGGGCTAAAAATGTATAAATATTATATCAATTCTTCAAGCCTTTTAGAAATTATACAATAACAATCATATTGAAAATTGAATCCATCTGTCATTCAAAACAGCATAAGAATTATTTTTTAAGTAGCTAAGTGTCTGCGAAATGATTCCAGTTAATATCTAAAAACCTAAATTGATATTTCTAAAGAAAAAAAACAAACAAAACACTTCCCAAAAGGATTTATTTCTTGAGTGACTCCCTTAACATTTATAAGTACCTCTAACCTTTTACAAAATAATGCAACTTTTTTTTCCAAGAAGTCAAAATTTATACAAAAATGAACCCGCAATGTCAAAAAGATTATTCTTTTGATTCTGATGAAGTCAAACCCTACTCACATATTGTTGCATATTTTATAAAGCTTTCTCTTTTGAGAATGTCCTTTTAGAAATATTATTTCCATTTTAACCTCAAAGATATTTAAGACTTTTTATCTTAACATTTTTAAAACCTCTTGGCCTTCAGTTTGAATTGAATTTTTCTCTTTGACTTTAAACCTTAGATATTATTTGTATATTTCTAACTTAAAAAAAAAAAATGAGATTGAAAAAGTCCTTAAGTTTTCTAATCCCTTTAAAAAAAACATGAAAAATTACTTTCCTCGACTTCTTAAGACTTTATTATTTCCATGTTATTTGAAGAAAAAACAAAAATCCTTGACCCTATTACGCTGAAATCCTCAATTTGAATCTAATTATTATAAGTGTGAAGTCTTAAGGCCTTATCCAAACAAGGAAAAAAGGTAAACACGGAAATTTCCCTGTGCCAAAGTGGTCTAATAAAACAAATAATTCTCCCGATAGCTTCTTGATATAAATTAATCGAATTAATGTTACCTTTTTTTTCCTCTGGAAGATTAAGTAGGTAGCTGTTATCCTATGGGCTTTTGGGTTTGGGGCGGGACATAATCTCCCATCAACCATTAGCTTATAGAGTACCTATCTAAATGTTTGTCTTATTCAATTAGTTTGTTCTTTCTATTAGAGTGCGTCCAAATAATAAATTTATCTTCAAAGATAATTATGTCACGAAAAAATGTAATTGCTATTTAATGAAATAAGTAGGTAGGTACTTAAAATATACAAATCGATGTAAGTAACAAGTATAAGTAATTGCTATTTTGTTGGTCCTTGAATAACAAAAAAGGTATACTATTACCTTACCTGCCACTGCCACTGCGAGAGTGTATAATGAAACATAAAAGGTAAAGCAACTTCAAAAGCAATCAATCTCAGTTTTATTAAATTGCTTCTTTTTTTATTTCTCGCCCTTTTATGCAGTCAGTCTAAAGAGAAGCAAGCAAAAAATACGAAATTATATTTCGTATAAAAAATTACTTCCACAAGCATTTTTGTAGAGGTAAACTCTTGTAGGAAGGTATACTCCTTATACCCTAATCGATTGGTATGGTAATTTTTCTTTTTATATCGATAAGCTAGAGGGGTTGTGTCTGTTCGAAAAAAAGCACAACTGTAATTTATTCGGGAAATAAATTAGTTTCAGATAAATAAGAAATAACTGTGGTTTGGTTTGGATTCATTTTTACGAGACTGCGATACATCATCAGTGCAGTAAAAAAAAATTTATAATCGCATCAACGATGATGAGATAACGGTTACATAGATACGGTCGAATCTTATTAAAATTTTTTTAGTTTTTAATTGTTTTTTTTTTTTTTTTTTTTTTTTTTTGACGTGATAACGTCTTATAAATCGATGAACCATGGCAGCCACCACAAAAAAGTGACGCCATTTTCTCCCGTTCCACTCTCGCACTTTCGCACTACCTATTACAGATTCAAAAATCTTGTATAACTTATTTGACAGATAATAACCTAAAGTTGAATACATTTGAAGGATTTTAAAAATTTGAATCTTTTAATAGGGTAAATAGGGGTAAAAAAAAATTACAAAAAATTGGCTATTTTCTAAACGCGACAATCAATGTAAAGACTTGAATTTATAGCAAGACTGACAATGGTATTGAAAAAATTCAAAACCAAGTTATAGATGGTTTTCTAAAACTAAAACATGAAGTAGACCTTTGACGAAATAGTCATTATAGGTAGGGGAAATTTTTGTTCACAATTTGAAAAACGTCATTCAAAAGATAATAAAAAAAAAGGTTAGGGGTCTGATACGCCTTTTTTTTTAAGTCTCTGGGTTTCGGAATATGAATTTTTGAAAAACACCCACTTATTTTGTGGTATTTTTTGGTGAGTTTTGTATTTTTCTAAATCTTTCGTAGCATTCAAAAAATCTCAAGCTTATAGAACATGTAGTCTATGACTGTGCGCATACATGTGCAAAAAATTGGTATTTCAAAATGGTTTTTACCGAATAACGGGAAAATCAAGTTTTTTTGTCTCAAGTTTTTTGACCTTTTTTAACCGTTTTTTATTTTTATATTTTTTAGATAGATAATAGACAGGACTATATCTGTGCAAAATTTCAATCAATTTTGTAGTCACAATTTTGAGATAACGGTAAAATAAAGTTTTATTATTCAACAGGTTCTATCTTTTGATCTAAAGCAAATACAAATTTGATTTAACTTTATTGAGCATCCTGATGATGTTACCTTTCATTTGGTATATCACACATAACTGTACATTCACTTCAAGCTACACAATGTTAAATTAAAAAACTTGCGAAATACCTCAAAACACCTGGAGAGATCTGTTGATCATGAACAGCCACCAGTGTGGAAAGTACCGTAATCTCAGTTTGGAATTTCGACATGGTTGGCTTTAAAAAATTCTTACTTTTTTTCTAGGCATTGCAGAAATAAGATTGAAACTTCATATGAAAGGTAAAATTATAAGCTTTTACATGATATAAAACTTGTTATAGGTTGTTTAAAAAAAAAATTGATTCAATAGCGTGAGAACATAAAATTATATGTTTTTTTTTTGCTTTTTTTGATGCAAATTGATCGAGTTAAAAATATTCTAGCTCTTTTTGGAGATGCCTAATAGACATGATCGATATATGTATATATTTTGAGCTGAAGCAATAAGCTTTCATTTGGTATAAAATTTTTTATAGGTTCTTATATCGAAAAAATGAATTTTTGGGTGGTGGAAATGATTTTTTCACTTTTTTCATAAGAAATGATTTTTTTTTAATAAATTATTTTAATACTTTTTGTGCATTGTAAAAATTTAAAAATGGTTTTATTATTTAGAAGAAATATTTGGCTTTTTATTGGTATAATTTTTTTTTTAAGCTTTTAAAATAAAAAAATTAATATAATGAGAAACGAAAAAAAGGTAATTTTTTTTAGCTTTTTCTTGTAAATTATGATTGTTTGAAATAAATAAACGCTTCAATTGACTCATTTTAAAAGCACACAACCTGTTTTTTTCTTACGACGTTATCACGTAAAATCATCGTCCGTAAACCGGCTTTACAGGCAACCTCTTTTTTTAAGTAAAGGCTTCTTATGACTTTTATATTTCTGTAACTATTGTGAACTAAGGAAAAACATTTTTTTTCAGCTTAAAATCTCAGAAACTTAATTTAAGACAGAAAGTACTCAGATTCATTTAATTTTAATAATTGCACTGAATCTGAGTTATTCCTTCACAAAATTATCTTTCAATGCAATTTCTTGGAAAAAAAATATAAAGTAAAAGAAATATAATTTAGAATGTAACTAATTGAACACACTTAGCAGGTTCATTAAAGTACTTAAATTTCCTTAAAAGATTTCTTGGAACCTTTGAAGAATCTAAAAAAAAAAATATATTAATTTCTTACCTTTATTTTATATTCGAAGAACAAATATCAAATTCTATGTTGTCTGTATTCAGGTCCATTTTGACATAACCTAAAAAAAAAGAAAAACAAGAAAAATAAAATTATTCACATTTCTTAAGACTTTTATTATAAGAAAAGGTATTTTAACATCCAATATTTTTTAGTTTTAATATTTTTAAGAAATCTGTTTTTTCCTCAAAAACAACCGGAATGTTTATATTTCAAAACTTTTTATTTATTTTTAACTCAAAATCATTAAATTTTCATCATTTTCATATCCAACATACCATTCAATTCTATTTTTGACTTTTATGTAAACATAACTTCAAAAAAAGTTTCTCTTCAATTTCAAAAAAAAAAAAAAAACAAAAAACCAACATCAACCCCAAGTCCTATATCAATTAAATTGTCGTGTTTTGTTCTAAGAAAAGTGTCTATATTGTGTGTGGAACATCTATACGGTCTGTGCCACAAAGGTTCCTAGAAGAAGAAGAAACAAGTCTTTATGATGTAATAGCTTTAAGTATCCTTGGGCGTAATTCCTCTTTCACAGCCAAGCTGTTGTAATATACGTTTACTCTCTTCAGACTTCTCTTTACCACATGTAGTAACAGTCACCTACATAGGCAAAGTTATCTCAAAAGAAAAAAAAAACAAAAAAATTACACCACAAGGCACAAAGTTGACTCTGCTTAATCCTTTTTGCAAATTTGCATACAGCCTGTTTTGCCATTTTCTATACTATATCAAGCCGAGAGACAAGCCAGGGTTTTAGAGACAGAGGGCGTCATCATTTTCCGGTTTGCTCAATTCTTTGATAAGAGTTTCCCTTTTGGTGACGGTCTGATGGTTATCCAAGACACAATACTCACCTCCTGCTACAAGGATATACTCGGAATCAGAACAAAAAAGGCGATGTAACGATAAACTTTGTCATGAGTTCTTGGCCACAACAACACTTTTAAAGTAGCTATGGTACGAGTGTGTGTCTGTGTGTGTGTCGAGTGTGTGAGTGCCACTATGCTTGAAGGTCCTTAAAATATCCTTTTCTGAAATTGCAAAAGACAAAAAAACAACAACATCATGCTCAGCTCACACAAAAGAGACGTTATGTAGCACTTTTGCAACACCATCAAGACTGAAGGTATTGTATACGGGCATCTCCAACAACATTTTGTATCCATTTTCCAAACTAAAAAGTTAACAACTCTGTTTAAGGATTGCTGGAGTAGAGTAAAACAGCATCAGAGCAGAGGACCGAAGACCGAAACTTACATTTTTGTTGTCATATAAAAGAGGCATATCTAAGCTGACAGTTTGGTGGTAAAATGCATTCCGCTGTAGAACACCAAAAAGTGGAAGAAAGTCTCTCCTCCACTCTTCTTGTTGACCCAAAAAAAGGGTATTTTTTTTTTTTTGGAAAATAATTTAAAAAGGCTATTATCCTAATAGAATTTAGCTGTGGCAAGAAGTGGAAGGAAAGTTAAGGGTTTTAAAGTTTTTGTTCAGTGTCTGGGTGAAATGAAGCACAAACTTAATGCAGCTGATCCGTTCCGAGATCTCTCGAAGGATATATAAATGTTGACTAAAACTAATTTCATTAAAAGTACAAAGTTTTGTGAACGAGAGGCGCTTCTGGTATAAAGGTAAAATAGGAATTTTGGTAAATTTTGTAGAGCAAAAGAGAGATAGACGTTATGCAGCTTTCAAGATGCTATGAATAATAGAATGAAATAATGTTTTGTTGACAATTCAAGTGAACTAGGTATACGGTAATGGATGGTGGTAGTTGTGTAATCTGTGCATCTGATACAATTCAATAGAAGAAATAAATTATGTCCTTGTTTTGTTATAAAATTTATCTTTTACTTTGTATTTTAGAATTACTCGAAATTGTAGTTATGATGCCCGGAGTTAGCATCACGTGGCTAAGGTTTATGTTTCTAAAATTAAAACGAGTATTGTGTTGAAGGGTAAGTTTTTATGCTTAGATAAATAAGTTAAATGAAATCATAATCTGTAAATACAAGGAATAAAAAATAAAACAAGTTACATGGTGATAAAAAACTTTTCTGCTGGATTATTCTAGTTTGTATAACTTGTTCGTTGTTTTTAATGATAAATTCGTTTTATTTTTACAACATTTAATGTTAATTGCACACTAAATAGGGAACATTTTTTTAAAGTTACAAAAAAATCTTAAATCCTTTATTTTTCTGGTTAAAAAATTAATTACTAGTTTTTTTTTTTTGGAATAGAAAGTAGTTTCCAAAAAATTGATAAATTACACTGGTCAACAAGGTTTTTGCCACAGCAACTAAAATATACTTTTCTAGTAGTTTTTGATGTGCTGAACTCGAATCTGAAGTCAGAAAATTGTTATTGGCCTCCGTTTTTTAAATATTACCGTTAGAAAATGTCAAAAAACGTCATTTTGGCTGCTTTCGAGGTTATGTTTTTATGTGGGTTAATACATTATGAATAAATTTGTAATAGTGGCTATAAGAACTGATTTTATTCTTTCAAAAAATGTTTAAATCTTTCCGGTATCTCCTTTACTGCCCGAGATATTTAAAATTTAAATAGCGGTCTTTGAATCAGAAACAACACTGGCCAACCAATATAAACTTTTTTTGCCACAAGAACCAAAATATACTTTTCTGAAGGTTTTTGGGTTGTTGAGCTCGAATCCGCAATCAGAAAAATTTTACTAGCCTTAGTTCTTGAAATATTACCGTTATAAAATGCAAAATAAAGGTTTTTTTTATAACCGTTATATTTCAATAACGGAGGCTAATAGAATTTTTCTGATTGCGGATTCGAGCTCAACAACCCAAAGACCTTCAGAAAAGTATATTTTGGTTCTTGTGGCAAAAATTCTGTGACCAGTGACTTAATCTTTAAATTAAGTTTAGTTTCTCTTTGGCTTATTAATTGAAACATAAGATATCTCGAGCAATAAAAGAGACATCGGGAAAATTTAAACAGTTTTTGAAAGTAGAATATCAGTTCTTATAATAACCGTTACAAATTTGTTTATAATGAATTACAACACATAAAAACAGAACCTCGAAAACAGCCAAAATGACATGTTTTTTAGCATTTTATAACGGTAATATTTCAAAAACGGAGGCCAATCAAATATTTCTGACTTCAGATTCGGATTCAGCACCCCAAAAAATACTAGAAAAGTATATTTTGGTTCTTGTGGCAAAAAAAAGTCAAATTTTGTTGGCCAGTGTTATTATCTTCTATAGAGCATTAAACCCTTAACATAAAATGATAACATTTTAAGGAGATAAATTTTTGTTTTTACAGTTTTTTCCTATCCTTTGAAAAATGAAGGTGAGCCCAACCTAGAAAATTTAACTTTTGAAAATTATTCCATGATGAAAAAGTTTTTCCCAACAATCTTCAAATCTTTAAGGGCTCTTAATTTGTTATTATAATGCCCAACTTCATAAATTTTATCAGACCCTTAAATCTTTTTGGCTTCACCAATCTGTAAAAGGGAAATTTTTGTTAAAACTGAGTTCTCCTCACATCCCTGGAAAAATGAATTGGTTTTTTCTTTCTAATAAGCAAAATATGTGAGAAAAAAAGATAAAGCATTATGCAATGAAAACATGACAAGAAATGCAAAAAAAAAAGAAAACAAAAAAATTACAAAGTGGGTTTTTCATTTCTTTAATTTAATAATGAATTCTGAAAAAAAAAGACAAATAATGACAGCCAAACAAAAGCTCAACAACTGATCCACAGATGCTTTTGGAAAGTCGGAACATAATTTTTTGTAGCAACATCGATTCCTGTGAACCCGGAATAAACTTTCACGGCAAATTACTTTGTGTTTTACATAAATATTCTAAATAAAAGCAAACCATTAAAATATTATTAAAAACATGTGATGCAAAGTCGAAAATTTGTCTGTTTTATTTTGTGTCTCCGAAAATTAAAAATTTAAATGCTAGGTACAAAACGAAAATATCAGCTAATAATATTCAAGTTTAATGAGCCAAAAATGGGCATTTAGTATACAAGGGTGTTTAAAATCTTGTTAAATTTAAAAGTGCATGGTAAAACCAAAAAAATCAAATTTTAAGGTTTAAAAGCCTGTTAAATGTTTAAAAGTCCTTGGTGAAATCGGTCATTAAAGTTATAAGAAAATTTTAAGATTTTCAACTAAAGAACTATTTCAATTCGTTTAAAATGGAAATAGCTTAATCCTCCGAATCTCTTGCAAAATAATTCAGCTTCAGTTAGCTCAAGAAGCAATTTCCCACTAAAGCATAAACGCGACAGGAACTTAAAGCTTGAGGACTGAGGAGTATGTCATGAGACAAATTTTGTCCATTCAAAAAGAGTTAACTTCAGAGAAAAGTTGAACTTTCTCATGGTAAACTATATCCTCGGACTGTAAAACTGGGTCTAGGATAGGATGCACTAAAATTTTAACAAGTTTTTTTTTTATAATAAGGGATGATCGTAGCTACAAAATTGTAAGCTTTCTTCATATTTTGTGGAATCTTGAACAACAAGAAAACTAATCGTACTATAATCCAGTCAAATAAGGGTTTAACCTCGGAATGAATGTTAGTAAACATTTTTTTTGCTCAATATCTTCCTTTTGCCATTCTATAACATATCTCAAAAGTCTAGAAAAATCTCATGTCCGCTTGTCGCGATTTCAAGGTCAAATCGCGAAATGGAGATTTTCAAAATTAGCAAAAATAGGCTATGGTATTATATACACATATGATACATAATTTCAAGGTATTTTTTAATGCTGATTCCAAAAAATCTAAAATCAAGACAATCTGACGTCTCTGGAAAAAGTTATACCTGTTTTTCATCTGTCAACTCATATTATTATAACAGTTGCAAACTTACTGCCGAAAAACCCTTAAAAGTTATGGTAGATGAACCAAATTTTGCATGAAGATTTTAGAATCCATCATTATTAAAAATCAAAACAATCCATTACAAAAAATATATATACCTACGAAATAATGGTATTTTTTTGATGGAGGGGCAAATTTTAGGATATGCACTAAAGAAGATTCTTGTTCATCTTAGGAATAAGTGCTAAAAGGCTAATTTTTTCATTTTAATCTTTGTTTGGATATTCTTTAACTACCCTCAAAAATCTAAAAAAATCTCATGTCCGCAAGTCTAAATTTTCTTGGTTTGAAAATAAGGTGCAGATTTTAAAAAATTAATAAGAAAAGTTTAAATTTTTATATGTATTCCAACATAAGCGACATGATTTAAAGGTATTTTTTAACACTTATTCCAACAAAACTCACAAACAAGTCAACCTGACCATCCCTGAAAAGTAATGCACCTTATTCATGTTGATCTGACACAAATATCTGAAGTGTAGTTTTTCAATTTTTTAAAATCTGCACCTTATTTTCAAACCAAGAAAATTAGGACTTGCGGACATGAGATTTTTTTAGATTTTTGAGGGTAGTAAAAGAATATCCAAACAAAGATTAAAATGAAAAAATTAGCCTATTAGCACTTATTCCTAAGATGAACAAGAATCTTCTTTAGTGCATATCCTAAAATTTGCCCCTCCATAAAAAAATACCATTATTTCGTAGGTATATATATTTTTTGCAATGGATTGTTTTGATTTTTAATAATGATGGATTCTAAAATCTTCATGCAAAATTTGGTTCATCTACCATATTTTTTAAGGGTTTTTCGGCAGTAAGTTTGCAACTGTTATAATAATATGAGTTGACAGATGAAAAACAGGTATAACTTTTTCCAGAGACGTCAGATTGTCTTGATTTTAGATTTTTTGGAATCAGCATTAAAAAATACCTTGAAATCATGTATCATATGTGTATATAATACCATAGCCTATTTCTACTAATTTTGAAAATCTCCATTTCGCGATTTGACCTTGAAATCGCGACAAGCGGACATGAGATTTTTCTAGACTTTTGAGATATGTTATAGAATGGCAAAAGGAAGATATTGAGCAAAAAAAATTTCTACTAACATTCATTCCGAGATTTACCCCTTTTTTCTCCTTATTTGACTGTATTACTACAAGTTAAATCAATTTTTTTCTAGATACATTTTTGAATCTCGCATTTTGTTGATTATTTTTAAATCTTTCTTTTGAGCTAACTTTTTTTAAACTAAACTGTAAATATTTAAAAAAATGTTTGAGCTACAAAATTTGGCCTGGTACCAAAAATTTTATTTTAAAACCTATTTTTTAATCTTTACAGATTTTGTCCGCTTCAGACTTATTTAAGCGGAAAAATCTATAACCCCAAAAAATATGCGAGCTACAGATTTTTGGTTTGCATTAGCATTTAATAAGCTACAATTACTTACCACAAAGTGTCCGCCATAATAAGGGACCTAAAATAGTGGGTCTCGTAATTCTGTCCATCTGTGTATTTGAAATGATTAAAAATTTAATTTTTTTTATTTTTTTGAACCAAAATTGATGGTATACTTGTCATATTTTTAAAAGAACTATTTAAAAAAAAAATCACCTGAAACCTTTGAAAAAGATGTGTTTTTGACTTTGGAAACTGAGTCTTTCATTTACATTTTTTCTAGAATTTCCTTAAATTAAAGCTAATCTAAGCAATTTTAACTATTAGTGCAATTTTTTTAAGGCTATACCAACCCACTATAAATTTGAATTTTAGAAAATTGTATCAGCTTAATGAGTTTAGTAAATTTCTTGAGAATAAATCACGGCTAAGGTCACAAATATTGATTTTTTTTGTCCTGCTTAAGGAGTTTTAATAATATTGCATTCGAAGTCTCAGATACTAATAATTATGTGGTCAAATATGTACGATTTATAAGATTTCACAGGATTGTACTTGGACCATTTTAAAAAATTTCGAAAAAAATTAGCCTTTGTTCATCTTGACTGTTTTAAACAAAATTTAATGTTGAATATTTTCAGGACCCTTTCGTAGAAAATTATAGACCAGATTGTTTAATATAACTCAAAGATATAACTCTCTGAGCATCACCTACAAAAAAAAATTCTATCAACTTGACAAATGTTTTTTCTTTTATTGTCTGGCCCTCTGCAAGACAAACATTATTATGTTATCTTAATTTCATCTATGTAATATCAGCATAAAAGCTTTTCTCTCCTTTTATTACCAACTCTAAGATGATGAAGAAGAAGAATAAAAAATTTATATATTTTGTCATAAAATGGATATTCTGTCATTATCATTTTTGTCGCAGTCCTTAAATGAAAACCTTGACATACAAAAAGATATAGTACCTTAAACTCAGATATATAGTTCTTTTATGCAAAAAAAAAAAAAAAAAATTCAAAGTCATTCATGTGATTTAATTCACTCAACGTAAGATGCTCATTAGAGACAAATTATTTGAAATTTTTCAACTTCATTAAAATTATTATATTTTTTGTATTCAGTTCTTTTATCTGTACTTTAATACAAAAGGTATAAAAAGAAGGACCCTTCTAACTTCTATTTTATCATTTATTATAGAATTAAGTAAGCTTTCACTACTTATTCAATAAATCTACCCCAGCTATTTAAAGGTGGAAATTCTTTTTTTTTTTTGTTACTTTTATATGGCTTTAGAACTCACCATCATCATCCTAACTTGCGCATGTGGTGGAAGTCTCCAATTCGCTTAAAGTACCTTATTTGCATGACGAGAGGATAGTACTTGGCTGGGGCTTTTCTCTCAGAGTTTTCCCCCCCTTCTTTGTATCACAATGACAAAATGTGAGTTAAATATAATAATCATCTTTGCACAAGCTATATGTGCACCACGTTCTTGTGCTATAAAACCAAGAGTAGTTATAAGGTATCACTTAGGAACTATAAATTTATGTCATAGCTTTGCTTTACGTACACATGGATATCCTCACTCTTCTTCATATGGAGAAAGTCGTCTACATTATTATGAGAGACCGTTTTGTTCAAAATGGGTTTTCAAGTTTTTGCACCAAAAAAACTTACTCTGCACAGCCAAGAGAGGAAGAAAGGAAACTTTTTCAGGACATTGTTGAAAATTCACTACAAAATATTAAAAAAGAAAGAACTTCAGTTGAGATTATAGTACTGTGTAGAATATTTTTTAATTTTGGGAATAAACTAGAAACGATGGCGTTTATGGATTTGTATGCCAATTATCGGTAACAAAGGTCACTCTTCTATCGCATAGAGTACACTGTACTGTACAATACAATAAATACATGAAGCTCGACAAGAAATTAAAATAACTTTCAATAGTTAGATCGTTACAAGGCCAGTTAAGATTACTTTCAGACAATAGATAGCAATGTATACAATGTACATCATAGAGTACACTGTACTGTACAAAATATACATAGAGTTTGCCAAGAAAGTGAAATCACTTCTAATTGTTAGATCGTTGCAAGGAAAGTAAGGATGGCTTTCGTACAACAGATAGCAAATCACTCTGTTTTGCATAGAGTACACTGTACAGTACAAGAGGTACATGAAGTTTGCCAACAAAGTTAAAAAACCTCTACTAGTAAGATCAGTAAAAGAAATATAAGGACGGCTTGCAGACAATAAATAGCAAGCCCTATTCTTTATCGCATAGAGTACACTGTTCTGTACAATAGGTACATGAAGTTCGCAAAGAAAGTGAAATAACTTTTTATAATAAGATCGTTAAAAGGCCATTAAAGATGGCTTATACCAGTAGACTATCAGTAGCAAAATCACTCTCTACTTCATAGAGTACATTGTACCGTACAATATGTTCTATAAACTAGCCTAGTTTAAATACTTTCAGCAAAATTTTTCACCTTAACTATTTAAAGAAAATCTGGCACCTCACTGTTCTCCCACTGCACTATAAGACGGTTCTTTAGCCTTGTCAACTTGTTTGGTCGCACTTCAGTGCCAGAATTTTGACTTTAAAAATGAAAAATGAGGACGTTGAATTGTGTTCTATTGGATTGGAAGGCAATTTATAATTTGTTCTTTCAAAAGACTTAAATTTACGACTCTCAACGGCACATATGAGTGGGAAAGATAAATGTATTATATTCCATGTTATCATTTGTGAATTATAAACAAACAAAGATTTGAAATTACAGTGTAAATGGTCAAAATAAACATTTAAGAGATTATTTATTCTTTATTTTGCAACAAAAAATCTTTTTTTTTTGCTTTCATATTCCCCCCTTCCAAATGACAACAAAAAAGATTTTTTTCGGGGGGAAAAGGCAATAAGTAATTTCTCAAAGTTTTCATGGAATTTTGAACACAAACAAAAGATTGGCTAAAAGCTCTTAGGTAAACACACTCAACGAAACATTTTATCGCTAATGCCAGATTTATTGTTTAATTTTAGGAAGAAGAATATTTTTGTTGAGATGACGACGACCGACGACGACTTCTATGACAACGATACACACTTATAATAGGGGGTTAGGTTTTTTTTCTTGTTGGTTATTATTACTTTTTTTTTACGTTTTGTTTTTTTTTTTTTTTGACAAGGACTGGACAGCATTATTTACGAAACTACGTAATAGGGAAGTTTTTTTTTTTCTTTGGGTCTACGGTTTGTGGTTGATGTCTCTTTTTATGGCTTAAAATGTGCGTAGTTTATGAATAAATAAAACAAAATCCAGTGACAGGCATCAAAAAAAGGAATTCTTTTTTTTATGGGAAAAAGTAGGAGATAAGATAAATGGACTGTTTAGAGTCAAATATTGTTTCTTTCAAGCATATACAAATTTGGGTCAAATCGAGATAAAAATAATAATAATAATAATAATAATAATAATAATAATAATAATAATAATAATCGAAAAAATGGTACGATAAATTAAATTTTTTTATTTAAAAAATATGATAATAATTTTTTGATTGAATTGACCTTTGAATAGGCACACTTTTACATAAGAAGGAACCTAATTTAAAAATGAAAATAAACAAGACTATTTTTTAGTAGAAAATGGTTTACCGAATTCAGAACCGTTTGCACAAATGAAACTTAAAAATTTAAGCCTAAATAAAACATTTTGTGAGAATTTTCTTATAGAATTAGTTGTTAATGTAATATTGCCAATAAATTTAGGGACACGATGATAACTGGCATGAAAAAACATATTGGCACTGAAAACGTTGATAGAGTTTAGGTATGTTAAAACTAAATAAGTAAGTTTTGTTACATCAAAAGCCTCTTAAAATCTCATACATTTTGACCAGATTTAACCTTGAAGTAAAGGTTGTTGATCAAATTTGAACCTTTCATAGAAAATTTTCGTGTTATTGCAATTAAAAAAAGATTCGATTTTTGTTCAATTTTTCACTCATAATAATCAGAGTAATTGCATTAAAAGTTCATTTTTAGTTTTTCTCAAAAAGTCGTTGGCGTTTTTTGCTTAAATTGAAATACTTTGGCTTTTGTGTATGCATATTTCATTCAGAGCTAAACAGAATTTGTTCAAAACTTGTGATCACATAATAGGAAATTGCTTATTTACCTAATTTTATAAACGAAAATAAAAAAAAAAATATATTTGAATTGTAAAAGCAGGTGGAAACTTTGAGTTCCAGGAATCGGCCATTCCAAAAGACTTAAGAACTTCAACTTTATCATGAGCCCTTACGACCTATAAAGTTTCAAGAAAAAATATTGCTTCTTTAACGAGATAAACTGGATAATAAGCGTAAAAATGTAATAAAAATGCAAATGGAATGGCCGGAATTTACAAAAAAATCTAAACAACATTAAATTAAAAGCTTTTTTCATTAATCGATTGTAATAATAAGCGTGCATCTAGATATTTCTTTTTAAAGTTTTCATTACTATTTCATTTCATATCTATATCCAACAAAATGTTCAGAAGACTTCCATATGTGAAAAGCTGGAATTCCAATGGCTTAAGAACACATTAAAGTCAATTATATTTTTAGAAATTTCTACCACTTATGCAAAATATTATGTATAAATTTGTAAATTGAAAAAATTCTGCGGAAACGAAATCGTTTTTAGTTTTCAACTAAATTAAAAAACAATTTTTCTTTGTATAATCAATTTTATGGAAACGATACAATTTTTTTAAATTTTTGTTTAAAGTTTTGATATAAACTTTCATACTAAATTCATATTTAGTTTTTTTTTTCAAACAATTTTTATAGGTATGAAAAAAATATTTTTTTTTTAAAACGTCTGGAAAGATTTTGATAGAATCAAGTTGCGTCTATTGCGTCTAGAATCCGAAAACCCAAAATCAGGAACACCCAGAATTCAAAAACCTAAAACTCCAAAAACCAAAAAAAAAAAAAAAACCCAAAATTCAAATATGTACCAAAAAATTATAGACATAAAATGAAAATTTCTCCTAAATTTTTAATTTTTTATAGTTTTATTTTTGCGATTTTGCATTTTGGGTTTTTGGGGAGATTTTGCATTTTGGAATTTTTACTTTTCGGGATTTAGGGTTTATATAGATTCAAAATTTCGGGACACAGAGTAAAACTCATTATTCTTCTTTCTATTGTGTTCTTAAAACTAAAATTTCATCAAAATTATTTAAAAAAAAAGCTTTAAATATTTAAGAAACTTGAACTGTAAGAAAGTTAATCTGAGTCAGTCATGTATTTTATTCAGTTGGCTGAGTGAGCACCCTTGACCTTTTATATAAAATGACCTAAAGTTCTTTTGAAAACGTAAGCTGCCATACCTCCTAACAAAACTTATCTAAAATTTCTCAGCTTAACTGGATCTATATAGTATACAATAACTTTATCTCCTCTTCCATTGTATAATTTTCTCTTGAAAATATATTTCCAAGATTCCTCTTTCAAAAAATTGTTTCGTCAAATGACTACATCACATCACACTAATACCTTACTCACATACTATTTACGTGATAAAATCTTTCAATATTTTCAACGCGTTGGTACCAACAGCAAAAAACTACAAAATGCTTTGTTGAAAGTTCCTGAAACAAAATTCCAATTGAACGCAGTGCCACAATTCTATACTACTCCTACTCACCTATATTATACAGCTGAGTAACACCCAGGACAAGAACATCCATCAACAATAACTAATGAAAGAGTAAAAATAGCAACGACATCACCATTATTATCATCGTTCTCCAGCCAGCAAAAGCAAAACTTCAGCTTTCGGCACAACACTATTCTGTACTGTGCACATCAAAGAGAAAAACTCAAGAACCATTTCAAATTCATCCTAATTGTGTGTCGTCGTGCTGTGTATTGTTGTTGTACACTGTACAGCAAAATTTCGAAGGGAAAATTCTAAAGAAAATCTTTTAGCTATTCAACAGAGTTAATGTACCATCTACTGACTGCCACTCATTTCCATCATTTTATATAGAAGAAGTCAAGTCACTTCATTCATTTCAAAAAAATACATATACCTACATACAAGTGGGAAGCTACTACAGACAGACACACATTCCTATCTCTTTTAGATTCTTATCAAAAGTCGACTCGAATTGGAAAAAAAAAAAGAAGAAAATTTCATGCAGCATTGGAATCCCACTTGATACCAAAACATTGAACAACACAACAAGAACCATCATCGGAATAAAAAGAAGGAGGAAAAATACAGAGGAGAGCTACAGAAAAAGGATCAGCTTTCCAACAAAGGAGGTCAATTCAATTTTACTGAAGAATCCTTCAGGCTTGCTTTTGTTGGAATGATGCTTTATAGCTTCTAGAAATGGCAAAAGCCAAAGAGAGTGAGTGCCTGCCACGCTCCTGAATTCTGTTCTGATGATGACACAACGACGAGGCGAGGAGGATGAGATCGACAACGACAACGACAGGAGCACAAGTTAATTCGTTTGTCGAAGCCATTTACATTCATTAATAAGGACGAAAAACGGCCACAAAAACACACTACTTGAATTTCTTTCTGTTGTGTGGTGGTGGCGCTGCTGTTCAATGCACAACTCTCTTCTACTCATTCAGAGCTCGATTCGATATGTCTTGATATTGTGTAGTTCGTTGTTCGTTTTATGATCAATTCGACAGGATATAGAGAATGAAGAAGAACGACAGCAGCGGTTCCCAGTTCCAATTATCAGGCTTTTTAATTACTTTGGCCAAATGTCGAGTCTCGAGTCTGTGCTTTTGGTTCAGACTCAGTCAGATTTATTGAGGCGTTTAGTTATTTCTGCTACAAAAGGCAGCAAAAGTCATCACCATCATCGTCATCGAATAAAAGGCAAAAACCATATACGCACATCACAACAACAACACAAATGAGTTAAATTGATGTTGTGTCCTGCGAAAGATATCTCTCTGCGAAATAATTGCTTTCATGGTAAATTAAGTTTGCACGCCATACACACAAACACACACAAAACATTTATATACACAGCATTCGTCCGTCGTATTTTCGCATGTCCTTTTTGGAATAATGAATCAATGACGTTTTATTCTTATTTTTGCTTTGAAGGACGAACGACGACGACGATGGTTTGTTTGTGATTTGACTTCGTTCAGAGTTGATGGTAAATGTGTGTTATAGTAATGTGATACCTATACGCTAATTGCTATTCCGTATACAGTGAGTATTGAGGAGGTAATAATTTATGAGAGAGCATTTTCCCCGTCAGGACAAGGTATTTTATATGTGTTTTCTTTTGTGCGGTTGTGACTGGGTGAATTGAAATGTAATCTTAATGGTTTGTTAAAGGTCACCACAACATGTCGACATAGACCAATTAGCACGTGATAAATATTCGTGTTTTTCCTTTAACAAATGAAGCTTTGATGAAAAGCTAAACGAAGAATTGTTGAAATTGCTTGTTAATTTGTTTATAAATTCTGTATGTACTAGAAGCAAAAATTTACTTTCTTGGTTACTTCCATTCGGACTGAAGGTCAGACGGTCAGAGTACCAATTTACAATTTTGCTTCTGTAAAGCTTTATAGATGACACTGTAGCTCTTGTTAACCTTTATAGAAGCAAAATTATTAATTGGGAAGTTTGAAAGAATATTTAAATTGGTACAACGAAAAATTTTCAAACATTCTCCTTCTTCTTCTATTCGAACAAGAGAATATGTTGTGGTTCAACGAAAGAATCTTATCGAAAAAAATCATGGTGTTGTACGACTTTTGTAGACCTCGTATCGAAAAAATGAAATACAAAAGCTGTAAATAGTGGCAGGGGGTACAACTCCTACTAAAATCACTTTTTTGAAGTGAAAACTTCTTTAGTATCGTAGTGATTTAAAACAATATGAAACGAAAAAGCGACACGAAAAATCAATTGATCATAACATTTTTGTTTTAATAGATAGATAAATGAAATTTATACAGTAGATAGGTAATTAAATAAAAAAGATGTTCTTTTTCTAAACACGTTTTATCTTTCGATCTAGAGCACATACGAAATTTATTTAACTATAATACGCATGCTGATAATATTACCTTTAATATATCACACATAACGGTACGTGATCTACAAGTTATATAATCTTTAATTGAAATACTTGAAAAATACCTCAAAACACCTGTGAAGATTTGTTGCCGATGACCAGCCAGACCAGTTTGAAATTTCGACATGGTTGGCTTTAAAAAATTCTTACTTTTTTTGTAGGCATGGTAGAAATATGATTTAAGCGTCATATAAAAGGTGAAATAATAATGATATAAAATTTATTATAGGTTGTCTTTTAAAAAATGGATTTAATTGCGTTAGAAGAGAAAAGAGATTGATTGTTTTGCTTTTTTTATGAAAACTAATTGGGTTAAACAAATTCTAGCTCTTTTTGTAGATATTGTATAGACATGGTTGATATAAATATTTTGAGCTGAAACAATAAGCTTTCAGATGGTATAAAATGTATTGTAGGTAGGTAAAAAAAGTGATGGAATAAAAAGAAGTTATATTTTTTCGATTTTTTTTTTAATGATTTTTAAGGTTTCACTTCGACCACGTGTGAATTGCACACATGATTTTTTTTTATTATAGGCTCAAAAATATTTAGAAAAAAAAATGCAAAAATACTATTTTTAGGTTTTTAATATATCAAGCGTTCAGAATAATAATAATGGGTTGAGTCCACTTCTCTATAGGTTGGATGTTTTAAGGTCTTACAAAAATTTTAGAGATAGAGCTAGGTATTGGGTCTGTGAAAAATTTATTTCGAAAATTCCTTTATATCCTGATAAAAAGCTTCTCAAAGTTAAAAAAATGCACATATATCAAATGGACTTGACCCATAATTATTCTGAACACCTCATTTATCGTTAACAAAAATGGTTGAATTATAAGAAAATATGCCGTGTTTTAGATTAAAACATTTTATTCAAGATTATGTAGAATTTCAGAAAATATTGGAAGAAAACAAAAAACGAATCAATTTTTTCGTAAATGACAGTAATATTGGCCAGTAAAATTTTTTCATAAAAACAAAATTATACTTTTCTTATGGACAAATCTAGTATCAGAATTCCTCTTAAAGTTTTCGAGATATCGAATTTTGAAGATCTAAAAACACGACATTAATTTCAGAAACATGATCATTTTTTTTCGATATTAACCCATGAAAGCAACAACTTCGGATCAATGATAGCACTTTTGGAAATCTTCTGAAATCTTTGTTCAATATGATCGAACACATTGTGTGTAACATCTAATTGACACAGGAGACGAACGACCAATTCGTCTCTGCATGGAAAATCACGGAGAAGTTGAAGAAATGTTAATAATTTGATCGAAAACTTAAAAAGCCCCTGGGTACATCAGTGATGTCTACGAAAAAGAAAGATACAAGCATTCTTTGTTGTTTAAACAACCAAAGACAAAATGATATCACCAAGATAGATAGTTAACATATGCTCAGAATCAACAAAATATTAGACAAAATAGAAGGAGTTCAATTCAATCTGGAAAATTGGAGAAGATAGCTTTCCCCAATGTGCTTTTTCAGTTTGAAGTGATAACTTTGAGACTTTGTAACCTTCCGTCAGCATGAAAATTCTACCTTGAATAACAACAATAAAAAACCACTTACTTGACGGGCATTGTATCAAAACAGTACTTTATAGGCTTCTCAAGTTGAATCCGGAAAGATGTGCTCTTTTCAAGACTGATACGAAATTTCAAGAACATAAAAACACTGTAAAAAAAACTCACTTACAGCTTACTTGGTTAAGGTACATCTTAAGTTTTGTGAAAGATTAAGCTGGAATTGACTTGAATTTGAAAAAAACTTATTGACAAAAGAAGGCAGTTCAAGTGTGAGATAAAGAAAAGCTTTCCAGAATTAAATAAAAAATATTTAGTTGGTAATATCTCAAGAACGAGAATTCCAAGAAATTTTATGTTTTCAGATATATGTATAAATAGAACTTTGAGTGACCTTACTTTTCATGTCACTCTCGGCAAGGGGTTAACTTAGATTTTTCCTCTAAAATAAAAAAAAAAAAACTAATACTTTTTTTTACCTAAAGATTTTTTTAAAAATTCTTATTACCTACTAAGTTTTTCTTTCTTTTGGATTCATTTGGAAACGGGTCGATGAATTTTTTTTTATGTGTGAAATAATAATTTCTGAAGAATTGCAATTTTTTATTGTTTATAAAAGAATAAATTGCTTACCAAAAAGATTTTTTTACTTAAAAAAAAATTCTTTTACAGTTTTTTTTTTTCAAAATTTGTTAAGTAATTTTTAATGTAACTTAATGTAAGAAAAAGTACGTACAAATATTATTTTCGATATCAATTGTGTATTTCAAAATGTACCTAATTAAAAAAAAATAATATGCAGAATTCAAAAATAAAAAGAGGTAAATATTTGGTTTCAATAAGTAAAAAGTTCTTCAAATTCTCTATCGCATTAAAGCACTGCATGGAAATCCTGACTTACTTAAATGTTCAAACTCATTTTGAGAAATAAATGAAGACATCAAAACGAGTTTCTAGTTAAGATTATACTTCCGTCAAATTTTGAACTTATACAAATTAAATTTAAATAAACCACAAAATTTCAAGAATACCTTCTCTAAATTCTTCCAAATATTTCCTTAAAGTTTCAATTAATACAAAAATCTGCTAATTACTTCAAACTAATTATTATTATCTTCATTAAATTTCAATTTAGAAAACCTCATTCAATCATTTTTCCTAAAATTCTCCGTTAACTTTATAGTTTTCCATGAAATTTTAAAAGAAAAAAAAAAAAATCTGTAAATGAAGTTACAGAAAATGGTTTGATTATTTTCCAGGAATTTTCCTTTATTGATTGGTTTATAGGTAACACAGAATTCCTTCATAGATTTGATTGGAATATTATGAAAAGTCGATTGAGAAGTCGAAAAAAACCTTATGGTTTGATATATAAGTCGTAGATAGTTATAGGTACCTAGTTAAACTCATTCTTGTAAAAGCATCACAAAGTCAAAGTGAATTCTGAAAAGAAAGCAATTTTATTGAGTAGAAGGATTGCTTTCCTTTGCTTTAGTTATACTTTGAAAAACAACTCCAAATTCATATTAATTAGTTTTAATTATCGTTTCTAGTATTTAAAAACCTTTGAAATTGTAAATTATATTTCATATACGAGTATGATACTTTAATATGGGGTTAATGTTGTTGATAGTCCTTTATTTCAAAGGAAAAATGTTGCATGGATGATACTTTCATGTGAACAATTTTCGTCTTTTTTTTTAAAGAGTTTTTCTGAGTTGATGATAATTTATTTTTAACTTTATCATTTTTTAGTCCTAGAACCGAACTTTAAAAAAAAAAAAACATCCAGACTGAGTGTTTATCCTTGACAAAATTTTTTTAGCCGTCAATTTTATATTTTTGCACTATGATAATTTGTATCTTTTCCTACTTAAACTATCCTGATTTTGGAAATAGGACAAAAATAAGATAAATCATTAAAATATTCCTTATATCCTTATTGCTAATTATTTTTTTCATTTCAAAATTTTTGGAGAATTCATATTTATAATCAAACCAAATATCATTCAACTTTATACAAGACCTATCCGCATATTCCATTAATTTGAGGGCTAAAATAAAACGTTAAACAAGAAGCATTATTGTCATGACAGAATGATTCTCTAAAATGTACTCCTAACGTCATGCCTTTTTATGCGGATAAACATCAGGATTAACATTTCAGCATACACCTCTCAATAATAATATGTCTCCTCAATCTCATATGGCTGTACTGTAATGTATGAAGGCAAGGTTCTCATCTGTTGACAGATATTTTGAGTCATATTTTAACACAGCTGCAGGCAGACGACAACACACGCCTGCTACTTCATCAACATCATCATCATACTTACTACATACCAATACCATCATCATAAAAAAAGGTGAAGAAAATACTGTCGGTGTTATGAAATGACAAAAAAAAAAAAAACAAGGAAACAAATATTTTGTTCTGACATAAATTGAAATGGGGAAACAAATTGAAGTTTTTTTTTCAATTTTTGAAAACATTCCCTCGGGCGTCAATCATTTCATGTTAAAAGTAACTTACGACTATTTGTACCTACAAAAATGTATCAAACAGATCGATGGAATACATTTCATTTTTTGATGGTTATAGGTAGTTTTGGTTGTACATTTTAACTTTTTTATGAAATGGCAGACGAGAGAAAAAAAAATTGGAGGGTTTTTTCGTTTAATTTAAAAAAAAATAAAAAAAAAATTATTGTCACAGGAAAAAAGAAACAACACTTTTAAATATTTTCACCTGCTTTTTCATGGTGGTAAAGTTCAAAATATTCAGACATGAGTTTTTTCATACTCTTGTTCACTTCAAGTTAAATTTTATGATTTTGCCTTGCAGTCTTTCGTCCGAATTCGACATGATTGAGCCAAAATCATGACAGTAGAAAATTTGAGAGATTTTTTTCTCATTTATTTCTCATTTCATACTCATTAAAATAATAGGTACGTATGTTACCGGAAATGCATTTCTATTATTTGAAAAAATGTTAATTTTCATTTAATTCCATTTCACATATTCAAAAAAGCGTTCCAGGAACACACCACCGTGGCCCAAAAAGGGTCGGCTACATTTCATACCAAAACTTTTCATACCACTACATTTCATACCACTAAATTTCATACCACACATTTCATCCCAACAGAATCTGTTAAAATAACAGAGTTCATTCTTAGAAAGGGCCGCCCTTTTTTGTTCATTTTTTGTTGTTCTTGTTTTTTGCTGTTTTTGAAAATTTTTATTGGCCAATGAAATTAGTGAAACTATTTAATAAAGGATGCATATAGGTAAAGTAAGTAACGCAGCCGTAGGTGTAGTGTTTATGACATCATATGGAGTTCTTTTTAGTTTTGCATATTATGGAGTGGGAAAAAGAAGAAAAATTTTGAGATGGGAGTGATTGGTTGGTTTGACATTTGAGAGATTAGTTGAAGCTTTTTTTTTATTAGTTTGGCAGGTATTATAATATAGTTCAAGGTTTAAGTATTGTGCGCACTGCGCAGCTAAAAAAGAGGAGGAGACTTTCAAGAAAGGGTTCTTGTTGGTGGTTGTTTTTCTTTATTTTTTTTTAGGCTTAGGTTTTTTTTTTAAACAGATTTTTGCGTTGATTGATGGTATGATACTTATGTGCGAAGGTGTTTGGTTTTTGCAATTTGTTTGTTTTTTTTTATGAAGGGACTGAGAAGTAGGTAGGGACATAGAGTTTTTTTTATCTTCTATATAGGTTGTGATTATGTACCTAACGACATAATGTTTTTTTTATGAATTTAGGGTGTGTGGTCTAGGTGGTTTTCGTTGGAAGGAAAGACGTGTGGTGTATTGTGTATCATTGTATATATATTTCTATAGTACTATCATGAAGTCGAATTTAGTATTAGTTCATGTCGCCACTTTTTTGAGGTGGCGCTCAGTGTGTTTTTTTCATACAAATTCTGATTTTTGAAGTCACCACTAGAGTTCCTAAGATCGTTTTACTTCATGATAGTACTATGGAAATATATATACAATGTTGTGTATACCTATATAGAGCGAGGGAGAGAAAAAAAATGTGCCAAGATCTTTATTCTTGTTTTTTTTTATTCATGAACAAAATGAGCGGTAACATATATAGGTACTATTTTTTTTTGCATTGTTTTCCTTGCTGTTTGGGTTATTGCAAATATTTTTTTATGATTTTGGGGCGTGTGGTTTAGAAAAAAATCATTTGAAGACGTATGGTGTGGTGTCTATTGTGCATTTAGGCATAGAGCGAGGGGGAGAAAAATATGTGCCAAGATCTTAATTCTTGCTTTTTTTTTTGCATGAACAAAATTATATATGTACATATAGAAAGGGGTATACCTACCTGCTATTGTTTTTTTCAATTGTGGATTATTGCAAGTATTTTTTTATGAATATGGGGTGTTTGTTTATGGTTTAGGTTTTTTTTTAATTGGGTGACGTATGGGGCAAGTGTGTGGGTATGTTAGGATAATGAGGAGAGAGGTAGGGAGGGAAAGATATCTAGGCATGTGCAAAGATTTTAATTCAATTGGTTTGGTTGTTGGTAGGTATGTATAGGTAGGTAATTCTTTTCTGTCAACGCGAAATTGATTTTGTGTTTTGATTTTTTTATGGTGAACAGAATGAGATGTAGCACGAAGGTAGGTGTGTGTGTATTTATATAGGTACTTAGTTAATGCGCTTGTTTAATGATTCAATTGATAATAAATTGATAAAAGTTCAAATTAAATATTAAATGAATCATTTTATAAATGTTTTAATCGTTAAGAATACCTAATGATACGTAGTTGGCATCCGTAATAGGGTAGTTTGGTAGGTACATATAGGTAGGTAGGTACTACTTAGTTTTTTAATTGGTTGATGAGAGAGAGAGGAATAAAAAAAATATAGTAGGTAGATATAGGTATATCTACTGTTAAGACTGTGAATAGGAACCAATCGGCAAAAATATTGTTTTTGGGATAAGAAGCAAGGATAAAAAAGTCTATAAAAAAAATTGGGTGGAAGAGTGTTTTTTCGCGGACAAGAGGGAGAGGGTGAAGGTCAAAAATGTAGTGAAACAAATTGTCTGTCGAAAATCATCATATGACACATGTTTTTAAGGTATTTTTTGACGCTGAATCTAATGACATAAAAATAAGGTTAATAGGTACACGATTGCTCTGAGAAAAGTTATTGCCGATTAAAAACAAGGGTGCTTGTTTTTTTTACTTCAACATGTTCAACATGTTGAAGTGATTTTCATAAAAAATACCTCGATCAATTGGAAAATAGATAAAGTTTTAGAATATATTTTTTAAATAGCATGTTGTTTTGAAAACATATACTTTAAATTGATGCCGAAGTTGGGCAAATGACAAAAAAAATTGAATTTTTGAACTTTGACATCTTATAAATTCTAAGTGGTTTAACCGAGTTACATGTTTTATACATTGTTAAAAAGGTATATTTATCTTCTATCAGAAACTGTAAAAAAATCGAAAATGGGTAAAAAATTGTCGAAGCTAGAATTTTTTCAATGGGCGAAGGTCCAAAAAACCGTTTTTTGCCCGTAACTCCAGATTTTGGGGGTGTTAGGGGATTTTCAAATACCGTTTCGTATTCAGTGCGATTAGCTCTACAAAACCTGATAGGTCTCCGCCCGCGTATATTTTAAAACCTCATCACTCTTCCACCCAATTTTTTTTATAGACTTTTTTATCCTTGCTTCTTATCCCAAAAACAATATTTTTGCCGATTGGTTCCTATTCACAGTCTTAACAGTAGATATATATCTACCTACTATATTTTTTTTATTCCTCTCTCTCTCATCAACCAATTAAAAAACTAAGTAGTACCTACCTACCTATATGTACCTACCAAACAACCCTATTACGGATGCCAACTACGTATCATTAGGTATTCTTAACGATTAAAACATTTATAAAATGATTCATTTAATATTTAATTTGAACTTTTATCAATTTATTATCAATTGAATCATTAAACAAGCGCATTAACTACGTACCTATATAAATACACACACACCTACCTTCGTGCTACATCTCATTCTGTTCACCATAAAAAATCAAAACACAAAATCAATTTCGCGTTGACAGAAAAGAATTACCTACCTATACATACCTACCAACAACCAAACCAATTGAATTAAAATCTTTGCACATGGTAGATATCTTTCCCTCCCTACCTCTCTCCTCATTATCCTAACATACCCACACACTTGCCCCATACGTCACCCAATTAAAAAAAAACCTAAACCATAAACAAACACCCCATATTCATAAAAAAATACTTGCAATAATCCACAATTGAAAAAAAACAATAGCAGGTAGGTATACCCCTTTCTATATGTACATATATAATTTTGTTCATGCAAAAAAAAAAGCAAGAATAAAGATCTTTCTTGGCACATATTTTTCTCCCCCTCGCTCTATGCCTAAATGCACAATAGACACCACACCATACGTCTTCAAATGATTTTTTTCTAAACCACATGCCCCAAAATCATAAAAAAATATTTGCAATAACCCAAACAGCAAGGAAAACAATGCAAAAAAAAAAATAGTACCTATATATGTTACCGCTCATTTTGTTCATGAATAAAAAAAACAAGAATAAAGATCTTGGCACATTTTTTTTCTCTCCCTCGCTCTATATAGGTATACACAATACACCACACGTCTTTCCTTCCAACGAAAACCACCTAGACCACACACCCTAAATTCATAAAAAAAACATTATGTCGTTAGGTACATAATCACAACCTATATAGAAGATAAAAAAAACTCTATGTCCCTACCTACTTCTCAGTCCCTTCATAAAAAAAAACAAACAAATTGCAAAAACCAAACACCTTCGCACATAAGTATCATTCCATCAATCAACGCAAAAATCTGTTTAAAAAAAACCTAAGCCTAAAAAAAAAAATAAAGAAAAACAACCACCAACAAGAACCCTTTCTTACAAGTCTCCTCCTCTTTTTTAGCTGCGCAGTGCGCACAATACTTAAACCTTGAACTATATAATACCTGCCAAACTAATAAAAAAAAAGCTTCAACTAATCTCTCAAATGTCAAACCAACCAATCACTCCCATCTCAAAATTTTTCTTCTTTTTCCCACTCCATAATATGCAAAACTAAAAAGAACTCCATATGATGTCATAAACACTACACCTACGGCTGCGTTACTTACTTTACCTATATGCATCCTTTATTAAATAGTTTCACTAATTTCATTAGCCAATAAAAATTTTCAAAAACAGCAAAAAACAAGAACAACAAAAAATGAACAAAAAAGGGCGGCCCTTTCTAAGAATGAACTCTGTTATTTTAACAGATTCTGTTGGGATGAAATGTGTGGTATGAAATGTAGTGGTATGAAATGTAGTGGTATGAAAAGTTTTGGTATGAACTACCTCGACCCCCAGCCAATAATAGGTATTACAACATATCATATAGTAAATGAAATTTGATCACTGTGGTGTATGCGTAACTTTTTGCATTCAAAATTATTTTCGGTCAATAACACATTTTATCATCAATTTATGAACTGTTTTAAACTTTCATTAGCATTTCAAATTTAAATATAAATCCCAGCATAACATTTTATAACTTCATATCCTCCGAAATTTCAACAAATTTTAATAAAAGGTTTCTCTTTTTAATTTTGAGTTGGGCAATTAATATACTCTCCATTAATTTTGGAATTAATTTTTTTGGACCAAAAATAACGGTACTTGTCATATACCGATTTTAGTAAAGTTGAAATTGCTCAAAAACGGCTCCAACGATTTTGTTTAAAAAATTCAAATGTAAGTTTTAAGAAAAGATAGACTTTTAATGAATTTTTTTTTTTTAAATCATTATTAACGGTACCTGCCATAGAACCGTTTTTTTTTTTAAATCCGATATTCTCCGAAACGGCTTATGCGATTTCAACGAAACTTTTTGTGAAAAAGCACTTATATAACTCAAATATAAGCCAAAAATAAAATTTCGAAAAAAATAATTTTTGGATTTTGAAGAATCAAATTTTCGAAAACGGGACATTGTATTTTTTCGAAATTTTGTTTTTAGATGTTGATTAGTGATTTCTACAAAATGGCATACCAGTTTTATTTTAAAACTTTTTTTCCAAAAAAATTATTTATAAAAAATTGGTTTTTTTTAAAAAACGGCTCTAACGATTTTGAAATTTTTTTTCTTCTAAAAATGCATTTTAATATATCAATCAACACTGCATACTTGTTTTGGAGGGCAATTCGATTTCAGATTTTGTTTTATTTGTTTTTTAAAAACGAATTTTAAGTTTTTTTTTATGTTTAAACGAATTTTATGTGCACCTGTATACATAGCACCTACATTTCCCAAATTTCTATATAAAAAGTCTTAAAAATTTAAGCAACTTGAACTCTAAGAGCAAGTTCGTGCTACCCAGTCGTGCATTTTATTTTTTCTAATTCAATACGAAAACTTCGACGATGAGATATCGAACTTTGAACAAAAATGATCTTTTTGTCTTTATCCATCAATATGTCGGAAACGACTGATTGTACAAGAAAATTAAGGAGTGTTTTGAAATCTTGAATAAATTTCAAACAAATCATGTATCGCTTTTTAGAAAAGAATATTTTTTTTTTGAAAAAATTAACTTTTGTTGGGTTTTATGATAATAAGCCGCTAAGTTGGAAATATCTAGAAAATCAGAAATGTTGATTGTGCTTTTTACAGTTTAATATTCCCCCCAAAAAAAAAACCCTAAACAGTTTCGATTCAATCCACCGAGCTGTTCTTTTTGGTTTTATTCTATCGAATTTTTGCAAAAAAATTAAAGGATCATGATTTTGACCTAAAATTATCATAATCTTTAACAAAGTGATGTTATTTTTGAAAATATTTTTTTTTTTTATTTTATATTTTAAAAACATGATTTATTTTTGTTTGCATTTTTTTCCAAATTGAACTATACTTTTTTTTTTTACTTAAATAGCTTTAAAATTTTAAGCTACTTTTTCATAAAAGCATTTACGTACCTATCACCCGGAAACATATTTTTTTTTCTTGTAGATAAAGTTCAAAGTTAAAGCTTGAATATTTAACTGCTTACACTCAACTCAAGGTACTTAATATTTTTTTTTCTCAAAAAAATTATAAATGACTAAAAACATTGTTTTGATATACCTTTTTGTAACCTACTCAAACTTATTTCAACTACACAGAGAAAAATAGACCACATAAAATAGAACAAAAACAATAAGATTTCTCTATGGTTTTCATCCAAGAAGGAAACCTTATTAAAACAATCGGGTTTTCCTTATTGTTTTAAAATCTGCAAAAAAATAAAAAAAACGATGACCAGGCTGGGAATCGAACTGGAGACTTCAAATAATTAGTCTCCCACCTTACCACCTGAACCAACCTGCCATGAAAATATTGATCGCGATTTTTGTTCTAGTGCTAAGTTACAAAAGAATCAACTTTTCAGTCAAATTTTAATAAGATTTTCTCTATAAAAATAATAAGAAATCTCCTTAAAAAAAACCTTATTAATCGTTGATTTTAATAAGATTTCCTTGTGAAATGTATGGAAGGTAAAACAATATGGCAATCTGTTAGTTTTTAGCGGGTCATATTTTTCTCTGTGTAATTTCCGTATATTTGAATAAGTTCCGTTCGTTAATAAAGTTTCCCTAAAATATCCACACAAAACATACACAAAAATAAAATTATTTCATTTATGTTTCCCAGAAAAACTCAAGAAGAGCAGAGAGTGTCCTTGTAAACATTCATTAATGTAATTCAAGATTCGTTAAGGACATGATTTGGAAACCTTAATCTTATTACATCTATATTGAACGTGATTTTTCTTTTCATACAGTTATAATTATACAAGAGAACACTTAAAACTAAGGTGAACCAAAATAACCCAGTAAATTTAACTACCCCAATACAAACCCCCCAACAACCATTATACACATATGTATCCTTAACAGCAAAGTGGATGAAGATGATGGAAATCGATATTCTTCATCATCGTCGTCGTAGTCATTTTGAATCATCATGTGTGTCAAGATTTTAGGTCTTAATAAAAACGAGTATAGACCAAAAAAATAAGAAGAAAAAGACGAGACCTATAAGTTCCATTTAAATGCAGCACAACGACAAAGAGCAAAACCCTCCACGTATAAAAAAAAAATATAGAGAAAAACTCACGAATGCCAGTCATCCTTAAAAGCTTAAAAATAATTCAAAAAAAAAAAAAAAAAAAAAAAATAGAAGAAGACTCCACACACACATACTCTCTTTATTAAGCAAACGAATATGACATTTAATCCTACGTCATCAAAAAAGCAAAAGAGACATGGGGAAGAAACGAAGAGTGATGGATGATAGAAGACATAATCCCACCAAATAGACCCAAAGGACGTTATTTTAACATTGTGCTGGCACAATTTATATGACTAAATCTTATAGGTTCTTATCTATTAATACTCCTAGCTACATCAGGATCCTTATAAACATTAATACCATCTCCCCAAACTCCCTCGCAGGTATACAAAGATAATATATGGCAGTTGGCATAGTATAAATCATATTATGCAAGAGAGTGAATGAAATCTTTTGCCTTTTGTTATAGGTTGCTGCTGCTTTTGCGAAAACAATACAAAATCCTTCGATATGGATATATTATTGGGATCGGGATGGGTTTGTGGATGTGATGTGATTCATTTGTAATGAAAGGCACGAAAATCCAAACACGAGTATAGGAATAAACAAAAGACTACTCCGCTACGCCATCAAAGACTATAAAAGCTCAACTCAAGCAGAGTCACGTATCTACATAGGCAAGCAGATTCTGTAGAAATGGCTTCTATCTTATTGTGTGACAGAGGCAAATGGATATAATGTTAAAGGAACACCTTTAAGCAATTTGACAGATTTTTTATTATATTTATACTCAAAGTGGCTTAATTCAGTTGGTTTTACGAAACGATATAGCGAAAGATAGGTGTGGCAATATATCTACATTTTTTTGTGTTTTAATGTTTTTTTTGTTCATTTCGAAGGAAGGATTTGTTATATCGATAAATTTAGTTGACACGTAAGCATTTAATCAGACTGTTATTTGGGGATTTTGTATATTTTGTTAAAAAAAAAAATATCAATTTCATTTTAAACAATTTATACCCTTTTTGACATAAGGAAAAGGAGTTGCGTAATGAATGCACACGTGTTGCTTTAAATGTCCTTTAACAAACCATTCATTTTGATGTTCAATAATTTGTAAGAAAGTAGAAATTCACATACCATCACGACAAAAAATTCATTAAAAAAAAACAAAAAAAAAAAAATGTTCCACATACGCCCCAGTGAACGTGTCAAGAAATTCACTATGAATGTTGTTCCTTTCATTCTAAATGAAATAAAATAGAAATGTCACTCTGAGTCTTTACTTCACTTTATCGTCAACGTTCAAAGCATATTTCAATTCAATGTGATTGTCAAGGCAAAATGCATTTCAAGATCCTTCTTCTATTTCATTGTCATTTGAAAACAAAAAAAAAAATAAAAAAGAAAACATCTGTGAATAGAATCATATTGGTTGCAATTTTGTCTTGTCGTTTGAAATTTTCTCCATGGAAATTATAAAAGACATGAGATTGCTGTTTTTTTTTTTTCAAAACAAAACTGCTTACACATGGTTTTTAATGAGAGCAATCGCTTTTATTTTTTTCTTATTTTCTATATAAAATCAATCGACCTATAAAAGAATGATTTTCATTCAAAAGACTATCGTTTTTTTCGTATAAATAAAGAAAAAGAATATACATATATTGAGATATATGAAGATTAAAAATGACTTTGTTATAAATTTGTATACCAAGTTATTAGCTTGTTAAAAAAAAGGAATTGTAAGATATGAAAGAAAAAAAGAAAAGAAATAAATAAAAATCTAACAAGCATTTAAAAAGCGTCTGTTTTTTTTTCTAGAACATAAGTAGTTAATTTTCTTTTAAAGTTAATTATAGTCACGTCTCTTAATTTATTTCAAGAAAAAAATATATATGTAAATGTATGTTCAAAAAATGATTTTTAAAGAGGTCTTCAATTCAAATGAATATTTCTGGGATAAAATATCTCTATCACTTGAATGATTAATGATAAAGAACTTTATTACCACCCATTTTTTTTTTTTTTTTTTCAAATAAGAAACTGTCACAAAAAATAACAGAAAAAATTAACACCAAAATCTGTTGCAAACATTTTGATTAATTACACAAAACCTTTCATAAATGATGTTAACAAGAGGCGTGAGCCTACTTACAAAAGTATCCCTTGATTCAAACAAACAGCGAAAGATAAATGATGATTTGTTTTTGTTTAAAAAATCATAAGACCAACCGAAGAACCCAAAACTATGTATGAAATGAAAAAGCTATTACGAAAAATAGTAAGGTCCATTTTCTTCACTCGGAGTTGAACAAAACTTGAGAATTTTTATATTAAAACTTCTCAAGTTATGTTCAACTCCGAGTGAAGAAAATGGACCTAATTATATCAATGAAACTCTTGTTAATTCGACATAGTGTATATTTAATTAATAATAATTCCCTTTTTGTAGAATATCCAGAAAAATGTCTTACCTTTCTATTCACTTAGCTTCCATCATCATCTTTTAGTGATGTGACGGGCATCGTATAAAATGTAATTGGCGCCACTATCTGTTGCACAAAAAAAAAAAACAATAGCAAATTTTCCAAATGAGTAACGAAGATAACCCAGACCACGGAAGATTAATCATTTTGAAACACATACCTGGAAAGTTCTTCTTCTGTACAAAAATATTCCATTTTAGGATATTAAAAAAAAAAAAATGGAACTCCAGATATATGTATGTTACAATCACGGTTGCCGGAGTGGGTAGGATCCTACCAAACTGGGTAGGTTTTTTCACCTTGGGTAGGTTGGTAGGTTTGAAGTCAATTTGGTAGGTTTTTCCAAGTTCTTTCTCTAAAATAATTTTATTTTTAATAATTGACAAACAAAAATTGTAATTATGTCAAATCTACCCAAAATATTGCTTCGCACCATCACAAAAATATCGAAATCTTCTTTATTTTAAAATGTCTGTTCCAATCACCCCTGTTTACACTATTAAATGACGCAATTTTTAAAAATCTTTCATTTGGATTGAGCTTTAGGTTATTATCTTTTAAATAAGCTATAGAAGATTTTTGTATCTAAAATAGTTTATTTTTAATTTTGAATTGAAATTTTTGCCGCACTGGCGAAAGTGCGAGAGTGCAATGTTATGTCGAATTCCTTTCAATGCAAAAATCGAATTTTCGGCGATCTCGAAGCGAATTTTTTCTGAAAATCATGTTCCATAGAAAAAAAATTCGCCTCAAACGCAGCAGAATTCGAATTTTTTTTAATCCTTCTTTTTTGAGAGATTTACACGGATTTGCACACACACTTGGAACATTTGACATTTCTCAAACGTCAAGCTGAAAGATTCCTTCGTGTTGTTTGTTTATTTGAGAATACCAACTTCAAATAAAGAGTAAATTATAATGGAATATCGTGTTTTTATTGCGGAAAATATGAAATAAATAAAAAAAAAAAACATTGTGCGATCAAAATATAATTTTTCTTGGCATAGTTCTTGTGAAAAAGTCAAATTACTGTGACTTTTCTTCTCATGATTATCTTCAGGAAATTTTTTTTCTCTGTAAAACCACAGCATACGGCCAAATAATTAACCTTTTACTTCATCTTCACTCAGATCTTAATAATATCTGCAATTTCCTATTGATATAGATTAAATTAAATTTATATTACCGAAGCAAATAAACAAAATTATTGATAAAAGGAACCTTTGGTTTTATTTTACAGAAATTGTTTTGATTTCAGCTTGACGTTCGTGTAAAAATTGTTGTCAAATGAATTCGGTTTGTTTTCATGATCCTTTTTAACACCAAAAATTCCATTTTTTTGAGGCGATTCAAAAAATTGAAAGGAATTCGACATTAGAAAATGGCGTCACGTTTTGTGGTGGCTGCCATGGTTCATCGATTTATAAGACGTTATCACGTCAAAAAACGAACTGTGAATTAGTATTAATATTAATCAATAAAATGTATGTTTTTATTTTTTTAAATAAAATATCAGTAGGAAATTGCTGTTGTTTTTTTTTAACAAGAATTTATTATCTTAAAATCGAAAATCTTCGATGGGTAGGTTTTTCTTTGAATTGGTAGGTTTTTTTGGAAACTTTGGTAGGAAATTTTTTATGCGAGTGGCAACCGTGGTTACAATCAGAAATAAAATTACGATAGTTGAGAATGCCAAAAAAGTGGGTCCCCAAATCTGTCCGCCTGTATATACCTTGAACTACAGCCTTATCTAGTAAATCGATTTTCTTAAAAGTTGGCAGTTATATTTTTTAGGACCAAAATGAACTTTATTTGCCATACAACAGAAAAGTAAATTTTTTTCAAAAACGGCTCTTACGATTTTGATTTAAATTTTTGTGTGTAATGTGTCAAATAAAATCCAATTTTTGAAATAAAAAAATGTTTTTGAACAGTTATTAACGGTATCTGTCATAGACCCGTTTTTTTTTTTTGTTTCTGAATACATCGTACACGACTTACCCCATGTCAAAGAAAATTTTTAGAGAAAAGCGTTTAAGTAACCAGAATATTAAAATTTTCAAAAAACACATTTTTGAATTTTTAAAAAATTTCAAAATATATTTTTTGAAAAATATTTCAAAAGTTTTTATTATTTATTTCTTCAAAATAGTATGCCAATTTTTTTTGAAAAATGTTAGAAAATTTTTCATATAAATATGTACATAAAAAATTATTTATTAAATGGCTCTAACGATATACAAAAATTTTTGATTCTTAAAATTAATTTTCATGCAAGAAATCAGATGGCATACTACTTCATTTTGTGAGCAAAAACGGTAAATACGGTGTTTCATTACTTTATTATTTATTTAGGATTTCTCGAATAAAATATATAAATTTTATTTAAAAAAAATTTATTTTTTGAGAAAAAAAAAATTTTAATTTTTTTTTAAAGGTGTTTTTCGAAAACTTTACTTAACTTTAATCTTCTTATTTTACTCAAAGGAAATTTTTTAAATCTTATAAATCATTTGCGCACAAGTAAAATCTGTTATATGTATTTTTTTTTTTGTATTAAAATTTCGTACTTATTATTTTCGACAGTTCACACAAAATAGTTGTTAAAGCAAATTTGGGATTAGTTTATTTTTTATTTTATCTATTCAGAGATTAACTTTAATTACAATTCTGAAAAATTTCAATTTCGTATCTAGGGAATCTCACAAAACTCATAATTACCAAGTTTGAAGAAAACCGTTCCAATAAGTTAGGTAAGGCTAAAAATATTCTCTAACCAAAAAAAAAAAAAAAACAAGTTTACTAAGAGTTTCTGTTGTTAACTTCTGCAATGCAAATATAAATTCGTTTAAAATTCTCATCTTTCAAAGAATAGGATATTTCTATCAAAAACTAATCATGGAAGAAAACCAATTTCTTTTATTACTTCATCTTAAAAATGCATTCGAATTTAAATGAACGCTTGAATGAAGTCAAACAAAATTGTATTTACAAATCTGCAAAATGAAATGCATTTAAATAATAAACACAACACCCAATCGAAATAATATCATCCTTAAAATATGTGTTAGAAATTCAACAATATTCAATCTACACTCCCTTTTTCATATACAAATTTAACCTCCTCCTAATTCGACATCTTATTGAATTTCAAAAATTAGGTTACCAAATTTAATTTATTTAAAATTGAATTCCATTTCAACAGACTTCGAATATACAAGTGTGTGTATTTTGTTGTTAAAATATACCTTAAATGTGAATATAAAAATATTTTGAATATATTTTAAAATACGAATACGTTTATACCGGATGTCTTCAATTTAGATGAAAATTCCTTCCTCTCTTATACGTGCTTTTGCTTTGGAAATTATTTCAAACAATTCGGATGTATTATAGCCTGGAAGCATAATAAATACAATATTCTTTTTAAGATATCCACACACAAACACAGAGGATGGGACAAAAATAAAGATACAGATATAATATCTATGGTTTGTATATACCACACATTGAATTCAACATGTGTATGATTCTCGTTTTTTTTTTTTTTTTTGAAATCCTTGACAATTGCTTGAGTTCATTTTCTTTGAAAGTGGAAAGAAGAAATTTATATTGACAAATGGAAATGCTTTTCATTTCCGCAAAGGATGTCTTAAGTGAGTTTCATTACTTTATTTTAATCTCATCGTGTGGTTTTGATGTTGATAAAGATATCTTAGAATTAGATTAATTTCAGGTTTCCTTTTAGTACAAGAGAACCAAAAATGATATGAAAAGGAAGGTAAAGGTGTTACATTTTTTTTTGAGAGTTTTGAAAACAAATTTGTCTAACTCGTTCAGAAATATATTCGTTGAAACTTTCTATTGAATCCTCTTCTTTTTTCTAAAATTTAAGTGCTTGTAGATTGTGGGTGTAGGAATAATATGAAATAACACTTCGAAAATTTTTTTTTAAAGATTCCATGTGATCTGATGAATTATCTACAACTCAGCAACCAGTTCTCCAAAAAACACTTGGATTTCATTTATGAATAAAGCTTAAAGAGACCTTTTTTTTTATGAATCACTCGATGAATTTGGAGGAAATTTTTGAAAATGTCTTTGTTTTTTAGGCAAAGCGTACCCCTTGGATTTTTTTTTCAAAAATCTAACAAAAAATAGATTTGTAATTTTTTTAACTAAATGTTTACTGTGAACACATATCTGTAAACTAAAATTTGTTTCGAGACTTAAATCTGAAAAATCTGCTTCTGAATGTGAAAAAAAAGCAATACCTACATATTTGTTTTTCAACAACTCAGCAACCAGACCTCCAAGAAACGTTTGGGTTTCAGTTATTCCTATAGAGCTTAAAGATACCTTTTTTTTGAAATAAATGAAAATATTACTTTTTTACCCAACTTAGTACTAAAAAATTTTACATGACTCTAATTCAATGAGGCGTAGTGTAAAAAAAATGCACTACGATGTTTCGGCAAAATGGTATTACATTGTTGGAAATATTTCATAAATAACCGAGATAAAATTATTTTCTTAAGAAATCCGACTTTTTTTAGGTAATTTTTCCATATTATTTAAGTTTTTGTATTCTGAAAGGTTCTGAAAGGGTACAAAACTTGAACAATATGGAAAAAAAAAAATGTATTTCGGTTATTTATGGAATATTCCCAACAATGTTGTACCATTTTGAAAAGAGAATTGAACACACCAACTTTTTTTTACACTACGGCTCATTGAATTAGAGTCATGTAAAATTTTTTAGTACTAAGTTGGGTAAAAAAGTAATATTTTCTTTAAAACTGAGCAGCTGAGTTAAATTTTTTGAATGCATTTGATAGCAGGGTTATTCAAGATTCCATGACAAAAGAAAAAAATGAGAAAAATTAAGATTAGTAGTCACGGCACATGAAAAACCGTCACAGGGTGACCATTTTTTCTATTTTTTTTCAAATGCCCATAACTTCCAAAATATATGGCTGCTATTTTTTTTATTATATTTCTGATAACTGTCACCACCTACCCTATCTACCGTTTTGTGTGGAGAATACGGGAAAAAATAAGCCAGACGATTTAGTTGGCACTTTATCGCCGCCAGGCGTCAGCGAAGATTAAAAAAAAACCGCTTACTTTGGTATACCTTTACTGATGCAAATGATCATTTCTCTGTTAATGCTAATGGTACAAACTTGGTAAAGGTCTTTATTTTTAGAAGAAATGTTATTCTTTACAAATGCGTTTAAAAAATGTTAATATCTATTTCGGTTGATTAGATTTTAATTTTTTAAGCTATTAATTTTTTCTTATCCATGCTAATTTTTAAATTGAATTTTACAAATCGGTTCATTAATGCCTGAGATATGACCAATTGTTTATAGCTCACTCTCTCTTTTAATCTTTTATTATAAACAATTGGTCATATTTAAGGCATTAATGAACCGATTTGAAAAATTCAAAGATTTAATTGTCTTGCTGTAGACATCTCATTTTTTTTTTAAAGAAAGCTTGCCGATTTTGAGATAGTTCCTTTTGTTTATAAAATTTTAGGAATATGTAAAAACTAACATTGCAGGTAGATTTCATATGCATTTTTTTGTAGTGACCGGAACTGAATTAAATATACATTAAAAAAAAAATAGAAAACTGACATGGTTTGTATTTTACAAGCTAAAAATTGTCTTGTTAACAGCAAACGGGTTTACTTTCAATATATAGAAATTTAATGGGGCATTGTGTTGTTCTTGTAATACACGTATAATTACACTAATAGAATAAATATTCTCTTGGTGTGATATTTCAAACTGTTCAGTGATAATATACTTTTTCAGAATGAAAGTAAGCGAAATTCGACTCTTTTCCCTTGTTAAAAACCTGCACCAATCGTTTTCCTTCCTGCTCTAAAAGTTATTAAAAATAAAAGGTATTCATTTCCACCCAAAAAAAGACCATTATCCTTCTATATAGTAACTCACTTAATTACTCTCATTTATCATTTTGATTATAATACTCTGAAAGACATTAATAAAAATAAAACCAAACAATGACAATAATTCATTTCAATCATCAAAAAAAAACTCCCTTAACAAACAACTAAATTAATAAATCCAACTCCATCACTAAATCGAAGAAGAAAAAAATAAACAAAACAAAAAAAAAAAACACATTTTATGAATAAAAAACCGATTAACTACACAATTCCGTTGGGTCAGATGGTAAACAAAACCAAATGCACTACAACTACTGACCATTTGGCATTATTCTAGTAATTTATTGTCTGCACGAAACCATTAAAAAAAAAAACAAAAAAAAAAGCAGTTAAGTGTCGAGTATTTCACTACAAATAGCACTTGAATGCTTGAAAAAAGCACACAGGACCTTCTGTGTTAGTATCCTTTTAACAACACATATGAATAAAATCAACAATCAGGAAAAAATATTTATAAACATTTGCGTGTGTCCTTTTTAACATGCAACAATTTTATATCCTTTTTCACAAACTGCTGTGTAGTGTGTATACTTAAATTCTTAAGGGAAATATTAAATATTTATCAGGATTAGCCATTCCATTAGATTAAGATTAAAATCATTTCATTTAGTTTTTCTTGAATTTGTTTTTTATTTTTCTTAAGGACACGAATTAAGTGAAAAAGTGAGATAAAAAAACACACACAAAGTAGCTATTATTGGATTAAAAATATATTTGTTGTTTTAATTGATTTTTCTCTCATTGGTACGAATGGCATTTTAAGGTTCAATAGAGTTAATCAATATAAAACTTCAAAGGTTTATAATTGACAGAGTGTATTTCCTGGCAGATGACTAGTCAAAGTAAAAGCTGATTTGAGGGTTTCAAATTAAAATTAAGTAAAAATTTGTTTGTTTTTTTTTCTAAGAAAAAAAAAAATTATTCTTTTGAGGTCTCATTTAAAAATTTAAAAGGAATGCTACCACAAGAAACAAACAGATTTCAGAAAATTTGTGCCAATGACTACGGTTTTTCAACAGAAAAACTCAAATACGAGAGAAAATTAATTAATTTCTTTACAAAATTTTTCGAATTCTATGGAATTCATTTAAGAAATTGTTGAATTTACATGAATAATATCGAAACATCTCTTAAGCTTTTTCACCTAATGAAAAGGATTCATGAGAAAAATATCATTTAAATATTCATTGCTTATACATATTTTAACTGTTTTACTTTTCTTTCGTTTTTTTTTTTTTTTTTTATCATTCTGAGAAAAAAATAAATCAAGGGAATTTTTTCATGGTTTCTAATTGGGGTTTAAGTCATGAACAGTATTTTTTCGAAAAATTTATAATGTATAAAAGAAAATGTTTCAAAGAAATCAATTTCAGTCATAAACTTGTGAAACATTTTATTAAAACTTTTAAGGAACTACCACTTCCTACAATATTGCACATTAATTTTCCAAACCCAATTTAATTTTCGTTTCAATGCCGAAAGATTGTAAGGTCTGGTGCAAAAAAAATAAAGATGTTTAAAAAGAAATCTGATCAGATTCTACTACAAATCAATATTAAATGCGTGATCTTAAAACTCTTATGAAATAGGTACTAAAAAAAGGAATTAATCTGTAGCAGAATCTTTTTAAATACGTATTTATTCTGTGTTGAACAGACATTTTCATTGCTTTAAAATACAATAATTCTTAAACACTTTTAAACTCCTTTGTAAAAATATAAAAATGGCTTTTTACAACAAAAAACAAAAACTTTGTTTGTAAAACTTAAGTACAGTCAAATTAGACGAAAATTCAGAGGTAAATCACAATTTTTTTTTTTTTAATTTTATTGATCCTTGAAGTGCAAAGTGACTAGTAAAAACGATACAGGCAAAAACTTTGAAACATAAAAGAAATAACCTCTAAAACTCTTGTTGGTCTCTATCTTTCTTATTTTCATTGACTTTAAAAATTCGACTCTTTGGTCAATTGAAATTTAATAAATTTCAAAAAAGGTAAAATATTGTATAATTGGGTAATGGGAGGGGCCTATAAATTTATTAATAGTTTTATCTTAACAAAATCGCTTTTAAATTTCTTACTTTTATTACTTCTTTAAAATTAAAATAAGGTGAAAAAAGGGGTAAACCTCGGAATGAATGCTAATAGAAATTTTTTTTGCCCAAAACCTTCGTTTAGGCATTCTATAACATTATTCAAAAGTCTAGAAAAATCTCATGTCAGCAAGTCAAAGCGCGAAATGGGGTTTTTCAAAATTAGCAAAAAAAGACGATTGTATTATATACACATATGATACATAATTTCAAGGTATTTTTTAATGCTGATTCCAAAAAAAAATCTAAAATCAAGGCAAACTGACGTCTCTGAAAAAAGTGATACCTGTTTTTCATCTGTCAACCCATATTATTATAACAGTTGCTAACTTACTACCGAAAAACCCTTAACCCTTCTAGACTTTTGAGATATGTTATAGAATGACAAAACGAAGGTTTTGAGCGAAAAATTAGCATTCATTCCGAGGTTAAACCCTTATTTGACTTGATTAACGGATAAAATAAAGATTTTTGAACTTTCAAGAACTCTTACTTTTCTCTATGACATCAAATAATGTTTAAAATTTAAATATGATTACGGAACAATAAATTGCAAAGAAAGTATTGAATATTTTTTGTCATATACCACTCAATTTTTGTCTTACTTTATTGTCTTACTTGACATACATAATAGAATAATAAAATTTTGAATCCAGGCATTAAAAGTTGTGCCTCCAATCTTATTTTTCGAACAAAAAAGTTTGAAAATTTGAAAAACAAGACTTGAATTAATTCACGAACGAAATGTTCTGTTAATTTGTATGTGTAGTGTACACGGTTTACAGGAAAGCTGAAGAAAAAAAGAAGTAGAAAGTTGGCAAAAACAAGGTTCTGACTTTGCAAGACAAAGCTCCATTTTACAAGACCGAACTAGAGCCCTGTTAGAGATACCTATGTATGTTTGGTATATTGAATCATCTGCATTTAAACCTAGATTTTGCCCCTTCTCGTTATATTTTATTCCTAAACTGACTAAAGGATATTAAAAAAAAAAAAATACAGACGATGAATTAGTGGTTTCGGCGAATTTCGACCATTTTAAAGAACTTGAGGAAAAAGTAATGAAATTTTAGTGCGCTGAAAAACTGACAGCAATTTATTTTACAAATTGGCGGTCAATTAGGAATGACATGTATTGTATTAAATCAGGATATTAGCTAAATATTTATGTAATTGAAATAAAAATGTTGTAAGAATTTTGATCTGAATGAAACTAAATAGAAAGTATAATTTTGTAATGTCCAGTGTGGCACGCAATACTCTTTAATTATTTAACATAGGTACTTTTAAAGCTATTTCTTCTTACCAATTTCCTGGGTTTGTTTTAAAATTAGCGACAATCTCTACACCATAATTTAAAATAAAAAAAAAAAAAAGCTGACCATTTGAAAATTATAGGTCTTGTTGGCAATCATGTTTAAGGACATACAAGAAAAATCATGTCATCAAAATAATATTAAAATACAATACTCAATCAAATTTAATTCTTCATATTTTTTACCGACTTCCAAATCAATTCGTCTGTATTTTTTTTTTTTTTTGTTCCAATGTTTGTTACCTCATAACTTTGGACTGAGTGAACCAAATTTGATAATTCTTTTTGTATTGGCAAGCTTGTGCCTTCAGTTTGGTCCCATTTCGTTCAATTCTGGCTATATAAGCTATAAAAAAAACCATAAACTTTTTTGATAAAAATGATTATCAGAAACGCGAGCTATTAAATCACGTTTTTTAGATATAATATCTTAAAAATGTGTTTTTATCTCAAAAATATGACGTCATAAATTTTTTTACTACGTATTTTAGTTTAGAAGATATAAATATTTCAGAAAATTATAATTTGGTTAAACAAAAAATTTAACATTTGATTTTGTGAAACATTTTATATTTTAATTTTTTTCAAGTTTTAATAAAAATTTTAATTTGCATTATTTTTCATGAAGAAATTACCATGCATATAGTTTTTAAAGTTGAACTTTAATGAAAGCAACAATAAGTACATGTTTGCTTAGAAATTTTTAATGTGGTTAAAAAGGTTTGTAACTTATTTCATTAAATAAAATGATAAAATGAAGTTCCACTTAAATTCAGAAAAACCAAGACCTTGCACCAACAACTATTGTTTATAACCATTTATAATTTTGTATACAAAAATATCAAAAACAATTAAAACTAATGAAGATGAAATTATATTTCTTTGAATTAAAAAAAAAACACATCAAGTTAAATTCAACAAAACTATACAATTTGAATAGATACTTACTCATGCAATAATATTAGGTATGTTACTTAAAATTCACTTCATGTCTTTTATTAAATAAAATAAACCTCCCTATATAAAATGACTACATATTTGAATAGAAAAAGTTAACAAACAGGAAGCAGATGAATACAAAAGATAAATGGCAATCTAGAAAAAAAAGCCAATTTCACAGTAAGATTGTTAAAATTTACATCAAAGTTGTTATGAAAATTACTTCAATAGTTTTAATAATTCAAATTATAAATATGAATAGACTCAAACTTTTTGCATACTTTATTTTGATGTTAAACTTTTATCCAACCGGATGCAGATGCATAAGTACACGCATACACACACACAGTCATTAAATTGAAAATAAAATTTTGTTCAGTATAAATGTACAAATTTCTATAGAGTGATAATATCCTGCAGTTACAGTCAATGTGGTTTTAATATTTTGATGTATGGTAGAAATTTTTACACACGAAAAGAAAAAAAAAACTGAGGTTAAGAGAAAGAACTTTCTTCATAATTACCGGGTGTGGGGAGATATGACTGTGAGTGAAAAGTTATATGAAAAGTTATTATTAAGTTCATTATTTTATTTCTCCCCTCGAAAATTGTTCATTTAATGATAATCACGTATTCTGTGGCAAACAAATTTTTAAAGAACAAATATTTATCTTCATTTCATGAGAGAATATATACATTTTTTTCAAAAAAGTTTTATTTTCCTTCTTATGAATCTTTTGTTAATGGAGATGGTTTTGAACCATTAACACCTCTTGCAGCAGAAAGGTATAAATAAGTTCCGATGTGGAAGAATTCCAAAAAAGGTACTTGTTAAAGTTTGGATATTTACAGTGAATATATGAAGAGTAAAAGTTTTTGTTTTCTTGGAAATGCAAGAATTGCAAATCAAATTTAAGAACACATTAGAAGAAGAAGCAGAGAAGTAACCTTGACAAAGTTTTTGTTTTTTTTTTTAATGCAAATTATTGTTTTGCTAAATTATTTTCTAGTCAAATCTCGGAAGAAAAACTCTGGAAAAAACTGAAATAAGTTAATAAAAATTCACTAGTTCAAGTTCTTACATCTTTGTTTTCTCTCAAAAACAAATTTCAGTTTTTCAAGAAGAAATTTTTCCAGTATTTACATTACATTACATATTAATCTAATCCGAAGATAAATCTACGGACTAGACACACACTACAGCTTCGGAAACTTAGTCCATTTTGCTGATACAGCACAAGACATTAATACAACAAAGAGAAAGACAAAGAAAGAAAGAACAACAGAAACACATATAACACATAACTACGTGGCACAGAGGGGGAGACATCGTTGACAATTGTCTCATGTTATCGCACAGGTGGCTTCAGTTAAGCTGGCGATTTTTCCAGTATTTTTCTAAGGTTACAATGAAGAGATAACAGTTTTTACTACGAAAATAGAGCTGTTGTTGTTGGCTGGTTAAATTTCCAGCTTCTTCAGAATTTTTTGAGTTACTTTTGTAAATGATACCCTATAGGTTATTGTTTTTCTCAAAAAAGTGAATTCTGTGGTAAAAATTTAATATTTTTTAAGTGAAAACTTCTTTATTATCGTAATGATTTGAAACACGATGAAACGAAAAAGCGCCATTAAAAATTAATTGATAATAACTTTTTACTTTTTAAATAAACTTATAATGGTACAAAATTTCAATTAATTTCATATTCAAAGTCTTGAAATAATGGTGAAAAGATGTTTTTTTTTTCTAGAAACGTTATATCTTTTGATGTAGAGCACATAAAAATGTGATTGAACTTTAATACGCATGCTGATAAATATTACCTTTCATTTGATATATCACACATAACGGTACGTGGTCTACAAGTTACGCAATCTTAGATTGAAAAATTTGAAAAACACCTGTGGAGATCTGTTGCCGAATACCGTAATTTCAGTTTGAAATTTCGAGATGGTTAGCTTTAAAAAATTCTTACTTTTTTGTAGGCATGGTAAAAATATGATTGAAACGTCATAAAAAAGGTGAAGTAATAAGCTTTCAGATGATATAAAATTTATTATAAGTTGTCATATAAAGAAAATGGATTTAAAGGCGATTTTTCAAGGTTTCACTTCTAACACGTGTGAATTGTACACATGATTTTTTTTTTTTGATATGACCTTTTAATCTGGTATAATTAGGTGTGAATTGTATAGATAAAAAATGTTAATGTTTGGTGAGTTTTTAAGGACCCCAAAGCCTTGCCAAAGACATCAGAGATAATATTTGTATTTTTCTTTCCAAGGACATTTTTGAATGATTTCCCTGACTTTTGAAAACATTACATTCAATTGAGTTTTTAATTCGCTCTTTGTCAACTCAACAAGTATCCCCACTTCAATCCCGAACCAACTTGACCACGTTTTCTCAAAGATTAAACAAAATAACCAGACTCGCCGCAACACCAAAGACAATTTTTCCCAGCTTTGAGAAATTCAGTTTTTTTTTTTTTTAATTAAAAACTCAACTTCAAATTAAACCTATCGCAATCGGATGTTGATGAAAATTAAAACTCAAGACAGAAACCTGCAGCAATGTGGCATAAATATTGATATTGTAAAATTGATTTTTGTAGATATCCTCTCTTGCAGCACAGGCATCAGTCAGTGGCGTAGTATGGACTTTGGTTGTAATGAAAATCAAACATTTGATGTTGAACTTGTTTTCCCCAAGGACATTTTATATATTGCACAATCTTCATAGTTATCATGATTCAAAGAGTGTATTTTCACTTTGATAGTTTTTTTTCTTATTTTATTTTTTTAATTTAAAACACCTACGAGGCGATTTTTTTTTTTCTTAAAAACTGGTCCCTATAGAAACAAACAAAAGTCTTTAATTTTTTTTTCCTTCAGGATCTTCTGAAAAATAATCATTTTTCGTTGATATTAAATTTGAATTAAATTCTAAAAATCAATCAACTTAAAAAAATATCTCCATTTTTGTTTGTTATTTTTTTTTTCAAATGAAATCCTTATTGATTTCAAATTGAAATACTTCAAATTTTTTGAGTAAACAAGTTGAATCCTCTGCTTCATCTTGAATATAATTCACTCGTCTCGCAGTGAAAAAGGATTGTATTTTTTATTTGTTTGTATATATTTTGAATGAATATAACCCCTTTTTTTTCTGTTGTGTTATTATTGTATTATTCTTTTTTTTTGATTGATTTGAAAGATTTTTCAATTTATCATTCATAATGCGAATGAAATGATGAAATCAAACAAGAATAAATTGTTTGAATTCCTACAGCGAAATGGATTGTAGATACGTAGTTAAGAGAGAGCACATAATAAAAAAAATTCCAATATTTGCAATCCTTTATAACAATGAAGGATTTTCTTGTTTTTATTTCAAAAAGGGGTAGAAAACCATAGCAATGTTATTTTTTTTTCCATTGAAATAATGATGAGTTTAATAGGTCGTTGATATCGAACAATAGAAGTAATAAAGCAGAAAAAAAGGGTTTTGATTTAATAATTTGTTGCAGAGTTTTTATGGATTCATATTAAATTGTTATTTCAGCTTCATTTCACTAGACTATTTATATGAATAAATTTAAGTATGATTAAGGTCAAAACATTGGCTTTCAGTCTTGTGAAGTTAACAGTTGTCGAAATTTTTCGTTTCCTGTCGAAAAAACTTGATTTTGCTTAGCACAAAATCATATTGAGAAATTGAAATTTTATTTTAGAAACAAAATTAACCTTCAACATGAGCAAACGATTCATACGGTTTTGATAAAAAAAAATGTGTGTCTACTGTCAGAAATGAGGCCGTACTTTTGGAGTAAGGAATATATTTTTTGGACCGTTTTCTTTATTCCTAAGTAACTCGTAAGCAATTCAACCCATTTCAATTAAAATTTTTATACAAAAGTGTTTAAGTAATTGTAAAATTAAAATAAGTAGGTACGATCATTTAAAAAACACATTTTTGGATTAAAAAAAAAGATGTTTTTTTGAAAAGTCAATTTTTTTTAAACCAGGTCCATTTATTTTTTGAAGTTATACTTCTTATGGGAGGGTGAGTATGAAAATTTACTTTTTGACAAGAATGTCAAAGGGATTATGACGCGATCACCCTGGGTAGCAGGGCTGTCGTTTCACCTTTAGAGTAGGCAGTACTTTAGTATTTAAAAATGCAGTACGCCGCAGTACGGCAAACATAAACGCACAACACGTTGCAAGTTACATGTTTCATGTGGCAAGTTGTATGTGGCAAGTTGTATGTGGCAAGTTGCATGTGGCAAGTTGCATGTGGCAAGTTGTATGTGGCAAGCTGCGTGTGGCAAGTTGCATGTGGCAAGCTGCATGTGGCAAGTTGCATGTGGTAATTTAAATGTGGCAAGTTGCCAGGGTTGCAAAAAGCTCACATTTCAGCTCAGCTCAAATTTGAGCTAGCCCCCAACTTCCAATGCCTATATCTCGGAATTTTGAAGAAAATGAAAAAAAAAATTTTTGATGCCAAAAGGTAGAGGGGACTCTAACCTACATTTGGGTACAACTCTCATCCCTGTAGGCCCACGCGTTCTCAAACCGGGAGAACTTAAAAGTAAAAAAAAAAATAGGCACGATTCTGATAAAATAGGCATGATGTGGCGGTTTAATATGGAAGGACATTTTTTAAAAATCTGATAATGTGCAAAGCGTAGGCCCCTGACACAAGCTATCATTTAGCAACACTCCCAAAAATTGCTCTCAAGAGGTTTAGCTTCCAGGAGCGTTCAAAGATTCGGGGATTTTTCGAAAAAAAATTTGACTTCAACTTTCAAAGGCGATTTTCTCGGAATTTAAAAAAAAATCGAAAAACCGGATTATACCACTATCGGGTAGCTGAGAATATAAGCTTTCATATGGCACCACTCCCCTGTCTCTAGATCAAAGCGTTCCAACGCCTATATCGCGGAATTTTGAAGAAAATGAAAAAAAAATTTTTGATGCCAAAAGGTAGCGGGGACTCTAACCTACATTTGGGTACAACTCTCATCCCTGTAGGTCCACGCGTTCTCAAACCGGGAGAACTTAAAAGTAAAAAAAAAATAGGCACGATTCTGATAAAATAGGCATGATGTGGCGGTTTAATATGGAAGGACATTTTTTAAAAATCTGATAATGTGCAAAGCGTAGGCCCCTGACACAAGCTATCATTTAGCATCACTCCCAAAAATTGCTCTCAAGCGGTTTAGCTTCCAGGAGAGTTCAAAGATTCGGGGATTTTTCGAAAAAAAAATTTACCACATCTTTCAAACGCAATTTCTCGGAATTTTGAAAAAAGTCGAAAAACCGGATTGTACCGGAATTTTTTTTATGATAAAAAAAGAAATATTTTACTAAAAAAATAGAAATATATTTACTATTAAAAAAACCAAGAAAAAAGATCACGAAAAATTATCTGTTTTATTTATAAAAATATCCATGTGTTAAAATAATTCCATTAATAACTAGAACCAACCATCTTAAGCTATTGTGTTTTATAAAAGTTTAAAATATCTTCATATTTCATTATACTTTCCAAATAAAAATCAATGTATCCTCTCACCCATCACAGCTCAGCTCAGCTCACTTTACCTTAGCTCACCCAACAGCTCAGCTCAACCATCAGCTCAGCTCAACCATCAGCTCAGCTCACTTTATTTACTTTCGTTAACCATATACCGTACGTTCTGAACCGCACAACATGAGTAAATTTCACAGAATAAATTGAAAACAACATGGACGCAAGGAGGATGAAAGAATTAATTTATTGTTCACTTGATAAAAATGTAAAAAAAACTAAGTGTGGATTAATTACTTCATAATAGAAATTGAATATATCAAATGAAATTCATTTACATATACTGAATGAGAAGTATAACTTCAGTCGCGTGTTCATGTGTACACACACTCTTTTTTTTTTATATGCTATTAAGGCAATAGATAATTATCGAATAGAAAATAATTTACCAAGTGAAAAAAGATCTGTTTATACAAAATCTGTCAACATTTGTTTGAACCACAGTTTTTTCCAGTTTCGCAGTGAATATTTTAAGTCAACAAAAGGTACAAGTATTGGTAATCCATTAAGTCCTTTCATTGCCGAAATTTATATGGAAAAGCTTGAAATAAAATTGAAAAGCTGAAGGAAAAGAAGTGTTTCATCGGTATGTGGATGACATTTTTACAATTTTAAATGAGTCAGAAAGTGATGATTTTTTAAACCTTTTGAATAATCAATGCAAATCAATAAAATTCACAAGTGCAAAAGAAGTCGATCAAAAACTGGCCTTTTTAGACATGGAAATTGGACAAGATTGATGTGGAAATACTAGCAAGATATATTCTTGCTTTAACCGTTTAGAAGATATTCGCATGCATTGCGATTTGGATACGAATATCTTCTAAACGGTTATAGCAATCAATTTGATGTCATGGACTTTTTTGTAGAACATTTAAGCCCCTACAATAATCTTGTTAATTTGATAATAATGACTTTTCAGTGAATTAGAAAATTTTGAAAAGTAAAAAAACTGTTTATATTTTTTTTTTTTACTTTGACCTCGAATATCTTTCAAATGGTTAGATTAATAAAAAAAGTTAATAAGACTTTTTTTGTGTAGCAATCTGTTTCCTTCAAGAATATGTCCTGCCCATTTGATTACTATAATTTTTCAATTTGTTACAAAATTAAGAACAAAAAACGATTTTTTAAAGATTTTCTCAATTTATGGAACTCAAATATCTTTTAAACAGTTAGATAAAAGAAAAAAGTGTTCAAAGCCTTTTTTGTAGATTGTTCCATTTCCTACAAAAATATGTAAAGAAATCTCCTTAAAAGTCGATACATAAATAATCATTTTTATCTAAAAACAAAACCGACTTCCATGGATCAAAACAGGATTTTATGGTTTTTCTAATAGTTCCCATGGCTAAAAATGAACGAAATTAAAATGGGACCACATTGCAGCCGCCCGCCAGCTTTCCATTACAAAAAGAATTATTAAAATTGGTTCACTCAGTCCAAAGTTATGAGGCAACAAACACAAAAAAAAAAATTAAAAACGAATTGAATACCTCCTAATTTTTGGAAGTCGGTACAAAAATAAAATTTTTTTTAGGAAGAAGATTGATTTAAAAATGGAAAACTGCAAAGGGGAGGAACTTCCAATTAAGATAAAGAGCTCATATTTGGTGAGTCTATTCTAGAGGTGTCTATCAATCATATTTTCTGAGTACAAAATCAAAAAAAACGAATTTTCATTTTTTTTTGACCCACCCAAATATACATAAGGCAAGTATTTTTTATGTGCAAAATAAAAAAAAAAAATAGAAGTTTTAATCAAACTAAACATTACAATGAAAGAGAAATCCAAAATTGTGGATTTTGTCATGACGTACGTCGTCGTCGGTATGTGCGTTGGTGCGTCTGTGCGTCGTCACTTCTATCTGTACATGAAACCGCAGCCGAAACGGGTGGGCGGATTTTCTTGAACTTGGGTACAGATAAGTTTTTTGTTATTCCCAAGGTTGTTGTTTTTTTTTTTTCTTTTTATAATATATCACTTAAAAAATGTACCTTTTATAAAAAATCTTTGAGTTATTGCAATTTTCTCGAAAACGGTTCTAACGATTTTGATTAAATTTGATGTACATAATGATTTTAGTTAATTTAAACAAACAATGTGTTTTTTAGTTTTTCTCAAAAAAATCGAATAGTGGAAATTTGGCATTGTCATTTTTTGCGAGAAGTGACCTTTTTGTTATCAATATCTTGTTAAAAGATGGACCATTTTCACAGATATTTCTTCTTACAATAAATGACTGTTAATCACAAAAAACAAAAGTAAAGTTTTCAACAAAGTTATAAATTAAAAACAAAAAAAATAGAAATTCGTCAAATCATATTTTTCAAGGTTTAAAAAAATTTGCAACCGCGTAGATATTTCATCAAAAAATATTTTCCAAAACTTGTTACTCATTTAAGATAGTGGTTTTTCCACCAAATACTTCTGCACTTCAAAAATATTTCCAAGTAAATTATCTCAACAAGAAACCAACAAACAAAACAAAAAATTAAAAAAAATTTTCTTTTCAACTTCAGTCTAATGATTTGATGAACTACAAATTCCCCATTCAAAATATCTTAACAATGTTATAAAATCAAAGCAACCAAAAAAAAAGAATAAAATATCAAAACAAAGTGAGTGATGATATCCTCTGAAAGAAGAAAATAGAAACTTTTATCCATTCTTCTCGGCTATTTAATTAAAAACAACCAAAACACAAAATAAATTGTTTAAAGACTCACCACTAACCCTCAAGTCATTTGTATTTAGATTTCCCTTTATCATGGTCTTTCTCTCATCATCAAAATATCCTTCCATTTATTTCACAAAAGCCACTTTAGGTAATATTCGAAGAACATTAAAGCCCATTCACAAATACATATAATAGCCTTCACATAGTTTTTGTGAGTTAACATTTACAGAATTGGGGGAAAGTTTTACTCAGGTCAGATTGTGTGTGTGTGTGTAAAGACTTCCTAGAACTCAATCAAACACATTAAAGGGATTGCGGCAAACAACTTTTATTTGATAAACGTGCCTCCTGTATTAAAAGGAATTTTTCCCATTTGGTTGATTTTCTTCATTATGATGAAAGTCTGGGTGTAAGAAAAAAAATACAACAACAAGGAAGAAAATAAACATAAACAAAAATGGAATCCATTTTCGAAATTTGTATTTGTTTTAATTTTCATAATATTCCCATAACAGTTATTGCATAGAAACAGACTATTATTATTGCCTTAAGAATCTAATAACCTGAAGTAGAGATCAAAGCTGAGGAAAAAAACAATAAAATGGTAAGGATTCTATAGTCCTTTCCCTATGACTTGATTTTTCTTTCGAAGAAACTCGGGATAAAAACGACAATTGAATACAAATTAGGTTTTTATAGTTGTGTAATAAATGTCATGAAATATTTAATAAAGATTTCAATGGAATCGATAGTAGTTAAGTTTTTGGTTTTAATTAAAAAATTGAAATAAAGGTGAGCTAAGCAATTTTATATAAAATCTTATGAATGACATTTACTGGTTTGGAATAAAAATGGGTTGAAGAAGAAAGGTTTAGCGGTATAAGCTATTAGTACACTTTTGCTATTATAGATACAAATTCATTGCCCAATTCAAATTAAAAAAAAAACTAAACTTTTATTAAAATTTCATTTTCGATTTTAGTGACAGGATTTCGGAGGAATTGAATTTGTAAAGTTGTATGCAAGGATTTGTTTTTATTTTTACTGGGTTGAGGCGAAAAAATGTTTTTTGACAGAAAATAATGTTCAATGAAAAAAAAAGTTACGCATACACCATAGGGACCAAATTTAATTTATGTGAAATATCTTAAATTGGCTACATCGTTCACAATTTGTTTTCATCTTAAAGATCATTTATTATCATATGGAAGCAGACAACATAAATCATAAAATAATTTGTGTAATATTTTGAAATACAATAGTATTGGAGTTAATAACCAAAAAAAAAAAAATTTGAAATTAAAAAAAAAATTTATTGCAAATAAAAAAAAAAATGCATAAGAAAAATATTTATTGCAACTTGAAAACATTTGCATAAAAAAAAATTTATTGCAACTGAAAAATATTTGCATTGAAAAAAAAAAAAATATTATGTAATTGCAAATAAAAATTATTTGCATTACAAAACAAATTTATTGCAAGTGTAAAAAAAATTGCATTGAAAATAAAATTACTATTGCAAATGAAAAAAATTTGCATTGAAAAAAAAATTTATTGCAAAGAGTGTGCATGTTTTTTCTCGAATTTCCTACAATTTCGAATATTTGAATGCAGAAAATTTTATATTTGCATTTTTTTTTTTTATGAAAATATGTATTTGTATTTGCATTAAAAATTTTATTTTCAATGCAAATATTTTTCAGTTGCAATAAATATTTTTTTTTCAATGAAAATATTTTTTATGTTCAGTAAATATTTTTTTTTTAAATTTGTAATGGAGAATGCATTAATAATAAAATGATTTTTTACAACCCTGAATGAGATACCGCTTAAATGATATTTTTTTCTTTGCAATAACTCAGTAGCTGGGCATTTTATCTTTTTCCATGTTTTACATAAGTCGAAGCTCGAAGAAAAAAGTTCATGTTTGTTAATTGTTGGTCACTATGGTGTATGCGTAATATTTATTTTCTATACAAAACTCAAAAATTTAATATACATTTTTTTATCACTCACCAACTAACTATCTTCAAGAGTAATTATTACTGGAAAAATACAAAGCATTTAATCAAAATTAAAATTTAACCCCGATTTAGATTAGCAAAAGATTTGGTCACCCAACTTCAAGAATATAATATTCATATTCCTGAGATTTCATTATTTCTTGAAAGTTTTCCTTGAAAATATCAAATTTTGTTACTTTCTCAAGTACCAATAAAATCAGTAACTAGTGGTGATTCCTTAAAACTAAAAGTTTATTTTATTCTATTTTACACTCAAATTTCACAAAATACAACTTTCATATAACTTTTAAGATTTTAGGAAGTCATATGTACGACTTTTCCAAAATAATTACCTGCCCTCCTTTTCTTAAAGTTTTCAATTTTCTAAGTTTTCTTACCAACACAAATTATATACATTCGCCATCAGACATTAACACAACTTGCCACAATACATGCCAAGAAGAAACCACTCAAACTTCAAATTGCTCACGACGACGACGAAGTGAGTGCACTTTTCCTTCATCTCTCTCTCGAACCCCGAAAACCTAAAATCGTGCGGTTAGTTTCCTGTTTGGAAACTTTCAAAACGTGTTAAAAAGTTGTATATATATATATATGCAATGTGTTGCGTTTGCTCTAGGGCATTATTATTGTTGTATGATGATGGGTTTGTAGTGGGTAGATACACTCAACTCATGTTGAAAATTTCGATTTTGAAAATTGGAAGAAATAAATTTACAGTTTGAAAAAGTTTCTCAAGGAGAGTTGTATGATGTTGTATGAAATAAAAAAAAAATATCGTGAAACTCAGGATTTTTTTAATACTTGGCAACGATACGGAAATTGTGTTTTTTTGACCCTAAAAAAAAGGATACATAGTGAGTGGAGGATATACATTTTGTATAAGAATTTTTATGAAAATATCAACTCACAAATAATAATATTCATTCAAATCCATTGCTGAAAGGTATTCAATAATTTTAAGCAAAAAATGTCAGAACAGAAAAAACACAACTCAAAATGTGCAGTGTTCATAAAAACTAATTTAAATAAACTCATTTTCCTGGCAACCGAAAATGAAATTTTATTTTTTTTTATCAACACCTAGTTGGCCAGTTCAAAGGACACAAAAAATATCCACAACATGATTCAAGAGATACTAAAAAAATTGGGTATTAAAAATTTAATTAGTATTTTTTTTGTATTATATCAAAAAGCAATTGGTTTAAAATTGATGTTTGCTTACCAGCAACAGTAATTAAAACTAGAAATAAAAAAATTCTCTATAATGCGTTAAGTCTATAATAGTAGTGTTATTTTAATTAAATATTCAATAATAATTAGCTGCTTGCAGAGGGAGTTTTTAATGATATTAAATATTATACAATTAAAATCACATACAAAATATAATTTTTTTGTTGTTGCTTTAAATTTATTAACTGAGGCTTTTTTAATGGAAATTACATGTCATCACACACAAAAAATAGAAACAAAATTTCTATTTATTTAGAAGGATTACATTTAATTTTGTATTTTAGCACTTTTTTGATAATTTTTTTTTGTTTTTTTACAAAATTTTATTGATAATTTCTCACACATTTGCTGGCGTAAAGATTTCAACCACATTAAAAATCGATTATTTCAATTAGTAACAAACAAAACAAAAATTACAGAAATAAAATTATACACAAATGGCAAAAGAGCTTTGTGTAATTAAAAAAATAAAATGCAATTAAATATGAAAACTGTTTTTAAAATTAAATCATTTACATTATGCAAAAAAAGTGTGTTAATGTATGAACTTTTAACGTAAAGTAAATGTTTATACATCATTTGTGTTATTTTTTTTTTGTCGTTGTTTGTTGATTAAATAAAATCTTTTTGTGACTTATTGTTTTTAACACAGAAAATGATTTAAAATTGCAGAACACATAATTGCTCTTACAGTAATCCTGATTACGTAATTTAACACATTAATACGCATTAATTGGAGTTTTTTTTTGTTCTGTTAACTGCTCTATATTCGAATTTTTAAATTTTTAAAGTAATAAGAAAATTTAATCGTTAAGATACAAATTTACAAGAAACGCATTTGAGGATAGTTGCTTAAAAATTTCAGCTTTGTAAGTAAAATCATTAAGCTTGCAAACCTCTGATTCTAAAACTACCTATATTTAGATGGTTCCTCGATATTTACATATGTATTATTGTTTGTACTTGAAATTGTTTTTTTTTTTTCAATACCAATATTATATAAAATTGTCTATATTCCAAATTCAGTATTTTATCCGATCACTACGGCGTATACGTAATATTTTTTTCAAAATCTTAAACAGAAACAAAGATCTAACCTGGGGGTGCGACCATCTTAATAATTTTGTTGGTCGCTAAAATCGAATCCGAAATTCATTTAAGTGTAACCAAACCATACCACATCACGTCAGGCTTTCGACATAACTTCAGAAAAGATTTTCGTTTCAATGTGTTTGTAAACACTTTTTGAGATTATTCAGAAAACATGATTCGAGTGAAACAGACTTTGAATACAATTTAAGCGACCCAAAAAATATATTTAACACAGTTGCACAACTGCTCAAATTTTTTTTATGTTTTGGGATGTCAACATTGAATATTTGTTTCAATGAATTGACCACTGCAAAAGTGAATAGAAAGTGCTTCGCTTAATTTCTACTATTAAAATATATATTACAAAAAAAAATCGCAAAAGTCATTATTTGTTTAAAGTTATTAGATTTTTGTTGATGCATGTTTTGAAAAATAAAAAAAAATATCAAAATCTTAAGAACAATATTTCAAAAAAATCCCATTCTCGAAAATTTATAAAATTATTTTCATAAATTTTATTTTGTGACTAGCACAGATAAAAAAGTCTCGTTGCTTGTAAGAATTAATTTAAGAATTTAAAGAGTCTTTAAAATTACCTTGAGTGAAAGAGTCTTTTTTTTAGGAAAGCTAATTTTCAGAATAAGTTAAAAAAAAAAACTGTAGCAAAAACAAATTGGTAAAAAATCTGTCATAAGCCAATAAATCTTGGCAGTCTATAAAAATATTATGGTTGAAAGGGTTTTTGTTTAAATAAGAGTCCCAAAAAAATCAATAGTAGGAATATTCTATAATTTTTTTTAATGCTAACGGGTGTTCTTTTGAGGTAAAGAGAGAATTTGGGCTCATTTCAAAAGCTACATATAAGAAGTAATAATAACATTGGTCAACAAAATTTAACTTTTTTTTGCCACAAGAACCAAAGTATACTTTTCTAGTATTTTTTGGGGTGTTGAATCCGAATCTGAAATCAGAAAAATTTGATTGGCCTCCGTTTTTGAAATATTACTGCTATAAAATGATAAAAAATGTCATTTTCGCTGTTTTCGAGGTTCTGTTCTTATGTGGGGTAATTCATTAATATTATTACTAGATTTTGTTGGTACTTGTTTGCGAGAAACTGAAATCAAGTGTAAAGTCAAGTGCACAAATTTTGAAAAAAAAAATCTTTAAAAAGATTGATGTGGTTTAAAAATGTCATTAAAGCCCTAATTAGGAAACTAAAATATTTCAAAATTCGGTACTTAACAGTTAGCATTTTTTATGGTGCTTAAAAAAAATTATATCCCAAAATCCTTTAAGAGGCTCTGCAAAAAAATAAAATTTGAAATGAATAGATCTATATCTGTCTAAGCTGTAACTTCCCTTACAGACTGATATAATATATCAAAATTAAATTAAAATGTTATCTAAATTATATTTTGTTACGTACTTATGCACTCGATCTATAATTTCTCTGTAAGTTACAAGTAAAAACAATGATAAAATGCTTACTATGCAAAAAAAAAGAATAGTCAACCTGGCTTTAAAAAAAACATAACGCATTATGCTCTTATATTCCTTTTTAAGATGCACTAAAAAAATTACTTGCTCTTCCATTTTAAAAGTTGGTTGATATTATTTGAGCAATAAAATGTATGCAAAAATGAATTCCATAATTTTAATAAAAATATCAAGAAGGTCGGTATGCTAGGTAAGTTGTCTTTTTACATAAAAACTACATAAACTTAAACTGCAATAAAAAATAACTATAAAAAAACACAAGAACATAATAACTCCAATATTAAACTCTTTTAGAGAACTTCTATACAACCGTTTGGAATCATCCACCCAAACAGAAAAGAGGAAAAGGAATGAAATTTCTTGGAATTTATATGCCGTCATTTGCATAAAAACTTTAAAACAACATTTCATATACAAAACTAAAAAAACAAACACACACACACAAACACAGACTGGATAAAATAAAAAGTAGGTATATCCAACACTGAGTGATGAGACGCTATGAGTAATGAGTTCCTGGTGGAAAAACGGTTCATCTGGGGAATACTTTGTTTTTTATCCTGGACAGAAATTATTATTATTGCATAGAATTTTTTTCTTTTTTTTTTAGTTTTTTTGCTTGAAAAAGTTATGTGAGTGGTTTTAGAGTTGCTTTAACGCCTTTAGCGTTTTTTTTTTTTACTATTCTCTTCATTTTTACTTTGTATTTCTATTTTTAATAGCAAAAGTGAATTAAAAATTAATTTAATAAAAGGGGTTTTTGTTGTTATTGTCTCCTTATATTAAATGAAAAGGATCTATTAGACTCTTTGGAGATGATTACTTATAAAATAAAAATACAAGAAGATTGAAATGTTCAGAGAAGAAAGGTGAAAATAAATGTCTTTTATTCGTTTTAACAAAGTTGACAGTAATAAAAGATCTACTGAACTAGTTCCATTATTACTAACTCTCATTTATTCCTTACAAAAGTGCAAAGTCCTTTTATTGGTCTAAATAAGTTTTTTTCTCCTTGAAAATGTCTCCAATTTGTCACTTCAATAATACTTCCCTTTCACTATTCTGCTCCCATAAAACTCATATAAGTATCCTATAAGCCTTGTTTCTATTCTTCTTCTATCTCAATTGAATTCCCCCTAAATTTATTGTTTGAAACAGATGACCATACAAATTCCATTTTTATTAGTTTCGTGAGCAAAGTTCCAAATTCTATGAGGGATTTGTGGAAATTACTCTCAGCGGAACCGGAACCAAATAATATAAAGTAATTTCAGCATTTTTCTGCATGTTTCACCACAAACAATGAGAGTAGGCTTATGTTCATAAATGTCGTCAAGCTTATATAAAAAGAAACAGAGTCTTCTCACGTTCACATAAGATTTAATGCTTATTAACCTTTTTAAATACAAAATATCTTCGTCGTTCTTAAAAGCATTTATATGGCGCAAGGCTAGTGTCAACAGTTCATCAAGTATATCCTTCTTTTGTGTGTGTTTTTGGCTCGAATAAAACATCCCTTTGGTGTGCCTATTTCTATAGGTTGTATATTCAAGCTTTGTGGCCATATGTGAAAGTGTTCTTCTTTCCAGCCAGATGATGCCGTGTTTTTGGGTATGTTTAATTACTTGTTTTTTTTTTTCTCTTTTTGGAAGCTTTAATATGTCACCATTTTTTCTTTCTTAAATGGAAATATACCAGCAAGTAGAAAGCCCAAAAAGGAAATTCCTTTTTTTTTTACTTGGCATGAGTAAACAGTTTTATGAGCTTTTCCTTTAACCGAAGTAGCATATGGTGTGTAGTGTAGAGGTACTTAAATGTTTTTATATTATATGCACAGTCAAGAAAACATATAGAGGAAAGTGCGCCCGTAAAATGTTATAATTATTTGAGTGTAACGTGTCTTAATTATTGTTTGCATAAGGGTTGTTAAGAGTATGTCCTAAGCAGGGAATATAAAAGTGCTTATTGAGCTGTAAAGTATTTTATTTTATCATATATTATGGGTTCATAAAGGCTAGATTGGTGCAAACAATTTAGTATACATAAAACTATTAAGGAAACTACCTTTTTTTTTTAATGCAAGTCAATTGGCAACACTATTTCAATAAATTACAGGTACCTAATTGACGTGAGAACATTAGCATACTAAAACAAAAATAATACTGACCAAATAAACAAAAATTGCTTATCTCATTAAAATTTGAAATAAATGTTCATTTATGATAAGAATAAAGAATCAAAAGAGTCCATAAAAATAAATTGGTAAGAAAGGGCTTTTTTTTATACTTTACTTACGATTGCGATAACAATTTTCAACTTATTTTATGCACTTGTTAAGATATTATATTCACTTATTGATTTCATGCAATAATTTTTTACATTTGAAGTGCAGCGAAAAGAAATTTGCTCACACTGGTGAACGATCAGTAGATTTCGGTTTCAAGGGTTTTTCATGATACGAATTCTTTTTAGATAAAATTTTTTGTAAAAAAGAATTTAAAATTTTCAAAATATTTCAAATAAATATCCAAAAACGGTATGATTTTTTTTTTCAAAATTTGATTTTTTTTTAAACTCTCAAAAGTTTGATCTTTCAGAACAGGAAAACTGGTGAGTAAATGAATCTGTTAATTTAAAAATTTATTTCAGGTTCATTATTAATGCAAAAAAAATCTTTAACTTAATTTTAATCATTCTATTCATAGGTACAATGGCGGTAAATGTTCTAAAAAAAAACCTTAAAAAAGAAAATTATTGACCAATAACTTCATCAGAACAAATTTTTACATTTTCTTATGACAAAAAAAAAAAAAACAAAAATTTTAAATTTTGGTTTTATGGTATATTTTTTTCGACTTCGAGAAAATTTTTTGAGCAAGGGTTAAAGGGTCTTTTATTTTTTTTTTTTTTTAAACAGGAAAAAAATTGTTATAAGTGTCAACAAATTAATAATTTTTTGATGTAAAGTCATTATTTAAGATGTTAGCAGAATAAGCAAAAAAAAAAAAAATAATTCAAAACATGTGGTTATTTTTCTTGTTTCTCTGTGCAAAGCATTTTGTATAAAAAAAAACTGAGTTTATTTTTTGTTCCATCAGAATAGGTAAACATAAAGAATGATGTAAAAGTGGTCCATGAAGTGATTTAAAACCAAGTTCTTCTTAAAAATGTATTTTAATTATTTTATTATTTGTATAGTGGACTTTTTATTCATAGAAAAATAACAAAACCGTCCAGGAATTGCATTGTTAAATCTCTTTATGCAATCTATCTGAAGCTCTTCCCTAAATTGTTAAATGGTGGGTTAGGAAATATTTTTGTCTAAAAATCGACGATCACAAATTTTATCGGTACGGGCTAGCCATTTCCAAACATTTTCAACAAGGTTCAGGTCTGTTTTCTATGGCAGATACTGAAGTACTTCCTAATTTTGCACTTCCTCCCAATATTTTACATAACATTTTTGGTGGGAGAAGGCGTGGTCATGTTGAAAAATCCAGTGCCTATACTGGTTCACAAATACTAGAGAAATAAGGAAAAGTTTCTTGAATATTAATTTACAAATAATTGTGGCCATTATTCACGTTTTGAACACATTATCAGTATTATCATAGTAGATTACTTTTTTCCATGCCTTAACACTTCTTTTTCAACTATAAAGTGGTTTCTCCTTTCGTAGGATGTACAACTGATAGTTCAACTCACCTAGGACATCAAAATATAATTTTCGTTGATCCAAAAATAACAAGAAATACCACTCTAGTGGTAAAGGATTTTAAAAACCTTAAATGTATACAATTCTGTTCTTGGTTTAGTGATGGTGCCTTTTCAAAATTCAGCCATTTTAGATGATTGGGACTAATTACCATTCCATTTACTGTTCTAAAATTACAAATAATAACTGTTTTTCACTTTTATTCTTGTCGTTAAACCACCACAACTATTATCTTTAACTATCAAAAACAATAAGACCTTTTTAGGTCACACAGCACTATGGGGGACAAACGATTAATGAACATTTTTAAAAAGTTGTGTACCTATTCTGATGAAAAGGAGTGTATTTTGAAAATATTTAAAAAACACTATTTTTAAAATTAGTTCATAGTAATAGTTCACACTGAATATTATAATTTGAAGTGAAAATTTCAAGTGTCATTAGGGGTATTCATGAAACGGTTTAAACTCTGGGTAAACCTGTTAAAATGGTTAATGTGGTAAACGAGCTTTCAAACTCATAAAAAAATTTGACACATTTACCACGTTTACTAGGTTTACCCACAGTTTACACAGCTTCATGAACCCCTATTGTTCCTAGTTACTTATTTTATGTTTTTGATTATATTTTAAGTGTATTACTCACTTCTTTTCTTAACAGTTTCTCAGATTCGTCAAAATAAATTGGGATTTGTTTTAAGTAAATATTTGTCAGAACATTTATGAATGTCAAAATTTAGGTAGGTACCTTACCCTCTAAATTTTTGTTAATTTACTCCAACAAAACAAAAATACTGAAAAGTCAAATTGAAAGAATTAATTCCATTAATCTCAAAAACTTTTTGATTCGAAAAATTATTTCAAAACTATTCCACTCGAAAAGACAAACATACAGAACCAGAGAGAATGCGAGCACCATCATAATTTCTTACAAGCAGCAATTTAAATCAATTTATGTTTGAATACCCCAATCCCAAACAAAATTTTTCAGTAAAATAAGTTCATTGACGTCGTCGACTCACATCCTTTCTCACTTTGAACTAATAAAAGGGAAATAAATAAATAAACAATACAAACAAAAAAAGAAAAACTTTTCGATTATATTCAAAAAACTTTTCAAAAATGTTCTGCTTTCGGTCAAAATTCATTCTAGCTGAAGTTCAAACACTCAAATGTTAATTCAGTTGTATTCAAATTATTTGGCATTGCTGCCAGTTTGCCTTTGTAAATATTTTTTGTGTATAAAGAAAAATATAAAAACATAAAAGGAAATAAAATTCTAAATTTCACGGTTATTTTGTTTGGGATTTGTGTGGTTTTTAATTATTCTTTATGTCTGGACTTGGAATTACAGTGGAGAAAGAAAAAAATCAAAAAAGTTTTTTTTTCTTTCTCTTTTATATTCACAGTTGGGGGCTTACATAAATTTATTGGTTTTTTTCTTGTTTTTCAATGAGTTCACTTGGCTATTAACACTCTTAGTCTATGTGTGTGCATAATTCGTTTCAGCCCGTTGATAGACCCTGTTCAAAAAGAGAGCTATAAGGAAACTCATTTTTTCTTGTTTTCGAAAAAAGTAATTTCCACTGATTTATTGCATTGGTGTGGATTGAGGTATTTATTTTTATTTGGTACTAAATGTTGGGCCTTTTTTTTTCATTTCCTTATTTATTTAGGAAATGTTGTTGGCTGTTGTACATTTTAGCACTGTAGGTGGTATGATTTTGTTTAGCGAGGATTTTTATGGCGAAAGTAATTGAAAAATGCTAAGTAAATAGCAAAATTGAAAGGAGGTGTAAAGTGATTTTGTTTTTTCTCTTTATTGATGGAATGTAAAATGAACTCAGATTTATACGTTTATCAGCTGAAATTAAGTGTCAATTAAAAATGATTTCTTCGCTTGAAAAAATAAAGATTATCTATGTTCTTTTTAAGCTTTTAAAGTACCTACTTGTACCATAAGGTATGTAAAAATTTTGATTAAAAATTTCAAACTAGTTTTCTAAGTTTAAAAACGTTTGGTTTGTCAAAGCCAAAAGCAACAACAATTTCAAAGACAAACAAGAACAATTTCAATACAAAAACTTAGGAAGCCATTTTTTTCTTTCATCTGACAGTTCTCGATACAGACTTTCTGCTTATAATACTACCTTCTTTTCTTATACCATGCTACTTGTTAATAGTTAATGCCTTTGAATTTTTTTTTTTTTTTCAAAAAGTAAATTTTCATACCCCAACGAGGTAATTTCAAAAATGAAATTCGTTCATACTCAAAATTTGATTTAAAATGATAGTTAAACTGGCATGGAAATATTAAGAACTTCCTAAAAGCATTAAAATAAGCTGCGTTCCTAAGGGAACATTTATCTACTGCTAAGTACTTAAAACTACTTTGAACTTCTTTTGCTGTAATGAAAAAGTAGTTCAAATCAGCTTTAAGTACTAAGCAGTTAGATAAATATTCCTAAAGGAACGTATAGCTATAGTTATAATATAGAAGTGACACCGAAAAAAAAAAAAAAAAATCCATTATGAATGAGAATTGGCGCACAGTTGCCTCAAAGGATTATGTCTTCGATAGCCAAAAAATCCATGAAAATTATATTTATAATTTGTTTTGTTTTGTTTATTTTTTGTTTTTGTAATAACTATTTAATAGATTTAGTTAAAACTTGGTAGTTATGTGTTTAGGAGTTTCGCTAGAGGAAAAAATTTAAGTGTTTTTATTTTTGGGACAAAATTAACGGTTCTTGCCATACAATATTTTCTAAAAAACGGCTCTACCTAATGATTTCTTTTACAAAACAGGTCCTACTTTTGCTATAAAACATATTTTTTGGTCCGTTTTAGTGGTATACCTGTCATATAGAATCGCTTTCTTAATTTCTGGCTTTTTTCTTAATAACATAACTGATTTAGACAAAAATTTGTATGCAAAAGGTTCTGAGTAGCCGTAACATTATAATGAATGCAAATTTCCAAAACTCTCAATTTTGAATTTTTTAAAAATATATTTTATTTTAAAATCTTTTTTTTTTGAAAATTTTTAATTTTTTAATAATAATTTTTTAAGAATTATATCTATATATTTTTTTTAAATTATTTTCAAAATTATATTTTAGAAAATATTTTTTAAAAAAGGTTTAAAAAAAAATTCTAAAAATTCTTTTTTAGAAACATTTTTTAAAAACATTTTTTAATCCTTTTTTACATTTTCTATTGAAAGATTAATGATAAAATTTAATTGAACTTTTAATTTCTTGATGCTAAAAAGTTTAACATTTTAAGCACCTTTTACCATAAGAGCAAGTAACGAGCGACCCAGCCGTTAATTTTATATTTTTAAAGGTTTTAAAATTTTTATGCAATACTTAAAATATTGGTTCTGGAAAAACTGCTCCAACAATTATTTTTGTCGTCAAATTTTTTTTATTTTTTCGTTCTTTTTTTTATTTTTTAATATTTTGTTAATTTTCTTTTTTTCGTTACCAACATTCGAGTGTGTTTGGATACTAACTTGTGTATAATTTTAGACTTTGGAACTTTAAATTTTAAAATAAAAAATAAAAATATGTAAACTGACAAGAAAAGAGTAAAGTAGGATGGAATTTGAAAGTAAAATTCAAAGAAGAGTCTTGACTTCTCGTACAGGTTGATTCAACGACTAACAATCATTATATTTATTTATATATAACATTTCTTAGTAAAAAAAAACTGTCTTCCCCAACTTTGAATCTTTAATCTCTTCTTAAATGATTTTCAACTTTAAGTAATTTATTATTTTATTCAAAAAGATTATTTTAATATTGAACGTCAAACTTAATCCTAATATTTTCAAGAATTTGGTGGGTGTACTAGTATTATAATATTTACCACACATGATTCCACAAAAATTTCTTATTCCATTATTTTGTGTCTTCCATGAAGGCATTTGAGTCAGAGACTTGATGAATAAATAATGATACTAATTGACAACTTTCATTTTCTTCTTCCCTCATACATTCTTCCAAATTTTTCATAAGACCCACAAAACCGTCTACCTTTACCTACATATAAATCGACAAAAGGTTCTTATACACAGTTGATAAATTATTTATGTATTTATACAAAAATATTTTGTTCTCATGTGTCTGTGTTTGTGTGAAGTGAAAGTAATTGCATTTCCTAAAAATAAATATCTATTCGAATGTGAATAATAATATTTTTGTGTGTATTTGTATGCGTGATGATATTTTTATTACAATTTCAAGGTTAACCCTGATAGAACTTTAATTACAACTGGGATTTTGTGTGTTTTTTTTTATATATATTTTTGTTTTACGAGGAAAAATCATTGGATTCTATGAAATATTTGTTGGGTTGTAACAAATCAATAATTCATTCAGATGAGATTTTCCAAATAAACAAATTGAAATCCGCAAATCAAATTTCCGTTTTTACAGGAGACGTTATATTAAAATTAATCCTTGTTTCCAATTAACATCAAAACTGGCAGAGACAAAATTCCCCGAAAATGCCAGGTAATCTTTTGTTATCCTCTTGGAAATTGCAGATTAATAAAGACGTTATACCTCAAAATTAATAGCAATTGTGCAATAAACATCAACACAAAAACAGAAACTTTGCTATATGCATCCTGCTGATGAATCCTGGCAACTGCTGTTGTGACACATTCAATGATAATTTTCTTCCATGGAAAAAGCTCAAGATAGAATATATCCTGCATTATGGCATCCTGCATCTATGTAAGAATATACCTTGAAACCAATTTCACTCAAGTATTTTGCTATTTGTTTTAGTGGCATTAATCTTTTGTTCTTGAAAAACCCAACGCATATAAGCGACTTATTTATATGTGTATTAACATTTTCATCATCACACACACATACCACACCATCATTTGGGGGAACAATCTCTGTCATTATGGCATATTCAACGATCTTCTGTGAAACCACATCTATTTCGCCTTATGCTGATGTGAATGGAGGCAGTGAATGCTGCTTGCTTAAACGCACTTCAATCAAGCTGTGGAGTATGCTCTAACATCCTCTCACATTCTCACTCAAAAAAATATATATATATTCTGGGAAGGGGACTGTAGTTTGTGTGGCTCTCGGGAAAGATTCAAATACTCGTTAGCTGTGGGAACAAAAACAATGAAAAGGATGTGGCTTTCCGAAAATTATCGTATTCAAGTTCAAAAATAAGTGAAATGCACCACGAATGGTTGCATGAACTTGCATATTATGGTAAAGTTTAAGGGTTAAGGGTTTAAAGTTGTGAGAAGTATAATACCACAAGAAAAATATTAAAAGAAAAGTTTTTTTTTTATTTCTTGGAAAAAGTGAATGTGAATTATAAAAAAGTAAAGTTTAATATCGTATGGAAAATTTTTAAATTTCATTTATCTCACTAAAGTGCTTTAAATATCATGAGTTTTGGAATTAAATTTGTTATATTTTCTTAATTAAAGTATAATCTGTGGAGGACAGTAACCCTCCCCCACCCCTTTTTCAAACAAATCGTTCTCAATCTTACATTTATCTTTAACTGACATCTTTTTTCTTTTGAAACTTTTAAGTTGCCCTTTTAGTACCTTATCTCAAATATGCATCACGAAGAAAATGCACAAACAAACAAAATCTTGACATGTGATTTGGAACGAAAGGCATACCTTTCAACATACGTATATATATACCAAGTTCATATGGGATATGTCATCAACAAGCTCGTCTATATGCAAGAACTTCTTTTATATATTGCCTCTAGTTTTATATTGAATGTGTTCTGCTGCTGCTGCTGCAAGGACCAACAAAAAGAGCTGCACACAAAAGTTGAAAAGTTTACATTTTGATGACTGTTTGCATGCATACATACATACAGTTGTGTTCAAAATAATAGTAGTGGCTGCATCAAAAAAACATTTTTTATAATTACGATGCTTCTACGGTTAAAAATTTAGTTTCTTTGATGTCAAAGTTTGTAACGGTCAATTACTGATAAATGTATCATAGTTTTAAAATGAAAAAGAAGGTTCCAAATAATTTTTCATTGACTTTTGGTTGTTCTTTCTAATTTGACCTGTTCAAAATAATAGTAGTTAAAGTTATTTTTGAAGAATTTAAAAGCGGTTTATAACATAGAATATTTATTTTTGGTTTAAAAGTAAGTACTCATATAATATGAACAATTTTTCAACAAAAAACGATTTGTTTCGGTTTTAATCTATTTAAAGTTCGAAGAGCAAAACACTGCAGTTCGGATAGCGGAAACTTTTACGAAAGCTGCTTGAAGAAGGGAAAACCTACTTGGAAATTCAAGGTTTTATGAGGATGCTCCCCTGCAATGGTAGCCAATGCAATAAACTCAACGAAAAACCCCAAACGCGCGGTAGAAAAAGAAAAAAGACCGTCGTAGATGACAGGCGTACTGTCCAGATGAGCAAAGTTGAGCCTTCAGCATCGTCGTTTCAAATCCAGAAGGCTTTAAGCCTGGATTGCAGTGCAGTGAACATTCGGAGGCGACTGTTAGAGACTAATTTGTACGCTTGAAGTCCACGAAAAGTTCTGTGAAACATGTTAAAAAGCGTATCCAGTTAGTAAAAGATTACCTAAACTGGCCAGCGAAGTAATAGCGTAACATATTGTTTACTGATGCGAGCAAATTTGTCCTCTTTGGTGGTACTGGATCTCCAGAATACGTCCGACGTCCACCCAATACGGAATATGTTCCAAAGTATACGACGGAAAAAGTTAAACATGGAGGGTCGAAAATTTTAGTATTTTAACATATTTCTTTGTTAACAGCGGTACTTTATGTGAACTTCAAGCGTACAAATTAACCTCTAACAGTCGCCTCCAAATGTTCACTGCACTGCAATCCAGGCTTAAAGCCTTCTGGATTTGAAACGACGATGCAGAAGGCTCAACTTTGCTCATCTGGACAATACGCCTGTCATCTACGACGGTCTTTTTTCTTTTTCTACCGCACGTTTCGGGTTTTTCGTTGAGTTTATTGCATTGGCTATTATTGTAGGGGAGCATCCTTATATAACCTTGAATTTCCAAGTAGGTTTTCCCTTCTTCAAGCAGCTTTCGTAAAAGTTTCCGTTATCCGAACTGCAGTGTTTTGCTCTTCGAACTTTAAATAGATTAAAACCGAAACAAATCGTTTTTTGTTGAAAAATTGTTCATATTATATGAGTACTTACTTTTAAACCAAAAATAAATATTCTATGTTATAAACCGCTTTTAAATTCTTCAAAAATAACTTTAACTACTATTTTTTTGAACAGGTCAAATTAGAAAGAACAACCAAAAGTCAATGAAAAATTATTTGGAACCTTCTTTTTCATTTTAAAACTATGATACGTTTATTAGTAATTGACCATTACAAACTTTGACATCAAAGAAACTAAATTTTTAACCGTAGAAGCACCGTAATTATAAAAAATGTTATTTTGATGCAGGCACTACTATTATTTTGAACACAGCTGTACATGTGTATGAGTGAAGTAATAGAGAGCTTCAAGGCATTTGGGGTATATATACGAAAGAATCTAAATTGAGCCATATGAGATTGGCCATGGCAGACAGAGTTGATTTTTCTATGGGGAGAGCTTTGTGATAGTTCATTGATGGTGATGAACGATATGACATTGTCAAGTGTTTCACCATCATAGAGAGTCAAACCAAAAGTGCCATAAAAAGAAACTTAAAGGCATGAAGTCATTGATATGCAATAGCTCTTATTCTTTTTTTTTAGGGATACTGAGCTATTAAACCATACATTCAATGATGTTTTCTTTTTTTTTTAAGTTGTAGGTACATATTTTGAAAAATGAATGAAAATGATGATATCTGTATGTTCATACTAAAGACGTTTAAAGTTTTTTTTGAAAGCTTTACTATGGAAAAAGTAGTTATTAAATCGGACTGGAGAAATAAATCAATAGCATCAAGTCGAGCTTAAAACAGATGATGTAGATGTAGGCGGATGTAGTCTTATGATGTGGGTTTTTTTTCGTGGTCAGATATTTGTTAATTGGTTAAAATCAATAGAAAAATATGTCAAGAAAATTTTCTCGATATTTTGCCATCCAGTTTCAAAAAAATTAACTTATTTTTACTTGCGATATAGGTACTATATATCAAGTTATGCATTCGTAAAAAAAAAGTTGAGATAACATTTTTCCATGACATTACGATGGTAGACAATGCCAAAAAAGTGGGTCCCGGAAGACCGTCTGTCTGTAAACGAGCCTACAGCCTAAACGGATGGACCAATTGATGTCAAACTTGGTATGTGGCGTTATTTGGCGACTCTCCAGAGGGGTTTTTGGAATTAATTTTTTTGGACCAAAAATAACGGTACTTGTCTTATACCGATTTTAGTAAAATTAAAATATCTCAAAAACGGCTATAACGATTTTGTTTAAAAAATTCAAGTGTTAGTTTTAAGCTAAGGTCTATCTTTTAATGAAAATTTTTTTTTTTGAAAATCATTATTAACGATACCTGCCATAGAACCGTTTTTTTCAAATTCGATTATCTCCGAAACCACTTATTCGATTTCAACGCAACTTTTTGTGAAGAAACATTTACATAATTTAGATATAAACCAAAAATAAAATTTCCAACAAAATAATTTTTGGATTTTTAAACAAATTTTGAAATTTTTTTTTGAAAAATAAAATTTTCGAAAACGGGACATTGAATTTTTTTGAAATTTTGTTTTTAGATGTTGATTAGTGATTTTTACAAAATGGTATACCAATTTTATTTTAAAACTTTTTTTCCAAAAAATTATTTATAAAACATTAGTTTTTTAATAAACGGCTCTAACGATTTTGAAATTTTTTTTCCTAAAAATGCATCTTAATGTATCAATCAAAACTGCATACTTGTTTTCGAGGGCAATTTGATTTCAGATTTTATTTTATTTTTTTAAAAAACGAATTTTATTTTTTTTCAAATTTCTATATAAAAAGTCTTAAAAATTTAAGCAACTTTAACTCTAAAAGCAAGTTCGTGCGACCCAGTCGTGCATTTTATTTTTTAAGTTTTTATCCCAATAATATTATCAGTGATTTTTTTTCTTAAAAAGTTATTGACACATGACTTTCACCCCCTCTAGGTCCCTCATTTTGTGATAAGACGTATATTTTTAAAGTTTAACTGCAAAAAGTGGTTGAAACTTAAAAGTAAGTCTAAGAGAGTTAAAAATTTCACTAAGCATAAAGGACTATGGACTAATTCCTATATAAAATCATCAAATTTCCATTTCCTTTTTCTCAAAAGGATGTTATAATGCACAATGTATGGGCTTATTCGTACAATATAAAATTTTAAATAAGAAATATGATGCTTTGTCAATTTTATCGGAACACATTGATCTAAAATATCAAACAAATAGAACTCAAAATAAGTATAAGCTTCTAAACTAAAAAAATTCATGTTTTCGCTTGAGAGCTTTCAAATGATTCAAACTAACAATGTAATATGCTTTTACAACTTAATGCTTTTTTGAAGTAATAAATTGGTTTAAAATCTGTGACAAATCCTGCAGTTTCCTAAATCCACAAACATTATTATAGGGGGTCAAAAGTCACAAGAACTTATGTATATCTCAAAATTGTTGTTTTTTGAGAAAATTTTTCCTAAGTTGTTTTTTAAAGTTTTGCTCAGCTACAAGTTTGTAAGATACATTTCTTTTTCTCTAAAACCTGCAGTTTTTAAGATATAAATTTTTGTGGCCTTTATAACTTGACACTAGGGGAGGAAGGAAATTTCAAGAATTTTCACAATTTGTTTGCCTGTTACTGGTTTTTGAAAAAAAATCTATTTTACTATTTCCTAACAAACTAAATTTAACAAAGAAAAAAACTCTCAAAAAGACTCCAAACTGTTATACCATTACTAAGAAAGCTTTATATTTTCTTTTTTACGCTTTCTAGCTATAATAGAAAAATATAATAAATAATAATGATTTGTAGCTCGACACCACATGAAAGGGCAAGGCCTAGTGGCTTATAAGTTATAACTCTCCAATGTTTTTGTGTGAGTCTTATTAATTTGCAAGAATGGAAAAGGCTACGAATAAAAACTGAAAGCCTAAGTAGAAGAAGAGGCTAGTATTCGAAGATTCGAACGCAAACTTCTGGTGTTGTAAAAGTTTCCGTAAAATTTATTTATAAATCAAAAACGTGAAATTAATTTTTCGAAAACAAGACATTTCTTCTATAATACATTTTTAGATTTACTGTAACAATTATTGCTACATGCCGTTTGTAATGATTTTAAAATATTGTTTTTTTTATTAAAAATACAACTTAATAACTAATATATATCAAGCTGCATATTTTTTTTTTTCTAACCTCAAATTTATTTAAGAAACTGTATTTTCCTTTAAAACACGAATTATATAAATAATGTATGTAATGCTATCTACATATTTTCCAATACCGATTTTCAAAAAGATTTTTTTTTTCGAAAAATTTGGTTCCCAAAATACTGTTTAAAGTTTAAAATGCTTATAAGCGTATGTTAGGTAGATTTCTTTAAAAAAATTATTATTTAAATCCTTGCAATACATTTCTCTTATATGCATTATTTTGTAGGGTAGCATAAAACTCCATTATAGATTTCAATAACAAAAATAAGTACGGAGCTAACGCTTGCTGCTAAACTGTCAATTTCTATGGAAAAGGACATGCAATGCCATATTTAAATAAATCAATGTACTTCGTTGAAAAAAGAATCGCTTTTCTACCTAAATAAAAAATATAATCTAGAATGTAAAACTAAAACTATTTGTAAATGCAGTATTTCAATTAGCTTATATTAACATTTACTATCTTTCTTCTAAAGTGTAGGATTTGAGTCTATTAGGCAGCTTAATAGGCAAACATTTTTATTGACATTTTACCAAAAAATATAAAATTACAAATCATTTTAACCAAACGTGGAAATAAAAATTAACTGTTCAAGAAATAATACCCCATAGAACTCCAAAAAAGTTGTTTGAACACACGAATTGGGATCAAGAAAAAAAATTGGGGACTATATTTTTTTTTTTTTTATTTGCATCTCATTTTTTAAGCCTCTCGGATCATAAAAATTATAATAAGTATGATTTTAAACATTGCAACATTACTTCCGAAACTATGACTAACAACGAAATAAGATTTTCTAAGGTCTTATCACAAATTCGATCCTTTGGCTTTTGAAGAAAAAATAACGTAAAAAACACTCAACCATTCCCTCAAGCATTTGTATGTTGTTGTTGCAAGTTTCAAAATAAAATGAGAAAAAAAAAATGGAAAAAAGAATATTCAATTTGTATTGCGCTCCAACGATTGACACACAAAAAGACGAGTTTCGACAGCCAACGTTCCAAATAAGATTTTTGTAAACAACTCAAAAACATTCCCCAAGTGGTGCCACTCTCTACCCACTTTATTTATATGGAAGTTGCATTTGCAGGAGAGTGTATTTTTGTGTGTGTGTTTGAACTCGTGTATATATTGATTACTAGCCTTAGGGAATTTATGAACAAAAATTTGTTGTTTTGGATCCATTGCATAAAGTAAATCGCATTGTTGTTTCAACATGATTTATTATTGAAATAACTTTTCACTGATAGATTTGTGAATTTTTTATGATTTTCTCCGCCGTTAATAAAAAGTTTTTACTTTGTATTAAGTAAGTACAGGTAAAGTTAATATCTCTACAAAATAATTTTTCCCCAAAAGACAAGTTGACAAAAGTTACTGATGTTGATGGATGACGACATACAAATTTATTTTACATGCAAGCATGTAAAAATTACTCTTTCATTTTTCACCTAAATTAAAATTACTCAAGCTTACAAAATTACTTTCAAAACAATGAGTAACTTTATAACTAACTTTTTGGCGAATGTAAGCATCAACAAACTTTGATAGTTTTGTAAAGGGCTTCTTTAAATATTGATACAAAACCAACATGTTTCTATTTTATTTTTCTTGTTGTAAACTTTATTCTCGTGTACTTTTTCACTTTTTCAGTTTAAGCAATCAATTTTCAAGGATTTTTTTTTTTGGTTTTATTTTCCAAAAATAAAAAAAAAAAAAATACTTTTGCAACTCTTTAAAATATTGATACAAGTTTTTTGTATACTTTTTTTTCTGGTTATAAGTAAAAATAAAACTTTTCAATGTTCACTACTTGCTTACACTGTGTAGTTGAACAACTTTTTCAAGAGGTTCAGTTTTATATTATATATATACCTATTATATTAGAAGCCACGAGGAAGTAAAATTAATGTTTTCACAATGACTGGACATAATAAACTTTTTGAATGGGACTTTTTGTTGCGTGTTGGCAGGAACAACAAAATGGCTTTTTAAACTCTGAAAATCTATACTTGACTAGATTTAAGAGTATAACATTACTTGTCGAAAAGTACCTAAATTTTAAAAAGTTTTTTATATTAATGGTGATTTTGATGGCAATATTAATGGGTAGTAAAATGTGATGAAGTGTTTGATTAAAAGAACTTAAATGATGCGAAAATAAAATGTATTGTCAGCAATATTTTAGAGATTATTGAGGCTCTAATTATTCAATTTTTGTCAAACGACAGAAAAACATAGTTTTATATAAAATCTAGCCTTAAAGAGTTTAAATCAAAATTCGGTAACTTTTTGACATTATTTGAGTTTTTGACAAACACGTAAGAAAACAAACTATACATAATTAGAATTTTTGTTTTAATTTGTCGCATGAGACATTTATTTATACAAAAAAATGAAAATGTCATTTAAAATTTTGATTCTTGGAAGCAAAACACACTAATCTCCGAAAGTGTCACTTAATCAGTTTTTTTTTCATTTTTGACTGCATGAAGAGTGTATGTTTACAGAAATAAATGTCATTAAAGAAGACTAGATGCGCATTATTACTCTTAGTTGATGTGGCAATGTGCCAGGTATTATTTTTAAATAAATTAATCTTGGAATTACATTTTACACCTTAGAAATAAAAATTAATGTATTTTGTAGCGAGCGCATTTTTTTTCTTAGAAATTATGCGTAGTAGTTTTTTTTTTCCACTTAATTTTAATTTTTTATGGAAATAGACTGTTATTAAAGTTACAGCAAAACTACTTGGAATTTTTATTTGACTGTTTACCTTTGTGTGGGAATAAAAAATTCCACGTAATTTTAATAAAATATTATCTGTTTTCCAAAATAAATTATTAAAAACAAAACAAGAAAAAACAAAATGACTTCTTAGTAAAAATAATATAATGGTTAGAGCATATTAAAAAAATACGCATCATGAATGATATCACATAATTAAACTATATGATTTTACGCTCCCGGCAAAGAAAATATATTGAATTTAATCGATTTTTATAGACAAACAGTAAACAAAATTTTAATCTTTGTTTTCCATTTGTTTCCATTAAAGTTTACGTTTATATTTCTTTGAATGAATTAAAAATCAACAGAAGGCAACAACATGAATTTTTTGTTGATAAAATTGTTGTTGTTTTTTTTTTTGATTTCGTAAAATAGTACGCGACTTTGGTGTGGTTAAATTCGTTTATAAATATTTTTATTTTCAACAGTTGTAAAAGTGAAATTATTTATTATGGGATGCTTACTTATAAATAGTTTGTAACTAATTTCAAACAAAAACTACTCATCAAGGCTGTGGGACGGCACACAAATGAAAGCAATAAACTAACAAAATATTAAAAATAATTGGAATCCATTTCCATAACAATTGCTCAAAACAAAAAACTCATTTTTTTGAAAACACACATCATCACGTTATGGCTACTCAGACTCACGTGGAATATTTTTGAAATATTGAAGGAATAATTTTACCATACAAAAGTAGTAAATGTATCATATTGCTTGTTAGTTTGACTATAGTAGCCGACCGGTAGAAAAAGTTCTTGCTGAATGTTAAAAATTTTCTATACAAAAAATATCACTCATACGCCATAGTGACTCAGTTTGATGCCAGTTTGTATTATGTATTATAGACTAAATCTTTGTGAATTTTCTTTTTATACCTTAAATTGGGATATAAAGTGAAAGAAGTCTTCTAGCAAGTAGATGTCAATATTTAAATCATATTTAGTATCAATGCGATATGGGAACACCGCATAAGTAAATGGAAGCAAATTCTTTGCTAGAACGCTGGAATTTATTTTTATCTATAAAACAAAGTTATTTGGGTATCTCTTCTAATGTTTGATAATTTCCTATCATATTATTTGGGGGATTAAAAAAATCCAACAGTTTTAAGATCTGATTTTATTTAGTTAAAGACTAGTTACTATTTAGATGCTGATAAATGATTGCAAAGTTTAATAATAAAATAGCTTGAAATTAAAATCAAATATGATAATCTCAATATCGATTTTTCAAAAAAAAAAAAAAAAAACAAAACAAAACAAAAAAATTTAATCCAAAAATGTGTTTTTTGAAAATTATGTGAAATTTTAATTCAAACAAAATATTTTGATTATCACAAAAGTACCACCTATGTGCTTCATTGCACACAAAAATTTTAATGAAAATCTATAGAGCCATTTTTGAAATAAAAAAGCATGGTAAGTGAAGTCACCAATTTTAAATGAAGACTTAAAAATAAACATAATTTTTACTTGCGATATAGGTACTATAGGGCAAGTTTAGGATTCGTAAAAAAAATCGAACTCGAGATAACAATTTTACATGACATTACGATGATGGAGAATGCCAAAAAAGTGGGTCCGGCAATTCTGTCTGTCTGTCTGTCTGTCTGTCTGTCTGTCTGTCTGTCTGTCTGTCTGTCTGTCTGTCTGTCTGTCTGTCTGTCTGTCTGTCTGTCTGTCTGTCTGTCTGTCTGTCTGTCTGTCTGTCTGTCTGTCTGTCTGTCTGTCTGTCTGTCTGTCTGTCTGTCTGTCTGTCTGTCTGTCTGTCTGTCTGTCTGTCTGTCTGTCTGTCTGTCTGTCTGTCTGTCTGTCTGTCTGTCTGTCTGTCTGTCTGTCTGTCTGTCTGTCTGTCTGTCTGTCTGTCTGTCTGTCTGTCTGTCTGTCTGTCTGTCTGTCTGTCTGTCTGTCTGTCTGTCTGTCTGTCTGTCTGTCTGTCTGTCTGTCTGTCTGTCTGTCTGTCTGTCTGTCTGTCTGTCTGTCTGTCTGTCTGTCTGTCTGTCTGTCTGTCTGTCTGTCTGTCTGTCTGTCTGTCTGTCTGTCTGTCTGTCTGTCTGTCTGTCTGTCTGTCTGTCTGTCTGTCTGTCTGTCTGTCTGTCTGTCTGTCTGTCTGTCTGTCTGTCTGTCTGTCTGTCTGTCTGTCTGTCTGTCTGTCTGTCTGTCTGTCTGTCTGTCTGTCTGTCTGTCTGTCTGTCTGTCTGTCTGTCTGTCTGTCTCTATCTGTAGCTGCAGCCTAAACGAGTGAAGTGATTTTCTTTAAACTTGGTAGTTAGCAGTTTTTGGTGATTCCCTAGAGGGGAAATTGAAATTTTTTTTTATGACCAAAACTAACGGTACTTGCCATATAACGGAAATAGAAAAGTTAATTTTTTTCAAAAACGGCTCTAACGATTTTGATTTAAATTATAAGAACCAACTTTTAAAATAAAAATAATATTTTTTGTACAGTTATTAATGGTACCTGTCATAGAACGGTTTTTTTCGTTTCTGAATTTCTCGTACAACATTAACCCGATTTAAATAAAAATTTTTATACAAACGTGTGTAAGTAAAGATAATATTAAGAATTTAGAAAATTTTTAAAAAACCCATTTTTGGATTTTTAAAAAATATTTCAAAATTTTTTTTTGAAAAATCAATTTTTTGAAAACGGATCAATGAAAAATTTTGAAATTTAGTTTTTAAGTGTAAATTAATTATTTCTTAAAAATGGCATACCAACTTTTTTTTTGAAAAATGTTAAAAAATTTTTATACATAAAAAATTATTTTTTTAAAAAACGGCTCCTACAATTTTCGAAATTTTTTTTCTAAAAATACCTTTTTATACAAGAAATAAAATGGCATATTTGTTTTTTTTTTTCAGATAATTTAAAATGGAGTTTAATTAATTATAAAAACAGATTTAATTTTTTTATACTACTTATGAAATTTCTTCAAAATATCAAATTTTAAATTTCTTGAATAAAAAGCTTTAACATTATAGTTACTTTAAGCATAAGAGCAAGTACGTGCGACCCCAGTCGTGCAATTTATTTTTATTAAGTTTGATCTCTAATTCTTCTGAAATTCGTTTGAAAACAAAACACTAACATTGAAATGATTGTGGAAAAAAAAACTCATACCTGCTATGAAAACGAAAAATATTGAAAATGGCGCCCAACTCGAGAATGCATATTAAATTAATTTTGTGACTTATGCTACTGAATATGTTTAAAAATTAAAAAAGTATTGAAATTTTGTTTTCGTAGGGTAGAGTTGCCTAATTCCGGCCCTCTCCAGTTTCCGGCCACCTTTCGGAAAATCGTTATAAGTAGGGATTTCGTAGGGTTTATTCCAAAATGTTGCTCTTATGCTGTTCTCTTATATGTTAAGACAGCATACGAGTGAAAATTTGAAATAAACCCTTTTGAAATCACTAGTTATAACTATTTTGCGAAAAGTGGCCGGTAACTGGAGACGGCCGCAAATAGGCAACTCTTCCCTATAATTTTTTTTTTTTTTGAAAGTCGTTTGGAAGAAAGCAAGAAATAAAAAAAATTAACTGTCTTATAGGACGAGAAGCAATATTATGGAAACCAGTTACCGTGGAATAATTATAAGAAATTTTATTAACTTAAAGGCCGTGATAACTATGCAAGGGCTAAAACCACAACGAATTCGATACTCGATTCCGAAACCTTCGAAAGTCCATAACCATAAACAACTTTCGCAAAATCAAAATTAATAGATTTAATTCACCATCCTCGTCTCCAGAAATGAAAATTAAATTTAATACTAACTGAGGATCAAATTATTACAATGCAATCTTAGTTGAACAAATTACATAGGTAATATGAATTTATTTTCGATGAAGTTTAAAAAAAATTTCAATTTCAAAATTTCTTAAAAAACTCATTTCCACCAAAATTTAATTTTTAATATACTCATTAAAAAGGGAAGGCAAATTAAAATAAAAGAATTTTATTTTGGACAGCAACTACACTGAGGTCATTTTTAAATTTAATTTATATACCTATAATATTTTCCAAAGATTTTGAGGCTTACACAACACAAGAAAATACTTAATTTTTGAATAATAAAATGATTTAACAACTTTTTTCTCAACATTTTGAAGTTGACCACCCATTTCATTTTTTTTTTTTTTTTCAGTAAATTAATTCTATCTTTTAATTTCTCAGGATTAATATGCATGAAGTTGGAAAACTTATGACATTCTATGTCAAATAAAAAAAAACACCCTCATCAAAATATTTTAAAAACATTTTCTAAAAATTATATTTAATTGAGTCCGGACTAAAACAATAAAAAAATAATCACAGTTTAGTCCCTTTTTTTCTGACAAAAGAATTTTAAACAAAAATTCAAACTTTTAACATCTAATCAAAAAAAAAAAAAAAAAAACAACAAAACATAATACAGATACACCCACCCATATAAAAAAAAATCCCTTCAAGGACGTGCTTAGAATATTATTATAAGAAAATCTTGACCACTTCCGAAACAAAAACAATAAAACAGAAAAAAAACACAAGGAAAAACTCTTCCGGATATTTTGGATTACTGCCAAAGCCCATTTTATTCTTTATTATTTTTTTTTCCTCCACTAATCCATCAATATGCTATGATGTTGAATATAATATATATCTACAACCTCCCTCACACACAAGCACTAAATGATGACGATAAGGATGATGTGTGTGCTTAACTTTGCTCCACACTCGTCCTTTTTTTCTCTTCTATGTAGGTACCTACTATATAAAAATACGATTCTTGAAATTCAATCAAGAAACTCTCTGAGCCGTGTGTTAACACACATAAACCTTATAACACAAAAACTAAACCAAAACCATATCACCAGGATATAGATCAGGATAACACACGACGACGAGGCGAGGCTATATCGCAAAAAAGGATATAACATAACAACAAAAAATAACTCTCACATATATCACACATTTTTCCATTAAGTTTTCAATCGAATCGTAAAATTTATTTCTATTAGAACGTGTGTATGGACGAGGAAAAATAGAAGAAAAAAAAAAAAAAGGATAGGTAAAAATATATCAAAAGAAGACGAAAAAAATATTGACTAAAATCCTATTTTGCATAACTGTTTAATGCAATAAAAACCACTCTGTTAAATCTCTTACATGACAGAATATATCACACACAAGAACAAGGATAAGGAGGCGAGAGTGCAAGTGAGTGAATGTGTTATGAAAAGAAAAACAAAAGCACTGGCTGCATATATCCGTTACCGTTAGCCAAACAACACACAAAGTGAATGTTTTAAATTCCAGCTCAACCTATATCCTCGTCCTTTGTAAAAGGATACACGACACATAAAAAAAAACTGCTATATTGTGTTTTAACGGTATAAAAGCAATAGTTTTTAAAACTCGTTCAGGGTCCACTTTAAACACACACAACTTTTTTGTTTTATACACTTTTTTTGTGCACGTTTCCGGTTCAAAAAAAGGACAATGTCACAAAAAAAATAAATGCAAATGCACGTATGTATTTTGTTTGTTTTAACTTACCAAAAGGAAAAAGATACTTTTCCATCATATTTTTCTACGTTGTTTGTAATTTTTTTAGAATAATAGTGGAATGGGTGTGTGCGTGTGTCGGAAAGTGTGTGTAGTTTTGTACACACTTTGTGAATTCTTTCATCAGAGATGAAAATGAATCACATGACAAAAAAGGGATGTCCTGTCCTGGGATGTTGTTTTTGTTGAATATCTTTATCTGTTGCTGGTGATGCTGTTTGGTGTCCTGTGAATTGCTATGTCACAATATAAATTACACAGAGTGAAATATGGATTCTTTCCACTTAGAAACTTGTTATACAAGATTTATACACACAAACACTTGCCCTTTGGGCTACAAACGTGATACCAAGAATATTTGCAATTTAATATTAAAAACTTTTTTCCTCAAAGGAGAGATGCACTTCAAATCACTGCAATCCTTTTCTTTTTGTAATTTTCGTAAGGATGCAGGTTTTAACCACAGACCGAAAAAAGGGGGGTAGTTGGAAATATCCTTGATAACCGAGTTTAAGGGAAATTCTCAAGTTTTTTATGGATTTTTTATTTTGATATCCTGATTCTCAATTTTTAATTGGATATTCATTTACACTTTAATCCTTTTAAGGGACAATCAGGAAAGAGGATATAAGATTCCTGAAAATTTGAAATTATTCATTAAAATCTTGGAATTCAAAATTTCTGTTTGTCACTTTGAAATTTTTTCTAATGGTACAAATGGATTAGCAAAAAAAACTATGACATTCAACATTTGTGTCTGAAGCACTTGGATTTTTTTGCTGATTTGTATTAATGAGTACGAGAAGATTTCATATCACACTTTTACGCGACATGCCTGCTTGTCTGCCATGATGCCAAAAAACAAACTGAATTTCCGTCGGTTTTAAAAAGTATATAATATCCCGAGAAATACCCAACCTTATAACGCTGAAGGCCAGATATAAACTGATTTAGAATCTTTTTTGATAGCAACGTTTTTGAGATTGTTTGAAGAGGTTGTTGTAGAATGATGATTTTGGATGAGAGAGAAAAGGTGCATGCGCAGGTGGAAGCCGGTGAAAATTCAGGTTGTTTTGAGATAATTTTTGATAAAAAAGAAAAACAAAAATATATGAGAGTAGGAAATTATTATGGGAAATATGTTGCAAGAAATTTTTGTGTGCAACATGTTGCTGTTACTGGAATGTGTGGGAAACTTAGATTTTTTGGGTGTTTTGACCTAGACAAAAAGTTGAAATATACGAAACTTAATGATTTAAGTACTAAATAATACTCTATGTGACAGTAAACGAACAAGATAAAGAAGAGAATAAGAGTTGTTGTTTATCTTAAGTATTTAAGTTTTATTTCAGAAAATGACCTTTAGAGCACTACGTTTATTAAATTTAATCGAAAAAAAAAAAATATTGGAGCCATTTTCAAGAAAATTTCAATTCGTTGAAAAGGATAAAATGGTATAAATACCAAAAGATCATTTACACCAAATTCAAGACAAATTTATGTGTGTATTGAAGCCTTAACCTTAGACGGACGCACAAGTGCACCATGAAAACAAGCGCTTTTTCAACTTCTGTTATACCTATTGTCTTAACGTTAAATTTGATTAGGCCCTGATTTTTTAATCATCAGTTAAACTATCAGACTTGTCCGAACTAGGAAGCAAATAAAAACAGTGGGTTTATTTATTTGACTAGTGATTTTAAATTAAAAGTTTAAATTTTTCTTTAAAAAAAAAAGATTACGCATACACCGTAGTGTCCCGTGTTCGATTATTCACGACCTAACCTATTCTAATTAAATTCAAAACACAATCGAAAACTACAATACAGGTTCAAAGATGGAATTCAATTAATTAAGGCTTTGATGTGAATAAACGTAGAAAAATTTGAAAAAAAAAGAATATAGCTTATTTATAACTTCTTAAATGATCCATATATGCGATGAATACAATTATCATTTTAAGTCTCCTTTAGACATGCATATTTTAAAAAAAGTTGCGTTCCCATAGATTTTTTTTATACCAGAGGTGTTTAAAGTTTTTCAAAAAATATATTTTCCGAACTTCGAATTGAAAAAGATTTTAAATGTTAAAAGCCAAGGTGCAATAGCTATGAAAATTTTTAACTGCTTTTGATTTGAACCAAATATTGTACGAAATTATAGAAAAATAAAATTAATGAAATTCGTTCTTATCAACATGACATTTGGCTACTTGAATAGTAAATTTTCAAATTCCAGCCAAACTAGCTATTTTTTCTAAAAATTTTAAAATTGGCCTATTTTAACCTTTGGCAATAATTATTGAATGTTATATTATTGTTTTATCAGTATTTCCGAAAAAAAGATAGAGTAACCAACAAGTGAATACGTTTTTTGCAAATTTTCCAAAAACTAATAAAGCTAACTGATTTTTGCATTCAGGCAACAAAATGATATTTATAATTTTCGTTTTAAAATTTTGTATGTTGTTTGAATTTATATACCTACAACCTCAAAGACCCTAGAACACAACCTAACCTTGTACCACATCCATTTTTTTAATGTTTAAGAGCCCACGCACACTACAAACTTTCTATCGGCCAACAGTTTAGTCGGTCTCTTTATCATTCTAAAAATGTATGAAAGCCTGCACACTACAACGATTGAGTATCGGCCGATCAAAATGTTTGTTTGATCGAAAAAATAGTTTGTTTTGCTACACAATTGCCTTCAAACTAAAATATTTCTTGCATAACCGACTATTTAGTCGTCTGCCTGTGCGCACAGTAGGAGCCCAACTCGACTAAACTATCGGCCGATAGAAAGTCTGTAGTGTGCGGGGGCTTTAAATATTAGTGTTCATACGTTACTTTTGTTTCCTAAATTTACACAATTTTCTAAGGGCCAATTTTTCAATAGTCAGATAAACCTACATTTTTTTATATTGACATTTATTCTTCTAATAGTCTAACTGACGATTAAAAAATCAGGGCTTTGAATACAAAAGTTATTAACAAATAATCAAATACATTCAGTTTGAAATTTTGATTTTGAATTATATAAAGCCTTTATAAATGTACCTATTTGCATAAAAAAAAGTTAAAATTGAACCAGTCATTTGCGAGATAGTCATAAAAACGGTTATATGGGAGATACCAAGTGTGAAAATTGCAGAATCCTGATAAAAAACATGAAACCAAGATATTTACAGTTTCGAGTGTCCCCCAAATTGTGGAGAGAATCATCAAATCACTCAAAGGAATGATACTTCAGCCTCACAGAAACTCAAGGTTTTAACACCAAAAACAAAATTCAAATTTAGTACCCTAATTCTAAGTCTTTACAAAACCACAAAATGGTAATCAACATGTGTTTAAAAACGCATTTTCTCCACGCGCACTGATTTTTTTTTTTTTTTTTTTAACCTAGAAAGAAAGTCTCCTTTTTTCATCTTAAAATTGCTTCTTTTTATAACAATTTCCAATAATAAAATAAAAGCAGTCTGATTTCTATTTATAACTAAATTAGCTTAGTTATTCAGCAGTAACCACTTGGTGTATGCATTTGATTAGAGCTGTAGGAAACCGTATGTATTCGTTACTTAAATGCGGGTATTCACTTCAGTAACGAGTAACGAAACGTTACTGCCCAAATAATTTCGTTACTCGTATGTTTCGTTACTGGTACTGAACAAGTAACGAAACATGCGAAACATACGAAACGTGCGAAACGTGCGAAACATACGAAAAATACGGAACATACGAGTAACGACGATACTCCAATTCCAATACCAATTTGGATTGGATATACGAAATGCGAAACGAAAACAAAATGGTACACTGCATTTGTCGTGTGCGCATTATTTCGCATCTCGTATCGGTTCGGTATCATCATTTATGTATTTTACGATTTTGTTGTTCTGTTTTTGTGTATGTATATCAAAAGGGGTAAATAAGAATTCAGTTTCTTTCTCTTTCGTACCTGTTTTTTATGGACATGTGGGAGTGAGATATGTGAAAGTGTGTTTGAGTGTAGTGTAGATACATTCCAATTAGAATACCAATTTGGATAGGTATACGAAATGTGAAACAAAAACAAAATGGTACACTGCATCTGTTGGGGCATAGCCGTACTTGTATTCTGTTTTCTCCTTTTGTAATTAATAAAAAGAATTTTTCTTTTCCTTTGTTTGATTTGTTTAGTTTATTTTATTCTTTAGTTTGATTCAAACAAATAATTACAATTTTGGTTTTATTCGTGGTTTTAAGTTTTTGTTTTTTTTTCTTTTGATTTCAAGTAGGTACTACTTTCTTGCTTGTGTGTGGTGAGGTGGTGTCTGACATGAGTGACGACAACTTTGAATGAGAATATGGAATGAATTTGACTGAATGAAATGATTGAATGGTTTTTTATTTTAGGTTGGCTGCAATGACAATTTTTAAGTTTGGACCGGGAGGAAACGAAACATGGGCGTGTTCGGGAATGAGGATAATTTGCGTTCCGCAATTTTCCCTAAAACTGAGTACGCTTTTTACGTATTCGTTTGCGGTTCCCTTCGGTAGAACATTCTGAATTGAACAGCATTTATCGCATCTCGTATCGGTTCGATATCGGTATCATCACTTCATCACCACGACGCAACCAATCTGTTTATGGCCTTTGTGTTAATAGTTGATATTTAGCTTAAGAATGTACAAAAGTTTTTTGGTTTTTCAAAAAATTAGTTTATTTTCGGTGCAAAATTTTCAACACAAAAAAAAGCAGAGAAAACGAGGTTTGAAAATCACTCTCAATAGAAAAAATAAATGAAAAATTGTTCGACATGGTTGTATTGAAGTGTTAATATTTCGAGATCTGCGCGTTGCACTTTTGAAATAAAGGTCTCTAAAGAATTGTGATAAGATTACTGAAAGAATATAAACAAAAAATTACCCAAGTTTTGTCTAAAAATTTGGAAAAAAAATCAAAAAAGTTTCCACGTTTGATTAACAAAAACAAAAACGAAAAAAATTCAATATAGCTACCTTTAAACTCTTATTACATGAGAATGCCGCAACTAATTTTAATGTTTATGACCTTAAAATGTAGCTTAGATTATAGAAATTGTTTTTGTTTTTTTTCAAAAAAAAAAAAAAATTAACACCCTTATACCAATGTACGAAACATACTTAAAATACCAAACATACCAAACGCAACGCATCAAAGACATGAAATATACGAAATGTACGAAACACACGAAGCATGCGAAAGTAACGAAAGTAACGAAACATGCGAAACACCCGAAACATACGAAATATGCGAAAAATGCGAAACATACGAAAGTAACGAGTAACGATATTATTGATGCGGGTACTAGTATCAAAAGTAACGTATACATGCGGGTACTCATTTTGTCGTTACTTTTACAGCCCTACATTTGATTGATAAGTCATACCGTCTTTTTTACTTTTGAATTTTCTTTTTTTTTACATGAGGTCCTTTGTCGCACAAAATATTAATTAAGTAATAACTGATTTTTTTTGCATTGCGGTGACTATAGCTTAGTATTATGTAGGTAAGCCAAATTTATTTTTGAAAAGAATTTTAGAAAAATTTCCTGGAAAAATAATTTAGTTAAAAATGAAAGTACTGAGTCTATTTCATTATAATCATCCCGCTGAGTTCCAGGATTTCAACCTTAAAAGACTTTATTTCTTTAAAATTAAATTGTATTATAATTTATTTGTATTCAATTCAAAAATTTTAATTAAAAAAAAATGTACACCTAATTAATTCTGAAAATTTATAAATAAAGAGCAGCTTTGGTTTTTCAAAAGAAAAATAGTCTTTGACTTTTATTATAACTCTCTATAAATTATATACTTCATATTAACCACACCAAAAAAACGCTTCCCTACGGTGCCAAAAATTCAAAAAGTGTCAACCTCCTACCGTGATCTGTACTGCCAACAAAATTGAGCAGAAAATGTTTTCATTGATTTTACATATTTCACATTAAATTGGCCTTTTTTGTTTTTATATAAATTTTAATCCATTACAATCATCACATACTCATACCACACATCATAAAATTAATAACTTTTAAGCACACACGCCACACGCATATTACTCAATATATCCACTCTTTAACTGTTAAAATTTACATTTAATCGTTTATTGCCACACACACAGGTGATTGTGTGGGTATATACTTTGAGGTTATTTTTATGTGAAATGTGAAATATAGGCGATAAAAGGTGTTAAAATATATATAAAATAATGATTCAATGTTACTTTTCATGTCCAACCAGTTAATGACATTTTATCGTTCGAAAACAATTTCCTTAATAATCACTTAAGCCATGTTTAATATTTTTGCATTTAAGTTTGTTTACATTAAATTTTATAAATTTTCAATTTTTTAAAACGAAAATAAAAGAAGTTAAGTTAAAATTAATTTGTGAAAAATTGTATGTGTCATATGCATTCAATATTTTTAAGGACTTATCAAGGATTCATATTAAGTTACTACGAATGCATTTTAGTATTCACATGTTTACACATTTGAATTACACCCAAATTGGATTGTTTTAGGGATTAATCAGTTAACAGGAGTAAAGGACTATTTAATGTGCGTCACATTGGTATAGAAATTTGGCAGAGATTCCTTTGTAAAGGAGATTTAATTGATGAACTTATTAATATGTCTCTGCTATCGACATGGATGTTATATAATCCTTATAATATCCTTTCAATACGTCGCTCAAAACTAACAAATCACTTCCCCCAAAACCCTCTTTAGCTTAGAAATACTTAATTGACCTTCCGCAAAGGATAAACCCACACACACACACATAATTGAAGCCCATAATCGTCCCTTTTTTGTATTCATTTTGCTATGCATGACATTAAATACTTTAAGTAACCAAAAACCCCATAGGTTAGGTTAATGGTGTCAAAGGACATTCAAGGATTCTTATGTCACTGTGTGATAGAATTAAATATTTTTTTTTTTAAGGACCACCATTATGGTTTTTAGGGCCTGTGTGTGTATGGTAATCTTTCATTTGGCAGACAACGACCGAAGGATAAAATTAAAAAAGAAAGAAAGTGACAAATATTCACATACTTAAATACATTCACACAATTACACACACATAATAATAATAAGAATAAATAGGACTCATATAGAAAGGATTTGATATTTAAACATAGAAAATGTGACCAAAATTGAATGGTTGAGTCCCTTAATTTTGATGAAAGGACTTGAAAAAAAAAGGTTCACCACAACAACATACACATTAATTTGTGGTTTGCACTTGAACCTATATAAATTTTGTTTGTGGAGAAAATGGAACATTTTGTTATTTAACCGAAATAGGGGTTTAATTAGTAGAATTAATTGTCAAAAAGATTTAAGTTTTTTGTTTATTTATATAAAACTTAATTAAAGAGTTTTTTGTGTGTGAATTTGAATTGGTCAACATAGTTTTTTAAGCAAATATTAATAGGTCCTTAAAAATATATAAATGTGTGAATTGTTTAATGAAGTTAGGTTATATTTACTGAAGATTATTTAATTTGAATGAATGGTCACTATGGCGTATGAGTAATATTTTTCTATTCAACATTTTTTTTATGAGATTATTCATTTAGACCAGTGCCGATGCCTTCAAAAACATTAAAAAGTACAAAAAAATCATAGTAGAATGAAACCCATTAGAAAAGGAGATTTCATGTAACATTGATAAATCTTACGTTTTTTGAGTAATTAAAGTGTAAATTTGAATAAATAGGCCAAAATTGTAAACAATGATAAAAATTTTTTTCGAATTCAAGCTTTTTTCATTTTTTGAATTTAACGAGAACATGTTCTATAGTATTCTAATGTAAATTTTTTTTTACACCATCAAAAAAAAGACATTTTAACGAACGAAATGCCCACCGACTTTTTGAAAAAAGCTGATATTTTGACACGTGAATTTTCGATTGAAAATTAGGGTGTTTTTTTGGTATTAAGTCAAAATTAGGTAAACAAATTAATATTTTAAATCAAATAAATTACAGTGTATTTGGGACATAATAAGTTAAGTTTTCACCAAATTTCGAAGAAAAATTTTTGTTTTTCAAAAAGATAAAAATAAAAAACCAAAAACTCGGTTTTTTGAATTTTTCACATAAATTTTGAGGTTATGTGAAAAAATTGTTGATGCAAAAGTTGTAGATCTTTTTATTACCTACAACTTTGCCATACAACTTTTTTCTATAGGATTTTTAGTTTTGCCGGAAATCGAGATATACCATTTTTTTACCATTAAAAACTCAACCCACCCACTTCCCGAACTCGGCTCGCCCGTAATTTATTTTTCCTTTAATTTTCATCATATTCACCTCCTTTTCCAATGGGTTTCATTCTACTATGATTTTTTTTTGTTTCAAAAATTATCGACCCTGGTCTAATTTTCAAGTTCGATTTTTGTTCTACGAAAGCATAGCAAACATTTAGTTACATTTCTTACACTTCTTTTGAGAAACAAAAAAAAAAGTCAAAAAATTAATTTAGTTTTATCCAACCTTGATAAACGTCTCCCTACTAACTTTAACACAAAGCTCTCTTCATGTTGTGGAATTTTTATTTTCCCTCATTTAAAGCACACACACCTGACTCTTATCAAAAACCTCTAAGGACACACTACAAAATAAAAATAAAACAACAACAAACAACAGAAAAAATATACTTTCCTATCTTGCCATCCGGAAATTGTTATTTTGGGAAGACCTTCACCCCTATTATAGAGTAGAAACATTCAACAAAAAATGTTGCACAATAACAAAAATAACAACAACCGCAGTGGCAACAGCAACAGCATTAATAACAAAAGAAAAATATCTATCGAAAGTAAAAAAAAAAAAATAAAGAAGCCAGGATATGAAAGGATACCAAAACAAATCGTTTTTTGTTTGTCCATTTATTTTCGTTCAACACAATGATTTAATGAATAAAAACCAGAAAAATATTGAGAAATCATAAAAGAAGCAATCAAAAGTGTTGTTCCCTTTAAATTTTGTTTTTGTTTTGTTTGAACTTATTTTAAAATATACAAAAAAAAAATCATGTCAACTTCAACAAAAGACTGAAATTGATAGTTTGCTTCAAGTCCCTCAGAAAAAAAAACATCATCGATTTTTGTCTGCTTTTCTAAGAGTTATACCCTCTATTCAAACTTCCAATACCTACATAAGCTTCTTATTTTTTTTTATAACAGTTTCTGCTGCATTTCATTAAAGATTCTTTTACTCATCCGCACACACTCACAAACAAGTTGTAAATCCTTTTTTGTTAAAAAAAAAAAAAAATACAAACGAACTGGAAAAAAACCTTATTTCACCTCAATTATTAAAACTTTCTTGAGTGTTTTTTGTGGTTTTTGTTTACGTCCCTTTCTCTATAGTATCCTGACGTCAGACCAGCCGCTTGCAAGTGAGTGTGAGAACCTGCTTTACGCTGACGATTCGCTCACATACTACAAGTCCGTCTCGCCAACGATAGCCGCCAGGAAAGTTGAAGCTCACATTCGAAAACTGTATGGGTTCTACAGTAAATGGGGTATCCGGATCAACTCATCCAAATCGGAATTACTGTGCTTTAGACGAACAGGAGGACGAAGCATTCGGTCAGCTGCAAACTGTAGGAGCATCACACTCACACTACCTGATGGTACTAAATTGGCAGCCAAACGCAACGCGAAGTATTTAGGGATCAACTTTAACGAGCTCCTGAGGTTCAACCTTCACTCTAGGTCTGTCCTGAAAAAAGCCAACTACGCCTTCCATCGCCTTCACCCCCTGATGAAGAGAAGAAACGGATTAAGCCAACCAACGAAACTCCTGATCTACAAGCAGCTTCTACGACCTGTCATCACCTATAGCTTTCCGGTATGGTATACCATTTCCAAGACAGCCATGAAGGAACTTCAAATTTTTGAGAGGAAAATCCTGAGGATCTGCACCGGACTTTACTTCGATCGACAGCGACAAAAATACTACAGCAACGAGCGACTTTACGAGGAAGCAAACATCATAACGTTGGAAAAGTATCTGCTGCAATCTGCAAAGAAACTTGTCGGAAGCATCGCCAACCACCCCAATCAGCTGATGAGAAGCATGAGAACCCAACAACGACATCCCGAACCCAGATACCTTAGTGCTTTGGATATTCTGGATGAGCACATAATCCCAACCGACAACGAGGAAGTAGTTTACTTTTACGCCGATACGCAATCGGCCTACTACCGCGGCTAATTGCCATACCACCCAACCCACCATTATCAATACCACAACTGGACAACCGGGACGGAACACCCCGAGGATAACCTAGTCAGCAGACTTGTAAAATTAAGCCTATTCATGTACTATATTTACATATATTTTATCTTTTATCCATTGTATAAGGTTAGGCCCCATATGTGCCAACAAATTTTAATATCAATCAATGTATCTTATTAGAAATAAGTTAAGCTTAAGTCAATTGTATATAGTATAGTATGTTTACGTCCACATCAATTTCGTAAATAAATAAAATAAAATTTAGGTGGAAGACTTTCAATCAGTCTGACAAAACTTTTTATACAACGTTTTCTGGAAGCTATGAAAGTTTTTGAAAACTTGTTGTATTTTGAAGAAAAAAAAAAAAATAAACCTTTGGTCAATAATCCTTGGAAATGTTGTTTTTTTTTTGTTTTAGATTGAAAAGTTCAAATAGATACAAAATTTAATACAATAATGGAAAAAAAGTTCTTACTTTTGTACTTAGAGTTTGAATTCCTCAAAATATTTAGTATAAACCACTACTTAAAAAAAAAAAAACTAAACAAGAACATTTTAGAAAATTCTATTATTTTCGTTAAAAATAAATTAACAACACTCATTAAAACTTTTTAAGAGCTTAGCATTCTATGAATTTAATTTTAAATGAAGAGCTAAATAATTGTAAACTAAGGTAAAGATCAACTTAGTTCAACTACTGATTTATTATTTGATATCATAAACATTTTTGTAATCAGTAATTTTTGTTTAATATCAGGAGAATGTTACTCATACGCCACAGTGTCCAGTATTTTTATATAGTTTTACAATTTGAATTGTTTATTTTCAAAACATTATGAGTCCACTAGCTAAAGAAATGATGTTTCTGACAACATGTTATTTGTATTTAACAAGTTTCAGTTTTACTTAAAGAAAAAAAAAGTGGTATCCTGTATCGCTGTTAGTATAGAAAAAAAATTGCATTCAAATGTTTTCTGTAATTCATCATTTGCTCTAAAATTTTCAACGAAAGTTCGCAAAACTTTTTTTTGGAGAAAAAGCTATACAAACTACAGAAATTCGAAAAATACAATTTGAACAAAGATTTTTTTCACAATTTCGGTTACTACATTTGCCTTGAACGCGCTAGTTATCCATTTTTTAATTTACAAACCTGAAAAGAATATTTTTTTTAAGTAAATAATAATATTGAAGCCGTTGCTATACTCTTCTTTAATTTAAGTATCAACTCCTTCAAAATTTTGGTAGAATTACCTCACTATGGAAAATGTTATGTTTTTGACCGATATTTAGTGTTCATCTGTGCCATCATAGTTCCTTAACTACTTATAGCAATTTGAAAAATGAGGTATTGTTAACAGCGACTTGCTTGTCCGCTGGTTAATGGCTATGTGGCGGCTCATAAAATCGAATATGGCGTAGACTATGTTATTTATTTGTTGTATAATAAAATTGAAGTGAAAAAACAGTAAAATGGGTCTTGTAGAAGAAAAAAAGTCAAGACCGTCTCAAGACGGTCTTGCCTGTTTACGTGTTATGATAAAATTAAAATATAATGTATTAGAGGGATCTCCGTAAACGTGAACAGTTAAAAAAAATCAATTTGGATGAATTGACTGATGTTCAATTGGAAGAATTCATCGATTATGTGGAGAGTGATGATGATCCAGATTTTGTTTTTGATCACATCGAGCCAGATTGCTCAGGTCTCAGGTGACATATCTCAGAATGAAGAACATGCCATAGAAGAATGCATTCAGCAAATGAACGAAGCAGAAACAACAGACGCTTTTGTGAAAGCTACGCATCTTAGCGTATCGGAGATTCCAGCACCTTCTTCAACTATGATTGTTGAATCTGAAGAACTGGGCCCATGTTCTTCATCTGCCATTTCAAAATCTGGTTTCAAAACCGAGATCACCCCTACCGTTCCTTGAGGCTACTGGCCCAACAATTGACCCTTCTTCTGGAGGATTTACGGGTACGCTTGGTTCTATAACAAAGGACCCGAAAAAGCTTTCCAAATTGATCTGGCGTAAGCGCTCAATGTGACTTCACGTCAATAAAGTTGCATTTCGTGGTGATGCATCACTGCCATTGAGTGTTAGGAACCTCAAAACGCCAATGGAAATATTTAATTGGTTTTTTACGGAAGAAATCATTGATCTAGTAACTGAGGAGACAAATCGTTGGCGTTAACGGAAAATATAAGCTCCAGCTTCAAAACTTTTTCCGCAGAAATACGGAATCATATTGGTATAATGATGTACATGTCGATATACCGTTATCCCAATATAGAGAGCTACTGGGAAAAAAATGCGTTTGCTGCGATTCAGAAGTGTATGCCAGTAAAACGATTTGTTGCCATGAAAAGATATTTAGGTATGCTTCCAAGATGAATCCCGAAGAAGAAAAAAAGAAAACATTTACGGAAATTGACCAGGAATGTAATGATACGACTCTTTTATCATTTTATTGATATGGCCGCAACAAACTCCTACATATTGTACAAACGAATTCGTCCAGTAAACCAAAATAATAGCTAGCAAGGACAACCACTTCTCCAACTACCACATTTTCGCTAATGTTCGTTTTTATAGTGGAAACCATTTTCCAATATGGGGTGTTGCACAGCAAACAAAAATTGTTTCTTTGATTATCAAACATAGAAATTAAAAAATTTCTTTCCATTTTTTATTGAATAAAAAAAAATTGAAATATTGATCTCACTACTTTTTCTTACTTTTAAACCGGCAAGACCGTCTTGAGACGGTCTCCAGTATTTGTCACTTAAAACTCGATGTGGATACAATTTTTTGGTAAAAATTTTAAATATAAGCTTATAAAAGGTATATCTACCTGGAAAAAAAATATCAACTTGGTACGACCATATTTACCATTTTGCCCGTTAGAGGGTTAATGGCTATGTGGCGGCTCATAAAATCGAATATGGCGTCCTCAAAAGGAAAAATTCATAAGCAATTTAATTTGTTTTCATATTACACAACTACTTTGCAAATACAGGACAAAATTTTAATCAGAAAACAATGCAATTTTTTTGCATTTAATTGTTCCTTTGATAAATTGGCTGTAAATATGAATAAAAATATAGGGATTTATATGCTCCTTTACCTATTTTAACTCTTTTTTAAAATGATTTAAATTTTATTTTGTTGAAAGAGCAGAAAACTTTCAAGTTAAAATTTCAAACATTTTTTAAAATTTAAATAGGCCTGACTTTTTAAAATGACTAACAAAAGAGTAAGAGGCCAACAAATGTTTCAGAAGTCAGTTCTTGTGTCTTTTGGTGACCTGTATACTTTTTGGTAGTTATTTTAAGGAAACGAATCTGAGACATTTAATGTTTAAAATGTGTTTTAAGATTAATATTTGTTGCTCAGGTACCTTCACTCTCTGACCATCAGAAATTGAAACTTTTAAAAAGGTAGGAAGTGGTTAATAATGTGGATAATGGGAACTGGCTTCATATTAAAATTGTATCCTTTAATTTTATTTTAACCCCAGTAAAAATGGAATTCCGCCGCACCACCGCTGCACCACGTCCGCAGCACTTTTTGACCGCCGCACCTACGCTGCAGCACGTCCGCACTATGATCAAAAATTGCTAAACCGCCGCACCACCGCTGCAGCACGTCCGCACTATTTCATTTTGTATAAAAAAAATTCTATTCTCGTACTTATACAAATGTTTAAGTCGTCTTCAATGTTATTTTGCCTTAAGTAACAAATTGCCAGTTCATGCAAACATGACTTGGTAGTCGAGTGGTTAAAGCGTTGGACTTCTAATTGAAAGTGCTAGGGTTCGAATCTCCTTCTCGTCGGTAGTTTTTTTTTTTATTTTTCAAAAATATGTATCATGGTGCTGCGAATTTCTCATACAAAATGAAATAGTGCGGACGTGCTGCAGTCGTGGTGCGGCGCACATAGGAGTATTGTCATCAAAAACCTGGCCATAGTTATTTTTCGTGGTTTTTGTTATTATTTCTGTTTAAAATGAGTATTCCTACAAGAATATACAATATACACCTAGTTTTTGTTATTTTTATTTTTTTTATCAAAAACTAAAAAATTTGATTAATGGCCTGTACTCCGCCTGGCGACATTATTTTTCTCAAATTTTTTTCCTCGTCCCTAATACGCAATTCTCAGTTTCTTTTCTCTCTTCCCCAACCTTAATTAAGATCACCTAAAATAAAATACAGTAATCACATCAGTAAATTTAATTTAAAAATAAAAAACGTTGCATAAAGTAAGGAGTATTTTCTATCAGAAAGTGAAAAACTAATGGACCCTCAATTCTCTAAAGAGCACCTAAGAGCACCCAATTTTTGTTGCATTGGGTTGAAGAATATATAAACTAACTCATAAGTTTCAATTCATCGCAGAATAACGGGGTATACTAAAACAAAATCATTAAAGTTCAAATTATAACTTAACAAAAATATCAAGTTTTAGATACTAGTTCTAAGCCCGAATTAAATAGAAAACACCATCTAACATTTCCAAAACTTTTTTAATATTGTTAATAAATAACTGAAGATGAATTCTCCATTTAAATTTTTTTAGATTTCTATCACAACACTTCGATATGGCATATAGAATAACACTTATTAAAATACTTCGCATTCAAATAAAAATGAGGTAGATGTAACAGTTTGATTAAACATGTTAAATTAAACATGTTGATTAAACATGTTAAAAATTTTAAGGTGAACATTTTTTGCTCCCACCCTCTTTCCCAATCATTAGAAATGCAATAAACCAATTTAAAAAAATAAAGAATCTGGAAGAATTGTAGAGACGCGAAAGAAGGGGAATACGCCGTGTTTTTTATTTTATCATTTAAGAACTTATAAAATAATCATCTTTCTTAACCCTTAATTACACAAAGGACATATTATTTCTCATTTTATTTACCAAAATCAAAAGAAAGATAGGTATAAACCCAAAATCAAATATTGATCAATGTTCTTATTGTAAGGGTTCATATTTTTTTTTTTTTTCACTAATAAAAATAAAAATAAAAATCAATATTTGTATCATTCTGTTTTCTGTGCAATCTTCAAGAATCAAAGTTCAATCATCTGTTTGCACAAATCACTAAACCGATTAAGAAATAAATAGAATTCCATCATCGTTGTAAGATTTTTATATATTTTATTTTTTTTTTTTTATCTTTATATATTCGTTTCTTTACTCCTTTTTGCAATGTGAATTGACATTGCGAAGTATTTTCGCATACAAAAACGAACTAAAATATATCCACAGTAAAGTCCTTTTTCTCAAAGAAAATAAAAATAAAATAAGAAAAAAAAAATATTGAAGAGGAAAATGGCTCTCGAAAGGGAATATATCCAAACTCTGCTCTGATGTTTACACACAAGTTCCTATGAGACAAACACACACACAAATATACTTACAAAAACATTTTAAGGACCTTTTGTGGATGTCGATAAAAGAAAAACGAAAAAAAAAATCTTCTTGTCAAAGGAAAAAAGGATGCGCTGTGATTTTATTTTTGAAATGGCCCTGAGTATAAGTAAGACGACAACGAAAACGTTTCCCACAAAGGGATTTTCGACATTCGAACTGATGAGTCTGTGAAAGTCGTTCGTTTCGTCTCATTTCATTAAATGATTTTGTTGTTTTTTTTTCTCATTTTTTTGTCAATTTTGCGTGATTCCAGTTAATTGCTTTTCGTATATTAAATTGATCGATCATAATCATGTCACGAGATAACGAAATTAAGAAAACTCAACACAAGAACTTCGTCCTTGTACAATTTTGTTTGTTGTTGTTCTTTGGTTGTGTAAATATCTAGTAAGCTTCTGTTGATGACAAAGTGACATGACCCACTGTAGACATTCTTCCCTCATCTGTTAATGACTTCAAGTTTATTTTCTTTTTTTTTTATTTTTTAAAAAAACTTTCGTCAGTTTTCTTACACAAACAAAAAAAAATACCAAAGGTCAAACCATCTCAATTATTTAATTAATGTTGATTTTGTATTTTCATGAACTTGGCCATCATTTTAGGTTTTTAGAAGACAGAAACACGATTTACACTAAAGATACCCTCTCTACCCACACCCGCACAAAGCAGTTATTTTAATCGTTTTGAATGAAATTTGGAGTAAAATTCGATAAATTGAAGGTTTTTTTTTGTTGTTTTTTGTGTTGTCAGCGAATAATCACTTCCTTGCGTGGGTCCATGTCAAATTGGGTTTAGGAATTTTTTAATTAATTTAAGGAAATATTTAAAGGAATGGTAGGCATTTTCTATTTTTAAACTTTTATTTACCTTGGGATAATAAATAATAATAATAAAATCTGTCAAAGTGGATGTTAGATACTATTTAGAATGGGGGTCAATGTTGAAAAAAATATTATAATTATAGATTATTTTCAAAATAAAGTAATTTATTCATTTCAAGGCTCTACATCACTGAACAACCAGAGCACCAAGAAAATTTTGGTTTTCAGTTATGAAAAGAGTATAAAAAAACCTTTCTTTTGATGTTTCACTCGATGAATTTGGAGGAAATTTTTCGAAAATATTGATTTTTTTCGAAAATCTGAAAAAAAAAAAATAAATTTTTAATTTTTTACCTTAATGCATAGGGCTGTTCAATGTGAACTAATATCTGTACACCAAAAATTGTTTCGGGCCTTAAGTCAAAAAATATCGGCTTCGAAATGTAAGAAAAAATGTTTGATTGGGTATATCTCAGGAACCAGAATTCCAAGAAACTATTGGTTTTTAGTTATGAATAGAACTTAGAAAGACGTATTTTTAAGTCTCACATGATTTCAATATCAAAACATTTAAAACAAATTACATAGTTATCTCTTTCTTAATCCTATTTCTGTTTCCTAAACGCCCGAACTGTATTAAAAGCTAACATATAAAGGGTATTTATAACCCTTTGAGTGCACGTAAATTACACTGGTCAAAAAAATTGAACTTTTTTTTGTCACAAGAACCAAGATATACTTTTCTAGAAAAACTCTATTAGCCTCTGTTCTTAAGATATTACCGTTATAAAAAGAAACCTTTTTTTTGCATTTTATAACGGTAATATTTCAAGAACGGAGGGTAATAGAATTTTTCTGATTATGGATTCGAGTTCAGCAACCCAAAAACCTTTAGAAAAGTATATTTTGGTTCTTGTGGCAAACAAAGTTTAATTTGATTGGCCAGTGCTGTTTCTGAGTCAAAGATCACTCCTTAAATTTTGAATATCTCGGGCAGTAAAAGAGATATCGGAAAGATTAAAACATTTTTTGGAAGAATAAAACCAGTTCTTATAGGCACCGTTACAAAATTTTTTATAAGTTATTACCCCACATAAAAACATAACCTCAAAAAAAGCCAAAATGACATTTTTCGGAATTTTCTAACGGTAATATTTCAAAAAAGGAGGCCAATAAAAAGATTCGAGTTCAGCACATAAAAATCCTATAGAAAAGTATATCATGGTTCTTGTGGCAAAAACCTTGTTGACCAGTGTTATAAAAAGAACCATTTTCGAATACTTTTTGGATGAAAGCTGTCTTTAGCCGACCTTTAGGAATCAAAAAAATTCTTCAAGTCAAAAGTTGAAAGCCTTTGCGCTCCTTCCATTGAATCCTATATAGCAACAAAGCCGCAACCAGACTGTGAACCACTCGAATAATTAGAGTCAATGATGAAGTTATAATGAGGCTCAAAATAATACTAAATGTTTTGAATTGCAAGAAAGCAATGAATGCAGTAAGGAGAATACAATGATAAACAACAAAGCTTTAAAAAGAAGTATCCTGAAAAACTAATCAAACTCAATGTTCATAGTTAAAATATCATCGAATATCAATCACAAACACTGTGTAAGAAGAAGCCAGGGAGTACAATAATAAAGACTACAAGAAAAATGTACAGATATCAAAATACGAGCAAATTTTGAAAGATTTGTCAAAAGAAAGACCTATTTAAAATGCTTGCAACCTCATTGGGCCACTTACTTTCCCTCCTACATATCATAAATGTACTCTTGTAAAACTTATAAAATAAAAAAAAAAATACCTTTTTCCCCTCACTATTTCAGTGGAATTAGCTCTTTTCCTTATTTTCCACACGAATGTAATGTAGATATTAAAATACCATTATATTTATCAACTTAGTATAAACTTCTTACTTTAACACCAATTTCTGAAACACCCTGTTGATTTTTTTTTTGAAACTCACAATTTTCATATCCCTGGAAATTTCCTTCAAGATACAAAAATTGTGGTGAAATCGGTATTCGTTTAGATTTAAGAAGATATGATTTCTGCAACAAAAAAAAGTCAAAACGGGCCACTGTGCATTGTAGAGTCATTTGGGGTAAGATCGCGCAGTGGGTAAGAGCGCGCACTGCTTATTTCTCGAGTTGTGTCCAAAAAAAACTAAAACTGAAAATGAGGAAATCAGCGCTTAGTAAGACGTCAATAAGTGATAACCTTCGGGAGTGTGTGCTCAGCTCCATTTTATTTTAAAACAGGCTTGAAAAAATATGACTAAAAACAAAAAAAAAAAAAGTTGTGCGGGAAAAGTGTGTGGCGTCGGCGTGGGAGCATTATATACCGAAAGTAGCATATATTTTTGAATTGTGCCTATTTATATTTGATTTAAGTCAAAAATTTGTTAGACTTTCTTATATTTTATAATAAATTTGATAAATAGAAAAAAATGTACCTTTGTGGGTAAAATCGCGCAGTCCTTTTGTGGGTAAGAGCGCGCACTTCTTCCCATATTAAACTTTTCTTTTTTCAACAAGACAGAGAAATGTCAAACTTGAATCTTGAGAAACGAAGGCTTTTATTCCTTAATTTCAAAAAAGAAAGGCAGTTTTCTTTTAATTTAATTAGAAATATTATTTTGTTTGTTTTATTTTGTAAATAAAGTTTAAGTTTTTGTATTTGAACTTAATTTGTTTTTTCTTTTATATTTTCATTAATTTTAGTGAAAACTTGGAAGTTTTGAAACAAAGTTTTGTTTAACTAAGTATAACATAAAGTTTTTAGAAATTTAGTTCACGTAAACTGTCAAGATTCCTATTAAAACTATGTGCGCGCTCTTACCCAAGATTTTGCGCGATCTTACCCTGACTTTGGGGTAAGAGTGCGCACATTGACTTCATTTGGTTTTTGTTTATAATCATATGAAATATTTAAACTAAAAAACTTTTTTTTTTGTGTTTTCTTGTTCCCAAAATATAGGTTTATCAAACGTAAAAAACTTTATTCTGATATCTCTTATAGAATCTTCACAATTTTGCCTTAAAGTGAAAAGTGCGCGCACCTACCCCAACTGACTCTATTGAAAAATAAAAATGATTGGGGGAGGAGGGTTGGACTGAGGAATGGCTGTATTTATCTGTTTTTTAATATGTTGCTCAGTAAATATAAATTAGGTACCTACCGATCTATGAATATTCAGTTTACCTGGATTAAAAGACAAAATTCGACTCAAATTAGAGAAAATTTATTATTTGGTAACAAACAAGACATACATTATAATATATCTCTAGCCTTAAGAAAAAAAAACTCCTAAAAATTGTTATTCAAAACATTTGAAAAATTCCTCTGGAAATTTTGCTTGTTAATTTTTGACTAAAATGCAACTAAATCACATATTTAATAATGCTTGTTCATTCACGTTGCGTAACATAAATTATTACATTTTATTAATACATATTCATTTTTTTGTAGGTACAACGGTACCAAACATGTTTGATTTGTATAGCCCAAAAATTGAAACAAATTAATTCCATAAAAAATAAAATTTTCAGAAAAGACAAAAAACCAAAATATTTACCATTTCGAAAGCAATTAAAGTCCTTAACTATACCAAGGTTAGCACCGGTATTTTAAATCTCCACAAAGCCTTACTTTAAAAACAAATATAACAAAAAAAAAAAAAAAAACTACACCACATTCACACACACACATAACCGTGGTACACATAATCCAGAGCAGAGCTCTCAAAAACAATAAACTTCCTGAAATTGAAGAATTTTCGTCTATTGTTTCCATTCGGTATAATCCGTTTTTTTTTCTGTGTTTTTTGTTGTTGTTGTTGTTGCCGGTGGAAAAATGTTTACATTTGCTTTGGCAGAAGCGAAAATTGCTTTTCCATGAATCACTTGCAAACAAAAGATTATGATGAGTTATGCAGAGGCATATAAAAATTGTTGTTCAGACAATCCTCTTCGTTCCATATAAACCTACACCATGGCAATGCATAACATTCCAACAAAATACATACAAAAAACAAAAAAACACATGAATTGTTCTTAAACTCCCACTTTCCACCTGCAAAAAAAAATATCCTTTTCACGTAAAAAAAAATGGAGGTAAAATGTTTTAGGAAATAACAATCATGAATTTTAAAACGATAAACATCAAACCCCAAGCCCAAACAAATTAAGGGTTGATATAAATTTGTTGTAGATTTTGTATCAAAATCCAAACTGAAATTAGGTTCAAATTTGCTTTGCTGACACAAATAAAATAAAGCTTAACCTTAAATGAGACTTAAAGTCTTGATAAAAGAGTCCTTTATGTCCTCTTCTCAATTCAAACGCACACAAAAACATGTGTGAAAACCTAAAAACAATATCAAATTGGATTATCTCAAGAACACAAACTAAAATGGAAATTTTTCACACACAGGACAAAAGTAATCTCCAAAACAAAAGACTTGAATAAACTTTGGCAACAACACGCAATACATCACTCGTCCTTAAGCCGAGAAATTATCTCCAAACGATAAATATAAATTCAAATTCCTATGCGAATGTCTTCTTGGATCCTTATTGGATTCAGAGTTTGGTCCTTATGTTTGAATACGTTGCGTTACGTTGATCGTTCTTGTCGTAAAGGTATACTCTTGCAGACATTCATTACCATAAAGGAGGTGGTATTTCCGCTTTTAGCACATCATCCTTTTTTGAGTTGTCTTTTATTTTATTTTTTGTCTTTTTTGTTTTTTTTTTTTTTTGTGTTGTGTGTGGCTATACACTTACTTTCTCTGTTGTTAATTTTATTCGGAGAGAACAACAAGGAATATTTATTCGATACGGAAATGATTGTGTAATCAGCTTAAGTTCGTGTTTGTTAGCTTGTAATCTACTCGGGGGCTCATTTTTGTTCGTGTGTCTTACTCATCATCGTCGTCGAATGGCACTCAAGTTACAGTGTAATTTCCTCTTCCTTTTCTCTTTTCTTGACTTTGCATTTGAATGTGAAACTTAACTGGTATTCAATTATATCCTTTTTTTGTGTTTGTAAATGTTATACTCTTTTGAAAAGGACCAAGGTTAATTATACATTATTTCTATGTATGAATGTAATTTTAATTAATAGCTTTCAGATCAATGTAATGAGTATATCGTTTTCTTGAAATAGCTCACAGAAATTGGTGGTGGTAAGTAATGTCTTGAAATTGGATATTCCATTTTTGTTTTTTTATTTTAATCAATGTTATATAGCATAACCGTGAGTTTTTGTGTTAACTACCGCCCGCCCATTTGATAGCAAAAAGCAATAAACCTAAAAACGACATGGTGCTAATTGGTATTTCATTACTCATTCGATATACATATTCAGAGAGAGGTAATTAATGGTTTTCAATTTGGGTATAAAAGAGAATGTAAGGATTCTTTGGGTGATGACGTTGGAATAATAAGGAGCTAAGGAGGTAATTTTTTTATAGACAATGAGAAGGCATATTATAAATTAGAAAATATCAGTTAAAAAGCCAAATACCAATTTTGAATAAATTAGAGTTTTTTTTTTTATTTTAGTCATTATCGGAGATACCTTGGGCTTTCAAAAATACTAGGGCGCAATTTATTCATACTCCGTTAAATTTAAAGTTGAAATTTAAATGGGAAATTTGTATGCCAACTGACCGGTTTTTTTTTTTTTTAATTTTCATCAATGGGGACTTTAAACATAATGAAGAGTGAATAAATTGGGCCTTAGAGGGTTTCATTTAAGATGATAGTGCTCAATTGGTTTGAATTTTACAATAATATTGAATGAACGTAGAAACATGAGACATTTTTTAAATGCGCTAAGTGAAAAATTTTAAAGTGGATAGTATTGTTGTAATGAAACTAACTTTAATCCTTGGAGATTTGCCTGACTTGGAGGAACACGAAAGCTCGCACGAGTAAACTGCTTACATTTTATGTGCAGAAATTACAATTTACCCTTGCCCAAAAAACATGCATTTTTTAAATTTTGGCCCAAATCCATGAAATGGGACATCAAAAGAAAAGTCTCTTTAAGCCCAATTTATTCATGAAAAACCAAAAGTTTCTTCGAGGTTTGGCTGTTGAGTTATTTCAAACCAAATATACCTATAGTTTTTTGCATTCGGATGCATAGGTACATTAGGGTGGGTCAAAAAAAAATCGAAATTCATGTTTTTGAGTTTGTACTCCAAAAAACAGATTGCTTAACACCTCTAGAATACACACACCAAATATGAGCTCTTTATATTAATGGGAAGGTCCTCCGCTTCGCAATTTTCTATTTTTACATTAAGCTTCTACTAAAAAAAATCATTTTTTTATAAATCGACTTTTTTGCAAATTTCTTTACATATTCTTGTAGGAAATTGAACGCTCTACAGAAAAGGTCTCAAACACTTTTTTCGTTTATCTAACCGTTTAATAGATATTTGATGTCCAAAAATCCAGAAAATCTTTAAAAATTCGTTTTTTTTGTAACAAATTGAAAAATTATAATAATCAAACGGGCAACACATATTCTTGTAGGAAATAGATTGTTCCAAAAAAAAAGGTCTAATTAACTTCTTTCATTAATCTAACCATTCTAAAGATATTCGAGGTCAAAGTTAAAAATAAGTATAAAATTTTTTACTTTTAAAAATTTTCTAATTCACTGAATATTCATTATTTTCAAATTGTAGGGGCTCAAACGTTCTACATCAAATTAATTGCTTTAACCTTTTAGAAGATATTCGTATAAAAATCGCAATGCATACGGGTCATAAGAAAACTATTAAAATCAGTGGGCATTGGTTTGGATACGAATATCTTCTAAACGGTTAAAGCAATTAATTTGATGCCAATTAATTTGAGCCCCTACAATAATATATCGAAAAAAGTTTTGGTTTAAAGATATGGGTTCACAGTGTACAGGTCAACAAACCAAAAATTTTATATTTTTAGATTTTCGAAAAAAAATCCAAAAATCCCTTACCGAAAAAGATGAATTTTGTAAATTTTTCTCCAAGTCCATCAATTGATTTATCAAACGAAAGCTCCCTTCAAGCCCTATTAATTAGTAAAAACCGAAAGTTTCTCTTAGATCTGGTTGCTGAGTTATTGTATTTTTCAAATTTTCGAAAACAATATTCAAGGTTAACCCCTTGCCGAAAAAACGCATTTAAAAAAAATCCTCTAAATCCATCAAGTGCGATATCAAAATAAAGGTCTCCTCAAGGCCTATTAATTAATGAAAACTAAAGGCTCATTTGAATTATATTTGTTGAGTTATTGCAAAACAAACTTACATTTTGTTACATTTGGAAGCCGATATCTCCGGACCCAATTTTCGAAACAAAAATTTGGTTTTAAGATATGAGTTCATAGTCAACTGGCCTATGCAATAAAATACAAAAATTCAAATTTGTTTTTTTGTTTTCATTTTCGAAAAATATCCAAGGAGTACCTCTTGTCGAAAAAAATTGAATTTTTAAATATTTCCTCCAAATCCATTGAATGGGGTATCAAAAGAAAGGTCTGTTTGTTACATATCAATTAGTGAAAACCAAAAGTTCTTTTGAATTCTGTTTGCTGAGTTATAGCAAAAACATATATTTATTTGTTACATCCGGAAGCAGATATCTTCGGACCCCATTCTCGAAAAAAAATTTGTTTTAAGTTCATAGTCTATGGCCTATCTATGCAATTAGGTACAAAAATTTAAAAAAAAAATTATTTTTATTTTTGAAAAATATACAAGGTGTACCCCTTGTCGAAAAAAATGCATTTTTTAACATTTCCTCCAAGTCCATCAAGTGGGTTATCAATGGTAAAGGGTCTTCAAGCCCTATTAATAAGTGAAAATTAAAAGTTTTTTGAACTCTTTTTGCTGAGTTATTGCTAAACAAATTTGTATTTCTTATACTGCTTCTTCGGATCGAAGTCTCAAAAAATATTTGGGTTTAAAGATAGAGAAAAAAACATTGCTCCACAAACTTGTTGCTTAGTGAATTTTACATGAAAATGTCCTTTACAGTTTTCATGTATCACTTACACCGTTTAGAAGTTACAGCACTTTAAACTTTCATATCTATCCTAAAAGTATGCAATTTTGTTTTAATTTTATACAGGAAGATTTGGACTATTGACAACAAGGAGAAAAATTCTGTTTAGTTCACAAAAATTAGAGAATTTTTTCTTAGAACTAATTGATGTCCATCCATTGTGGAGTTTCGAAAAAAAAAATAACTTTTGAACTACTAAAAAAAATAACTTTTGAACTACTTATCGTAATTTGATAAATGAGACATCATTGGCTATGTGACACGGTATGAAATGGTTTAAAGTGTCCTCTAGTGGCAAAAGTCGTACAGAAATTTTATTATAATAATTTACATATAAAAATAAGATATGAAATTACTAATCCGTCTAAAAAAAATCTGAATGCTTCAGTAAAGAACATTTTTAAAACAACCCCCGTGAGAAAACCGTCTCAGCAATAAAATTTTATTACTATAAACCAGACAGGCAAAAGTGCTTTTTTGTACCTCTCTTGTGGTGGAAAAGTTTTCATTTTGCAGTAAATTAATTTTGTTTCAATATTAAAGCTATAAAAATAAAAATGAATATTTGCTTGTACCTAATCGCGTTTTGAAGCACTTGTTACTTTTGTTTCAAATATCCTTGAAACAATAATAAAAAGAAAACATTTTCACAACCTTCAATTGTTTTTGTTCTTTTTTTTTTTGTATTATTTAGTTAAATTATTACCCACTTGGTGGTTTTGCTTTGATTGCAGGGGAGTTTTTCTTTAACTTATTCATGACTTAATTTTTTGTTCAACATGAAACAGTCTTGAATTGAACAAGTCTTATTAAATCATGAAAACATAATTTTAAACTGACTTGGGGGATATTTTCTTTTTTGTTGTTGTTGTTGTTTTTTCTCGTTTTCTTCCTTTTCAACCAACTAAGCTAAGTGATTTAAAAAACTTTGAAGTTGAATTCTTCAAAATAAAAAAAGTACCTTTTAAGTAGATTACGGAGGGTTAAAAACCTACAAAAAAAAAAAACAAACTTTATTTGGTGGAGTTTTTTTTTCATTTGAAAAAAAAAAAAAATTATTACTCATATGGAAAATTGAAGGTCAAAATAATTTTTGTTTCCATAATGGTTCATAAGTATAAAAGAGGGTTAAGGGTTTTTTTCTACAGATGTTGGAGTTTTTGTCCTTTTTTATAAATGTGTTGTTATTGTAGGGAGAAACCCTCAAAAAATATGCCCAACAATAAACTGAAGGAAATATTTTCTGATGATAGATTTTCCTCTTTTTCCTTATATTTCAATTGATCCTTTATATTTTCATGCCACATCTGTTACCAATTTGTATTCTTTAATATATATATTTTTTTTGATAAACTAGTAGAAAAAAAGGAAAAAATATTGTCCTTGAATAAAACCCAACTCTTGGAAAAAAAAAGAAAAAAAAAATACTTTAAGGATTCAAAACCATTTAATCATATTCGCAATATAATTTATCCAATTCACTCACAATTTTTATACAAGGATATAAACGCATATATACAAAAGAAATAAAAATGATTTCGTGTCAAGGACCAAACAAGGTATAAACTCGCATAAGAGGAAGAAAATTGTGTTTATAAATGATGCAAGGTCCACTTGACCAAAAGCCCCAATGCAACATAACACTCTTCGGTAACGACCACAACCTTATGTCGCTACTCTGGGTGGCAGTGGCGGTAGCGGCGATGGTGGTGGTGGATAACCAAAGAACCAGAATTCAGGAATATTCAGGAAAATCCTGATTTATGCATTATCCATTGGGAACAAAGTTTTTCTTGTTCAGTGCAAAGTGCCATCCGTACCACATGGAACAGGAAAGGTGACCATAAACGGAGTTTAGGGCGAAAAAGTTCAGAATATTTTTAATTTTGTTAGTGTTTTATCAAAAAATCCCAAAATTTCTGAGAAATTGAACTCTAAAGAGTTAAAAACTCAGAAACAAACTCAAAACCCAAAAGTTGGTTTAAAATCCATATTTACAAAAAAAACCCAAAATCCCAAAATATAGAAATCCCAAAATTCTAAGAAATTGGGTCCCAAAAAGGCCAAAACTTAAAAACAACAAAATTCCGATAGCACAAAGCCCAAATTCGTTTAAACCCGAAATCCGAAATTAAAAAAAAAAACAAAAATCTCAAAAAACTTCCTGAAATTGAAATGCAAAAATAACTGATAAAAATAATAACCCGAAAATGAAAAATCGTTTAAGCCCCAAATTTAAACAAAAAAGTAAAATCTCAAAATACACAAACTCTTATATTCTGAGAAATTCAATTCAGAAATAATAAAATGCTGGTAGCCCAAAAGTCAAATCCAAACAGATGTCTTTAAAAAAAAAACATAACAAAAATCCCAAAATACAGAAATCCAAAAAGTTAAAAACTCAAAAATTAGATCCTGCGGATTACCCCTAAAATCTGAGAAATTGAATTCCATAAAATCCACAATCCATTCAAAATCTTAAAAAAAAAAAAACATTTTCCTTATAGTAAACTTAAATTTTTGGGTATAACTCAAAGGAGATGGGGCAAAATTATATGGGACCTGGGCCATGAGCGTACATTAATGAGACTAGTCTCAAAATGTAGCTGGAGGTAAGTATATTCAATGTATGAATTTTTTTTTCAAATCGTAAGTCAGGGTCTTGAGATGCAAGGCTCCAAAGTTCGTTCTAATAACCTTTACTTGTCCCTTTTACATGCAAATATGATGAGAGCTACAAGAGGTACATATATTGATGTTTTTGATGTCAAATGAAAGGTTGTTAAATAGTATATAGTTAAAGACTAACCTTTTAAACAATATAAAATACATACATATTACACAAAACGAAAAAAAAATCGATTCATGTTCGAAATTAATGGCATTTATTTTCAAATTAAATATGCTTGCAATCGACACGTACGCATGTTGTAGTTATAAAACTGTATTAATTTTGTAGAATGCGATTGGAACCGGTTTAGAAGCTTGTTTATCTGACCAAATTATGTTATGTGGGGAAAACCAATCGGTTAATACACTTTTCAAAAAACTTGGGAGATCACTTATAGAAAAGAAACGAATAAGATTTTGTTATTGTAAAGAACAATTTTATTAGAACATTGGTTAATTGAATTTAATTCCATTTTAATTAATTTCAAAGAACTTATCAGTTTATTATAGTTTCAAAAAGTTCCAAGAAATAGATTTTAAACTAAAACTATGATAAGAGTGGATTTATCGAAAATCTTCTTTAGTATGTATTTTGTAATCTAGTTTGTGTAAACAAGAGTGTAGCCCAGAGTTCATCACAAGAAATTATAGTTTTTGTTTCTCTCTAACATAATTTGGACGAATAAACAAGCTTCTAATCCGCATTGTAAAAAATTCAAACAGTTTTATAATTATACCTGCGTGTTGATTGCAAGCATATTTAAATTGAAAATAAATAAATATTTTGAACAAAAATCGATTTTTTTAAATAACATTTTACTTTTCTTTATTTGTTCGCCGTTTCTTTGTTTTGTGTAATATTTTTTTTTATATTGTTTAAAAGGCACTAAAACAACCTTTCATTTGACATCAAAAACATCAATAAAACACTTGTAGTTCTCATGATATTTGCATATAAAAGGGACAAGTAAGGGTTATCAGAACGAACTTTGGAGCCTTGTATCTCAAGACCCTGACTTACGATTTGAAAAAAAATTCATAGATTGAATATACTAACCTTCAGCTTCATTTTGAGACTAGTCTTATTAATGTACGCTCATGGCCCAAAAACGCCCCATCTCCTTTCCAGAATAAAAAATCCCAAAAACCTCAAATTACTTAAATTTTCAGAATGGTACGCTTTTCTGAATGTTTTCTTTCATTTTCATTGATTTATTAAGAAAATTCTGAGAAATATAAGTTAAGTAAATGCCGAATATTTGAAATTCCGCGAATATTATGTACCTAGTTCAAAAATAATTTCTTAATTTGTACCTATACAATTTTGGGATAATTCGTCAGATTTTTATAGATCCCCAAAATAACTTTAATCCTAAATAACCCTTAGTCCCTAAAATCAAAATCCAAAAAAATCAAAATTTTCAAAATCTTAAAAATTTGAAAACGCCTTGCTTACCTAAGTGATACATTTTTTTTTAATGTTATTTTTTGTCAAATCCAAAAATCAAAAATTGTAAAATATCAAAATAGCTTAATTTGAAACAATTTTTGTTTTTTAGATTATTATTACCCGACACTTCAAAACCGAGATAAGTGATAAGTCAAATTCCCAGTTTAAAAAATCCCAAAAACTCAAAATCACATTAAATTTGGAACATTTTCAGAATAGTCGTGTTTTGAGACTTTTTTGTTTAAAAAATTATCAATACCTACATTTTTTTTAAGGATTAGACTGTTTTAGGTTTTTACTGTTTTGATTTTCAATTTTTAGAATATTAAGTTTTTAAGCGTTTTGTTCATAGTTTTTGAAAAAAAAATTCACCTCTGGTCACCTATAAAAAAAACATGCACGTAGTCATATTTGTGCTCGTCTCAGAGCTTAACCGAGCTCATATAAATATACAATATATAGTATAGAGGTGCTCCTCTGTTCATTATTTAATCTTGTCGTTCATGTTTTTTCATTCATACATATGCAACTCAGCATGAAGTGTGAATGTGGTGTAGCGTGTAGGAGGACGGATATGGTTTGTGCGGGTGCGGTGCGGGTGTTGTTATGACAGTTTTTTTTTTGACATATGATACTGGTTTAATTGTTTTTACTGGTTTTTGCTTTTTAGAAAACTTAACTAATACACTCATTTACATAAATTATATTTTTTAATTAGAAAAACAAACAAACCATATAATTTGCGTCTGTTTGATTTACGTTTTTTTAAAAAATAATAAATTTGAGATTTCCATGGTTTTTCGCTAATGAGGTTTAAAATTGGTTGCGATGCGACATGCGACATAACTTTCTTAATCCAGTGACTATTTTAAGTTGGTAAAAACTAATTTTCTAATTTCAATGCAAATCCTTTTAAACTCAATTTGGTCTTCTAAGTATTCCTTCAAAATCCAATTTATTGTCATACAATAAATTTCCACGGAAATGATTTTCTAAAAATCAGTTGTTTTGAATTTTGAAATAGACTACCGAGAACTATTGATGCAATTGACTGCACTCATACTTCTTTATAATCCAATCTGCACGTTGCGTGTTCTGCGACTCACATGAAAATTATGATTACCGGACCATGTTCTTTGGTTTGCTGCATTGCATGGGCAAACTTTATTAGCTCCTTATTTCCAATAACTCGCAATTCAAAATGAAATGGCAACAAGGTTATTTTGGCAATAACAGCATAGTCTATTAAAACAAACGTTATACTATACCTTAATATAGTAAAGTAATCCAAGAGAACTGCATTCGCTGTTTTGTGTCATCGATGGAAAAAAAAATTACTATTCATTATTATGACATTCTTAAAGACCAGAAAAACGAATGAGGAATTTTGTTGAGTTCAAAATATTAATTAAAAATAACGTGTTAGATTTTAAGATTTTCTTTAAAAATCGATGCCAAAGTAAAAGAAATGTCGAAAAAATCGGATTTTTGAAGGTCTTGAGCTTATAAAGTTTGAATGTTTAAATTAAATGATATGTTTTATTCATTATTAGAATGCTTTAAAAATGTCCTCAATTTCATTAGTTGAAATTATCAAAAACGTGTGAGAGCCCAAAAACCCATTTTTAGTCCCTAAATCTAGTTCAAGTAATCAACAATTAGTAATCAACATCTTAAGCCAATTTTTTTTTAGCTATATACATAAGTAATTTTTTGCTAATGGGCAATTTTTCGACATTATTCGCTTGATAGTCTAACTGGTCATTCTAAAATCGGAACTAAAAAAAAATTCGAAATTGAACAAGTCGTTTGTGAGAAATTCAGGTATAAAAAAAACTATGGGAGGTACCGTTAGTAATGATTTTGGAAAAAAAAATTATTTAAAGATAGAACTGTCGGCTTATACGTCTATGCTTCGGTTCATCTATGCGATCATCTGTACATCGAGCCGCAAATCAAATGGGTGAACGGATTCAATTAAAATTTGGTGTACCTAAATATTTTTTTTAATTTCCAAAAAAAACTCCCTTTTTGATCCATATTTAAAAATAAAAAGTATAAAAATAACTTGTTTTCAAAAATTTTGTTTATATCAAAATAAACTTTAGAAAAAAATATGTCAACATTTTTGTTTTTATTAGCTGGATCACGAGGAAAATAAAACACAGCTATTATTACAATTTTGATGTTTATTTATATAAAACTTGCTAATATTTAAATTTTTGAAAGTTGTCTTGTTGTTAAAATGAATAATAAATTTATGTGATTTAAACTACATGAGAATGTTTAGTTATTATATACAAAAAATAAAATATGAAAAACTACCAAAGTAGTAAAACACAATTTTAGACCTTTTTTATGCTATTTCTTGGATTTTTTGTTTAAGTTTGCAATTTTTCGTATTTCTCATACTAATATGCTTCAGTGTCCTAAATTGTATGACTTTTCGTCAAGGAATGGCCGATCAAATGCTTTTTGACGCAATAAATCACCAAATGCACCACTGTGTGGCGAGGACAATGATAAATAGTCAAACCTAGACTGACCGACAGATTTTTTAATCTTCACTCTTGACTTTCACTGATTGTGTCAACTTCATTTTTACTTCTTATTTGGTAAAAATAAGTATTTGCCAAATGTCGAATACAAATGAAAAAATATCGTAAAAACGCCAGAAATCCGGAAGTCCTTACCTAGGCGTTATGTGGTCAATTTTTTTTTCTAAAAATAAAATTAAAATTTTTTTTTTTCAACTTTCAAGGCCAAACCGGAGGCAGAAAATATTAACTGATTTTGATTATTTGTTAACCCTTCTTAGTCTTCACCATTCGCTACATTTCCGCGCTATTAACATTTGAAATTAGAAAAAATGGATTTTTGACCCACCCTAAGTACATTTCAAAAAATATTCCAAATAAAATTTCAAAAAAAAAGTTCAAACTCGTGCAATTTTTTGTTATCTCCCTGGAAAATATATTCAAAAAAATAAACAATTCCCTTGTTAATATAATTCATTTTTGCTTCAATCGTGGTTTTTCTAACTAAAAAATATAAAATATTTTCTGATAAAATTTCATATCGATAAAATCTGAACATGACATACTAATTTACGCTAACTTCAAACACAACCAACCACCTCTTTTCATTGTTATCATTATGAAATTTTCCATCATCCAACACGTTTTCGTTGGTAAAATGTGATGCTATTATTCCCTAAAAGAAGACTAAAATTCTGTCTAACAAAACAAAACCGCATCCATCAAGAGCAGTAGTAAATATAGTCGAGACCTCGTGTAGGTATGTAGTCAGTCAGTCGTGCTCGTGGTAAATTCTATAGGCTTGTGGTGTTTTGGTATACCTCCAAGGGATATGCGCTATGGTGGACCAGACAGATATTTAACCTTCTAGCTTGTGGACCCCGAAGGGAATTTCTAGTTGAGAAATATCATAATGGAATGAAAGATAAAAAAAAAACAACAATGTTACGTAGAATTGTTGGTTTAACAGCATGTGGTTGAATTGATTTCACTTTAACGCCAAACACATCAATTTATACCAACAAAGACCTTCAAGCTATCCTTTTGTTTGTAATAGCTTTCACGCAGTTTAATGCAACTATTGTCTGAATTAATTGACCTTCTGTTGCCGTTGGTTTGTCTTTCAGCGGAATGAAAACTGAATATCTTATTTAATCCTTAATAGTCGATTAACACGTTACCGCCTTAAAAAAAATCAATTCAATTTGATTTGCTTTAAAAATTTCAAAGGACAAATTCATTTAAATGCATTTTGCCAAAGAATCCTTTTTTTTTTCAGAAACCATAAAAATTTTTATGTCAAAAGTCAAAAAATTTCAATCATAAAATACCATTACAGCCATCATATACATAACCCGATTTACCCGAAGCTGTGCTAGAGAATGTCCAGTCCATACCAAATACTGGGTTTTACCTTTATTATTCTTTTGGTTCAATTGAATTCGATTTGAATTTTTCGATTCGATTTTTGCAGGGATATGATGATGATGATTCAAATTGAAATAACTTTGTATATTTATGAAAAGTCCTTTTTTCATATAAAAAAAAAGAAAATGACCCCCGATCAATAATGGAATGAAATTTGAAAATCATTTCATAAATCAAAGGATTAACGTGGTTATTTTACGAGTTTTATTGCTGAAAACTGCAAAGGACATCGATTTCCCGGGACACTTTAATTAATAGAAAAAAATATACATTTAGGCTATATGAAAATCGGTTCACAGGAAGTTTTATTTTTTTTATGTTTGAAAAATCCTTTTTTTTTGCTTCATATAAATTTCATAAGGGTATGGACATAGGAAATGATAGGCATATTTTTTTTTTTGTATTTTGCACCCAAAGGACAGATGGCTTTTTGCGGTGGATAGGGTTGAGTAGTGCTGATAGAACATGTTTTAAAATTGGAAACAAATAGTTTATGTGTGTAGTAGCCTTCGTGTAGTATAGCAATAAAAATTGTGTGTTTCCAATCAATAAATTAACCAAATTAAAATAAAACACCGCACATGTAATTTTATTTTAAACAAACTAAAATCAAATTAAAATAAAAACATATCAAATGGATTTTTCTGGAAATAAATTTTAAATTTGAGGATTTCAAACAAGGGCGGATCCAGGATTTTTTTCTGGGGGGGGGGGGGGGCACAAGGGACGGATTGGCAAAAAATCAGCGATAACAGTTAGAAATAAAGTGAAGTATCATACGACTGACTGACAAGCAACGAATTTTAACGACACAGTGCTGTATTTTAGTCTAAAACCTGGCCAAAAATATTTGGGCACATTTTCCACATCAAATAGGTACCAAATGACAAAAAAGTTATTCGAAAGGAAAAATTTTCATTTTCTTGGTACAGTAAAAGCCACTTAAGTGCTTAACCATTTACCTCCCGATTAGCCGGGAGAAAAAAAATATTAAAAATCATAAAATGCACGTACAACCCTGTGCTTCAACTTTTCTTATAGTTAGTTATTTATTTTATTTTTTGAGTCAAGTTGTTTCATTAAATAGTTTTTGAGAAATTAAGTTTTAAAGATGAAATGTAGAAAAAAAATGTTTTCGTTTTTTAATTTATTTTGTATAAAATTTTGCAATATTATATTAGTCAAATACTAAAGACTTCATTCTAATAAAAAATATTAAAGTTCCCAAGAGTAAAAAAAAAAACTGAAACATAGGTACTTTTTTCCTGGGATACCCAGTTTTGTTGTTTTTATTTGCAATAAAATTTATTTTATATCTCAAGAATATTGTGTTCAAATTGTAGGTCTATTGGAGCCAAATTGACCAAGTTATGAGTTTTTTAATACTTCGCTTACGAACGTTTTAGTCCAGGGTTCAAAACTTTAAATCGTTCTCCCCACAACTAATGTTTTCAAGCCGGTGCCCCTCATAGCTTCAAAACTACTGCACCGATTCTTTTGAAATTTGGAACACTATTTCTTAACATATAAGGATAAAGGTATCCTTGGAGAAATTTTCTCAATAACATAATATTTATAAAAGTCTATAAGTAAGGGTCGCTTTTTTTTTAAGGGGTCTTTATTTTCAGGGGTGCAAACTTGGGCAAACTCTTGAAATGCAAGATTGTTTTACATATCCAGCAGTTCAATAATATATAGGTTATGCAATGTTGTGGCGGGTTGCGCTATTTTAAAAACACTAATGTAAAACAAATTTTTTAAGTGTGTAGTATAGAGTTGCCTAATTCCGGCCCTCTCCAGTAGCCGGCCACCTTTTAGAAAAATCGTTACAGCTAGTGATTTAGTAGGATTTATTTTTTTTGTAATTTTACTGCCGAAACCTACTATCGTAATTAGTGTTTTGTGGAAACAATTTCAGAGCTAATGCTTTGAAATATTGTTTTTCTTATTAAATATATATTATTCTTTAAAAAAAATAGGTTTTAAATAGGAAAAAATGTGAATTTTGGTAATTATAAGGGGGGCCGGTGATAGAACACAAAAAAACCTTTGAAATTCAAGAGTTTCCTGTATTAGGCCCCCTTTTATTGATAAAAGTTTAAAAAATGGGGAAAAATATATACATTTTTGAATCATTCGATGTTATAACTTATTAACAATCAAAATTGTTTCTAAATTCTTAAAACACAAAAATTTTAATGAAAAACATTCAATTTATTTGAGCTTGATTTAATAAAGTCAGTGGCCGGAAATGGGATACTAGATGGCCGAAAATAGGAAACAAAGGACGGATTTAGGAGAATCGGACTTTTTTTTATACAAAAACTTAAATAAACTATTTTTGGGAACTATTATTAACTTTTTTTTTTAACCATACCGAAAAATTAACAAATAAAGTACATTTTATTTCAAGAATTATTCGAAAATGTTGATATTTGACGTTTCTGTGCTTGATTTTATGAGACAAAATCCTTAAGGGGCCGGCTACTAGCAACTCTACCCTATTTCAACCCCTCCGTTTGAAAAAATAGAGTTGCATATACAATTAAATTTTTTTTTAGAATACAATTCATATCTTAATTGTCGGTGTCCATATCAAAATTTTTCACCAAAATCACTTTGAAGTTAAAAAAAACACTTAGAAAATTTATTTTTTCTTAAATCGAAAAAAAAATCGTGTTTACCCAACAAATAGTGATTTATATATTTATTTGTGACAAACAATAAAATTCGCATTTTCAGCCAGAAATAGACAAGAGTTTCACTCAAGTTCTTTCTGTTATTATTCATATATTTTAACAACTCGTATAATTTGATTTGCTTTAAGTATGAACCAGTTCTGAGGGGGGGGGGGGGGGGGGGCACGTGCCCCCGTGCCCTCCCCCTGGATCCGCCGGTGATTTCAAATATGCACAAAATAATTGAAATAATGTAGCATAAAAGTTAATTTTTATTTTCGATATAGATAAGGTCTGTGATGTGAAAAAAAAATTAAGTATATCAGACCCCCAAAATACAAAAACTGAAAGTAAAGGCTTCAAAATCCTATATGGAAAGATTTCACGCGGTGGCAACATTTTTGACTGTCAAATACATGACTTTTTACCAGTTTTAAAAGTTTTTATTTTGGCAGCAATCTTGACGCGCACACCCTCTTGTTATACATCTTTAGAAAGGTAAGCAATTACTCTATCTACATATATCTATTAAATTTTTTATTTATTTTTTTCATTCAAATCAGAAGCAAGGTTCAAAAGTTATAGATAGATAAAAACAAAACTTTTACCAAAAAAAAGTTCGTTTATTTCAGAACGACTTTAAAGGCCTAAAAAAGGTGTTTAAATTCCTCTTAGGCTAGATTATAACTTGGCCTACTGTATATTTAAAGTGTTGTGGAATTTTAACATAAAAAACCCATAAGTTAATTTTTAAGCATAAATCATTTGGAAAATTAATTAAAAAAAAAACTCTTGAAATTCTTTGTAAAACAAATCAAATTTCGAAATTTGTTCAAAGGCTTTTTTAAAAATTATTTTAAAATTTTAAAAACATATTTATTTTTTTTTTATTTTGCTTATAAAATTTAATTAAAACTAGTATTTTTATTTTTTTTTTAATTAAAAATAGATTTCATAATTTTCAATTCTGCAGATTTTGCAATAACGCAACACAAACACATGCTTTTTGAAACGAATAGAAATTCAATCTGAATGGAGAAACCCCTTCTTAAAAACTTAATTTTCTTACTATTGAAACCTAATATATCTGCATTTAACAATTTATTCTAAGAAATTCTAAGTTAAATATGAAATATTCAAAAAGATGAAATCATTTAAATTGAGATTTGTCTGATATTTTACTTTTTTATAATAAATTCTCCATTCAACCTGAAAACAATCATATTTCAAAAGTCAAATACAAGATTAAATCATCTGTCAATTTATATCAATTAATAATTTCTAACTATTTTAGTTTTACGAAGAATGAAATGTATCTTTTTCAACTTCTCATTTCTTGTTAAGATAAAACAAGATGATTTAATTTCATACGAAATAATTTGTTTACCTGCATTTGATACATTTCCTGGTTCAACCTTTATAGATAATCAAATATTCATGGCATTATTTCTCTCTGTAGGTAAGGTACACTTTGTCAACTCTTCGAACTAAATTGTTGTTAATTGCAGTGAGTTTGTTGTCAACATAAGACCTTTGTTGTTATTATTATGATAAGCATTTGTGGTTTGCAATTTCAAACCATGATTTTCCTTTAATTTGACCAGATTTGTAATTAAGGTAAAGAAGGATGAATTCTCAGAAACAATTCAAATTGTCAGTTGAGAATGTCATTTGATTAAATTACCATGGGCAACAACATTCAAAGTGTGACAGTAGCTTTAGATACAAGTGAATCTAATTTGCTTCAATGTCAAAATAGTCCTTTTAGGTGAAAGTATAGATTTACGATTTACTCTCATTGAAGTTCTAGAAATCCTCAAAGATGATTAATTTGAACAATTTTGATAAATTTTATATTCAAATGATGCAATCATATAGAAATTGAAGACTGTAATGTTTTTGTTATTGGATATTATTGTGTCATTATAGTTTTTTTAGTATTTGGACAACTTGATAGAGAAAATGTGGGCTTTAAATAAATTACTTTTGTCATTGCTAAACTTTTTTGACGTTATTCACTCTAACCCGTATCCTGATTGCATATAAATTATAAAAACACACAAAAAAAAAAATCCTTCTTTGTAACAAAATGTAACGAAAAAAGCAAAAAAAAAAATCCTCAAATAATGACATTTTTATTTAGAGCAAAACTTCATTTGACGAATTTTTTTCATTTGGCCATTTCGTGTGTTTCATCTATCAAACAAACAACAAATATACGCTTGACCTGGTACTGATGCAAGCATCACTTGCTATTGTGTGTTATGTGTTGATAAGCACCGCCACACATCCGCGCACTGTTATTTTGCCATCGAAGAGCTTAAAACAAAATATAAATGAAATTTCCAAAAACAAAATCAAACTTTTTAGTTCGAAATAAATTTTTAATCCCAAATATAAAAGTTTGAAGTTTGAAAAAAAAATCCAACAAATACACAAACAAATAAAAAACAGAATACTTCCATCATTCACAGAGACAAAGTGACATTTTGTTGAAAAAAAAAAGAAACCCGACCATGTTGAATGACGATAAACTATCCAAATGGTTTCACAAAATTGAGAGGATGGATTTGGCAATTTTTTTTTTTTTTTAATTTCTATTTTTTGTAGGTCCTCTCTAGAGGGTCAGTTTTGTATTTGATGAAAAAATAATCCTATAGCAGGATTATAAATGAAACATGATGACATTGACAGGAGATAGATAGGATGATATTTCGGGGAATAGATTTTCCAAATGCAAAGACTATAAATTTACTGAAAAGTAGGTTGGAATTCTAAGCAAAAATTAGTGAAAAATTTATGTTTTACAAGATGCTGTTTCTTCCTGAAAACCATTCCTTTATTATTTAAAGAACCGTTTTGAAAAAAAAAAAACAAATTGGCAGTTGTTGTCCATGTACACCTTAGGCAAATTCAAAAAGAATAAGCAACAAGCTTGGAAAAGTTTCTTATTTATCATCAAGTTAAATTACAATGAAAATAAACAAAAGAGCTGATGACCGATCTTTATTTTTGATAATTTAAGATTTACTAATTTAAACTTATTTTTTTGTTACAAATTTTAAATATTTTAACATTTCTAAACACACTCAACAACTTGTAATTTTAAAAGAAAACCCTAAGCACAAGTTTTTTAACTTTTTTTGTATTGAAAGTTTAAATTTTTTGTTTTTCTAGCTAAAGCACTGAATACTTTAAGGGTCATTAATGGCCCAGTCCCCAGAAAACTTATCACTTACCGTTTTTGATGGCCCACTATCTCCCAACACTAGCACATATGGATAGCATTCCAGTTGTATTGTGTGGTATACCCAGCGAAAAGTTGTCCTTGTTTTAAACGAATTATTGGAATTAAACTACCCGTTTTTTGCAAAAAAAAAAAAAATATCAAAATTAATATGATTTGGTCCTAAGCAAAAGTAAAAAAAATTTCTAATTTTTATTGGAAAAATTCTGCTTCCTATAAATTTTTTTTTGTTTTAATATAAGGTTTTACACTGCGCGTCACTTGAATAGAAACAACATTTTTTCTTAAGAAAATTGCGATTGGCGCTTTGGTGAAGTAACTTAGTAGATTTTTGGTTTTGCATTTTCAAAGAGGAACTTTTAACAAACAATGTTGTAAAAACAAAAAACCGAAAACAGAAACCGTGTGGCTACTAGTTGCATTTTTTCGCATTACTTCACAAAAAACAGTGTTTTTTTTTGCGTCACTTGAATAGAAACAAGCTCTTAAATTAGATAAAAATGATGAAAAATCATGGACAACACTAATTTTAGTAAAGCAGTATTAAACTTAGACATTATTTGCACATTATAACCAATTATGGGCTACGAGCTACCAATAGGCAGCACAGAAAATGCATAAATAGCAGCTAACATTGGAAATGCACTTGCACTATGCAAAATCGCGAAAGATATTCGAAAATTTGCCAAATTTGGATGAGAATATTTTTAAAATATCGTAAACTAGTGATTGAATAAAAAAGTAAGACATGTGAGTCCCAAATCAAGAGCAGAGAAAAAAAAAACTTAAAAACTAGCCGCAATTTCCTTCACCTTGCCGCTAAAATCGGTCAAAAACGTGGTGTTAGTGCAATGGTAATGTGTTGGTTTGTTCCATCATGGAAGTTTTAAAAGGTGCACAACATTAAAAAAGCCTCAAAATGCAAAATAACAACAATTTAAGTACTACTAAGATTACAAAAAAGTTAACTATTTTAATGTTGCATTCGAACTGAAAAGAAGTGAGGTAAAGAGTGTTTTTTTAAAGGAAAACATACCAACTCAGATGGACCACGTTAATATTAGTCCTATTTCATTGGTTTATGAATGAATAACTTTTATCGCATCGCCACCAAAGGGCACTAAAATGTGTTCTAGTAATACACTTTTTTTTATGATGTGCAATAGCAAAATTGAAGCTTCACGCTTCGAAAAAAGATGAAAACTTTTACAAAGAAATAATGGTGGAAGCTCATGGGAAGTTTGGGAACGTGGAAAAACAACCGTTTTAGAGATTGGGCAAGGATAGTTCCAGAAAAAACAACGCAATAGAAACAAAACAGATGCATTCCGGATGAAAACGAAAGTTTATTTCTCTTATTCAATCTTTAAATTGTAGAAAATGTCATTTTATTAATTTGTAAGAAGTTACCAAACTCTTTTATCAATTTCTCCAATTAGGTCCACGATTGTGTACAGTAGAAGTGCATTTTCAATGTTAAATTCTATTTATGCATTTTCTGTGGTGCCTATTGGTAGCTCGTAGCCCATAATTGGTTATAATGTGCAAATAATGTCTAAGTTTAATACTGCTTTTCTAAAATTAGTGTTGTCCATGATTTTTCATCATTTTTATTTAATTTAAGATCTTGTTTCTATTCAAGTGACGCAAAAAAAACACTGTTTTTTGTGAAGTAATGCGAAAAAACGCAACTAGTAGCCACACGGTTTCTGTTTTCGGTTTTTTGTTTTTACAACATTGTTTGTTAAAAGTTCCTCTTTGAAAATGCAAAACCAAAAATCTACTAAGTTACCTCACCAAAGCACAAATCGCTATTTTCTAAAGAAAAATTGTTGTTTCTATTCAAGTGACGCGCAGTGTATATGTAAATCGAATTCTTAAGAAAAATGATTTAAGTAAGTTAGATAAATTTTTATTTTTTTATCAACAAATAATGCTTTTTTTAAAGCAAAATTTTCAGAAAAGAGTGAACATTTGACTGTCTCTCAAAGGACTGAACAAAATTTCAAGCACATGAACTTTTTAAAAATTAAAAAGAAATTAAAAAATATATATTTTGAAAACATGCTTATGAAAATTATTGAATTTTTATTTAAGATAATAATTACACAAAAATAATAAAGCAAGTTTTTTTTTTAAGGTGATTTATTCCGAAAAAATGTGAAATTTATGGATTCCTTATAAATTGAATGAAAGGTGGTAGCGGAAAATGAAAAAAAAATATTTTACAAGGCAGCCATTTCAGTGTGATTACAAAAATGTTCATAAAATAAATATTGCAAATGAAATCTCTACAGTGAATCACTGTTTGCCTTGCGCTTTGCATATCTCAAGCAGTGTTAAATATTTTTAGTTTTTTGCCGATATATAATAAAATTATTTTTACCATTAATGTGCTGAAAAATGTTAATGATTTCAAACAAAATTTCGAGTGAAAATATTCAAAAAGCTACTTTTTTTTAGAAATTGATTACCAACAGAAATTCACTGTATGAAATGCTTTTGTATGAATTTTTTTTAACTACACTTAAATATGTACCTACTTCAATACAATTTAGAAGTTTTTTGCTACCACATTTTCTTCAATTAAAGTAATCCTAAAAATGCATGCGTGAAGAAGCCAGAATGAAAAACATAGTTACAATCAGCGTTACCACTTGCAGAAAAAAAGTCGAAGTAGATTTGAAGAAAAAATGGAAGTAGATTGAGAAAAATCGAAGTAGATTTCAAAATATCATTTTTTAATAAAAATCCATCTTAAAAAAAATTATTTTCTTAAATTTATTTAAGTTAAATAATTTAATTAGTAAAAACAACTGAAACCAAAAATTTGAATTCCTTCAAACTCTATATTTTCGGTATAAATATTATTTCAATACATTATTTTATAACAATTTTTAGTCAAATATTTGGTTTTCTGCAAAAAGAAGTAGAATTGGCTTATATTTTGATAATTTGAAGTAGATTGTAACAGAGATTTTAAAATGAAGTAGAATTCGTTATTTTCGTGATGGTGCGAAGTAGGAAGTAGATTTAATTTTTTTTTGAAAAAAAGAAGTAGATCTACTTCAATTGAAGTAAAGTGGTACCACTGGTTACAATAGATGCATTCAAGAATAAATATCATACAAAATTGATGTGTTCATGTGTTAAAAAATGTATGCTATAATGCATTCTTGTTAACATTTTGTTTGCATTTTATTTTCCATTTTTATTGTATGAATTCTTACATGCATTTCAAGGTAGTATAAACAATTAAATTTTGCCTATACTGAATTGAAATTACATATGCAACAAGCATTAAAGCGAATACATTCAACTCCATCGAGCACTTAATTTTTTATTTAAAACTACAATCAAAATAACAATGAAGAAAAAAATTGAAAAAAGTGTAGATTTTACTTTGAATGTTTTTGTGTATTGTTTTAGTATATATGTAGTTTATGGCATTATATGGAAAACAAAAATGGGTTTAGGAAGAAAGGTTGATTGTTATTTTTTGATTTTTTTTTATTATTATTTTTAAGTTAAATTTTTAACGGAGAAATTGATGTATTGTGAATTTATGTTCGGTTTTCAAATAAAAACAATAGAAAAAATCACAAAACAGCAATAAAAATAGAAAAAAAAATTACATGAATTTGAATTGTTTGGTTATTTTTTTTCTTAAATTCAATAGATTTTTAAGGTTGCTATATCTATGAAAATATAATTGAATTTTGTATTTAAAACGGTTTTAAACCCGTCAATTTGAATCAAATCTAAAGCTCATTATTACTTGCGATATAGGTACTATATATCAAGTTATGCATTCGTACAAAAAAAAAAAGTTGAGATAACATTTTTCCATGACATTACGATGGTAGACAATGCCAAAAAAGTGGGTCCCGGAAGTCCGTCTGTCTGTCTGTCTGTCTGTCTGTCTGTCTGTCTGTCTGTCTGTCTGTCTGTCTGTCAGTCTGTCTGTCAGTCTGTCTGTCAGTCTGTCTGTCTGTCTGTCTGTCTGTCTGTATAAGGAGCTACAGCCTAAACGGATGGACCGATTAATGTCAAACTTGGTATGTAGCGTTATTTGGCGACTCTCCAGAGGGATTTTTGGAATTAATTTTTTTCGACCAAAAATAACGGTACTTGTCATATACCGATTTTAGTAAAATTGAAATATCTCGAAAACGGCTCTAACGATTTTGTTTAAAAAATTCAAATGTTAGTTTTAAGGTAAGGTCTATCTTTCAATGAAAAATTTTTTTTTTGAGAATCATTATTAACGGTACCTGCCATAGAAACGTTTTTTTCAAATCCGATTATCTCCGAAACTGCTTTTTCGATTTCAACGAAACTTTTTGTGAAGAAGAATTTATATGATTTAAATATAAGCCAAAAATAAGATTTTGAAAAAAATAATTTTTGGATTTTTAAAAAAAATTTGAAAATTTTTTTTTGAAAAATCAAATTTTCGAAAACGGGACATTGAGTTTTTTTCAAAATTTTGTTTTTAGATGTTGATTAGTGATTTCTAAAGAATGGCATACCAATTTTATTTTAAAACTTTTTTTCCAAAAAATTATTTATAAGAAATTATTTTTTTAAAAAACGGCTCTAACGATTTTGAAAATTTTTTTTTCTAAAAATGCATCTTAATATATCAATCAAAACTGCATACTTGTTTTGGAGGGCAATTTAATTTCAGATTTTATTTTATTTTTTTTTTTTAACGAATTTTATTTTTTTTTTCCAAATTTCTATATAAAAAGTCTTAAAAATTTAAGCAACTTTAACTCCAAGAGCAAGTTCGTGCGACCCAGTCGTGCATTTTATTTTTTAACTGCGAGGATCAAAGAAATTTTAAATTGAAATGAAAAATTAATTTATTATTTTTTAATTACAGTGGAATCTCGCTAACTTGAACACATACAAAACCAGGCCTGTTCAAGTTATTGAATTGTTCAAGTTACTGGAACATATAAAAAAAGTATGAATTCAATTTGTTATTATAAATTAATGTAAATGACGCAAAACACGATTACGAACGTAGTAACCTACATTGAAGAAATTCAAACTTCTGTTGAAATACATTTTTTTTTTGTTCAAGTTACAGAGCTTCAAATACTTTAATTATTCAACTTATAGAGTCAGCAATAAAAAAGTTCAAGAAAATAGGATGTTCAAGTTATTGGATTGTTCAAGTTATCGTATGTTCAAGTAAGCGAGAGTCTACTGTAGTTACAAACACAAAACCAAGTGTGAATAATTAATTAATACAAAAAAATACTCCATGTTTGTATATAAACTCAACCACTTCATTAATTCAAAAAGAAGATAAACCATAATTTTCTAACTTTTATGCAACTACTACATTCTACTTAAATCCATTAATTACAACTAAACCAACAGAAAAATTAAAAAAAAAAAAAAAACTAACACGAAAACCAAACATCACCAACTTCAATTTAATTAATGATACGACTCTCCAACGAAATTACAAAAAATAAAAAAAAAAAATAAAAACAATTGCAAGTAGAAACAAGTGGAACTTTTAAGCTATTAGATGGAGAAAATGAAAAACCAAAATAAATGACTCCTCTTGTTTCGCATATATTCACACAGTTGGAAGATAGTGTTTGGAAGCGCAAAACGAAAGATTTAATTAATTTACTGAAAATAATCTTCCACTACCGCCAAACCACTTCCAACCAACCACCAATACCACCAAAAAAGAGAATGCACCGAAAATGTAGATTAAATAGGGAAAGAGAGCATTTTAAATTTAAAACGCATCTCTCTAATTAAACCTAGACAATGGAATTGAATTCCTCCACATCGTGGTTTTACAAGATGGACATTTAGATAAGATGAATCATTTATATAGGTAGTTTGTGGATTCTTTTGTATTCCATCATATAATTGTTGCAAGGATATCTTTGACTAAATTAAATGTTGTTTTTGAAGAAAATTTAAACAAAAGAAGAATAAAAGAACCATAACCTACAAAATACTTCCTTTAAGATAATATCCATCAAAAAGCAAACACAATTATATACCACATCAATTCAAGTGGAACACAATACCCACCACATCCTTCCCCTATAACCCAGTAAAAGGCTTAAACGTAATTCAATTACACCAAAGTGCAAAAAGACATAAAAAACCATCTTCCAGACAATTGTCTGCATTAGATGCATCTGCATTTTCTGCAAGATGCATGCTTACTTTATATATATCTTACCAATACAATGTTATTATAAGGATAGATAAATTCCTCGGAAGGATGTTGAGGACTATAGGCGCCAGCCCCATATCATAGAAGACACCATACATAGATATAAATCCAGTCGTTAACTCTTTTAAGTCTAGAGGAAGGAGAATTCCAATAAACTCTGAGGCTTGAGCTGAACAAAAAGATTAATTGTTTTTTGTCAAAGATTCACTTATTAGTTTTTTTTTTGTAGTACAAGTTGCATAAGAAAATTAAAAAGTATTCGTTACACATTTCGCCCTAATCGAAAATCTCTCGTATTATGTTGACATGGGACATGGGTGACGTGGCGAAATATCACCATAGTCCCGAGAACGTGACGATTTTGTGATATGGGACAAGGCGACATGGCGACATGGCGACATGGCGACAAGGCGACATAGAGAAATTTCAATTTATTTTTCGTCTTACCAGGATTTTTTAATAAAAAACTTCAAATTTATCTCTAATTTTTTGATATTTTTATATGAAGCATTGCAAATTATGTAAATGGGGTATTCATTTGAATCAAATAAAAATAATTAATTTAACTTATACAAAATTATTTTATGAAGGAAAATCCTATGGAAACAAATTCAACAAAAATCGGATTTTCTTAAAAAGAGAAAAATATTATTTTTTCATTTTCAAATAATCTCTTAAAATCTTTTATCCTTATTGCCTAACACAATAATACAGATATGGTTATAGCTTCAAATCTTTATTATGGATGAAATCAGAGGATATTACAAAACATTAAAAAAAAAATATTTCTGCATTGATTTTAGATAAAAAAAAATTAAGTTATTAAAATTTATTTAAAGTCTTTTGTATAGTCAATAACTTAATGGTCATTTACATAGGGAATGTATTAATTTATTTTATTTGAAAAAAAAAAATATATGACATTTAATGATAATATCTAAATGAAAAAAAAAAACAGCAATTTGATTTGAATTTTTAATCAAAATAATAATCATTATCCTGCAGTTATTTGTTTTTTATGCATCTATGAACCGAACTGAAAAGCGCACGCTAATGTTTAATTTATTTTTCCTATTTGTTTGTTTGTTTTTTTTTTTTTCTAGAAAGGGTCAAATTAAATTACCTTTCGATTAGAAACACAAAATTTATTCATGCAAACAGAAACCTTTTAAGGCTATTAAATTTGTGCATCAATTATTTCCAAAATAACATTTTGTATGTGATGATTGCAAAATTGTTTGAAGCGTAATTTATGTTGATGTCTCATTTGCAAATGTAAACAATTCAATTCAAAATATGTTCGATAAACATAACCTAACCTTGGTGTTATTTGGAATAAGTTTTGAGAATAACAAATAAAGTTTAACAGGTGAATGTGAAACTAAAATAGAATTAAATTTGAATTTTTAGATTTTGTCAATTAAAAGCAGAATATTTAAAACTTATTAAAATAAATTATTTTTCGGACACTGTGGCGTATACGTACTTTTTTTGTTTTTAGTTTTCATTTAGTAAGGTATATCTGATTTTAGCACGGACATTCATTCTGAAAATGCTTAATTATGCAATCATATTCATGCGTAGATGACTACAGGATATACATACGTCACTCGTTGAAGCATCTTGAGCGAATTATCTCACTCGCATGAGTCTGCCAAAAACAGTATTGCAGTGTAATATTACCTGTCAAACTTATAACCCTAGAGCTTATTACATTTGAGATATTGTAATAAATTTTCAATCCAGACACAAACCCAAGAAACACACACATGAAAGAGCATCCATCATATTCGGGTATAGTAAAATCAAATTAAATGGAAATACATGAATGCTTGCAAGGACACACGTCGACAAACTGTCTACAAGACAAAGTGAACTACTCATTGGGGCGATGCATGTGTTTCTGACTGTCTGTCATGGATAATACACTCGTGTCATCTAGCACACACCTGCATGTTTTTCCGCATTCACTAACAAGCTTCATAATAATGGAGAAAGAGAAAAGGAAGAAGGTTTGCGAGATTATACTATATCAAATTGCTGATTGCAATTTTAAAGGGATAACAACGACTGACTGTGAATATTTACAGCTTCTGTAGCAAACCAGATACATTTTCGTGCCGGTAAACGAAAAGGAGGAAATTCTGAAAAATGAAAAGTGAATAGGTATACGATTTCTATTGTTCTCCTTTTGATGAATCCCCACAAGGCAAAACCGAGTATAAATTCAAGAACGCAGCACATAGCTTTTACTACTTTTTTCCAAACAAATTTAAAGAGAATTTCTCGCTGAGGCAGAATTTTGTTTTTGCAAAGTTTCCTATATCCTTCATAGTTTCTATTGAAATATCAAATTCATGCATTTTTGCAGATAAACACTGATAATGGAATTCAAGGTAGAATGATACGTTAAAACCGAGCGTGAGAGTTAAAATAAGACAAAAACAATAGCAGATTCATGATGTTTTCAGAAACAATCTAAAAACAACATAATAAAATCACATGAAAAACTTTAAGATTTCAAAATTCTTCAAAAGCCAAATATCTACGAATAATTTAAATAGAAATTTAAGTTTGCTAAAAAGTTTCACAAGCTAAAATTTGTGTTAAGACATGTCCCATGAGACGTATCCCGTAAGACATGTAACATGAGACATGTCCCATGAGACATGTCCCATGAGACATGTCCCATGAGACATGTACCATGAGACATGTACCATGAGACATGTACCATGAGACAGGTCCCATGAGACATGTACCATGAGACATTTTCCATGAGACATGTCAAATGAGATATGCCCCATGAGATATATCTCATGAGACAAATCCCATGAGATATATCTCATGAGATAAATCCCATGTGACATGTCCTATGAGATATATTCCATTGTCACATGAGACATGTACCCATGAGACATCACTTACCATGAGTTAAAAATATTTTACCGTCTTATAATCATGCCTATTTTTAATAGATCTGTTCTTACTAACTTGTAGTGGGTGGGCCATATCTTCCGCAATAACTTTTAATTGAATGGCTTTTGAGTAAATGTGTAAATGTTAAAAGTTTTTGAAATGTCATTCCAAAGTGATCGTTTTTTTGTTGAAATTTTGGAATCCCTAAAAATTTTAATAGAACTAACATTTTTACAATCTCCAAATTCGCATGATGCCTTAATTCCATGATTATACACCCAAAAGCCACATCAGCAATCAAATACAAATTATCTCATCGAATTTGAAGCCTTTGTCATTCAAAGTCCATAATAAGCATTGTGCCACCAGAGCCCAATAACCAACCAAAATCTAAATATATTGCCACGTGTTGTATCGATATAGAACACCAAGACCAACCTGCATATTAACAGAAACGTTTTGTATGAAAATGAAAATTTATTTGAAAATATTTTGACTACCTACTCTATTGACTTATAGTAAAAAATCAATAAGAAAATCCTGTCATAGTTCAATAAATCCCCTATTCAAAGCCACAATGCACCATCATGCCAAAGCTCTAGTAGAGTGACTCTCGTAGTTATCAAACATGTAACACAGCAGCCGTGTGTGTTGTGTAGCACAGCACTCTTGACCTAAAAATAGAAAAATCCCTGTTTAATCGACTAGAATTTACTCTCCTACCTTATAAACTAATATAGAAGAGCTATGCACATAGCTTTGACTATAAAGAGTGCGCCTGTTGATGTTGTATAGAAATTTTGCGTATACAACACGCACTTATACACAAAAACACACCCTTCCACACACACACACATCGATCTATATAAACTTTATAAGGATAAGAGTTTGAATGATTTAATAGCAATTATCCTAAATAATCCTGCATCATATAGCTTCCAAACCGGAGAGGAGTCTAGAGATATAGAGAGATCCTCTTATACACAAACAAGCACACACAACACAACACAAAAACATTAAAAGCATTTTCTAAAGGTATTTTTGGAAAATATTTTCCGGGATGTTTTGTTTAATGGTGCTGGGCGTTGCAGTCTACATATGATATCAATTATCAAGGACCTGCCTACACAGGACCAAAACGGTCTTTACCCGAGCTATTATCACAAAGTTATGTTATAGACCTAAGAGTAATTATGCATTCACACGTGGTAAGTGTGTGATGTGCTGGATTGCTGCTGATTGTGTGATGGTAAGCCACATGGATATTAGGATACTACTTTTTTTTTTTGATGTGTGACAATGAGGACTTTTACAAATTTGGTCAACTTAATTCGTTTTTATTTGAATTTCAGGCAATAAATGAAAAGAAGGACGAAGGATATTTTACATCATATTTGTTTTCTGGGTGAAAACAAAACAAAAGTTTTGTATATTTACTGACAAACAAGAGAATTTATATAGGCTTGAGGTTTTTGCAGAGGTAAGTAAGAATTAACAGGTGAAATCGAATAGGGTAGGTATTTCTAGGAAGGATTAAATTAGATTGGTTGAATAGGAATTCTGTGTAAAACTGGGATTCAAGTTTTGTTTATTGTTTTTTGTTGTTTGTTAATTGACAGAGCTTTAGACAGAACATATATTCACTGCTGAGTACTTAAATTGATGGATGTTTACTTTTACGGAGAATTTTCCAATACCTACTTCTTTCGTTGAGGATACATTTTGCCACAAAAGATTTCTAACTGAGTAGAGTCAAAGTTTTGGTTGGGTATTTTTGATCTTTGAATCAATTCCCTTGAATCATATGAATCGTCCTTGAGACGACGCACAGAGATTTATAAACAAAATTGGTATTTCCTAGAATTTAAGTCTTACAAATAGAAAGTTTTCAGACAAATTTAAAATGACTTTAAATTGACTTAAATGAATGAGTTTTTTTTTTTTTGGAAAAAACACAAAATTGCTTTCTGTTAACTACTTTTGAAATATTGATGCAGAGTTTGTTACTCATTTTCAAACTGATTGCAAAGGGCATTTCAGCAAGTTTATTTCATTTTTAGTTATTCTTAACTTCTGCAATTTTTTTCCGATTTTTAAAAACAAAAAACAAAACAAATCCAAAAAAATCCTTTTTTTTAATGCATTTATTTTCCGTTACAAATTAAAAAAAATATTTATTGCAACTAAAAAATTTTTGCATTAAGAAAATGTTATTGCAACTGAAAAATATTTGCATTGAAAATAAAATTTAGGTATATTTCAAATAAAAATATTTTTCGTTAAAAAAAATGTATTGGAAATAAAAAATTGTAAGAAAATATTTAATGCTTACATTTTGTATACAATTTTTTTTCAATGCAGAAATTTTAATATTTGCAATAACTTTTTTTTTAAAGCAAAATAATTTTATTTGCAATAAAAATTTTAATTTCAGTTGCAGTTGCAATAACATTTTTTTTTAATGAAACTTTTGTTTATTTGCAATAAATATTTTTCAGTTGCAATAACTTTTTTTTTTAATGCAAATTTTTTTTTAGTTCAAATAAATATTGTTTTTTCTTCAAATGCATTGTTTTTCAATTGATTTTTTAACAACTCTGCTTGAAAATGGCAAAAAAGTATAGCGTTGATTTCAAATTATTCAAATCAGGCTAAAAAGAATCGGTTAAGATAAGGCCGTGTTTAAAATCATTTCTTTGAAGCAATAGAATATAATCATTTTTAGTCCTTTCATTGAACTATTACTTTCAATATTAATAAAACCAAGAAAAATCTTCTACAAACTATAATGTAAAAGTAATGTCAAAGTCTTTTACTTTCGCTCTATGCTCTCTTAGTATGTTTTGATATTTTATCTTTTTTTTTTGCATTGCAGCTGCTGTGCCACGTATTCAATTTATTTTCTTGGTTCAATAGTTGACAGCTGTAAACATTTATTAGAGAGAAATAACTGACAAAGTGTCGCACATTGTACGAAGAAGGAGTATACACAAAATAATGAAAAAGAATCGAAATCGCAAAAAAAAAACTGTGTTTATTGATTTGCGGAGTCTTTCACATATTGGGACATAAAGTGGAATTGCAGGATGGCTTTTATAAAAATATTGGCAAAAAAACAGATCTCACGTTTATCTTAAATAACAAATCGGAAAATAACACTGGTTTACAAAATTAAACTTTTTTTTTGTTGCCGGAACAAAAATATACTTTTCTGAAGGTTTTCGGTGTGCTGAACTTGAATCCGAAGTCAAAAAAAATCTAGCAGCTCCCGTTTTTGAGATATTACCGTTAGAAAGTACAGCACTTCGGACCTTATTCTTTTATATAAGGAAAATTGTTTGAGCATATTTAGTAACGGTTTTTATAAGAACTATTTACCACCTTTTTAAATCTGTTTAAATCTCTCCGATATCTTTTTTACTTCCCGAGATATCCTCAGTTGTTTGATATTTTTAAAAATTTTATAATGTCATTATCTTCTTTATGATATATGAAGCCAAACCCACTGACTTCAGTTTAAGATATCTCGGGCAATACATAAGATATTGAAAAGATTTAAACAGGTATCGAAAGATGGGAAATAGTTCTTATAGAAACCGTTACTAAATATGCTCAAACAATTTTCCTTATACAATAGAATAAGGTCCGAAAAACTCAAAAAAACGTTTTTTTGCATTTTCTAACGGTAATATCTCAAAAACGGGAGCTGATAGAATTTTTTTGACTTCGGATTCGAGTTCAGCACACCAAAAACCTTCAGAAAAGTATATTTTTGTTCCGGCAACAGAACCCTTGTTAACCAGTGTAATCAACTTTACCAAAGTTTGAGGAAAATCACTCCAATCCATTTTGAGAACATAAGAGAAAATCTTTAAACGTTCGGGACTCCTGTTTTTAACCTGGAGTATAGTTGACTAAACATGATATCATCTTACTCACAGTATTTAATTCCTTTCTCGGCAAACAACGCTATTACATAGACTTATTTCTGTTTTATGAATATTTATGTTTAATTTAAAACTCAATTTACTGCTATAAGAGTCATATACCTACAATTATTCTTCTACCTTAATTGCATAGAAGAGAAATAAACAGTCCTATCCTTGTAAAGGAATGAAATGAAATCACTGTAGCAATAAATTGCTATGTTATTTATATTGAAGGTTTTTAATTTTTTCATCAAGGGAAAACATGCAGACAAAAAAAAACACAAAAATTCTACCTTAGATGAATTTTTCAAAAAAAAAAAAAATAGTAAAATTTACATAAAGAATGTAGAGTAGGTATACCTACTATAAACGACAAGAGAAGATTAAGCAAAAAATAACGTATAAAAGTAAAACAACATTAATGGTGCTTTGCAATTCGTCAAAACGGAAATTTCCACATTGTTTTTTGTTGTTGGGGAAACAAAATGTATTATAGCAACTAGCTATTGTCTGTAGTGGATGCTTCTGTTTTGGAATTTATACTACAGCTGTTGTTTATTGCAAACATATTTGATTTCACAGTACCTATATTTTTTACTTGCTACTGGATAGATTTTCTTCAAAATTGGCACCAAAAAGTTTTGGGTAATTCCCTAGAGCAGAAAAACTTACGGGACCTGCAATAGAACAGTTTTTTGATTTATTATAGCAGATTTTATACAGAAACATTAAAATAAACGTTACATAAAATTTTCAAAAAACACATTTTTTGGATTTTTAAAAAATATTTCAATATTTTTTTTTTGTTTTTTTTTTTTTTTGAAAAATCATTTTTTTGAAAACGGGTGGATGAATCTTATTGAAATTTCGTTTTATGTGTTGAATAATTTTTTCTTAAAAATGGCATACCTACCAATTTTTTATGAACAATTTTGGAAAATTTTTATATTTAAAAAATGCATTTTTTAAAAAACGATTTTCGGTTTTTTTTTTTAAATTCTCTTTTATACATGAAATCAAATGACACACTTCGTTTTGTGTAAAAGATCATTTAAAACATTGTTTAATTAATTCTAAAAACTAATTTTATTCAGTACAAAATTTTAATATTAGAGTAACTTTTACCATAAGAGCAAGCACGTGTGCTAGTGCATTTAATTTTTTTTTTTTTTTTTTCAAAAACTATTTATTTAATGATTTTCTGAGTGTAAATTTTACATTTTTCTAGTAGGTAATTAAAGAGTAGTATATGGTATCAGCTATTTTTACTTGCGATATAGGTACTATAGGGCAAGTTTAGGATTCGTAAAAAAATCGAACTTGAGATAACAATTTTACATGACATTACGATGATTGAGAATGCCAAAAAAGTGGGTCCGGCAATTCTGTCTGTCTGTCTGTCTGTCTGTCTGTCTGTCTGTCTGTCTGTCTGTGTGTCTGTCTCTATCTGGAGCTGCACTTTAAACGAGTGAAGTGATTTTCTTCAAACTTGGTAGTTAGCAGTTTTTGGTGATTCCCTAGAGGATAAATTGAAATTTTTTTTTATGACCAAAACTAACGGTACCTGCCATATAACGGAAATAGAAAAGTTAATTTTTTTCAAAAACGGCTCTAACGATTTTGATTAAAATTTTTGTGTGTAATACTACACATAAGGGCCAACTTTTTAAATAAAAAAAATATTTTTTGTACCGTTATTAACGGTACCTGTCATAGAACGGTTTTTTTCGTTTCTGAATATCTCGTACAACATTTACCCGATTTAAATGAAAATTTTTATACAAAAGTGTGTAAGTAAAGATAATATTAAAATTTTAGAAAATTTTCAAAAAACGCATTTTTGGATTTTTAAAAAATATTTCAAATTTTTTTTTGAAAAATCAATTTTTTGAAAACGGATCAATGAAAAATTTTGAAATTTAGTTTTTATGTGTAAATTAATTATTTCTTCAAAATGGCATACCAACTTTTTTTTTGAAAAATATTAAAAAAATTTTATATATAAGAATTTATTTTTTTAAAAACGGCTCCTACAATTTTCGAAAAATTTTTTCTAAAAAATACCTTTTTATACAAGAAATAAAATGGCATATTTGTTTTTTTTAAGATAATTTAAAACGGAGTTTAATTAATTATAAAAACAGATTTAATATTTTTATACTACTTATGAAATTTCTTCAAAATATCAAATTTTAAATTTCTTGAATAAATAGCTTTAACATTATAGTTACTTTAAGCATAAGAGCAAGTACGTGCGACCCCAGTCGTGCAATTTATTTTTTTTTTATTATTAATTTCTCTTTGAAAGTTATTGCATTTGTTACAATTTTGTGTTTTTAAAAAAGTTCAAAATACAGGGTGTCCCAGAATGAGATAAGAAGATTTTGATGGATGATTCTTGGGTATATAATCCAGTCAAATAAGGGTTTAACCTCGGAATGAATGTTAGTAGAAATTTTTTTTGCTCAATATCTTTCTTTTGCCATTCTATAACATATCTCAAAAGTCTAGAAAAATCTCATGTCCGCTTGTCGCGATCTCAAGGTCAAATCGCGAAATGGAGATTTTCAAAATTAGCAAAAATAGGCTATGGTATTATATACACATATGATAAATGATTTCAAGGTATTTTTTAATGCTGATTCCAAAAAATCTAAAATCAAGACAATCTGACGTCTCTGAAAAAAGTTATACCTGTTTTTCATCTGTCAACCCATATTATTATAACAGTTGCTAACTTACTACCGAAAAACCCTTTAAAGTTATGGTAGCGGAACCAAATTTTGCATGAAGGTTTTAAGATACATTATCATTCAGAACCCTTTTTTCTCCTTATTTGACTGTATTAATATTCTAAGAAAAAAATTGTTCTACAATAACTCTCTATATCTGCAAAGTTGACACCTTTTAGCGATGATTTAAGAAAACGCTTACTTTGGTATGCCTTTACTCATGTTAAAGTTGATAACTCTGTTAATGTCTTGATTTTTATAAGAAATACTATTCTTTATACCTGCATTTAAAAAATGTTAATATCTTTTTTTATTGCTCAGATATTAATTTTAAAATGGAATTATTTTTTTTTATATATTGACGTTTTGAGGTCTATACAATTTTTCGACACTTTGTCGAGATATAGATAATATAAAATCCCTGTTAACCCAGATTCCCAAACCAAACGTATAAAACTAGATATTGCAAAAATAAATTTAGTGAGTGCTAAAAAAAAAAATTTATAATACCCAATTTTGGTCAAAATTTTGCATAATATAAAAACAAAAATCAATTAGACCGCAACAAATTTCAGAAAGTGGGGTAGAGGAGGAAAAAACAGGATGTGGTGGCCTTCTAATAGAAAAAAAGTTAAACTTAAAAGTTTTAAATAAATCAAATCGGAAACATGAGAAATAAACAAAAAAATCCGATAAAATAAGTTATTGGCGTATTTCTTGAAAGTTGATCTATTCTTACGAAAATGGTTTGTGAATAATACTGGTAGGCAACGAAAGTAGGACTTGAAACAAACCCTACTTTTCTAAAGGATTTTTGCGTGCTGAGTCTAAATTTGAAGTCAAAAATTCACTGGAATGTCACGTTTTTGAAACACTTGAATATTATCAGGTCAAAAACGCGTTTTTTGGTACATTTGACGTCGAGTTACATCACCTTTGGGTTATTTTTTTGCAAAACTACTTATGCAATCTCAGAATGCCATATTAAAAGGACTTAAGATATTATTTTTTTTTTCAAAATTATTGTTTTTCTCAAAGATACTTAAACAAGAAATTTATGATAAGTATCTCAAAATCTTGCTTCTTTTTTTCAAAGTAATTAATTGTTTTCAGAACCAAATTCCAGTTTGCGTCTTCTGATTTTCAGTCAAAAAAAGCAATATATTACGGAAAAATATATATTTTTGACTAAACATCAAAAAGAACTCAATTGAAAATTAGTCTTTTTGAGTTTATAGCGAAAATAGTGATGAGTGTAGCTCAAAAACTAGACGTGATAGAATAAATGTGTAAACAGTTTTGAACTCAGCACACTAAATTCAATTAATAAAGTTCTTGCTCCCGACTTATTTTTGTTTTTTTTCGCCGATAGGAAGCCTAATTTTATCATTACGTTTATTTTTATCATTCGTAGTACAAATAGTACTTTTTCAATGAGAAAAACAGAGCAAATAGATTTATATCTTTATATCTGCTGGTAGGGGAAGCCCTATTTCCCTTGTCCTTGAGCGACAAATTTCGCAATAAAAAGAAAATCATGTGTGCAATTCACACGTGGTAGAAGTGAAACCTAAAAAATCATTTTGTTGCAAAAAAATCCAAAAATTCTACCTTTTTTTATTCCATCGCCTTTAAATCCATTTTTTTATATAACAATAAAATAAATTTTATATCATCTAAAAGCTTATTATTTCACCTTTTGTATGACGCTTCAATCATATTTCTACTATGCCTACAAAAAAAAGTAAGAATTTTTCAAGGCCAACCCTGTCGAAATTTCAAACTGAGATTACGGTACTTCCTACATTGGTGGCAATGATCTCCACAGGCGTTTTGAGGTATTTTACATGTTTTTAAATTTAAGATTGTGTAACTTTGAAGAACATGTACCGTTATGTGTGATACATCAAATGAAAGGTAATATTATCAGAATGTCTATTAAAGTTAAATAAAATTTGTATGTGATCTAAATCAAAAGATAAAACGTGTTTAGAAAAAGAACATATTTTCACCGTTATCTCAGGATTTTGAATATGAAATTAATTGAAATTTCGCACAATTATAGTTTATTGAATTACCTATCTACAATATAATTTTCATTCATTTATCTATAAAAATAAAAGTTATAATCAATTGATTTTTCCTGTCGCTTTTTCGTTTCATCGTGTTTCAAGTCAATACGATACTAAAGAAGTTTTCACTTCAAAAATTGTTCCATAATATTAACCTTGCCCAGTAGGTATTAGACCGTCAGTTAGCTTGCGAAAAATGTAAATGTTAACATCAATATGTAATTTAAAACATTTCATTAAAGAAAGCAAAATGTGCGCCCTTTCAAGTTTCAATAACCTTGCTAGCTGCAGACATTCACCAGGTCAATATTCTAAAGTCGATATAAATCGACGTCTGCTTGAAACAAACTAAGAAAACTGAACAAATGTTTTTTTCAAATAAAATAAAAATAAAATTCTTTAAGGTTCAATTCATTTCGACAAAAGTTTTGAACTTTTTGATGTTGAATTCAATACAAACATATTTTTGAAAATACCATTCCATCATTCAACTTTTTTATTCTTGAGTTATTTTCTTCTTAAAAAGTATTTTCAAGACAGATTGTTTAAAAAAAAAAAAGAGTAAACTGTAAACTACCTTCTCAAAGCTTACAAAATACAAGCTTGTTTATCTTTTCAAACAGTTTTTTTGTCCACATTTTTTCTACGAGGTAATATCCCTTAAACCTACCTCATCTTTGTTAAATCTGTAGACGTTTTAATAAATCTCCTTTTAACAGTCATCACTTTCAGTTGTAGTTGCTTGTTAAACATGTTAAAAACCTCTCCATAACAAGACGTATAAAAAGAAATAAATCTTAAAGCCAAAAAAAAACATTACAAAACACTATAAAGCCTTTTAAAGTGTTGTAACTTTATCCACATGGTATTATTCGCTCTAAAGCTTTTCTGTGGCACACCAAAGTGGTATGATAAGAAACAATATACACCTGCAACAACAACAACAAGAACAACGAAAATAGCAAACATGCCAAATGTATTATAAAACAGAGGCTGGAGGATAAGGACTATCAGCTTCAACATAGTTAGGAGGGTTGTGGCATAATACCAATATAAAACATGTTGTCTAACCAATTTCAAAAAGCCACATCCAACCCTTTTTGTGTTTTTGTGTTGTGTGTTTGTGTCAAGTTTTGTTATACCAATGACCTTGAGACGCATGACATCCTTTTTATAAGCTTCACAAAAGTGTAGAAAGGTGTTTGAATTGAAGGCGATTCTTCTTCGAACTTATCTAAATCGTTTTTTTTTTTTTATTTATTTTTATTTTGTCAGAATAGGCAACAGGTTGGTTCTTCTTGGTTGTCAATATGTTTGATGGTAGTGGGGTATGTCTCTAGGCTCAAAATAAAGACGTATTGAAATTCAATCATGGTACTTATTTATTAAATTTGCTTTGATGTTTATGAAATGATTATGACATTATGTCTGGCCAATTGAGTAATTGAATCCGACTTGAGTGAGTGGCTTAGGGTTTCTATAAAAAGGATGTCGCATTTATTTTATAAGGACTTTACTTGGAACAAAAAAGGGTTTAACAAGAAAGTCTTATTTTCACTGGAACTTCAATTATCTTTGGATAATAAGAAGAGGAAAGTTTCAATTTATTCATGTACCTTCAATCTTTTTGTTATGTTTTCTTTGTTTTCTTTTCTTAATTGTGGCAGGCTAATGAAGCTATTTACCTGTGCAAAAAGACTGATTTTATATTATTCTTTCATTTGTCTAGACAGGGGTTTTCTTGTTTTTTTTACGCAGAAAAGGTTTTCGGAGAAAAATTCATTTCTCTCTTTTTAAGCCAACATCCATGAAATTATTGAAGTTTATACAACGAAAAAAACCTTAATCATGGCATTTAAAATGTAAGTATGCCATTTTTGTCTTTATTTTGACAATTTTCTTGTTTCGGGGGTCTAATTAGACTCATGCAAGTCAAGGTCAAATAAAATAAATTCATAATCTCCTATTAATTAGATTTTTCTTTGGTTACTTTAAATATTTAATAATGGTGAACATTTCACTTCTGCGTTGGGCGCCATTTCTATGGAAGAAATATTCGAAATTAAATGCCATAATAACTTGTCTGAGGGTCAAAACCATTAAAAAAAAAATGTCTTTGCTATTTTAAACACAAATTTTATATTATTTTTTTTAGTATTTTATTAAATTTCTTAAACAATTAGAGTAAAAATATTCTTTTATGAATTTAAATAAAATAACATAAACCATTTTCGGAGAACGAAAAATTTTATTATCATTCTGATGAAATTGAAAAGAATTTTATTTTATTTTTCATTTGTTTTGTGTTCTTTTGAATGAATTAAGCAGCAGCTTATGCTTCAATGGTAACAGTTAAATGAACATTAGCTTTGTGTTGCCTCTGCATCAAGAGGTATTAAGGATATCTCTTGTGTTTTGTTTTTGTTTCTCTGCATTTTAAATGAATAATTATATTTTCCTTTGTTTATGTCTGTTTTAATGAAAAACAAAAAAAAAAATATAATAGCGGTTTTTAAAAATATGAAAATAAAATAAATGAAAGTTAAGAGGTAAGCTCTTTTTTCTTATAATGGTCCTTTTTTTTTTGTTTTAAAGGATAAATTGCAATTAAAAAAAATTAAGTACCTACAGAAACTTCCCTTTGTAGTTGAATTGTTTAACCAATTACTTAACTTTGCCATAGAAGACATTAGTATTTGAATTAAAAAGCAAAAAAATCAGCTTACCAGTGCAAAAAAAAATATAACTTATAAAAAAAATTGCCTAAGTAGTTTCTTTTGAAATCTCTTATAAATTTTTCTTAAATCTACCTAATCCTTTATTGCTACAAGAAAAACACAAAAGAAATAAACTTGCTTTTTGATTCTGTTTCCTTTTTTTTTCTAGGTTAATGGTTTCTTTATCATTATACTTTCAAGAAGGGAATTAATCTAGATTGCCAACAAAGAGTTGTTCATGGCGATGATGCGTTGAAAAAAAAAATATAAGTAAATGGTCTTAAGTTTACAAAATTTCAATATTTCGAGACTAAAATTATCTCTTTTCATTCCCATTTTTTTTTTTAATGTGTACTGAGTTATTGGAAGAAATCAAGTTTTATTCATAATGTTGGATAAAGGCTACTCTTGGTGTCGGAAAATTGTAGTTTTCATAAGAATCCATATAAATAAAAACAACGTCTAAAAAGCTGAACACTTAAAATAGTAGATACTCCTATTGGAAAAATTATTCGATTTCGACGGAATTGGTGATTGTTAAAACACGATATCTTGGAAACCATTAAGCCCAAGAGATTATTTTAAGTCAAATTGGACTGAATTTTTTAGGTATAAGTTTCAAGACTATGATAAGTCGTTTTTGCCAAAATTTTATTTTTTATTTATAAGTGAAACCAACAGGAACTGAAAATTATGAGCATTAATAAAAAAGTTAGTTTTCATACTCCAATACCGCAAAAGAAGTAGGCATAATTTAAAATATATATTATTTGGACCATTTTTTTGTATATAACCTCAAAAATTTAATTTTTTGATGTACGTTTTTATCTTTTTTTTAATTTTGATTGCTTTTTGTTAAGCTATAAGTTATTTTTTTTTTTTAATTTATGATTTTTTTTTCCAAGAAGATGGCCTAAAAAAAATTATATTTTTGAAAAGAAATTTCGATTTTACAATGAAAATGTATCCCAAAGTGTACAGAAATTAGTTTGGAATTGAATTAAAGGTGGCATTAAGCTTGTTATGTGTGTGAAATATTTTCAAAATCATTGATGTTAAATTCGAAATCTTTGAGGTTAAAATTGCTGATTTCACTATCAAGATGTAAGCAGTTTTTTTTTTCAAACAATTGATCGTAAAATCGTCGCCCGAGAGTTGTTTTGTCGTAAACGCCAAAATGCACTTTTTTAAACTGGATATGTAGTAATAGGTTTTAGAACGTTCTCTTTTCATTTCTGTTATCAGATTTGTCCTATCGTTTACCGTTACTGAGATAATTAGTGTGCATTTTGTCGTATATCCACAAAATAAGCATCGGATTAGCGTTGGTTTGTCGTAAGCGCCAACTTTTGGCGTTTACGACAAAAATTCTATGTATTTTTTAGCTTTTTTTTCTTCAGTATTGGTTTGTCGTACGTCGTACAAAACAGATAGGGTAGAAAATTTAATACACCTACTAGAAAAGTATTTATTGAAAATAAGGACTTCATGTGCTATAAGGACAATGAATTTAAAAACTAAGGGCTGCATTAAGCTTTGCGCTACTTGAGGTTTTGCACTATTCCTAGAGGTGCAAGGAAGAAAAATGTGCATCTGAGAGACATCTCAAATGTTGTATTTAATTTTGTCATGGTTCTTGTCGTTTGTTCCTGCCGCTAGATACTTGACCTCATCCTCGGTCACAAGTACCGCTTATAAATATGTACACTTGTTGATCTTCTATCGAACACAAGATCAAGAAGTCGACCGTCGGTCGCGGGCGCCGCTTCGTTCAAGTGCGTTGTCTTGAGCGAAGTGAAAAAAGGTCGCAGTTTTATTGTTTTATTGCTGTCTTCAACGAAGTAAAGTGAAAAAAAGGTTGCTGTTTTATTGCTGTATTCTATTGATCTTGTATCGAACACACAAGATCAACAAGTCGACTGTAGTCGTGGGCGACGAGCCCGTGGCGCCTCTTCGTTCACGCGCGTTTTCGTGAACGAAGCGAAAAAGGGTTGCTGTGAGTTTTGTTATTGCACCCGCTCGCAAAAAACACCTGCTGGTCGAAAATTATTTTTTTAAGGCGCCATTGTTCTTCGCTAAATTTGCGTTATTGTTTTGCAAATTGATGATACTGATGATACTTTTACACTATTTTATAAAGCGAGCGGTAGAAAAGTGGAATATAAAAGCTCATCAATATTTAAAACATATAAAAAGTCTACCATAGCAACTCCTGTAAATTTGTTCAGCCAATGTCTTCAAATTACTAAAAAATCTAACTCGATAACTAAGGATAAGATTATTGATATTAAAAGCCTTTTCATATTTATGCCTAAATCAGACCAAGAATATTATGAAGCGTCAAATCAAAAAATTAGAATAAATTCTTTAGTTTGATATTTATTTAATTTACTTTTATTTATGACCATATATTAATTTAACCAAACTTGGTTTATTTTTATTTTATTTCTTTCATATTTCATAGCCATAGGATGACTTTTATTTTTTGTTAAGACATTTTTTAAATTTTTTTTATGTTTATGGTCATATTTTTTGGTTTTTCTTTATCTTAGATATATTTATTTTAATAATTGAGCCTCTAAGTCAAACCAATACTACTTCTATGTAATCAGAAACTATTTTTTAAATACTTAATTAATAAATAAAAACGAACTGTGAAAATTTTTTTATTTATTTTTTAGTATTGGAATGTTGTACGTGCGCCTACTTTGTCGTACGTGTTCGGGATAGAAAAAAAAGTTGATTTTGGTGGCGTTTACGACAAACTGATTTTGGATAAAAACCTTGATAATTTGAAAACTAAAATAGATGTGACAATTTTGACAACATAAATATAAAGAAGATATCGCACAAAATATTCTATTAAAAATTGAAAAAAATCTATCGGCCAGTTTTTTTTTTATAAAAGCTCAAACCTTAAAATGCGATTTCCCAAAATTCCAAAATTGGCGTATACGACAAAACAATTCTCAGGCGACGAAATGTGTAGTAAAAAATATTATTTACTACGCATTCTAGAATTAATAGAAAAAAAAAACAGCTGAAATCTTGATATTGAGATCAAAACTTTGAACCTCAAAGATTTTAACTTTCCTATCAATATGATTTTGAAAATATCAGCAAATTTAACCTCAAATATCTCGACTTTCTCAGTAATGTTTTTAAAAATATTTCACAGATTTTTTTTTTTGGTTTGATTTCAACAAATTTCTTTTAAAAAATGTACGTTTTTATATTTCAAATTAGATTTAATTTTGTACCATTTTTACTTAAAGATCGGTTTAGAAAACCGTTTGTTGCTATAAAGTTATTGAATAAAAAAAACTTTTCATGTAGACAAATTTACTAAACAGCTCAAAGAATTATTACAATTTTTTATTTTAGTTCAAAATAATTAGGTCTTTAAAAAAAAATCGAAAGATAAGAAACTTCTAGAAATCGTTTAAAAAAACACATTTTTCATCCCTACACCTTTTTCTTAGAAAAAAGCAATTTTGCTTCTTTTTTCATTTCTCGAAAACAAAACAAATTTCATTGGGTTTTCTGAGTATTAGATCAAAAATAAATGAAAGAATTGAATGTAGTAGAAAAAACTATTTCGAATTTTTTTTCACAAGTTTTTCAAATTTTAAGCTACTTGTTTATATGGAGGTTAATAACTCCCTTTCATATGGTATTTTTCTTATATCAATTCAACCTGATGCTTAGTCAACCTTTTCTAGGTTTTTGGCAAAAACAAAATTGGAACACCTCCACACATGGGATGGGAGAAGATTATTCATTTTGCGAAAGATTAAGTCTAATTGCCATTTCGAGTTTAAAGTTTTCTTTCATATATCCAAAACTTTCATATCGAAAGAACATATCTACACATACTAAAAATTAGACACCGAAAAAATTGCACATCTTTTGTACCTATATCAGAGCAAGTAGGTATGTAACATGTATGCCATATGAATTTGCAAAGAATTTATATTGCATTTTCTAAAGTTAACTGGAACCAGACTATTTTTTTCTCTCTCTGGGACAAAAAAAAGAGAAAAAAACATTACAAAACACTAGACTACTTTCTCCCTGATGTGTCTTTAACAATTTGCAACGAGATCCTTTTATATTGTTGCGACAAAATACAATTTGACTGCATGGTCGTTTAAATTACTCCTTTTCCAACTGTCACCATCCTTTTTTATTTTGTTGTCCTTGTTTTATTCTCAATTCAATATGTTTCTTTAGTTTGTGCTTTAAGGACACACACACACACACAAACATTTTCTCAATTTTATCTTTGTTGATTAAATATAAATCCGTGTGATAAATTACTTGCAATTTATTGCACACAAGGAAAAATTAGTTGTCCGATTTTGTAAAAGGACATCCACTAATACCTACATACATATTCAACAAGAAGAAGTTTGTACACAATGTTTTGAAATTGTAAAAAACCTTAAGTCGACATTAAGAAATTGCAAATAGACTGACTCCCTTTAAAATGGGATTTATTTTTTTTTTTTGTCTTTTAATGATTTCATAGTGACTTTAAGGACATATTGTGGACTTGTGAAAAAAATGTAATTTAAGGATCAAAAATAAATTGGTAAGATTTGGTTTGATAATATCCGCAAAAATAGATCGATAAATCTAGGTACTTCAATAAAGTTTCTAGCATCTCAAAATAACATGGGAAAGGACCTTAATCCTTCATATTGACCCATCATTTAGGATTCAGTCTTTTTTAACCTTTCCAAATTAAGTGAAAATTCATCTCAGAGAAAGATGAAGGAAAAGTTATTTTTTTTTTAACTTGAAAAAGTTTTTACTTCATGGGCAAATATATCCAACCCAGTAAGTCAAACTAAAGGTTTTTACTGTGTAATTTTTTTTTTTTAGGGATTTCAAGGTTCTTCATCTACACTATCCTTCACATTGGCATTAGAGAGATTGAGAGAAGACTGGAAGAAAACATCAAGTAACTTAACTATAAAAATGTGTTCTCTATTTGCGGACAAAAGTCAAAGTTTAATCCAATAAACTGGATTGATTGGAAAATGAAAGTCGTATCTTTATCATTCTACTTGACACATTTGTATCTTTTAATGCTTGTATTTTTTTTTGTCTCTCTCTCTCTCTCTTTCATTCTATTCATTTGTTGTATATAAGTGACATGAAACAAATCCTTATGAATCCTTGTTTTCGAGGTATATCTTTGGTGTTTTTCTTTTGTGGGTGGGTTGATTTCCTTTTTTTGTGATTTATGTTTGTAAATATTTGTAATACATAGCGAGACGACACATACACAACACGATAATATTGGTGTTGTGTGTAGAAAATTAATTTGAAAAACAATTTGCATAATCCTGCGACGAGAAGATATAGTAATAAATCAATTAATGTAAGTTTTTACTTTTTTTCAATTTTTTTTTGGATATGGGTACATGTAATTAATTTTCATTTGATTTAAGAGGGTGGTGAAGGTGATCGACCCCAAAAATAAGGTGCTATTCTTTTTTTAATTAAATTAAGTAGAAATAATGGTTGACTTGTGGTTAATAGGTGATTGTACTTTAAATACAAAACAAGGTTGTTACTGTCTCGTTAATCACAGTTTATGTTCTTTTGTTGAATTTGAGAAAACAATTTCAACAAAACTCGAAAACTATATCATTGCAACTTGGTAAGCATTGCAAATTATTTGCACGCACAAACCCTCGAAGAAGTAAAGACTGCAACAAGGTTGCTGTTTGACTTAGTAAAACAGGGTGTCTCTGAAGAATAAATACAAAATTTTTAACTTTTCTTAACTGAATAACTATGATTCAATATAAGTTCAAGTGACCTCAACTCCAAAAATTAATAAAGCGTTTCGCCCAGGTACGACAGTGGGCTCATCAGTTAGATCTGTCGTACCCTTACTAAGACGCCTTATTTTGGTCGATGATTACCGACACTATATAAAACTCACAGCATGAATATACTGTGAATTATAATATTCTAAGGGAATTTGTTTAAATTCAGACACTTAGAAAATGTATGCCCGTGGTCAGGCTTATATAATAACGAAGAAAAAAATAACAAAAATAATAAAAAATTATTAAAATTATTTTTATTTTAAGTGGAGTGATTGAATATAATTCAATATAAGTTCAAGTGACCTCAACTCCAAAAATTTATAACTGATGAGCCCACTGTCGTACCTGGGCGAAACGCTTTATAAATTTTTGGAGTTGAGGTCACTTGAACTTACCTATATTGAATTATATTCAATCACTCCACTTAAAATAAAAATAATTTTAATAATTTTTTATTATTTTTGTTATTTTTTTCTTCGTTATTGAATAACTTTGTTTTAAAAAAATTACATACAGTTCACACTCACTTATGGCACAAAATATAAAATGTTTAGCAGAAAGCTCGAAAATTGGTAATAACATATCCCGGGACCAGTCTTAAATGATGAAAAATATAAGATAGGCAGGTAAAATTTTGTAAGTAGGTAGAGATTTTCGCACAGATATGTAGATACACACTTGTCATTAACCATTAACCTTTTCTTAAACGAGAAAGAAGAAGAAGGTCCAACCTAAAATTTATCGCCGAGCCCGAACGGCTAAGTAGAGATGTAATTTTCATGACAATGACTCAATTCCCCACAAGAAGCAATAACCCTGAAAATAATAATTATGGTGGAGGTCAGGACTTGAACCCAGACCTCTGGCGATATAACCCCAGGGGCAACTTTTGTCACAAAAAAGGTCAACTTTCTCACCAGGATAAGAATGCATTCGAGCATTACAGCCCCATCTCAAAGAACCAAAGAAGATTTTAATCATTCGAGTTCTACTGTATTGACAAGGCGAAAACCTTCTGGTTTTTTTTTCAGAAAAACGGTTTTTCGAGTAAAGTTAGTTTCTTTGAGCCTCACGAAGATGAAAGATTTTACCACGAGTTAAATGGTCTGGGCTCCAACGTTTTCGGAAAGCTGAAAATATAGCGGCTAAGATGGCTGGTACAAACCATATGAACATCAATGCACGTGGCCGGCAATTTTTTATAAGCAATATGACACAGGAATATCTCATGTATGCAAATAGAGATAGCTGGTTTGGGACCAGGCTGGCAGAGATCTGGACCTTAAGAAACATCCAAAACTTGCCTGAATAAATTTCAAAGTCTTGAGACGAATTCTGGCTACGATTAACGTCAACAGAAAATTCATCCCAAACGCCACTGCTATTCAGGACCGCCTCTAAGATTTAATTGAAAGCATTGTTAGTTACAATATCCATATAATCTACTATTGATGAATACAAAGTAACACTTTTAATAGTACCTACTACATTGGCTCATCTAACGAGGAACTGAAAATCTTACAAATATTCGACGCACGATCGTTTGAATTCTTCGTTATTTCCTTAGCTTAAATTCACTTTTGTCAGATGATAAATAGTATAAAATTTGGCCCAAAATCTTACGTTGTTAAAAGTTTCTTGGGTATCAGTTGTTGCTAAGAAAATAGTACAAATTACCATTATTAGCTTGAAATCCTTCATATTTTATTTTGTATAATGACCCGTAGGGCATGTGATATCGGCACATAGCCCTCCGGAACTGTACGTGAAAGGTAGAAGCGACCAAGCTCTTAAACCCTTACCACCTTCGACTTGCTTGACTTACTTGTTCACTATCATTGATGGAACTGCTCGTTGGCCAGTATCAATCCTCAATAGTGCCTTTGCATAAAAAAATGTATGACTTCAGACAGAAGGTTGAAGTATTAACCAGCTGTGGTCAAACAATTGAACAGAATTAAGGTATTAATTTTTTGTTTAAAACTGCTTACCACCCTCAAGGGTTTGGAATGATACAAAGTTGGCCTTGTTTGTTAAACGTTGGAATGATGTCTGACCCGAAGACCTTGATCTTCGAGTGCCCTGTCACGAAAATAGCTCATCCTTAAGACGCTTAAAAACCTGGAGATTTTTTTTTTTTATAATTAACGCGCACTAAAGGGAGTAAATACCCTTAATATGTTAAACACAGTGCGAGCTTCAGGAAAATAGGGAGGGATTTAAAAGGAGAAACCGATGCACATTAGTTTTAAAGCTCTGGACATTAAAATGGCAGGGAAAAACAGAGGCGGGTAATATATTCCACATTCGTGTGGTGCGGCTAAAGAAATAATCTCTGTATTTGACGGTACGTCCGAAGTTGGGCTCAAAGGTAAACTGATGAGCATTCCTAGAAGCGCGAGTATTACGGTTAAATTTTTTCAGCTGAGGAATGCAACTAGCTATTTCATCTGAACATTGTCGGTGGTCTAGGGACGCAATTGTCTCAGTTATCGATCTATCATCTATCATTTTGAAAGCACGTTTTTGTATTCTGTCCAAGAAACTCAAATATGTTATCGGAGCACCTGCCCAGATGTGACAATTGTATTCAAGTTTTGGTCGAATGTAAGCTTTATAGATTACAGCTAGATCAGAAGATGAGAAGAATTTCTTACATCTTCGGAGAAAACCTAAACATTTCGCAGCGTTTTTGGCGACATCAAATATGTGTTCATTCCACAAAAGGTGGTTTGCTACACTCATACCGAGAATGGAAAGTTTCTCAGTTTCCTCGATGCAAGTGCCACTCATTGATAGTGGCATGGGTGGAAGGTTCCGTTTTAATGATAGTAAGCAGCATTGTGTTTTTGATGCATTAAATTCTACACGATTTCTTATTCCCCATTGAACAATGCTGTCAAGATCAGAATTTAATGAGCTCACATATTTTGTCGTTGAAGTTCCACATCCGAAGGACTTGGGTGTGAATCCTCAAACGAATATGAAAAACTGAGGGTACTTTCATCAGCGAAACAATTTAATGGATTAGAAGTTTCAGAGAGGAAATCATTAATGAAAATGAGGAAGAGAGTCGGAGACAAAACGGAGCCCTGGGGCACACCAGCGTTTATTTTGTGAGTTTCAGACTTGAAACCATCCAATACGACTAGTATTGAACGGCCAGAAAGGTAATTTCTAATCCAATGAAGAAGAGAATCATCGATACCAAATGCATGCATTTTCGATAAGAGAGCTTGATGCCAAACTCTATCAAATGCCTTTGAAATATCAAGCGCAATAATCTTGCTTTCTCCAAAACGATCGATGCAAAGATTTGTTCCACTGTTCGGTGAGATATTTATTGGAAAGAATTACAGTTGCTTTTTCGCCACCAAGCAATTTAGCGGAACTAGTGCCTTGTGGCTCGAGTAAAAATGTAATTTCACAGGACTATCGCCGCACCAAAGCCGCACCATAATTAAACATTTATATTCAGCCACACTACAGCCGCTGCATAATCTAAAATTTCTATTCCAAGAATAGAAATCTTAAATATAAAATGAAAGCGTGCGGCTGTGCTTCGGAAGTATGGTGCGGCGCGGCGGTGGTGCGGTTGAGTGGTGCGGCCAAAAAATTTTTTTTTAAACTAATCTTCTATTTTTACTCGGGGGTACGACAAGTCTTAACCTAAAACAGTGTTTGAAAAAGAAAGTTATCAATTTTTTGTTAAGGTTTCAATTCTTTTTTTGTAAACACCCTATATACACATTCCTAGATAATTCAACTTAAAAAATGGCAAAAGCAAAAAAAAAACAACACCAAATTGAATGACAAAGTTTCCCTTTTGCTTTCTTTGCCGACGCAATTGCATTTATAATTCCTGAAATATCCCTTTGTTCACAACAATTTCGTTCTTCTTACTCTTAATCTTTTGTCTTAAACAATTTGAAGACATGAAACATTGTAAAGTATTACGAACAAAAGAAATGGCAAACTATTTTTTAAACAAAAATTTCTCTCTCTCTCTTCTATTCTATGTTTTGCACTCCAACTATGTAAGGTACTGGTTTTTCATCTGATTTGAGTTAAGTTGGTTTCGAATTAAGACACTATAAAACTATAGTTTGCGGGGGAGGAGAGTGTAGGAATTGAGATAATGTGATTTAAAGCTTTACAGTACTCTTGACTGCCTTAAGGATGGATAACCCTAGTCATCATAGTTGGTGAATTGGATATATCTTTTTCTACTTTGTGACTTCAAGTTGAAACTCCTTCGAAGGATGTTCTCTCGCTGCTTTAGCATTTGTAATTTTGATTTCGTATCATTTACAATTTTTCCTTATAAAAATTGTTGTTGAGTTAAAAAGGACATTTTACTGAAAGTTTTCATTCATAAAAGGATACTCCAGCTACTTTGTTTTTTCGCTGAAGAAAATATATAAAAATATAAGTTTCCCAGGGAAACATGAACAATTCATCATAAGTAATCTCTCAAAAGGAATTTCTTTCATTTTAGAAACAAAATAATGCAATCATTTTAGCAGCAGGATTATAAGCATTGAAGCAATGTTCATAACTATTTTTTTACTTTTTTTTTTCTTTTACTTTGTTTGGTTAATTTTGTCTCCCTCTCCTTATGAAGGAAGGAGATTAAGCAAGAAAATTCCTTTTCTAGGAAAATCTCATGTGTTGTAACTTTATCACGTTGAGCTACTTTATGTGGCAAGCAAAAGCAAGCCAGCAGAGAGTTTGATAGTTGCAAGGACGAAGACAGGAAAAAAAATTACAATTTCTCAGAAGCAGAAATCTATTTCCGCCGCAAAAAAGAAATAAAATCCTGATGATTCTGTCAGCTGTGTGTGTGTCTGTGTAGTTAGGTATAAGGTTACAAAGTGTGTTGAAGGATGTGATAGTGATGAGCTATATTTTTCTGTGTGGGCAGTTTTTCTTCTTTTCTTTATGATGGGGTTTTAATAGTGAGGAATTTGGTATGTTGATATGTCTATACAGGAAATTGGATTGGTTGAAATTTTTTTTTTTCATCGAAGGATTAGAAATCTTATTCATGTGTGTGTATGATGATATTTGATGGTTATTATGAATATAGCTTCGAGAGTGGGTTTAAAAAAAATCACTAAATTATAGATCGTGGTTGTGGTTTTGCATAGCAGCGCAGTGTTTACTTGACTACGTCATTTGCTTGGGAAGAACTAGATATTTAAAAAATGAATTCCCGATTCAAGGAAGAAAAAATAGGAACAAAAATAATTGCACTGCACATTGCACATGCATAGTTATGCTTTTTGGAAAGGAAAATGTAAAGTCTTAAATTGACAGAACTGCTTAACAAAAAGTCTAAAAGGATATTAGTGAAAGACATCAATTATCTTGAGATTTTTGACTAATCGAATCATCACCGTAAAAAATTATTTACCATCTTTTTTGTAAGATATAGTCAAAGAAAATGATATGCGATGAGTTGAAATATTCTGCACCAATTTTTTGAGACATTGGATCTGCATTTTTATTGTTTCCAGCATAACGCCGCTTGGTAATACTGACTGTTTCGTCGGGATTGATAGTCAGTCTTGTGAGAAATTTGAGCTGCAAACAAGATAAATGACATATCAGAGCTCAGAAATTAAATGAAGGATAACTTTTGGTACTGTTTTTATGAAGTCTAACAAACCTTCAAGCTCGTAAGAGCTTTAACTGAAATCCAAATCACTGCCAAAACTAGAATTTGCTCTTTAGAGTGCGCACACTACAACGATTAAGTATCGGCCGATCAAAAAGTTTGTTTGATCTGAACTTTTATGCTCTAAATCAAATTATTGAAAGAAATTTCAGACAGACGTTCGTAATACGGTAGAGGAAAAATGTTTGTGATTTCAAAGCTACCGCAATTTTTGACGTTACAAGCGTTACCAATCATCACGTTTTATAGTATTACGAAGAAGCTCACTGGTGTTAAGAGCTAAAAACAGATTCTGGTGAAAGATATAAGTAGTAAATGTCCAAAATTTAGATAACAACCAGTAGATGAATGTAGCATTTTGCTGCGGTTTTGACCAAGACATATTTATGCTTGTTATCTAGTTTACTTGGATGAAAAAGCAATCCGTTTTCTGGAAACTTGATGACTCGTTAAGGATCATTATAAAGTTGGTGTCAAAGTTGTCTTCTCTGTTACCGTCTTTGCCTGTGAATATTTTTTCGTAACGTTTATTTAGTTTTTGGTAATACTTCTTGGACATCAAACTTTAAAGGAATGGTCAAACCATGGTTGCAAAAAAATGATGTCATTAAATTCGTATCGCTTTCGAATTTATTTTTCAAAAAACTTAAAAAAAAACTTCCCATGTTTGTTTTCCAAAAATTTGTTTAGAGCTCGAATGTTTAACAATACCTATACATTCTGATAGATTTTCAGTATTTTACAATATGAGTCTCAAATCCAAAATGCACTTTCAGGGTACATTTATGTACAATGTTCATGGCCCAAAAGTTTATTTTTGAATTAATTAAATAATCTTACCTACAGTGGAAAAAAAAAGTTATTTTTCTTGTTTTTTTTAAATATTATTGTCTTATTTTTTTGGAAAATTTAATTTGGGTTTGGTCGTTTGGATTTAAATTCTTGTCCTCATACAACGCCACATAATTTGTTTTCATTTTGAAAACATATTGTATTTTCCGTATAGGTGTAGAAAAAACTTTATTTGGTTGCCATATAAAAACTAAAATTTATTGGTAGATGGTCTGCCCGACAAAAATGTTTTGAGAATAAATGGGTGATAGAAATTTTCGTTCCTTCGGGTAATAGGGTAAATAGGGGTAAAACGGAAAGATGAAATTTTGGCTAAAATCTAAACGCGAAGTTGTAGAGAATTGATTTTGCTATAGATAGATGAGATTAATTTAAGAACAACTGCATTTAAGAAAAAATTTTAAAAAATTTTGAAACTAAGCTATAACGTTTTGTTTGAACGTTGTACACATTTTGGGGCTATGACAAAATGAGAATTTATTTATTTATTTATTTATTCTTTATTCATCTACGGATTTATAAATCTTACAGACTACTTACAAATTTCATTAAAAGCTTAATTAATTCAATAAATACAATATTTTTGCTTTATAATCGTTTCTATTCATTGCCAAGTCTATTTCATTACAGTAGTTATTATAAAGCTTAATGCATCTAGTGAAAGATTCATTACAACCATAGTTAAATCTATGTCTAGGGATATTAAGAAAATCACGTTGACGCATTCTTCTTTCTGGAATATATATTTCAAAAATTTGCAAAATATTCAAACTTTTAATTCGATAAGAAAAAACATCATGAACAAACAACAAGCATTGAACAGAACGTCTTTTTTCGAGAGAATCCAAGCCAATTAAGGAACATCTTGAATTGTAAGAAGGAGTATCAATTCTCCATTTTAATTGCTTAACTACAAATCTAGTGAATGCTTTTTGAACTCTTTCGATCCGATTGATACCAATCAAAGTCGAAGGACACCAAACAATTGAACAGTACTCTAGAATCGGACGAACTAAAGACATATAAACTGATTTTAGAGCATAAGGGTTTGTAAACTCATTGCAGTTTCGCTTTACGAAACCAAGCATAGAGTTGGCCTTTGCAATAATAAAATCATAGTGTAATGAAAATGTCAACTTTGAATCAAAAATGACTCCAAGATCGCGAATCTCAGACTTGCGATCAAGAATCTCATTGAAAATATGGTAGTTGTGCAACATTGGGGCCAAAATACGATGAGCTGTGAAAACATTACATTTTTTTATATTGAGCGGTAGTAAATTTTGCTTGCACCAAATAGCAAGTGTATTTAAATCACTTTGAAGATTATAGTAATCAGCTGCATTTTTAATACACATATATAGCTTGATATCATCTGCATAGATTAAGCAGGATGCATTTTTAAGTAAAAATGGAATTTCATTTACATATATATTAAAAAGAAGCGGACCTAGGTGACTACCTTGTGGTACACCCGAAAGAACTTTAATCATCTTAGAAGTAGTATTACCAATTTGAACACATTGTTTTCTATCATTAAGATAGCTACGTAGCCACCTCAAAATCATGCCATTTATACCGATAGATTCTAGTTTTACTATCAAAATTGAGTGACATATACTATCAAAAGCTTTAATAAAATCAGTATAGATAGTGTCAACCTGATATTTTGACTCAAAAGCATCTGTAACAAATTTACTATAAAGCATAAGATTAGTTACAGTAGACTTTCCAGGCATAAATCCATGTTGTTCATCACAAATATATTCTTTGATGTTAAAATATAAATTATCTCTAACAATTAGTTCAAACAGCTTTGGAATTGCAGATATTTTAGAAATCGCTCTATAATTTTCTACCAAATTCTTTTTGCCAGCTTTATAAACTGGGTTAATGTACGAGAACTTCCATTCATCTAGAAAAACTCCAGTTGATAAAGAAAGGTTGAAAATTATCTGTAACGGAAATGCTAACGAATACTGACATTTTTTAAGAACAAACGAAGGAATGCCATCAGGACCTGGAGTTAAACTTGACTTAAGTTTAGATAATCCATCCAAAATATCGTACTCAGATAGATATAAATTCGATAAATTTAAATTTCCTTTTAAATGGCAAGTAAATTGATTAGTATTTGAAGATGAATGATCCACATAAGTAGTTTCAAAGAATTTAGCAAAAAGCTCACATGAACCTTGTAAATCGTTGGATGACTCACCGTTATATTCCATATTTTGCTGCAATGTACTACATTTTTTTTTATTATTCAAAAAAGTCCAAAAAGCCTTAGGTTCATTACAAATTCGCGATTGAATGTTCAATACATATTGCTTATGTAGATATTTATTCAGAAAATCATATTCCTTACGAATTTGAAAAAAATATTTTCTGTCCACCTCGGAATTTGATTTTCTGAAATTTTTAAAAGCTTTATTCTTTACATTTTTCAAATTAACTAATCGTTTATTCGACCAAGGAACTTTGAATAATTTACATTTTTGTCTTTTTGGAATATTTTCATGAAAACCAATTTGTAACACATCAATAAACTTTTTATACGCACTTTGCAAAGATAATCCAGAAAGAACATGCAGCCAATCAATTGTTTGAAAGTAATTGTCAAGTGTAATGAAATCTCCCTTACAAAAATTTAAATTAATTTCATTTGATACTAATAGCGAATTTGCAATACAACTTTCGAATTTAAGAATACAACATATAGCAACATGATGTACAGAATTATTTAACATAGGAAATGGTATTTCCAAAACTTCAAAAAACATATTATTTATAAAAACTAAATCAAGAAGTCTGTTTAAAGAATTATGCACATGATTAATTTGAAAAACATCCATAGAAAGCATGGAATCAATAAAACTATATTCAATATCTTTACTCATATTATAGGGAAATATACATTTATCTTCATGGGAGTATGTCCATGTTACATCACCCAAATTATAATCACCAACAATAAAGGGATATTGGTTTTCGATTAAATTACTTACGATATGTTCAATATTAGAAATATGTTTATCATATATTTGAATTGAGCTTTTTGGTGGTATATAACTAACTACAAATAAAATTTCTTGCTTATAAAATTCAGCTTTTACGCACATTTGTTCTATACAATCTTCTATAATAGGCAATGAAATATATTTACTATTATAAATAGATCTTACTGCAACTAAAATTCCTCCTCCTCGTTTTAAATAATCATTATATATTCTATCTAAACGATACACATTATATGAACAATCAAACATCTCAGAAGAATTAAAAGTTGAATTTAACCATGTTTCAGTAAATATAATAACATCATATTCATGCATAGAACTTGAAATAAATAATTGATTTGTTTTGGTTCGAACCCCACCAGCATTTTGGTAATAAATTTTTATTGCAGATACATTATTTGAAGGTTGTTGACAAATTTTTGATGGATCATTTGGTTTAGAATTTATTGCATTTACATCTGATCGTTTTTTGGAGTTTCTTTGAATTTTCTCACCAGCACATTCTTAGGCCAGTTTAACGGATTTAGAGCAAGATCATACAATTCCGAAGAAAACCCAATTTTAAAATTTACGTATTTAAGATTCGTAATGTCAGCATCTTTTTTAATCAGCTTAAAGCATAAAATATCTTCATTTTTACATTTTAATTTGGACGCAACATATTTTTTTATTGAGTCCTCAGTCGTAGATGTTGTAAATTTTGATAGATGTAACCATTTATAGCGCGCAATAACACCAATTTCATCATTAGAATTGTTTGTGTTATCCATACCAACAACACGCATAGAATTTTTACTCACGATATTTTGATTTATATTACCCTCATTATCAACAACAACAATAGGTGTAGGAGTAGCACCAACAACAGCAGCAGCAGCAAGACCAGCATTCAACATCTTAACCTCTGATGTACCATCAATCACCTTTATATGACTTTCGTTGACAGTGACTTTAACTTTGGGAGCAGAAGTAGAGGTGGAAGGAGAATTAATATTTCTATTTCCCATCACACTCTCTTCATTCGTCGATATTGATCCAGAAACACCATCATCATGCACAAGTTGTGTATCAACATCATGCACATGATTTGCATTACCAGTAGCAAAAGAATTGAGAGCATCAGTTTGGGTTTGGGCATGCAGAGTTTCATTGTTTTTGTTTTTAGCAGTAAAATTCTCTATACTATCACTCATGCCTTGTAATTTTTTGTCCATTTTTTCAACTTTCTTACATACAGCACTAACGATAGGTAATAGGTCATTGACTTTTGTTATAAGATCGGTGATAATTGGAAATTTAACACAGTCATTGCACCGATAAGAAACATTTGGATTGTCATTAACAATTGCATTTAAAACTTCATCATGCAAATTCAAGCATAGTCTATGAAACAATTTTCCACAAAACAAACTACACTTTATCAATTTAGCATCTTTTAGGAAAGGATTTCCGCATTTAAAGCACTTGTTGTTAGACATTTTAGAGAGAAGGCAAATAACACGTCCGCACAGGGAGAGCGATCGAATTTTGGGTAAAGGAAATTTTTTTTGACAATTCTAAAGATGCCAGGTGAAAGATGAGGGAAAAAAAATTAGGCGTCTGATACGGATTTTTTTCCAACACTCTGCGTTTCGAAATATGAATTTTTGAAAAATACCTTGTTTTTTTGGGGTATTTTTGGGTAATTTTTTTTATTTTTAGCTTTTTTTTTAAGCGTTCAAAAAATCTCAAACTTATAATACATGTACGTTTTGGCCGTTATGCATACATGTGCAAAAACTTGGAATCGTTAAGTGCGTTTTGACTGAATAACGGGAGAAACAAGTTTTAAAAAAACACGTTTTTTGAACATTTTTAACCGATTTTCATCGTTTTTTATTTTTATCTTTTTTTTTCTTTAATAGATACAGGAATAAAGTATATGGAGTAATGATAGAAGGTGACCACGACACAATTTTGAGATAAAGGTAAAATAAAATTTTAGAATTCAACAGGTTATAACTTTTGACCAAGAGCAGATAGAAATTTTAATAAACTTTTATTATCCTGATACAATTACCTTTCATTTGGTATATCACACATAACGCTAGACTAACTACAAGCCACACAATTTTAAATCAAGAAACTTGCGAAAAACCTCAAAACACCAGTGTATTTCTGCTGCCCCCCGAACAGCACCAGTGTGGGAAGTACCGTAATCGCAGTCTGGAAATTCGACATGGTTGAATTTAAAAAATTCTAACTTCTCTTGTAGGCATCTTTGAAATGAGATTTATACGTCATATGAAAGGTGAAATAATAAGCTTTCACATGGTATATATTTTTTATAGGTTGTCAAACAAAAAAATTGATTCCATAGCCTGAGAATATAAAAATAAATGTTTTTTTTTGCTTTTTTTAATGAGATTTGATCGAGTTCAAAAAATTCTATCTTTTTTTGTAGATGTCTCATAAACCTGATCGATATATATATATTGAGCTTAGACAATAAGCTTTCAGATGGTATACACTTTTTATAGGTTGTTAGAGAAAAAATGGAATTGATGAAGTGAGAAGATAAAAATTCATGTTTGTTTTGCTTTTTTTAGATGAAAATGATTGTTTTCAATAAATTATTTTTATACTTTTTGCGCATTGTAAAAATTTAAAAAATGATTTTATTCTTAAGAAGAAATACTTGGCTTTTAAATTGCATAATTTTTTTGTAAGCTTTTAAAATAAAAAATTAATATAATGAGAAAATATAAAAAAGGTATTTTTTTTAGCTTTTTCTTGTAAATTATGATTGTTTGAAATAAGTAAACGCTTCAATTGAATCATCTTAAACAAAAGCACACAACCTGTTTTCTGACGACGTTATCACGTAAAATCATCGTCCGTAAACCGGCTTTACAGACAACCTCTTTTATATCTTTTTTTTTTTCAAAGTTATGAATTGACAGTACGTATAAAAAAAAAAAATGTACCTACAAAAAAAATGTGAATTTCAGTCCCTTTTTCCATAAAAAAATATTCAAAGTATGATTTGACTAACTTTTTGTAATAATCCAGTAACAAGGCATTATTATCTTTCAATTAACCCATCGAAACCTAAAAAAAATATTAAATGGAATATTTTTTACGAATTTTTAAAAATATGTTACATGAGAGTAACGCTGGGTCCGAAAGGGTTTAATCCATCTTTGAAGCTAGAAAGGACAAGTGAGTTCTTGGCAAACTGCTTAACTATAAGAATATTAACATTCCTTAAAGGACATAATACTTTGCAGATTATTTTAATAATATTTTCTCATTCTGTTTATTATCTTACAAATTTCTGTATTTATCCTTTCTGTATAGTAAACTCTCACAATTCACTGCTCGTTGCACTTGGATTGAATGCCTAAACTTTTATGATTAAGTTGACTTTGACATGCCGATGCCAGGCCCAGGCAATATAAAATAAGTCGCAGAAAGAAAGTACCCCACACCCGATTTTTATTTTATTCTTATTTAACTTTTAAATGAGTCTTTTGGCATTCAAAATATTTTTAATAAAAAAAAAAAAATACGTTTACTTTTCCTTTGTTGATGAGGGTTCGGAGTCAGGAGTGAAGGGATGAAAAGAAAGAATTCAAATATGCATGCATCCACCGCCCGGTACAAAAAAAAATGCATTTTCGTTTTTGAGAACTTTTTTCTACCCTCTACCTAAAGAAGAAAAATTTCTCTGTTTTCTCTTGGGAAAAAAAAAGGAAGGGGCCGAAAAGTTTTCACCATGACTTTTTAACTTTTTTCATTGTAAATTGTTTGTTGATATTTCAAAAGACTTCTTTATCATTAAAATGCCATATGAAGACATGCACGGAATCGGCTTGTGTTCGTTTACCAACGAGCTTGAGCAAAAGGTAAACTTTTAAAATTCTTTTCATAGTTTTTTTTGTTTTTTTTTTTTGTTTTTCAGTTTTTCACCAAAAACCATTTCAATATCAAAAGTTAAAAGTCTCAGAAACAATTCACGAATAGAGAACTACTTCATTGTTGCTGCAAGAGAAGGTCTAACCTATGCATATTTCTTTTTAAAAAGGTAAATGGTCGTCTAACATTCAAAGTGTATCGTTTGCTATGTTTTTGACTGTTTGTATGTGTTTATATTGAAAAAAGGACTTCTTTATCAGAGGTTTTCAATTTGATTTTACTCATGGTAGTAGACATGGATACTGAAGTACTCTTGATTACACAAAGGCAACTGACCTGGAAAAATAACTATTCTATACCAGAGCAAAGGAAGGTTAGGTACTATTCGATGTTATACCTTTAAAATGAACTCAACTGTATTTTTGCGGTTGTGGCAACATGATGATGTTTTGAAAATCACAAATAAATTGGATATTCACATAAATTTTCAATAAAGCTTCATTGATTGATGAAGAAAATTAGTTTTTATGAGATTCGAAGAAAATATGAAATGTGAGGACTTGATATAGTTAAGGTACATACCTTAAAAGATGTTTGCATTCAAGTTTTCAAGGGCCATTTTTAGTTTCTTATTTTTAAAACTGATTTTGTAACTGATATGTATACAAATTAAATGTGGTAAACCTTTTAATGCATTGGAATATTCTTGAAGTGCTGCTAAAATTAGGAATCGAATTGTAAAATTCAAAGAAAACTTTCTTTTAAAATCTCTTATAAAAGTAACAGGGAAATACCAAATTTGTAAAGATTATAATTCCTTGGAAAGAAACTCAATCTTAAAAGAAACTTGAAAATTTCTAGCATATGGAATGTTCATACCAACCGGTTAAATCCACTTCAAAGCTTTTTGGCAAACATAAACCTCGAGCAGAAATTTCAAAATATAGCTATCTTTAAAATTTTCAAAGAAAATCAAATAACATAATATAAGAAATTGACCCAGATATCTGTGTACTGTAAAAGCTGACATGTTATCATCAAAAGTGCTGAAGATATTATTCAAGGTTTCTCAGGTCAAAGTGTAGAAATATTCAAATTGATATAATTGGTATATGCTAATTTGATTTTTCGAAAAGAAAAATTTCAATTTTTTTTTAAATCCAAAAATATATTTAATACAAATTTTATTTTTTTATCAAAACTTTAAAATAATATTGTTGAAATTGTGGTGGGGGTGGATGGTTGAAGTTGACAGAAACTAATAAAAAATCTTTAAAAAAAATTTACTCAAATCTGACTGAAAACACTTTTCAGATAGCACAGGTCCTGGGTCACGTCCTTTGAATTAAAATACACGACTGGACCGCACGTTTTTGCTCTCTTGGTAAAGTTGTTGAATGAATAAGATTTTTTAAAGCTCTTATAAAAAAAACATTGGAATTTAATGTTATCATAAATTTTATAAGAAATGTTTAAAAATTGTTTATAAAATAACGAAAACACAATTTTAAAAGATTTTTTTATCTACAAAATAAGTTTACCATTTAATTTCCTGCATAACAAAGAATTTTTAGAATGTGTGTTTTCGAAAATTGTTGAAATTGATTTTTTTAAAACTTTTTTTAAATTAAACTTTCAAATATTAAAAAAGTATCATATTAGCTTTTCTTATGATATTATTATCAAAAACAAACAAGACAGGTACCGTTAATAAAAAGGTTAAAACACATTTTTCACATTTCAAAATTTTGACTTTATTTGTTTTACCCTTAAGGTTTTTTTTACCAAAATCGTTAGAGGTGTTCTTGATAAAACAAGCTTTTTCATATGGCAGGTGCCGTTAATTCTGGTTCTAAAATTTCGGTTTTCAATCTAAAGAATTTCTAAAAATACTTAACTAGCAATTTTGAATTAAATAACTTAAATGGTTTGGGCTGTAGAGACAGACAGACAGACTGTTATCTCGCATGCCCGATGTAGGAGGTACCATCGCACGTAAGAAAATCATACTAAAAATTCAGCTTTTCGAAAGTGGAACATTGAATTTTTTGTTTTAGTTTTAATTATGTCTTGTAAAAAAATTGCTTAACAACTTTTTTATAAAAAAAAAAAAAAAAAATTGAAACGATTTTGAAAATATTTTTTTTTTAGTGCAAATAAATAAAATCAATTCCCATTGTCTGCTTGACTCGGGTTCAATTCTGTTTTCATTCAATTAAGTTTTTTCCTGATAGGTAAATCACAACAAAAACATTACTGTTAAAAAAAGAGCCAAGTTCTCCTATGTTGAAATTATGCTGGCACAAAAAGTACTGAGATGTAAAAGTGTACCAAGTTCTAAAGTTTGGGTTCAAATTCGTATCAATAAAATTTTGATTGTTCTCTTGACAATTTTTCTTTTAATTTCCGATTTTTAAAGTTATTTCAAAAATTGCCAAGTAAACAATCAAAATTTTATTGATACGAATTTGAACCCAAACTTTAGAACTTGGTACACTTTTACATCTCAGTACTTTTTGTGCCAGCATAATTTCAACATAGGAGAACTTGGCTCTTTTTTTAACAGTAATGTTTTTGTTGTGATTTCACTACTTTTTGCAAGGTAAGGCTGTAGAATTGAAAATCTCTATATTTGATGAAAATTCAGTGAAAATGGGCGGTTGCCACGCCCCCTGGCTGAAATTCTCAAATTTTAAATTTTTTCCTTTGTATAAACTACCCAACTCTACCATTCTACCAAATTTCAAGATTCTACGATAATCAAAAGTGCTCTATTATATTTAAGGAAAATTCAGCGGAAATGGGCGGTTGCCACGCCCCCTGGCTGAAATTCTCAAATTTTAAATTTTTTCCTTTGCATAAACTACCAGCTCTACCATTCTACCAAATTTCAAGATTCTACGATAATCAGAAGTGCTCTATAATATTTGATGATAATTCAGCGGAAATGGGCGGATGCCACGCCCCCTGAATTGAAAATCTCAAATTTTCGATTTTTTCCTTTGTATACACCACAAGTCCTATCACCGTGTAAAATTTCAAGTTTCTACGATAACGGGAAGTTCTCCATAATTTTGATGATCTGTCAGTGAGTGAATCAGTCAGTCAGTCAGTTACGGTTTTTGAGATTTTCGAAGCCCTATATCTCAGAAACTACTCATCGTAGCAAGCTGAAATTTTGTGAGGAGTTTTGTTTTGACTAGCTTAACAAATGAAGCGAGTTTGAAATTTCTAGTATCTTTGGTGTGGAAGTTAGAGGGGGGTCGAAAATGGCCTGAGTTGTTTCCTGTAAATAAGGGTGTAGTGCCAAAGTTGCTAGAGAACTTGGCTGGGCACTACCGTGCCCCTTGATCTTTGTAAAATGATTGCAAAAAAGTAATTAACAAATTCAAATTCAATCACGTGGAATATCTTGAAAATTCTAAAAATACCTATGCGAAATTCTTTTTTAATTAATTTTTAGTATAATTAATTTTGAAGCTTTTGCGTCCTTGCAAGTGTTAAGTGATAGCGCTAGGGGTACAAATGGTTGGCACTCCCGATTTTTGTACCAATTTATTGGCACCCTACATGCAATAAAGCATTTTTCAAAAACTACTATGCCTAGGAACAAAAATCATGTTTTTTTCATAAACTGTATTAATTGTCTACAATTCTGCATTTTTATTTAGGTCTATTTCATTCTCAGTTCCTTTTAATAAGAAAAAAAGTGAAGCCATTCTAAGTTCATGAAAAAAGTGCAAAAAATACATTGTTCCCGCTAAGGACACTGATTTTGATAACTGCCCGTTTTTGATTATTTTTTGAGTTTTTGGATGAAGATTTATTTTTTTTTTAGCTTAACAATATAATAAATTAAGGGCCAATTTTTCAATAGTCAGATAAACAGTGCCATGATTATGAAAGTGGACTAAGTCACTTTTTGAATTGTTTGAAGAAAAACTTACATAATTATTTTCTTATAACGATTTATTTATATTTCTTTTAAGAAATCACTAAAGAAGCAATAAAGAAGTTTATTTACTGCGATTTCGCTTTCAAATAAACTTTACCCCTTAAATAAAAATTATTTTTAGGCTAGATTTGATGCCATTTTTGGGAGTGACTTAGTCCACTTTCATAATTAAGGGCACAACTATCTGCTTCTTTCATAGACGAATAAAAATTATTCTAAGGAATAATTTTAACAAAAATTTTATGTCAATTGTCAAAGCTGCTTTGAATTTTGACAAAAAATACAATTATTAATAATTCTATTCCTTTTAATTATTAATAATTGTTCTTGTTTTCTTGTTTCCTCTGTATTTTTTGTCAAAATTCTTTTGTCAAAACTTTTGCTGAAATTATTCCTTAGAATAATTTTTATTCGTCTATGAAAGAATTTTTGACAATTTTTTTTTTTGTTATTCTGTAAAATAAATCACAACAAAAACATTACTGTTAAAAAAAGAGCCAAGTTCTCCTATGTTGAAATTATGCTGGCACAAAAAGTATTGAGATATAAAAGTGTACCAAGTTCTAAAGTTTGGGTTCAAATTCGTATCAATAAAATTTTGATTGTTTACTTGACAATTTTTCTTTTAAATACCGATTTTTAAAGTTATTTCAAAAATTTGCCAAGTAAACAATCAAAATTTTATTGATACGAATTTGAACCCAAACTTTAGAACTTGGTACACTTTTATATCTCAATACTTTTTGTGCCAGCATAATTTCAACATAGGAGAACTTGGCTCTTTTTTTAACAGTAATGTTTTTGTTGTGATTTCACTACTTTTTGCAAGGTATGGCTGTAGAATTGAAAATCTCTATATTTGATGAAAATGGGCAGTTGCCACGCCCCCTGGTTGAAATTCTCAAATTTTAAATTTTTTCCTTTGTATAAATTACCAGCTTTACCATTCTACCAAATTTCAAGATTCTACGATAATCAGAAGTGCTCTATAATAATTGATGAAAATTCAGTGAAAATGGGCGGTTGCCACGCCCCCTGGCTAAAATTCTCAAATTTTAAATTTTTTCCTTTGTATAAACTACCAGCTCTACCATTCTACCAAATTTCAAGATTCTACGATAATCAGAAGTGCTCTATAATATTTGATGAAAATTCAGTGAAAATGGGCGGTTGCCACGCCCCCTGTCCAAAATTCTCAAATTTTAAATTTTTTCCTTTGTATAAACTACCAGCTCTACCATTCAACCAAATTTCAAGATTCTACCATAATCAGAAGTGCTCTATAATATTTGATGAAAATTCAGTGAAAATGGGCGGTTGCCACGCCCCCTGTCTAAAATTCTCAAATTTTAAATTTTTTCATTTGTATAAACTACCAGCTCTACCATTCAACCAAATTTCAAGATTCTACGATAATCAGAAGTGCTCTATAATATTTGATGAAAATTCAGCGGAAATGGGCGGATGCCACGCCCCCTGAATTGAAAATCTCAAATTTTCGATTTTTTCCTTTGTATACACCACAAGTCCTATCACCGTGTAAAATTTCAAGTTTCTACGTTAACGGGAAGTTCTCCATAACTTTGATGATCTGTCAGTGAGTGAGTGAATCAGTCAGTCAGTCAGTCAGTTACGGTTTTTGCGATTTTTGAAGCCCTATATCTCAGGAACTACTCATCGTAAGAGGCTGAAATTTTGTGAGGAGTTTTGTTTCGACCAGCTCAACAAATGAAATTTCTAGCATCTTTGGTGTGGAAGTTAGAGGGGGGTCGAAAATGGCCTGAGTTGTTTCCTGTAAATAAGGGTGTAGTGCCAAAGTTGCTAGAGAACTTGGCTGGGCACTACCGTGCCCCTTGATTATTCTTGATTGAAAAATTCAATATTGTTATCTGATTGTTTATGAGCCTAATAACTTTATTCGTCGAGCAGTTAACTGACTGTTTGACTCGTTCTTAACGGATATCTCTTATACCTATTAAGTTTTCGAGATATTGCAATTTTCTCGAAAACGGCTCCAACGATTTCGATTAAATTTGGCGTACGCAATGTTCTAAAAAAATTCTATCAAAAAAGCGTGTTTAGTTTTTAACAAAAAATTGTACAGCAGAAATATGACATTTCTCTTTTTTGCGAAAATGACATAATTTTTAGTTAAATTTAAACTTAAAAAACGATTTAACTTCCAAAAACTATCTAAGATAAAGGTATGTTATTTGAAATGCAAGAGCCAGTACATACGACCCAGTCGTACATTTTATTTACTTTTTTTTTTTTAATTGCGTTAAATAAAGATTTTTTGTTATATTAAACTGTTTTTAACTAAACTTTGATAAAAACTATCATGAATATATACATAGATATGTATTTCTTTCAATTTTGAGGGTGCCAGTAATTGTACCCTCGGATGCCAACAATTGTACCTGGGTGCCAATGATTGTACCTTTTGGGTATCTTTTCCTATTTTAATATTTTAAAAATAGTCTTTGATTTTTAAACATTTTTTTCTAATAACATTCAGGTCAGAAATTCCTTAAACTTTAATTTGACATATAAAACATATTCCTAATTCTTTAAATGCGAGAGTAATTCGCAATTCAAAGTGAAAAAATGCTTAGGGGTTATATTTTGTACCCGTTACGCTATCTTCGAGTTATATTGCAAAATTTTCCACATTCTTCAAGGTAAATTAAAAATTAAATCAGTAAAGTTCAATATGAAAAGTATGAATCACAATCACAAAGTTTTTTTTTTTTTTTAATTTTTTTTCCTCAAGAACTATTTCAAATGTTATACTTGTCTTATTGCTACTTTTTTTTTATTGATTTCTTTATACATCTTAAAAAGTAGTTTGTTTTCCTTTAACGTTTTCAACTTGGCATAGATACCATTTAACTTGAATATCCTTCATGAATAACTAAATTTTTGGTAATCAGCTTCAAATGTCATTCCATCCGAAGGCGCCTGAATACATACAAACATTTATTACCCAAAGGCAAAACTAATTTATCATTTATCAAAACACAGTCCTATGAATATAGAAATCAGAGGTTCCAAAAGATGACATCAATTATGTTCCACATAATTGCTTCTTCACTTAAATTATAACCAAACAGAAACAATATAGAATATTAACTATATATTGTCTTTTAATTAAGGTCCTTTAAGAACCATTTTACTTCCTTAGCTTCCTAATATTAAACAATATTCAATGCAATTAACGCGTTTTGTGTAGTGTGTTTAAATTTTCATTTTGAAAATTCAAATTGGCAAGAATCTTTATATAAGAAATACTATAACTTTGCACATAGGAAGATGCAAGAGTTCCAAGAACTTTTACCTTTGAATAGCAAATTATTTTTAATTGGTTCACAAGAATCGAAAGTGATGTAAGTTGCATGTAACAAACAAATTTCTCTTGAATTGAAAGTTTTTCTTAAGGAAATCTCTCAAAGGGAAGCATTTCAGAGAATCAATTTTTTATTAAAATGTAACTTAAAATCATTAAATCAACATTTTACCCAGATTCTCCTCGCAATGTTTAGTGTGATAGATTATAACGCCAGAGTTCTCAGTTCGTATCCCAGCCTAAAAAAAACTATCTTGAATTACAAGTAATCATCAGGAGCTTTTTAATTTTTGAAATATCGATGTTTTCAACCCAATTATGCATGAAATCCAAAAATTTATCAAATCTAGTCCTTTATAAAATAAAGATTAAACATAAATCCTTATTAAATCAAATTTCAAGCAAAAGGACGTTAAAAATTTTAACAACTTGTGTTACGACCTTTTTTTTTCATAGTTTATTACAACATCAACTTTTCCCTACAAAAAATCATCAAACAAAATCACTTTAAGGGTCATCCCCTGGTGAGGACACTCACTAAATAATTCCTTCTCATTCTTCAAAACTTCTTTCTTTTCGCATAGCATAAGGGTGTATATTCATCGCTATTATAACATCTTTAGATAAATAAATAATTAATTCAAGATTTTCTATTAAATCAGTCAAAACTAAATGTAAACAGTTTAAAATTTGTCTACAAGAAGGAGAGCTCTGTTTTTCTTGAGAAGCTGAAATACCTACACAACACAAATTTTGTTAATGTTGTTGTTGTAATAAATAAAATAACGTGACAGGATTTCTCTTATAGCTTCTCTCCGACTTAACTGTGAAATAGTCCCTTTTGGCCATCAACATTACTTAAAATTCTTAAGAAAATTTTCACAAATTAAACATTTATGAAGAGGAGACGACACACACAAGGCCTTTTGATTCAGATTTCAATGCAGGGCTGGCAAATAAGACATTTGCGGGCCAATTCAATTTGAGGTTAGATTTTACTTTTTCTAGCGTTTAGCTTGGTTCAACTGTTCCTGAGTCCGTTGGTCAAATGTGGCCCGCAGACAATTTTTTTGTCACCCCTGGCTTGAATGATATTTTCGTGTCATAAAATATACAAAACTTTGTCGAGGAGTTTTTCAAACAGAAGTTTTTCCTGAGATTTGTTGATTTCGGTGTTGAATTTGTATCTATACACTTTTACATTATGACAAGATGAAGAAGACTGAATTTCAAGCTTTTCCGATTAAAAAATAAAAAAAAATACGTAGCCTCTACAGTCTACACACTTTTGACAAACAGGAATCGGGTATAAACTTTTTTGCAATGGACATGGACATCATCTCTACTATGACTGTGAAAACTTTTGTTAAGTGCTAAGGGTACCCCTCTGTTTGACTTTTTGGGCAAAAGTTTAATCTTTGTTTGTGCTGTACATTCTGCTTTGGTGCTTGTTATTTGATTGTTTTAAATCGTTTGATGAGAAAGTTGTTTGTTGATGATGATGGTGACGATGATGATGATAGTATAAGAGGTGTGTGTGAGTAAGCAAGCATTTTACGCTTCAATAAATAAAAAAAGTAAAAGGTTAAAGTTTATTATGGTTTAGGCAAATTAAATTACATTAAAGGCCTCAAAGAATTTAAGGCACACACAAATTTCTGTCCTATCGGTAAATAGAATTTTAAATGAAGGGATTGGATTGGAAAAAAATAAAGGAAATATCAAATAAAAATATAAATGGAAAATTGAGGGTTGAGTTCATTATTCTCTTCTAGGATAGGAATTTTTGGGTCAAGGACTTACTATCAGGTTTGGAGAGGTAAATGAGTAAGAGGTTTTGTATTCAAAAGTAAACAAATATGTACATTCCTTTTTTAAATTGAAAAGTGTTTCGTTTTAAGGTGTATTAAAAGAAAATTTACAAGAAACATTTTATTAAAAAAATGGTGGGGCAAGAGAGTTGTGAGATTATTTTAATTGTAATTGTAATTGTAATTGTAATTGTAATTGTAATTGTAATTGTAATTGTAATTGTAATTGTAATTGTAATTGTAATTGTAATTGTAATTGTAATTGTAATTGTAATTGTAATTGTAATTGTAATTGTAATTGTAATTGTAATTGTAATTGTAATTGTAATTGTAATTGTAATTGTAATTGTAATTGTAATTGTAATTGTAATTGTAATTGTAATTGTAATTGTAATTGTAATTGTAATTGTAATTGTAATTGTAATTGTAATTGTAATTGTAATTGTAATTGTAATTGTAATTGTAATTGTAATTGTAATTGTAATTGTAATTGTAATTGTAATTGTAATTGTAATTGTAATTGTAATTGTAATTGTAATTGTAATTGTAATTGTAATTGTAATTGTAATTGTAATTGTAATTGTAATTGTAATTGTAATTGTAATTGTAATTGTAATTGTAACTATTGTGTTTTTCTAAAATTGAAATAAAAATGATACTGTGGGTCTATTTAACAGACTCAGATTATACATTTTTTCAGTTTTATATCCAAAATAAAATCTTTATTTCTGAAATATCCTATGTACATAATTTCAATTCAATGTAAATTGGTTGCATAAATTCTTCACACATGATTGAATCGAAGGAATTATACTCTCATAACATAACCAAGATACCAAAAACTTAAGACTGCAATTTGATTTATAAACAGACACACAAAACACACTCAATCATATATTTATACGTATTAGGTTCATGTACCTATTTGCAAAATTATGGCATCCAAGCAATTTGTGTGTGGTTCCAACACGAGAAGGAATTAATTCAACGCATCATTTGCTTTATTTCCATTTTGTCAAATATTGTGTAATCGACATACATTTCGGCTTTCAGTACATACTAACGTACTGTATGATGAATATACTTGTATAATTACAAATCAAATTTGAAACTATTATGCAGGTGTGTCTTTTGGGTAAACATTGTTCTTGTGTTAATATTTTATGAGGTATTTGTATTATTATGATGCAATGTATGAGTACGAGGATAGAATCCATTAAATTGAATCAAGTGAATATAGATTAAGTGTATCTTAATGGTATCACAATATTGTTGGAGGTTTTTTGATCCCTCACAAAGATTATGTAAACATTTGAATTTAATTAAGTAAACAGAAATAGACTTCAACTAATTTGATTTAAATGTTTTGGTTTATTTGGATAATGTTGAAATAATTTATTGCTGTCAAATAAGATTCTGCTATCGTTGTACAAGAAACTCAGCATTGCAAAATCAAAGCTTCAAGAAACAGAAATAAAACGCGTCCCACGTTGGGCGCCAATTTGTATCCTAATCAAAAATTGAAGAATTCCAACCGACTATTTCATTAGCTCATTTTCAATTGTTTCCATTTTACAAATTAACACTTTCATCTTCTAAATCATAAAAGTGTCTTAAGCTCAATTGATTGTACTAAGAAATAAGACAAAGATCAGCTACTTAAGTAGAAGTGGAAGCAATATTCTTCTCTTCTTTTGCAATTTTATTGAAAGAAAAAAGGATACAATTTTTAATTAATTTTATATAAAAATAACACTTTTATTGTGTGACAAACGAAATGATGTTTTCTTAAATATCCTTTTTTCATTTATTGAGAAAAGCAACAAAAGAAAAACGAAACAAAAAAAAAAGTAGAAATCAACTGTTTGTGACATAAAAATCAATTTCCTGAATTTTATTCGAAATAAAAATGAAAATAAAGAAAATGCTTGCAACTTATACTTCCTTCGACGAAGACAACTTCTGATATAAGAAGGAAGAAAAAAAGGTTTAAGAAAATATCAAAATGACAAACACAAACAGCACTACTGCACAGCAACAAAATATAACATTAAATTTTTGTAATAGCTTCTTAAAGATTCTTATTGCAGAATTTATCATTAAAAAAAATGTTTGTTTTTTATATTTTTTTCTGTTATTAACTTTTCGAGGAAATATACTCCTTTTATATAACTTTGCAATTTTCTGATGAAATGTGTCCTTTAACATCGATTTATATTTTTTTAACGTCATTCTTGAAATTTAAGTACAATCATTAGTTTCTTTAGTCGAGGTCTTAAAAATAATTAACTGATAAACCATTAGAGAGAGTTTTTATTCCATGGAAATACTAATATGTTATTAGCAGAGTGGAATATAATGATATTCTGGAGAATTGTTTTTAACATTAAAGTGATTTTTGTAATATGGCAAAGAACAATTTTTAGGAATTATTGTTATTTTAAATTTTCTTTGGAATAGTTTCAGTACCCAGTAATTTAGTCATTCTCTCGGAAGTAAAAATACCATTTTGATAGTTTCAAAATCTTTTCAGACCTGCTGAATAATGAAAATTTTGTAGTTCTTCAAGATATCATTTAAGTTTTTTTTATTGCTTTAATGCTTCAATGTTTATGTTTTTCTTTCATTTGAAGAAAGATACCGATTTCATAGCACAGATTCAAAGAAAACAATATTGAAAAAGACTAAATTTTAAAACAAAAATTTCAGGGTTTTTGAAGAATGGGATTTGAAAAATGGGATTTTAAGAAGCAGGATCCCTAATGCTATAATTGTGCTCCTGTAGTATCTACATTATATTAGTGGATGAGGTCAGAAATTTTGAGCCTGGTTAAACAATTTGTAAGGGTATAAACCACTTGAATTCATTTTTCTCAATATTTTGAAATAAAAAGATAGTTTTAAAACCGTTTTCTGGTGGACGTATTTTCTTCGAATTTGGTTAAAATGATTTTTATAAAATTTTGTTTTTTAGTTTTTTAATATCTCGCTTGAATATCTCCCATAACACATTTTCAAAATATTTAAATTTTTTTGAAAACGACTCAGATTATTTTGATACCTATCATAAATTCACAGTGTCACGTTTTATATTTATGTATGTAGGTACCGTACCTACGTATTCTATCTTTTAAGGAAACAAGGACAAGAATTATTGTTAACTTACTAATAAACGACAAGTTCATTTTCAACGATTTATTTTAACTGAACAAAAGCTTTCATATAAATTTAATTAACTCAAAAACAAACAAAGAATAGAAAATATTATTTTTATTTGGATTTTTAAAAAATGTTTGTCTTTCTTTTTTTTCTTTTTTACTTGCTCTATAGGGCAAGTATTGGTTTCGTGTCGAAAAAAAAATTGAGGTTTTAATCAAAACCAACATTACGATGATGGAGAATTCCGAAAAAGTGGGTCCCGCAATTCCGTCCGTGCGTCTGTGCGTCCATCTGTACACATTTTCTTCAAATTTGGTACAGATGATTTTTATGGAATTCTGAAAGTTGGTTTTTTTTTTTGTTTTTTTATATCTCGTTTAGAACGTATACCTCCCATACGAAAAAATACGATATTACGAATTTCTCGAAAACGGCTCTAACGATTTTGATTAAACTTTGTATACGTAATATTCAAAGCAGTGGCAATAAAACTGCATTTTTATTTTTTCTCAAAAAGTCATATAACAAAAAAAAAATGTTTTCATTTAAACAAATTTTTCCGTAAATGTCGGCTCTTCCCCAATATCAATTTTTTTTTAAATTTAGATCCAGCTTTTTAAATCTACAAGTAGACTAACATAAAAGTGCATTGAACTGCAAGAGCAAGTACGTGCGACCCCAGTCGTGCATTTTATTTTTATTTTATTTCTAAGCTTACAACTTAGGAAATTTTTACTTTGAGTGAATTTTTTGTAATTAGCTATTTTAAGATAGTAATTTTTTTGTAAATTTGAATCACAGTTTTCACATAACCTTTTTACTTGCTCTATGGGGCAAGTATTGGTTTCGTGTCGAAAAAAAAAATGAGGTTTTAATCAAAACCAACATTACGATGATGGAGAATTCTGAAAACGTGGGTCCCGCAATTCCGTCCGTGCGTCTGTGCGTCCATCTGTACACATTTCCACAGAATAAACGGGTGGATGGATTTTCTTCAAATTTGGTACAGATGATTTTTATGTAATTCTGAAAGTTGTCTTTTTTTGTTTTTTTATATCTCGTTTAGAACGTATACCTCCCGCTCCCATACAAAAAAAATACGAATTTCTCGAAAACGGCTCTAACGAGTTTGATTAAACTTTGTATACGTAATATTTAAAGCAGTGGCAATAAAACTGCATTTTTATTTTTTCTCAAAAAAGTCAAATAACAAAAAAAATTTTTTTTCATTTAAAAAAAATTTGCCCTAAATGTCGGCTCTTCCCCAATATCAATTTTTTAAAAATTTAGATCCAGCTTTTAAAATCTACAAGTAGACTAACATTAAAGTGCTTTGAACTGCAAGAGCAAGTAAGTGCGACCCCAGTCGTGCATTTTATTATATTTGCTTCAGTAAACAAATAAAAATAATGAAAACTAGTCAAATTGTATTCAAATAAAATACTCTTGCTCACATGTAAAAAAAATGCTTTAAATAAAAGTTTTTTACTTAAAAGAAAACTTTTAGTTTAATGTTATAAGAAATTTAATCAAAACTTAAAAAATAATATATGTATAATTTGAATTTATTTTTAATACAAAAATTATTTTTTTTTTTTTATTTTTTCTCTTATTTAAAAATACTGTTTTTTTTTGTTCAAAAATGTTCAATGAAATCGGTTGCGTTGTTTACGAGAAAATAAGACATAAAGTATATTTCTATGGCAGGTATGCAAACAATTTTTGTTTGTTTTAAAAGTAGGCCTTATTTTGTCAAAGTAAATATATTTCTTGTTATCAAAATCGTTCAGGTCGTTTTCGAGGAAAACCAAACTTTTATATTTACTTTTATATTTACATGCATGTAAAAATAATGTGAATTAATCTTACTTTAAATATAAAATTTATATTAGTTTTTGTAATATCATAAAAATATAAAGAAAAAAAACTTTCTTGAAAAAAAAAATAAAATCAAACTTGAAAATCACAGCAATCTATTATAAGAAACTTTTGAATTTTGATTAAATGTAGATAACTTGTTAAGATGTTCTATCTTCACACAAAGAAAAAAATATAAACTTTTTAATTTGAAATATGAAAAAAAAAACTAAGTTGTGAAAAGAAAAAACTTCTTCTAGTTTTTCTCTCCCGATTAAAATTTATGAGTTTGATAAGTTAGCATATTTCTTTTCATAAACTTATAGATTACCGTCATCTTGTTTAAGAATCAATTTAATTTCGTTATTAAAAAAAAAAAAAAAATAGAACATAAAGAAATAAATCGTAAAAATTGTTTGTTTGATTTAAGTTTTTACTACTTTTTCAATTAAATGTTGGTATAAAAAGTGTGTCCCAAGAAAGCAGCCTTGTAAGTTTTTTTTTTATTCAAAAGAGCTCACACATTTGTATAAATGTATGCAGTAACGTTAAAGGATAATTAAAAAAAAAAAAACACCAACAAACAAGAATTTTAGTGGAAGCTAATTTAACCCTTACAACAGGTCGTTTAGTGTTTTATTTGTTGAAAGAAACAAATTGATAAGGAGCAATAACTTGAAGAAACCATTCATCCACATACTTTGTAACTGTCTTCATTTCTTTCATTCATTCAGGATTCATCTAAAGGAACAAATGTTTGTCCTTCCTGTCTCCATAAGAGTTTCTTCTTCTCGAATCACTTCAACAAGAATAATTATAATATCATTTAACATTGTCATCTTCATCGTTCATGAAATTATTCTCTCTATAAACAGTTTAGTTTCTCTTTTTTTCAAACAAAATCCTTTTCAATAAAAGATAAACCATCTGTCATAACAGTGAAAACTAATTAAATTCAAAATTAAAGACAAAATCAAAATGTATTTAATCATGATGAAGCAATTTAACGGAATCCAATTTTTTTTTTTTTGTATTATTTTCTCACAAACTAATAGTTCGACATCACTATTTTCGAAATTAATTACGTTTTCTAATTGAAGTTTGAAGTTTGAACTTTGCCAAAGGATAACAAAAAACTATTTTAGAGAAGGATGTTGAATGAGAGAGAGAGCACACACAAAAAAAAGGAATATCATAATTTTGAAAAAACAAGTGTGATGGAAAATTTAAATGGTTTGCTTGAGGAGAATAAATAATAATTTTTTTATAGTTTTGTTTAGAGGAGAAAAGGTGTCCAAGATAAATTTTGAAGAATTTATATATGAGATTAATTAATTTCTCACAAGTTTGCAAAAGAAAAATTAAAAACAATTTAAACAAATGGATTGGTTCTTATTGCAAAATTGTTATTAGCTTTATTAATTAATGTTTCTCTTTTAGCTTGAAATGATTTCAAGTGACTTTTCTCTTTTTATTGGTGACACATTAGAATGTCAGCAACACTATCCTCAGACATTAAACGATATCAATAATACTGGTCAACAAAATTAAATTTTCTTTTTGGTGCCAAAACTAAGATATACTTTTTTATACGTTTTCGGTCAGAAATATCCTATCAGCTCTCGTTTTTGAAATATTACCGTCAGAAAGTTCAAAAATTTGTTTTTGGACTTATTTTGAAGTTAAAAAGATTTTTCCCACTTGAACCAAAATATACTTTTCTGAGGGTTTTCGGTGTGTTGAACTCGAATCTGAAGTCAAAAATATTCTTTCAGCTTCCGTTTTGGAAATATTACCGTTAGAAAATGCAAAAAAAAAACGTTTTCTCCACTTTTGATGTTATGCCCTAATTTAAAGATTTTATTTTAAATATAAATCATAACGGTTTCTGTAAGAACTATTTTCCTTCTTTCAAAAACTGTTTAAATCTTTGCAATATCTTTTTTACTGCCCGAGAAATTTTGGAATGAAGTAAGTGTGTTTTTATCAAAAAGGAGATGAAAACTTGAAATCTGTTTGATACATTACAATAAGCCAAAAAACTCGAACAATAAAAAAGATATCAAAAAGATTAAAAAAGATTTTGAAAGAACGAAAATAATTCTTATAGAAACCGTTATAATTTATATATAAAAAAAAATTTCTTACATCTTCTAACGGTAATATTTCAAAAACGGGAGCTGATAGGATATTTCTGACTTCAGATTCGAATTCAGCAAACCCGAAAACCTACCGAAAAGTATATCTTAGTCTCGGCACCAAAAACCTTGTAGACCTGTGTTATGGATGGAGGAAGAACAAAAATTGTAGTTCAAAGTAGAGGTTTGTTTTGAAATTAAAATAAGTACCTAAATCTATTTTATTTTAAATATTTGTAGAAAATTTGATACTCGGAGTCAAAAATCATTTTAATGACAATTTTTTTTGGCAATTTTTGGCAAAATTTGGCAACCTTTTTTTCACAAAATGGCAACCAAAATGACCATTTATATGAATTGAATTTTCTTTTTCAAATCGGTATTTCTTGCATTTTTTTTTAATTAGAATAAAATTTTCAATTTTAAATTTTTTCAATTTAGGTGTAACTGATTTTGCGTTGCATTGTTGTCAACTTTTAACATCTAAAACCAAAATAAAAAAATAAAAAAAAATCAGGTCCCTGTTTTCGAAAATTTTATTTTTGATTTAATATCAAAACTACATACAAAAATGCTTTTGTAGAACAAATTTCGTTGAAATTGAATTAATATTTTGGGAAAAATTCAGAAAAAAAAAATACAGTTCTGTGGCAGATATACCGTTCATAATGATTTTCGAGAAAAAAAATCATAACAAAATAGATTTTGTTTTAAAATTAACATTTCAATTTTTCATCAAAATCATTTGAGCAGTTTTTGCGAAAACTAAGGGCCATTTTGTTCACTATTGCTCAACTTAAAGCAAACTCTCAAGTTAAAGCAAAAGTTGAGAATTGATTTTGTTTAATATTTTTTTCTCAGCTCTCAAGTTTGTAAAACAAAAGTTGATCAACTTTCATTTTAAAAAATATCCCCCTAGGATATTTGTGACATCACAAACAAATACTGCCAGTTTAATGTTATTTAAATCGAAGTTTTTTGTAATTTGCTGTGCATTTCTTGTGTTCAAAATGTTAAATTTTGTGTTAATTTTTGTGTTTTAATCCGTATATAAATTTATTTGGTTTGTGTAATATATTCATTTTCATAATTGTTATTAATAACAAATCAAATTAATCCAATTCCATTCATTCATGAATTCATTATTCATTTATAAAAAAAAATATTAAGTGCGAAATTATAATTGAAGTTCCTTAATTAGTTAGAAGTGAAAATATTCAAACGTCCTTGCGCTACAGTGGTCTTAAGCAGGATTTTTTAACAAGAAAACTAGAAAAATAACTTACTGCAAATCCATACCACCAAAAAAAATATTGAATATTTTCGTAAACAGAATATTTATAAACATATTTAAAGGTTTTAATAAAATACATAAGCAAAAAAACGGTTATAGTTTTTGTTTTGTTATTGAATTTTGTTTTATGAATTTGTTCTTTAAATTAGCGGAGCAACATTTTGCATTGATTCCTCTAAATAGAAAAGGTAATGCCAAAATTTTGTTGCTTTGCAACATTCATTTTGTTTTCAAAATAAACAAACAAAGTTTTTGCACCAAAATAAAAAAAAAATAATTTTGAAGTAAACTCTCAAGTTTGGTCGAGTTGAAAAACGAAAGTTGAAAACGTCAACTTGTAGTGAATAAAACCAAATTCAGAAGTTGAAGATAAAAATCCTCAAGTTATGTTCAACTTCTAGTTAACAAAATCACCCTAAACCTTTTTGTTATGTATAAGAGGTACCGTAATGTCAGGTTTGAATTTAACCCATTTGTTGCAAACTATTTAATTGAGTGACACATAAGGTCACTATGGCGTATGTGTAACCTTTTTTTATTGAAAAATCTATTAAAGCTTGATACTTTGATTTTTTAACTATTCTTTTTTTCAAACTCTGTAACTTAAGCAAAGTTGAATATTTTTCAACAATCGCTTATGGTACCCAAGTTACAAAATGCAAACTGTTTTTCGAAAAGGCAAATGAGCTACAGTTTTTGTACTGTTTTCTGCAATGCTTACTTTTTATTGGAAATGCATAAATGGATTAATTCCGTTTTATAAATTTGATGAGTGATTTAGAAGGGTGAACACATTTTTTTTTAAACTATGTATTTATACAGTCCATTTTGGAAAGGGCGTTAAATTTTAATTATGTGCAAATAAAAATAACAACTGTTTGTATTAAAAGTTTCAATTCATTTAAAATTGCTTTTATCTGTCCCAACAGAAAAGTTACATCGCATCGGATAAACAGCAAAAAACAGCTATTGGAATATAAATGTAGTTTTTTTTAAGATTTCCCTAGCACTCATAAAAGATACTTTTCTATAATATCGATAATAATAATGGTGGTTACACAAAAATATTATTATTATTTTGAAATTCTCGAGAAAATATTCCCCAAAGTGTTGAGTCAAAAAGTCTCAACTTTGCAAAATAGGAAAACTTGTAATATTTTCTTTTTGCTCTCTTCATAGTCACAATGTCATATAGTCACAATATGTAGGTTCAGTTGAATGACTATGTAATTTTTTGTGATACATTCCATCATAACAATCCCAAAAGAAGATGAAAAAAAAATAAACAGACAGCTGAAGTGGAAAAACACTTTTAAGGTTGCACTGTGATATGTTCCCTCTCGTAAAAAATCTATCCATTCTCCAAAAAAAATTGATTCATGTCAGTTGGTGTGGAAAGAAAAGTAAAAAAGTCTCACCTGGGCTATTGTATAAGAAATTTTCCTGAGAGGAAAATCTTCTTCTGACTACGAAGAACATTGTCAAGATGCATGCAAAATTTGTAACAAGGACGACAAGACAAGTTAAAAATTGGATATTTGCTCTTTTGAGTTTAAGGGATTTCAAAGTTATAGTTGAGGTTTTATTTGAGTGGGGTGAAGTTTTTTTTTTTTTTTCAATATATTGGAACATCCCAAAAGGTCAAGCGAACTTTGAAGTATAATTTCATATTACATATTTTGTATTTTTATTTAAATTTTAAAATTATAATCGATTTTTATTTCCAATATTGAAATTGAATTTTATTGCCACCATTTAATCCGTACCAAAACCAAAAATGATAATAATTTTTGTATCGACTTAATAACATTTAATTCTCTACTTTCATTCCATAATTTAGCAGAAAATTACACACATTAATGTCATGGGCAAATTGAAAAGTCTGACTGCCATCGCAAAATCACTATAAAATTGTTTAAAGAAAAGCCACAAATAAATTGAATTGAATTGAAAATGATGGCAATTTATCTGTGCGTTGCCAATATACAAAATGAAATTATTCCACCACCAACACTTTTAGGTTGTTTTCATTTCATTTGGATAAGCTGCAATATGAAAATTATAATATTCCAAGAAAAATACATTTAAGCAGATAATTTTGTTTTATTTCCAAAAATTGAAGATTATATATTTTTTATTTGTTTTTTATGTTGAACTTTATAATTATTTTATTTATTACCTTCTTTGTTTTGCTTCTTTTAGTTTTTGTCTTATTAAAACCTTTTTCATAAAATTAATTAAAATTTAAATTTAAAACAAAAAGATTTAAATCATGAATTTTATATTTGAAATTTAAATTGACTTGAATTGAATTAAGCTCCCGAACGTGTCCCAAATGTGTCCCGAACGTGTTCCGAATGTGTCCCGAACCTGTCCCAAACGTGTCCCAAACGTGTCCCGAACGTGTACCGAATGTGTCCCGAACGTGTCCCGAACGTGTACCGAATGTGTCCTGAACGTGTCCCAAACTTGTCCCGAACGTGTCCCGAATTTGTCCCGAACGTTCGGAAAATGAAATAAACTAAATTGAACTCAACTCAATTGAAATTATAAAAATTTAACTCAAAGGACTTAACAGAACTTAATTATGTGTATTAGATTGAAGAGCAAAAAAATTATTATTTTCAGTTCCCTGTTTTATCCATTGCAAGGACCAAATAAAACAACGTACTCCTTGAATTTCAATCCAAAAACTCTTTCCTTCTTATATCCTTGTCATAGAACGCTAAAGGTTTCCTACTTGTTCCAGGAACTTAAATGTATTCTCTTTTTAAATATGTTATTTACAAAAAGGACTTTATAACATGGTCTTTCTAAGAATAAGGACATTTAAAAAATATTCCCAATTGCCATATCCTTTTTTTATTTCCTCATATCGACTGCATGATTCTCTTTAGAGAAATCAATCCACAAAAATTCAACTCAAATACATATTATTTTTCTGCACAACACAAAGAGTCAATTCAGAGTAAATTTACGTTTCATTTCAATTCCTTTCAAGGAGTCAAAAGGATACAAAAAATATGTATAGTATAATCATAAGTTTAACTTGAAAAGAAGACTTTCTGCCAAGGTATAACCTCTTTTTAAATGGATTTCCCATAAATTCTCATATTTCACATCAAACCAACAACGTTGAACGTGTGTGTGTCTCGAAAAGTGGCGCAAAATGAAAGACTGCACAGATTGCACACGTGAACCATGCAAAATCTGAATAATTGAGATGGTTTTTTACTCGACAAGACTTTATATTCCTTATATATATTTCATCAATTTTACATAGAAAAGAAGAAATAAAACCACACACAGTGTAATTTAAATATTTATGTAAATTTGTTTAAGTGTGCTTGGAAAAGAGCAAGAGATCTGATTTGTGGCTTCATATTTTATTCAACGGCATAAAACTGCGAGTGCATAGGAAGAGAGTATTTTTTTAATGTTTTATGAAGATTTAATATTTTTCCAAGCATAAAGTTTAATCAAATTGAAAATGTTGAATAAATAAATCTTCATCTAATTTTTGTAATAAAATTTAAAGAGCTTTATAGAAGCATTATGTTTCAGTGTTATACGTCATAGGTAGATAAAGTATGTATATTTATTGTTTTTAATAGTTGATTTAATATGGTGAAAGGTTTTTGGGTTTTTTTTTAATTTCAAATCGTAATAGCGCGGAAAAGTTGTGAATGATGAAGACAAAGAAGGGGTTAAAAATAATTAAAATCAGTTATTATCTTCAGCCCGCTCATCGGCTCTAAAGCTTGAAAAAAAATTTTAAAAATGGTATTTGTACAAAAAAAAATTTAACCACCCTAACATCTTTTTTTTTAATATAATAACTTTGGACAACTCTTATATTAGCTTAATATTAAGTAGGAAAAAATATTGTTCAAATTGGGTAAGGACTTCGGGTCGCAAATACATTTTGAAATTTGTCGAAATATGGCAAAATTCCTATTTTTGCGATTTTTTTTGAATGTTTTAGACATTTTGGTAAATAAATATTTTTAACAAATTTGAATTAAAAATGAAGTGGACACAATCAGTGAATGCTATGAACTCGTTAAAGATTTGAAAATCTGTCGGTCAAGATAGATTTGACTATTTATCATTCTCCTCGTCGCACAGTGGTGCATTTGGCGCTTTATATCGTCAAAATTAATTTTTCACCTCCATTTCTTAACGAAAAGTCATGAAATTTAGAACACTGAAGCATATTAGTATGACAAATACGAAAAATCTTCCAACTTTTATTTAAAACTTTTATTCAAAATGGTGGTTCCAAAATGGTGGACAGAATTAGCGTTTATAGAATTTTCTTTTTCAAATTGATGTCAAAAAGATGTTCGCTCTTATAATTATTTAAAACTGTTCATATTCAATGAAAAAAAAAAATAAAACATTTGAAACAAAGACCAAAAAGTACCAAAGTAGTAAAAAAACATTTGTATGCCCTTTTTATGCTATTTCTTGGATTTTTTAATTAAGTTGGCACATTTTTTACATCTTTCCTATTCATTTTCAAATAAAGTTGATTATTTTGGAGTTATATATTTCGCAACCATGGAGTAAATTGACTAAATTAGTTTGGATGTGATGCTATTGTCAAATTTCGAAATTTATTTAAGAATTTTACCGGTCGCATGGGTAAGACACCAAATTTCACTTAACTGTAATAAATAAAATTAATTATAACCGATAATGCACTTTTTAGTTGTTTTTCACACAAATAAAATTAATTTTGCTAAATTAATTCTTTAATTAAAAACAATCTACTGTCATGTTGACAAAAAAAAACTTTTCTGAATTTTTAGGCAAAATTTTCTTGCCTAACTTTCCAGTCAGCTTTCCAATAAAATTACCTAAAAACGGCACATGTCCACTTTTTGTCAAAAATAAACTAATGATGACCAGATTGAGCACTATCTGATGGCAACCTTACTTACGTCCATATTATTCACTAGTTTAAAAAATACATCTATATGTAAAATTGTCAAATGTCAAAAATAAATCCAAATCCAAAATAGTTACCTAGATTTTAACTATGAAAATAGTTTAAAAAACCATCTGCCAATCGTCATGATACATAATTTGTATGAATTGTAATAAAAATAAAACAATTTCAAAAACATATCATTCTCAAAACTAACTTTACCAAGTTTAAAAAGTTTCGAAATACATATTAAACCGATATATTCAATTATTTAAATATAGAACCTGAAGTCAAAGTTTTGAAAAACTTCTTATTATTTCTAAGATTAAACCCACTTTAAACTTTAATATTGACTCCATCGACATATTCATTCTCAAAATCCTCTCAATCCTATGGCAGAAATTCGCATCAATATTGAAAGTTTCCTTTTTCCAAACTAAACTTCTTCAATATCCTTGTGTGTTTTTTTTTTCTGCATTTGAAGTGATTTTCAAAAAACCCTATTTTCCAAACCACAAAACCATAACCAAATTTTCCACCTCTACAAGAATCCCATGGCTCATGAAAAGAAATGAAATTTTATACACACATTTTCTGTTCGTCCTGGGAAAGCATCATTTTCTTTCCCCAAAAAAAATAATGCACTCAGCCATGGAACAGCAAAAACATAGACCAATGTCAACCCATTTTATGCTGATTTCTCTGAATCTAATATGAGAAAGCTGAGGGAGAACGATGCTCATATGCATTGCAAAAATAGGGAATAAAAAAACCATTTCCCAGGTAGAGTTATCCTTGTTTCATGTGTTTGCATATTTAAAGCTAGCCGGAAGCTAAGAGTTTTTTTTTTGTAGGTATGGTATATGTCCTTTACAACGGAAACACACTTAGCTAATCAAAGGTTTCATGATGCAAAACACATCCGCAAGGACTAAAAACTTATCCTAGCACTGCATTAGTAGTAAAATTTTGTTTTTGTGTAGAATAAGGAGAACAGGATTTTATTTCACCTTCCATATTATTCTATGTCCTTTTTTGTACCGAAAAATACAACTGACAATGTTGTAGATTACCATTTTTCTGATATTTTCAAAGTTCTGCAAATATTCACCCCTTCACACTTCTCATTTTGGAAAAACCTACTTGTACCTATGCAAATAGGAGAGAAATATACACAAATACCCTTGAGCTGTATTTTTCAATTATCATCCTGGAATCCATGAGATAAGACACACTCTTGAAACCAACCATCTGGATAGGAAAGTATAAAGAAACTTTCTCACAGGATATGAGCAGAAATTTAAGGATGTTTTTTTTTTTTGGGTCCTCCGCACCCGAAAAATTTATATAGCTACCAAACATGAACATGAAAAAGCCAGGTGAAAAGTTCAGCAAATTTTATATCCTTTGGAATAAGCAGAGTAAAACTTTTGCCAATGTGCAATTTCAAGTTGTCTCTTTTTGGCTTTTTCGTTTGTCCCGTTTTAATATCAAGGACATTCTTAAGTATCAGAATTAGGATAAGAAAATGTGTCTGTGTGTGTGTTAAAAGAGTTACCATGTTAAAGAGAAGTATTTATTTTCATTTGATCATCGTATATACTACTAACACTAAGTACTTTTCGATGATGACAACCATGACTCGTCGACTTGCTGAAAGAAACATGGAGTTTTTGAAGAAAATTATAAAGTTTCCGAACCCGATAACAAGACTCTCAAGACTCAGTAACCGGAAAAACGATGTCATTGCCACCCACTATTTTTGTACTTAGTTTAAAGATTTTTGTACACTAAATGGCTGAAATTGAGATTGGTGCGATATTGTTCTTATGGGCGGGTGGTAACAGAGTATGCGGTTGCATGAGCTTCAAAAGTACTACTTGACAGTTGTTTTTTTTTTTTTTTGTTAATTCTTTTTGTATGTTTTGTACTTTTGTGAAGAACGTGCTATGCAAAAAAAAAAGGCATTCAAAAAGGTTGTTGGGTGTGCGTTGCGGTGAAAGCCTTTAAGAGGGTTAAAGTGCAGTATGCTTCGTTGATTTGGTTTTTAGTAAAATGGATGGAGTGTATCTTTTGAGTTGAACTTTTTAGTTTTTAAAAGGTGTGTTTTTCTGTTTTGTTAAAGAGAGGAAAAGAATTAAGAAAGGTAGGTGCATTCAATCAGAATTTTAAGTTTTTTTTTTTTTTGTTAACCACAAAAACCTTTTGAAACTATGTATTAAAGGTTGTTTTTTGTGGTGGGCTTTAGTTTATCGAAAATTTTGATTGAATTAAAGGTTTCTCAAAAAAAGTTTGTTTATGAAGATTTAAAACGATATTTTCTTTGAAATATATTTTGTTGTCAAAGGGTATGGTTATGCTCAATTTCAACGATACCAACCTGAGACCTCTTATTGAGAAAAGTGAAATACAGAATTTGAGATAAAATTATCTACTCCTTTCCGATACATTCTTTTACATAAGCTGAAAAATTTTGAGAAAAATGACACAAACAAAATTTTTTGGCTGATTATTTTAATAAGCAGTCAAAGATTTTGATAAAATTTTTTTGAAAATGGGCACGTTCAGGAAATATTAGGGACTAGATATTTAGGCAACGTCATTTTCTGAACGGAAATTTGAGGAAATTGACTAATGGCGTTTTCGATTGGCAGTCCGGAAGCGTCCGGAATCATTCTGAAAGCGTTTTATTCGTACAAAACTGACAGTTTTGTGTGAATAAATTTTTTTCAGAATGATTCCGGACGCTTCCGGACTGCCAATCGAAAACGCCATAAATTAGTTTGGATGTGATGCTATTGTCAAATTTCAAAATTTACTTAAGTATTTTACCGCTCGCATGGGGAATACACCAAATTTCACTTAACTTTAATGAATAAATAATATTAATTATAACCGATAATGCACTTTTTAATTTTTAGGGGAAATTTTCTTGCCTAACTCTCCAGTTAGCTTTCCAATAAAATTACCTGAATTGGAAAGATTTTTTTTGACAGCTGACCAATCAGAGACCGAGAAATTATCTAAATATTTAGTGCCTAACGTTTCTGAACCTGCCCAATGTATTGTTTTTGATTTAAGAAAGAATTATGAATTTTTTTTAGAAACATTTTTCATTTTTCAATTTTCAATTTTCAGTTTTCTATTTTCTATTTTCAATTTTATTTTTCAATTTTTCGTATTCATTCTTTTTTTCCATTGTTCATTCTTCTTTGTTCATTTTTCATTGTTTAATAAAGCAATCAATTTCATTCCAAGGAATTTTTTATAGAACGTTTAAGCCCCTACAAGAATATATCTTGTTAATTTGAAAATAATGATTTTTGAGTGAATTAAAAAATTTTGAAAAGTAAAAAATGTTTTTATAATTTTTTTTAACTTTGACCTCGAATATCTTTAGAATGGTTAGATTAATGAAAAAAGTTATTAAGACCTTTTTTGTGGAACAATCTATTTCCTACAAGAATATGTCTTGCGCGTTTGATTATAAATTATAATTTTTCAATTTGTTACAAAATTAAGAACAAAAAACGAATTTTTAAAGATTTTCTTGATTTTTGGACCTCAAATATCTATTAAACGGTTAGATAAACGAAAAAGTTTTTAAGGACTTTTTTGTAGAGCGTTCAATTTCCTACAAGAATATGTAAAGAAATTTATTAAAAAGTCGATTTAAAAAAAAAAAATTTTTATTTTTTAGTAGAAGCTTGATGTAAAAATGGAAAATTGCGAAGCGGTGGACCTTCCCATTAATATTAAGAGCTCATATTCGGTGTGTATATTCTAGAGGGTTCTAGCAATCGATTTTTCGGAGTACCAAAGCAAAAAAAAAGAATCTCGATATTTTTGACCCACCCTATTGTTTATTGTTCATTGTTGATTTTCATTGCTCACGAATGAAAAAAATTGGACAGCTACGCGTTTCGTCTATTTGCTTGAGTTTATCTTATCTTGTAGTTTATTAGAGTTGTCCGTATTTTTAAATAAAATATTTTGCAAATCTTTCTACCATTTTCAGGGTTTCATAACATATTTTCCAAAAATTTATCAAAGATCCAATTTTTTGAATTTTTAACACCAAATATTTATTTCACTTTCTTGGCTTCTCTTTAGAGATACTGCAGTTTAAATTGGAAACAAAATTAAACAATTTTGTTTTCTTTTACGTTTCCGATTTTTATTTTATTCAAAGTCAACATTTTTCTTTGCAATTCTTAATTGCAACTTTGTTCAAACATTCCTGGAAAAAATCTTTAACCAAAAGGCACAAACAGAGAACACATTCATTAATCGAAAATTTGCCTTATTCTTCGTTAGTCTAACGTTTCTTCAAACTTGGTTAAACAAAAATCGTTGCAAAAGATAGAATCAAAAATTAAAATTCGTCTTAGAGTAAATTCCAAGAATTCGTAGAATATCTTATTGCAATTTAATCCAAATTTCTACAGAGAAGTAAATTAATAAAGACCCAAATGAATGCAATCTTTGTGGCGATAATGATTGTCACTGTGTGATGATTTATCGTAATGAAATAAATGCGGGAAGAATTATGTTGGTTTCGAGTTTTTCACTCGAAATTATTTTGTGGCTTGAATTTGTACAAAAAGGAGATTATATAATTTTAAATGAATCCTTAACAAAATTGCAATTCAAAGACTTTTTCAACTGATGTTTTCAAGGCTGAGGGTTTGTACCCATTTTCCTCTGAAAACAAAATGTCTAAGTGGAGGAGGCTTGATTTGAACTTAGAAGTTCTGACGTGAAAATCCACGGTACGCACAAAATTATGCCACGCGTGTTACCAAAAAGCATGTCCAAAAAATTTTAATGCCATTTTTATAAATCAATTAAAATACATCATATTAAAAACAAATTCAACTAACGGTTTAATTCAAAAACCAATTTGTGTGATTTTGAAATTTATAAAATATTCCCCACAATTCCCACGAACAATGTGATTGTTTTGGTTTTTATTAAATTTTTTTTTTTTAATTTGTTTGACAAGTCATCAAGTCTAATGCAATTAAAATCCACTCCGATGCAGTTTTTCATCATCAAAATTGTTTGTGTAAATGTATAAACACCATAATCACCACAAAACTTGTCAATCAGAAGGGAAAAAAAAAGAGCAGAGAGGAAAAATTTTAACCAAAAAAACAATGTCAAAAATTTAAAAACTTTTCATAATATAACATGCTACATGCACCACGTGCCTTACAGCCAATTACAATGGCTAACATGGCATTTCCCTATTTTATGTTTTTTTTTTGTACGCACAGTTTAAGGACTATTATAAAACATCAAGTAGGTATCAAAAATGTTAAGTAAGTGTGTGTGTTGTTTTTGGCTTATGGGAGTAATAAATTATAAACATCGTGTAACCGTTGGTGGAACATAAAAATTAGCTTTTCACATTAAAAATTGTTGAACTTTGTTATAGTCGTTTAGGGAGAGGACATAAAATGTTTTCGTTGCATAAATATTTTAAAGAAAATGTTAATGCATGAGGGAGTGATTAAATTTTCTAGTAAAATAGATTTAGATTTGAGAAAAAGAATTTGTTTTTTGTTTTTCTTGCGTAGGAATGTGCATTTGTGCTTTCTTTAGAAAATCAAATGAAAAACTTTCAAATTAGATTCTGTCACACCACGCAAATTCAATTGATTTAAATGTATCTTATTTCTTCACAGGATTAAAACCACAAAACAAAAATGTGAAACAAAAACAGAAGACGACTTTTTGCTTAGAAAAGAAGAAACCGAAGAACTGAAAAAGTGCATTTGTGCAACTTTGTTAAAACAGTATTTGGTTACGGAAATTCGAGAAATTAAATGATGGGAAGAAGTTAAAGTGAAATCGAAGACTTAATTTTCAATTTGAGAACAAAGTTCAGGGAAAATTAATTGTGGTTATTTTACGAATTAAGTCAAAAAGTTTTCTAACTGCAGATGTGATTTGTAGTAGTTTGATTGTTTAAGTGTCATGAAGAAGAATTTAAGTTGCAAAACTCAGTCAAGACAAAATAGACATGAAAAAGTGCAAACCCAGAAATAATTCCCATAGATCTGAAAATTGGTACAGAGCATTTAAACATCGATTAAAGTAAAATGTCCAAATTCCCCGTTATTTAAACTTGATTAATTTTTTTATTCAAACATGTTATTTTCAGGGAATTTTGAGATTATTAGATTCTATAAAAATAGTTAAAAATTTATTTAAAAAAGCCAAGTACAAAAATTCGCAATTTTTTTTTTTTTAATTACAGCTTTGAAAAAAAAAAACGGTTTTATGTGCAAAAGACATAATCTACAAGTTTTTCAAACACAACTTTTTGATAGCACTCACCGTTTAAGAATATGTAACTTGCAAAAAACCATAATTTATGTATTTTAAAATCGCGATATCTTCTTAATCTTAACGATTACTCGTAAAGAAAATAAAATTAACTTTTTTCTTAGGAATTACAAAACCTACAAGTCCACGTGTTTCCCCCATTTCATGGAATTTCTGGGGACTTATGAAATTTTTCTTTAATCGTTGTTTCAATGTTCTGACCAATTTTCGGCTCTATGAGAATTATTTCTAGATTTGCACTTTTTAATGTTAATATTTTGTTCGGACTATTAGGCTTAAGGGAATAATAAATCGCAAAAATATGTCCTGTTAATAATTTGTATTATGTCAAAACATAATTTTAATGTACCAGTGTTATTGGTACAGTCAAAGTAGGTTTTGACATCATAAAAATTATTATCAACAGGATTTGTTTGTTTGCACTATTTTAGTCAAAAAAAATTGTATCTATGACAAAAATGTCAGTTCAATTAAAATTAAAAACTTTAAAAAAATAACATTGAAAATGAAATTTTCAAAAATTCCTTGAGCCCACATAAACCAATCTGTCTTATTGCCATATTCTTGAAGGAAGTTGAATAGAAGGCTTTACAAAAAAGAACCTAAAAGCACTCTTTTCGTTTATTTAACCGTTTATAAGATATTCAAGGTTCAAAGTTGGAGAAAATCATTAAAAATTAGTTTTTTTTTTCTTGGCTTTTAAAAATATTAAAAATTATAATAATCAAACGGACAAGACATATTCTTGTAGGAAATACATAGATTGCTCCACAAACAAGATTTGATTTACCTACTTTTTTCATTAATCTAACCATTGGAAAGATATCGTCCCGTTTCTGCCTGAACCACGTATCTACACAGCAAATTTTATTCAGTTCTTAAAACAAATATACACTTTTCTCAAAATTAGAAATATGAATTGAACAAATTGAAATCAATATGTTAAAGACATATTGATTGAGTTGTTTCCACACTTAAACATTTGTATCTTTTCTTTCTGTAAGTTTTAGAGCAATTTTTAACAGAAAAAAAATCTTTTAAAAAAATGTACTTACGAGGTTCTAGCAGAAACGGGACGATATGCCAGGTCCAGGCTCGTAGGCAGGGAGGGGAAATGCCCTACCTTAAATTTAAAATTCCCTAACTTGAAAAAGGCCTTACATTAAAAAATGCCTTACCGTTACCATGTACCTTACCTTACCAAAATACTCTTCTTATAAAAATGGCGTAACTTCAAAAATGATTCAACTGCCTTAAAAATGCCCTACTTATGAAAATGTCTTACTTTCAAAAACGATCTAGCTTTTAAAATGCCCTTACTGCATTTATGAAAATTCCCTACCTTCAAAAAAGCTCTAGCTTAAAAAATGCGAAAAAAAATGTTGTAGCTTCAAAAATGCTCCAACTTTAAAAATTCCCTGCCTTAAAAGTGCCCTACTCATGAAAATGTGCCACTTTCAAAAATGCTCTAGCTTTTAAAATGAACTAACTTTAAAAAGGCTGCACTTATGAAAATGCCCTACCTTCAAAAAAGCTCTAGCTTTAAAAATGCAAAACTTATAAAGATTCCTTACTTCCAAAATTACTCTAATTTTAAAAACTCTCTGACTCAAATATGCATTACCTTCAAAAATACCCTATTTATGAAAATATTTGACCTTTAAAAATGCCCTTCTCATGAAAACATCCTAAAAATAAAAAAAAAACCTTATATTTATCCTTAATGATATTATAATACGTCAAATAACTGAAGATATCTGACAGTAAAAAAAATATCGGAAAGATTTAAGCAGTTTTTGACAGCAGACAAAGTTTTTTAAACCGGTACAAAGCATAACCTCAAAATCAGTACAAAAAGTTTTTTTTGCATTTTCACTTATTTCACTAAAAAGTGAAAAAGTGGGAAATTTACATAAGTATTTTTTTTTTATTTCTTTCTAGTTCTACTTTTTTGTATGATTATTCCAAATTTTGTCGTCGGAAAAACCATCACAAAATAAGTTTGAAATTTTTCACTTTTTGCAAAAAGTAGCCGTTTTATAGGTAACTTTAATATTTCAAAAACAAAAAAAAATAGGTACCCAAATATTTTGACTTCGGATTCGAGTTCAGCATATAAAAAAAAACCTTTAGAAAAGTTTAGTTTGCTCTCAGATACAAAATAAAAGTTTAATGTTGTTAACGTTTGGTCAAAAATTATTTGAGAAGACTCGAAGACAAAACCGAAAACCAAGCGCATATTTTTTTACAAAAAACCTTGACCTTGTAAGATGAAGAATTCAAAAAACAATTTTCAACTACATTTTTCCACTTTGGGTTCGAGTTAAGCCATACACTTTTAAAAGAACATGTAATTTTAAATTTGTTTATTTTTAAATATACCTACTATAATTATTTTCAAATTCAACGAGGTACTTTTTATGAGAATAGGTTGAGAACTGACTGAAAAAAAAATTTAAACTATTATCAATGTCCTACCTGATAAGACCGTTGCCCTACCTTATATTTAACTATGGCTACGGGCCTGGCGAGGTCTACGTTAAAAAATAATTATAAGTGCACTAGCTGACCCGGCGGACTTCGTTCCGCCATTTTTTGTATTTATTTTAATTTTCGACTCTATAATTAGTTAACATTTTAAATGAAAAAGGGAATCAAAACTTGAAAAGTTCGTAAAATGAGTTTAAACATATTCACTTTTAAACTCTGAGCAAAAGTGGCCTTTGTAAAATATGGCCTATGTTAAAAACAGCCAAAAAACTTTGTACATGCATGCGCATGATTGAAACCTATATTTCCTATAAGTTTGAGATTTTTTGCAGACTTTAAAAAATTCCAAAAAAATACAGGGCCTATGAAAAAAATCCGTTTTAGACCCCTAACTTTTTTTTTAAATATCTTTCTCATGGTGTAACTCAAATTTCTGTGCAAAATTTTGCGTACCTGTAATTAGTCTTTTGTCGAAAGTCTATGACTGCAAAAAAAACCTTCACAACTTGGTGATGAAATTTTTTTGAATTTTTTCAATACCTTTTTTAACTATTAAATAAATTTGTCTATCATTTAAAAAAAAATCCAACTCTTTACGACTTACCATTTAGAAAATAGCCTCTTTTTTCAATGTCTTGTTACCCCTATTTACCCTATAAAATCTTAAATTTTTGTTTGCCTTAAACCTTCTCCTCTTATGCCTCTTTGATTTCAAAAAAAAATTAAGAAAATGAGTCAGTCTGTGTGGCCGGTTAGCGAACGTACACAAAACCAAACTTTAATATATATAGGTAATAGATTTTTACTTTTTCAAAATGTTATAATTCACTGAGAATTCATTATTATCAAATTAACGGGATACAGTGACTAACTTTATTCTGCACTAATGGTTCAAAAGATTAAAAAATTGCAATTTTGCAAAATAGTCTTTTAATGAAGTTTGAATGTTTAAGTTGCCCATTTTAAAAAAAAGAAAGCACAACTAATTAAATTAAAAAACAAATATAAAACAACTCATACTGTATATTTTAAAAATTTTTGATAATTTAAATTTTTTATTTCTATAACATAATTAATCGAGTTTTTTTTTTTTTTGTTGATATGAGATAGATTAACTTTTTCCTAGAATAATCTCTTGTTTTACAAAGCTAACCTTTTAATATTTCTGAATCGTATTTTTATGTAAATTAAATTGGTCAAATTGTATATACTTCAAATAGCTACTAACAATTTATTGAAAAAAAAAAAAAAGAAAATCCTCACACTAAAAATGTATCTATTTTATATTGATTTGATTTGAAAATTTTATTTTATTCACATAACATTGAGTGTGTGTAGTAACTCTCAACATTAATCAGATTAGTAAAAATATAAAAATATGAAATAAAACACTTTTTGTGTGATTTAATTGAAATATCGTGTATTTGAATTACAACACACGACATTACACAAAAGAGAGCTATTGAAAAATATCACAGATAAAATGTCCATTTCTAAAGTGGTTTTAAGTGCAGTATTTTTTTTTAAATTCATGTTATTTAAATGTAATTCATTTATATCGATTTCGATTGCAAATCTTTTTCATGGTTTTGAATATTATGAAAGGATATTTTTTTTTGTGTAATACTTTGAGGTTTTTATGTCCAAATGTAACAACTAAAATCGTGCCAATTAATTAGAGCTTAAAAAATTGCAAAAATATATAAAATTGAAATCAAATTAAGTTATCTGTGTTCTTCAAAAGGTTGTGGGAAGGAGAAAAAAAAGTAAGCACACATTGTTTGAAGCACGTTTTTCACAAAAAAAATCAATATGAATGGTAAAAAGTTAATTTTAAAGAGAGTTTGTGTAAGGAAAACATACAAAAAAAAAACTGAAAAACGAAAAGTACCGAAGGTTAACAATTCAATATTGGAGTCGATAGCACTTCCGTTCTACACAAAACCATAACCACCCACCGGAGCTTCCACGAGCTACCACGAGCTTCCTCCAGTTCGACTGTATAGTGTATACCTAGGGAAAGAGAATTTTGATTGAATTTCATTGTTTGCTAGTAAAGGGTTATGGATTTTTCGCATAAATCCTTTCATTAAAAAACAAAAAAAAACTGATATTGATATTGGTTTTATCTATCCGCATCCGTGAGAATTTCTTTCATTGATTGATTGATTGGTGAAAGGTTTTTTTTTTTCAAATCTATTTGAATTAGAATTTGACAATAAATTGAAAATATTTTTTTTTTACTATTTTGATTGCTTGTTTACAATAATATTTGGGTAAATTTTGAAAAAAAAAAAATAATTAAGAGGACGGCTGATCAGTACCTATACTGATTGGGAATTGGTTGAAAATTTGAGTATGACACAAAATGTCAACAGCAGTTTGAAATAGTTTGGGTTTTATATCGTAACTTATGATATATGTGCGTTACGTAGGCATGTATGTTTTTACTGTATAGCAGTTTCAGTATTTTTAAAGAAGTCTGTACTCAGTTTAGAAAACTCTACGCAGTACAGACTTTTATGTACTCTGTACAGCATTTAAACAGAGTTTTAAGACATAATGTACTGAATACTTTGAACAAAATGTATGTACACAAAGATAAGATTTGTTTTTTCTAACTATTTTGTACTCAATACGGACATGTAGGCACTATATTAATTGAATGTTTATAAATATACCGAATAAAACCTGGTTCTAATCATCAGATATGTATATTTTTATCACACCAATTTATTTCATTAATAGAAACAACATGCACAACAAAAATAATGAGTACATAGTAAAATATCTGTTGTTTTAACTATTTTGGTCAAATATTAATCAACTTATTAAATTTTGGTACGATATTTTATGAAAAAATTGACGAAGTGGTTTCGTTTAGTGTTCATATAAATTTATAAAACATTCAGTACAAAGGTACTATAAGAAATAGTATAGTATACAAATTACGTTAAATTACAAATGAAAACCAAAAACAATATCAATTTCATAAATATAGAGATTAAATGGAACATTCTACGAATTAATTATATAAAAATGTACCCAAAACTAAGATAGCGAAGACTCGTGATATGCGTGATGAATACAAGTAAGCACTAAACTCGTAAGTTACACAAAATTCGGTAAAAACATATGAGTACCCACAAATCTGAACTCAGAAATTAAAGCCTTTAAACAGGACATACAAATAAAACTTTTCTGATAAATCAGAACATACAAATCTTTACTGTACGCAGAATTCTGTATTGAGTACCTACATGAAAAATAATGTATGAAATGCGAGTACATTAAATAATTTACTATACTCATATGTATATAAACTGTATAATAAGTACATAATTATGCACTCAGCACTTATAAATTCTTGCTCTACATATCAAAAAATATTGACAACATTATTGTGATGAATGCAGTAATACAGTATACATTCTCATTCAGTACACAAAAAAATTGATGAGTACTTCTATAGGTAAAAGAATTTCATTTGTTTATATATTATTTTTTTTTTTTGGTTTTTTTCAAACAGTTTATGTAACTGAACCATTAAAATCTGTTAGGATTAACCTAACAAGGATTTTACAAATTAGCTTTAAATTCTTCAACTTTATAATAATTGGCAAATTTATTCCAACACGCAATTTAGCATAAAGTCATTGAAAATTTCCAAAAACTAATTAAGAAGCTCCCTCAAAAAACGATTCACATGGTTGCTTTACCATTATCATTATCTCATACTTTAACAATTAGAACGTTTAAAGTTAAGACTCTACAGCTTAAGCCTTTAAAACAAAAACAAACACATACACACGCTCGTTTACATATAAAATTGTCTGCTAATATAAATCATGGAATGTCAACACGTGTGTCTATGTTGACAATACTTATACTTTACTTCATTATAGAAAAAAATACACAAAAAAAAAATGGATGTGTATGTGTGAGTTTTGCGTCTTTTTGGATTATAACTCTTTTAAAATAAAAAAAAAAAATAAGAAGAAACTCACTTTTACCCATCTTCATAATACAATTTAAATTCATTAAAGTGTCTGTGTTAAAAAGTGTATAACACAATATACGCCCCAGAGTCAGAACATGTTAAACAAAAATCACTGATGCTTTTACAGAATTACGATTTTCAACAGTACATATACATATCGTCGCACTCTAAAAAAAAAGCTCTAAAAAGTGGTACATGTTGTATAATGAGAATGTGTTACCAGAGGCGAATAAAGCAATTTCCCTTTTTTGTTTTGTTTAATTTATTTCGCATTTATCCTGAAATTTCCATCTAGATTTACTTACTACAAGTACCTTAGAGTAGAGAGAAGTAGTTAGGCGATGAGTGGAAAAAAATGCAAAACATACAAAAAAAACATCCTTTTTTCTTTCCTGAGTACACACAAAAGCATTTTACAACTTTATTGTATCATGATTTAGAAGATGCATCTAGAAGTTCGTGTTATAATGTTTAGATAGGCACAAAAATATGTAAATATTTGCACAATCTAATAAATCATAATGAGCTTGAATGTAAACTTTTGATAAATTACGAAACAGTGTTGAATGAAAAATGAAATAAAAAGTAGCGGTGTTAAAACCCAACCTTTTGGTACTCCATTATTTGTAAAGTATTTTCAATATAAAGGATAGTCCATTTGGCTCACCAGCAAATTGATCCTTTGAGAATAAATATTAAATTATGAAGCAGAATAAGAGTGTTAATTCAGAAAAAGCTTAACATTGTAATTAATACTTTCCAAGTTTAAAAGAGACAATAAGCTTAATTTCTTCATCTCCGACACAGAGTTCGCATACAAGTATTAATGATTTTCATTTGTTTTAATTTTTCATTTTGTATCTGTACTTGTGTTGTAAATCTCATTGCGAATTAATTCAATCAGGCATAAATGGGCGCGAGTGTGTTTTCAGTATAATATTTACACTTAAAGTAGGTAAACTGGAATTATTTATTTATCTCGCGAAATAAATCAGAGAATTGTGCCATCAAGGACATTGAACACGAAATTCCCATATGCACGTACAAACGTGCTATACAATTTGTTCAAATATGTGAATGTGTTTGTGTAATTGGGGAATATGGCTGCTCTGTTTCTTTAGCGGGATTGTAATTATTGTTTTTTGGTATAAGGAAATATTTAATTAAATGTAGGTATACAACATAATAGTTGGCATAACGAACCTTTTGCGTTTAAATTTTTTAAATGAATAATAATGAAATTGCTTTAGGTCCATTTTCTTCACTCGGAGTTGAACAAAACTTGAGAATTTTTGTATTAAAAATTCTCAAGTTATGTTCAACTGAAGAAAATGGACCTTAAGTTATTACGATTGGGTTGATAAAATTTTGCCTTGCTTTATATATATGTTTTAATTAATAAGGTTTATTGCATTTTTTTGCTTAATGAAAAGTTTGTTAATAATTATTTGTAAAGCTGGGAGGGTTTCTTTTTTTCCTCTTGATTTATGACTTAATTTGTACATACCACAGGGAATTTTAATTAAAAAAAAAAACGGGTATTTTAAATTTTTGAAGTTATACTTCTTATGGGAGGGTGGGTATGAAAATTTACTTTTTGACAAGAATGTCAAAGGGATTATGACGCGATCACCCTGGGTAGCAGGGCTGTCGTTTCACCTTTAGAGTAGGCAGTACTTTAGTATTTAAAAATGCAGTACGCCGCAGTACGGCAAACATAAAACACACAACACGTTGCAAGTAACATGTTTCATGTGGCAAGTTGCATGTGGCAAGTTGTATGTGGCAAGTTGCATGTGGCAAGTTGCGTGTGGCAAGTTGTATGTGGCAAGTTGCGTGTGGCAAGTTGCATGTGGCAAGATACATGTGGTAATTTCCACGTGGCAAGTTGCCAGGGTTGCAAAAAGCTCACATTTCAGCTCAGCTCACAGCTCAGCTCAAATTTGAGTTAGGTACCATAGCTTAGCTCATTTGAGCTGAGCTGAAAGTGAGCGCCCCAACTTCCAACGCCTTTATCTCGGAATTTTGAAGAAAATGAAAATAAAATTTTTGATGCCAAAAGGTAGCGGGGACTCTAACCTACATTTGGGTACAACTCTCATCCCTGTAGGTCCACGCGTTCTCAAACCGGGAGAACTTAAAAGTAAAAAAAAAATAGGCACGATTCTGAAAAAATAGGCATGATGTGGCGGTTTAACATGGAAGGCGATTTTTTAAAAATCTGACAATGTGCAAAGCGTAGGCCCATGACACAAGCTATCATTTAGCATCACTCCCAAAAATTGCTCTCAAGCGGTTTAGCTTCCAGGAGCGTTCAAAGATTCGGGGATTTTTCGAAAAAAAATTTTACCCCAACTTTCAAACGCGATTTTCTCGGAATTTTGAAAAAAATCGAAAAACCGGATTATACCACTATCGGCTAGCTGAGAATATAAGCTTTCATATGGCACCACTCCCCTGTCTCTAGATCAAAGCATTCAGCTCCCAGAAGTTTTTTCGAGCCCCCAACTTCCAACGCCTATATCGCGGAATTTTAAAGAAAATGATAATAAAATTTTTGATGCCAAAAGGTAGCGGGGACTCAAACCTACATTTGGGTACAACTCCCATCCCTGTAGGTCCACGCGTTCTCAAACTGGGAGAACTTAAAAGTAAAAAAAAATAGGCACGATTCTGAAAAAATAGGCATGATGTGGCGGTTTAACATGGAAGGCGAATTTTTAAAAATCTGAAAATGTGCGAAGCGTAGGCCCATGGCAAAAGCTATCATTTGGCATCACTCCCAAAAATTGCTCTCAAGCGGTTTAGCTTCCAGGAGCGATCAAAGATTCGGGGATTTTTCGAAAAAAAAATTTACCCCAACTTTCAAACGCGATTTTCTCGAAATTTTGAAAAAAATCGAAAAACCGGATTATACCACTATCGGCTAGCTGAGAATATAAGCTTTCATATGGCACCACTCCCCTGTCTCTAGATCAAAGCGTTCAGCTCCCAGAAGTTTTTTCGAGCCCCCAACTTCCAACGCCTATATCGCGGAATTTTAAAGAAAATGATAATAAAATTTTTGATGCCAAAAGGTAGCGGGGACTCAAACCTACATTTGGGTACAACTCCCATCCCTGTAGGTCCACGCGTTCTCAAACTGGGAGAACTTAAAAGTAAAAAAAAAATAGGCACGATTCTGAAAAAATAGGCATGATGTGGCGGTTTAACATGGAAGGCGATTTTTTAAAAATGTGACAATGTGCAAAGCGTAGGCCCATGACACAAGCTATCATTTAGCATCACTCCTAAAAATTGCTTTGAAGCGGTTTAGCTTCCAGGAGCGTTCAAAGATACGGGGATTTTTCGAAAAAAAATTTTACCCCAACTTTCAAACGCAATTTTCTCGGAATTTTGAAAAAAATCGAAAAACCGGATTGTACCGGAATTTTTTTTTATGATAAAAAAAGAAATATTTTACTAAAAAAATAGAAATATATTTACTATTAAAAAAACCAAGAGAAAAGATCACGAAAAATTATCTGTCTTATTTATAAAAATATCCATGTGTTAAAATAATTCCATTAATAACTAGAACCAAACATCTTAAGCTATGGTGTTTTATAAAAGTTTAAAATATCTTCATATTTCATTGTACTTTCCAAATAAAAATCAATGTATCCTCTCACCCATCACAGCTCAGCTCAGCTCACTTTACCTTAGCTCACCCAACAGCTCAGCTCAGCTCACCGACAGCTCAGCTCACCCAACGGCTCAGCTCAACCATCAGCTCAGCTCAAATGAGCTGAGCTATGGTACAAAGCTCAAAAGTGAGCTAGCTCAAAATTTGAGCTGAGCTGTGAGCTGAGCTCAGCTAACTTTTGAGCTTTGTGGCAACCCTGCAAGTTCCATATTGCTACTACTAGTGCTGAAGCACACACAATTCTCATAAAATTACCATATCGCACATTTTATGAGCAATTCATTTACTTTCGTTAACCATATACCGTACGTTCTGAACAGCACAACATGAGTAAATTTCACAGAATAAATTGAAAACTACATGGACGCAAGGAGGATGAAAGAATTAATTTATTGTTCACTTGATAAAAATGTTAAAAAACGAATTGTGGATTAATTAATTTAATAATAGAAGTTAAAAATATCAAATGAAATTCATTTACATATACTGAATGAGAAGTATAACTTCAGTCGCGTGTACATGTGTACTACACACACTCTTTTTTTAAATATTTTTGTTAAATTGCATAAAGTGTTAAATGTCTTTTAAAGAGAATTCGCTTTTTTTTAATTATTATTTATTAATTGATGAGGAATGCAAATATTTAAAATAACATGAAGTTTAAAATAAAATGAAATGCAAAAAAAAAAAGAATTTTTGAAATAAAATACAATGGAATGGACAAGAGAATATTTAAAATTTAATTTTTATAAGAAATTTATTAAAATCTTAAAAATAAATTTGTTTTCTTTTTTTTAATTATAAAAAACATACTTTCTTTGAATGGTATATAAATTTATAAGTTTTCAACAAATTGATTTTTCAAAAAAATGTTTGAAATTTTTTTTCAAAGTCCAAATTTTTTTTTAATTTTTCTTATAGGTATTTAGCAAAAAACACATTGAAATCTATACAAGAGTTTTTGAAATTCTGATATCTCAAAACTTGACTTAATTTTTAACTTCGAATTAAAACTTAGAATACTGGCATTTATGAAAAAAGGAGATTTTGTTTCAACGAAAAATTTAAATATGTATTTAGTTTTGTTGAACATTCTATTCTTTAAAACATAGTTGGCAACAATATAATGCTAAAATAGTTAAGTTTTTGAGTTGAATAGAAAGTTGTAAGAATTAGTGCTAATTAAAAAATATGGGATCGGGTCAAAATTCTGGCTTCAAAATTCTGTTTTTCAAAATTCTACGTTTTTTTACGAAAATTCTGTTTTTCAAAATTCTGTTTTTTTTCTATTCTGCCCTTCAAAATTTTTGAACAAAAAAATTCTGCTAATTCTGTTTATTTTTCATAGCAACTTAACTACTTTCCTTACTGTTTATTGTGTAACTGTCCCAAACATTTGTTATAATGCATAGATTGACGTTCTTATAATTCACATCTATGAACCGTTGAAAACTAAAAAAAAACTAAAAAGAAAGACACAAAATATTCCTTTCTTAATCGATTTTTCGAACATATACTTTTATTTGATAAATTAATAAGATTCTAATTATTTTTCGAAATTATTTAACATCTTTTCTTAATATTTTTTAATTTATCGATAAATAAGCAGCGAGGAGATAATTTTACAAAATTCTGCAAAAAATAAAAAAATGGTTTGGAAAATGTATAAAAGCCCAGGCTTTTAAACATTTTCCAAACCATTTTTTAATTTTTTGCAGAATTTTGTAAAACAGAATTATGAAAAGCAGAATTTTGAAAAATAGAATTTTGAAAAACAGATTTTTTAAAACAGAATTTTGAAAAGCAGAATTTTGAAAGCAAAATTTTGAAAGCAGAATTTTGACCCAGGCAGAATTTTGACCCCAACCCAAAAAATATCAAAGAAATGGCATAATAAAAGGTCTTAAAGTATGTTTTACTAAATTTTTTTTTCAAAATTTTGGATTTTGTTTTTTATTTAAAATGAATAACCTTACCTTAGTCCAGGATCTAACACCTTTTAATATCAATTTAGCTAAATTTCTTCCTTAAAGCTATACCTACTAATTTGAAATAAAAAAAAATTCAATTTAAACGCTTTTTTCGCAACCAGATTTTAGTGAGTCGACTTTGGAATTTGTGACAGTACCGAGTGCCGCAGTTTCAGTTAAGGAAGCACGTGGGGTGAACATTGCAAAGATCGCTCTCAGAATTTAAAGAGATTTTTAAGAAGTTTAGGCAAAGACTGACTAAGGCTAAGTCAAAAGGAGTGTGTAAGTTCATTTGTGACTTCATAGATTCTAAAATACTCATTATAATTTAATAAATGAGACATCGTTAGAAACTTCTTACTCAACCGCTGGTCATTGACTAAGTGACTGCAAAAAATTGATAAGAGCACTTTCTTAGAGAGGAAAAGTTTGTACTAAATACATTTTGAATTATTCTTTTGATGGATATTTATTTTTGCTTAAGGGTTCTTCCACAAAGCATACAAATTTATTAATAAAATAAACCAAAGAAAGGTTAGAAATTGATTTAACTTTGAAAAACATAAATTTCAAGATAAGTTGCATAAGAACTTTGTTGCAATCGGGAGGAGTAAAAAGTTTTAGTGCAGTAAGAGATCAGAGATCCTTTTGAAGGTTTCAATTAAATATGTTTAAGGTTACTTGAATAATAAAATATACATAGAAAACAATAATAGTTAAACCATATTGATATCAATATAAATCTATTTGAAATTGTGTAAGGAAAAATGTTACGTATACGCCCTACATCTTTAAAAAAAACTCTTCCTCTCGAATAACTTTTATGAATTTTTGTTTCTTACTTTTCTCACTTGTTTCGGATGAAACATTTTTATTTTAAAACACTTTTTCTGTTCATGAGATATTTAAAATCCAAATGTTCTTTATACACAAAAGCTTAATTAAAAGACGTATTCACTTCAGAAACGTTAAACTGACCCCACAATACTGGAAGTGAAAATTTTGTTTTATGTAAAATCAACAAAAAACTACCTTTTACGTGAAAAAAAACATAGCAAGAATATAGGAAAATTAAGTTCGTTTTTCATTTTAAATTTTAACTATGATCAAAGTATCAATTTTTGTGTGATTCTTTTAGCAAAACAAACAAAACCATTTAAAAAAAAAATCTAATCATCTGTATCTACTACCTTAATATTCATTTGACAACCTTTCAATCTAACTCTTTCAATTAGAATCCCATCCAATTTGTTTACCTTTACTCCATATGACCATTCCCTCTAGTCATGCATACACTCTTTAATTGACATACAAAAAAACACAAGAGAAAAAGAAAAAAACTTGTCACGTGTTGCCCCGGAAATATGCAATTCGCTTAGCAAAAACCATATATGACATCCTTTTTTTTTTTTCATTTTTGATAGTAATTTCTAGCTCAAATCCCTAACCTCCAATACATAGATGAGAGGAAGAAGAGAGCAAAAAAAAATTATTTGAAATCCATACGGAGTGCATCACGTATTCGAATCCAATGAACCAACAAGAGCAAGGATTCCGTTTTTTTTTTGGCTGGACGTGAGTGGAAATTTAATAATTTACTCTCTAACCCTCATGTCATCCTGTTTGAGATATATTTCACAATAACAACAACAACTAAAAAAAAGGATAAAAAAGGACCAAAAAACTGTGAAAATAAATTAACACAACACAAAGTCACATCGTCTTATCCATTTCAAGTAAAAAAAAACAAACACAGAAAAAAACTCATTTAAAATAGACGAAAAAAAAACACAAAATGTAATCCTTGAAAATCCTTTAAAACACAACAAATACGTAGAATTAAAAAAAGAACAAAATTGAGATACCTTTTTAGTTCTCTTAATTGATGAAAAAGTTCTTTGGTTGATTTTGATTGATGATATTAGTTAAAAAAAAAAAAAACAAGCTAACCAGGATATTGATTTTTTTCTTCCTTCTATTCGACTTTCCACCACATTAGGATTTATTTCACTTCAAAAGTTATTCATCAGGAGCAAAAAATAAAAAAAAATATTATTCCATGCACACGTCATGAGTTGAGTGTTAGCCCTGAGGGAAAAAAACAGCAAAATTATGTGAAGTACCTGTTGGAGAAGGGCAGAATAAAATTACGGAAGAAAATTGCAGGATTTATGTGGTTTATTCCTTATTCAGGAAGTTTTTTTTATTTTTTTTTTTTTTTTTAAGAATTCGTGTGGAATAGCAACAAATCCGTTTTTAACGAAAAAAAAACAACATAAAATTTAAGAAGAGAAGAGGTGTAAGAGCACCCCAACTTGTCCAAAGTGAACATGGCATTGGCAGAAGGTTGTTGTAAGCCCGCATGCACTTTCATATCCTGGAAGTCGGAGAAGATATCCTTCCACCATGGATGAAATCGTGATTTATTAACGCCTAATTAAGAACAAATGTTTGCATGCCCGTATAACATGCACGACTCGTCGACAACCACTAACACTTACAGTCTTACACACACACAAACACACACATAGTTTTCATATGAGTCGAAAGCGAGGCGACGACTATGACGCCGACGGTGATTGCGATATAAAGCTTGGCCAGGACACATCGTGTGGAGGCGTTTGGCTGTTATGTTGGTTTAGAAAGGTATATTGAGTTGTGTATTTGCTGAAGGAGTAAAGTTCGTGCATTGAAATGGAAATAGAAAAGGAAGGGAAGTGAAGTGAAGTGAGTCGTGATGTTAAACTAGCTTTAAAATTACAGACATACATAAAGTTTGGTGAACATTTGGATTAGACAAATGAGTCTGTTTTGCGGAATTGTAGTAGAACTTTGTGTCTATGTTGGATACGAATGATATTTTGTGGGGCAATTAAAGGACGATTCAAAGCAAGAGTGGATACATGATTGTTTCAATTTAGTTTTTAATCATTTTTAATGCATTAAAAATGATTAATAGATTTTATTGTATTTGATTTAAAAGGTCCTTAAAGATTCTTATATTAACTCTCAATTTTCCTGTTGACATTTTTGTTGATGAAATTTTCTTCTTTTTTTTATTAAATTTACATTAAATCAGCAGATTTTTGTCCTTCATGGAAATCAGAAAAAAATTCTACATTCATGTACACATAAATGACCATGGTAGCGTGTATATATTAAAAAGTAAAATACCTACCTACCTGGGCACTGCGTGAGAGATATTTTTATAATATCCACACTCTCTCTTCCTGTAATTCGACAGATTTCACCTTAAAATATAATTAAACTGCCATTAAGATAAAAGCATTGATAGCTTCAAAGTATTTTTTTTATTTTATATTTTGTTTTTTTTTTTACATTAAAAATGAAGGAAAATCTCTTTTGTGTGATATGAAATCAAGTGCCCTTTTGCTACTATTAGGTCGCGTGTTTTTACTCATACTCATTTAAATTTAAATTATAGGGTCTTATGGAAAAAAAAAATTATAATTAAAATATAAAAGCTTACTTAAAAGACTCTAGGTAATTTAATGAATGTCAATCAATTTTTTTTTCAATATGAGTTCCTTAGTGAAATTTCGGCGGATATGAGTTATTTTGTATGACATAATATTTTACTTCCTTTTTGAAGTCACTTTGTAAAAAGTTCAGTAGGAGAGGAAAGATTTCCATCTTTTTTAACAACCAGAAACTGAGAGCTGACTTCCGGCCAAATTCTTAGAAGTAAAAAAAAAAGGTAAATACAAATATAAAAATATTTTCATGTTGTTTTTTTTTTATCAAATTTTTTAAATGTTATAAAAATGTATGACTCATCAAAATAATTCTATTAACATTTCATATTTCAGTGAAAACCTTTTGGTTCCTAGAAACTAGATTATAATTTAATGTGACACGATGGTGGTAAACTGTCACGCCAAATGTACTCGTAGGTTCAAATCTATCTTCCATCAATTAGACATTTTTATCAGGGGTACTGTCTCTTGCGAATAATTGACAAAGCCTTAATGAATATCATGGACAAGTGCATCTCACCTAAGTCATTCAGACTTGACAGAAAATTGTAGGTCCTCTCCAGCCGAATTCGGACATTTTTAATGTTTCTACCACCATTCCACCATTCGTTTAGAAAATATTGCATTTTAAGAAAGGTCGAATATATTGTTTTATTTTTTAATTTTAAATGCCTACGAAGTGTTATTTAATACGATTTTGTTGATTGTATACCATCTCTTCAAACTAATATTTTCTTTTTTTTTTTTTGTTTTCTTTTAACTTATAAAATATTTTTGTTTTTAAATTTGGTCAAAATAAATTATTGAATTTTTTTTATTTTTTAGTCCAAAAACCTGAAGCTTTTGTTATTTTATTTTCAATTTGAAGACTTACATATTTTCTGCTTTATTTTCAGTTTTTGTATGAGCTATCGTTTCAAAGATAGATTCTGTTGTGATGCTGCTTTGTTGAGGCTGGGGTAAGACAGACAGCAAAATTCGGGTTTGGAAGAAAGAACTTTGTCCAATTTCCAAAACCAAAACTATCAAGAAAAACTTACGATAAACTTACTTTAAATAATGAAACCTACAAGACCATTATGATATAAGTTAGGCTAGGCGCACACATGCGATTTTCAGTCGTTGCTACTAAAAAATAGCAGTCGCAACATAAAATTACGGTGCACAGCACATGCACACACTTGCGACTAAAAAATCGCGCGACTATTTTTTATTGCAAGAAAAAATATTATGTTTGGTCGAAAAAAAGTTGACCGTTTTTCGATAAAAAAAATGCATCATCTCAAGATCAAAAAAGCCAATAGATACTCACTGTTCAAATCTAATGGTCAAATGACCGCAAAGAAAACAATCACGAAATCCGTTTGTAATGGAAAATTTCATACAAATGGTATCTACGATCGGATTTTATGATAAGGTGAATTCATGAAACGGTGTAAGCTCTGGTAAAAGTGGTAAAGTGATAAATGTCTCAAAATTTGGTAAGGGTCTGACAGCTTGTTTACCAGATTAGAAATAGATTCTCTGCAATGTGTATGTTTGTATCTTATTTTAGGCCCCACGAGTACCATTATTTCACCAAAGCATTGTCTACTCATTCTATAAAACTGGGTTTATTTCTGAGGGTCTTCTCTTAAATTTATGAATTTTATGGAATTGTCCTTTTAAATATCCTATCGTTAATAAAAAAAAGAGCCACTATACAACACTTTCTAGTAATATCCATTATTGTACTTAAAATAATTGTTCCAAGTGTCGCACGTGCGGGCAGGTGCATTATATTCTGTATAATATATCCTTATGTGCAGCAAAAAAAAATCGCGAAAAATAGAACCGGATCCATTTTTTTAAACTTTGCGATTTTAAAATCGCAAGTCTGTGCGCTCTCAATTAAAATAATGTGTTTCATTTCTTGCGTCTAAAAAATCGAGTGCTTGAAAATCGCATGTGTGCGCATGAATTGGCCTCTTTGCGACTGCTACTTTTTAGTCGTTTTCGGTTTAGTCGCAACTGTGCGCATAACTATGCTGGTCCATTTGTTCCATTTTAATTTGCGACGATCGCGTCGCCAAAAAAATGGGACAATTTTCAATTTTTTAATCGCGGCTATTTTTTAGAAGCATGTGTGTTTACCGGCATTGAAATGCATATGATCCATTTTTGCGACTGAATAATCGTGCGACTAAAATCGCATGTGTGCGCCTAGCCTAAGAGATAAGACTGAAACCAACACTCCCAAAAAAGCTGATAAAAATAAGATCATCAGTTAAAAAAAAAAGCCGTAAAATGAAGCCGGAAGCAATTGGATCAAATAAGCAATGCAAACCGTATATGTATCAATACCAGAGTTCTTCACAAAGGTCACATAGGCTGTTATTTGAGGCAAGTTTTTATTTTATTGGCAGCTGTAATGTTTACCGTATATTTTCAGACACTAAAATGTAGGAAATTAAACGCTCTACAAAAAAGGTCTTGTATACTTTTTTCGTTTATCTAACCGTTTAATAGATATTTGAGGTCCAAAAATCGAGAAAATCTTTAAAAATTCGTTTTTTGTTCTTAATTTTGTAACAAATTGAAAAATTATAATAATCAAACTCGCAAGACATATTCTTGTAGATAACACTGGTTTACAAAGGTTTTGTTGCCGAAACAAAAATATACTTTTCTGAAGGTTTTCAGTGTGTTGAACTCGAATCCGAAGTCATAAACAACTAATCAGCTCCCGTTTTTGAGATATTACCGTTAGAAAATGCAAAAAAAACGTTTTTTTGATTTCTTCGGACCTTATTCTTTTGTATAAGGAAAATTGTTTGAGAATATTTAGTAACGGTTTCTATAAAAACTGTTTTCCATCTTTCGATAACTGTTTAAATCTTTTCAATATCTTTTGTATTGCCCGAGATATCTTAAAATTAAGTAAGTGGGTTTTTCTTCATATATCATAAAGGAGATAATGACGTCATAAAATTTATAAAAATACCAAACAACTGAGGATATCTCGGGCAATAAAAAAGATATCGGAAAGATTTAAACAGATTTAAAAAGGTGATAAATAGTTCTTATAAAAACCGTTACTAAATATGCTCAAACAATTTTCCTTATATAAAAAAATAAGGTCCGAAGTACTGCATACTCTAACGGTAATATTTCAAAAACGGGAGCTGATTAATTTTTTTTGACTTCGGATTCGAGTTCAGCACACTGAAAACCTTCAGAAAAGTATAATTTTGTTTCGGCAACAAAAAAAAAGTTTAATTTTGTTAACCAGTGTAATAGATTGTTCCACAAATACTTAACTTAACTTTTTTCATTAATCTAACCATTCTAAAGATATTCGAGGTCAAATTTTAAAAAAAATTATAAGAACATTTTTTACTTTTCAAAATGTTCTAATTCTCTGAAAATTCATTATTTTCAAATTAACAAGATATATTCTTGTAGGGGCTTAAACGTTCTACAAAAAATTCCTTGGAATCAAATTGATTGCTTAAACCGTTTAAAAGATAATCTAAAACTACTGAAATCAGTGGCATCGGTTTGAATACGAATATCTTCTAAGCGTTTAAAGTAATCAATTTGATTCCAAACAATTTTTTATAGAACGTTTAAGCCCCTACAAGAATATATCTTGTTAATTTGAAAATAATGAGTTTTCAGTGAATTAGAAAATTTTGAATTTTTTTAACTTTGATCTCGAATATATTTAGAATGGTTAGATTAATGAAAAAAGTTAATTAGATCTTATTTGTGGAACAATCTATTATCTACAAGAATATGTATTGCGCGTTTGATTATTATAATTTTTCAATTTGGTACAAAATTAAGAACAAAAAACGAATTTTTAAAGATTTTCTCGATTTTTGGACCTCAAATATCTATTAAACGGTTAGATAAACGAAAAAAGTATATAAGGCCTTTTTTGTAGAGCGTTTAATTTCCTACAAGAATATGTAAAAAAAATTTGCTAAAAAGTCGATTTAAAATTTTGTTTAGTAGAAGCTTGATGTAAAAATGGAAAACTGCAAAGCGGAGGACCTTCTCATTAATATTAAGAGCTGATATTTGGTGTGTATATATTTTAGAAGTGCCCAGCAATCAATTTTTTGGAGTACCAAATCAAAAAAAATTTTTGATTTTTTTGCCCCACCCTAAAGTACATATTATAACTGGTAAAAAGTCTTTAAAAATATTCTCATCCATGTGGTAAAAGTCCTATCTCATTCCCAAATCGAATTTAGGTTTCCCAATAATTTGCCATTTTCACGTTTTAATAATTCAAGAAAACGAAGCCGATTTATATTTTGAATCTAACAAGACTTAAATATATCCTACTTTAAATTAAAAGTTATATGTATTTATTTTATATTATTTTGTTTGTGTGCAGTTGTTTTCTTTTCTTTTTATAATAATTGTAGAGTATTCAAACTTGGTCTGAAAAATTCTAGCTTGAGTTAATATTAACCATGGACACCATATAATTTTATTTTTCGAATACTTTGGACGAATAAGATAAAACTTTTTGTGTTAATCTAATCTACTATGGTATCAAAATTTTTTGCCATAATTCTAAAAACAATAGATAATAAAGATTTGTCTGTAAGCTAAAAGATCGTTAACGCCATGTCGCTAACGATAAATTTGACTGTTATAATATAAGTTTCATATTAATATATAATGTTTGGTCACTGTGGCGTATGCGTAACATATTTTTTCAAACATTTTTTTACAAAATCAAAGTAGTAAATTAACAATTTGACTTCAATCTTTTTTTAAATTTTAGTAATAGTCAACATAAAGTGCTAAAGGAAAGAAAATTTGGAAATCGCCTCGGAAATAGGGGACAGTAAATCAACAATATGAAACAAGCAGTTCAATTTTGTCCTACTTTGTTCTTAAATACACATTAGGTCTCCAGAATGTAAAGATAAATATTTTGGTAGGCAAAGAGTAAAAACACTTCATTTAATACATCTCTGACTTAGATATCCACCAATAATTACATGAAAAATTCAAACAGCTATTTACATTATGTTTTTCTTTAAAGAGCTTATGCTTTCTACTTTAAAAATCTAAAGTTAACTCAATATTTGATTCTTATAGTTTTTAACTCAAAAAATAATTTTTCTTTTAAATTTTGTCATCGTTATATGGAAAATTTAAATACTTCCCCTCTTATTTGTTCATATATGCAATTCCATTATATTTGATCGAAAAAATATGATAATTTTTTTATGAACCCATAACTTCCATTTACTGAAAATTACCTCAACCACCCGTTTAAAGACACAAACAAAACTATACACAAACCCAACAACTGCAACACCAGCACTCCGTGACTTTTTGCCATTCATAAACCGTTTTTAAAACCATCAGCATCATGTAGGATGTAGGAAGGTCCTCCTAGTAGCAAGCACAGCCAACAAAACTCACGCAAACTTTATACATATTTATTTTCATTTTATAATTTTATCATTAAAAAGTATTTTTACGGTTAACCCAGTGCAGGTAAATCGATATAGTGTCCTGCTGGTGTCCACCTCATAAAATCTTGTAATGAATGCGCCACAATGCTTCTACCACGAGAGATTTTTTTTTATTACAATTTCTCCCTCAGGACATTGCACAGCAGAATCGTGTCACACTTTTATGACCCTAGCCATATAAAATAAATCACCTCGTTTCGCACCGTCACGTCGAGCGTTGTCTTCGTCGAACAGCAGAACCATCATCGCAGGACAAACGACGAACAAAAGCTCAGTGCATCCTTTTACGCTCTTTGTCACGGCATGTGATTCTGCAACGACAACCACTTGATGTTAGCGTGGAATCCTATCTCCAGCGATTTATCCAAGGATCAAAAAGACAGAAAAAAAAAAGAAGCAAACAATTGAAATTGACCAGCAGCGGGCGTTATTCATTTTTATCACCAAACGTTTCACATTGCAGTCACGTTTTCCAACTTTGCCAGAAAACAAACTCTAATCAAGAGACTTGTTTTTCTTGTTAACAATGAAAAAGGGGATGAAAATGGGGGCTAAATTCATTAAAATAAACAAAACAAAAAAGTTATTGAAAAGTTTGTTCTCAAAAAAAAACTTTATCTCTTTGTTATCGGATTTTCTTGTTTTAATTGATCATTTTTGAAATTCTGAAAGTTTTCATAACAAAATCCTTGATGTGTTATCATGCCAAGGACTACATTTTGACTGTTTGTTTTATTATAACTTTTGATGATAGTAAAGCTCAGAAAGAGTGACATGCGCTGTATCAATCATGGAGAATTCTCTCCGAATATTTAGAACTCAATTTGTAATAAATGTTGCCCATAATGCAGCTATTTTGGATAAGTTTATTATAGCATTGGAATAATGACTCTCTGTAAGGCAATAAAAAATCAATTTTTTTAGTCTAAGAAGTGGGTATCAACAAGTGGCTAGAGTTTTACTTAATCTTTAGGGAAAACAAAAATGATTGCTTTGCGTTGTAAAATAAAGTAATTTTCTTGGTTAACTTATTTTTAATTCGAGGTTAAACGGTGATAAAAATTACATGCAAACTGCGTCCAGAAACCAGAATAAAGTTCAATTTTACTGTAACATGACAGGGAAACTATATTGGTGTGAGTTCCCAGAAAGTCTAAGAAAACAATAAATTTGAAGAAGTCCTCGAATTAGGCTTTGATTTTGATGTTTTTTTTTTTTTGTTTTTTTAATTCCTTAAAATCGGAAATCAAATTGTGAAGTTCTTTTGCTGAATAGGTACACAATAGGTTGTTTAGAGATACATATTAAATTTCTGAAAATTTTGCAGGCAAAAAGAGTTTCTGTTGGTGAGAGGAAGGGGATAGTTAGATGAAGCAAAATAGAAAAAATAAGATTCACGACTGGACCACATGTAGTTGCACTTATAGTTCAAAGTACATAAATATTATCCAGCCGTTAAATTTTAAGTGGTTTGATTAATAAGACAAAAACTGAAACAAAATCATGCAAAAAAAAAATATTTATAAGATTTTTTTATTTTTTTTTTTTTTTATTATAAAAGAAATATCTTTCTGTAAAGTGTTTAAAAATCGGTTTACTTTTCAACGAGAAATATAAAAAAAAAAATAACAAATTTGTTAGTTTTCAAAAAAATGGCAAAGTCATATTTCCATCATACGAAAAACTAAAAACGAAGTTTTATTCGAATAGCTTACGTAACCCAAATTTTTATTCGAAACCGTTAAAACCATTTTTAAAAAAATGCAATAACTCAGAAAATATTTTTTCAAAAAAAAAAAAATAAAGGGGTAGAAACAACATTTTCTCTTTTGGATATATAACAAGTAGGTACCGTTAGATTTCAAATTTATTGTTTCTAAGCATTTAAGTGGTGTTAAAAATATATTTTTCACTAGGCCACCCGTGAATTTGAGCTGCAAAAAATTATATGATTGCATTTTTTTATTAGAGTTTAGTTTGAGATTTTTTTTATCTACATATGTATGTATTTTCTTATAAAAACTTTTATAAACAAAACAAAATTTAAATTAAATTGTTATGCCAAATCTAAAAACATTTTAAACTAAAATTAAAAAAAAAAACGAACAACTTCTTTTAAACTTTGTTTTAAAATTTTCAAAAAAAAAAAAAAAAAAAAAAAAAACAAACTTATTTTTTCAAAATTGTATTTTAATTACATAGGGTCAATGTGGGTAAATGTAAACAGGGGTAAATGAAAACATGGCTCATAACAAGCTTCAGTTAAATCCCTTTGATGCTTACATTGTACATTGATAAGTACAAATCGCGGACGCATGTATGTTTTAACTTATACGTCAAGCTCATTGCTGTCAAGAGAGAATTCATTCGACGAGCGTATTTTCCGTGAAAGATAATTTTTTAAAGTGCCAAACAAGTCGTTAGTCTTTCAGAAAAATTTAATATTTTTGCAGATTCAATTAAGTCAGTATAATTTGCAAATACTTTTTAGTTTTTAATTTTGATGTAGATTCTATGTGAAACAAACAAATTGCAAAATACAGCACATTTATGTCGATTTGCATGTGTTTACATTTACCCCAGAATATTTTTCATAATGGGTAAATGTAAACAACGTATTGTGGGGGTAAATATAAACATATATTTTTGGTGAAATTATTGGTTTTAATAAAAAAAAAAAACGTATTTTTAGTCAATTACCATTGCCAAAGTGCCGCGGAGTCCAATTAAAGTAGCCAACACCATAAATTTCAGTGGATGATGTTGCAAAATCGGTCTTTGACGTAAAAAAAAAAAAATATGACGTTCAGAGATGCTCACAATGCATTTTGGGTGCCGATATAAAGATTCAAAGGAAGAAAACAAAAACTTTTATTGGAATTTGAAAAAGTTTTTGTCAAGTACCTTCTTGAACGTTTTTCAAGTTGTTATCCATATGATAAAGAGGAATTTCTAAATTTTAAACCACCGTTTACATTTACCCCGAATTTGTAAAAAAACACAAACAAGGTGGGGTATTTGTAAACATGCGATATTTGACAGTAATTTAAACAATTTGGGAAATATTTGTTTATATTTATAAAGAAGAATTGCCATCATTTCATATTTGCATTTGAAGATACCATTCAAGTTGTTCCGTGAAAACATATAAAAATCTTAAGTCGAAAGAAAAAAAAGACATGAAATTGTTTACATTTACCCACATTGACATGCCATAAATTTTCTTTTATAAAGTACTAAGAATTTTCAGAATTCCCTTTTTTTTTAAATCGTAATTGACTTTTTTTTGCAAAATAGTTTTTGTCCATACAAATTTTTCAAAAAAATTGGTATGCCAATAAAAACAAAATTTTAATCGACATATAATAACAAAGCTAAAAAAATTATTGATCCGTTTTCAAAAAATTGATTTTTCAAAAAAAAAAAAAAAAAACATTAATATTTCTTCAATCCAAAACTTTTTTATTCCTATCTTCGTGACCTTTTTGAAATTTCGATAATTTGAAACGTCTTTTTCAAGACATCGAATTTTTTGAATTTTTGAAATATTTAAAACTATAATCAATAAAAGCAAAGAAAAACCAACCAAAGCTAGAAGTTCTTAAGATTGAATTCTTAAGATTAAAAGACAAAATATTCTCCCTGAAGAAGACTGTAAACACAGTCGAAACGTCGGAGTAAGAAATAGTCAAAAATTAAACAAGACCTCAAGCCCACTTAGGATTGAATTCAAAACTTTTTTAATCCAATTTTTATTTGACCTTGCTTAGTTTTTCTATTAAAGTTACTTAAACGTTCTTGTGCAAAAATTTTCCTTGAAATCGGTTACCAGGATCGTTAAAGAGAAAGTCTGACATCAAGACGGTTCTATATGAAAAGTATCCATAATAAAAATAAAACTGTGAGACCCACTTTTTCACATTCTCTATTTTACCAATGTCATGACTGTTTGTAATCTCGAATTCAATTTTTAACGAATCCTAACATCTTGAAAAACCATACGATGTAATAAAATCTCATTAAATCCGAATCTACATTTCCCATGATATAATTTATGTTCGTGCTCCTTTAGTAAAAGTATCGATTTTTACAAATCAACAAAACACTCTTTTACGATTTTTTTTTAATTTCCTAGCCATGTTAATGTTACAGAAAATTAATACTCATAATATTCTCACTTTAAAAACCTTATTCCCTTCCCGGGGTCAGTAAATTAATTTCATTAAAACAATTAAGACATTAAACTTTTGTCAGCTTTTCAAAGACTTTATTCATCAATATTTCAAAAAAAAAAATAATAATCCTTCAAAGAAAAACAAAAGAATTTAAGAATTAATTAATTTTTTACATTTTTTTTTTCATATAATTTTAAGTTTTTAGCTACTTTTCTTGGGCACAATCTTAATCTTAACAACAAAAGCTACTTCATCTGTTAACATTTTGTACTTTTTTTTTGTACTTTCCAGTTTGGAGTTTGTTTATCTTTTATCTTTTTTGTTTTACCAACATCCTTTATCAAATGATGAAAGTTTTTCCATTTTGTTTTGTCTTCCTTATTTTTTTTTTCTGCCTTCTATTGTCCTTTACCTGATAGAAAATATAAAGAAGCTTTAATAAATAAAAGAAAATCAGCTCGTCTTTAATTCATAAACCATTACTGGCCACCATAAGTAGGATAAATTCGGTTTATTTCTTATTTTTTTTTTTTTTTTTTTATTTTAATTTTTCTTTCTCTTTTGGTCCTTGAAAAACGACATTGCTGGATAAAGGTGTTGGGAAATTCAAGAAAAGGCCCAAAAACATTCTTATTTTTCCTTGAAAGAAATTTTATATTTCTGTTAAAAATAACTCCATCCCTGTAAAGGATTCTTAAAAAATTAAATTCCAAAATAAAAGCAAAACATTAGTGACAAAAAAAGAGACGTCAAAAGGACTTTTGTTCTATACATCCTCGCAAGAAAGTGCGGTTTTTCTTACCTCCAATTTCAATTTTAACTCTTAACCCCAGCTAAAAGCCTTACATATAGAAGAGGTTTATGGATAATTAACTTCCCAAGCTAAAGTATATTTTTGCATCAAAAAGCAAGCTGCTATCTTATATACTATATACGACTTGCACGTGAACCTATTTTCATATTTTAAGGACTCATCAAAATTTAAATATCCAATAACGTCTTGATTATTACGGTGTAATGAATACGATTTATCAACGCGCGTCCTTATTATGTTGTATATACTAGAATGGAAATTGCTTATTTATGCATTACATGAGCTAATAGCTTCTGCATGAGCACCCTTCCATTATAATACCTTTCTATTGTTTGGTTGCTAAAGAACAGCGCGCGAGCAGCGAGATGTGCTTTTTATGGCATTAAATATTATCAACCTTGAACGCTTGGTGAGGTGGAAAATTTTTGTAACACTCGTATATATTGATTGATGTAAATTACATGGACAAACGTTATTATGGCTACGATATATATTTATTATAAAGATAAATTGAACATACATAGGTATTAGGGTGGGTCAAAAAAATCGAAATTCTTTTTTTTTGATTTGGTACTCCGAAAAATCGATTGCTAGACACCTCTAGAATATACACACCAAATATGAGCTCTAAATATTAATGGGAAGGTCCTCCGCTTCGCAATTTTCCATTTTTATATCAAGCTTCTACTAAAAAAAAATAACTTTTTTTTTAAATCGATTTTTTAGCAAATTTCTATATATTCTTGTAGGATACTGAACGCTCTACAAAAAAGGCCTTGTACACTTTTTTTGTTAATCTAACCGTTTAATAGATATTTGAGGTCCAAAAATCGAGAAAATCTTTAAAAATTGTTTTTTTTGTTCTTAATTTTGTAACAACTTGAAAAATTATAATAATCAAACGCGCAAGACATATTCTTGTAGGAAAAAGATTGTTCCACAAAAAAGGTCTTATTAACTTTTTTCATTAATCTAACCATTCTAAAGATATTCAAGGTCAAAGTTAAAAAAAATTATAAAAACATTTTTTACTTTTCAAAATTTTCTAATGTCGTTTTCGATTGGTTTCACTCAAGGATTAACTCATTCTGAAATCCAATGAAACAGTTTGAATTGCTTCCACTCAATTTTGAAATTTCTGTTGGTGAATAATCAAATAAAAAATTTTTGCCATTCTCCTGTAAAATTTCAAATGTCAAATATAAATTAATTTTTTTTTCTTTCAAACGAAATATTATAAAATAATTTTCAAAAATGGTAATATTAAACAAATTAACGGGATAGTTGGTCTACAAAATATTTTAAATAAGTATATAATGCGTTTATTTGTTTGTAAATAAATTAAAAAAACTAATTTCAGAAAATAATTTCTAAAATTTTGAATTAAAAACAAAAAAAAACTGATTGAGTGATTGTGTTGACTTTTAAATATCCATGTATTAGTGCTTCTTGAGTGGATTCTGAATTTGAATCGAGAAGAGAATTTCTCTTCTGAGAAGCTTTCTAGCTGTCATTTTCGTGCGAATAAAACACTTCCAGAAGACTTCTGAACGCTTCCGGACGATTCCGGACGGCCAATCGAAAACACCATAATTCACTGGAAATTCATTATTTTCAAATTAGCAAGATATATTCTTGTAGAGGCTTAAACGTTCTATAAAAAATTTCTTGCAATCAAATTGATTGCTTTAACCGTTTAGAAGATATTCGTATGCAAACCAATGCCCACTGATTTTTCGGAGTACCAAATCAAAAAAAAAGAATTTCAATTTTTTGACCCACCCTATTAGGTATACTTACATATATTTTAATATGGAAGGTGAGAGATTAATTTTTACAAAATTTGGAGAATGTATTGGTTTTGGATGTTACATCACACTTAACTTTTCGGAAGCAGTGGTTTAAAATAATTAAGAACAAAATTCCTTTATATTTTCACATTTTCACTTTGTTCCCTTCTCTGTCCTCTTTCAATGTAAAAAGAAGATTAAAATACAATTATGAAATGATTCCCCAAAAAAATCACTCTACCGTAAAAATTGTTATTGTCAATACTTACTAGGTTTCTTGGTATGTATTTCATTTTCACCCATTTTGCAATTAAATTTAATGAAATCCTAGGATATATTGATGTTTATTTTAAACCTATCTCCATCTCCAAAAACTCTTTGAAATCAGGAAGTCAACCCAAAGAAAATCACTCAGTTGGAAAATATTAAATTTGTATTAAGTTTTTCTTTTTAGAAACCTAAAAAGTGTAAGAAGTCTCCTAAAGTATTTAATTTAAAAAAAAAATTTTTTATTAATTTGAGGTTAATTTAATTCAACCTCAAATATTAAAGAGATTTTAATTCATATAATATACTTTCTTTGTCAATATGCTTGCTAGCTAGAAAAGAGTTGCCAGATGTTAAAGATATTTTGATGCAAGTTAGTTTTAGGCATTAGTTTTTTTGGACAAAAAATAACGGTACTTGTCATATACCGATTTTAGTAAAGTTGAAATTGTGGATTTTTGGATTTTTAAAAAAATTTTGAAATTTTTTTTTTTGAAAAACCAAATTTTCGAAAAAGTGACATTGAATTTTTTTGAAATTTCGTTATTAGATGTTGATTACTGATTTCTACAAAAAAGCATACCAATTTTATTGTAAAACTTTTTTCCAAAAAATTATTTATAAAAAATTAGTTTTTCTTTTAAAACGGCTCTAACGATTTTGAAAATTTTTTCTAGAAATGCATGTTTATATATCAATCAAAACTGCATAAATACTTGTTTTGTGGGGCAATTTGATTTCAGATGTTGTTTTATTTTTTTGAGAAACGAATTTTATTTTTATTTATTTATATACCTACATTTCCCAAATTTGTATATAAAAAATCTTAAAAATTTAAGCAACTTGAACTCTAAGAGCAAGTTCGTGCGACCCAGTCGGGCATTTTATTTAATCACGTTAAAAGAAGATGTTATGCCATAGCTCATCTCCATACTCATTTCCATTTATTAGAAGACTACACTGGATAGTATTAAAAATCTGATTATATTTATTATTTATGTATATTTGTCATAGCCTAAGTTTTTATCATTTCCAATAGCGTGGTGTAATAACCAATCAATTTGTTGAAGTATTAATGCATTTTTTCCCCCCCATATATGAATTCATATTCACTTAGCACAAAAAGGCATGGTTTCAGAATCGAAAAATTTGTCCAGAAAAGAAAATTCAATAAAATCTTTTTTTGTTCATAAATTTAATATCTCTTAACAACCTCTATAAGACCTTATGCAAGTGATTGTCAACTTAGTGCAATTAAAGAATCTATAGGAAGAACGCTTGTGGATTACCTGTGAAGGAAACTTCTAAGCAATTTCGGTAATTTTGCCAAAAGGGTTTGTATAAGACCTGTTATTCTTCTAACAGAAGCCAAAAAAAAAAATGGCTTGCATAAAGCTTAATTGTTATTAATTTCATTTTACCTGAGCCCGAGTAATTTCCTACTGGTTTATCAGATCTATTACTTGTATTTCCTGCAACTCAAGCTTTAAAAGAAATCTTTGGATGATTGATAGAAAGAAGTTTAAATTCAACATTTCCGCATAGCTTCATCAAACTCTTATAACTTTCTCCGTGAATAATAAAACTCACGAAGTATTCCCTTAACGAAAATCTTATATCCAATTTAATCTATTTTAAGAAATGGAAATCCCCTTTAAACTGGCAACCCTGTTTGAAAAGGATTTCTTGGTATTAAATTATGTCACCTATTATCTTAAAAACATAAAAGGGGAAATTCCTTTAAGTCCACTTAAAACGAAAGTTAAAATAATAAAAAAAAAAAAAAAAATAAAAATCACTATAAGATGATGTTCAAAAGCTCAGTTACCTACAACTTTTAGTACCAAGTGTGAGTGTCCTTTTGGCTTTATCGTAAAAATGTCGCGCGTCCTTTGGTTTTCTTGTTACTTTTTTTACTTTCTATTTTTTTGTTTGTTTTCATTTTTAGTTATTCCTGGAATTGTGTAGATATCCGGTTGAACAAATTTCTTCCTTTTTCTTTAACTCTGCACGACGATGACTTCAACAACCCACAACGACACGATGAGATATTTATATGAGTGTTAGAGGTAGGTGAGGAAGGAGATATAAGGAGAGTTGAAAGAAGTGATGAGCAGTCAGTAAGTTACACCAACCATGTTCACTCTGTAGAAAAAGTAATATTTTATGGTACAACTTTGAACACTAAGAACAGGAATAGATTAAAAAGAATTGCTATAAGGGTGACCTTAATTTTTTTTTTTTTATTACTTTTGTTGATGTTTTAGTTGCAATTTAAAGATGAACCAACAGACGACACGGATGGAATTGTAGTGGAATGTTTAAATATTGTCCTTGGTGGAGATGTGGATTATATGGTGGCTTCCATAGTTCCTTTGTAGACTGAATTTAAAGGTATTGCATAAAATGGACTTGAGCTGAGTAAATATTCCAGGAAAAAATGAGTTTTTGTGTAAAGCGAAAAATGAGTAAATATTCCAGGAAAAAATGAGTTTTTGTGTAAAGCGAAAAATGAGTAAATATTCCAGGAAAAAATGAGTTTTTGTGTAAAGCGAAAAAGTACCTATACCATACCTATACCATACCTATACCATACCTATACCATACCTATACCATACCTATACCATACCTATACCATACCTATACCATACCTATACCATACCTATACCATACCTATACCATACCTATACCATACCTATACCATACCTATACCATACCTATACCATACCTATACCATACCTATACCATACCTATACCATACCTATACCATACCTATACCATACCTATACCATACCTATACCATACCTATACCATACCTGTACCATACCTATACCATACCTATACCATACCTATACCATACCTATACCATACCTATACCATACCTATACCATACCTATACCATACCTATACCATACCTATACCATACCTATACCATACCTATACCATACCTATACCATACCTATACCATACCTATACCATACCTATACCATACCTATACCATACCTATACCATACCTATACCATACCTATACCATACCTATACCATACCTATACCATACCTATACCATACCTATACCATACCTATACCATACCTATACCATACCTATACCATACCTATACCATACCTATACCATACCTATACCATACCTATACCATACCTATACCATACCTATACCATACCTATACCACACCTATACCATACCTATACCACACCTATACCATACCTATACCATACCTATACCATACCTATACCATACCTATACAATACTTCAGAAACACTGTGGTGTATACGTACTTTTTTTTAAATTCACATTAAAGAAAAAAATAACTCCAGGTACACTGGGGTGTATACGTACTATTTTTTCCTTTTTTTTCAACTAAAGAAATAAGTCTAAACACACAAATTTTATAATTCATATAAGTACACTGTGGCGTATACGTACTTTTTTTTGAATTCGAATTAAAGAAAAAATCCCACACGCAGTGTAGTATGCAATGAAAATGTATTAAATATTCCACATATATGCTACATTTTTCATACAAATTACTTCCAATTCAATAAACAACTTATTAAATTTAAATGATATGATAAAGTTATAAGTCTTTTCAATCTATTCATCATCCTCTCTTTACTAATAATTCCTTAAAATTCTTCTTTGAAAAACCAGACAAAATGAAGAGGTTTACCTCAAGTTATTTTTTTTTTGCTTCAATAAATCAACTTACAAATATAAAAATATTCTTCCTTCATAAAGGTTAAGAATTATTATTATGTATTTCCTTTTACTCATTTTTTTTTTTTTTTATTTTGTATAAAGATTAGGTCAAGTCTAATCAATAATTCAACTCATCATCAATATTGAAAAATGTGTATAGATTATGTTCTTGAAATTGTGAATAAAGAACATCAAGACCCAAGTTGAAATAAAAAAAAAAAATCACCATATGGTTTAGTTACACTCAGTTCGTACTTCTTAAGACTTACCGCACACACATGTTAGGGGTATTTTTTTTTTTTTTTTGTTGCAATGGTTTATTCAAGCAAAAACATAAATTTTTATTTAATATCAAACTACACCTACTTTGTCTGTTTTATGCTTTGAAATATTGGAGATATACTTTTTTTCTTAGACAAAAATAACAGGGTGATTCCATAAACCACTACAGATTGTTTCCTTTTGAATCGGTTTCTACGAAGGATGTAAATCGCCTGTTTTACTCTTAGAAGTATTATACAAGGCTTATATCAGTGCGATAGATGAGGTTATTTACTGTTGGTCTAAAATTGTTACTAGCGATGGTGATAGGAATTCTAGAATATAAAACAGAAAAGAGTCACCCTGTGAAAAAAAAATCTTTCCCGAGTGAATAAATATGAGTGCAGATACAATTTAACAGCTTAGGCAGAGAGGCTTCTTGGCTGTATGCCAAGTTCTCAATATTCTTAGAGTTTTTGCAGCAGAAGTGAATATATTAAAATTGTAGATACATACATTTCACATCCAAGTGTAACAGAGTTCTAAGAATAAAATTCAGATTTTTGGATTAAAAGAGAAAATATATATCTGACATAATTCTCTCCAGAACATGCAGACACAAAAACAATTCTCAGAATTATGAACTTACAAGTCGGAATGGGTTTGAGAAGATGAAAACAAATAAAAAACATAATATACATGAGTTTTTGGCAATGATTTTGGATTAAATTTTCTATTTTTTGATTATTGTCATGGTTATAGGGAAGATTAAATATTTAAATTGAGTAAAGTAAAGTGAATTTGGAAAATAACAAAAGTTTTAAGATGGTGAATTTCTTGTAGAAGAAATGTACCTCTGAAAAAAAATAATTTTCCTTCAAATCTATCAAGTGAGACCTCAAAAGAAAGGTCTTTTTAAGCTCTGATTATAATCGAACACGGAAAGTTTGTTGAGGTCTTGTAAAACTTTAAAAATTACAAATCTATATTTTTTTGAAATAATCCAAGATTGACCCCTTGCCGAAAAAAATGCATTTTGAAAAATTTCCATCGATTGAGACCCCAACACAAAAGTCTCTTAAAGCTTTATAAACAAATGAAAACGGAAAATTCGTTCGAGGTCTAGTTAAGTTTCTTTGCCGAAAAAAAATTCATTTTGAAAAATTTGATTTAATTCAATCAACTGAGACCCCAAAAGAAAGGTCTCTTTAAACAAAAATTACAATTCGATTATTTTCAGATTTTTGAAAAATCAAGGATAACCCTTGTCGAAAAAAATCGAGCCGTCAAAAGTTTTAAGCAAAAATTACAAATAGACTGGGTATTTTCAGATTTTTGACAAAAGATCAAGGAGTTCCCTTGTCAAACAATAATACCTTCTGAAAAATTTCCTTCAAATCCATCAACTGAGACCTCAAAAGAAAGGGTTCTTTAACCAAAAATTACAAATCTATTATTTTTAGATTTAAGAAAAAAATTCAATATTAACCCCTTGCCAAAAAAAATTCAGTTTGAAAAATTTCCTCCAAATTCATTAACTGAGACCCCAAAAAAATGTTTTCCTAAGCAAAAATAACAGATCGATATTTTTCAGATCTTCGAAAAAAAAATCAAGGCTAACCCTTTTTCGAAAAAAATGCATTTTGAAAAATTTCTTCCAAATCAATAAACTGGAACCCCAAAGCATTTTACAAATCTTTTTTTGAATGAATTTCCTAAAAATCCATCAAGTGAGACCCTTAAAAAATGTTTTTTTTTCAAGCAACAATTACAAATCGATATTTTTTAGATCTTCGAAAAAATCAATGCTAACCCCTTGTCGAAAAAAAATGCATTTTGAAAAAATTCCTACACATCATCACCTGTGACCTCAAAAGAAAGGTCTCTTTGAAATACTTACACTTCGATTATTTTCAGATTTTTGCAAAAAAAAATCAATGTTAACCCCTTGACGAAAAAAATTGATTTTGAAATTTTCCTCCAAATTCATGAATAGAGACCTCAAAAGAGAGTTCTCCTCAAGCAAAAATTACAAATCAATATTTTTCAGATTTTCGATAAAAATCAAGGCTAAGACCTTGTGAAAAAAATGCATTTTGAAAATTTAGTCCAAATTCATTAACTAAGACCCCAAAAAAATACCTTTTTAATCTAAAATTACAAATCGATATTTTTCAAACCTTCGCAAAAAATCAAGCCTAATCCCTTGTCAGAAAAATGCACTTTTAAAAAATTTGACCTCAAAAGTTTTAAACAAAAATAACAAATTGATTATTTTCAGATTTAAAAAAAAATCAATTTCGTCTAAACCCATCAACTGAGACCCCAAAAAAAATGTTTTTTTAAACAAAAATTAAAAATCGATATGTAAATCAAGGTTAATAACTTACCAAAAAAACTGCATTTTGAAAAATTTACTCTAAATCCATCAAGTGAGACCTCCAAAGAAAGGTTTCTTTTAAAAAAATTACAAACGATTTTATTCAGATCCTCAAAAAAAATCAAGGCTCTTCTCGAAAAAAAATGCATTTTAACAAAATTTGTCAAAATTCATCAACTGAGACCCCAAAAAAATGTTTTTCTAAGCAAAAATTACAAATCGATATTTTTCAGATCTTCAAAAAAAATCAAAGCTAACTCCTTGTGAAAAAAAAAAAGCATTTTGAAAAATTTCTTCCAAATCCATAAGCAGCTGGGACCCCAAACAAATTTTTACAAACAATTTACAAATCCTTATATTTTCTATCTTCAAAAAAAAATGAAGGCTTACCACTTGCCGAAAAAAATCATTTTGAAAAATTTGCTCCAAATCCATCAATTGAGACCTTAAAAGGAAGGTCTCTTGAAGCTCTATAGGTCGTTTCAAATCAAAAGTCCTGACTCAGAGTTTATTTTCTCCCTTCCAATAAAATTGAGAACAAATAAACAAAAAACTCAATTTTATTGGCTCATTGCGACAAATCAACTCAAAAATAACAACAAATCATGCTTGTTTGAATGAAAGAAATGCTCGAGAAAAAAATAAGCAAACGAAAAATCTGAATTTGTTTATTATTGATTTCTATGGTGACGACTCCAAAATAATTGAAAAATAAAAATAAGATATTTACTGCCCAATTATACAAATGAAAAGATGTGAATAGAATTTTAAGTTATGAATTGCTATCATATAAACTGGACATTTCTGGTCCATCTTCACCTAGTCCTATAACAATATCTTTGGCAAAGTTATCCCAACTGCCTTCAAATGATAAAATTAAATAATTGTATGTTTTTTGGTATTGTGAGCGGATATGGAGTGATGCAAGCCCGTGAGACTTGCTCCCGCTTTCTGAGGCTAACCTAGTGAATCTCACAGACGGATCAATTAATTAAAATAGGGATATCAAGAACTGTTCTTCATTATTTTATCGAAATTTTAGAAAAAGTTCAGCTGCCCTCATAAATGCTTCCTTCCAGTAAGCGAATGAGTTTTTTTTATTTTTGCTCAATTTTCCATGGGACTTTTGATTTGAAACGACCTATAATAATTTATTGAAACCAGAAATCCCTATGAGATCTGGTTGAAGAGTTGTAATGAACCAAACATATTTTTTTTTAAATTACTAGCTATTCGCTATGTATCTCATTTATTTTAAAAAATCAAACAAAAATCGATATAATAATCCCAAATTTACAAACAAAATAACATTTTCAACTTATCTCCTAAGAAATAATTGGCAAATTCTCATGCAACCAAACTCGATCACCGCCTTCAGCAAAATCAGCTGCAGCATGATCCTGACCCTTGAGAATCCATTTTGTTGTCAACAAACCCTCAACTCCAACTGGTCCTCTGGCATGAATTCTTGCTGTCGAAATACCAACTTCAGCGCCCAACCCGAATCGGAAACCATCGGCAAATCGAGAACTGGCATTATGGAAGACACAAGCACTATCTACAGTTGATAAGAATTTACCAGCAGCACTTTCTAAAAAATATGGAAACAATCATTAAACACAATTTAATCCAAAAGACTTTTCAAAACTTTTTACCATCTTCAGTAACAATAACATCTGTATGACTACTTCCATAAGTATGAATATGATGTATAGCATCATCAAGATCCTTGACAATCTCAATGCAACATTCTAAAGCTCCATATTCGTGTCTTAAACTCTTAGCTGCTGGTGGACCGAAGGTAAGTTGTTGGCTAAGTTTTGGTCCAGAGTAGATTTTTACTCCCTCACGTTTGAGCATGTTGCAAACGTCATTGAAAATTGTTCCATGCATTAAGTCTTCGTGAATCAAAAGGGTTTCCATGGCATTGCATGCTGAAAAAAAAAAAAATAAAAACAAATATTTATATTCACTGAAAAACCTTGGATTTGTTAAAGAAAATTTAATTTATTGGAGAAAGTTTTTAACATGATTTCTTTAGAACGTATAATTATCACAAACTACTAAGAAATGCATAAAACTAATATTTGGGAAAATGAAGGATACCCTATGATAAACAACTAAAAAAATAAAAGGGGTCCCTCAGGAGTCAACTGTTAGACCACAACTTTTTACAATATTTTAGTTATTCTTTCATTCTCATTTAATGCAATTAGAATTGTTTAATTTCGACTTGTTCTTTCCAAATTTAATTGAATTTCGTACCCATTTATGACAAACTTATCATTTACCCTATTCAAGACTCATACCCGAATGTCTCAAAAGTTTGTTAAATCTTTCCAAAACCAGCAGCGCATTTTACTTTAAAGTCTGATTACTTTCTTTTGAAAGAAGAAAACTTTTCAGTAAGGACTTTTTCAATGCATGGAAGGACTTCTTGACAGATTACATCCTTAATTCCATATACTTCTGAGTTATATATATGATTTACTACATTCAAAAATATATGTTTGTTTAACCAAGGAAACATATATGACTAATTTATTAACATTTATAACAAATTTTAAAAGCTATAAGCTAGTGAAACTCAACTCGTCCTACACACATTGCATAAGTTTTATATTCACTTGTATACTCGTCGTACAAAAAAGATTTTCTTTCTTATAAAACATATATTTTTAAGTCTGCAGTTGAAGTTTTAAGTTTTATAAGTAATTGCAATATGAGATTTTTGAAAAATAACCACAACAAAACTCGACAGAAGAAATTTATTATTATTATTTCTGTTTCCTCTCTGATTGGGATTTTAGATTGGTAACTACGAGTACGAGTATATACAATTAATAAATTACTTTTAAGTTTTCCTTTTTCTACTATACTTGTTGTGGGAAAAGGTTTGATAAAGTTTTGAGAGAGTAAAAGTCGGATAAAGATGAATTCATGTATCCTCTCTTTTATAAAGATGTTGGTTTGATTTTACATTTTAAAAGTTGGTTTTTGTTGAAATGTCTGTGTAAAGAACTAATTGGCTTAAATTTGTTCGATCTTTAATTGAATTGAATCAAGTTAGAGAGCTGCATTTCAAACAGAAAATACAATGTTAAATAGAGACAAGCACTACATGAAGATTTCTACATACCATTTATAATTTTTGAACTCTTAAGTTGAAAAATTAGTAATTTTGAAAAATATTTTGAAATCAATTCGTGGATTATATTTTTACTTGTAATATAGTACCTACTTAAGAACATAGGGCGTTCCCTAAAAAATTCCCTATAGTTTTCAGAATTTTATTTTGACGGTAGATGGCGTCACACATTGCGAAATATTCAAAATATGCAAAAATTTCCTATGTTAAACAAATCAAAAAAATTATGTTAAAGTGATTCAGAAGATAATATATATCTTCACCTATTACAGTAGACCAAATGAATACATAATTGTACCAATAGGTGTTCAAATTTGTGAGACAATACACAAAAATTTTTCCGCTGATGGGCGCTGACTCTCCAAAAACATTAGGTTAGCACGGCAAAGTGAGCAGAATATAAATTTTATTAGCGCATCCTTTAGCCCTTATTAAGTTCTGATTTATGGTTAGCAGAGCAATTTCCAGAAAATGCCCAAAACTCTACCTACCTAAAAAAATAGTTTTTGTATTTTGGAAAAAATTATTTGAAAATTATGTTGAATTACACAGCCACACAAAAAAAAAAAGTTCTGACCTTGGATTGCGACTATGTTTTTTTATATAGTTTTTGGGTCGCTCAAACCGAATCCGAAGTCTGTTTTGCGCCATCACGTCTGGTTTTCGAGATAACCTCAAAAAATGTCTCTGATCTGGATGTGCGAATATGTTAATCATATAGTTTTTGGGTCGCTGAATCCAGATTCAAAGTCAATTTTGCCGTATCACGTCAGCTTTCTGAGATATCCTCAAAAAATGTCAAAACCAAAAAAAAAACAAAAGTTCTTATCTGGGGGTGCGAATATGTTAGTCGTATGTTTTTTGGGTCGCTAAAACCGAAACCGAAGTCCATTTTGCCGTATCACCTCAGGTTTTTGAGATATCTTCAAAAAATGTCAGATAAGAATTTTTTTTTTTTTGTTTTGATATCTTCTCCTCTTTTACAAAATCTCAGAAAATGGTGTTCTTTATTTAAATTATTCGAGCACTTAATTATACAAGACTATTTTTTTTTTTTTGGAAATTTTGATATTTTTTTGAGAAAAAAAATTCAAGTTAGCAGAATATTTATTCTGCAAGGATATAGGAAAAATCTTTTTTATTAAAAAATTCGTCAGAAAATGGGGTACTTAATTAAAATTAATGCAATATTGTAGTATTCAAAACAATTTCCAAAACATGTTTTTTTTTATATGACGAAAAAAAAATGTTTTAAAAATAATTAATCAAAATCTTTGTCTAGTTTGATAATTTTATTTGTGACAGGTTCCAGCCCAGACGCAAATCTTCAGCATTGAGATTTAACTCTTTATATCTCAACAGTGTATTTTCTATAAACAACGTGTTAGCATTTGCCTTAAATAAGCACTTATTTTACAAAAATCAATTAAATTTTTCGATGAAATTTTGCATATATTTTGCATATTTTGCATATTTTTGGCATATTTTTGTGCATATTTTCGATATGCATTCAAATTTGTTATATTTGAATGATAAAACGTCGAAATACAAAGTTTGGTATCAATATGATGTATTTAAAAAACAAATTTAAAAACTAAACGAAAAAATTTCAAGAAATATATCCATCCATTTAGGCTCTATATACACACATACCAACGGACGGTATGATGAAAATTAATTTTTTTTAAACTTTCATACATTTTTCAAAAACAACAAACATTGGTATGCCATTCATATGAAATTACACTATGTGAAATGTACGCGGTCGAGGAACTATCACGTTTTGAAAAGCTTGTTGCTCTCATTAAAAAACTTTAAGTAAAATTCCGTAACACCCCTTAGATCTGGACCTAGGGCCAAAAAACGTTTTTTTTTTTGTCATTCATTGCAAAAAATCTAGCTTAGTCAAATTTTCACCAATTTTTAATTTTTACTGTTTTGAAAAAAGACATTAAGGCCTTTTGAACAACGCATAAATTGAACAATTTAAAAAATTTCATTTTTGTCTGTTTTTAAAATCAACAAGGCGTTTCAAAAATATCTTCTTAAATAATATATTTATTTTCAAACAAATTAAATTTTGTTTATGAAAACTATTTTAAACGTCTGAAAAACAGAAAAAGTCAAAAATTGGTCCAAAAAACCGTTTCTTCGCCCTAAGTCCAAATTTGGGGGGTAATACAGAATTTGTATATACCGTTTTGTAATCAGTGCAATAAGTTATACAACACATGATAGGTATCCGCCTGTCACACAGTGTTATTGATCGACATTCAAAATAATAATGGTCAGAATAGTCAAGTTTTAAGGTCTTAAAATTAAAGGGTTTTGTTTTATATCAAATAGAATGAAAAGAAGAAAATCTGGAATTATTTATTTGGAAAGTTCCTTTAGTTCCTGAGAAGCAGTTTCTCAAAGTTCAGAATAATGCACAATTTTCAAATGGACTTGAACCATTATTATTCTAAATGCCTGATTTATTAAAACATAGTTTTATAATAATTTAGAAACAAATTCAAAAAAAAAAAAAAAAAATGTTGAAAAATTCAAAAATCTGTTTTACGGTTACTAAAACATTTAAGAAAAAAATTGGTTGAAATCGTTTACAAGAAATCAAGAAAATGGTTATATGAAAAATACCGGTAATAACTTAACAAAAATAATATTTGTGATTCAAAACGTACGAACTTATTTGCGGCAGTACAAAAACTTTAATCAAAATCGTAAGAGTCGGTTTTAAGGAAAGTAATTTTATTCATTTTGGTTATATGATAGTTACCGTTAATTTTTGTCCTTGAAATAAAATTTCAATATTTTTCTGTAGCGGATTGCGGGACTTACTTTTATATCAGATGGTTATCTCAAGTTTGATTGTTAAAGTATGTAGTTCTAAAGTGTCACAAGGTCGTTCTTCGTGGAAAAACGGTTACGATTAGGTATTCTTAAAAAAGTTATTGACAGAATGGTCCTTAAAAGTTCTCGAAATTTTGAGATTTGTTAACCTCACTTTACTTTCATCAAATATTATTTTGATAGTTTCTAAGTTCTTCGTTCCTATCTCAATTATTTTTACCCAATTTCAAAAGGGTACCCCATCTTTACTATTTTTTTGGACTTATTGCGTATTCTCCATATTTCCCAGAAAAACACCCTATCACCTTAAATATTTCTATAGACTGCTTATGTTCTTGGTTTTTGTGTTAGTTAAAATCGTTTAACCAACAAAAGTTTTTGTTTTAAATGTTTTGGTACTTTAGTCTAAATTCCATCTTTTATTTGAACAAAACTCCCTTTTTTTAGTTTTTTTTTTTTTAATCATGTTATTCACATCTTGTAGTGAAAATTCAAACGTAAAATCGTCCATATATTTTCCTCAATCAGTTTTTGATCAGGACGATTTACTATGGTCTTGGAGCTAAATTTTAAAATAATTTGATCTTCCGTCTTCTTAATAATTTCCCAAATACTGTTTTTCAAATATGTATAGTCAATTTCTTCGAATATATAGTTATTGAAAAATGTTTCCCCTTTAATTTTACACACAATTTTCTAGTAACTGTTTTGAGATGTATAAAACAACGCAAATTCAAAAAAAATATATGGAAAATCTTACCTGCTGGATAATCACACTTGGCATCTCTGGCAATTTTCAATGCCTTACTCAAATCAGCTTCTTTGTCAATATAAACGTGACAAACACCTTCAGCATGTCCCAATACTGGAATGTGTACTGATTGTTCTTGAATATTACGAACTAATTCCGATGATCCTCTTGGAATAATAAGATCAATATGTTCTTCCATTGACAATAAATCACTTATTTCTTCACGAGTTGATACCTTTTAAATAAAATATTTATCAAAAGTTAGAACAGAAAAACAAAAATATAAAATTCATATAAAAAACCCACCAAAGATACAGCTTTCTCAGCACCAACTGTTGCTAATGATTCCTTTACCAATTCCATCAAAGCTTTATTACTATAAGCTGCTTCCTTGCCACCCTTAAGCAATAAACCATTAGCCGATGCCATTGCCAAGGCCGCAACTTGAGGCAATGAATCTGGACGTGATTCGAAAATAACCAACAGCACACCAATTGGCACGGTAACTTGTGTAAGTTCCAAATTGTTGGCTAACTTTGTTTTCCTTAAAACACGACCCACGTTCTGTAAATTGAAATTTAAATACATTTTTTTGTTGTAGTAATGGAAGTTTAGAAAAACTTATTTTAGGACTTTTTTTAAAAAAGGAAATCTTCAAAAAAAAAAAAAACACATTAAAAGTCCTTACAGGCGAGAAGAAGAAGAAGAAGGAAATCAAACGTTACCCATGAAATAAGCGAACAGACACGATGATAATGCTTTGAATCACTTTTTGATTAGAAAAGTTTCGATTAGTTGATAAATTGTAAAGCAAAAAAAAAATAATACGAAAACGAAATGAGAAATAAGGAAAAAAAAACTCCTGACAAAAGGAAATGGGTCTATCTATCATTGTGATTACACTTTGAAATTTTATTTTATTTATTTCTTTTTGTGATACGTGTTCGTGTCGAGATTGAAGAGATTTGCGATTTATTTTTGTGTTTTTTCACCTTTTACGGGTTTTTTTTTTTAATCTTCTTACAACTTTTTTTTATGAACACAGTGGCTAAAACTTTTGAAAAGTTTTTTTTTTGTTAGTTTTCCTTTTTTTTTTTGAAGATAGACAGGCACCTTTATTTATATTTACTTTTGAAAATCTATTTATTTCTTGGGGGAAGATTAATTTGCAATCAAGTATCAAATGAGATGCAAAGCATTATTATCTTTGTACTATTCTATTTTGGGCAATGGTAATAGGTATCTGGTGCCGTAAAAACATTTTACAAAAATCAAAAGTTATCTTTTGATAATTCTCTACGTTAATGATAAAATTATATAAATTTTTTTTTAGTTTTTTTAATATCAACGAAAGAGAAGAAGATTTGAAGAATTTTCGTCTTGAATGTGTGGAGAGCGATGGTATATGAATAATTGGCGTATAAACAAAGTGGGTTTGGAAGCTTTACTATTCTTTTATTGGGTTACTCGGTACTTAAAAATCTGAAAAATGCACAAGGATCAGCATTTTCAAGGCAAACTAATATAAAATATTACAAATAGAAAAAGGTGGTCCCCAAAAATCAACTGGTCCTAGACCAAAAGAGATATTTCCTAACCAATAAAATTCTCTCAAAATAGTACGCATACGCCATAGTGACCATTTAAGTGTACACTTTGAAATCTGTTGTATTAAAAATAAACAAAAGGCGAATCGGACTGTGATGAGTATTAAATCAAAGTAGTTTAGTTTGAATTTGGATTTTCGACAATAGAAAAGATGTATTGAGTTACATAATTATTAAACTTTCTTATAAAGCAAAAAGAAAAAGACCTTCAAGCGAAGGTGTAACGAAAAATTTCTATGAAAAAAAAAAGTATAAAACCGTTGATTTTTATATTATATGTAGAACAGGGCTTCAAAAAAAATCATTGTACGTTTTAAAAAAAAAAGATTTTCGAAAAATTTATTTGCAATTTTTTATATTAAATTGAACATTTTTATACAAACTAAATCGTTGAAATCAGTTAAGTCGTTTAAAAGTCTGAAATCAAGAAAACAGTTCTCTGGAAGGTACCGTTATTAACGTTTTTTTTTTTCAAATTAAAATCATTAAAGCAGTTATACCTTTAATTTTGGTTCTTAAAAAATTTCAATTTTATTTCTAGAGAATCATTCAAAAATCTTTAAAATCATGTTTACTTTCGAAAACTTGGACAAACTTCCTAACAACTCCGACGTCGATAAGTGATGGTAGAGAATGGCAAAAAAGAGACAATTCTGTCTTTCTGTCTTACACTCGATTAATTTTTTTTTCTTTTTTTTTTCAAAAATGGTAGTTAATAGTCTTGAATTATAAGAAATTGAATTCTTTTTAGATCAAAACTGGCAGTACCTGTAAGTATCTAAAATAGTTAAGTTATTGTTTCAAAAACGACTCAAACGATGTTGACAAAACTAAGATTCTTTTTTGACATAAATTAAATATTTTTTGAGACGTAATGAACAGGTAATTTTATTTAAGAATTTCTGGTAAAAGACTAAACCGATTTTAACAAAAGTTTTTATACAGAAGCATTTAAGTAACCGTTATACTAAAATTTTATAAAATTTTTAAAAAACCCTATTTTTTCATTTAAAAAAAAATTTTTTGAAGAATCAATTTTTAGAAAACGGGTTGATGATAAAATTTCCGTCTCAATTCTCTTTACATTCATAAAAATGGGATCATTTAAAATATAATCATTTTATCAAAAAAAAAAAAAAACCGACTTCCATGAATCAAAACAGGGTTTTATGGTTTTTCTAATTGTTCCTATGGCCAAAACTGAACGAAATTAAAATGGGACTGCATTGCAGCCACCAGCTATACAAAAAGAATTACCAAAATTGGTTCAATTAGTCCAAAGTTATGAGGTAACAAACACAAAAAAAAAATACGGAAAAAAAATCTTGAACATGAAAGGAAAAGCTACTTTTACCATGGAAGCAAGTGCTCGTAAACCAGCCGTGCATTGTGTTTATAGAACAAGCAAGTTATTTATATTTTCTATTTTATTTTTAAGAAAATCTAACTTTTCTGAAAACTTCAAAACACCATGTAAACAAAGCAATTTTTAAAATTTTTACATTTACATTTTCTTCAAAAAAAAAAAAGAATTGAATTTTGCGGGAAGAGAAGCCATTTTGGACAATAGTTCGACGCTAGTACAAAGAGAAACATATAAAAAACAGAAAGTTTCAGTCTGAAAAATACTTTTTGAGATATTTTAGGACAACTTTCGTTTTAAATAATATTTCGATTTTTTTGTAACGAAACGAAATTAAAGTTTTTTCTTATAAAAATCTCACAATAAGTAGGCCCACCTGATAAGAACAGCTTTTACGTCTATATAATTGTCCTCTGATCAAACAATTGAATAAAGTTTTCCATGAAAAAGGATCAATATGTTTCTGGAAAAAATTATGATTATACATGTTTAAGAACCTTCTTTCAAAAATCGAAAATCCTTTTGAAGTTCAAACTTTTCCAAATATGAAAAAATATTTAATCAATCGAAAAACCTTTTGACATCCTTCTCTAACTTTTCAAAACCTCCTTTATACCAATATTTATTTACTAATACTAACCTTATGACTTGAATCAGCAATCTGTTTCAATCCCACCGACAAATTTTTCAATTTGCCAGAATTCAATGACAACCTTGACATTAATGGTTTAGCTAAACCACTTTTTTCAGCTTCAGCCAAATCCAATGCATTGGCACTCAATATAAAATCTTGTTTGGCAACCAAGAGGTCAGCTAGTGTATTAACAGCATTAGCTCTTTCCTCTGGAGATAAAGCTTGCATTTGTCGGCCACCAGTACGTGCTAGAAAAAAAAATTAAAAACAAATATAATTTTGTTATAAAACTCTTCTCCAAAGTCCCCCAAAACAACCCCTCGAGAGATAAAATCCACTAAATTTCTCTCAAAAAATTCAAAAATTCCTCTTAATTAAAATTTATATCAAAAAAGCAAAACAATACAAAAAAATAAACTACAGCATATTTACCATTTTCAGCTAGAGTTTCGACAGGAGTGGAAAATCCTTCTGTGGACTCGGTAAAGAACGTTCCAACCTTCCTGCCACCAATTATTGTTTTAATAGCCTTCTCTTGCATACCGTTGCAAATGACAACACTCACACCCCGATCCAATGCCCAGGTAGCTGCTTTAACTTTCGAATCCATGCCACCAGTTCCAACCTAAAAAAAAAGGACACCATCATCATGGCGATGGTGTTATATTAGAAACTATTCCGCCAGAGGGCAACAAAAGTTTTACCTTTGATTTTTTGCCAAACTCAATGCTTCGCATATCGTTGGAAGTGTAGGTGTGCATCAACTTGGCACCATCCTCCCATGGCGGCTTATTGTAAATCCCGTCGACGTCTGACATCAAAATTAGTAAATCAGCTTGCACTTCTGCGGCCAGCATGGCTGCCAAGCTGTCATTGTCCTTTATAGCAATACCCTGGGCATCATCACAAAAAAAAAAGGATATAATAAATAAAGAAGAACAAATTGCAATCTCGTTATTTCTTCTTCTGGTCCTGCTGGTAGCTTTCAGCTAGTTGAGAAAATAATGGAAGCAATACTCACTTTCTTAGATCCGGCTGGTAGATCATCGTCCTTAATAAACATTGGCGGGGATACGGCATCGTTTGTATTAATAATTGGAACGATGTTCAAACTAATCAATTCCGAGAGCGTACAGAAGAGATTATTTCTTGTTTCCTCGTTGTAGAAATCTGGTTTTGTAACAAGGACCTGCAACGAATAAACAAGGAAAATGAGAAATAGAGACACCCCTTTTTGAATCCTTGTCTTGTTCCTTGATAGTTGTGTTGTGTTCTTTTGCGTTTTTTTGATGGGTTTTCTGTGCGGCGGCGGTGGTGTTAGAAAAAGAGAGTGTGAGAATTTTGTCAGGATGTTTCTGGTGCACAGGAAAGACAGTTGGTGTGGTTTATAGGAGTTCGCTTTCGTTTCGAAGATAGAAGAAGAGTATATTCTATAAGGAAACTTTATTGGTTGTGCATTATTATGCATTGCGGATACCGCAGTTCCATTTCTTATTCATGAATCAGAATCCTTTTTTTTTTTGTCTTTTGCAGTGCACTCTCTATACCTACAAGTTTTCCAATACTTCTTCTTGTCTTTCTTCAAAGGAGAGATCTTATTACTGTGCATCATTCGAATCGATTTAGCTATTCCCATATCTATACAATACAGAGAGATGAGGTGTTTTTTTGTGTGGTGAAGATTGTGCGAGAAGTTTTGTTCTATAGCAGGATAAATTTTCGCAAAAGAAAAGCACCTCTAAGGATATAACTTTGCTGTGAAAATGTACTGAAGAACTATAAAGTACGTGGTGTTATTTACTGCAATATTGATGATATGGAAAATCTTACAATATTATGCAATTTTTGCAAATTTGCAAAAAAAAAGTTAACTTTGCTGACATATTTTTTGTTGTTGATGAACTTGACTTTTACGTGTTATGTTATTATTTGCATAAAAGCATATGACAAATAATTGTCCGCATTCAACCAAAACAAGGAATCATAAAATCTATGCATGAATTAGATTCTATACGAGAGAATGAACTTAGGATTTTATTTGCGAACTCTTCGAAACATCAGAATTTATGGCTTGAGTGGTTCAAAAATAATATCCCAGTGCAGTTTTTCGAATCTTGAAATCCTTCGAAATCAGTTTTCATTATAAAACAGGTCCAATTCTTTAAAAGTCGATGTGGAAACCTCTAATTTCTTGAAAAACGTTCTTTGTATAAAAATAAGGAGTCTATTAAGTAGAAAAGCTATCTTGGAAGTAACCGAAAGCTCCTCCATGAGAGCCTTATAATTGTTTTCTTAGAAAATCGGCCATTTCCTCGCATGAGGATTTCAACCTTCAAAAATTTGGTTCCGATTCACCACAGCTATCAAACACAGCTATAAAACAATTTGAAATGATTTGTATTCATAATACGGCATCGCTGTACGAGCTTTTATGTACAATTACATATAAAATTAATTTAGCATTAATTCAAACGTCCTTTCTTCCTCGCTCAAGAGTATAGACCAACTTTTTGACCAAAAGGGTAGAATTTTACGTGCCATTGGATTTGAAACTTACACCAAGTGATTATAACGAAAATGCATGTAACTGATCAAAAAGCTACACATCAAACGAATGAAAACGAAATTCTAGCCCGTAAGTTCTTCAAAGCCAAGCCAGATAGTTGACGAAACAGTGGGAAATATTTAGTCTTTGATGGAGCGGACAGTTTCAAGTTGATCTCAAATGACTTGAGATTCGAAAATGATGGCGAATAACTGGAGATCGAGCTTGCTCGAAATGACTATTGAATGTGGCCTTCAGCACTGTATTAAACCATACATGTTTTCATAAGTAAGTGATTTTTTTAACCTCAGCTTAATTTGAAGACGGAAAAGCCCGAATCTTTGCTTCATGTTAAATAAATAATGTCCACTGGGTTGTTAAACACGAATCTGAATAACAAAGTATTTCACGGCAGCTATTAGACTTTAGCGAGAAAGTGCAAACAAAATGCATTATTATTTGAGGTTTCGTTTTTTAAAGTGAGCTATTTTTGAAAAAAAAAAATTTATACATATCTAAAAAGCGGAGACAATTCCATAACAATTTTAATGTTTTATGTAAATCTTAGGTTTCCACTTAAGAGAACTTGAAAAAAAAACGTAATTTTTTTTTTTAAGAAATCACTACAAAAAAAAAAAAATATTTTGATTGTTTTCAAAAAGTATCTACTAATTTGTATGAATTTTTAACTCTTGCAAAAAGAGCTCGATTTTAGAAAAAATATTCCAAAAGATTTTTTTTTCTTTGTTGGATAATTTCAAACTCGTGTTTTGCATTCCGAACAGAATAGACATTGAGTCAGCCATTAAAATCAAATACACCACCACTTTCGAATTTTATATTATGTATAAATTGATTGGCCTATAAATGAGGACAAGTAGGTATTAATTGCAATTAATTAACATTGGGTACTTACTCAAATTAGGAATATAAACTTGTATAAAAAGAAAACCTTATCTTGGAACTTTATTGTATCCAAACCTGTTAAATTTTTCAAGAAATACATTTTTAAAAATTGGAGGAAAACTTATAAACTAGTAAAATTAGACCGAAATTTGGGGGTACCTACGCACAGTGGCCCATTTAGACAAAAGTGCTTGCAATATTCATTTTTCGGGTGGGTCGATAATGAAAAACTTTTAGATCACTGGATTCACAAATGGTTGGAGCTCGAGTATTCGAAAAAAATTTTCAATTTGGGTTATTGGTGTGCCTTATAGAGCAAGTCAAAGTTAATAAATTTTTTACTATGAAAAAAAAATCTGTTTTTTATTTTTTTTTCTTAGCTTTGAGTGTTAAAACTAGGAAGAGGGCTCCTAAAACGTTTTGATTTTTATTTTTTTTCAAATGCTGTGTAAATATTTAAACCAAAAATTAAAAAAAAAAAAATTAAAAAATTTATTTTTTAATTGTTTAATTTAATGTTTTTTGAAACACTGTTTTTTGCACACTTTTTCGACTTCAAATTGCATAGAAAAAAAAAATTCCTACGTAATCAAACCAAGCTCAGCTGATTCAAAATCCTTATATATTTCTTAATAAAAATCCAAAAGCTCAGCTGCGTCTTTTGCATCCAACTGAGCTAGAGCGATTTGATTTGAAAAGGTCAGTCATTTTTTCGACATTTTTTTTTTCATGTGTGAAAATAAAATCTTGGAAAATTAGAGTTCTTTGTTTTGTAAGTGGTGGATTTCAATAACATGATTTTTTATGAATATATTGCGACCAAGGAGATGGAAAAGAGAAGAAAACAAGCGATCCAAACGCGTTTTCGAGAAGAGCTTGGACTTGATGTGGATAAACCAAAGAAAGGCTATTTAAATACTAATAATGGAAACACTTCAAGGAGAACAATCAAATGCAACCGCTTGAATAACTGGAGTCAATGGAGAAGTTATTATGATGCTGAAAATAATACCTACTGAATGTTTTGAATTGCAGGGAAGTAGTGAATGCAGTTAAATTTGGAGAGTATACTAAGAAAACAGCAGAGCTTCTAAAAAAAAGTATCCTGAAAAACTACTCACGCCTACTCTTCACAAAATAATGGTCCCTAGTCAAAATATCATCGAATATCAATCACTTCCACTTGGAGAACTGTCAGAAGAAGCCCAGGAGTGCAAAGTTGAAGACCATAAGAAGTATAGATATCAAAATACGTGCAAAGTTTCAAGGATTCGGCAGAATGAAGACCTATTTAACATGCTGTCAACCTCATCGGACACACCTATTTCTTCCTTAAGGCATGTAAGAAACTAAAAAGATCTGCAAGAACAATACTCTCCAGAAATGATGAGCTTATTACAAATTACCCCGGACTTAGATGATAGTTTTGAAGAAATCCAGTGTTTTACCATTATGTTTACAACCTTATCTAAAACTTTTTATTTTAACACCAAATTCTGAAACACCCTGTAAAGTTTTTTTTTTTTTTTTAAACTACAATTTTCATAGCCTTGGAAATTTCCTTCAAGATAAAAAAGAAATTGTGGCGATGTCTTTATTTGTTTAGAAGATATTAATTTTGCAAGCAAAAAAGTCAAAACGGGCCACTGTGCTACGTGACAAAATTAATACCTCAGTGCTGCAAATCGATTCATTTCAATTTCTATAGATGTTTCTGCTATATATATTTTGAACATTTATGTCAAAAGTTGAAAGAAATGTACCTAACTGATTTTGAGAATAGATAGACACAAAACTCCCAAAATTTGTCTTTGGCTCGATTCCTTAAAGTTCTTATTGGTGCTCGTTATTGAGCAGCTGATTTAAATAGGTTTACAAATTTTCGAATTTTATAATAACCAACTTAAATTTTATAATTAAATAACCCTTTTTTTACGATAGCAAAGCATATGATTCTGACTTAAATATTTGACATTATCATAAAATTGCTGATATTATTATTTAAAATTTTCAATAATTCAATTTACAAAAGAAAACTAATATGAATAGATTTGAAATAATATATCAACCAATATATTGAAATTTGTGTCATCAATTTCAATAAAATCTTGGACAAAGGTCTATTCTTTTATAAAACTATATTGACCCTTTGACTAAGAACCAATCCCTTACCACATTATTAGAAGAAAAAAAAATTCTAAATATATTACTTATTCAAAGTATCTAACCCTGAAAGTTAATATAATTTCCAAAATATCATATTTATTCATCTTTATTAAAATCCAAACTATAGGCACTTTATATCCTTTTCTCCATTTTTTTTTTGTATTAAATCGTTTGTCTATTTCCTTTAACTTTTTGCCAAAATAGAGTCATATCCGGATGAATCTCTCTTAAACCATTATTTCAATTCTTATGAAAAAAAAAAAAAATAATAAAAGAAATAATAATAAAATCAACCACAACACAACTGCCAATGGCAACATCATCAAAAAAGAAATTCAGAAAAAAACTATAACAAACAACAACAACAAACCTGAGCTATCTTAACTCCATACTGTGCAAACATAGCATCATATAAGGACATCAATCCCGATTGTCCAACAGCAGCTGCTGCTCTAGGTTCCAATAGTACTGGAGCTTCCTGTGGCGCCATGAAATGATGAAAATGTGATGAAATAAAATATAGGACAAAATTAAAATCAAGTTTATGTTTGGTATTTCCAGGAAAAATAAAAAGAAAAAACCCAAAAAAAAAGATTGGAAAAGGATATTTTTGTTTCTGTCATTGTCATCATCATCCTTTTTATTATTACTCTTCTTGGAATTTCATATTTCTTTTTTTTTTTGTTTGTTTCTTATTAAAATACAAAAAAAAACTTACATTATGATGATCCTTTGGTGATAGAGTTTCTCTCATTGACAAAGACATTAATAGTTCTTGTGCGAGTTTTTGACTACCAAATGCTACAGCTCCACTCGTTACCATCATTACTTCACGTCCTTCCAAATGACATTCAGCAACCTTAACAAAAATAGAAGATAAAGCAAAAAAATAAGAATAAATCATGAATATCTTTAACATTTGTATTAGTTTTTTTGTTGTATGTATCTTTTTTTTGTTCTGAGAAAAACTAAATCAAATGAGATTGAATGTTCATATGAATCAGATATTGAAAACAGTGCTGTCGCTCTCTAATCTATCCAAACAACAAGGTTAAGAAAGGTAAAATAAATTCAAAAGTGGTATCGATTTCTCTATTCATGAAATAATTTAAAAAAAAAAAAGATTTCAATAATGTAAAAATTACTGGCATTTTATTTATGAAAGGAAAAAAGTTATCAGTACTAAAAATAAATTCTGTCCAATTAGTTATTTATAACATTACTGGAAAACGAAAAAGGAAAAATCAGAAAATTGGAAATAGTTTTCGATAAAATTTCTTATTATTATTGAACTAACATAAAAAATCGTAAAACTGCAGAAAAAAATATAATAATCTTATGTCGATTTACTCCCATCAAATCTATGCTTTAAAAAAGCCTGCGTCTAGTTATGTTTACATACAGGTTTCATACATTAAATTTAGATTTTTTTTTCCATTTTTTAAATTCATTCAATTTTAAATCAAATTGACTCTTTTGCAAATCAAATTCACCTTCTGAAAAAAAGCTATTTTTTTAATTAATTTACTTTAATGCACATTATAAAAGCTATTTCTTTTTCCCGAAGCCTGTAAGAACAAAATTAGTGTCATTTGAGGAAAATAGGAAAGTTTATTTTTTTTTTAAACACTGTACCTATGTGTTGAAAACAATATTTTTGGACCGTTATTAACAGTACCTGTTATAGAAGTTTTTGTTTTTAATTTTTGAATTTATCCTAAGTGATTTAGCTGTTTTCAACGAAAAATTTTATGCAGAAGCTTTTAAGTAGCATTAAAAAAAATACTTTTGGATTTTTATAAAAGTTTCAAAAAAAAAAAACAAGTTTTTTGAAAACGGGTGGATACATTTTTTAAAACTTAATTTTTAAGCGTTTTGAATAAAATTGGTTCAGCCTCTGACGAAATAAACTTGGGGAAAAAATTAAGGGATAAGAAAACTTTTCAATTTTTTTGAGATTTTTCAAGTAAATTAAAAAAAAAAAAATAATAATTTAAAAACTCAAACTTTCTAGTTTTAGATATGAAAACAATTTTCAAGTAATATGTTTCGCTCAAGCCTATTGAATAGCGACAATTTTTACTTGCGATATAGGTACATACTATAAATCAAGTTAAAAAAAAGAAGTTGAGATAACAATCAGACATGATATTAAGAAGATAGAGAATGCAAAAAAAGTTTGTCCCGTTAGTCCGTCTGTCTGTCTGTCTGTCTGTATATGGACCTACAGCCTAAACGGATGGACCGATTAACATCAAACTCGGTAAGTAGCGTTTTTTTGCGACTCTCCAGACGGGTTTTTTAGAATTAATTTTTTTGAACCAAAAGTAACGGTACCAGTCATATAACGATTTTGAAAAAATTGAATTCCCTCAAAAACGGCTTCAACGATTTTGTTAAAAAAAAATCATATATTATTTTAAATATAGTTGCTATCTTTAAATGAAAATTTTTTTCGAAAATCAACTAATAATTCGATTTCAACAATAATTTTTATGCTAAAAAAAAAATAATTTTTTACTTTTAGAAAAATTTTAAAATTTTTTTTTTTAAATCAAATTTTCGAAAATGGGACATTGAATTTATTTGAAATTTTGGTTTTAGATGATCATTACCAATTTTATTTTAAAACTCTTTTTCCAAACAAATATTAATAGAAATGTATTATTTTTTTTTTTAAACGGCTCCAACGATTTTGAAATTTGTTTTTCTAAAAATGCATCTAAATAATACAAATGAAATTGCATACTTGTTTTGGAGCTCAATTTGATTTCAGATGTTGTTTTATTTTTTTGAAAAACGATTTGTATGTGTTTTTTTTTTATTATTTTTTGTTTTTATATACCTAGAATAATAACGTTTATTGAAATTCTATATAAAAAGTACATTTTTGTTTTTTTTTTTTTCGAAATTCAACCTGTTCTTCAAAAAAAAATTCCAATGGATCGGATTGTTCATTCAGTGAATTTGTTTTTTTTTTTTTAAGTTGTTGAGGAATCGAACTTTGAATGGAAAAAATTTAAATCTTTTAACGAAATACCCAAACAAAAGAAAAGAAGTAGAACTTCGAAGGAAAGGATAACCCAAAACAATGACAAAAAAATTAACTTATCTTATTTCAAACCGTCAAAATTCTAACTCTACTCCTGAAACAAACAAAAAAAGAACCTCATGAAATTGTAAGATTCAAGGATATTATCCTAATTGCGATCGGATGTTGATGATGATTAGTATAATTTGCTTTATTACTTTTGGGTTCGCACTCATTCGTGACCAAAGCCTATTTTTAATGTCAACTAACTTAAATGAATATTAACCTTTTTTGGTGTAATTTTGAAACTTTTTTGTATATGGATATTGTATGTGTGTGAATGACCCAAGGGGGTTTATAGTCCATAAAAAAGTAAACCCTTGGGAATAAAAAAAATTCAGTGCGAAATATAAAAAAGTTACTTTTATGACTTCTTAAAAACAACAAAATACAAAACAATCAATATAGCACCCAAGATCCTTATAACATTGAAGGGCAATATCCTTGACATGACACAAATTTTCCTATGATGCCTCATCTCACGTATTCATCTTTAAGTATTTTGACTGACATCTTCTCACGTTCTGACCTGTTTAGTGTTTATTTGTTTATTTTCTTTTTCAGTTCACCTGAGTCCAGTATCATCATAAAAAATATACTTCAGTTTTTATTTTTTTCTCACTCTCCAACAACTGACTACAAATTTGTTATGACTATGACGCCTCTTATATAGAGCATAACATTAAGGACGAAACTGTTTTTTTTTTTTTGTTTTGTTTATTTTTTTGAAAAATGATATCTCGACCCCATAACACTGACGGAAGTCATGTGTGAAATAATTTCTCAAGCTCATAATACACATAAACTACATAAAAAAAAAACCCTCAGTATATATCCTTAAAGCCGCCCCAAGATCCTTGATGGTGATAACTCATTCAGAGGGTGTTTTTCGAGTTCATATACGTCGAGGACGACACGGTGTCATATGGTTGCACCAGAAGCATCAGTATGAAGGAATAAATAAAAGATGTACATACTTCACCCCTACTCTTGGGGCTCAACAAAAATACACTTCGCGTCACTTGAATAGAAACAACATTTTTTCTTAAGAAAATAGCGATTGGCGCTTTGGTGAGGTAACTTAGTAGATTTTTGGTTTTGCATTTTCAAAGAGAAACTTTTAACAAACAATGTTGTAAAAACAAAAAACCCAAAACAGAAACCGTATGGCTTCTAGTTGCGTTTTTTCGCATTACCTCACAAAAAACAGTGTTTTTTTTGCGTCACTTGAATAGAAACAAGCTCTTAAATTAGATAAAAATGATGAAAAATCATGGAAAACACTAATTATAGTAAGGCAATATTAAGCTTTGACATTATTTGCACATTATAACCAATTATGAGCTACGAGCTACCAATAGGCACCACAGAAAATGCATAAATAGAACTTAACATTGAAAATGCACTTCTACTGTACACAATCGTGGACCTAATTGGAGAAAGTGATAAAAGTGTTTGGTAACTTCTTACAAATTAAGAAAATGACATTTTCTACAATTTAAGGATTGAATAAGTGAAATAAACTTTCGTTTTTATCCGGAATGCATCTGTTTTGTTTTTATTGCGTTGTTTTTTCTTGAACTATCCTTGTGCAATCTCTAAGACGGTTGTTCTTCCACGTTCCTAAACCTGCCAAGAGCTTCTACCATTATTTCTTTGTAAAAGTTAGCATCTGTTTTTGAAGCGTGAAGCTTCAATTTTGCTATTGCACATCATAAAAACAAAGCGTATTACTATAACACATTTTAGTGCCCTTTATTGGCGATGCGATAAAGGTTATTCTTTTATAAACCAATGAAATAGGGCTAATATTAACGTGGTCCATCTGAGTTGGTATGTTTTCCTTTAAAAAACCACTCTTTACCTCACTACTTTTCAGTTCGAATGCGACTATAAAATAGTTAACTTTTTTGTAATCTTAGTAGAACTTAAAATGTTGTTATTTTGCATTTTGAGGCTTTTTAAATGCTGTGCACCTTTTATAACTTCCATGATGGAACAAACCAACACATTACCATCGCACTAACACCACGTTTTTGACCGATTTTAGCGGCAAAGTGAAGGAAATTGCTGCTAGTTTTTAAATTATTTTTTTCTCTGCTCTTGATTTGGGTCTCACCTGTCTTATTTTTTTATTCAATCACTAGTTTACGATATTTCAAAAATATTCTATACAAATTTGGTAAATTTTCCAATATCTTTCGCGATTTTTCATAGTGCAAGTGCATTTCCAATGTTAGCTGCTATTTATGCATTTTCTGTGATGCCTAATGGTAGCTCGTAGCCCATAATTGGTTATAATGTGCAAATAATGTCAAAGTTTAAGACTGCTTTACTAAAATTAGTGTTGTCCATGATTTTTCATCATTTTTATCTAATTTAAGAGCTTGTTTCTATTCAAGTGACGCAAAAAAAACACTGTTTTTTGTGAGGTAATGCGAAAAAACGCAACTAGAAGCCATACGGTTTCTGTTTTGGGTTTTTTGTTTTTACAACATTGTTTGTTAAAAGTTTCTCTTTGAAAATGCAAAACCAAAAATCTACTAAGTTACCTCACCAAAGCGCCAATCGCTATTTTCTAAAGAAAAAATGTTGTTTCTATTCAAGTGACGCGAAGGTATAAACAAAAAATATAGAAGAAGTCCTTTTTAAACATCATACCCTACTACGAACAACCAACATCGCCTCTTCATTCATAAGAAAAAGTAGCATGTTGACTTCTAATTTGTATCCTTCAAAAAGTTTTTTCACATTTTTCGGGTAAGAGGGGATTCTATGGAGTTCACACATTATGTCATTATATATGGATGTCCTTGTAAAAGTTGAAAGTTTATCCTTTCAAAAATATATCACATTGTCTGTTTTATACACTTTTTTTTGTGTTGATGCTATTGTTGTTTTTTTTTTTTTTTTGCAAACATCCTTCCTGCCTCTTTCCATGTTATTTACTGTTTATATAGGATATAGGCAGAGAAAAAGGATAATTTATGGAGCAATAATAATGTGTGTTATTTTTATTTTTTTTTAAATTTATTGGATTATCAGCACAATTTTGTATGCATGTGTGTGTGATGTGCATGAATGATAGGATTTCCGCAAAAGGAAGTCAGATTTTTTTAAGAGTGTTTTTTTTTTTATTTTGAAAGCAAATGACTTTGCAGATTCATTTTGAAATGAAATTTTTAAGGATTTCTTGATTTTGAAGCCTTTTTAGACACAAGGAATGAAAGATAATGACGCGTGAAGTTTATTTTTGGTTTTTTTTTTTTTTTTTTGAGTAATTTGAAGAAAATTACTTAGATTGATTTGAAATTGATGATGATAGATGGATTTGGTTTATATGAAGAGGAACTAAGCATAACAAAAGAATAAAAATCTGCTGAGGTTTTGAAATTAAGAGTTCTCTTACGCATAACTTTTCAATTGAAAGACAGTTAGAGAGAATTTTTAAGTCATGACTGATTGGCGGCAGTTTTACTGAGTTTGTGGTTTTTCAAAATGAAAAACAAATAAATGAAACCATTCTAGTGGAACTGAGATTTAGGTCTTAAAAGTTAAAAAGTATTGAAATTAAAGAAAAAGGGGCTTATGAGATAGATCTTAAAAACTTTTAACTACCCTACCCATATTCTAACTTTGTTTTATTTTTGTTCAAAAAGAAAACCCTTTTCATAGGTAGCTCTTTGAAATAGAAACAAAATGTCTAGGAATCACTTTTATGGATCTTTCACTCATCCTACCTAATAGTTTTCATCCTGTAAGAATATTAGAGAAAAAGTTTCAAATACGATTTTGCTTTGTAGATTATTATTATTTGTCAAGGAAATAAAAAATTAAATTAGAAAAAGCGAAACATAAATCTGATTCGCAGAATAATGTTTTCCAAAATCCAACTTTTGCAGATTTATTAAAAAATTAAATATACAAGTAGTAATTCAATATTAATGTTTTTGGACATAGGTATTATGCCCGACAAAATGTTGTCATTGAATTCGAGGCATTCATGTTTTACAAATCAGGGTTATCGAAAAATAACCTAACGTTTTAAGTACCATGGGGAAGTAGTGTTTTTCATAGCTAAAAGTTTTTTTTTTACAAATCACACGAGTTAAAATGGAACGATTAATTTGATAAAGTCGGATAGTTTTAAAAGTTGAAAACTTCTCAAAAAAATAATTGAAAAATCTATTAAAATGTTGTTGCTCTTATGACTTATGCCAACGGTTGCTTAGAATGTTAAAATTTCTTATGTAAACATTCATAAAAGAATAATTTAAATTGAGTTTTATAAAAAAAATTAAAACAAAACATTTTGTTTTTGTGTATGGGGAAAATACTTTAAAATTTTTTTTTTATTTCCAAACGAAACATATTATTTGATCTCTTGTAAAAAATTAAATCATTACAGCCGTAGAAAAAAAATATTTTTTTTTCTATAGAAATATTAAAAGATTTTTCAAAAAAAAATATTTTTTGTGCAACATTTAAGAATTCATCGACCAGTTTTTAAAAAATTGATTTTCAAAAAATATTAAATTGAAAAATCAGGTATTTTTGAAAATTTGCAAAATTACGACTACTTTAACACATCTTAAATAAAAATTTCGTTAAATTTACTGACTCGTATGCGGTAAAATGAGGAATCGAGAAAACATTTTTTTTTTATTTTGAAAAATTAGATCTTATTTTCGACTTAACATTAAAATTTGTTATCAAAATCGTTAGAGCCGTGTTTGTAAAGTTAGAAGTAGGCTTTAATGTTCCATTAAATGAAATAAAATAAATTTTATTAATTTTCATATTTTTTGTTTTGGTAGTTATTTATTTCAAAATTACTGGGCCTATTGTGTACTATGTAACAAAAACAAGGTTTTAAAATATACGCGGGTGACCTATAACGTTTTTTAGAGCTCGTTGAACTGATTACGAAACGTTATTCAAAAAAGTGACGATTTTCTTAGAATGAAATTTCAACGAATTTAGATTTAAGGATCCGACCAAATTTATTAATCATTAATAAAAACCCAGGAATTTTTATTTCTCTAATTTCATTATTGATCCACATGATAAGTGAAACATTTATATCAAAGTTTTTAGGCGTGCCATTTATATCACTATAGATTTTATTAACTTATCAGAGATTTGTGGACACTTTATAGATCCGTTAATGAAACATTTCTACCAATTACATTTCTACCAATTACACTGGTCTGCAAAATTTAGCTTTTTTTTCTCCTTCAAATAATTCACTGGTCAACAAGGTTTTTGCCACAAGAACCAAAATATACTTTTCTAGTAATTTTCGGGGTGCTGAATCCGAATCTAAAGACAGAAAAGTTTGATTGGCCTTCGTTTTTGAAATATTACCGTTAGAAAATGTCAAAAAACGTAATATTGGCTGTTTTCGAGGTTATGTCTTTATGTGGAGTAATTCATTATGAATAAATTTGAAACGGTTATTATAGCAACATATATTCTTCTTTCAAAAACTGTTTAAATTTTCCCGATATCTCTTTTATTGCCCGAGATATTTAAAATTTAAGTAGCGGTCTTTGAATCAGAAACAACACTGGCCAACCAAATTAAACTTTTTTTGCCACAAGAATCAAAATATACTTTTCTAAAGGTTTTTGGGTTGCTGAACTCGAATCCACAATCAGAAAAATTCTATTAGCCTTCGTTCTTGAAATATTACCGTTATAAAATGCAAAAAAAGGTTTTTTTTTATAACGGTAATATTTCAAGAACGGAGGCTAATAGATTTTTTCCGATTGCGGATTTGAGTTCAGCAACTCGAAAATCTTCAGAAAAGTATATTTTGGTTCTTGTGGCAAAAATTCTGTGACCAGTGACTTATACTTTAGATTAAGTTTAGTTTCTCTTTGGCTTATTAAATGAAACTTAAGATATCTCGAGCAATAAAAGAGATATCGGGAAATTTGAAACAGTTTTTGAAAGAAGAATATATATTGCTATAATAACCGTTACAAATTTGTTTATTATGAATTACCCCACATAATAACAGAATCTCGAAAACAGCCAAAATGACGTTTTTTAGCATTTCATAACGATATTATTTAAAAAACGGAGGCCAATCAAATTTTTCTGACTTCAGATTCGGATTCAGCACCCCAAAAACTACTAGGAAAGTATATTTTGGTTCTTGTGGCAAAAAAAAAGTTAAATATTGTTGACCAGTGTAATTTTTTGATATTATAAAAGATTAGACTTTCCTGAATCTAAATCTGGTTTCAGAAAAATTCTATCAGGTACCATTTTTGTAAAAATGATTTTTGAAAAATGTGAGTTAGACCAGGGTCGATAATTTTTGAAACCAAAAAAAATCATAGTAGAATGAAACCCATTGGAAAAGGAGGTGAATATGATGAAAATTAAAGGAAAAATAAATTACGGGCGAGCCGAGTTCGGGAAGTGGGTGGGTTGAGTTTTTAATGGTAAAAAATGGTATATCTCGATTTTCGGCAAAACTACAAATCCTATAGAAAAAAGTTGTATATCAAAGTTGTAGGTAATAAAAAGATCTACAACTTTTTATCAACAATTTTTTCACATAACCTCAAAATTTATGTGAAAAATTCAAAAAACCGAGTTTTCGGTTTTTTATTTTTATCTTTTTCAAAAACAACAATTTTTCTACGAAATTTGGTGAAAACTTACCTTATTATGTCCCAAATACACTGTAATTTATTTGATTTAAAATATTAATTTGTTCACCTTATTTTGACTTAACACCAAAAAAACACCCTAATTTTCAATCGAAAATTCACGTGTCAAAATATCAGCTTTTTTCAAAAAGTCGATGGGCATTTCGTTCGTTAAAATGTCTTTTTTCTGATGGTGTAAAAAAAAATTTTACATTAGTATACTATAGAACATGTTCTAGTAAAATTCAAAAAATGAAAAAAGCTTGAATTCGAAAAAAATTCATTCATCATTGCCCGAGTCGAACTTTATGTATGAATTTAGTACTCACAGTACTTAATAGAATCTATTTAAGTACTTCTCATCTTAAAATAAACCTAAATTAGAGCTTTGCATACTTACAAAACTCAGTATCTTCTGTGAAACCTTCACGACTGATGATTTACAACTTTTAAAACTGAAAACACTAGTTAAATCCTAAATATTCTGCTTGTGTCCTGAATTTTAGACCTTAGTATGTACTGGCTAATCTCTTTAAGCTTGGTAGATACTATTAACACTATTGAAGCTAGGTTGAGACTTTTAAAACTGAAACACTAATTAGGTGCTAAATGTACTTCATGTGTCTTAAATGTTTAACCCCTAAATTTGTACTCTTTCAGAGTTTGATGCTATGAAAACTCCAAATTCTAGTTAAGTTCTAAAAATGCAAGTTCAGACAAGCACGACCTTCGCCATTGCCTCTTGCACTTGACAAATTGAAGGCGATTCGAAGAAGTCATTCGGCGAGCGCGGATCAATGACTGTGTTGTCGCGTAATTTTAATTTTTGAACAGAAAAGTTTAAGTATTTGAAAATAAAAAAAATAATAATTTTCCGAAAAAACAGCTTACGTTTAAAAGTGTGAAAAAATATTAATTTGTGAAATAAAGTAATCCTAATAGAAAAAAAAAATGAAAGTGAAAGTGAAAAAAAAGATAAGACATTTTGTATCTATAGTGACAAATTTTTTTATAGGGCAAGTAGTGCTTTCGTGTCAAAACAAAATTAATCAAAAATGGAGAAGTTTAAAAAAGTTGTTTTCGTCATGACGCGACGTCTGTCGGTGTATGCGTCCGTGTCGGTGCGTTTGTGCGTGTTGTCACAATAAGCTGTATTCTACATGAAGCTGCGGCTTAAACGGGTGGATGGGTTTTTTTTTCGTAATTTCCAAGGTTGTTTTTTTTTATATTTATCAATTAAAAAGTGTATACAAAATTAAAAAAAATATGGGAAAAAAATTGGTTCATGATTTTTTAAAATTTTTTCTGATTTCTAGCTAGTACGTGCGACAGAGTGGTGTATTTTATTTACTTTTTTTTTGTTCAGAGCTTGTTCAAAGCTCTATGAGCTCAGAATAATAAAATGCACGACTGGGTCGCACGAACTTACGAACCGTGTTTTATTGGTAACTCAGTACTTAGCTGAATAAAATTTTGCATGTGAAGGGCAACAAATTACTGCTAAGGATAACAAATTACTGCTAAGGATAAATAAAATATGTGTTTTTTGTGGTTTGCAAAAAAAATTTCTAAATTTACAAATGCATTTTTGACTATTCGACAACAAATGATCGTTTGTACCATAAACAAAAAATACCAAGACTGGAAACTCGGCGGTCAACTGACGTTTGCCTACAAGCTGGGAGGTGTGGTGAATGTCGTGAACCTATCGTTGTGTTCGTGTTGGATGTGTGGTGAATGTCGTGAATCTATAAATGTGTGCGTGTTAACGTCATTTACCAACGTGGTGGCTTTCACATATATTCACAGACAGCACTGTACACAAAAGGGTTTTGGGGGGAAAGACGTACGAAATTTTCCAGTCTTGGTATTTTTTGTTTATGGTTTGTACTAAATGTTTAATCAGCTCAGTACTGAATTACCTACCACATAAACACGGGTATTCGTTTATTTAAATTTAATATTAGGTGTGTTTTTTTGTTTATCTATATAGATTTTGTGCAAAAAAACGACATCGAGATTTTTGAAATCAAAACAATTTACGTGTTAAAAACAACAAAAACTTTATCTGTATAGATTTTTGAAAAATCCAGATAATTATCCAGATTTTACTTTCTCTCGATAAAAACAGTAGTGCCAAGGTACTTTATTTGTTGTGTTCATACAAAAATATCTGAAAATATTAACAAAAAAAAAAGCGGAGAAAAAGAGGTTTGAAAAAAACTCTCATAGAAAAAAATAATTAAAAATTTGTTTGACATGGTTGCATTGAAATGTTAATATCTCGAGATATACGCAATGCACTTTTCAGATAAAAGTCTTAAATGGATCCTTATAAGATTGTTGAACAGATATGTATAAAAAATTACCAAAGTTTTTTCGAAAAATTAGAAATAAAAATAAAAAAGTTTTCACATTTGATTTTTAAAAAATCGAAAAAAAATTCAATATGGCTACCTTCAAACGCTTATAACACAAGAACGACGCAACTAATGTTAATGGTCATGGTCTTAAAATGTAGCTAAGAATATACAGATAATTTTTGGTTTTTTGTGAAAAAACAATTTTTTTGAATCCAACATGGATGCCATGGCCATATGAAAATTTTTGTTTGCATCCAACATGGATGTAATGGCCTTCCCACTTCGGAGTTAAAATAAAAAAAAAAACAAAAGCAACATTTTTGACAGACAGCTGCCAAAGTATATGTACAGTGGTGCCAAATGTTTGCATGGATTTCAAAAATCCCGATGTCGTTTTTTTGCACAAAATCTATATAGATAAACAAAAAAACACACCTATTAATTCTATTTTAGTTCGAATTTGTAGGACCTAATAAGAATATTTAGATTTAGAAAACAAAAAAGCCTATAGAATTTTTGGAAATAGGATTCAATGAGTTTTTGTAGATTATTTAGGTTTAAAAAAGGGTTAATAATAAATTTTTTAGGTCCTAAATAACTACCCAAAATGGGATTTTTTCCGATAACCGACTATTTGAGGTCTTAAGTAGAGGTTATTTCCTTTAGAAATTAAGTGATATTTATGGTCTATTAAATCCAAATAGAGAATGTTTGGGTTTAAAATAGGTTTCAAATAGTGCCAAATGTTCGACTCGGGTGCTTACAATTTTGGCCTATTTATTCAAATTTACACTTTAATTACTCAAAAAACGTAAGATTTCATGTAACATTGATTAATGTTTTTTCTTAGAAAATCTCAAAAAAACTACTATATCTCAAAAAAACTACTATATCTCAAAAACCAGAGCTGACCAAAATTTTTTGAGTTCGGATTCAAAATCAGCACACTAAAGTCCATTAGAAAAGTATACTTTTGTTCTAGGGAGAAAGATGGTGCTAGGTGCTAGGTCAATTCTGACAGATTCGGAATCAGCATACAAAAATCCTTTAGAAAAGTATAGTTTTATTTAAAGGAGGATTTCCTTGCAGACCAGTGTTATCATAGAAATATTGCAATATTTCAATTTTAATATTAAAAGAGACACTTCAAATAAAAGAAAATGATTTTGAGTGACTTTTAGAGCTTAACATTTCATCATTTAAAAATTTTTTATTTTTAGAAATCACTATAATTATCCGAAGATGATGCCCTGACTCCTGTCTTAATTTAAATTTTAAATACCTTTATGTTTTCTTTAGCGACAAATCACGTCCTCAAGCAAAACGGTCACTCTGTTATAGAATTTATAATATCATGTCATTGTCATTTAAATACAATAACCTTAAAATAGATCTAAGACCCCGTAAATCCCTTGAAATTTATTAAGCTTCGTTACAACTTTCATCCAATCCCCCAAAGTGTATACCATTATCCAAGGTCTTTCACCCTTCAATAAACAAGCTTTGTTTGAAAAAAAAAAAAAAATCCAGCAATAAATACCTGTTCGACAATTGAAGCCAATCGTCCCAAAGCCAGACCATGACTATCCTCTCGGGTGATGACAGCGCTACCAAGTTTAACGACCAATCGCTTTGCGTATTTTAATTGACTCCTCTCAGTAAATGTAACAGTTTTCTTCTCTGAGATTAATCCTCGTTTATCATGTTGGATATTTTTACTCTGCGAAAAATCAAAAAAAAAAGAAAGAACAAAAAAAAATTAAAATTAATCGTTCAAAGCAGACAGAATGAAATACTGATTAGTGATGGGTGATGGGTTTGTGGTAGTGGATGAAAAAAGGACAAAAGGATCTATCGATTTTTTCAAGCTAAGAAAGTATATTTTTCTGTCTGCGTTTATTTTTTTTAATAACAAAAAAAAAAAAACTGTCTAGTAGCAATTTTAGATTTTATTTTTTGTATCTAACTTGTCTTATCAGAAAAGATACAATATACCCAAAAGATACTTTATAAATGCCTAGAAGCCTATTGAATATAAAATTTTTCAAATAAAAAAAAAACTTAAGCTGATAAATAGATTCCTTTTAAAAGATTGATCTTTGCTTGAGTGACTTAATCAAATCAATCATAGATTGACCTTTTGTGCATTGAACTAAGTTCTATGATGGATTTTTTGTTTTTTTTTTTTTTTTTGCAAAGATTAATGATCAAAAATGTTTTTAGAAAATAATGTAGGTACTCAATAATATTGCCTATAAATCCAAAATGTATTGATGTTTTTCAATAAAAATTACATACATTTCGTATTGGCTTAGTTTCTTCTATATAAATAAGGTTTTTTTTTCTAGTGTTATCAGTCAGTAGTCATATCACACTAATTGTTTGATTATTATGATTGATAAGATATCTTATAAAATACCAAACTTGTACATAAGATTGAATTACCTACTCATAGGTACAATTATTATCAAAAATCGTAAATAAACTTTTTTTGTATGAAAATATAAATTAATGTATTTCGTAATCTTATTTGTTTTGATTCGATCATGTGGCAACATACTGACTTACTTAATTTTTTTTTTTTTGTTTTTGTTGCCATTTGTTATGTTGTTATTTTTATTTATTAGTTACATATTATCAATTAGGTTTTTATCAGTAAAAGTGCCTACTCAAATAACAACAAAAACAAAAAAAAAAAGAAAGATATAATTTTTTTTTGGGAACAAAACACTTGACGGTCAATAATAGAGGGATTTCAAGCAAAACCGATTAACACATATACATTGGGTCAATCAATTTTTTTTATTATTATTATTATCTTAATTTATTATAAATTATTATTATAGACACTGATATGCTTATATGGTAAGGGGTGTTTTGTTTATAAAAGTTTAAAGTTCACACAAACTTACGTCAGATTTGTTTGCATAAAAAAAAAAAAAACAGCGATGTTTGTTTGATTTGTGTGATTGACAAGACAGAGTATTTTAATTATTTCTAAAGACGAAATAATCATCATTAAACCTTATCAGGGATTAATTTTTTTTTTTTTGCTGGTGTATATGTAAACGTCTGCGGTATTATGAGATATTTTATAAAAATGCATTTTGTGCTTATCTCTCTAACTAAAATAAGTGAATGAATTTTTTCGTTGATGTAAGAAATTTGAATTTGCAAATGTAAAAATAGTTTCTGATTACAGCTATCATTTTGAAATAAGAATAGAAATTAGTTAGCTGCAAAATATTGGAACAAAAATACCAAGAAAAAACACAATAATAGTAGTGAGGGTAGTTTTTTAATAATTTTAATAATTTTGAGCTGAAAAAAATCGCTTGAAATTCAAAATCGTTAAATTTGAATGCAAACGTTGCGGTGTGACCATAAGACAAAAACTACAAGAATAGAATTTGAATAATATTACATGAAGGACCTTCAAGAACAATTTCGTGTAGCAGTACGCGATTGAACTAATACTTCTCACTCACAGAAATTCACTTCGCATATCACTCTCATATCATAAGAAAACTGTTTAACAATTATGAGCGCTGTTTAACAATTAAGGGGAATGAAAATAAATTTTCATACTCCAACCAACGCAGAAAATGAAGAATTAGTTCGAAAAAAAAAAACTGTGGAGAAGCTCAAGAGTTCATGAAACCAAATACCCCAATATTAAACCTTTCAGCTCTATATTCCGATTTTCGTGAAAATGCCTTTCCTTTGACAGCCATCCCCAATTGGACTTGAAGTGCAAGACTCCAACTGTCTTTAAAGAAATTGATCCATAATTACTTGTCAGCAGAACAACACAACATTTTATTTTTTTTTTTTTTTTGATAAATAAGAACTTTCACTTGAAAAACATAATGACAATTATTTCTGCAAAGAGTACCAACCTACTATTATTTCATATGAATTTTGTATTTGTCCAGCAAGACGAGATAAAATTACTTCGCAAAAAAGTATAATCTTATGTTATTAGACTGATATTAAAAGGGTTTCAATGTACATATATAGCTTTTTTAATAACTGATACTTTATAATGTGTATGTGGGACGTCAAAATCTGTTTCCTGTCAAAGTGAAAACATTGAAAAACACTGCCCTAGATTACTCCGAATTAATATTTCGGCCATTCCAAAATCCAAAGTAACGGAGAGGACATATTTACGCTTGTTATCCAGTTTAATTAAATGAAAAAGCAAAGCAATAACAAGCGTAAATATGTCCTCTCCATTACTTTGGAATGGCCGATTTGTATAAAAAAAAAGTTGAATCTTAACATTTCAAATGGCAAATTGTTGCTTTCTCTTGCTGGAATCTTCAGTTTCTTAGTTAGCAACTCCAAAATCATAAAATAGTACAATACATTTCATAAATAAAAAGTAAACCCCTTTAAACTCCTTTTATCTTTGCAAATAAGGAAACAATCTTGATATTGTATGACATGTCTCTTAGAATGATTGCTATCTTAACTATTTGATAATACTGTTTTTGTTGTTCTAATAAAACACAAACAAATATTACCGCCTCCTTATCTATATGATTTACCTTAACTAAATAAAAGTTATAAAAATGTTTAGCTATTTGATAAAGTATAAGGCCGTGTGCGAATTGCGTTAAAATGTTGGTTAAAGTTTCTACCACGATTAAAATTTGACGTTTGGTTTAAAAAGGGATCAAATTTATTTTTTTGCTGTGCGAATTGGGTTAAAATGTATTAAATGGGACTTTTTCTTGGTACTACTTTGAATAAAATTCCCTCAAGATATAACAAAATTACCCTCAAAAATGGTTTTTCTTATATTCAATTAACTATTTTTTTTAACAAAACCCAGTTTGAAAACAATGTTTTCACTAAAAAAAACATTAAAAATATTCTGTTTGCACATTTTTAATGTTAGTTTTATGAGTAAAAGTTTTTTTTTTTTATTTTTAAAACTGTCTTTGAAAATTTAGCGAGTTTTACATCTGGAAACAGTTGATGATCTTTTTAAATTGGGAATACTTCAAAACTGACTAATACAAAAAATCATTAAATTAAAACCTATGTACTTTATTTAATCTATTTTCTGTATCAAAATTGATGTAATTAAATTATAATTTTTCTCTTATAATAGAGTTAAGAGCCGGAGTGTTATGTAAAATTGTTAAAAATATTATTTATCAACAATTTTATTTATTAATTTTTTCATTGTTATACAACTTCTGATAAAACTGATAAAATTGATAAATCTTTAATCACTTTATTTTAGATCAATGTAAAAGTTCTTTTTTAAGGTAATAATGTATCCCAGTTTTTTGTGTTAGTTAAGTATTTAAAAAAAGTTTTAAAAAAATATTACGTTTTCACAATCTTTCTCAATCACTTTTCCGATGTAACAATATTTGAAATTAAAGTAAATGATTTTTACACGAAGAATTTTAAAAGATTAATATTTTAAACTTACAAATAATCCATTTTGAGTACTAAGACAACGCCATAAATTCAATTTGGGAGCAACATTTTTAGTTACAAACACTGATGTGGTAAATCCTTTGCGTAACAAAATCATTTTGTTATCGTTTTTTTTTTTTTTTTTTTTAATTATTATCACAAGTTATTTGTTCTGTTGTTTTTTTATTATTATTATTATTCACTTAAAATTAAAACTTAATTAAATATTCAATCACAGATAGTAAATTTACAAAACGAAAAAATCCTTATAAAGGAGCGACAAACTAAAAACGTTAAATGAAAATCCAAAAAAATAAAACTTAGTTGGATTCTGAATCCTAACCCAGACAATTTTTCTTTATAATTGTTCAAACCACCCCGCTGACCGATTTCCAACTAGTAAAGCAAATTACTCGCATTCGAATCACAAGCGTCTGACATTAATTCGTATTTGCTCGATGGAATAGAATAAAAATATATACTTAAATATAATTGTTATCAGTGATATAGCTAGTGCGCGCATTGTTATCACTAAACTCTGTGTTCCAGGGTAAGAGAACTTTACCCTTCTCAGTGTGATGTTCAATAAAAAAATTGTTGTTGTTTATTTTTTAGTTTTTTTTTTTTTTTTTAATTTTATCTTTGACAGTGACGGAAAATATATTTGTTGTTGTTATTATAAATTTTGTTTTATAACATTTTTGCAAAACCTACAAAAAAAAAAAAACATTCTGTAACTTTTATAGACAAGAAAGATAGACAGTTAAAGAGTGGTGATATCTATTCAAGAACATTGAGAGTTCATTGGAATTTTATCAACCCTTATAGCTTTTTTTAGTAATTGCATTTTATTTATTGTCTTTTCTTTCATAAGAAAATAATCTTGAAAATTGTCTTTGTTTTTCTGTAAGTTCTCTCAGGTATTATTACAATGATTTATTTCCTTATGATGGTTTGCTATTTTTCTTTCTAAAAAAGTAAACTAGATGATAACGAGGATTTGTGCGAATAGTGAATAATGTAATTCGATTAACATGGTTAAACTATGACACTTTTATCTTAAGAATGAGGGTGAATATCATATAAATTTGTCTTGGAAGTTTTCTTCTCAGAATTGCATCATGCGGAAAGAGATAGATAAACACCAGCTTCAGAGTAATAAATTCGAATAAGATAAAAGCTTTCAAGAAAAAAATATTAAGCTGGGACTGGGATCCTTTAATAAATAGATTACTTAGATTTTATATTGACTTTTTGACCTGGGGTAGACGAATGGTATCGATAATCTTTCTACTTTTTATATAAAGGTACCTAAGTTACTTAAAAATGGTAAGTGTATCCAACATACACACAGATACTACTCAGAACCTGGATTATCCTCTTGTCGGTTTTTAGGGAAAGATTTGTTTTGAATTGATTTATGTATGTTATTGGCTTTTGGTTTGATTTACACAAGTTAGTTAAAGTTACACTTGAAAATAAGTTTAGATTTTCAAGTTGGTATCTTAAGATTTATTAGCACTTCAATTTGAAACACAAAGCACGTTTCGATTCTAGTATTAACTTTAAGGTTCCCAATGTGCTTTCAAAACAAATTGGAAGAAGAAAAGTATAGGATTAGGATTTTGAAAACAGGGATTTATGTTAATTTAAACTTTTCTTTTTTAATTCGTTTACAAAATGCAAATGCACTCTGTATTCATCCAATGTTTGAAAAACACACGAAATCAGAATAATAATTTTAAGACTGATTTTATATTTATTATAAATAAATAATATAAAATACTACACATTTTTTATTTGCAATCTTTTTTTTTGTGTCATTTTTTAGTAGAATAATTTTTAAACTAAATTCAGTAAAAAATATTGTAAACAAATCTTTTGTTGTTCGAGAAAAATAAATTTAAACGTATAAAAACTGCAAAAATTTCAAATAAAAATTTAAAAATTCGTCAAAGTATTAAAATTTTTTGATACACAGATTTTTTAATGCAATATTTGAAAAGAATTAAAAACCAATAAAAATGCATTAAAAATTTTGTAAAAGGTGGTTTATTTTAAAAAGAATAAAATAAAACGTAAGAGCAAAAACTACGACAGCTGCTAATAATTTCAAAAATCAAAATAAAATATAAAAACAATTTTAACGGGAAATTTTGAATGTGATCTTTTAAAGGAACTATTTTCAAACCAGAATCAACAAAAATTTAAAAAAAAATGATTTAACTCGATTTGTATGGGAAAAGTATGACCCTAGATAGGGGCATGTGTCCTCCAATTTATTTTTTTTTTTGTGCTAAATTCCCCTTATTTAGGTCCTAAACTTTCGATCTAGGTAGTGTCTCTCCCAAAAACATCACTTTGGGAAATAACGGACACCCTAATATACCTATAACTAATTCAAATGACATTTATTATGGAATATTTTTTAATTTAACACATATAATTTAATTGACAAAAAAAAAATCCTGAATTCACATTCTATAAAGAGCTTTAAATGGTAATAGCTAAATTAAAATACAGCTCTCATATAAATTTTAAAATTCGAAAAAAATTCCCACAGCAAGTTTTTAAGATCTAATCAATGTGGGTCACTGTGGTGTATACGTAACATTCTCTGATATGAAAAAAAAAATCATTGTACAATTTTTTTTCGATCACCAAATAATTGAACCACCTGTTTTTTGTATCCACCATTAAGATGTTTTAGTTGGTCATTTGGCATGATTCACATTAAGTGCCGAAAACGATCAACTGTTCAGTTTTGCTTTCGTAAAAAACCATGTTCGCACTTTTCGTATGAAAAATTATTTTTTTAAAATTTTTCATAAAACACTTATATACTCTTAATGTCGCTTATGTATAGATTATAAACTATATTGTATTGTTCAATATAACAATTAAAGTGTGCTGTACAAAAAATTAAGCTTACAAAATTTTCTTAATGAAAACCTTAAATAATTTTTTGTTTAAATTTTAATTATTAATTCCTTTAAATTTTAATTATTAAATCTACAGAACTTTCAACCATTTTTAAACCTAAATTTAATTTAGTAAAGATTTATATATGTATTTATTCATATTAAAAAGTTTTTGATATTATATGACAGTTTTCATCAACACCATCTGACAAAACTTTCCTTATAATTCACGTTCCCCTAAGCAACATTCGAGAAATATCCACTTCCTTTTATTAGAAAATGCAAAAAAAAAATATATATCCCATTATTCCCTTATGTCGTCTTCTAAATGATTTACAGACCTTTCTCACTTCAGTATATTTTTTCCCATCTACGATATTCTATTTTTTTGCACTCCATTAAATCTCAGCGAGTGCTCCCTTGTGTTAGAATGCGAATATTAAAAATGATTTATCATCGAAAAAAATATACAAAATAGAAAATACATAAATATACAAATCTTCATTATAGAAAATGGATTTTTACTACATTGAATTTAATTTTTATTTATTGATATATTTTTATTTTAAAATAATATTTTATATGAATATGACTGAGTAATTTTATAAAATGCAACAAATGCTGAGGAAAAGATTGATAAAAAATGCAATATAAATAATGTACAAAATATCTCTCAGACAACAAATTAAATAAAACCAAACTATAGAAGAGAGATTGGAAATGGAAAAAAAAAACCATTTTTGTTAAAAAAAATTAACAAAATATTTATAATAACATATGGAACAGTGAGCATTTGCAAATAACATTGAATACAAATAATATTGATCGCAAAAAGGAATTAATTTGATATGAAAAATATTTATTTTGTGGATGAAATATTGGGATCCTTTTTCTGTTAATATTTCATTCGTATATTTAATTTCTACAATAATTACGAAAAGTCAAATGAAATCAAATTTTGGCAAAGTAAAATAAAAAAAAAAAAAACCGAAACACAAATGTAAACAGAAGAGTTTTTTGCTTACAACAAATACACTCCTGCTCAAATTTAACGCACATCCTATTTATTTTAAAGTAAAGTCCTGCTATTACTTTATGCCACAGCATCATGGTTATTTTCTCAAATGAGACAATAGTGATCTTAAATTAAAGGTATGGAATAATATGTTTGTCGGGAAGATTTCGGGAGAGATTTGCTGAAGTCTGTCTGTTAACCCGCGAGCCTTTTAAAGAAGAGTCATAAAATTTCATGCAGTTAAATCTGCTTTACAACACCTACGGAGTTAGCGAGCCTTTCTAGACCTAAGTTAAGTACCCAAAAATACTTGACTGATGCTCTCGAACAGCATCTGGTTCCAATCACCCCTAGATTTGGTCCACAGTTTTGTCTGATGCACGATCATGCATGCTAGAGTAGTTTGAGAATATCTTCAAGATTTTAATATTCCAGCTTCGGATTAACCACACAGAAATCTGGATTTGAATTCAATAGAACATGTGTAGGAAATATTGAAAAGATGCATTCGCGACCGAAATCCACCTCCAAGCAGTCTTGATCAACTGAAAACTTCAGTGAAAGAAGTGTTAAAACAAAACCTTCAAAAGTTAATTAGTGGAATGGACAAACGACTCCAGGTTGTCATATGCGCTAGAGGAGACTATACCAAGTATTGCATACAATTATGGGAAAGAACCGTCACCCGCTTCCATTTTTTTTAAATTTTTCTTCTGAAAAATAAAAATTATTTTATAATCAGTTTTCAGACCTTGAATTGTTAAATTTGGTTTATCTTTTTTTTTGTTGATAATACTGTTGCAGTTAAGCATTTTTTCGACTTGCTAAACAATAACAAAACACAAAAAAATGCACCAAAGAATTTTAAAGCCTTTTAAAATAAGATGCAGGGGTATAACTTCAGACGAAAAATGTGTGCGTTAATTTTGAGCAGGAGTGTATTTGTTTTTTAGTTGTTTGATGATGATCTTTTTAATTGTTTATAAACATATTGCCTTTTTTGTTTGCTTTTATTTATTAAAGTTTCTTTTAATGAAAACTCATTTTTTTAATATATGACATTATGTTTCAAAAATAAAAATCAAAAGATATCGCAGTTTAAAAAGCTGCGAGACAATCAAAACGGGGCTATTTTCTTATCACTTTATCAAAACAGTGTTATTTTTCATATAAAAATTATTATTTTACTTTAAAAAGGGACTATATTTCACTAAAATATAGAATTTTTTTTTTTTTCAAAACAGACCAAAAAAATTATGCAACTTATACATTAAAACGGTTCAAAATGTAGGTACGTCTTTGTGCCGACGGGTGTGCTACTATTTTCAGTAGTCTTAGCCTTGTTTTCCGATCTCTAAATATTATTTTTCATTTATGTCATAGCTTCTAAATTTATGTCCATGTATTTTAATAGAAAAAATTTTATATTTTGATTAAAGGTGCAAACTCGAGGCGTCAACTTTGAAGGGCTGCAGAGATGGCATTTTATTTTTTGTTTTTACTTAAAAAAAAAATTGTATCAATACTTCATAATTACAATTATATTATATACATATAGCTTTTCGAGTTTTAACAAATACTTTCAGTTTTTATACAAAAAATATTAAAAAAAACAGTCGTTCAGATGGATTTCCCCCATTATATAAACCTAAGATTTATTATATGGTTCAAAAAAAGTTTTTTGACGTGATAACGTTTTATAAATCGATGAACCATGGCAGCCATCACAAAAAAGTGACGCCATTTTCTAGCGTTCCACTCTCGCACTTTAGCAGTGCGGCACAAAATTTAAATTCAAAATTAAAAATAAACTATTAGAGATACAAAAATCTCCTAAAGCTTATTTGAAAGATAATAATCTAAAGCCTAATCCAAATGAAGGATTTTTAAAAATTCCTTCATTTAATAGGGTAAACAGGGGTAAAACGGAAAGATGAAATTTGGGCTAAAATCTAAACGCGTGGTCGTAGAGAGTTGAATCTTTTTGTTATAGATAGAGGAGACTGATTTAAGGATAATTGCATTTAAGAAAAAATTCTAAAAAATTCTGGAACTCCGCTATAACGTTTTGTTTGAACGTTGATCAGGTGTTGTGGGTATGACAAAATGTTGATTATGGGTAGGGGAATTTTTTTTTTGACAATTCTAAAGGTGCCAGGTAAAAGATGAAGGAAAAAAAAATTATGCGTCTCATACGGATTTTTTTCCAACACTTTGCGTTTCGAAATATGAATTTTTGAAAAATACCTACTTTTTTAGGGGTATTTTTGGGTAGTTTTTGATTATTAGCTTTTTTTTGGTGCGTTCAAAAGGGCTGATAAATGCGAATAAATGTGCAAAAAATTAGAATCGTTAAAAGAGTTTTGACTGAATACGGAGAAAAATAAGTTTTTAAAAAACAGGTTTTTTGGCCGTTTTTAACCGATTTTCATCGTTTTTTATATTTACCTTTTTTTTAATAGATAGAGGAATATTATACAGGGTGTCCCACAGTCACCGCTCCAAATGAAAACCATGGATTCCTGAGGTCATTTTAGGTCGAAAAACTTAAGAGGTAATTTTCTCGTTTTCGTCCCGTTTTCGAGTTACCACGGTTTTTATGATTTTTGCTCTCTTGTCCTTTAACTGGGCTTATCTTTGCCAAACTAAGTATGATTTGAAAGATTTTTTTTACAACCAATCAAGAATTAATTACAGTTTAAGTTTGTTTCAAAGCTTTTTTTCTGCGGACAACTGTTTTTCCACAATTTTGCATCAAACACAATTTTCTTCGTTTTTTAAATTGTTTTTTACACTTTCATATCATTTAAGTCAAAAAAACACGTTAATGAGTATTAATTTTTTGTCCTTCTTATTAAAGCTCAGTTTATTTTCATAAAAAAAAAAAAATAAGTTTTATTTCATAAAAAAGGCTACTGAAAGTAATTAAAAAATAAATTGCACGACTGGGGTCGCACGTACTTGCTCTTATGGTAAAAGTTACTCTAATGTTAAAGTTTAAAATTTGATATTTTCACGGAATTTCGTTAGTGGTGCAAAAAAAATAAAATCTGTTTTTATAAATAATTCAATGCCATTTTAAATGATCTTTTACAAAAAACTAAGTATGCCATTTTATTTCTTGTATAAAAAGGAATTTTCAGAAAAAAATTTTCGAAAATCGTTAGAGCCGTTTTTTAAAAAAATAATTTTTTATATATAAAAAATTTCTAACATTTTTCAAAAAAAAAGTTGATATGCAATTTTGAATAAATAATTAATTTACACATAAAAACAAAATTTCAAATTTTTTCACCAACTCGTTTCCAAAAAATTGATTTTTCAAAAAAAAATTTTGAAATATTTTTTAAAAATCCAAAAATGTGTTTTTTGAAAAATTAAAAATTTTTTTAAATAATGATTGTTTAAATGTTTCTGTATTAAAAATTTGGTCGAAATCTGTTTTGTCGTTTTTGAGAAATTCATAAATCCAAAAAACCGTTCTATGGCAGGTACCGTTAATAACGGTACAAAAAATATTTTTTTTATTATCAAAGGAGGCTCTTATCTGTAACAGTAAGCAAAAAAATTTTAATCAAAATCGTTAGAGCCGTTTTTGAAATAAATCAACTTTTCTGTTTCCGTTATATGACAGGTACCGTTAGTTTTCGTCCTAAAAAAAAAACTTCAATTTCTCCTCTAGGGAATCACCCAAAACTGTTAACTACCAAGTTTGAAGAAAATCGCTTCAGTAGTTTAGGCTGTAGCTCAAGGTTCTTACAGACAGACAGACAGACAGACAGACAGACAGACAGACAGAATTGCCGGACCCACTTTTTTGGCATTCTCCATCATCGTAATGTCATGTAAAATTGTTATCTCGAGTTCGATTTTTTTTACGAATCCTAAACTTGCCCTATAGTACCTATATCGCAAGTAAAAATAAACAAACTGAGTACATAAAAAAAAAACAATTTTTAAATACAAATTAATTAATTAAAAACTTTTTCTAAGCTGTTGTGATTAAGAAAAGAACAAACAGATAAAGCTCAGAAAAAGTTTTAATTCATTTAAATTAATTTTGTATTTAAAAATTATTTTTTTTTAAATTCACTCAGTTTGTTTATTTTTAAGGTTGTTAGGGAAAAAATTCATTTAATAGCATGAGAACATAAAAATAAATGTTTTTTTTGATTTTTTTGAGAAATTTAATCGAGTTTAAAAAATTCTAGCTCTTTTTGTAGATGTCTCATAGACTTGATCTATATATATTCTTTTAGCTAAGACAATAAGCTTTCAGATGGTGTAAAAATTTTTATAGATGGATTTAATAGCGTGAGAAGATAAATTTACATGTTTTCTTTGCTGTTTTTGATGAAAATGATTGTTTTAAATAAATTATTTTAATACTTTTTGCTCATTGTAAAAATTTAAAAATGGTTTTATTAGTTAGAAAAAATATTTGGCTATTTAATGGTATAATTTTTGTTGTGAGCTTTTAAAATAAAAAAATTAATATTATGAGACAAGAAAAAAGGTATTTTTTTAACTTTTTTTGTAAATTATGATTGTTTGAAATAAATAAACCCTTCAAATGGCTCATTTTAAAAGCACACAACCTGTTTTCTTACGATGTTATCACGTAAAATCATCGTCCGTAAACCGGCTTTACAGACAACCTCTTTTTTTTTCGTTCGTGAATGTCATCGCTTAAAAAACCAAAATTGAAATACTGTTAGACAATAACGTTTCCAATGTGAATTAAATGTTTATAAAAATAAAAACCAAGTATTCAGCGAATCAATTTATTAAATTATTTGGTATGTAAGCCAATGCACATTTTTTTTTACACAAACCAAATGTTACGTATACGCCACCTTATCCACTTCAATTCTTTATCGATCTCTAAGGTTGAGATGTTACATGAAAGCAAATAACATACAAATTATTTCCATATCAATGCCAAAGAGTGTAATCTTTTATTTCAAACTTCATCGGTTAGTAAACGAATTTCGGATTCCATTACTTCCAAGAGATACATGAGTTTTCGTTAGCTTTCTTAATATTTTTTTTTTTTTTTTGTCAAGGAAAAATACCTCAGAGATGTCTGTGAAATAAATAGATTTTCCTAAAATAGGTACATAGATAGCAAAAATCGTTAATTTCGGCCCAAATCGTTAATGCTGAGGTTCAGGATACACGGGTCGTTTGAACGCGACACTACTCGAAGTGTCTTGCACTCCATATGTTTTGATGCAGAAATGTTCCTTGGGGTCTAAATAGTAAGAAAAAAGCTTTTTTAAAATTTTCTATCGAGCTATTCGTTTTTTATGAGCTTAATAAGTTATGAAAAAACGTACTTTTACGTACTTTTTCACACGTTTTTGTTAATAACTCTGTTAATAATAATGGTAGAAACTCAAATAATGGCTCTATTTTTAGAAGAAATATGCCTCTTTTTACCGGCATTTCAATCAAATTAGTGGCATTTTTAGATCTTCAGATATTCGAATCTAAGTCCGTTCATTTTTTCTGCCCAATTCGATTTCACTAATCAAAAAGTTTTTTTTTATAGAAGTCAGGGTATACTTTTCTAATGGTTTTTCGTATGCTGAACTCGAATCCGAAGTCAAAAAAATTCCATCACATCAAGTTTTTGAGATATTACCGTTAGAAAATCAAAAATACCCTTTTTTAACAGTTTTTGAGGTTATGTCATCTTGCGTGATAATTTTTTATAATTATATTTGTAGCGGTTTCTTAAAGAACTAAGTTTCTTCTTTTAAAATCCGTTTAAATCATTTCGATATCGCTTTTCTTCTCCGAGAAATCTTAAAATCAATTCAACATGTTTGGTGAATATTCTCTATGAAAAAAAATCTTATGTTCGTTTGGGTTTCATGGCAAATCGCTAAAAAATTTTGCATTCCTTTAAGTTTTTTGGTTAGTCAAAAATTTTCTTACCCATAAACTAACCAAAAAACTTAAAGGAATGCAAAAATTTTTAGCGATTTGCCATGAAACCCAAACGAACATAAGATTTTTTTTCATAGAGAATATTCACCAAACATGTTGAATTGATTTTAAGATTTCTCGGAGAAGAAAAGCGATATCGAAATGATTTAAACGGATTTTAAAAGAAGAAACTTAGTTCTTTAAGAAACCGCTACAAATATAATTATAAAAAATTATCACGCAAGATGACATAACCTCAAAAACTGTTAAAAAAGGGTATTTTTGATTTTCTAACGGTAATATCTCAAAAACTTGATGTGATGGAATTTTTTTGACTTCGGATTCGAGTTCAGCATACGAAAAACCATTAGAAAAGTATACCCTGACTTCTATAAAAAAAAACTTTTTGATTAGTGAAATCGAATTGGGCAGAAAAAATGAACGGACTTAGATTCGAATATCTGAAGATCTAAAAATGCCACTAATTTGATTGAAATGCCGGTAAAAAGAGGCATATTTCTTCTAAAAATAGAGCCATTATTTGAGTTTCTACCATTATTATTAACAGAGTTATTAACAAAAACGTGTGAAAAAGTACGTAAAAGTACGTTTTTTCATAACTTATTAAGCTCATAAAAAACGAATAGCTCGATAGAAAATTTTAAAAAAGCTTTTTTCTTACTATTTAGACCCCAAGGAACATTTCTGCATCAAAACATATGGAGTGCAAGACACTTCGAGTAGTGTCGCGTTCAAACGACCCGTGGATATTAATAGTTTATAATACAGACAGATATTTTCTCGTGAAATTTGTCTTAAACTTCTTTGGGCCATGTTTTATTTATGAAATCCTTTGCTCCCAAATAACGCAAATTCAAAGGAAAAATAAAATAAAATAGTAGATAAAATCGAACTGTTTCCAAAACAAAATAAGTTACCACAGCTGTAACCATTAATTGCTTTAACAAAACCTTAGAAATTTTCATCTACTGAACTGTTATGTTATATTTAACCATAGTTTCATAATTTTTCATGCAAAAGCCATCAATATTGATATTGTTTGAAAGTTTAGAAGAGGTATATTTTTTTTCACGTCTATTTGACTATTATAATATTAGTCCAAGCGGCGACCGTTCGCGTCGACTTAGGTCATAAGGTAAGAGGTTAAAATTGGTGTCAAATAAAAGATAAGTTGATACTGAACATGAAAAAATAGGAACTTCTATGTGGCAACCCTATTTTAAAGGAAAAATTGTCACATGACTAATAAATTTATATTTTTGTTCTTTGGCCAGATAAAAAAATATTTGAAATGCCAAACGAAAGTCATTATATTAAAAAAAAAAATACAGTAAATAAAATAATATAAAGAATGTAAACCTACAAATATGGCAACCCTATTCAAATGAAAACAACATGGAAAAAAATGTCTTTGAACAAAAAAATACTTTATACATTTTTAAGACATCGATGAAAAAAGCCTGCTTTAATCGGCATAAATACTCTATGATTTGCAAAAATACATTAAATATAGAAAATAATATGCATTTTTTATTAAATTAGCACTGATATTTTAGGTTTACCATCAAAATAAAATTTATGAAGTAGTTCCATACTTCCTACACAGAGAAAAATAGACCACATAAAATAGAACAAAAACAATAAGATTTCTCTATGGTTTTCATCCAAGAAGAAAACCTTATTAAAACAATCGGGTTTTCCTTATTGTTTTAAAATCTGCACTTGTAGGGTTTTGAAAAAAAAAAAAAAAAAAAAAAAAAACCACGACCAGGCCGGAATCGAGCTGGAGACTTCAAATCATTAGTCGCCCACCTTACCACCTGAACCAAGCTGCCATGAAAATATTGATCGCGATTTTTGTTCTAGTGCTAAGTTGCAAAAAAAAATCAACTTTTCAGTCAAATTTTAATAAGATTTTCTCTATAAAAATAATGAGAAATCTCCTTAAAAAAACCTTATTAATCGTTGATTTTAATAAGATTTCCTTATGAAATGTATGGACGGTAAAACAATATGGCAATCTGTTAGTTTTGAGCGGGTCATATTTTTCTCTGTGTAAATTTTATTTTGACTGTTTTTAGTTTGAAAATGAAATATGTATTTTGAGCTTCATTTTTGTTAATTTTTTTTATTTACTTATGTCCATTATAAAGTTTTTATTTTTATAAATAAATTAAATACAAAATTAATATGTTTAAAAAAAGATTTAAGTAAAAAATTTAAAAAAAATAAATACTTGAATTTTTTTCTGGAAAAAAGGGGATTTTTTTACGAAAAAGGGGAAAAATAAACGTTTTGGTGTTAAAAAAAGGGGATTTTTATTTTGAAAACCTGGGAACCCTGGGTGCCACTTCTCAATAGCAGACAAGCACTCGGCACTTTGGCTTAAAAAGTAGTGATTTTAGTGTTTTTTAGCATTTGCTTAGGGTTGCCGACTACTTGTCTGTATTTGAGAGGTGGCACCCAACATTTTCCACCAATTTCGATATTTTTAATGATTTAAATCAATAAACTTGTATGTACTATACATTTCTACATTATACCGAACTAAACCGAAATGCAATTACATGACTCAACAATCTTTTATTGTTTTACAAACAAATAAATTAAGATTTTTTGAATTCTGAACCATGAATAACTTTTTCTTGCAGGCATCAATTTGATGAGAACTATTTGGCTATTTATTTTTAATGATGTTTCTTATGATTTTTAGTTTTTTTTTTAGAAAATTCTTGCTAAATTTACTAGATATCTTGACGGGTCCTTGAACCCTCGTTAATACTACCTTCAAATTTTACTTAAGAATACCTGTACTATATTTGTAAACTATAAATGAGTACAAATATTCAAAGAAAATTCACTTACCTATCATAAAAAAAAAAAAACAAAAACCTCTTCAGCAAAATCATATATAAAAAACAAAAATATTTATGTGTCATCTAATGCACTCCAACCGGCTTCTTAAGTATCAATGTTTTAAAATGTAATTTAAAATTGGTCGGTGTGCTGCCTGGAAAAATAATCATTGTTATCATCATTTTATCGATGAAATATTTATCACTTTTTTTTGATGAGCATACAATATCAATATCAAATCGATTTTCATCCAGTTGATTGTGAGTCTTTCGTTGTAAGACATCTTTAAACAAAAATTCGCAATAAAGATAAAATTGATTTTAGTTAATAAAAAAAAGAAAACTCAAAGAAGAAGAAAAAAGGATAAGAAAGTGAAATTGGAAAATCGATAACAATTCGATCGATTCATAATGAACAATTTCGATTACGACGAAGATGATATTTATCTTCGAAAACGGTACTATCTCAATTGAAGTTCTTCAATCCTTGTCTTTTGTTTGAAAAAAATTTTATTTTTCATATCGAACTAGAAAACAAAAAGAAAAACCACCTTTATGGGACTCCTTTCAGGACCCTCCACCAAAAAAAGCCACTGGCTCAGCTGCCAGTTGGAATAAACTCACATTATTGCTGCAGGTTTTTAAAGTTCTCGTCTACATTTTGGTGTTTGGAATAGTTCTAGGCTCAGCTGTGATATCGAAACTCAGCTATTTGCTGATGGTGGCACAAATACCTTCGGGCTCTAAAGTGAAATATTGTGATATCAGACGTGAGTATTGTGGTGTTGGTTAGGGTGGGTAGGGTGTGACAATTTGGTTTCAAGCTATAAGAACCACAAACAGCCTCTGTCTACCACTATGATGTGTGGTGTATGTCAGCTTGAGGCTGTGCGTGAAAAAGCAACATGGTGGAAATGCGTGATGTTACAATTTTTGTATGTCTGTTTCTATTGTTTGAAATTTTTGTCTCTCCTCTCGCACTCTCTCTTTGGTGTGTTTATTTTAGATCCAAAAAGAGAACTTTATGCACGAATACCCGATGAACAGCAAATCGCCTGGATTTGGGCGTTGATATTCGCTTTTTCTGCACCGGAAGTGTTTACATTCTTTCGTTCGTTAAGAATTTGCGTGTTTAAAGATGTAAAAGCACCAACATGGCTGGAAGTGTATTTGGTAAGAGAAGAGCACGAAATAGAATTTCTTTTTTTTTTTGTGGTTTCTTTAATGTGGTTTGTGTTTTTTTAAAATTGAATTTTTCGCCAGGTTGTTGGAATGGAATTGCTTCATGTTGTTGGTTTGGCTGTGTTTACATTCGTTGCACTACCAGCAATGGATTCTTGCAAAGCTCTGATGGTAACTAATGCTGTTTGTTTAGTTCCAGCAATTTTGTGTAAGTAAATAACCTGCAAGTGCAATTTATGTTGGCAAAAAATGGAATGGAAAGACAAAATGAAAAGGAAACGTGTAAGGTTGCTTGTTCTTTTCCTTACTTTGTTTGTTTGTTTGTTTGCATTTTTGTTTGTCTTTATTTGAATCACTTTATGAAGTACCTGCTTGAAATAATGAATTGGTTTGTTTAATGTTAGTTATTGATTGTTGTTTCTATCAAATAAAAGGGGGAAATGTTCTATTAAATTCAAAACTAAGTGAAGCATATTTCATATTAAAAGTATTTTTAATGATCCAACATTGTGATTTAAAAAAAATTTAATATAATATAATTAGTATAATTTTCTAAATTTATTTCTGGTTTCAGAAAATTTCTATCACGTACAAAATCTATTTTTAAAAAATATGAGGAATTTTAAAAATAGATCTCATCAAGATATTGTTAACTTAAAATGTTAATTAAAATGCGTGCTTGCTTCTATGGGAAATATTGTTTAAAATACTAAAATATATTAAAAAATTATAAAGGAATTTTTTTTGCGTTATTTTATACCTAAGATTTTTTTAAACTTTAAAAATACTATAAAATTTGTTTTTAAAAATAGAAATTCATATCTTTAAGAGATAATAACACCTTTTATGCACGAAATCGAGAACAAAAAATTAAAATTTTCCTTTAAGAAGAAACTCAGTGATGTATCATAGGAATTTTTGATTTATGAGAGTTTGAAAAAAATTTAATTTTTCGAAAAAAAAATTGTTGAAAAAAAGACCCAAAAATTCTTTAATTATAATATATCGAAAAAACTCTACGTAATTCAATGGAGAACAGTATTATCGGGCTACACAAAGCCTCCGATCAGCCCAAAATATAGGGGTTAATTTTACAAAAGGATTTTGAGATTTTTTTTTATTGTAACTCATTAACCTACTTCATAAATTTAAAAAAAAAATTGTATTAAGAAATTTAGTTAACAAATAAAAAGCAAATATTTTCGACACATACAAAAAAATATACTACATTGAACAGTTTAAAAAAATCGTAAAAACACACAAAAATATTTTTTATTTTTTTTGAAAATTCAACTTAATATTGAAATTAAAGGTATTAAAAAGTTTTTGTGTAAAATTTTAATTCTCACTTTAATTAAAAATCACTTACGAGAAAGTCAGACATCAAGAAAACATTTCAATGGCAGGTACCGTGAATAACTGCTAAAAAAAATATTTTATTATTTTTTTCAAAAGCATGATCTTCCCTGCCAGAGTAGGTATATGTATGTATTTTATTAATCAAAGTCATTAAAGTATTTTCCGAGTAAAATTCATTTTTACTTGCGATATAGGTACTATAGGGCAAGTTTAGGATTCGTAAAAAAAATCGAACTCGAGATGACAATTTTACATGACATTAAGATAATGGAGAATGCCAAAAAAGTGGGTCCGGCAATTCTGTCTGTCTGTCTGTCTGTCTGCTCAAGTAGCACAAAAGTCTAAAATACACCAAAATATTTGGAGTATTTTTTGCACTTTCGTGATATGCATTTTGAATATAAAAAATATACCATTTTCTCGTATATAATAAACTCCGCTGGTTAAAAAATTAAACCGATTTTGGTATATAAATAGAGCTAGTGGTATAAAAAATGAACTGGTTTTTGGTAAAAAATTATTCCTCTGAAATTGAAAAATACACAATAAATCTATGGATAAAATACACCATTTAAATTATTCTGATTTATAATTTGAACCAAAGTTTATTTTTTAACCTTAAATAGTTTGATGAATGAAAATGTACACTATTTCTTATGAAATAAATGAAAATAAATTATTCTCTATCACAATACAATTAACTAATGATTAAATATGAATTTGAGTGCCTAATTTAAGAACGAAACAAATTCCATCTACTAATTTTAGATACTACTCCGTCTAAAAATCGAGCGCCTCAAAAATTTCAATGAATTAATGATTTTTTTTTCGATTTTAAGAATCAGTTTTTCAAAAATAATAATTTTTTTGTTGTTTTTACATTTTTTTCAGAAGCGTTCTCTTATTATAATATAAACGAATCGAAAAGAAGTAAGAATGCGGGATAATTAGGCCGATATAGTACTATTATAGTAAAATAATTAATCGCTGTCTTCATTATATAAATGGCGGCCATGAAAAAATATGACGTCTCCCACTTATGCAGTCTGGTGAATTTTATGTCCACAGGGTGTACTTCCTACACCAAAGAGAGTGTACAAAATATACCGTTTCGGTTCATTTGAGAATCGAATAATTTTATGCACCAATAATGGTGTATTAAAAAAACAATTGAATATCGGCGTATTTTTTGCACGGAATCTTAAAAGAAATGTTGAAATTTTGCACAGAAAAGATGATGGTATAATTTTTATACCATCTTTTTTGATAAAAACACCATTTTATTCAAATTTCTCAATTTTACACCAAAATTAATGAATTTACACCAATTTATACACCAGTGTGCTACTTGAGCTGTGTGTACCTCGAGCTACCACCTAAACTAATGGAGCGATTTCCTTCAAACTTGGGAGTTAACAGTTTTGGGTAATTCCCTAGAGGACAAAATGAAATTTTTTTTAGGACCAAAAGGTACCGTTAACCTTTCATATAACGGAAATAGAAAAGTAAATTTTTTTCAAAAACGGCTCTAACGATTTTGACTAAAATTTTTGTGTGTAGTGTAACACATAAAAGCTTCCTTTGGAAATAAAACAAATATTTTTTTAACCATTATTAACGGTACCTGCCATAGAATGGTTTTTTTGATTTATGAATTTCTCGTAAACGACAAAACATATTTCGACCAAAATGTTTGTACAGAAACGTTTAAACTATCGTTATTTAAAAAAATTTTAAATTTTTCAAAAAACACATTTTTGAATTTTTAAAAAAATATTTCAAAATTTTTTTTTGAAAAATCAATTTTTTGGAAATGGGTAGGTAAAAAATTTTGAAATTCCGTTTTTAAGTGCAAATTATTTATTTCTTCAAAATGGCATACGAACTTTTTTTTTGAAAAATGTTAGAAATTTTTTATAAGAAATTATTTTTTTAAAAAAAACGGCTCTAACGATTTTCGAAAAATTTTTACTAAAAATTCCTTTTTATACAAGTTTTTTGTAAAAGATCATTTAAAACGGTATTTAATTATTTATAAAAAAAGATTTTTTTTTTTCACTTATGAAATTCCGTGAAAATATCATATACCTTATTTTTTTCAATGAAAAGCTTTAACATTAGAGTAACTTTTACCATAAGAGCAAGTACGTGCGACCCCAGTCGTGCAATTAATTTTAATTTTGGTCGTAGGTACACAGAGAAAAATATGACCCGCTAAAAACTAACAGATTGCCATATTGTTTTACCTTCCATACATTTCATAAGGAAATCTTATTAAAATCAACGATTAATAAGGTTTTTTTAAGGAGATTTCTTATTATTTTTATAGAGAAAATCTTATTAAAATTTGACTGAAAAGTTGTTTTTTTTTGCAACTTAGCACTAGAACAAAAATCGCGATCAATATTTTCATGGCAGGTTGGTCCAGGTGGTAAGGTGGGCGACTAATGATTTGAAGTCTCCAGTTCGATTCCCAGCCTGGTCATCGTTTTTTTTATTTTTTTGCAGATTTTAAAACAATAAGGAAAACCCCATTGTTTTAATAAGGTTTCCTTCTTGGATGAAAACCATAGAGAAATCTTATTGTTTTTGTTCTATTTTATGTGGTCTATTTTTCTCTGTGTATTTAAAATAAAACTGAAAAAGCTGTTCTCAACTGAAATTAAATAACCAACTCTCGATTGGCCTTCTTGTGCTACATCCAATTGCTTAAACCTTCCCATTACCAAATTAACTATCAGAATAATCATGAATGAAATAATTTGCACTGAAACTGTCCCAAAGAAAAAAAAAAGTTACGCATACGCCACAGTGAACCTCCAATTTAATAACTAATTAAAAAGTGAAATAAGATGAATTTTCTTGACCATTCACTGAGTGTTAAAAATATATATTTTTATAGTCCAAGTTTAATAGCATATAAAAAAAAACCTAGAATCCATTCGGGAAAAAATCATAGAATAAAAGGACTGAAAGATCGAATATTTTTTTGAAAAAAAAAAACTGTGCCAAAGATCAAACCTAACGAGTTTAATGCACGATGTGATGTAAGAAGTTACTGTAATGCCTGAGAGATTTCAATTTTCAAAAAAAGTCATTGTGTTAGTTTTTACATTTTATAATTTCTTTTAAATTAGACAGTAGACACTCATTTAGATACTATTACTATTTAAGAATCATGATTGTTATCAAATCGAATGTTGTCCTTATTCTCTTGAAGCACCCTCTCCGACGATTTTTTTTTTTTTTTTGGTATATCAGAGCTTTCCTTTGATTTTGTATTTTAGTTTCAATCCAAATAACTCTTCCCAAGTTTCCAAAAAGAATTTCGTACAAATTTTATTAACCGTCAACTTTTGTCCTTAATTTGCAATAAAAATCTTCTTATCTGTCTAAATACCATAACAACTACCGACGCCCATTCAAATGAGAAAAGTATATTTACACTTGCTATTCCCCAAACTAATTGCTCATAAAAACCACTTAAATTTTAATAATTCTATCCTTTCTCCAATTAATTACACCACTAATTCTAGAATTGTTTTATTCAAATAGGCACAACCCAATCTTAATTGCTCCTAGTATAGCTCCCATTATTTCAAATTATCTCAAACATTTTTAAACTTTCCTATATCCTATTCATACCAATGTTCGTTTTCATAAAATAGGCTTCCTCGGTGGACCGAAATGCTACTGGAAATCCATAATTAAATCATCCCTTAGCCTTCTAGCGCTATTTTGTCAGGTAACAGCTCTCATAATCTGGCCAGCCATTGACAACAAATTAGCCATTCAAATCCTTTCGCTGCCTTTGCTGCTCATCTCGTTACGATGGTGGGAGAATTATATCGACCGTTTTTCCTTCATTGGTATGTAAAAGTATGGGTTTTTTGTATATACCTTAAAGCTTAAAAGTATGTAAACATAAAATTTACATTTTCCATTATATCCTTCCACCAGTCATATTTAAGTAATTAAAACAATCCTTCTCTATATATAGCTTATCTGACGAAAACCATTCGAAGGACGAAATCACGTTACAATACCTACTTGTTTTTGTCCCCGCTTAAATGTATCCTCTTTGCGCTAAGTGCGTTCGTGCTTGATGGCCGAAAATTCACGACATATTTTACAGAATTTCTCACTGGTTTGAGTCTACATGATATATCCATCAATCAGGTAAGTGATGGTAATGTGTTCCTTATTTGACATATTATTTGATGTATTTCCTCCTGATGCATTCTGACGAATATATCAAGGAACCGTTTTGTTAATACCCTCTCCATCATATTTCACAGAGTTCGGCCATTTACTCAGATGTTCATCAAAGTCGTCCGACATCGTTGTCGTCCAGCTCAACGACAACAACGACATTACTGCCATTGACATCAACACTAATGACTCCATCATCATCATCATCGTTGGAAGATGAATTTGTTGTCCAATCAAATTCATATGTTATCGTTTACACGCTCATAATTCAAATTGTTTCGTCATACCTTTGTTATATTTTTGCCAAGTTTGCGTGTAAAGTCAAAATTCAGGAATTTAGCTTCTCGATGTCGGTTAGTGTTGTCGGACCGGTGTCGTTGGCAGTTCTTGTCATTGTTGCCAGTGCTAGGGAGGCAGATGTGTGTGCATTTCATGACTATATACCGGACTATTTGGCATTTCGTAGCTTGCCTATTTATCGGTTTAGTGAGTATCTGGAGAAGGATTTCGTTTGGTTGGGTTTGCTGTGGTGGGCTTCACAGCTTTGGGTAACTTATCATATTTGGTATCCGAGGAATGATAAGAATGCTCCGACGGAGAAGTTATTTGTGTGTCCATGGTATTGTGGATTGTTGGTCGAGCAGTGTATTACTATGAATCGAAGGAGAATCGATTGGAATGAAGAGTGTGCGACTTTGAAGGTGAGATATTGTTTTGTTTTATTCGCACAATATACATAATATGTTGTATGCTACACTTTTGGGAATTCGGCCGGCTTTTGAAACATTGTGATGTGAAATTTATCGGTCCATATAAGTCTGCTGATTTTAAAAGACCATCTTCCTTAAAAAAGAGTCAGAAACATACAACGCTTCCACCAATATCTCTTTTTCCAAATTATGATTAGTAGCTTAGAAGTTATAAGGGTGCATACATATTATGTACAGTACATACATTAGAGAATTTATGATTATGAAAAGTTCAAACAAGTTCAAGTTCAAACACATTGGAAACCCTTCGAATTCGAAAAAAAAAGTGGGTTCCTCAAGTCTGTCTGTTAGTCGGTCTATCTGTATAAAGAGCTTCAGTATAAACGGACGGACCAATTAGCTTGGATGACTCTCAAAGGTGTTTTTGTAATTTTAATTTTTTTGGGTCTAAAATAGCGTCTAACACATTTTGGAAATCTTTAATTATCTCGAAAACGGCTTCAACCATTTTTCTAAAAAAAAAAAATAATATTAATTTTTAAACAAGGTCTAGAAGATAGTAATTTTTCTTCTTTTTTTAACCATTATTATTAATGGAAGATGCTATTCATAGATCTGTTTTTTTTTTTTTTTTTAATCAAAATTTCTCCCAACGACTGAATCAATTTCAAGGAATTTTTACAATTTTGAAAAATATAATTTTTGGATTTTTTTATTTTTTTTTGAAAAAAAAAATCAAACTTTCGATTAAAATTTTTCGAAATTGTGGTTTTAGGTGTTGACTAGTTGTTGCTTCGAAATTAATTTAATTTTTATTTAAGATGTGGTTTATTTCCTTTGAAGAACGAATTGTACGATCTTTTAATCTATTTTTTTTTTTTTTTTTAATGTTTGTTTTTTATTTCAAGTAACTTTAATTTAATTATAGCTATTTAATGATTAAAAACCTCTTTAAATAATAGTCGATCAACTTTGATCTTAAAATTATCTTTTTCAATGCAAAATTATTCCAAAAAATAACAAAATCTAAGTTTTTTCGATGATAAGTTGGTTTATTAAATCAGTTCAACATGAATTTCTGCAGAGCAGTTTTATTTAAAATCAAGAGCCAAGATTACACAATCCCTAAATTGTGCTAGAATGCCAATCAACAGGCTGAACCTCTGAGCTAAATTAAACAGCTCAAAATCATAGCCGTAGCTAGGATTTCATTTCGGGGGGGGTTAGCTCAGACCAAATAAAATTTTTTTTACGAATGACAATACTTTGTATCAACTATACCTAATATGTACCTAACTGCAGTCGATTCTTAATCCCACTAAAGCAAATGGTCATTAGAACTGTGTCGAAGCGAAAAACTTTACAATATCCTTTTTAAGTATTTTTTAGGAGAGGAATTCGTAGTTAAAAGTTTAAAATAGCTCTGCTTACCGTTATCGAATTTAAATTGCGAGCGTTAGCGAGCAAAAAAATTTTTTTGAAGAAACAAATTTTTACCATTCTTAGACTTTATACAAAATATTATTTCGTACAATTTTATATATAAAACATTGAAAAATGGACTTTTTTCGCACTGAAATTTTGTAGTAGGAAATTTTTAGGTACATTCTATCTATTGAGTTCTAAATTAAATTGGCAATATTTAAAAACAAAAATTTTAGGGCCAGTTGTACAAATTTTTAATCCGCCTCGCAACAACTTTTATGTTCTGAAATCACTGTTAATGTTCCGGTTTAGCACTGGTGCAAGGTCCACATATCGCCGCCGGCGTATAGCAAAATTGTTCTAAATCCACTTGTTACCGAAAATGAGTTAATGATGCAGTTTTACTAATTTGAGTGTGCTCTTTCCGAATTTAAAAACCGTTTTTGTCGAAAAAATTTCATTCCACACATAATATAATTTAATGGGACATAGAACAATAAAAACAGTGAAGTCCCATCATATTTTGTTCTAAGTCCACTTTTTATTTAAGGAAAAAACGTACTTGTATAAGAATTGTTCTATGTCCAATGTTGGGGTTTTTTGTTTCAAAAAATATTTAAAAATAGTATGCACCTACTAATGAGGTAAACTTGTATATTTTATTAAAGAGAGAAGAACAAATTTTATTTAAAACATAACTTGAAGTCAAACGAGCAAAAAATTGTCACTTAAACCAATTTGAAACTTAAAAATCGTCCAATGTAAAATTTGCTTTTTGTGACTTAGTACAATTTTCCTTTACGGCGACACGATATGTAAAAACAGCCACATCCATGGTTGAACCGAAGTGTTAAATTCCTGATCCGTGACTGAACCATGTTTATACAACTGGCCCTTAAATAATCCAAGTTGTTTGGCATGAGCTAGTTGTACTTCACTTTTAAATTTAACAATAAACTGAAATTATTTAGTTTTATAATTTGAAACAAAAAAATAACAAAATGTTGTACATAGGTACTACACTCTCTGAAGAAATGGATATATTTATTTTCGCTTATATACTGGATTTAAGCTTCACATAGAACAAAAGTGATGAAAAAATGTCGGAAAGATTTAGGCTAGGCGCACACATGCGATTTTGATCGCCCGATTATTCAGTAGCAAATTCGATGACAAGAATTTCAATGACTGTTCAAATTTTTAATCGCGGGAAGCATGGTGTGTTAACTAGGGTGGTCCTTATTTTACTCTTTTGAGAAAATTGAGTGCGACGCCCCCTAGATCGGTTCCAAATCAGGAAAAAAATACCATATTTTTTTCATATTTTTATCTCTCACCCTTCCTGGCCCTATTTCGATAAGAAGTTACTATAGCAGGAGCGATATTCAGTGTCCAGTATTGGGTAAATTGTGGATGTTTGATCATTTATACATATAAACTTCTTAATCAAATAGGGTCAGTAGGGGTCAGGAATAAAAATTTGAAAAAATTAGGGCATTTTTTTTCCTGATTTGGAACCATTCTAGGGAGCATCCCCAATTTTTTTCCCCTAAGGACCACCCTAGTGTTCACAGGCATTGAAATCCTTGTAATTCATTTTTGCGACTGAATAATCGCGCGACTAAAATCGCATGTGTGCGCCTAGCCATAACGGTGATATTTCTTTGGATTCGAGTTTGGCACACCGAAACCCTTTGAAAAAGTATACTTTATTCTCGGCACCAAAAACCATGCATAAATACTTGTGGTATTTAAAGGGCTCTTAAAAGAGCATTTTAAGGTGTTAACATGGTGCTTAAGAAAATGGGCACAGAAGCAAAAACTCATTTTTTGGAAAATCCCTTACCAAACGTTTTAATGGACCAAAATTTTTTTGTTTTCCCTTATAAAAACTTCATCGACAGCTTCTTTAAAGATACAAAATTGGTAGAGACTTTAAAGAAGATTTTCAGATAGTTAATCAAATCACTAAAATACAAAAACAAACCATTTAGTGCCACACGTATTAGACTTGTTCTTGTTAATAATATATCTTTTGATTTTCTGAAAAAAAATTTCGGGGGGGGGTTAAACCCTTAAAAACCCCCCCCCTAAATACGGCTATGCTCAAAATCCACCACCATAAATACTCGTAAGGACCTTTTCTGTACAGTGAATCCAGACTTTACAATACTCTGTTTCTAAAACGATATTTTATCTGCCCAAATTCTTGTTTAAAATCGATACTACAAATGTGTTCAGTTTCTAGTAGGTACTCGGTTGATAAGTCTTTCGATATGCAAGAGAGGGTAAGCGTTTTTCTTGGTAAGTAAGTTCAACAAAGTCGATTTTCTCTTCGTTTCCCAAAAGAACCACAAGTGAAAATCATGGACTTTTAATCTCTTCGATAGCTCTTAATTTCAACATACAATCTAACTATTTATAGGTGATCGTATGGAGAGACAGAATAATCGTGACTCTGCTACACAGGAAATGCATTTCATGTATCTACTCAAACCCTGAGTCTAGGAAAATCAGGGCTGTAAAAATATCAATTAAAAAAAAACTGCATTTGAAATTAAAATAAAATAATAAAGACTTTTTCAAAAAATCGCTTTTTACAAGTTTAATGCAGAAAAAAATTTAAAAACATACATTTTTATTGACAAATAAACATAGTACATATGTATATTTAAAATGTATATTCAATTCATAGTTATATAATAAATTAGTTGTGTATTCATTCTTCAACTTATATCGATATTTAAAAAACGTATTCCCGACTTAAGAAAAAGTACTGTAGCAAATAAATAAAAAACTACTTAATTATAACTTTGAATTAAATAAAAATTTTAAATATACATACTACGCTTGTTTGTGAATAAAAATGTATGTTTTTAAATTATTTTTCATTAAGAGTGTAAAAAGCGATTTTTTGAAAAAGTCTGAAAAAAATAATTTTCTTTACCAAGCTAAATCTCCAAAATTGTAACAATTAAAAATCTGAAAAATTTTCACATGATAGCTACACTTATAAAGTTTGAGTCTGTAAAGTTTTTAATTTTTTGAGCAAATGGTTTGGCTGGAATTTAAGATTGATTGAACAAGGTCCAAGAAACCCCATGTTATTCCCATAAGAAACTTCAACCGCTTGTCGGCACGGGTTAGAATTAAGTTAGAGACTTGAAACTTGGGAAATATTTTTTTTAGTTTTATTTCCAACCATATAAGATCTGAGGAACATACATATTATAATTATTTTAAAATAACGAGCACCCTTTTGTAAACCTTGCAATTCACATCATGATATGCCATATTTTCTAGTTATGAAAAATTAGCCTTGATTCCGCAGTTTTGGTCAAATTCAACAAAACAATACACCAATTTGTGCCTTAACATATATTCTTTCAGAATATAACCTAACTTTATTTTTTTGTTTATTTTATTGGGCAATAAAAAATGGGTAAAGTTGAAAAAATTAAGGAAAAAATCACTTTTTCAAAATTTATGGGATAAAAACATACACTTAATTTGTTTAAACAATAGACTTATATACATCATTTAAAAGATCTGATAATCGTCTTTCCAAAAACATCTAACATGTTGAGAATTTACAAAAAAAAAAAGACTGAGATATTGATAGATTACATCGTAAGGTCTGTAAAAATGGTTTTTTGTAAATAAATGGAGGGTTCCAAAAATAAAACAAAAGTATTTTTATGCATTATTCGACAATACAAACAGCCTACACTATGTAATTTGTCGGGTGTATTTTCAGTGTCGCACCGCGTAATTATTGCAAATAAAAAAAATTTTAATTAAAAAACAAATTGCAATAAAAACAAAATTAGGTATTAGGTGCATTTGAAAAATATTTTCATTAAAAAAAATTTTATTGAAAACAAAAATATTTTGCATTAAATAAAAATTTAACTGCAAACACAAAATTTTCTCCATTGGAAAAAAAAATTCAATGCAAAATGTGTTCATTAAATATTTTTTTTTTTTTTTCAATATTCGTCGAATTTCTTACACTTAATTTAATTTCCATACCTTAGGTTCAATATTATAGTTGAAATAGCTAATGTATAGTCAAATCTCCAAAATTGTAAGAAATATTCGACGAATATTTAAATACAAATTTTAATGTTTACATTTTGCATTGAATTTTTTTCCAATGCAGAAATTCTTTTATTTGCAATAAAATTTGTTTTAATGCAAAATATTTTTATTTGCAATAAAAATTTACAATAAATATATTTTTTAATGCAAATATTTTTCAGTTACCTATAATAAAAAAAAAATTTTATTTTTTTATTTATTTTTTTAATTTGTAAATGCATTAAAAATAAATTGCACTAAAAATTTACAATAAATATATTTTTTAATGCAAATATTTTTCAGTTATAATAAAAAAAAAATTTTATTTTTTTTATTTATTTTTTTAATTTGTAAATGCATTAAAAATAAATTGCACGACTGGGGTCGCACGTACTTGCTCTTATGGTAAAAGTTACTCTAATGTTAAAGTTTTTCATTGAACAAAATAAGGGAAAATTCAAAATTTGATATTTTCACGGAATTTCGTTAGTGGTGCAAAAAAAGTAAAATCTGTTTTTATAAAAAATTAAATGCCGTTTTAAATGATCTTTTACAAAAACTAAGTATGCCATTTTTTTTCTAGTATAAAAAGGAATTTTTAGAAAAAAATTTCGAAAATCGTTAGAGCCGTTTTTTAAAAAATTAATTTTGTATATATAAAAATTTTCTAACATTTTTCAAAAAAAAAGTTGATATGCAATTTTGAATAAATAATTAATTTACACATAAAAACAAAATTTCAAAATTTTTCACCAACTCGTTTCCAAAAAATTGATTTTTCAAAAAAAAATTTTGAAATATTTTTTTAAAAATCCAAAAATGTGTTTTTTGAAAAATAATGATTGTTTAAACGTTTCTGTAATAAAAATTTGGTCGAAATCTGTTTTGTCGTTTATGAGAAATTCATAAATCCAAAAAAACGTTCTATGGCAGGTACCGTTAATAACGGTACATAAAATATTTTTTTATCATCAAAGGAGGCTCTTATTTGTAACAGTAAGCAGAAAAATTTTAATCAAAATCGTTAGAGCCGTTTTTGAAATAAATCAACTTTTCTGTTTCCGTTATATCACAGGTACCGTTAGTTTCGGTCCTAAAAAAAAAACTTCAATTTGTCCTCTAGGGAATCACCCAAAACTGTTAACTACCAAGTTTGAAGAAAATCGCTTCAGTAGTTTAGGCTGTAGCTCGAGGTTCTTACAGACAGACAGACAGACAGAATTGCCGGACCCACTTTTTTGGCATTCTCCATCATCGTGATGTCATGTAAAATTGTTATCTCGAGTTCGAATTTTTTTTACGAATCCTAAACTTGCCCTATAGTAGGTACCTATAAAAGGTACCAAGTAAAAAGGAGTTTTTACAACCCTGCCTAGAATGCATTTAACAATTATAAATAGTTCCGCAAAGAATATAGGAATATAGGAAAAGTGGCATAACATCAACTTCTAAGTTATCCATACAGAACTTCTTCAAATGATAGCAGAATAATTAATTCCAGAGAATTTTTTCTTTAAAATCTTCTTTGTTTTGGTGTAAAGGATAAAAATAAAATTTGAATCTTGAAAAGAACAATTAAATCATAAAAATGTGAATTTTAAGAAATTCTTCAGAATTTCACTAGCAGGCTATAAAAGCTAATGCGAACCATATCATCTTATTGAAAAAGTCATCCCTCCTTGACATGCAGGAGCATTAATAATAAATAATACTGACTCATTTTATGTTTCTAAAAGAAAACTTTATTCTTTCGTAACACAACTGATCCCCCTAAATTCGTCATTCATCTTAGTATAACAAAAAGATAACATCCTTTTATCCATGTTATTATGTATTTTTCTATTTTATCCTTTTTTTTTTTTCAGAATGATACATTTACACCAGTTGCACCTGTGAATATTGATTCGGATATCTTGCCACAAGATACAATACCACAGCTTATTATTTGTGCAACAATGTGGCATGAGACACAAGAAGAAATGATGGAGTTCCTCAAGTCGATTGTACGTTTGGATGAGGATCAATGTGCTCATAGAATGGCAAAAATTCACATTAACAAGGGTAAAGAGGATGAGGAATATTATGAATTGGAAAGTGAGTATATACCTACTTTTATATTGATATAGACGACATAATAATAATATTATATTATACTTGTATGTCTGTTTTATCCCACCCACCAAATCCCTCCTATATCATACATGCACTAAGGGCAAGGGTGAAGGGGGGAGTCTAGCTACCTATCTCCTACAAAACATGATAGAGTTTCCGTTTCAGGGATGTTGTTGTTCATTTGAATAATGGCTTTTTATCCGGTGTGTACGATTACGATGTGCTTGACGAAGCCCAAGAAGTTTTTTTTTTTTTTTTTTTAACGAAAAAAAAAATTATATTGAAATAGATAATGGAAGTAGGTACCCTGTACCTGTACCTGCCTACATTATATTTTTATTCGCTTTGCACGTGATGGATTCCCCATACAATTTATCTCTTATTATTTTATCCTCGAAGCTCATATATATATTTTTTTTTTAAGAAATATAAAAGATTGGTTTGGCATTGAAATGCTTTATTTCATGGATTGCAGAAAGGGTATATACAATGAAACGCGCAATACCCTTCGCATTATTCTTTACAAATAAATAAATAAAGATGGCACTTAACATCAGATAGTATGTGCATCATTACTTTGGGTGTTATTTTTTGTTTTAAATGTTTAATTGTTAACCACACTTTAAGTGCAATTGTTTTATTTATAAACATTTTTTATCAGTATAATAGTGACTGACTTGACATCGAAGTTATTTGTTTTCATTTAACTGACACTTTCGAGTGTTATGCAACGTATCAAAGCTTGGGCGAGTTTATAAATGCACGACTGTGGCAGTGCATTTAGATCCTTTTTCTACGAAATCGTCGTATGTAGGCCTAAAAGAAGTAAGAACAATGTAAAAATATGGCTAAGTTAAAACGATTCACATTGAAATATTAAATCTAATTGAATCATAATTGATTTAAAACTTTATGGTGCTAATTGAGAGAGTTTTCAGAATTTGTTGTTATGTTGGGCGCCATTTAAATTATATTCATTGTTGAATTCTCAATAATTTCAAAACCCTAAAATATAACTACTTTCGATTTACAATTCTATACCACTGTTCATAGATTTTCCAGTTCTTATTATAGAAAGTTATAATTCAGGCAATTAATGTTTTTGTTGAGCGCCATTTTAAAGGAATGGCCTTAGAAATCTGAGAAAGTTCCATTTTAGATTTACGTTATTTATGCACCTACTGTGAACAAGTCTCAATCTTCAATAAAAATAAAATGCACGACTGGGGTCGCACGTACTTGCTCTTGCAGTTCAAAGCACTTTTATGTTAGTCTACTTGTAGATTTTAAAAGCTGGCTCTAAATTTAAAAAAAAATTGATATTGAGGAAGAGCCGACATTTAGGGCATGAAAAATTTTTTTTTTGTTATTTGACTTTTTTGAGAAAAAATAAAAATGCTGTTTTATTGCCACTGCTTTAAATATTACGTATACAAAGTTTAATCAAAATCGTTAGAGCCGTTTTCGAGAAATTCGCAATATCGTATTTTTTTGTATGGGAGGTATACGTTCTAAACGAGATATAAAAAAACAAAAAAAAGCCAAGTTTCAGAATTCTATAAAAATCATCTGTACCAAATTTGAAGAAAATCCGTCCACCCGTTTAGGCTGTGGAAATGTGTACAGATGGACGCACAACCGCACAGACGCACAGACGTACAGACGCACAGACGTACAGACGCACGGACGGAATTGCGAGACCCACTTTTTTGAAATTCTCCATCATCGTAATGTTGGTTTTGATTAAAACCTCAAATTTTTTTTTCGACACGAAACCAATACTTGCCCTATAGAGCAAGTAAAAAAATGTTTTACCAGACTCTCCTGTGAATGTTATAAGGAAATTTTTCTACGTTGGGCGCCATTTTAAACAAATAGCTTAAGCAATCTGAGTGCTATGTAAGACCTTGGTTACTTATATCAACCTGATCTAAATTTAATCTTCAATCTTATAGAGTTTCTTCATGACTTAAAAGCAAAACCATCAGCTATTAGAGCTTACGTTGGGCGCCATTTTAAACCAATTATCTTAGTAGTCTGCTTCGTTAGCCATAGATTACATACGAGAACTCGAATCGGGTTCAATTTCAAGTCAAATGTGGTTCTTTTATACCTTCTTTAAAATGTTATAATTAATTTGATTTAACGTTGGGCGCCATTTGAAAACAAAAAGTTTCAACGATAGCAGACAATTATACATGGGTAATCTTCTTGGGCGTAAACTGGTTTCCCCAAAAATGTAACTTTCAATTTCCTGGTGTGGAGATTCAGAAGTTACGGTTTTAGCAAATTAAAACAAAAAACTTGGTGTTATGATGTCTTAAGAATTATAACATTAAAGTTGCATTTTCTCAGCTAAATAGTAAAAATCTCATAAAAGATAAAACATGTGAAAACGTTAACTATCACGTACAAAAATAAATCTTTCGTTTGTTTTTAAATAGATTTCACCAACAGAACTTAAAAAGCTTAAAAACGCATTAAATAGCTCAAACTCTGAAAAAATTTAAAGACATTTAAACCTTGTGGAAAATAAGCCTTAAGTTGTTAAATTGGTCATCAAATATTTCCAACAATCATTTCTCTGAAAGATAAAAATGATACGAACTCATTCGTACATATTGTATTGCGATAATTTGTCACTATCTGCTTTGGTATCAAAGGATAAAGATATCTTTTAACATCATTTTCATTAACCATTCAGGCGATGTTAACCGACCTTGCGAGGTTTTTCACTTCAGTATCAGTATAAATTTTTCGCTATCCTCTTTGATTACTGACTGGATTAAAAAAGAAGTGAGTAGGTAAACCATATTAAATCTCTGGTTGTTAACTACTTCATAAGAATAAATCGCTCTTTCAACTTTGAAACGTATCCTTCGTATGCACTTCATTTTTTTTTTTTATTTTCTTATATTCATTTAAACCTTGTTTTATTCAACATTTATTTGCTCATGCAAAGAGGATTCTTTTTCATATAGTAATTTAATCTGTTTCATGTTGTGTCTGAAAGATTGTGTCTCACCGTGGCCACGCGTGGGAGCCATTTAATTTATATTTTTTTATTTGTTTTAAGTGTTGATTTAATTTTATACATACTTCATACTTTACACACATTATGAATTAAAAATCACGTAACTTTTCTCAATTATGTCAAAATTAATCAGAAATACTACAATTTCAATCAAAAATATTGAGAATTAAAAAGTTGAAAGTTGTTTCACTAGCGTTGGGCGCCATTTCACTCTTTTAGTTTTGTGGTTCACAACTTTTCTTGAATTTTAATTTAAATTGTTTTTCCAATTCACCCTTTTCTGATACTCTTACTTACACTTCTTATCTCCAAACCCATGTCTGCGAGTCTTTCCTATGCTCACGAATTTGAAACTTCTGTAGCAGAAGAAACACCTGATCCAACATAATCAATTAAGAATTCACAACGATTTTAAAATCTTAACTCAATATTTACATTTCCCACGTTGGGCGCCATTTTACTTATTATTATTTCAAAATTTATTGATTATTTGATTTAGTGAACTTCTTATCTTTAATCTCATGACAGTAAACAGTAAAAATAGGCCCATAGTTAGGTAAAGAACTCGTCTATTTGACGTGTATTTCCCTCACGTTGGGCGCCATTTAATTTTTTACTTTCTATTGTAGACAAAAAGTGGTCGCAGCAACACTTTAGAATCGTGTGACACATTTATTTAATATCGCAATGAAGAATGAACCATTTCAAATGTTTCTATTTAGATCCTTTTCAAAGTTCAAGGCCATTTTTCGAAACAAACCCCCAAGTTAACTTTGAAAAAAAAAAAAAACCGTTGATTTATTTAACAAACACTTCCACCGTTAAATCAAAACATCATCACGATGATGGCAAAATTATAAATCATCATGTCCATATTTCATGTTTAATTAATATGCCATGTAACAATTTCTTCTATCTCACCTCTTAAATTACCCTCACACAATTAATAACTGTAGTAGCCTTAAGAACTTCATTTGGGAATTCATTCCGATGTCAATCGATAAATTAAACTCCATTACCATACTATTCCACTCTACTCAATATGAGAACATGACTTGTTGAAATGTTATATCCTAGACATCAAAATGTCCTCCAGCACTATAACCTTCACAAAATATAACTTCTACATAAACACAAAACTACACTCTTCTGGTTTCAACCCCATCCCACACACACACAAAAAAAAATACGATTGGAAACATTGAATATTGAAAAAGCCATTTTCTCATTTACAGCAAACATCTTCTTCGATGATGCCTTCGAGCTAGAATCGAAATACTGCCAGGACCCAAAGAATCCGCCCCTAAATGAATTCGTAAAACTTCTCATCGAGTCCATTGAAAAGGCCTGCTTCGAAGTCTACGGTGTCCCAATGAAACTCAAACCACCAATGAAAATTGAAACGCCCTATGGCGGTCGTTTGGTCTGGACTCTGCCTGGCCGGACAAAAATGATTGCCCATCTAAAGAACAAGGACAAAATAAGGCACAAGAAACGTTGGTCACAGGTCATGTACATGTATTATTTGTTAGGATTCCGTATAATGGAACTGGAGAATGCCTCACCCAGGCGAAAGACCGTCATCGCAGAGAACACATTCATTTTGGCTCTAGACGGTGACATCGACTTCCAGCCCCAGGCTGTACAGCTGCTTATCGATCGAATGAAGGCCATTGATGAATTGGGTGCTGCTTGTGGTCGCATTCATCCAGTTGGCCGTGGTCCAATGGTTTGGTATCAGAAATTCGAATACGCTATCGGGCATTGGTTGCAAAAGTCAACAGAGCATGTTATCGGCTGCGTCCTCTGTAGTCCGGGTTGTTTTAGTTTGTTCCGGGGGAGCGCCTTAATGGAAAATAGTGTGATGAAAAAATATACAACGGTATCACAGGAGCCCATGCACTATGTGCAATATGATCAAGGAGAAGATCGCTGGCTGTGCACCTTGATTTTGAAACAAGGTATGCGGGTTGAATATTCAGCTGCTTCGGATGCCTATACTCATTCGCCGGAGAATTTCAATGAATTTTATAATCAACGTCGACGTTGGGTGCCGTCGACTATAGCGAATATTTACGACTTGCTGTCGGATGCGGATATGGTAGTGAAGAACAATAGCAGCATATCAATGCCGTATATAGGGTATCAGTTTATGTTGCTGGTGGGGACGGTTCTTGGGCCGGGGACGATATTTTTGATGATGATTGGTGCGTTGGTTTCGGTGTTTAGTATCGATATATGGACGGCTTTTCTATGGAATTTTTTCCCTCTGTTGGTATTTGTGTTGGCTTGTTTGTACTTAAAACAGAAGTATCAGGTATTTATGATGAATTTCACCAGGGTGATAGTTTGAGTTGTTTTTTTTTTTTATTTTTTTATTTTTGCGAGTTAGACCAGTTTATACCAATCAACAATTTATGAAATTTAAATATTTTTAAATGTTTCCATCCATAATTCAATATTTTATTTGACATTTCTAATAAAAGGAAGTTGCAATATTTTGTTTATACCAGTCAAGCGCAGTAAGCATATGAACATATGAAATAATTTAAGAATCTTGGACAAGTAATTTTTAAAAATTTTTGACTTTTTAGCAAATTTAATAAATTCACAATAGTTTTATACAACTTTTACCAATCAATGATTTAAAGAAACATATAAATTGATATTTCCGAAAGGTATAACGATTAATGTGATTATACCAGTCAAATTAATGTCGATTTATTTTGCACAGAAAGTATTGAAAAAACTGTTTTTGAATTTATCAATTTTTCAATGCTTTGATCTTGAACTAAGAAGTCACTTATATCAATCAGATACGCACTTAATGGATTTAACGATTTTTTGTTTATACCATTCAGTTTGTGCAGAGATGATTAGACAGAAATCCAACAATTTTACAAAGTTTTTGTCCGTTTTTTTTTTATTGGCATTTCTAAACGAGGAATTAAACATGTTGTTTATACCAGTCAGGCAAGAAAAAAAAATTTATGAAATTTCTAGAATTTTTTTTCAAATTTCATAGAGAGGTCTCATGTTAGACGATTTTATACAAATCAGTGAAAGAACGCACACTAATATTTTTGAAATGGATTTCTCTGTTCCAACTTATATTTATTTATAATGCAGTTTCGAAATTCAAATTTATAGGCAATTTTGTTTATGCTAGTTGATTGCAGTCATCAAATAAAAAAATCTATGACGTCATTTTTGAGATAGGTATAAGAAATTCTAGATGAATTTTTATCTTGGAGACGTGACGTCATGGAATTTTTTTTTTACTTCGGATTGGAATTTAGAATATTAAAATCAATTAGACAAGGACATTTTGGTTTACCGAAAAAATAAAAAGGTACTCAGTTTTAGCTTAAAACTATGTACTTTAAACTAATTTTGCTATATTGAAAAAGTAGTTCAAAGCAGCTTTAAGTACTTAGTACAGTAGATAAATATTCACAAAAAAAACGCAGCTTTTATTGAACATTGTAATTTTTTCATTATATCATTTTTTTTTTTTAATATTTACTACATAGTTGGCAACCATTAAATTCCAAAAGTTTCAATTTTTGTAGAAATATAAATAGAAGTGATTTCAAAATTGTGCTTATTATACGATTATTTTGTCCGCCATTTTGAAGCCGCCATATTGAATGATTTTTGACGCCAAAATTGAGCCAAAGGCACCACTGTGTGTCGGTGGTGGTGGTTCAGCTGTGGTCCGACTCTCAAAAAACAGTGTGGTGCTTTGGTGGGATATTGTTTTTACTCGGGTCAAGAGGCGAACCTGATAAATCAAAACCTGGAAAATGAATAGGTGAATCCAGCAAATCAACGAATAAATCCAGCAAACCAAGAGGTCAACCTCGTAAATCAATAGGCTAAACCGGCAAATTCGACAAATTAAGAGGCGAACTGCCATATCGGAGAAACCTGCAAACCAAATGCAGCTGCTAGACCAGATTATACCAATCAGAATGCGAATGGAGATTTATATTTGTAATTTTATTTTATTTGATTGTATAAATATTAGACAAAATGTTTTTTTTTTTAACGGATGATATTCTGTTTATAGTGTTTATACCAATCAATCACAGCGTTAGTTTTATACCAGTTCAAATCAGTTTACTCTTAAAAAATATTTTAAGCCTTTAAATCCTCAAATATTCCATGATTTTTAGATATTTTCTTAAAAAATGTATTTCTCTAAGAAATTGAAAAAACTGGCGCCCGGGAGATAAAATCTTTACTTTTACTTTTTCAACAAAAAAACTATTGTCCATGGTGAAATTCAACTTTCACATTATTTTATGCCCTTTTCTATGTACTGTAACATCCTATGAACATTCACTAATTATTTTTTTATTGCGTTGCCCACAGTTACTGATAGCCTTCGTAGTTAGTACAGTTTATTGCCTAGTCATGATGGCCGTTCTCATAGGAATCATCATACAAATGCTAGAGGATGGTATCTTTTCTCCAGCAACATTGTTCTTTATAATCGTTGCTGGCCAGATAGTTATAGCTGGTATGTCCAATTTTCCAACATCATTCCAGTACAGAATACAGACATACATTTACTGCATGCGAAGCACAAAAATGATGTCAAAGAGGATCCTTGCTACTATACAAGAGCGTTTTGCAATGAATTTTCATTCTTTTTTTTGTTGTTGTTTAGGTTTGATGCATCCTCAAGAGGCTGGTGCTTTATGGTGTGGATTCATCTATTACATCACTATACCATCAATGTATATGTTACTTCTTATTTATTCCATTTTCAATATGAATGATGTATCCTGGGGAACAAGAGAAAAAAAATCCGAAAACGATGGACAGGTAAAGTCACGTAGTAAACGTCAGCATTCCAGAGGCTCTTAATGAATGGATGTTATTTTCACTCTTTAATGTTCTCTCGGGTCTCACTCATGACATTTATAAAGGCTAAGTCAGATGAAGCAGCAAAACAGTCAAACGATGTTAAAGTGAATAAATTTCAACAAATGTTCGCATTCCTCAAACCAACTAACCAAGAAGAAGGGTCATTCGATTTTTCATGTGCTGGATTATTTCGTTGCATGTTTTGTACACATCCAAAGTCTAATGCTGTTGAGAATCAACTAATGGTTGTTATATCGAACTTGGCCGAATTGAATAGCAAAATTGATGTTTTGGAAGAGTAAGATGAGGCGTCTTTTCTAAAGGGATTTCATATAAAGAACATGTTTTGTATTCTTTCACAGCAAAGTTGTAAAAGAATCCAATATGGAGAATAAAGTGACGGAGAAAGAAGACCATACAGAAGCTATTACATTGGTAAGTTTATGATGTTTTTGGATGAAAAGAGCAAAAGCCCTTTGAATAACTATCTTTCTTTCACTTTTTCATCCGGCTCGAAGGACCAAAATAGCGATACAGAAATAGACTTGGATTACATGCCTGGTTGGGTGAATGACCCTCTTCTAGTTGACTCTCCTATTGGAGAAATACCTCTGGCAGAGAAACGTTTTTGGCGTGAACTTATCAAGAATTATTTGAAGCCAATGTTTCATACCAAAGAGAAAAAGGATCAAATTGCTGCGAGTTTACGTGAACTTCGTAATATGTTTGCATTTGCTTTTGTCATGATCAATTCGTTATTCGTCCTCATTGTAACTTTGTTACAAATAAAAAAGGAATATCTCCACGTCCAGTGGCCAGTTAGCCCGAAAGATTTCATATCCTACGATGAAACTCATTTGCAAGTTTATGTTTACCGACAATATCAAGAATTAGATCCAATTGGTTTATGTTTTGTTGTGTTTTTCGGTTTGATATTGATAATTCAATTTATTGCAATGTTTTTTCATCGTTTTGCAACGGTATCGCAATTATTGGCAGCAACTAAATTGGATTGGTTAGTTAGTTCTTCGGTGAGTTGAGGTTGTGTAAAAATTTGGCATTTTTTTTTACATTTTTATTTTAGAAATCAGAAGATGATGCTTTGCAAGAAATTCGAGGTAATGCTGTGAATATTTCAAGGCAGTTGCAAAGACCTAAACGGATGGATGATGATGAGAATGAAAATGAGAATGACGATGATAATGATGATGAAGAAGGTGGAACATCTCGTCGGCAAACTATATGCAAGTTGCATGAACATCGTGAGAAACATCAACAGGATTATAGTGATTTGGTGAAGAATTTTGAAAGCAGATTTTATGGTGAAGGTAAGTTCAAAGTAGTTGTTGTTTATTCCATTCAATTATGGCTCTTCGTTAAAAGTGGCGCCCAACACAAGTGTCCTTTCTAGGATTCCTTGAATTTGAAGGTTTTAATTTGTTTGTTTTAGAAGAATTCCATCAAATTTTAAGATGATACTTGAATTAAAAAACTTTTTAAAAAATTAACGAAAAATGGCGCCCAACGGAGAAATAATTTTTCACCAACTTTTCTCTTTAAATTGCGACATTTATTTTTGAATGTAAAAAATCATGCTTAGTCTAAAATGGGTTCTCATGTTTTGAGAATTTAATCATGAAAACTGTCTTTTTTGAAATATCATTTTATATCCTAAAATGGCGCCCAATCAATGAATCATTTTTCTATTTCCTCGTATTTTAATACCAATTTATGATATTTCTTTACAGATGAACTGAAAGTGAAAAATATTTCAATGAGTCGCAAATCAATAATGCTCCTTAATGAGACTAGAGATGAAGCAAAAAGACGCAAAACCGAGCAAATGAAACGAAGTCAAATTTTCAATCTCAATGGAGGATACGATAATGAAGCATTTGATACACCATTTTAGTACAACTGCAAAAATAACACTTTATTTCGATTAAATTTAATTAAATATTAATGTTAAAAGTTCCTTCCTAGAAATGGAACAAAGCAAAAATGCTTTAATTTTTTTTTTTTATTCTGCTAAAGTAATTTGAATGCAAATGAGTACCTACATGTTTTTCACCTGTCGTCAGTGGGAGTTATTGCAAATACATTTATTTTCAATTTCACGCAAATGATTGTGACTAAGCGATTAAATATAAACAACGCGTGCTTTAGAAATGGATTATGTATTCTAGGAAAATTAAATTTTTCTTAGGAGACATGTTCGGTGCCAAATTGATAGAAACCAATATCTAATGGTATATTTGTGTACATGTCAGCTGGATCAATTCAATAGGAAAAAATCCATGTGATGTTTAAAAGTCGTCTAAATTGAAACCGCTACATTTTTCTTACCCACTTTTGTGAAGATTTTATTTTGTGGGTGAATTTCCGAAGAAATTTTACGCACAGCTGCCTGGAAATAATTGGATCCTGACGAACTCAAGGGCTTGGGGTAACCACTTGATATTAGTCTCATCCTGTTGTCCTCTTGGGTTCGTCTGTCGGGTGTTTTGCGCGGTTAAAACGTCTGGCATGGGTATTTTTGCAATCAGGGTGTCAAGGGCTACAGGATTGAATTGTTTTAGGGTGGTTACCCTAATCCCTACAAACGAGTAAAAATGCGCGTTTTTGGGCTGGTCTTGTGTTTGGGCGCGGTTAAAACGTCTGTCATGGGTATTTTCGTAATCAGGGCGACGAGGGCGTCAGGATCCAATTATTTCCAGGTGGTTACCCCAATCCCCTAAAAACGCGGAAAAAAACGCGTTTTCGGACTCGTTTATCTGGTGTTTGGGCGCGGTTAAAACGTCTGTCATGGGTGTTTTATTATTATTCACAGGTGGTTACCCTCTATAAATCAATTTTCAGAAAAAATGTACTTTTGATGCACTTTTTCTCAGCAAAGGCGCAGACAGATGCTGGCAGACGTTCGTTTTCGTCATCACCATGACTGGGACTTATTCTAATATTAATATGAATCGGTTATCTCTTGCGTTTTCGCAACGTCATGTCTGGAACCTAACTTATTATAATTAAAAATAAACTAAAAATAGGTTTTAAAAGATAGTTCAATTATCTAATCGACCTGTTTTTGGATTTTTTTGTGAAAAAATTTTTTCGTGCTTTTTTATCCATTGTTTTATATTGAATACTTCATCCAATAAATCTGCTAAACACACTAGTAAATATATTTTTAAAAATATTACCCAAGTTTCAATTCTAATGGCTCCCCCAAAAACCAACGAAGGCCAAATAATGAAAATTTCCATAAGACGTTGTTTAGCTAAAAAAGCATACCGTCGACTTTAAAATATCGTTAGCCTTTTTTGTCTTCGGTCAACGAGTGCCTGTAAACTTAACTCTATTCCGCCTTTTTCAAAAATAAAATTTAAATTCCTGCAAAAGCCGTTTGTTTCAAAAATTTGAATATTGATAAACCTTCTTTAACTTTATAGTAGCAACTATTCCTTGGAATTTTAAAAAGTTCTTTTTTTATAGAAAACTCCGAAACATTAGAAACTTTTTGTCTCTCCTTTTCAGTGCTTAATTAGTTTGAAAGTTAGCCTAAAAATCTAACCCAAGTTTCTATAAACGAGTTTCAAAACGAAAGTCTAGCCCACAAAATGATTTTAAAAATACGAGTATGTTCTTTTCCTAAAATATTTTCACGATAATCTCCTTTTTTGTAAACCGCTATTATAATTTCGAAGTCGAGGGGGTCATAACCTTTCCAAGACTCGCTCAACGAACTTCAATGTGTCCGATCAGCTTTGTAGTTTGGAAGGTGGTATTTTTTTCTCCATCCATTAATTAGCCATACGATCACTTCCTCCATATAAGCTTGAAGACAATAATCATGAGCCATATAAACCCGATATCTCCCATCTTTTTCCAAAACTTTAAGGGTATTTCATCTCGCCCAACAATTTTTTTTAATTTACCGCCTCACATTTACCGCCTTCTTGGACTGTGATTTCGAATACTTCACTTAATTTAGGTCAAGCTATTGCAAAGTACAGCCTTTGAAATTGTTCATTTAAGAATCCGTTACAATACTGTCCCCACTTGTGAAGAATTTCGTCGTCGTCCACAAGAAATTGTTAATAAACTTTGGCGAACAAAACTCCTGAACATTTCTTCTTCCTTGAGCGATGGTTGCACCCTTATTATTATTAGCTTAGCTTAGCTCTTGGAAGCACCTGAATTCTACATTTTTATTTTTCTAGATGAACACACGACGTCCGTCAGTTTTGTATGGTTGAGTTCCATTGGTTTTTCCATGACATGTAACTGAAACAGGGCGAATGAAAAACAAACCAAAACTTCAGGAACACTGAAAAATTAAACAAAAGTTATATAAAAAAAAAAAACAATTTCCAATTAGAATAAATTTCTAAGCCAATACATTTATTTCCAACAAATTTGTAAAAGAAAATTTACTTTTGATCTTTATTTTATTACACTCCTATAATTTAAAGAAAACTATTATTTGGATTTTTCTTTAATATTTTCTTATCTCTTTGCAAAATCTCTTCTTTTCGTTCTTTTTTAGCTTGTGTGATAATTTTATCAATTTCTTCTAAAGAAATACCATCTTCTTTCACAAACTTATCATGCTGCCAACGACTATTTATACCACTTGGTTCTTTAGAAGCAGTCGAAGTCGAAGGACCAGCATTCGAATTGGACCCAATTTTTGTATCTGGCTCAGCATCCCATCTGGATGATGTCTTAGTGTCAGCAACCGGACGTTGCCACACACGATTACCAAACACCTTTTTAGGTTTATTCGAATATGAATCATGGCGACCATTAGGAGAACTAGGACTTGACCGATTTCGACGAGAAGAAGAACTTGGCGAGTTAGGTCTTGGACGACGATTCGGATTAAACGGTGATGGGGTACGACGATTCGAACGCGATCGAGATCGTCTTCTTGGCGGTGAACGTCGACTACCTGTTGGAGAATGCTTACGTCCACCGCGTGACCGAGAACGACGACGTGACCTCGAACGCCTTGAACGTGACTTTGAACGACGGCGTGACCGAGAACGACGCGAACGCGATTTCGAACCCCGCCTACCAGACGATCTTGATCGTTGTCTCGTAAGAGACTTTGATCGACGTCTGGTGGCAGACTTGGATCGTCGTCGACGACCATGCGAACGAGAAGCAGAACTCGAACGCGAACTTGAACGACAATGAATATTTGTACGCGAGTAAATATGCATTTTCTCACGAGATCGTGAGCGTGATCGTGACCGTGGGCGTACGGTCGCAACCTCATTGGTTGGAGCAGCTAAACGGAAACACCCAAATTTGTCCAAAACAACAGGTGCTTTGATAGGGAAGGGCTTAAAAGAATTAGCCTCCTTGATATCGAATCGAGCAGATCGACTAGGAAGTGTCGAGCTCGTTGTCGGTGGCTGTTGCTTCCGGGCGGATGAATTTAATCCCGGATTTTGTAAGTTAATACAGATTTTGGTAGCCTTTGGTGGCGGTGGTATCGGAGATTCAGCTCGAACTTTTCCAGCTGCAGCTCGATTAAATGACGGTGCCGGTGGTGGTTCGTCATTGTCCTCCACTTCAATAGGTGTTTCATTCATTGTCATTATTGGCTGAGGTGGTTGCTGAAAAGTCTTAAGTTCCATTAAAGATCGCTGGTATTTTTCAAGACTTGAATTCAAATCAATTACATCGGTTGGTGGCCTAAAATAGAGATTATATAAAATTCATATTCAACAAAAAATTTAAATACCAACTTTTGAAAAGTGTTTTGCATAGTGAACACTTCCTGTTTGTTTGTCTTCTTTTCCAGACGAGCTGCTTCTTTTTTAGCTTTCTTTCTTTTTTTCTTTGATTTTTTCTTAGCCGAAGAAGACTTACCCTCGCGTAATTTTTTATGTTTCGAAGCATCTCGAATGAGTTTTTGAACTCTTGTTTCATAGTCATCATCAGCTCCAGCTCCCAAAAATGCATCCAACTAAAATAAATCCAATAGATTAAATTTTCTTCTTTACAAAAAACAAAAAAAGGATGATAACTTACTTCATTGAAATCCGTTTGTCCTTCTTTTTGTAGCATATGAAATGGTTGATTGAATTCGAGTGTGGATCCAACATTACCTGCATTCATGTCACCCATTCGTTTGCTTAGTGGCGATAAGGATTTTTGTTTGCGGCTTTTTTTCTTATGTTTTTCTGATTCTATAAAAATGATATCGAGTAAAAGTGAGAGTTCCGTGGAAGGATTTTAATAACTTGCCTTTATTATTTAGTCAGGTTAAGATAAAATTTAATAGTTTTTTTTTTCAATACACACCTGAACTACTATCCTCCGATGAGTTAGAATCCGATGAAGAATCAGATGAACCATCGCTACTTGAAGAGGAGGAACTTGAAGATTTGTGTTTTGATTTTTTCTTTTTCTTCAAATCTGATGTACCTGTGGAGTATTTGACTTTGAATCGAAAGTGCGATGTGTCAATAGAAACATGCAAACAAAATTATAAAAAATTGAAAATAAAGTAAAAAATAATAGAAAATAATTAAGAAAATCTAAAAACTAAATTTTGAGATAAAGAAGAGTTTTTTTAAAATATTTGATAAAAAATATAGAAACAGGATCTACACGAGTTAAAAGAATACATAATAATGACGGACAGCTACCAAAGATCAAATAATAGTGAAATATTGGAAACCAAACAGACAATAACAGAAATAAGATAACCCCTAATGCGAAATGATTGCATTGTAAGAAGAAATGTTAAAATGTTGTTTTAAATAGAATATTTGATGGGATACCCTCTTCTTTTTTATTGTTGACAAAACTATATTATTTGTTTTGGTTTTCAAGGAATATAAAGGTTTTTATCTAAAATGAGTTTGTCATAAAAGCAAACGAATCTGCTTTTTTATCATCCTTTGACTTTCAAATATTAAAAAATAAATTTAAAAAAAGTAAATTTTTAGGTTGGAAGGTACTTGCCGATGGAGCTATGAACGCAGTTTATTTTTTGAATCCAGTCTCCAAAATATTTACGGCATTACTTTGAGAAAATTTTATCCTGAAGAAAGAAAGTCAAAGCAGTTGGAACACAGAATTCGATTCAAAGAGTCAAAGCTTTAATTTAAGGGTTGTCCGAGAATATTCAACAAACAATTTTAAAAATTGAACTTGAAACGCTACGACCACTATGCAACTCATTCTAAATTGCAAATTATGCTGTTTTTGGAATTCCTGGTAAAAAAAAGTGTTGATGTCATATTAAAAACATTGAATTTTCGTTTGTACAAAAATGAAGACATGTTTCTTTTTGAGAAAGCAAACACTCTTTGAAGACCAAAACAGAAAAATACTCAGATTTTTCACAGAACTGAAAGTTTTTTGACTAGCAGTGTCATCGAGTAATCACATTTTGGTAATGCCTCCACTCCAAAAATTTGTGGTGGGCTCTTAGACTATCCCCCCTATTTAAACGTTGTATAACTTTATACAACTGTTTAAATTTGGAAAATGGGATGTAGTCTTATAGCTGTCAAACCTATACACAAGAGTAGATTGTCTTAACCGCGAATAATGCGATTATTATTTTTATTAAATAAAGCATATTTGCAACAATTTGAAAAAAGTTATACAGTGTATAAGTAGACAAAAATCTAATAATTTTTTTTTTTTCTAATATTAGTTAAAAAAAATTCATTTAGAAATACTTTCTTAAGATTGTATTTGACTTTTTTGAAAAAAAAAAAATAAAAATGCAGTTTTACTGCAATTGCTCTGAATATTACGTTTGCAAAGTTTAATCAAAATCGTTAAAGCTGTTTTTGAGTTATTTGGTTTGAATTGAAAAATTTGTATGGGAGGTACACTTTCTAAGCGAGACATAAAAAAAAAAAAAACAAAAAAAACCAACGTTCAAAATTCCATAAAAATCATCTGTATCAAATTTGAAGAAAATCCGTCCACCAGTTTAGGCTGTGGAAATGTGTACAGATGCACGTACAGACGCACGGACGAAGTTGCGAGACCCACTTTTTTGGAATTCTCCATTATCGTAATGTTGGTTTTAATTAAAACCTCAAATTTTTTTTCCAACACAAAACCAATACTTGCCCTATAGAGCAAGTAAAAAATGTCCTCTACCACTTAAACGGTGCATCTTATGCAAATCATAAAAAAATGGTTTGGGATGTTAAAAAATACATGTGAATACATATGAAAGTAACAAAAATTGCACGAATTCGCTGTTATTCGATTTTTTTTTTAAGAAATTAAAAAAATGCAGGTACATATATTCAAACTGCCGATTTTCGATAAAAAATTTAATCACTCAAAAAATGCCATAAAAGCAAATCTTTTTTTAAATAGTCGAAGGCACATTAACATTTTCAGTTGAGTTCAAGGGTTTCTAATTGGGGTTTGGGAACTTTAAACCTTAAACCTTAAATCAATCAACAAACTGTCAACCTCAAAACATGCAGTAAAAACAACATTTTCACGAAATAAAGTTTTCAAATGAAACGTTTAGAAGACGAAGGTTTAACTGACACTTTCAACACTTCGTCGTATCAGTCTAACCTAAACCCAAAATTTCGGATTTTCGTTTTTATTTTTAAGAAGAAAGCCACTTGCGTTCTGCGTTTGACTGTGTGATGTCCGTGTTTCTAAATGCAGTTGATCGCTCACTGTTTTAATTGTACGACATAAAATAGGTTAGGAGTAAACACAAACACATTTCCAAGTTTTAAAACCGCTCTACAGAAAAATTTGGAAATAGTGGGATATTTCTACATTGATGCCACAATTTGAATTTTAATTATTTTTTTCTTTAATACCAAGTGTATGAAAACACTCATCTTTTTTTAGGCCAAAAAAAAGGCAATACAGATTATAAAGACATTTAAGTTCCCGTATCTCTGGTGTTTTGTATAAAAATGTAACTTCATTCGAAAAATGTCGTAAAGATTATGTACTTCTGTGATACTTTTAACTTAAGAATATATACGAATGTTAAAACAGCATAAATTGTTTTTTTTTTTTTTTTTTTTATATATGTATATATTTCCAACGCATGAAAAATTACACACGATCTGGAATTAATTGCATCTAGGCAACTGAGGTACCGCGTTGACGAAAATTTTCAAGTCAACATTCATCAAACAGTTAGGGAAGAAAAAAAATAAGTAAATGAACTTCTTTGGTGCAATATGACAAAGTGTATAGCAAATACATATGAGTTTTTCGAAAACCATATTCGATTGCAAACTTTCAATTAATTTATAAATATTTTCCGCATACCCAAGTTTGAGTAAAAATCTCTAAAATGCATTTCTTTTCATTTACCTGGAATTGACAGCATATTAATATCAATAACTGGTGCTACAAGTCCCGGACGTCTCATCAATGCATCCAACGAAATCCTTGCCTGTTCATGATTAGGAATAATATTTAAACAATTATTATAAGCTTTCACGGCTTCCTCCATTTGATTTTCCTCCTCATAGCTTCTTCCCAATGCAACCAAAGTCTCTCCCATATACTTTCTAGCATTTGTATGAAAAGCATTTAATTTCAATGCTGTCTCAAAATCTTCCACAGCTTTGACAAATGATCCCTTATTTGCATACAATGCTCCACGTGCAACCAATCCTTCCACATTCCTCGGATCAATACTCAGCGCCTTGTTCAAACATTGAAATGCTTCAACATGGCGACCAATTTTAAAGTGTTCAATTCCATCAGCAACAGACCTGCAAAGACATTGTACACAAAGTATATTATAGATTTTAGATTTCTCACCTAAAAGCCCATTTACTAGCTTGAGTTTGTCTCAATTCAATGGCATAATCCTGCGTAGGAAATCGATGTTTCAGACTACGCATATGACTAAAAGTGTCATTGATGTCCAAACCAACTTCCTGATAAAGCATTTCATAACAATTGGTATTGTTGAATACTTTGGAGCTACACAAGTAGTCCTGGAAGTTATCAACCGAGTCGGCTATAATTCGTCTACAAATTTGGAAAAATTTCAGTATAAACCTGAAACGAAAGGCAAAAACCCAGAGTTCACCTGTAATAGTCGGGAATCTGCTCGGGCAAAATGAGTCCCAGCGGTGCTGAAGTGTCTTTGGTGAGAACTCCTTTCGTTCCAAGTGTCATGCGATCAGCATCCACAGAGATATCCAATACTTCACAGCAAACAAAAAGATTAGATCCATAGTTTTTGGGATTTCCTTTTTCATCGTGTCCCGGAATCATGTAGGTGTTGGGGAGCAGAGCCTAAAAACATCGCGCAAGAAAAGTTTAAAGAAACCGAAACGACCGTCAATAGGACAATAGCAGGAGGGCACCCAACTTTAACTCACGAATATCAAAAAAAGATCAAATTTTTGAGAACACTATAGATGGAACTTGCTTCTTATTCTAACAGAGTTGGGAAATAATGATTCCTGTTTTTAACTCTTCACAACTGTCATTTCAACTACATGTACTTTATATTCAAATTTTTCAATTACAACCACAGGTAATTGTGATTGAAAAAAAAAAAAAACTTCCATTACTTGTATTTGTAATTGAAAAAAGTAACTGATTCGCAAGTATTTGAAATGAGAACAGTTTTAATTACATTTTGTTGTAATTGATTTCTTAGAACTCATTACATTTATAAACATTCCAGAAAGATTTATATCAAATGTTATAGATTTGGATTCAAAAAACCCAAAAAGTTAGAAAAAAGTCTGAAATGATTGACAACAGTCTGAAAGAACTTTTTTTTCGATATATGCAAAAAATAAAACACTTAAACCATTGTTTATGATCGTGCTTTTTGTGTTAATTTATTCATGATAAAACACTTTGTTAGCCTTCATCAGACTTCTAACAAATCAAAATTGGTGTCATTGATGTATGTATGTTACGCATACTATCTATGCATATTAGCGAGGACCACAATTTCAATTTTTATTTTAAGGGAATTTGAGAATTGAGCTTCTCTGGCTTCAAAAATACTAAATAAGATTTTTTTTTTTGATGTTTTAAGGTCGCGAGCATCGATTTTATACAAAAGAGGTCTACTTTTGAGTGTCAAAAATATAAATAAATAAATGTAACGTACCCGTTAATAAATAGCATTTTAAAGATTTAAATTTAAAGGTTAATTTATTCAATGTATAAATGATTCAACATAAATTTTTTTAATGTAGGCTTAAAGTCAATTTTATTTAATTCTTATCTTTTATTTTTTATTTTTTGGCGCAACGTTTCAGGGATGGTTACCCCCTTCATCAGGCCTTTAAATAATTCAACTTTCAAAAACATTAAATAATTATGAATTTTTGTTTTAAGATGAACAAACTTTCGAAAACCCTTTATTTATATTTTGAAACGATTAAAAACTCAAAAAGACTTTTAAGACATAAAATCGATACTCAGGACCTCTAAATTTGCAATCTCCAAACTAATATTTATTGTTATTCGTAGCTAAATAAATAAATTAATAAATATACACTTCTGCTCAAAATAAACACACACATCTTTCTACTTTTGTAGTTACACCTCTGTATATGATTTTAAATGGATTTAAAATTCAAGTCCATATTTTTGTGTTTACTTATTGTATATCAAGCCGAAAAAGTGCTTAGCAACAACAACACAAGAAAAAATACAATTTAACAAAATTATGCTCTGAAAAATGATTTAAGATAAATTGTTTTTTTTTTTTTTTTTAAGAATACAAAAAAATAAAAATTATAAACAAGTAACATTTCTTTTCAGTAATATTATTCAATACTTTGGTTTTGCCTCCTCTCACGCATAATGACAACTTGGAGTCGTCTGTTCATTCTACGAATTATGTTTTGAAGGTGTTGTAAAATATTCTCTGACTCCTCTTTTACTGTGCAGTTTTTAACTGATTCATTGCTTAGAAATGGATATCGATGGCATCTCTTTAGCATTTACCAGGTATGTGTTATTGAATTTAAATCTGAATTTCTGGTCGTTCAATCAAAAATTAGTAACGTTTTCAGGATGTTTTGAAACCATTCTAAAGGTTCGTAGGTTTACAGGCAGACAAAACAACAAACTTTCTTCATATCTGAGAAAAGAACCATAATACTGAGGTATAAGAAGTTATATAAGCTATTGGTATATACATATAGCTTATAGAATTACAAAAAGGTCACCAATATCACTGATGTCTTTTTCTATTGACGAATCTCAGAATGAGATTTGTGAATCTGACAGCTGAAAGGGGGGGGGGGGTGAAGAGGGGGAAATAGTGGGAAAATCTCAGATTTCATGATCTATTTGCGTCTTGAGATTCAAAAAAATTACAAAAAAAATGAATCTGAGATTCAAGAATCTGAATCTGGATTTTTAGCAAGATTCAAGCATGCAAACACACGCACTTTCACACACACTCCTCAGTTTGATATTTGTCTGAACATTTGTTGTAGTTTTATTTTTTTTTATACCACAGATTTCGTACACAACTACAAAACTAGATTTCATATTCTATTTGCAGTGGAAAATCTGAAATATTTACACAAAAATCTCAAAAGTCAATAGAAAACGACAAGTGATATGTATAATAAGGTGGAGCGATTTTATTTTAATTTTTTATTTTCGAATTACCATAGTAATAAAAAGTAGCGTTATTTATAAAGGAACAAAACTGTATATTAAAATTTTTAAATAATTTCATTTTGAGGTGCCCGAAACCCTCTGAATGTTTAAAAAGGGGACTTTTAGACCTTTAAATTAAATGGGGAAAAAAAGTTCAACTTATTTTTTGTTTAAATACATGTTTCACTGAGTGTAAAACTTAAAAAAAAAATAAGTTACTTGACTTTTTTAATATATTTTTTAGAAAAAAGTCTTAAGAAAAGTATGAACATCGAAATTTAAGAATTCTAGATTTTCAACTAACTGCACCTTTGTTAAGATTTTTGATTGAAATCTCAATTAAAAGTGAAGTGAACATATTTTTTAGATGATTCAAACTCAACAACAAAATTTATATTGAAGTTTATTTTTCCCCATTTAATTTAAAGGTCAAAAAGTCCCCTTTTTAAGCATTCACTTTTTATTACTATGCGAATCCGAAAATAAAAAACAAAAATAAAATCACCCTAGTTAAGGTACATAATACAGTAGTCCCTCCATAATGTGAACTAATTAAAACAAGAAGTTCTCGGATTTAAGAGGAATTCACATTACTGTAACTAGAAAAAAAACGTAAAAAAAAACTTCATAAAAAAAATGTAAAATGTTAGCACTCCTCAGACTGCAGTTGCATTAAGAATTTCTTAAAATATGTCTAGACAAATAAGACTTATGCATGAATGTAATTTTAAAAATTTGAACAAAATTCTGGAAATATTTGTGAGCTCTTAATTTTAAGAAAAAACCTAAAAATAAAAAAAAATTAAATTTATTCAAAAGGTTTACCGAACAACTAAATTTATCCCATTCGAAAGTTTTCAACACTAACGACGACTCATAAAAATGTCAAAAAATATATTTTATTTGATATTCTGTTCTATTTGCAAATTATCTTGTAAAATGTAATTGAAGAAAAAATTTAATTACTTTTTCGTCTAATGATTACTAAAAAAAGTAATAAATAAGGAAGAATTTAAAAAAGTAATCATTATTAGCCTTGTTTTATTGGAGGTGGTTGTCTACTAATAGTAGATGTTTTGGTTAATTTAGTACTACCATCTATTCATGCTCTTCTTCCCGAGTATATATGATTTGTATTGAATGCGTTGAAAGTGCGTTCCATTGAAAATCGATAGTAAACTACTAGTACTAGGTGGCAAAGTACCCACCTCCCATGATTACTTTTGTTTTTAATTAAATAATTGAATTACTAAGGTGTCCCTATACAACACCCTTATCATCCCAGTCCTGCTATATGGTGCAGAAGCATGGACTTTAAGGAAGGCGGATGAAAACATCTTGGATTGCTTTGAGAGAAAAGTTCTTTGTGCGATTTTTGTTCCCGTGTGTATTGATGGTGATTGGAGAAGAATATACAACAACGAGCTTTACGGGTTGTACAAGGACGTGAAGGTGCAGCGTCTGAGATGGCTAGGTCACGTGGAGCGCATGGACAACAATGCTCTGGCCCGGAAAGTTTTCGACTCCAACCCAGAGGGACGGCGCAGTAGAGGGAGACCTCGTCTGAGGTGGCGCAACCAAGTGGAAGGGCACCTCAATCAACTTGGCGTGCGAAACTGGAAGCAGCGAGCTAAAGATAGAGCTGGCTGGCGAAGCTTGTTGGTTGGTGCCCAAATCCACAGCGGATTGTAGCCGCCTTACGGCGTTGGTCACCCTAAGTAAGTAAGTAAGTAATTGAATTACAAATAAATCGACACCTTTAAATTGGTATGAAATGGGTAATTGAAATTTTTCAATAATATTTGAAAGTATGTAATTGAAAAATGGTTCCACATTTGTTAATTCCTTAATTAATTAATTCCCTTAATTAATTAATTCCCAACTCTATAAGACAATTAGCAAGAGCCACAATATTGTGTTCTCTAAACAACAACAACAAAAACAAAACTTACCTTAATATTGATGTCTGCCAGGTATCGAACAAGTGGCTCCCTTGTACACAACACCTTAACTAGCATCCCAGCTGCATATGGCTTCGTAATAACACCATAAACAATCTGGCCTGGCTTCACTGCATCCAATGTGCTATGACACACTTTAGACTTTTCCTGTCCGGCGGTATTCAAAAAATACTCATACGGTGGCATTGGTACAATTTTGTCAGTAACATCTTGAATTTGTTTAACAAAAAATCAACTTAAACGACTTCTTTCAAAACAACAACAAAATAAAAGCAAATAAATAAATTCAATAACGAAAAAACCGACCTTGACGATTGCCATTCGACGTAGAAGACAAACTTTCTGACCCGGTATTTACACTGGCACTTTGCAAGTCCCGAGTATAAAGTTTATCGGCATTGCGAGCAAGAAACTGATGAAGTTTCAAACGCTTGGCGCGGTCTTGAAACGTTAGATTCTTTTGTCTCTCAAAGTAGACAGAAAAATCTGGATTTGTTATTCCAAGCTGATAGAGGTCATGGTCGCCGCGTTCGCCAGCCCATATTTTTTGCAATGGCTGACCATGGAAACGCAACGATTTTGATATTAATTCCGTGTTCATTTTGTTTGTTTTTTAGGTTATTTACTATTTTAGTGAATGAAAATATATAAAAAAAAAATATGAATAAATGAATTTTTATAAGTGAAAATTTAGAGGAAATGTAAATATATATGTAAAAAAGTAGAAAAAAAAAAATCGATGCTGTATTGTGCCATTTTGGGAAGGAAGAGGAGCTTCTTCTTTTTCTGTTTTCTGTAAGAAAAAATAAAAATTGTGAAAATTATGTTTTAAATTGAGTCCTACCTGGTTTAATGTCATGCTAATTTCTTTTTTTGGATTTATTTGATAAATTTGCGACTCCTTTTTGATGAACTTCTTTTTACTCGGCGTTTCTATTTAATTTTTATAATAATTTTTTTTCTTTTTGTTTTTTTGACAGATGCGAAAAAAAAAATTAAACGAGTTTTCGAGTTTTGACAACTCAAATGTACAGTACGAAGTGAAAATGAGGAGGTTTGTTTGCTTCGAATTTTTATACAAACTGAAAAGAGATGCGTTCAATTGGAAGTGGTGAAGGTCTGTTTGGGTATTGCATAAGTGCCTGGCTACACGGTGATTTTTCAATCGCCTAAGCAGTGAGTTTGTAGGCAAGAGGGATCGGGAGTGAAGGGGGAAAATGCTCACGAAGGGAACTGAATTTTCTGAGAGTAGTACAGTTCCATTGCTAATTTTTTCCTCTTTTTGACGTTTGTTCCTAGAAAATGTAAAAGTGGAACTTGATTGGGCACAACAGTGTGTAGCCACCGCATGTGATTTTTCAATCGATTGAAAAATCACTTTAGCCAGGCAATAAGCCCTGTTCCATTGGAGGTGGTAGTTTACTCGTGAGTAGAAATCTAGCAGGTACAACAACTACACATTCCTATCTCCTCGAGTAGAAGATCATGTGTTAATTCTAGTACTAGATCTTCTCATGAGTCTCTACCACCTCCAATGGAACGGGGCTATAAAACAGAAAATAACTACACAGTTCCAGAGTACCCAAACAGGAATTAGGTTAAATTGTTGAAAAAAGTAAAAATATTTCTGTTTCAAGCCTAGTACACAGCTGAAGCGAAACGAAATTTTCCATACAAAATTTCGTTAACGAAATCTTGAACGAAATTAAATTTGTTTTGTTTTTGCTTTTAAACTTATTTTCTGAAGTTTTGTATATTATTTTTGACAAAAATAGAAATATTTCTGTTTTAGACAGTACCCAAACAGACCTAATAGGTGCGTCACATAAAGGAAAATTTCTGAGAGCTCAGAGATTTTTTAATGTCGAATTCATTTAAAAAAAAAAATCGAATTAAGGTATAACTACAACGGCCACTTTTTGCAACAAGTCAAAAAATGAAAATTTTCAAACTTATTTTGTGACAGTTTTTCCGATCGCAAAATTAAAAATAATGATGCAGAAAGCTTATTTTTTGGTTTAGACAAAAATTTTCATAGTTTTTTTTACAAAAACAAATAACGCTAGAAAGAAATAAAAAAATTTTACTTTTGTAAATTTCCCAATTTTTCACTTTTTAGGTCATTGTAGTTAAAGCTTTAAGCCTTAACTACATTGGCTCAAAAAGTGAAAAAGTACAAAAGTGAAAATTTTCAAACGCATTTTTGTATGTTTTTTCGGACTAGAAAATTAAAGTAAATGATGCAGAATGCAGTAAATGATGCAGAATCCCGCTAGCCAGAAAAAAAATATTTTCACTTTTGTACTTTTTCAAAAAGTGGTGTATGTAGTTAAGCCTTTAAAATCGATTTTTCGTTCTGTTCTGTCAAACATGCTCGAAACATTGTTTACGACACGTAAAACGCATTGAGATGGATTTTGGTTGGATTTTTTTTTGTTGGAAGCAATTCGACATAGCGTCGGCTAAAGCTGCAAACCTCGTAAATCCACTTTTTACAAAAATTAGATTTTTGAAAATTTATAAATCTATTAAAGAAAAACTGCATATTTGTTTTATTAAACGACAAAAAGAGACAAAATTAGACATGAAAAATGTCTTAAATGTAAAAAATTGAAAAATTGAAATCGCTCTCCTGAACAATGGATTTACGAGGTTTGCACCCTTAAGCCTAGTACGCAGCTGGAAGCGAAATGAAATTTTCCATATACAAAATTTCTTTAACGAAATCTTGAACGGAAAAATTTGTTTTGCTTTTCGTTTTTCAGTACGCAGCTCTAGCGAAAAATTGGAGAGTTTTCACTCATTTGTCACTTACTTTTTACTGCCCTGTGCATTTTTCTTGACTCCAAGAGCAGTGTTGACGGTTTTTTCACTTTTAATTCATTTATTTCTTGTGTTGTCAATTATTTTTTGTTGTTTTTCTTGATTTTTAATTAATTTGGAATTTTTTTATTTTTACTTTGACAGGATACTCGATGATATTTTTTCGTTAGCATTTTCTTTGTCGACTTTGGAGACTTGAACATTTTTCGTTTCGCATCAGAAGCGTGTACTACCCTACTAACAATTTTGCTTCTATAATGCTTTACAGGAGCAACAATTGCATCTGTAAAGCTTTATAGAACCAAAATTGTTTGTCGGGTAGGCTTAATATAAAAAAAAAAGGTCTGCTCAAGATCTCCTAGAAAATTCCTGCAGCCTTGTAAATTTCAATTAGGTACATAAAGTCTTAGGACTAAAGGCCACTCTTAATTTAATAGCCTGTTTTCACTAGAGCCCAAATGAGATAATTTTGCAAATGAGATAATTTCGCAAAATATCTCATTTCGAATGTCAAATCGCATAGAACAAAAATTTATTCTGTAATTTGAACTGATCTAATTTGCGAAATCACCTCATTTGCGAAATCACCTCATTTGGGGTGTAGTGAAAAGAGGCTCTAAGAGCGCTAATAAGATTAATTTTTAGGAGTTTTTCAAAGTCAGCGATCATAACTTCATCGCCTTGTTTTCACTAAAGCCCAAATGAGATAATTTCCCAAATTAGGTCTGTTCAGATGTCAAATTAAATGTCTTTTTCTATACGATTTGTCATTCGAAATGAGATAATTTTTAGTGTACTCAGAGTGCTTTTGGCTCGCTGTGGAGTGTGGAGGTGCCTGCCTCTGATAGTGCGCTAACTTACTTAGGGTGACCAATTATCAAACGACGACAAGTCTGATAGTGGCCAGTTAAAATTAAATAAAATGGGCCATATTCATAGACATCAGGACCATAATTGTACAAAATATTTAATCCGTGGATCAGTAACTTTTATTTTCTGAAATCGGTCGTAAAGATGAGGTTTAAAACAGTTTTAAGGTACATTTATGTTCATGCTTGAACCGAAGTTGACCCGGAACTAATCCGTCAAAATGGGCGATTTAAATTCCAGGACCACGGCTGATCTACGTTTGTTGCCCAATGAATTTGCCCAATGTCTCCTCTTTCAATTATTATAATAAAAGGGACAATCCATTTAAAAGTGAACTAAGGAAAATTTTGCAAATATTTTTAATTTGGCTGGCTTTTATAAGAAGATTTATGTACACTTTTGACGAGTCGATTTTTGCCGTACGGAGAAGTTTGCTGGCGTAATCGATTCGTGTGTACACCAAAGGTGACTAAAGTGACAATCCCCAATCAATTGTCATGCGGCTTATTGTGCAGTGAAAGTTGGCAATACTACGCAAGAATTAGAAAACTTAAAAAAAAAACTCTAGCCAGCAGCCTTTTTTGTATAAAAAAACATCATCTTTTTGGTTTGGATTTTTATTTTTTTTTTTTTTTTAATTTACGCTAAAACTATTGATAAAAATATAATTGAGTACAGTCGACAAACCTACGGAAAAAAACAGGGCCAGAATTACGGCCTTTTTTTTCCACCCGTGACATTACAAAATATCCCATCTATTTTGAAAAATAATCAAGTTGACACCTTGTTCTTTGTCCAGTTTAATGAATCAATATGAAAAATCTATGTTATTCAATTATGTGTAACATTTGCAGGATAAACTCTTATGTAATCAATTTGAAGAGCAGTATCTAAACCTTTCCAAGTTTTTTGCCACTTTTCACGACTTTTCCAAAATTGAAACATCGCTTTTGGATCTCTATTATTCCATGGTTTTGTTTCATTTAGATTATTGCTGCAGTTATCGGGAAAATCAGAGTGTCCTCCAACTGAGACTCCAAGTGTTAAATAGAACTGTAAGTAGAACCATACAAAATTTATAAAAATTAAAATTACATTAAATATTGTGGTATTTACTTCTCTATCAAAAGGTGTCATGATATTATTATTTTCCCATAGTCTTGCGTTAGGTTGAGTATCACGAACCAATTTTGAAAAATTTCCTTTATGCTCACCATATTTAACACCATCGATTTCAAGAATAATAGCTGCTCTTGTCCAAAGGACAGTATAATTGTGAAAATCGTCACCAAGATGCTTATTTGATTTAGATGGATGAAGCCAATTATTATGAAAAGAATCTCCTGTCGATAACACCGCTCCACTATTTAATCGTTTGCCAGAAATGTCAGCTTTTTGGCTGTCTTTGAGATTTTCATTTCCTCTTGCTGATGCAATTCTCAGCTGTCCCGAAGCATAGCCATTGACGCCGTAATAGTGTTCAGATGGTTCCAACGCAATTACTGGAAAAATTAAGGTTGGTATTCATGTTATATTAGCCTCTGATGAAGAAGACTCAGCCCTACTAACAATTTTGCTTCTATAATGCTTTACAGAAGCAACAATTGCATCTGTAAAGCTTTATAGAACCAAAATTGTTTGTCGGGAGTCCTCTAATACATTTTAAATCTTCAGTGTTGGTTTCTCACTCGCAGGAAATTATCTCTTTTTCAACATGACGTGCGAGTGAGAAAGAAACACAGTAAACAGAGTCCGATTAACAACTTTTCTTCTATAAGGCCTTATAGATGCTATTGTTGCTTCTTTAAAGCTTTATAGAATTAAAATTGTTAATTGAGAGTTGGTAAAATGAGACATTGGGCTTAGATCAGTTTTCAGAGAGGAAATCTAATGCTCGATTTGTAAATTTATGATAATAATCTATTTAGGCTTTGGTCAGAATTTGTTATTAGATAATTAACTTATAGATTAAAAATTTAAACAAGTAAACTTACTTGGAAAGATCCAATCGCCTTTTGGAAGTTTTGCTCTAACTTCAACTTTACCATACCGAAATCTAAATTTATTTCGTGTTGTTATCTTGGCTGAAACCACTGGTGGAAGAATTTGAGACGAGCGTGCCTTTCTATAGCATTCCCTTTTTGGATCAATATTACCTGTGCAACTATGCAAGTAAATTTTTTATATAATAATCATAAATTTACAAACATTTCTAAAAAAACACTCACGTTTCGCTGAGGTCAAGTATTCCTTTTAAAACTTGGTCTTCATTAAATTCTTTAGCATCTGACAGTAAAGTAGGAACAATGTACAAAATTCCGTTTTGAACATACAAATTTGTATCTTTTTGTTGGAAGGATACAAAATCACCATCATTTTCACTAATTGGAATTCCAATTTCATGTTCCCATTTAGACCAATCGTGGAAATAAAAATTATCCTCGAATATAGGTTTGTCACTATAATCTATCGATTTTCCATTTACAGTTGTCCTTGTCGTTTCCAATTTTGATTCACCAATGTGTATAAAGTGTAGGTTATTTTGTGGCCTCTGTCCAGGTGTTTCTATAATATACTCAACTTTTTTACGCTCTACGAAGCTATTTATTCTTATCCAAAAGAAAATTTGTTTGCCTACGGGCACAACGGTTTCCTTATTTACGTATGTCCATTTGCCAAATAAGGGTGCACCAATTATTTTGGAAAATTCTCCTGGAGGTACGGAGATTTGTTTATTAACAGATCCATGAATTTCGACGTTTGTTATACCGTATTCATCTAAAAGAAAAGTAGAAATTCAAATTGTAAAGTGGAATTTTTTCACATTTTATTTATTTAATAGGAACGCCCAGGGTCAAAGATCTGATTTTTACTCCTATAAAACTGTTAAAAAGTAATTTCAAACATACCTAAGAACAGTGTCTTAGAGCTGAACGACTAAAATGACAGCTGTCAAAAGTGTCGCTCAGCGATTCGCTCACAGGTTGAACTTTTTTCAACTTCATCACGTGACGATTTTGACGTTTATGGTTTTTTTTTTTGTTTGACGAGCTGCTTTTTGTTTAATGTTTTGTATTTTTTGTATTCTTCTCAAGTGGATCAGTGGAACTATTTGATTAAAAAAAAGTAAAAATACAAAAAAAAAGGAAAAAAGAAAAAAACCATATTTTAAAAGCATTTTTTTTATATGTAATTTGACAGCCCGTCGCATGACTGCATTCTGTTCACTCATTCTTCGGCGATTTTATAAAGCGAATTTTTTTACAGCTGTAATTTTAGTAGCTGAGCGACGAACGACGCTCCGTAAAGGCTTGGCCACACTGGAGGGTATGCGGTAGCGGTACGGGTAAAGGCTTGGCCACACTGGAGGGTAGGCGGTAGCGGTACGGGTAGCGGTGAGGGTACTTGTATGAAAAAAATTCCAAACTGACACATCAACGTTCAGGTGTGGAATTTTTTTTAGTACAAATATCGTTACCGCTATACCGCATACCCTCCGGTGTGGCCAAGCCTTAAGGGTGAGGGCACTTGTATGAAAAAAATTCCAAACTGACACATCAACGTTCAGGTGTGGAATTTGTTAGTACAAATATCGTTACCGCTATACCGCATACCCTCCGGTGTGGCCAAGCCTTAAGGCTTGGCCACACTGGAGCGTATGCGGTAGCGGTACGGGTAGCGGTGAGGGTACTTGTATGAAAAAAATTCCAAACTGACACATCAACGTTCAGGTGTGGAATTTTTTAGTACAAATATCGTTACTGCTATACCGCATACCCTCCGGTGTGGCCAAGCCTTTAAGGCTTGGCCACACCGGAGGGTACGCGGTAGAGGTACAGGTAACGGTACGGGTATTTGTATGGAAAAAATTCCAAACTGACACATCAACGTTCGGGTGTGGAATTGTTTTAATACAAATATCGTTGCCGCTACCCGTACCGCTACCGCGTACCCTCCGGTGTGGCCAAGCCTTAAAGATATGCAATAGCGGTATACGAGTTTTTGTATGAAAAGATTTCCACACCTGAATGTTGACGTTCCGGTTTGGGATTTTGTTTTTCTCTGTGCAGTTATGGCATACATTTCCGTTGTAATTCCTTAAAAGTTCTCTGAATAATATTTTACAAGATTTTTGAGAGAAATAATAAAAAAAAATAAGTTCTAAGGTGAGACTCGATTCAGCAACACTTTTCCGCACTGTTTGTGAATCGTCTAGTCGCTAATCGCATTCGCACTTTAAGAATGTAATTATTATGAAACTGACAGCATGTGACATTTTTTATTTTCATTTGACAGACCGAAAAGAAAAGTGTTTTTTTCATCTCTTAGCTTCTGTCTATTATAGTTAAACTTTATAAGTCTATAAATTATTGCTTATAGAAGCACTACAGGATTACAAAACAAGTACATAAAAGGCCAGTTGTGAAAACGTGGTAAAATAAAAATCACAGAGGTGCGTTCACACGTACCCTAGTTGTCTGAAATGGGCCTTAAAGTGGAAATTTGTATTGATTCACCTCTGTTACTAAATTAACACATACACCAATTTAACTGAAATCAAACTAACACAATTGTTATGAGTTTGAGAAGCGAGTAAATTACCCACAGACACAATTTATTGTTGTCTTATCTAACTCACTAGTCACTATGAGGATGATAGGTGAAAGAGGAGAACAAGTTACACTCGTTGTGAGATACGAATTTTTGAACCTGAGATTCAAGCTTTTGTATGACGTCGTTGTTGCTGGTTAATGTCGAAGCTGACGTAGTTGATAAGGTCATTTTTTTTATTGTGAGTATACATATGTGTAGGCATTATTGTTGTTGTTTCGGACATGTGGTATTGTTTGGAGCGAAAATTTCCCCGTTTTTTGTTTTGTTTTTGTTTTGATTATTATAATTACGCCATTCACTTTTGTTATTATAAATGGGCAGAAACAGAAGTAGAAATAGAAACCGAAACAGAAACAGTAGGGAAATCGGCATATGCAGCATGTTGCCTGATGCATATTGCATGTTGAATTTTGCGTGTTGCAAGTTGCGTATTGCATGTTGCATGTTGCATATTGCATGTTAAATTTCGCCTGCTCCATATTGCATGTGGCATATTGGATTTTGCATTTCGCATGTTGCATATTGCGTATTACGTGTTGCGTGTTAGATATTGCATGTTGCATTTTTATTGCATGTTGAATTTTGCTTGTTGCAAGTTGCATATTGCATGTGGTATGGGAAATGTTGATGTTGTTGCTTGCGTTGTCGCAACTGAAATGCAAAAATAAAGTTCACCTACGATACGAACTATACCTTCTTCGATTTATGTACTCACAATAAACCACCACATCGTTCGTCACAAATAGCCACTAAGAGAAAACTTAGTGCACGGTAATCAGGAAGCATAGATAGGTACTACCACCGGTAGTAGTCGAATAATATTTTTGGTATGATTTTGTGGGTTTTTTTTTGTATTTTTTATTGGTTATATTGACTTTTTTTTGTATTATAAATGGGCACAAACAAAGAACACAGAAATATAAGAAAAAAAATAATACAAAATATTAAGATAACTACTTTTAGGTACCTACAGTATATGCATAACGCCACAAAAGTACATCTACGACCTACACTTCGATTAGCTCACAATACAAAATATCCAAAAACAATAGCTACATAATCCACTAAACCCGATGGTACCACTAAACCCCATGGTACTACCTTTTGTTTTTGCATTTTTTATTTGTGAGTAAAGACACATACTGAGTTGTTGTTATTGCTTTAAACCGAAGGTATGAATAATGTTTTTGCACATTGGCTTGGCTCGATGATCTTGAGGGTTTTTTTTTAATTTTGTTTGTATTTTGTATTAACGGGTTAATTGACTTTTAACCACAGATGCATGCCGATGGCTGTCCAGACAGATCTATTTTGCATGTGTCATAATTAATGTAACATAATGCATGCCAACAAACAATTTTGCTTCTTTAAAGCTTTACAGTTGGAAATATAGCTTTTGTAAAGGTTTATAGAATCAAAATTGTTAGTTGGGATGTGACATGTTGTATTGTATGTTGCAAATTGCATGTGGTTGCTTGGTATTAAATTAAAATTCTCAAAGAGAAAAAAAATAGCCACCAGGAACAATAAATAATATCACTCGAACATAACGCACCAAAAGATTTATAACTTAAAGTACACTTGCACTTGAATTTAAATTTTAATAAAAAAAAAAATAAAAAAAATCATACATAAATACTTACGTGGAAATGATAAAGTAAATCCTTTTATTGGTTGTATTTGTACTGTAAATTCCGTATTTTTAACTCGTTCTACTAATGCCAAGATTAAATATAAAACAAGTGAAGATCTTAGTAAGATCTTCATTTTTTTTTTTTTTTTTCAATTTTGTAGAAATTCCAAACACAAACAATCCACTAGATACTCTTATTTATAGTTACACACACGTTTTATTGATAAGCTTGTCTTAAACCGGCACCAGAGCAAGGGAACATCTTAATTGTTAGAAGACTGAATTTAAAATAATCGATTAGACTGTCGATCGGTGAATCAGAACAACTTGATTGCCAAAAATATTCTTTCGTAGTTCGAACATCTGATAGCTTTTTTATTAATATGCATTTATAATACTTTTTAAACCTAAGTCTTCGATGAGTGTTTTTGTTTTATTTTTTTATTCAAGTTAGTGAGTGAAATTAGATGAGTATTTATTTTAGAAGAAAAAGCTTGATATGAGGAAGAGGTTATCTTCGACAACCAAACCGATTTTTTGTCTCTTTTTATTTTGGATTTTTTACTTGCTCAATAGGGCAAGTATTGGTTTCGTGTAAAAAAAAAATTCGAGGTTTTAATCAAAACTAACATTACGATGATGGAGAAGTCCGAAAAAGTGGTTTTCGTCATGACGTCCGTCGGTCTGCGCGTCGGTGCGTTGCCACATGAAGCTGCAGCCTAAACGGGTTGAGGGATTTTCTTGAAATTTGGTACAGATGATTTTTTTGTAATTTCCAAGGTTGTTTTTTTTTTGTTTTTTAATATCTCGCTTTAAACGTATACCTCCCATACAAAGTTTTGGAGTTATTGCAACTTTCTCGAAAACGGCTCTAACGATTTTGATTAAATTTAACATACGTAATGCTGTTTGCAGTTCTAACATAACTGCGTTTTTAGTTTTTCTCAAAAAATGCGGATAGTGAAAATATGACATTAACTCTTTTTTAAATCGCGGATGTCGGCTCTTCCCGTACATCTTAATGGAGTTATTGCAATTTTCTCGTAAATGACTAGAACGATTTCGATTAAATTTTACACAAGTAATGTTATACGTAAATCTAACGTAACTGCATTTTTAGTTTTTCTCAAAAAATACGGATAATGGAAATATGACTTTACTTTTTTTTTAATCTTTGATGTCGGCTCTTCCCGTACACCGTTAGTTAGTTATTACAATTTTCTAGGCTAAATTTGACATACATAATGCTTTAAGTGATTTTAAGCTATGTAGCTAATTGCGTTTTTTGTTTTTGCCAAAAAAAAAACACGAGTAACAAAAATATGGCGTAAGAAAAACTAAAAAAAAATAATTTCGTATTTTTGCATTTCTTATGAAATTCCTTAAAAAAAATCAAATTTTAACTAATTCAAAATATTTTTTTTTTACTACTACTACTTTTATCAAAGAGCAAGTACGTGCGGCCCCAGTCGTGCATTTTATTTTATTTTAAAAACATAAATGGTGAGAAAGTTATATACCTACGTTTGTCTTTGGGGAAACTCTCTGTCTTATCAATTTGTATTATACTCCTATAAGAAGAATAAGTAGCAATAAATAAAGTGCAAATTCCACAAAAAAAAAAAAAAAAACAATGAAGACAAAATTAAATTCAATGTCAGCTGGGCCTAATCTTGAATAGCTTAGCTTAGACGAGTTTTTCAGAGTAACTTAGAGTAAGTAAATACTGTAAAGTAATTTAGCTCCAATTGACTCGGAGATGTAAACTTTCATTAAAAAGCGGAATTGCCTACAATTTTGGAGAGAAAAACTTTTGACAAATACTTGCTTAAGACGTTAATCCAGAATATAATTGAGTGCGTCTTATGTAGTAAAATTTTGTATAATTAACCTTATTTAAAGAAGTAACTTACGAATTTACATTTCATTTGTTTCACTGGACCTTGACATTGGATCTTCGAGCCTTCGGCTTTCAACCATTGTTTGTAAAGCTCACATTTAGTACATTTATAGAACCATTTCAAAATATAACAAATAGATACGCATTCCTAGCTCAAAGCTATCAAAAGTTATCAGAACACATTCAAAGTTCACCATTAATTTCGAAAGATATACCCGTAACCACTTTATACCAACATCAAAAGTTGCAGCAGTAGCAGTAACGTAACACTGCGCGTCTACTGAAATTGTTTAATAAGTAAATGTAATGAATCACCGAATTCCACCATACGAAATTGTGGAAACTATTGGAATGACGATTCATGAAACCAACCAAAATGATTAACATGAGTTTAGAATTTCAAGAAATGAAAACAAGTACAACACCATAAAATATGACATTATTAGGGTTTTTCGGATTATCCGCGTTATATATATGTAAATATAAAGTGAGTTCACTACTGTACTCACCCCGAACGTTTCGCTTCAAATTGCAATGAGCGTGGTCACCGGGAAACTGCCAGCGAGATGTTATTAGCGATTTTGGCTACGCAAGTTGTAGCGGGGCGTAGGAGGTTCCGTGTTTTGTTGCAGGCTTGCAAGTTGGCAGCAAACCGTACTCACTGTATCCTTGTTGGTGTGAAGCGGCAATTGTATGGAACGTGACGAGTTTATTAATGGGTCCCACGTACGAGAAAGCTTAAAACTGTCGTCCCGATTGAAATTTTGATGTCGTTTTATTTCAATCGCTTCACGAACCAGGCGCGGTATATAGTGAGGCTCTTTTGCTAGAACCTTAGCTTGATCGAAATGGATCCAGTGGTGTTCATCTGGATGATCGAGTATATGCTCACATATGGCAGACTTTTCCCTTTGTTTTTTGCTAACAGCGCTAATGTGCTCTTTCAGGCGTGTAGCAATACTCCTCTGAGTTTGTCCTACATATATGAAGAACCTGGGACCCCTTAATAAACTCGTCACGTTCCATACAATTGCCGCTTCACACCAACAAGGATGCAGTGAGTACGGTTTGCTCCCAACTTGCAAGCCTGCAACAAAACACGGAACCTCCTACGCCCCGCTACAACTTGCGTAGCCAAAATCGCTAATAACATCTCGCTGGCAGTTTCCCGGTGACCACGCTCATTGCAATTTGAAGCGAAACGTTCGGGGTGAGTACAGTAGTGAACTCACTTTATATTTACATATATATAACGCGGATAATCCGAAAAACCCTAATAATGTCATGTCTTAACAACCGCGAAAACCTTAAAACTCATACCATAAAATATGTTTTGCAATAAGTAAAAGACATTCATGAATATTCATCTTATTGGAACGTTATCTCCGAGACTGACAATTGCGTAGCAGGGCTGTTGTTTCACCTTTAGAGTTGGCAGTACTTTGGTATTTAAAAATGCAGTACGCCGTAGTACGGCAAAAACAAAAACAAAACAACCACTTTGGTAAGTTGCATGTGCGGCATGAAACATAGTGCAAGTGCATCTTGCATGTGGTATGGAAGTGTATGTGGCAAGTTGCATGCGGCAAGTTGCATGCGGCAAGTTGCATGCGGCAAGTTGCATGTGGTAATTTCCATGTGTCAAGTTGCATAAGGCAAGTTGCATGCGACAAGTTGCATGTGGCAAGTTGCATGTAGTAAATTCCATTTGGCAAGTTGCATGTTGTAATTTCCATGTGGCATGTTGCATGTTGCTACTACTAGTGCTCAAGCACGTGTTTTTTTTTCACAAATAACGGAAAACAAAAATGTAAATACTCATAAATAAAAGGAAAATAAAAACAACATATACTAAAATTAAACCTGTAGGAGTGTAGGGCTATCAATCGTAGATAAAATTTATTTATTTTTTTTATCAAAAAATTAGTCCCGGAAATTGGTATGAAGATTCTTAATTTCCAATTATAAAGATTTTTTCATGCATAACTATTTTCAGAGAAATCAGATTGTCTTGGGTTAAGGTAAGGAGATCTAGCATCAAAAAATTTCCTAAGATCATCATAATTGATTATTTTAATAAAAATATAGAACAAAAATAAGAAAAATTAAAAATACCAAACGAAATTTATTTACATAATGTATACTGAGTGAGAAGTATGAATTCAGTCGCGTTTTCATGTGTACACACACTCATTTTTTTAATTCTATTTTTAATTGAAATTGAATCAAACTAAACTAAGGAGTAAAACTATTTTGAAAAACAAAAACACTGTTTTTTATAGATCGGAACTTATTCTATTTTTCCTGACCTTGCAATGTTTGAACAGGTGTTAACTCTGCATATATTAACATAACTTATCAAAATAAAAAGTATTAAGAAACTCAACTCAAATATTACCAATTTTTTTTTTCAAGTAAAAATATTAAGTTTTAATAAGTATCAAAAAAAAAAAATATTAAAAAAAAAGATTTTTTATTTTTACTTTTTCAGAAATCAAGGGGCACGGTAGTGCCCAGCCAAGTTCTCTAGCAACTTTGGCACTACAACCTTATTTACAGGAAACAACTCAGGCCATTTTCGACCCCCCTCTAACTTCCACACCAAAGATGCTAGAAATTTCAAACTCGATACATTTGTTGAGCTGGTCAAAACCAAACACCTCACAAAATTTCAGCTTCCTACGAAGAGTAGTTTCTGAGATATAGGGCTTCAAAAATCGCAAAAACCGTAACTGACTCACTGCTGGCACAAAAAGTATTGAGATGTAAAAGTGTACCAAGTTCTAAAGTTTGGGTTTAAATTCGTATCAATAAAATCTCGATTGTTTACTTGGCAATTTTTTAAATAAATTTAAAAATCGGTAATTAAAAGAAAAATTGTCAAGAGAACAATCAAGATTTTATTGATACGAATTTGAACTCAAACTTTAGAACTTGGTACACTTTTACATCTCAATACTTTTTGTGCCGGCATAATTTCAACACATTAGAACTTGGCTCTTTTTTAACAGTAATGTTTTTGTTGTGATTATAATTTAATTATTTTATTTCCAAAGTAAAATTCTGATCTTCATTTTACTTTTCTTTCTCTAAAGTTCTCAGAAACTAAGATTTATTTTTTTAATCAAGGTATTAATGTTTGAATTGAGCTTCTTATTTCTTTTTTAACTTGATGAATTATATTAATATGTTTATACAGAAGTTCGTGCATTTTATTTTCGTACGTTTTAAGTCATTTTGTGATGAATTTTCTTCGATGGAACATTTTTCCTCCCCCATATTGTTTTTTTCCTCAAAAAATTTAGGCTTTCTTCTGAATTCATGAAATTAAAAAAAAATTGAAAAAAAGAAATATTTTGATTCACAAAAATTTTTAATTTAAATTAAAAAAAAAACAATATTGCCAGCGGCAATTTTTTGACCCATAAAGGGTAAAGCATTTTAAATTACCAACGCAACGTTTGAAAAATATTAATATTATCAAAATCAAAAAAGTAATTTTCCTTATAGAAAAGTTAGTAAAAGATTAATTATAATTAAAAAAAATATGATACTTTTTTATTTAAAAATCCAAAAACTTATATTTTTTTTTTTTAATTTTTCTATGATTTTAATGTGTATTCATTGGATTTTTTTGTTTAAAAATTTTGATTGAAAGCGAAACCATGAATTTTGATCCTAAACAAAAATTTTATTTTTAATCGAGGGTACCTTAGAAATATCTATAACTACCAAGTTTGAAGAAAACACCTTCAGTAGTTTAGGATGTAATTCAAGATATACAGGAAAAATGACAAGGAACCAGAATTAGAAAATTAAGTAGTCCTTGGAGAACGAAACCTTTCCTTTTATACTGTTTAGATTTTAAATTTTTGAAAATTTGTTAAATAAATATTTTAAATTTTATTGATTTATTTCAGTCTTTTCTGTAATTTTTTTTAGTTTACAAAGCGTAAACTCTTATATAGTCCACATGTAGTCCAGCATTATCTCCATTCCATGTCTTCAACCAGTTCTCTCGATCATTCCAGAACTGTAATTCCGCCTTCGGATGTTCATTTTTCCAAGGTTTTTCAAGCCGAGCAAATCCATTTAACACACCATCAGGAAAATCCGAATGTCCTCCAACCGATACTCCCAGAGTTAGGAAGAACTTTAAAAATTAAAAATAAATTTAATCATGATTCATTAAATTTTCTACAGTTTCTTAACCAACCTCTCTATCAAATGGTGCCATAGCATCACCATTATCCCATAATTTAGCATGTTTTAGATTTTGTGTTGTATAAAGTCTAGAAAAGCCACCACGAATAGTTGCATATTCATTGTTGTCAATTTCAAGTGAAATCAATTCATCCGTCCATGTTAAAGTGTACGTATGGAAGTCATTTCCCAAATGTGTTCTACGTACACTTCCTTTTAGCCAAATATCACGAAGTGCATCCCGTGCTGACAATACAACTCCACCAGAAATCCGATATCCTGAAATTTCGTTATCATCCTTATCGTTTAGGAATTCATTGCCTCTTATAAATGCTACTCTCATTTGACCAGATGCATATCCTGTGAATCCATAATAGTTTTCAATAGGTTCCAGTAAGATTACTGAAAAGAAAAATAACTACAATAATTACAAAAATAACAATTTTGCTTCTATAAAGCTTTACAGAAGCTATAAAAGCATCTGTAAGGATTTATAGAAGCGAAATCTTTGTCTGTCAAACTTACAAGGAAACAACCAATCACCTCTTGGCATTTTGGCCCTCACTTCAACTTTTCCATAACGAAAACTAAAAAAGTCCTTTGTTCGAATCCTGGCCGATACAACTGGTGGTAGAATTCTTGAAAAATGTGCATCTCTTGTACATTCTTCCGAGATATCAATTATACCCGTGCAACTAAATTAAAAAATACCATCAGTTAACGTATTTCAATCAAGTTTTCGAACTTACTCAGATCCAAGATCTAATTTCCCAGTTCGAATACTCGATTCACTAAATCCTGGAACTTCAGATAGTAAATTTGGTACAATATGTAATTGCCCATTGCTAACATAACAATTTTCATCTCGCGTTTGAAATGAAACAAATTCAGCATCATCTGAATAAAGCGGTATTTTAACTTCACGTTTCCATTTGGTCCAATTTAAACTATTGAAATTATCTTCGAAAATAAGTTCGCCTTTACAGACTGATTTTCGATCCATTGTTGTTTTTGATTCTTCACAGCTCCCAATGATGGGATCTTCTTCTAATGGAATTGTACTACTAGTTGGCCTATTTGTTGGTCTACTTGTTGGCCTACTTGTTGATTCGAATGTTGGTTCGGAAATGTTTACTGCATCACCCGATGCAATTTCTGAACCTAACTTTCGGAAGGCATAACTTCCATATTGTACATGAATCCAGAAATTAATTTTATGACCAGGATCAATAAATGCATTTGTTATATCGAAAATCCAACGTCCGTCTGTAGGATTTGTTATGTCTGCAGCATAATCACCTGGTTGGAGAAGGGCTATTGGTTTGTTGATGTTTATATGGTAGCCAACAAGAGCAATGCCATTTTCATCTGGAAAGAACAAAAAAAGTTTCTTTAGTTTAGTTTACTAAAAAATGACTAGTTATTTATTCATTTTAAATTAAGTTAAAAATTCTTGAGTTTCAAAATACTGAACTGATTTGATTAGAACTTGGTAAATATGAGTTTTGGAAGATATCCTAGAAGTGATAAATTGAAATTATTACACTAAGGACCAAACTTAATGGTACTTGTCTAGTTGCCAAAAGACTAAGCTTGTTTTTCTCAAAAACGGCTGTAACGATTTTGATTTTAAAAAACCTTTAGTTTTGCAATTATTTTACTACTTTTGAATTGAAAAAAATTCTAATATCAGTTTTTCAAAACGGTTTGATTAATTATGATTAAAATTTATTTATTTAATAAGGTCGTACTTTCGAAGTTTTAAAAAAAATGGGAGTCGAACGATTGATCTAAAAAAATCTCGTATTTTTGCAAAAAACATGGAAAATTTAATTTTGCATTTAAAAAATCTCATAAGAAAATCTGCCATTTTTTAAATCCTGCAAATCAACATTTCGCTTTTTGAAAAAAATCTCGGTAGTACATAGAATTCTCGCTAAATCAATATCACGCATAAAATTAAAATTAGTTTTGAGCGTAACGAACCTTAAATTTAAATTTTTTAATTTGGCAGCAATATTTGTGGGTAGTTGATTAAATGAAAGTCGTTTTACCTTTTCAATCTTTTTCTTAAAAAAAAAATAAATAAATAAAACAGAATGCAATACACAGAAAATTCTCAAGTTAGCATTTAATTTAATAATAGAGAGGGAGATCTGAAAAATGCTTCGTATTAGTATTTTCAGACAAAGTTTATAATTTCGCATTGAAATAAAAAAATTAATAATTCGCACTCGCGATCAATCTTGGGTACGAAAAAAATATTTTTTAAATTGATGTTAATATCAAGTTTTTGTATTCTGAAAGGTTCTGAAAGGGTACAAATTTGAATAATATGGAAAATTTACCTCATAAAAACATCGGATTTCTTAGGAAAAAAAAATTTATCTCGGTTTTTTATGAAATATTCCCAACAATGTTATACCATTTTGAAAAAAAAGTTTTGAACACACCAACTTTTAAGGCAACTTGCCGAAACATCGTAGTGCATTTTTTTTAAACTACGGCTCTTTGAATTAGAGTCATGTAAAATTTTTTTAGTACTAAGTTGGGTAAAAAAGTAATATTTTCTTTAAAACTGATGAAGCTGAGTTAAAATTTTTGAATGCATTTGATAGCAGGGTTATTCAAGGTTCCGTAACAAAAGAAAAAATTGAGAAAAATTAAGATTTGTAGTCACGGCACATGAAAAACCGTCACAGGGTGACCATTTTTTCGACTTTTTTTCAAATGCCCATAACTCCCAAAATATATGGCTGCGATTTTTTTATTATTTTTCTGATAACTGTCACCACCTACCCTATCTACCGTTTTCGTTTCGACGTTAACTTTTGGGACACCCTGTATAACAAGTTATGCCTTCGTACAAAAAAAAAAGTTGAGATAACAATCAGACATAAAATTACGATGATAGTGGTTCCCGTTAGTCCGTCTATCTGTATGTCTGCCTGTCTGTCTGTATATGGACCTACAGTCTTAGCGGATCCACCGATTGATTTTAAACTTGGTAAGTAGCATTTTTTGGAGATTTTCCAGATAAACACGGTCTATCTTTTGAGGAAAACATTTTTTTTTTGAAAATCAACCAAATTTTTTATACAAAATCATTTTAATATAAATCAGAAAAAAATAATTTTTTGAATTTTTTAAAAAAATTTGAAATTTTTTTTTATTTGAAAAATCAAATTTTCGAAAACGGGGATGTGATTTTTTTGAAATTTTGGATTTAGATGTTGATTAGTGATTTCTACAAAATGGCATACCTACCATTTTTATTTAAAAACTTTTTTTCAAAATTATTTATAAAAAATTAGTTTTTTTTAAATGGCATTTCCCAAATTTCTATACAAAATATTCTTAAAATTTAAGCAACTTGAACTCTAAAGGCAGTCGTGCATTTTATTTGAAAACGGTTTGATGATTTTTTTTTTAAATATTATTTTAAAATATTTTCTTAAAAATGACATACAAACTTTTTTTTTAATGTTACACTTTTAAAAAAATATATTTTTTTTTAAATACAGCTTTCTAAATTTCTTTATTTGCAAGAAACTAAAATCGATGCACGATGCGATGCTTCGGTAAAATCAATAGTTTGCTCCGATAAATCAAGTTAAAAATCGTAAAGGAATTTTTTTTTTAATTTGAAATTCAAACTGACTTTATTTGCAAAATTATCTCATTTGGGGTCTAGTGAAAACAGGCTTAAAGCCCGAGTAAAAATTAAATTCCGCCGAAACACTGCTCAAGGACCGTTACATGCTACCTCGCAATTTTTCTCCAAACTGTTGTTGTTTGGCGCTCACAATTGGATTTTTCTTTTAAAATTAAATTTGAATTTATTTTATAGAAAACTGGCAATAACTGTCTATAAAATATGTTATATTTTACACAGAACAGTATACGTAGAGTGAAAGAGTGCAAATCTTTTCGATTCACTTGATGAACAAACCAGAATAGTCCCCATTTGTATCTGAAAAGATGCTGATAACCTTGATCTTTTAATTTAATCGAACAATAACCGTTTTGCTGATTATAAATTTAATCTGTAATCTCAGATATACGGGAATATTGACAAACAATTCTACTTTAAGCGTATTTAAATTTTTGTTTATTTATTTAACATAACCTTCATTAGCCTAGGCATGTACGTTAGGTCCAAGATACTGTACGTTTAGTATCTGTTCGTGCGCCAAAACTTCAAATAGTTAAAAATAGTTCCAACAATTCAAAACAAACCTAAATCACCCAACAACACTCATTCATTCATTTCGGAAATTATTGTCTGACAAATAAAAAATATCTTTTTGCTACCTTAAACTTGCTTGATTTTTGGTTATTACACTTATAGACCATTGAATTAATAAGATTCGATAAAACCGGATTTAAAATTGATATTTAAATTTAAACTCAACAAAGAAATCCCCTCGAATAATGATGGTGACATTAACTTATTTTATCCATTAACAAGAAATTCACATACGAATAAGATAGAAGCTATAAAAAAATAAGTATAGCTTTACTTACGGGGAATTGAAATTCGTATTCCCTTAGGACTAAGTAATTCCACTTTTGGATCAGGAATAGTGTAAGTCAGTGCACTCACAAGGAGATTTAAAAATAGACACAGATAAAGTGTGAAATGCATATTCATTGCATTTCCAGTCTTGAGTATTGGCAGATTTTTCATCTTATATCTAAAATGTTTTGTATTTTTATATTGAGATAGATTTATGAACTCATCATAATAATTTATTTATTATTTTATTGTTTTTATCGTTATCGCTAGTATCTTTTTTTAGAAAATTTTAATAACTACGCGCTAAACAGACGTGTTGAGAGAGAGAGAGCACGTCTTAATTGTATCTTAAACTCGACTAGACTGATGATTATGATGATTGTTTCCAACGAGATCGATTGGCACTTAATAATAATACCAGGCAAACCAAGTGAAGACGACAACTTGAACTTGATTTTATGAATTCATACCAACCAGCTGTATAGTTTCTCTCTTATACCTACTTATAATTCATGAGAGAGAGAGAGAGTATAAGAGTATAAGTAACGATTGCTCTTATATTAATTTTTGTTTGGTTCCAAATAGAAAGTTTTGGGCTAATAAAAAGGTGATTCCTTATCCACGGTAAGGTAAGAAGATCCATGAACAGGGATGAGAATGCTAAGCCCGAAAAGTGAAACATACTGCCCAAAAAAACGAAGTAGATTTGCAAAATATGTAGCAGATAATGAAAAAAAAAAAATATACATATAAAACAAAGGAGAATGCCCAAAAATAAATATATTAAAAAAAAAAAAACCCAGCACCGATTTAAATGAGACCTGCATGGCTTGAAAGCGCATCACTCGTAAATAACAAATATGATTTTTTTTTCTCAAAAAGCCATCCCCGTGATTGCTATAATGATTTTTAATTTCAAATTATAAAGTGTTTTTTATTACAAAATTATTTTCATTGACTTGGTCTTAGTTCCATGAGCAAAGATGTGCCATCTGCCATATAATAACCTAAGATTGTTTTTTAAAAGCCGATGTCTGATTTATTTTATGCAAAATGCATAACCGGACCCACAGCCATTATGTGGATCTGGGCGGTGACATAAAATAATTAATATCTTGGATGGGTCTTTGATTTGGATGTATATGATGTGAAATTCTTGCAGTGCCTAAAGAGCACTAACAATGCATTTTTTTTAACAAAAAATGAAACAAGATGACACATCTTAAATGAAATTTTGTTCGTTAGAAAAAATTTTTTAAACGAAGTAGAAACAGGTTGCTACGTAGCAGATACATCAAAATAAATTAATGAAGTAGATCTGCTACATATGAAGTAAATACTCATCTCTGTCCATGAAATGTTGTAAACAAGTGATTCAAATTGAACAAGATTAAGAATTTTAGTATTGAGGTGCGCGATTCATGGCAAGATGATGCATTCGAAAAAGTCCCCGTTGTGGTTAGAGACATGATTTAATTAACTTCAATTTACTATCTCATATTACACATTTGAGAACCATTTCCATGACTTAGTATTTTAATGTCTGATGGTTTGAGACATGATTATCTTTTTTTAAATTATTATATGAAAATTTACTTTTTGAAAAGAAATGTCAATTGTCATTGGCTTTAAAGCCAAAGGGATAAACAAGTTGCACCATAGAATAATAAGAAACTTTATTATTATATTCTGCATGAAAAAGAGTTTTTGAGGAAATAGGAGGGTTTGAAACTAGTACCGAAATATCCCCTTAATAAAAAGCTAATACTATGATTGTTGTAGATTATATGAAAATCAAGTCCATATAAGAAGAGTCCATCCAATTATCTTTTATCTTATCGTCTGTTGGCACACCATAACAAAAACAAATGTTATATATAATTTATTATGAGAACTAGATGGTGCTAAGAAGGTTAGTAAATTTTCACTCTGTACAAACTTAGAAGTGTAACTTAAAAAAAAAAACAAAGAATCATAGCCATAAGCAATTCTGCATCTTTACTGAAGCATCTATAAGGCCTTATACAAACACAATTTTAAGTTGTATATTGTTGTTCAAAAACTTCCCAACATTTTAAATTTAGTAAAAAAAAAAGTAAGCAATGCTCTTTTAAAAAATGTTGTGATCCTTTTTTTTGTAAAGAATTCGCACAGAAATGAAAACTGATGGAAAAACCGCAACGTAAAATGTATTATTTTCAACGTTGATTTAATGTTGAAAAAACTAACATAAAACACTTTTAAAATAAAATTGAAACAACTTAAGAAATTTTTTTCTTTTTGTCGGACTTCAGCTTTTGTTGCATTTTATCACCCTTATTTCCAACAGTGAGATAGCACGTTGGTAAAGGATTCGCCTAGAGGTCCAAGAGTTGTAGTTTCGATGCTTTTTTTCAAAGTTGAAACAACTTTGATTTAAAGATGTTTTATAACGGCAAACGACTTTAAACTAACTATTTTCTACTTTGATTTCAAAATTTACGTCTTCAACGCAAAATCATTTCGAAAAATAGTTGAATCAACGTTGTTTTCGTTGATTTAAAGTTGTTTTTTCCCTCAGTGAAGAGATGTGAAAATGAATCTGCAGATGCTCAATTTGTAAAAAAGAATAGATTTTTGTTTACTTTGAAAACTATTTTCAATTAGCATCGAAGAAAAAATCCAAAAAGGCTCCCCCTGCTTAAAGGCTGTGCCACACCAAGGACAACCGACCGCAAAAAACGCTGCCGATAGCGTTTTTAGTCCAGTCAAGTTATACTTTTGCTGAGAAATAATTCGCAACTGCAATTTGTACTCAAAATATGAAAGTACACTAGTACAGGAACTAAACCCCCCATTTTCCGAACAAATGTCTGGACGACTTTGGCCGCCATTTTGTTTTGAACAGTTTTGCGACTATCGCTTGTAGTTCGGCTAGTTTTGGTCTTAGAGAAAAATGTTATGAGACAAAGTTGTAGCAAATTTTATTTCCCACAAAAAATGTTAAGTAAGTTTTTATTCTAAAACCTACCATTTAGGAGTTATAATGAATTTCGTAAAATGCTATGCTCACTTATTTTTTATATTCACCATAACTTTTTTTTTCAAACTTTTATTAAAAAATTGTTGTTATAAAAGTTAAAGAGCTACTAATTATCTATGTTTGTCTCATACTAAGTTTTTTTGTCCGAGTTGCCGTTTCCTCACTAAAACAAAAATTCAATAAAAAAATTAGCAAAAACAGGGTGAGGGGAGAGTACGATAATTGTGGTGCCGAGATTTTATAACAGTTTTTTGAAGAAGGGTTCAATACAAGTATTTTTTACTATCGGAAGGGGGGTCTATCTCCCCCCGTTTATGCGGGAGGGGCAGTTTTCTAAAAAAAAACAGCCTAAAATAAAAAAAAATATTAAAAAACAACGGCAACACTTACAGTTATGAATGATACATTTTTCAAAAGCCACAATTATATGCATTATTGTAGTTTTTAAATGGAGCTATTAAAATTTATAGTTTTTGAAATAATCGATCTCAAAGTTAAATTTAGGAAAAAAAAATTTTTTTTAATCGATTATTTCAAAAACTATAAATTTTAATAGCTCCATTTAAAAACTACAATAATGCATATAATTGTGGCTTTTGAAAAATGTATCATTCATAACTGTAAGTGTTGCCGTTGTTTTTTAATATTTTTTTTTATTTTAGGCTGTTTTTTTTTAGAAAACTGCCCCTCCCGCATAAACGGGGGGAGATAGACCCCCCTTCCGATAGTAAAAAATACTTGTATTGAACCCTTCTTCAAAAAACTGTTATAAAATCTCGGCACCACAATTATCGTACTCTCCCCTCACCCTGTTTTTGCTAATTTTTTTATTGAATTTTTGTTTTAGTGAGGAAACGGCAACTCGGACAAAAAAACTTAGTATGAGACAAACATAGATAATTAGTAGCTCTTTAACTTTTATAACAACAATTTTTTAATAAAAGTTTGAAAAAAAAAGTTATGGTGAATATAAAAAATAAGTGAGCATAGCATTTTACGAAATTCATTATAACTCCTAAATGGTAGGTTTTAGAATAAAAACTTACTTAACATTTTTTGTGGGAAATAAAATTTGCTACAACTTTGTCTCATAACATTTTTCTCTAAGACCAAAACTAGCCGAACTACAAGCGATAGTCGCAAAACTGTTCAAAACAAAATGGCGGCCAAAGTCGTCCAGACATTTGTTCGGAAAATGGGGGGTTTAGTTCCTGTACTAGTGTACTTTCATATTTTTAGTCCGAATTGCAGTTGCGAATTATTTCTCAGACCTCCATACAACCAAATCTAAAATGACTGGACTATTTGTTGTGTGAACAAAATCAGAATGTGGACTTTAAGGTTTGGAGTTTTCATACTAAAATGCTGTCGTTGGATTTTTTTGTCGTGGTTGATGCGGTACAGCCCATCATGAAAGTTGTCTTTTTCGGCAACAAAAAAAACACGTTTAAGGCCTACCTCGCAAAGTTGCTATTATTAGCCCTGTTCCATTGGAGGTGGTAGTTTACTTTTACCTAGTAGATGTTTTGGTTAATCTAGTACTATCATCTACTCATGCTCTTCTTCCCGAGTAGATACGATTAGTATTGAATTCGTTGAAAGTGCGTTTCATTGAAAATCGCTAGTAAACTACTAGTAGTACTTTGCCACCTCCCAATGGAACAGGGCTATTGTTGTAATGAAGATAAAAATGAAGATTTATACCAATACCTACATATCGCTCCTGTACTTGAACACAGTCATTATTAATTTTTCAGGAAACAAGTTTTAAATTTATCATCGATCTATTTTTGTATGTAAAAAGTAAGTTTCTAAAACAAAACTAGTGCTCCTTTTCTCCGTCAGTTTTTAAAGCTAAGAAATGATTTTATGCAGAATTAAAAATTAATTTATTACAAACTTCTGCGCTGATAAATAAAAATTCTTGACTTTTTAGTTGACAGTATTCAAGTAAATGAGAGATATGTATATTTGCATTTTTTTTAAATAAACAACGTCTTTAAGTTTTTATAAAAGCACAAAAGTTTAATTCCACAAAAATGATAAAAATTAAATTACAAGTTATTATTTAGCTCAAATCTCTACCACATGGATTTTTTCTGTTCGGATATTTTTAACATTTGTCTCTCAACATCTTTAATGTATTTTTCTGGCAAATTAGCATCACGCATTGAAGCCAATTTCGCCTGAATCACCGATCTAACATTTTTCTCGCGTTGTTTTTCCCTCTCTTTCCATTCGATGGCTTCGCTCTGATCACGTTCGTATTTTCTGCGACGTTCATTCTCCTTATCATTCATCTGCCTTATAATCTCATCGCGATAACGATCTTTATTCTTAAGACGTTCTTCTTGAATTTTAGCTTGTTTGGCTTCTTCGCGCTTAAGATTCTCGACAATCTTCTGGAAATCATCTTCGTTTCGTGCGATTTGTAAGGCCTCACGAAGTTTAGCATCTAAAAGTTGTGCATTGCGGGCTTCATGCAAGGACTTTTCCAACTCTTTCTTACGAATCACAGCTTCTTTTTCCTTTCGACGATACTCTCTTTCGATATTCTCCTGCTGACGGGTGAGTGCCATTTCTTCTCTCTTAGATTTGGATTCCAAAATTTTTTGCTGTAAATCGAATAAAAGCTGTTGCTTACGCTCAAAAGCTTGTTTCGCAAGCTTTTTTTCTATGTCCAAGGTGCGTTCACGTTTCTCTTTAGCCTTCATGTAAGCATGGATACGCATTTCAGCCTCTCGTTCCTGTTCGAAGAGCATTTTTTTGAATAAATTCGACATTTCACAAATTCGATTTAACTCCGAACGTAATTGTTCACGACGTTCTTTTATCAAACGAGCTCGTCGTTCGTCATCTTTTTTTATTGCCTCATTAGCCAGCGATAGAACCTTAGCTTCTTCTTCGATGCGTTCTGCTTCAAGGAATCGCTGATTTTCTCGCTCCATCAACTGACTCTTAATCTCAGCTGCATACTGATGTTTCTTCTCTTGTTCCCGCTTAACGCCTTCATCTTCAGCATGCAAGGAAGCCATAGCCCGGTCAATCATCATCTTTTCCAACCGATTCTCTTCTTGTTTAAGCTCACGTGCCAGTTCGATTTTCTCTTGAATTTGTGCATCACGAATAGCGTGACACTTTGCATTCAGCATGATTTGATTTACTCGCTTAACTTCTTCCTCTTGTTCGTGCTTAGCTATGAAAGATTGCTCGAGAATCTTGAGTCTTTCTTCTTCGAATAGATCTTCCTTGTCTTTTTCTCCACGAGCTTGAAGCCTAGCTTCGTCGATTTGCTTGAACATTTGCTTTTGTCGTTCGGCTTCTTCTTCGATTCGTTTAACAGATTCCTCTCTTTGAAGCTGTGATTCAATTCTATCATCGGTGCTGATGATTTTGGCTGCGTTATGAAGTCTTTCAAGCTCTCTCTTGGGTAAGGTTGTTGGTTTGTTGATTTGTAAAGACCGTCGTGATTGATTTCGCAGGCCTGCTTTTAAATAACCAGTTGCAGTTGGTGGATCTCGAGCTTGTTTCTTATCAGAATTTGGTACAAAAGCACTATTTGCACGTCCTCTTTCCGAATAGCCTCCTGTTGGTGTAGGTTGTCCTTGAGATTTCTTCGTATTAGAGTTTGGTACAAAAGCACTCTTAGCTCGTGGTGGTTCTAGGAGGATATCAACTGATTTTCTACTGTTTGTAGCTGAATTGCAAGGCATTGTTTAGCTGTAAATAGTATAAAAGAAATAAAAGTTTAAAACTACGTCTGCTATTATGAAAATGATTTGTCAAAACTAAATAGCAGACGAAATTATTGATCAAACGAGTAACTATAGGAAAATATTAAGTGCAGCTTTTCAATATGGTTGGGATGGTAATGGGTTTTTTTTTGTTTATTAAAGATAAGAATGTATGGCTTCAAGGGATAGAACTTGCGTTGACAGACAATATAAGGGAAATCTTTTGAACACGTAAAAAAACCTCCTAGGTTTAATAGCCCAAAGGAACAATTTCTTCTGTCTGCCCTTTAGTCTTTCAAGTTGTCCAAGTCTATGTGCAAGGGGATAGCCTATTTGGTATTTAGTTGTAGATTGATTTTTAGATTCTTGCCTGGAATGCAACATATCATATCAAAATGGATACATGGGGAAGTCGAACAAAAATTCCACTCTGATTTTGTTAGCTTTTGAAAATAAGTCTACAGTTTACTACTTTTTACAAAAATTGCCAAAGTATAAATTTTCAAACTATTTTTCGGGGGTAAAGTGGTTACAAAATAGCAACGAGCATAAACCCTCGTAGGACAAGGGTCTATATGCTCACTTCCTTTTAACTGAAAGCGCTAATACAAATAAAAGGGGCAACCTTCATCTTTGAAATTTAAAATCAATTCAAACTATGTTAGCGTTAGCGAAATGTATTTGAAATAATTTTTTATATTTCTTTGTCCGTTTGTTTTTGTTAAGGTACCTCTATAAATATTCGGCGCGGAATTTTAAACATTTAAAACATACTCACAGTTTTCGATGTTTGAAATTTCGAGCCAACTTTAAATCCTAGTACGCAGCTGAAGCGAAACGAAAAATTTTGAAGTCTCCAAAGTCAACAAATACCATCGGATATTATAGCAAAGTAAAAATTATAAAAATACAAATAAAAAAATTCAAGAAAAAACATAAGAAAATAAGATTTAAAGCAAAAACAAAACGAATATAATTACGTTCAAGATTTCGCTAACTTTTGTATAGAAAATATTTAATAGGGGTTGGGGTTAAAATTCTGCCGGGGTCAAAATTCTTTTGTCAAAATTCTGCTTTCAAAATTCTGTTTTACAAAATTCTGCTTTCAAAATTCTGCTTTTCAAAATTCTGTTTTGATTGATTGATTGATGTTTAGGGTGTAAGATGTACTGCGACCTGTAAGATCTATTGTACCCCCCTTTTAAGCTAAATGAGTTAGTACCTCATTTTATAGCTCCTCTTCTAACCTAATTCCTTTAATGAAATTGATTATTTGGGGTATTTTCAAAGAGTGCAATTTATCCTCTTCGACTTGGTAGCGACCCATGTGTTTAAATCTTTGGTGTATTAGTGCATTGCAACTACCCAGAATGTGGTCTGGTGTTTCTTCTTTTTCGCTACAGAATCTACATGTTGCACTATTTACTAAGCCCAAAATATGTAGGTGACTTCTTAACTTACAGTGGCCCGTGAGGAGCCCAGTGATTAACCTGAGATTGTTCCTACTTAGACTGATACATGATTTGAAACGCTCTCGGTTGTAGTTCCCGAGGAGCATTTTCGCTTGTCTCAGTTTTGGTAGTTCTGCCCAGTTTTTTGCTCTCCTGGACAAAATTCTGTTGTTCAAAATTCTGCTTTTCATAATTCTGTTTTTCAAAATTCTGCAAAGAATTAAAAAAGGGTTTGGAAAAAAAGCGCGCGCTTTTTAACATTTTCCAAGAATGTTTTTGTTTAAGTACCTGAAATACTGGCAGAATTTTGAAAAGCTGAATTTTAAAAAGCAGAATTTTGAAAAGCAGAATAGAAAAAAAACAGAATTTTGAAAAACAGAATTTTCGTTATAAAAGCAGAATTTTGAAGCCAGAATTTTGACCCGATCCCATTTAATAGAGATGTAATTTGATGTAAAAAGAACGCAAAACCGCATTTTTTAACTGTTAATATTCAAAGTCGTGACGTGCCATTGAAATTTTGACCTCTGATTCGGAATCAACACACAAAAATCTTTCTATTTTCTGAAACTCTTCTGAAACCTTATCACTGGTAATAAATATTTTTGAATATCTATAAAATTAATTTTCTTTCATAAAAAAATCAAAATTTTCTTAGAATTTATGAACTAATGTCGAATTCTCTTAACAAATATCGATTTAAAAGCGATTTTTGTTCAATAGAACATATGTTCGACACATTCTTCGTGAAAAGTAAACCGCATAAAAACTGCTTTTAATTCGATTTTTTTTAAGGAATTCAATATAAGAAATTATGATTTTGAACGTAATTCCATTTATTTTGATATAATAGGTACAAAGGAATTTATGGTCTTAAAATTTTTTTATCACCAGTGTAACTAAATCCACATCAGAAATATCTAATATTTTTGTGGGTTAAAAAAAAAGTACAAATGTGAAAATTTTCAAATGTATTTTGGATCATTTTTGGGACTGGAAAATTAAAACAGATGATGCTTATTTTTTGGTCTAAAAAACAATTTGTGTAATCTTTTTTACGAACAATTTGCGCTAGCGAGAAAGAAAAAATATTTTCACTTTTGTACTTTTGCAAAAAAATGGCCAATGTAGTCAAGGCTTAAGAATTCATATTTTATAAAAAAAAAATATGAATTCTTATAACTCACAAACGGCAACTCTTAATTCCACACTACCCATATACAGAATTCCACACAATCACTCTTCTCACATCGACTAGTTTTGCAAAAAAGAGACAACACCAAAAACCAAAACCGGCTACGTGTTCGCTTGTTGTTCGTTCATTTTATTCAAAAACAACAACACCCAACTAAATTACTCGTTCCTATTCAAATCATTCCCCGTTAATCTATTCATCTCTTTCCAACTGTCTCCACTAGAGTAAAAAAGCCAACTCGATTACACACAAATTTCCATTCCAGTTTCCTCGAAGACTCAAAAAGAAATTCCATTCCTTGTTTCCCGATTATTTTCCTTTTAAATCTCAACGTGTCAGCATCGGGCACAAAGGAAGAACGATCATTCATCAACTGGCCAAAAAAAATAAATTAAATTTATTTTTTTTATATTAATTTCAACTCAACCATAGTCTAAGTAATAAACAGCATAATGAAACTATTTTTGTGCGCGTTATTTGTATTGTTTGCCGCGGCGGCGAGCGAAGAAAATCCCCAAGTACTCGAAGAAGATGGTGTTTTAGTTTTAACAAAGAATAACTTTCAAAACGTCATTGCCGAAAACGAATTTGTTTTAGTTGAATTCTGTAAGTAAAATTTTTTCTATTGTAATAGATTTTTTTTTTTCATACATTAAATTTTTTTTAATAATCCATCCGGTCAATAATCTCTACAAAGAAAAATACGTGAGAAATTTTGCAAAATGAAAAAAGAGAACAAAAAAACATGTCTGCGAATACCTAGAGAAATCAAAAAAAGAGACAACTGTCGTTAGCAACATGTGTTTGTGGCTATGCGTGCAAATGAAACAAGTGTACCGGCCAGTCAGAGAAAAATAGTCTTGGTTGTCGTTGTTTTTTTTTGTATGTTTTTTGTTCGCACGAAAAAAAAAGTCTCCACAATATGATGCTTCAGATTGTGACGTGTCATTCTTGATTCGTGAAGGACTTTTTTATTTTATTCTGAAATATTTTTATTAATGATTCAAGAAAATTCCAAATAGGAATCTTTTAATTCATAATTTCTCCCAAATATTTTTATTCTGACAAATTAAGAACAAAAAAAAAACGAATAAATACAAAAGTCTCCACTTATTTGTGGCTGACATAAAAGTAGCACGGTAGAATAATTTGTCATGGTCATAAAACACTTGAATTTTTTTTATCTACCCACTCTTGAATTGAATAGTGCCTTTTGGCCTTTTATTTTTTTTTTGTTTATTTTATCGGACAAAAAGATATAAAGCTAACGGCGGTAGATAAGAAAAAGTCAAGATACCATAATTGACTTTCTTTATATAAAAAAAAAAAAAAATGCGACTTGGTAGAAAAAAGAAATGAAGACGAAGCCGGATTCTGCATGCGTGTCACTTTTTATTTCTTTTTTACAGTCTATCATTTCTTTGAGTTTGTTATTGAGTTCTTGATTCTTTTTCTTTCTTCTTCATTTTTTACCAAAATAGAGTTTTGTATTCTTTTTTGGACTGATCGGTATTGGTCTGGAACTTGATGTTCAATTTGTAAATCAAATAATATATGAACTTGTTGCTTAGTGGGAAATGCGTTTAGTTTGGGGCGTGGTGAAGACACAAGCTAGCACTGAACTGATGCTTGTTCTAGATACAATATAAGGGGGACAAAACGAAGACGTGGAAAGACGTAGATGTTTGATCTTTAGACTTTTGTTTACTTTATAAAAGAAATTTAGAAAAAGATTTTATTTTCGCGCTCAATAGAATGTAATTATTATTTTAAAAAGACAAACATACTGACAGCCTACGTAAAACTAATAGGTAGAGATATCCTAGTCACTTGACCATATGGGAAAAATTTCATTAGTCATCAATACAAAATTGGAACAAGCCAACGTGGTGGAAAGTAGCAGATGTATATAAAACGTATTTGACATATTTTGCTCAAGGGTCAGCAATTGCGGATTAGAAATTTAAAATAGATTAATATGTATTGCAATTGCAATTTATTTTGTATGTTTTTAGAGAAGTGATATGTTTATAAAGGCAGGTAGTTAGCTCTTGATAATTGATAGCTTGGCTATCAAACTGGTTTTTTATTTTTAAAATGTTTATACCTATGCACCTTCAAATGATTGATGCTTTTATAAATAATAACAAGTAGCGGCATATTAAAAAAAATAAAACTAGACTGGTTTGATGAGATGAGAAAAATGTGTACCCGCCAATAGATATTGTCATGTTAAGTAGGAATGACGCGTCTTTATTTTCACCATCTTGAAGCAATTTCTTTTCTTTTTTTGTGTGATATTTGAAATGGATTGGCTGATTGACTCTCTGATTCTCCGGTATTTTTCTCTCAGGATTTGCAAGTATGAATATAAAACGAAAAAAGTACTTTTTATCAATTTTTGCAATCCATTTTTATTTACCAGTTAACAACAGTTGAATAGATAGTCTTCAGTGCTATTAATTTTGATATTTCGTCGCTTTTAAGGCAAAATGGCACTAGTCGAAATTTCGTCCCGTTTCTGCCTGAACCACGTATCTTCACAGCAAATTTTTCTCAGTTCTTAAAAGACATAAATATACATTTTTCTTGAAATAAAAAATATGAATTGAACAAAAGGAAATCTAGTTATATTTAGAACAAATTGACTGAGTTGTTTCTGAACTAAAACCCTTGTATCTATTCTTTCAGTAAGTTTTTGAGCAAAGTTTAAGAGAGAAAACAAATCTTTAAAAAAATGTACTTACGAGGTTCAAGCAGAAACGGGACGATATGTCATTTTTTAGTTTATAGCACTAAACTGATAAAAAAACGCAATTTTTCTGTGTAATCAGCGCTTTTCTACTTCTAGATCCCACGTTATGAAAAAGTGCCCCTGTTAATTTTCACAAATATCTCTTGTCATTTTGTAAACATTAATGATATTTCTTTAGTTATCGTAGAAAGGATTGGTTTTGTGTTTTCGAAGAAAACGGCACAACTAAGAAAATGTCACACAGTAATAGATTTTTTCATCATTTCGACATTTTATCGAATTATACTGTTCGTAAGTCCGGTTCTGTTACTGAGTTAAAAAGATGAATTTAAATAAGGCCTTGGTTATGTTTATCGTAAAAGCTAGAAAAAACGCATTTTTTGTATCTTTTTCGTTATTAAATGAATAAAATTGACTTAAAATAATAAAATATTTTTATATTTTTAATTTTGTCTTTTAATAACGTGCAAAACGCCACTTTTTCCATAGAGTCAGAAAAAAACAATTTCGAAAATAGTTCTATTTTTTTTTCGAAAAACGGCATAACTATTTTTTTTAATATTGCGTTTTCTATAAAACTTAATATACCATCTCATAGCAAAAAAAAAATGCAATTTTTCAGTGTATATAACTTTTGAGTTTTGTTTTTTATTGACAACGAAAATCATTCAATCCACTCAAAAAGCTTTAAATGTCTCTCCCGAAAATTAGCAAATTCCGACATTTCCCTCATGCCTTAAAAGCGACGATTTTTTTTTTTTTTGTAAATTTAAAATGTAATCTTGACTGATTAAAGTTTTCTTCGTCAGCAATTAAGCTGGAACCAGCTTGTTGTTGCGTCAAAAAACTGGGTGAAGGTATTTTTAGCTCCCAAAATAATATTGACAAAACTTATTTGTTCAAATGTTTTTTTTACTATCGCTTATTGCTTATTTAATCCAATGTTGAAATAGAAATTTCTGGGAAGTAAACAGCTACATGCAATTGATTAAACAATAATTTTGTTTTTTTGTTTGCTTTCAAATCCATCGATTTGATACAAATATTTTTCAATTCGAACTTTAATTAATATAGTAACTAAAAAAATAATTATATAGATTTTATCTTATTTTTATTGAAAAGTTCTGACTAACATTGTGATTTCTGGTAAAACTAATTGGTAAGTCACATTAATTTCATAAGTTCTGGTGAAATAAAGTTTCTGTGTTCCGGTACCATCTTAATTGTGATACCCTTTTTTTATACAGCTCACAGAATAGTATACTATGATTTCAAAATGGAATGAGTTACAGGTGAACTACTTCTAACCCAATTCTAAGTTGAGAAGTAAGTTGCATGTTTTATTATTATTAATCCTTTTTTTTTTTTTTTTTTTTTTTTTTTTTTAAATTAATTTTTGCCCCAACTGCAACCGATTTTAAAACAAATAGTTTAAACTTTGCCTGCGGTTTATCTAGAATTTTTGATCAAACAGGATTTTTATAATTTTTAGGTATTTTTTCTTTCCTTTTTCAAATCGATGTCATTTTATTAATAAAAATCGTTATTGCGTAGGATTTTGTTTTTCTGTTTTTGAAATACTGTCCAAAAAAGACAACAGAATTAAGTTGTGTTAAAAAAAGTTCAAGTTGAATAAAAACAGCAAAGAGTTCAACATTTCTTTTAAATTTTTGAACTGAGGTCCCGAATACTTCAAAGTAATAAAAGTTGTCGTCTTTTTAAAATTACATAATCATTTCGCTTCACATTTTTCTTTTATTCAACTATTTCCTAGGTTCTATTATAAGTTTTATTTTTGTCTCATTCTAACTATTGATAATAATCATTGAATGCAGTTAATCGAAATTAAACGATTTTAAATAAATGGTTTGTGCTATTGGCTTGTTTCGAAAGTCATTATCATTAGTCTCAAATTAAGGACTCTTTATTTGTAGAGAAGTTAGATTAATTTATTGTCTCTTCAGTTAATTATTGTAGTCGAGTCAAATCACGGCCTAATTATTCTCTTTTTGTTCAATCCACTTGTAAAATTGTAACCAGACGAGACAGAAAAAAAGTCTACACACATGTTTAGTTCCTACGCACTAATAGGTCATCTTTGTGCTTGATTCTCCATGCGTCATAAATAAATGTAACTACACTAGTTTCAATACTAAGTTGAATGCCCTTTGTGTAAAGCAGACATACATAATTTGTTTTCCACGTGGATTGAATCATTTAATTCTGTTCCAATTCTGCCATTCAGAGCACAGGTGTACAATAACAATACATAATTGTTTGTTTAATATTTCTGAGTATTCAAATGGAAACATCTTTGTTTGTTTAAATATTACTATTTTACGTTAATTAAGTGGTTAAATTTATCTAGGTATAAAAAAAGAACAATAAATTGTATCTTTTTAATAAGGTGTTAACGGGTGCTCGCAAAAAAGACCCATATTAGCTTAATGGTCATGAATAGCTTACAAATTCCATTTTTTATTTAAAATTAAAACAAAAAAATCAATAATTGAATTGTGAATGCCCTAGATAAAGTTCAAAACGATGCGATTCATGAGGTCTTTAAACTTGTAACTGTCTGATCTCAATATTAAATTTTTTTTTGTTTAATTCCTCTTATCTCAAAATCACCCAACACGATCGTGGTATCTCTTTTGCATTGTTTTTGTTCGAATAGGAAAAAGAAGACTACACAAAATAAAAAAATAAAACTCATAGGCCATTAACCCTTTTGCGTCGTTGTTGTCGGCTTAATGAACCAGTTTTTATTATTTTTTTTTTGTTTAATTTCATTGCGCCTTCTTTCTTTCATCTTGTTCATCATAACAACAACAACAACAAATATTTAGTTTATACATAGTTGTTGCCGGCTTATTCACTAAAAATTCGCAGTTCAAATAATGTGAAACTGTAAAAAAAGAGCAATTAACATAGGAAACTTGTATACAATAGAGATACGAATTTATATTTGCTTTCCCTTGACATTGGTTTTGAATTTGATTTAAACAAAATGAAGATTATATTCAAATCAAATAAAAAACAAAAAAAACGTTGGAGACGTTGGAGATTATGAATATTCATTAAGTTGTTGTTCTTGTCGATTTGATAATACTTAAATTGAGACAAGTTAAATCAGAGATAATCTTGTTGGTAGGTCGCTTGGAAATGAAACACTGACGTGGTGCAGTTTATATGCAAAATGCTTATTTCTTTTAATTGCATGCCAAAGTTAGCCACGTACTCGATTATTGATTCGTCTCTATAAATAGATGACGGCCGTCCATGTGGCATAAATATTTATTTTTTTTTTCTTATAATTGATTCACTCATCTTATCGCGTAAGAGGGGAGCAAAGCAAATTATAAAGCGGGAATGAAAAACTTGCTGATAAGAAACACTTTCTTGTTTAAATTGAGTACATTTGCGTTGCTCCTTTAACCTTTAAATGACGATTTATGGTTAGATTGAAACCAAGCCACGTTGTTAGCTTCTTATCGATGGAACGCTCCTCTGTTTCTATCAATTAGAACTATGCGTTGCATTTTTTAATACAGAATAGACACAAAACTTGAACCTTTTTTTTTGTTCTTTTATAGATGCTCCATGGTGTGGACATTGCAAAGCCTTAGCTCCAGAATACGCCAAGGCTGCTCAAAAATTAGCCGAAGACAATTCGAATATCAAATTGGGTAAAGTTGATGCCACCGAAGAGGGTGACTTAGCTGAAGAATATGGCGTTCGAGGCTATCCAACATTGAAGTTCTTCCGTAAGGGTGTTGCTGTTGAATACAGTGGTGGACGTCAATCTGATGATATTATTACATGGGTTGTCAAGAAGACCGGACCACCTGCTGTTGAATTAAACGATGCTGAACAAGCTGAGAAATTCTTAAAGGATAATGAAGTAAGTTATGTTTTTTTTTGTATTTTGTTTTCTTTTTAGTTTTTCTTTCTTATTCTTATCTTACCTCATCTTTTTGAAGAAAATTTGGAAAAATTCTAGGTAGACAGATTTTAATAGAAAAACAGGTTTTTTTTGTGGACCTTAATAAAAACAAACATTTTAAAGGGATGTCGATGTGTATTTGGATTTTTATTAAGGGACGGATTGATACTTTTTTTTATGAGATAAAAGAAGACACATAAATTTGAATCGAATATTGGAATTTTATATAATTTTTGTGGGAAATTAAAAGGGTCAATCAGGTTTTTCTTTTTTCAGATTGAATCGGGATCGGGTTCGTGGACAGGGTTAAATGGACTTGTGTTAGTTTATTATCTTTATTTACGACGATGTAACACAAGCCGTTCTTCTATTTGTATGGTGAATTGTAAATAGTATTTCATCAGTGTGCTCTTTATAAGTACCATTGTACAATGCCAACGATAAGGTATCAGAGTGCTAGTCCTCCAATGGCAACACATTTTGTCTATCTGAATGATTTCTAAGAGTTCAGAGATTTTTTAAGAAAAACGAAAATTCTAAGTTGGGCGCTTGTGAAGATTTCTGAGCCGAAAAATAGATTTCTTTCTCAAAACATTCCTGGTAAATAAAAAAGCAAAAGCGTTTGTATACAGAATAAAAAAGATAAAAAAATAATAACAAAAATTATAATTGAACTCGAAGGCTAAGAAACAAGCTTTGTTTATCGTGATCTGTTCAATATTACAGATTTCACTGGTCGGCAACGAAAATAGAGCATGAATCAAACCCTACTTTTCTAAAGCATTTTTGGCTGTTGACTCCGAAATCAAAATTTCACTGGCATGTCATATTTTTTGAAATACTTAAATATTAACAGGTCAAAAACGCTTTTGTTTTTTTCAGTTTATAGCGAAAATAATGATGAGTGTAGCTCAAAACCTAAACGTGATAGAATAAATCCGTACACAGTTTTGAATTCAGCACAATAAAGTCAATGAAAATCAACTAACAAAGTTCTTGCTCCCGACTTTTTTTTTGTTTTTTGCCGACCAGTGTTTTTAGCCTGTTGTTTACTGACGCTAAAGACTCACTATTTGACACACTACAGTGTGAAATGTGTTAATTTCTGATTAATTATTTTATGTTTATGGTCTTTGAATTTCCTAACAGATTTTTCAAATTAACACAAATAATTCAATGAGTTGTCATCCAAATAGAGAAACAAATTTTCCGCTTAAAAATATTGTTTAAAAATACGACACGGACAAACAAACGCAATTTCTAACACGATAATAGCTTCAATTAGTTATTGTTACTACTTCCGATGTGTGCTGATAAAAAAAGCAAAGAAAAAAGCACCGATGAGAGTCTAATGACCATGAATTTCAAATATGCGCCGATAGTTTTTTTCTTAAATTTGTAGTAGCAGTTTTTATCTTCTCACTTCACGTGTGAGTAGTTATTTTCCTAATTACAAATACAAATTTTTGTTTTATCTTTGAAGTAATTGTAAGTGGTTGCGCGCACGTATTTAAAAAACCAAGATAATGTCAAGTAGGTTTACGGTCTCTTAAAAATAGTTAATGTAGTTCATTTGTAGTTTTTTAATTGATCAATCATTAAAGGTTTTTCTTTTTAACGAGCCTAATGTTATAGATATGTACAGTACATATATAATTTTTTTATCTTCTCAACTTTAAAACTGTTTTATTTATTTTACACTCCAAAGTACAGACAACTGTAATGACTCAAATAATTATGATAATTAAATTTGATTCAACTCCACTATACAACTAACGTTAATTATTGCTTCAAAGGCTTCATAGAGATTTATTTTCACTAGATCTTCCCTTCATTTAGAATTTGCCACATGCATGGCATTTATATGCTTTCACAGAAAAAAGTCAAATTTTTATTTTTATTTACTTTAAACTGCATTATCTTTCAAAAATACATTTGCTTAGTCAGAAAGCAAATTAAGTTTAATTTCTTTAATCATTTATTGACTCCCAAATTTATTCATAACAAAGAACCATAAAGTTCATTGGTTATTTTTGTTGAACAAAGTAAAATTAATTATAATTTAACGAAGATAAGATCACTGATAATTTTTGTTTAAAGACTTATCTTAAATGAAGGGGTAAAGTCGGCTTCTTTAAACAAAAAACAAACCAAAATCTTCAGATAAGATAAAAATACGAGAACAAAGGATTTGTTTTGGTTTTTTGACACGTAAAATATAATTAAACAAAAATAATAGATACATATGTAAATATATATAACAGAGTTATTAATTTTCATATGAATTTGAAAAAAAAAAACCGGCAGTAAAAAATGTAGAAGAAAACATCTTATTTTAGAATAAATTATAATCATACAGGAAGGGTTTTCCAATATTCAAAAGTTGATAACATAAAATAGATCGGAGACAGACTGCGAACTATTGACATCCAATCCATTTAAAATATTTCTTCGAAAGAAAAATTTCAGAGATTACCTACGAATGACTTTTTTATCAACTGGGTTTTTTTTCTATGAAAAACCTAAAGTACATTATGTATTTTTATTTACATGATCTGATAAAATGCATGTGGCATCAAAACAAAATCAAAACTTTTCGTTGTTACAATATTGAAGTGATGTAAACGAAAAATTGATTTTTTTGATTATTTTGTAAACTCCTATCAAATAAGGGAAATTGCATATTTTTTTTCAAATAATGCGAATTTGTATTCGATTGGCCCAACTCGGTATTATATCGTCTATAGAAGGTTTAACTCTTTGTTTCCCGGTGGTCACAGCAAGATACTACCTGTTCCTCGCTACATTTTACTTCGCTATATTTTTGTGATAATGGTTAATTGTTCATAAGTTTGCCATACATTTTGGTTTAGATGGAATTTTCCTTTTTTTTTTGTATAAATGTTTCTCTTTTAATGTTTTTAGTAATCTGTGTGCTACCATTCGATTTGAAAATAGTTTCAAATGCATTGAAGCAAGGTAATCCAGAAAAGTCAAGTCATTAGCTATGAAAATGAATGTTTTGTGACTGATTTCGGGTCAAAGTTCTTCGTAGCCTTATTTAGCTTAATACACTTTTCGAACTCCTAAAAAAAAAAACGATTAACTGCTTCCTCAACGTCTTTATTGTTGGTGAACAACAACAAGCCAATTGCTAAAACATGCACCATTTCCATTTTTGTTATTAGTTTGGCTAACCGTTATTAACGAAAATATGCAATGAAGTAACAGTGAGCATGTTTTAGAATTTTCCAAAATTGTTGCCAGTTCGCGTTCTTGCAATACTCATTTTAAATATCTTCCAACTTAATAATAATTTGAAAATGTAACCCGCTGAGTTGTGATTAATATATTTTTACTATTCCAAAAACTAAATAAACAAGTTTCTGTTTATTTTTGTATTTTTATGATTTAACTTCATGCTGTACAGCATTAACTGGCCTTGAACTATTTCAAACTGAAACTAATTTGTAAATCAACTTTTTTGCATTTTGCAATAAAAAAATACTAATCGAAAGTGAGTAACACGAGTAAGTGCAACTGCATACATAATTTCATACTTCATAGAAATTTAACAAAACTACATTTCATCTCAGGTTTTTTTTTAATTAAAAAAAAACTTATTGCAATGGCATACAAAAGCACATGTGTGAATCGTGAGTTTCTAAAAATAAATTATCATTTTGTTTTGAGGAAGCTGGTCACAATTGTAATAACACACATTTCGTTACAATGTGGATTACATATTTTCTCTTGCTCAGATAAAAAATAATAATAACATTCATTTGCTTTTGTTGTTGTTGCGAACTTAAAGAAGGCTTATGAATAATTCATCAGAACAAAGCGGTATCTAGCTTAGACATAAACAAGTTTTGTATTGTCGTGGCCCAATCACAGACTTACACCTTCGACAACAACAAAACAACAGCACAGTTGGTTTGAAAAAAATATAAATCTTCTGAGGCCTTATGATTAGCAACAGCATAATTATTATAATGACCTTTGAATAGTTAGAAAAACAACCTACATTTTCTCAGAATAAAAATACATAAATTTAAACTCAGTTTCTAATAAATTTATTTAAATTTTTTTCATTTCAAGATCGCTGTTGTAGGATTCTTTGCTGACAAAGAAAGCGAAGAAGCCAAGACCTTCCTCTCTGCTGCCAATGCTCTCGATAGCTTTGCCTTTGCCTTCACCACTCAAGCATCTCTTTTGGCCAAATACGAAGCCAAGGAAGGTCAAATCTACCTCTTCAAGCCATACGATGACAAGAAGACCTTGTACCAAGGTGAATCTAACCAAGAAGATATCAAGAAATTCGTTCAAGTCTACTCCCTGCCTTTGATTGTTGACTTCAACCATCAATCTGCATCGAAAATCTTTGGAGGATCTGTCAAATCCCATATGTTGTTCTTCGTCTCCAAGGAGAAGGGTCATGTTGAGAAATATGTCGAACCATTGAAGGAAATCGCTGCCAATTACCGTGATGAGGTTCTCTTTGTTACCATTAGCGCCGATGAGGAAGATCATGCTCGTATCTTTGAATTCTTCGGTATGTCCAAGGATGAAATTCCATCAATTCGTTTGATTAAATTGGAAGAAGATATGGCCAAATACAAGCCACCAACCAATGACTTGAGCCCCGAAGCCGTAAAGAGCTTTGTTGAAGATTTCATGGCTGGTAAATTGAAGCAACATTTGTTGTCACAAGAATTGCCAGAAGATTGGGATAAGAACCCAGTTAAGGTGCTTGTTGCTAGTAACTTTGATGAAGTTGCACTTAACCCAGAAAAGGATGTCCTTGTGGAATTCTATGCTCCATGGTGAGTTCTTTAAGGACTTTTGTTTCTCTGATGTTGTTAATCTAATTAAATATTTTTTTTTCTTATAGGTGCGGACATTGCAAACAATTGGTTCCAATCTACGATCAATTGGGTGAGAAATACAAGGATCATCCAACCATTGTCATTGCCAAGATCGATTCCACTGTCAACGAGTTGGAACACACCAAGATCTCATCCTTCCCCACACTCAAATTCTACCGTAAGGGTGATAACCAAGTGATTGACTACAACATGGACAGATCGTTGGAAGATTTCATTAAATTCTTGGATAATGGTGGTGAAGCTCCAGTTTCTGTAAGTTTATTTATTTCTATTTTTAACGTAACTTGTGACTGATTTTTTTTTACTTTGTCTCTTTTTAGGAGGATGTCGTTGAAGAAGTTTTGGAAGAATCTGCGGAAGCAAAGAAAGAAAAGGATGAATTGTAAATTCCCCTAAACATAATACAAATACCAGTAGAAAACAGTTTATGTAGCCACCTTTTACAAAAATACAATCCAATCTTCTGTTCATTCTAAAAAAAAAAAAAACAAGAAAACAAAAATCATAGGATCCATAAATGGAAGTAAACATAAAAAAAATTAATTTGTTTTCTATTACTTTGATATTTTTTTTACTTTAAGAGAAATATTTTAGTTATACTTAAGTTTTTTTTATATGATATACTAAAGTAAACATTTATGTAGTAGGAAGGCTAGGGAAAATACAAAAAAAAAATAATTAAAAAAAAGAGTAAACAAAATATTAAACTTCCATAGTTGAAAAAAATCTTTATTTGTAATATTAAAAATTATTAAAACTAAAAAAAAAAATAATAATAAAACATACTTTCTGTGAAAAGAACTGATAAGAAAAATACAAAAACTAATAAAGAAAAGAACTTTTTTTTAAAAAATATATTAAATTTGTTTTTTTTTTTTGTTTTTATTTATTTTTTTAGCCTTTCAATTGTCATTAATGAGAAATATTGGAAATATTTGAAGTTTTTCTTATTTTTTTAGTTGATCGATGTATGTAAACTAGGAATGATATTTTCTTAACAATTTTGAATGTAAAAAAATGAAGAGTTATTATTATATTATGACTCAGCTTTTGTGATTTCCTTTTAAGAATAAACTGGAAAAAACTTTAACAAAGAGGAATATTTTATTCGAGGAGAAGGAGGGGTCACAGTCTATTATTGAGTAAAAAGATCGTGGCAGAAGAACCCATATAGAAGAATGGGTTCAGATTTGTAAATTGTAACTAATTGATACCAATGCGATAGCCATAGTGTATTGTGTACCAATTCACATTTGAGGGAGTATGCAAATTTCTATTAGTTCACCAAAAAGTCGTACTAACAGTTCAAAAGAAAAAAAAAAGAAAGATGTTAATGAGAGCTGCAAATGCACTAGCAAGTTAGCAAGATGATGTGAGAGTTCTGCGAAAACTACATTTTTATATTAGGACAAATAAAGAGCTCAAAACTTTGGATTCGCTTTTAAAAAAACTGCTCGCTCTTAAAGTACAACTTGAAAAAATCACAAAAACGGATACGATGATGAAGCTAGGCTAGAAAGGTCGAAAAATTAAAATTATCCTCAGAAACTTTCTTTTTAGACTAGGACAATAATTTAGAACGACTTTCAAAAGCGTATAAAAAAGGATTAAAAATAGTAAAGATACAAGAGAAAAAAGGGACAATTTTAAATTATAAGGAAAATTACAATTCTGCTGAATCTTTAAAATTTTCTGAGTAATGGCAAAAAGTATTCCTTTTTTAAGTCACTCCTTTATTATTTAAATTTCTATTGTTGAAAAATCAAGTTATCAGCCCTATTCTTTAAGAAGAGGTGCAACGAAAAATTTTAAGGGTAGGTATAGGTATGTTTTTTTAAATTTCCTTTCTTTTTTGTTAAAAAAAAAATGATAAATCGGAACTATAACTAAATTTTCGGCCCTATTCTGCTATTCGATTCACGTGAAAGTAAAAAAAAAATCGTTTCAATGGCTGTTAAAATTAAACTTAAGCTAATTTTGTTTCTTTAGAATTTCCAAAACAGACGTAAACAAGTTAGAGGTTTTTCAAAGCCAGTTTGATGTGATAAAGGAAGGAATCTTTCGATTCACGTGAATCGAACAGCGAAATCGGGATGTTTGTCTTCGATCGGGAGCCATTCTCTCGAAAACATTTCCAAAGGATTTTTTTTTAAATGGGGCTGAATATAATTAGAGATATCGTCACAGGGAATGCACACGTCCGTTGGCTTTGGTTCAAATTCGAAAGTCTATTCAAAATTTAAAAGTAGACAACAACTTTATGGAATACTTTTAGGTGTAAAACTCCTTCAATTGTGTGGTTAATATCTGAATGTCAGGAGAAACTTTCGAAGCATAGTTTTTGTAACTACGGATACGGACATACAAGATTTTGAAATCAAAACTTTATAGGAATTAAATTTTTGAAAGGACTAATCTTTTCTCATCAATCAGTCTTGTGTGGGTTTCACTTGGAAATTATTCCAGATGTTAAATTTAAAATTCACATCACTTGAATTTTGAAAAATTCATTTTTTTTTCTTAAATTTCAAATAAAATGTGCGGTAGTCGAAGATTCTGCTTTGCTGCATTAATGAACACACCAATTCTGCAGAATGTTTGCAGGCCTGCATTGGTACAATTTTCAGCAGTCACTGAGTGTTCATAAACGTCAGAAACAAAAAAAAAATATAAATTACCACAGAATGAGTTTTGTTTAAGCAAAAAAATATTTCTTTTTCAGTTCCCGAAAATATTGATTTTAATAACACGAAAAATTTGTAAACCGTGTTACATTAGGGTGGCTAAAAAAAAAATACTTTCTTCTAAAAAAAATAATAAAAACACCGAGTAGTTCACATTTAAAACAAATTATCTATGGAAAAAATATTTTCAATTAGGGTGTCCAAGAAAGTTTTTTTATGCTTTTGAAAAAAAAAAAAAATGATTTTTAGTGCACAGAAAGTTTTCTAAGTGCGTTTTTATTAAATTCATGCCAAATTAATTAAATTGAATTTGGTTGAATTACAAGCGTAAATGTTAAATATACCATTTTTCTGAGCCCCCTAATTCGAAAATACGTATCCAATTTCACATTATATTTTATAAACCATGTTTTACAAACTTTCTCTGCAGTGACAAATAATTTTTTTTTGTAATTAATAAAAAAAAAATTTGAACAACCCTAATGGAAATTTTTTTTTTCTTCGATAATTTGGTCAAAACAATATCCACGTTGATTTTTTTTGGAATTCTTCAAGCAACTGTAGAAGTTAACATTTTTTAGAGCCACCCTAATATGAAAAAAATTAATATAAACTCACTATCTCAAAAAAACACGACTTCGAAATTTTCTGTGTCATTAAAATTTAAATTTTTCGAAAAATGAAAAAAGAAACTTTTTTTGCACCACCCTAATCAATATGTTTGCTTTTCATTTTTTTTAACAATATTTACATTTATTAACAAAAAAAAAATCGAGTCAAGAGTCAAATAAAGGAGATGGCACATTTTTGGGCCCAGTGTGTTCACTTACGAAATGGGTATCAAATGAAAGGTGACGGTTAGCACATTACGTGGGTAAAATATTTTCAAATTCGTTTGTGGGGTTTTGGAGATATTTGAGTTTGAAGTTTCGGATTTCAAAATCAAGATTTCAGCTATTTTTGCGATCAATTAATCGTAGAATGAGTAGAAAGGACTTTTTAGATTGGAAATTAGTTAATCTTTCTTTTTCTAGTACATCATTTTTCTCTAGGAGTTATACTTTCAGAGTAACAGAACCGCAAAGTATCTCATTCTCAGTAATTCCGCACTTAAGTCTAAGGGTTGTTTAAAATATTTAAAATATCAAAAAACACACAATTTTCGGTAGTGTAACTCTGAAATTATAACTCCTAGAGAAAAATGATGTACTAGAAAAAGAAAGATTAACTAATTTCCAATCTAAAAAGTCCTCTCTAGTTTTCTGTCCGACCAGTCGTTCTCGAGATATTGAGACAAATGCGTTTTTCAAAATGGCGGTCGCCCCACAAGACCAAACAATACGCAATCTGAGATTTGTACTTGGGATAAACCCCTCTTCAATACTGCATTCAAACTTAGCTCACGTCATAGCTTTTTCCAGATTTTTCCCCATTGACTGAACTATAGTTTCTATTCTTATTATTTAATAGGCATATTTCAGCGCGTTTTTGTGTATTTTGCTTATTATAAGGTTTTTGTATGTTTTATAGAACTATTTTATATATAGAATTAAAGGTAACACATTAAGCTATCGAAAAATTACAAAAAAAAAGTGCATGTCACCACTGAATATTTTGATATTTCGATGTGCCAAATGCCTCGCTTAAAAAAATCACCTTTTGAGAAGTAAATACCTAATATGTATTATTTTTTTTAACAAAGAAAAAAACTTTTGATACAGATTTATAGACAAGAGAAATACCTTTTATTTGATACCAATATTATTTCTGTACACCCATTATTACGCATTCTACGATCAATTGTTCGAAAAATTAGCTGAAATCTTGATTGTGAAATCCGAAACTTCAAACTCAAATATCTCCAAAACCCCACTAACGAATTTGAAAATATTTTACCCACGTAATGTGCTTACCGTCACCTTTCATTTGATACCAATTTCGTTAGTGAACACACTGGGCCCAAGCTCCATAGAAAAATGTGCCATCTCCTTTCTTCTTGAGTTCTGCAGCAATAAAATTTTGGCTGCGCAATCTGCCCGATGTTGACGACATACTGACGTTTATGAACAGCAGAACTGCAGTTGGACTAAGTTAGTCCGATCGCAGATCTGACTTTATGAACACGACTAACGCAGGCCTAAGTTAGGCAGACGTTTATGAAAACACCCAGTGCTAAACTAGCTTCTTGTTCTACACCAAAATTTAAGTGATAAAAGACCAACCGATAAATTATTACCTGTACAAAATTTCATAATACTGGAAATTTTCCGAACGTGAACAACTTTTCGCCCGGAACTCACAATAGGAAATTAAATTTTTCCGGAGGGAATCATGTTCACGTGAAACTCATGATAGGCCTGATCATTTTAGCGGAACATACTAGTTTAAAATAAAAGTTTTAATGACCTTAGTCCAAATGCTCACAATAGTTGGGGAAATGTTAATTAAGTTCGGTTGAAACTCTAAATGCCTTCGAAATTCCGTGCGAAAAAAATATTTCGGGTGAAAAATTTTAAAGTGGAACTCAAAATTATGTTTTAATAACTTAGCTACTTTCAACAACATATTTGATAGATTTTTAACCAAAAATCTGAATAATAAAAATATGATATCAATCTTATTCGGGAAGGCGATTCTAGAAATGATACTTAATTTAGTTTAGATTCCCTTAGAACTTCCAAAAATCTGCATAGTTAACTCTCAATTTTGGGACAAACCTGCTGGTGCATATTTTATGTCGTTTTTTGAAATCGAATTATCCTTTTCGTATCCTTTTTTATTACCTACATATTTTGAAAGGAAAAATAATATTTACTTTTTTTTCAATACAAAATCCGTATGCTAAAACACCCCCCAAACCAAACAGTAACGTTTCTTTAAACATATAAAACTCATGTCGACAACCCTGAAAATAATAATAAAAATAAAAATTATAAAAACCAATAACACGTTTCTCTAAATTTTCTGCACTTAACAATTAATTTAAGATTCAAGTGAGAATAAAATTTAAAAAAAAATCATACATTTCAATCAAAAACAAATTATTATCAAACCATACAATTATGAACATACTTCAGTCTGCAGAATTGTTTTTGTTTTGTAAACAAAAAATCTCCATGATTCATCTGCTTGATTAGATAAATAAGCAAAAGGCGCAGAATAAAAATTTAATTATTTATTTACATTATGTTCGCAGGCCAACTGGTTTTACAATTTATAGGGTAAACTAACAAATAATTTGAATTGAAAAAAAAAAAAAAAAAATAATAAAAATTTTACCAAATGGACAGCAGAAAATTAAATCATAATCAGCCCTATCGGGAGTTTCACGTGGAAGGTTTTTCACCCGGAATATTTTTATTCGCCCGGAATTTTTAAAGGCATCGTAAGGGAATTTACATTTTCCGCTAAACAAGTTTTTTCTGTTCGGCATCAAAATTTAAGTGAGAGGACACTGTCGACTACCTCGCATATTACCTGAAAAAAAGATGAAAATACCGAGAGATGTCCGAGCGTGAACATCTTTTCACCCCGAACTCACAATAGGGAAAAATTGAAACTAAATTTTTCCCGGTGGAATCTTGTTCACGTGGAACTCCCGATAGGGCTGAAAAAATTAAAATAGTGAAAACAAAAACTAGTATAAATATTATATGTTATTAAACATTTTAGTGGGCTGATTCGACAGACATTGTCGTACCCAAATTTCAATTGAGACATACATATATGAAAAAAGTAAATTAGTTTCTTTCCAAACAAACGTTTTCAACTTTTCTTCCTATAAAAATCTTATTCATTTACATTTACATTTACATTTAATTTAAATAAAAACTTGATGTTCACAAAGTTTGAGCTTAAATATACATACAAATAAAACAAATGATGTATTACCCTATTTTGAAGTGCGATTTTATTTTTTGAAATGTTTAAAGATAAAAACTGCTCTTTCACCTACCTTGGGATTGTCCTCAAGTGATATTATTTATCTTTTAACTTAATAATTACTGATTTTGTTTACTTGATGAAATGTTTTTGTTTTTCAAAATGCGTAATTTAATCATTGCACTTGATTTGATAAACGAAAACACTTGTACTTGCTTGAAGATATCCCATAATACTTTAAGAACACCATATGCTACAAAAAGTGCATCTGTTCATAAAATTAAATGTTTAAAAAAATGGGTCAGTTAGATTTCAGTCAGACAGATTAAGTATTTTGCGAGTATAAAGGTAAACACGAGACTTTAAACGAAATTTAGTAAAAATAAACCGTTTTATAATATATATCTATTCGTTCGTTATCGCATATATGCTTTGTTTTGACTGGGTTGATTGGATTTTTACTTGCTCTATAGGGCAAGGTATTGGTTTCGTGTCGAAAAAAAAATTTGAGGTTTTAATCAAAACCAACATTACGATGATGGAGAATTCCAAAAAAGTGGGTCTCGCAAATCCGTCCGTGCGTCTGTGCGTCTGTACGTCCATCTGTACACATTTCCACCAGCCTTAACGCGTGGATGGATTTTCTTCAAATTTGGTACAAATGATTTTTATGGAATTCTGAAAGTTGGTTTTTTTTTTGTTTTTTTATATCTCGTTTAGAACGTATACCTCCCATACAAAAAAATACGATATTGCTAATTTCTCGAAAACTGCAAGAGCAAGTACGTGCGACCCCAGTCGTGCATTTTATTTCCTATGAATAGGTATATTTTTTAAAGCATAAAGGTCAGAAACTTATTTAAAGCCCTTATCAAACATACATATGTAAAACCTTTTTAACCACATGTTGAGATTATTTTACTTTTCAGTAGGATTATATCTTGACGTGATTGAAGTTGACGAGTTATGATATCTACGCACATAGTCCTTCTTATCAGATATAAACTGATGACAATCTAAGTTGTTTTAATTTTTGCGTTTAATATCTCAATCCCAAATACCGAATGAGAATTTTTCAAGATATACAGACTTAAAAAAAAAAATTTCGAATGGGGTCACTGTGGCGTATGTGGAACTTTTTCTTGCATTGAACAAAAAACACAGATTTACAATTTCTTAAACTCGCTATGCATTATAAAAATGTTGAACAAAGTAAGTTTTAAAAAATATACCAAAACATATAGGAACAGGAATACAAAATTATTTCAAACTGATACAACCAACAAATAATAACATTAAACTTTCCAAATGTAAATGTACTTATATTCATTATTTTTCCTAATTAATACAAAATGCATTGAGGTCTAAATTTGGTCCAACAAAGTTTTTCACGGCAAAAAAGCGCAAAAAATCTATGCGATTAAAGCTCATTTATAAAATGAAGGTTAATATGTAAAAGTTTGCACTGCTGTATTTTATTTGATAAAGTCTAAAAATGCACAACTGGTTCACACGAACTTGCTGTAAGAGTTAGAAGTTGCTAAACATTTTAAAACATTTTGTATCTATATTTGATAAATTTATATTAAAAAAAGATGAATTTTAAATCCAAAAAAGTAAGTATAAAATTTGATTTCTTTTATTAGGATGAATATTTAGAAAACAAAAAACAAAATTAAAATTAGGTACTTGTTTCTATTATTTTTCCAACAGAAATTACAATTTTTAAACATTTTGTTTTGGAAATAGTAAACCAAAAGCTGTTAACATGTAGCAATATAGCTATTACACTATTTTGTTGCACTATTAAAGAGCTTCTTCTTCTTCCTTTTTCTCGGCGCTGTTATGATCTCGATGTCGAGGGGATCATAACCTTCCCACGTTACTGCTTCACACTAGAGATCCGCCTGTGGGGTTCGCCGGGTTGACCTCAGAAATCGGCGGCAAGCCTCCCGGTTTTGTATTGTTCCGTTTCTGAGGCCAACTGAATGCTGGTGTTTTTGCATTTGCTTGTACCAGGAGTTTTTAGGCCTACCTTTCTTTTTATTTCGTGTTGGAACGTTATATGATATTGCTTTTTTGACGGGGTTCTCAGGATCTCTTCTTTGAACATGGCAATACCAACTGAGTCGGTCGTGTTCAATTTTTTTGCACTATTAAAGAGCTTATAAATATAAAAATTTGTTGGTTCAAAACTTAACATTAGTGGAGTTATTTAAGTTTTCATTTAGTATAAATTGTTGTTTCTATTATTTTTTCCATCACTGGTATATTAATAGCCTGTGTTCACTTAAGCCTTAAATGAGATAATTTTGCAAATAAGGTCAGTTTCAATTTCAAATGAAATAGCTTCCTATAAGATTTAACATTCGAAACGAGATATTTTGCGAAATTATCTCGTTTGGGCTATAGTGAAGACAATTTCATTAAAACTGAATTTGTTGTTTGGGGAAAAATCAGAATCATGATCTTCGAAATAAAAAAACTATTATCATTAAAAGATAGACCTTATTGCTTTACATTTGAACTTTATCATCAAAATTCTTTGAGTCGCTTTCGAGAAAATTAAACTTTTACGAAATTGGTATTGTACCGTTATTTTTGGTCCTAAAATTTTATTTCAAAAGCTCCTCCGCAGGTAGGTTTGATGTTCAACGACTCATCCGTTGAGGCTGTAGCTGCTTATACAGACAGACATACATACATGAGGTTGAGAAAGTGTAAAACCTGTTAATATTTTATGAGATGTACCGTTTGTGATGTTTTACAGTAGCCGTGTTTTATTGGTACTCAGTATTTTACTGAGTAAACATTTTTTGCTCTAAACAACAACAATTGATTACTTTTATTTATTTATTAATAATACTTATATTTGAATGGTCAAAAATCTATTAGTGTAGAAACAATTTTTTTCTGTAAACCAACAAATAAAAAACTTTTGTTTATCCTTAGCAATCATTTGTTGTTGTTTCCTGTGCAAAATTTTACTGAGTTAAGTACTGAGTTGCCAATAAAACACGGCTAGTATTCAACACACACCTCTACTCTAATGTTTTTCTGTTAAATTCAAACTAAAATCTGTGATTGCCTTCGAAAACTTTAAGTATTGCAAAGCCATTTCAAACAGAGATAAAGAGGTGCTTATGTTGTCTACAAGAATTCATTTTTTCTGTTCTCTGATGCAATATAATCCTTTAAATAGAAATTTTGATTTTTTAGCACTCATACGCCCGAGTGACCTTTTAAGTTTAAAATATATTTACATATTTTCTTTTTTAATTTTACAATTATACTCTCGATATACAAAGGGGTAGAACAAGAATGAAATTTGGCATTTAATTGATAACAAATAAGTACGTTGAAAAATGCTTTCTACTTAGTAACTCCAATTAATGTCGCTGTTTAAAAGTTTTGATTGATAGTTTACAAAAATATACATCTCATGATTGATCGACAAGAGTGTTAAACAAAAAACTTAAAATTTACCCTATAAAATAGAAAACAAAAAACAAAAAAAAACTAAAAAACTATTAATTTGAAAGTTGAATGATTTATTGAAAAGAAAGCTTTTCAATTATTATTTATGACAACCTGCAAAAACTCCGACCACACATCGTTTTTATATACATATGTTTCAATTAAATTGATTCTATTCAACATCATAGACTCAAGACGTACATAAATATGCGGGTGATGATTTTTATTTCTTCGTTTGAATCACAAGTCACAACAATTTTTTTTAAATTTTTATTGTTATTGTGTTTTGTTGATGGCATATGAATGTGTGAAACATAATTGATTCAATTGTGTTTAATTGGTTGAAATTGCTATTTATTTATTGATTAATTTCCACCAAGGAAGTTGTTATAGTACCTATATATTTTTCTGTATTTATAAATATTTTTTTGGAAAATTTTAGGAAATCAAAATTAAGTATCTTTTCATTCATTCCGAGAAAGTTCTTTACTTTTATTGCAACTTTACGTTTGAATAAATTCTAAAGTTTCATTTTCTTAATTACCAATAATTTCTCTGAGAATATTTCCTAAAGGCTTTTACAGTGATAAATGATCATTGTATAAGATTTTTTTACATCTTTTTTTTTATTTGAAGTAATAAGATTAAAATTTCGATGTTGTTTTTCTTGAGCAGCATCAACAAGATATTTCTTGATTGACCAACAAATAGTGAATGCTTATACAAACTGCAAAAAAAATTGCTTTAAATAAAAACGTTCTAAAAGTTCTCTAAGGCAGAAACAAACTGGTTAAGATTTCTTTTTTTTTTAACTAAATAAACCAAAAATGAGCAAAACAAAATCAATAATAAATACAATCACTCATTTAGTCATAATGTACACCAGCCAAAGTATATACTAAATAAATAAAAAGCCTTTAGCCTCTAAAACTTAGTTCAAAAGTGGATAACCTTGTTTGTTTCCCAAAACAGACGACTGATGATATTGCTTGAAGATCAAGTCCTGTAGTTATAGTTGTCAGTGAGCTGTCTATTAATTCTCTATCATCTGAGATTTTTTTTTGCTATTCGACTTTGGAATACATTAGAAGAATGTGAATGGCGTGCAACATCTCATCTACTTTACAGTGTTGGAGAAAAAACAACTAACACAAATAGGTAATATATATTTTTGTTATTTTTATGATCTTAGCAAACGTCATTTTACGAATTTTAGTAAGGCTATTGTCAAACACTCCCATGTCCCATCGAGTTTTTCTAAATTGAAACTACATACTTGGTTCTTTTAAAAATTATATATAAAGTTGCTTTAATTTTATAATACCAAAAGGCACCCATTTAAGACCTATTTTCTTTATTTTATTCATTAAAGAATTATCATCGGTTTTGAAGCATTCAAAATCTTTCCGGATTATCTTACAATACGATACAGTGTTTCTGATGTAAATTATGGTTCTGCTCTTTTTTGTTAGTTAACGAGAATTTATACAACATATCAACTCCATAACAATTGGAGCAAAATCGCTTCTTGGGTGGATTCAATGAGAATCACGTAATTTTTCAGGTTAAAGCCTAGTACACAAATCACGCTAAATTTTAGCTGACATTTTTTGTATTCGATTTTCGTTCAATACTGGGTTTTATGATTTTTCTCATATGTAGTTTTTCTATAGCCAGAATTGAACGAAATTGAAATGGGACCACACTGCAGGCACCAGCTTTCCAATTGGTTCATTCAGTCCAAAGTTATGAGGTAACAAACATAAAAAAAAGTAATTCATTTTATCAAAAAAACAAAACCGACCGATCCATGGATCAAAACTGGGTCTTATGGTTTTTCTAATAGTTCCTATAGTCAGAACTGAACGAAATTAAAATGGGACCACACTGAAGGCACCAGCTTTCTAATACAAAAAGAATTATCAAAAATGGTTCATTCCGTCCAAAGTTATGAGGTAACAAACATAAAAAAAAAAAATACAGACGAATTGAATACTTCCTTCTTTTTGAAAGTAGGTACAAAAGATTTCTATGATTAACTTTAAGGGCCACTTTTTGTCACTCGGAGTTGAACATAACTTGAGAATTTTTATATTAAAAATTCTCAAGTTATGTTCAACTCCAAATGAAAAAAATGGCCCTAAGAGGCTTGGTTGAGAAAATTCATTTAAGGCCAAATAATACACTCTCCATTAAATTTAGAGTCGCCATTTTAAATATGAAATTTTAAGATTCGAATGCAATTTGGCGACTTTAAATATATTCCAATACTGAAAAAATATTCTAAAAACTAAAACTATGAAATTTCAAATAAACAGATAAAACCAATTTTTTTTTAACATTCGCGAAATTAGCAAAGATCGATTGAAACAGCTTGAACATACGTAATTCGAAGTGACATTTTGTCCCGTTTCTGCGTGAACCACGTTTCTCCAGAAAATTTTGCTCTGTTCTTAAAAGAAATATACATTTTTCTTGAAATTAAAAATATGAATTGAACAAAAGGAAATCAAGTTATATTTAAGATATATTGATTGAGTTTTTTTTTCTAAACTAAAACCCTTTTATCTATTCTTTTTGTAAGTTTAAGAGCAATGTTTAAGAGAAAAAACAAATCTTTTAAAAAATGTACTTACGAGGTTCCAGCAGAAAACGGACGGTTTGCGTTTTGCATTTATTTAAGTTTTCTACCAAAATCCATTATGGTTATTTTTTTTAAACGATTACTTCTGGTAACTTTTCGTTCGGGTTTGACATCAGCTTAAGATCGGTAAAGTATTTTATAATTGTGCTTTCAATTTGGGATTAGACAGTCAACGAAATAGGTCAACCGTCAACGCTTTGACGCTCTAACGTCAATAAAAACATTTGGCCTTATCACGAATTCCATTCGTATCGGAAATTTGGTACGATTCGTAATGGAAAATTTTATATTGTTTTTTCGGGAGCCGTAAAAAATTGCGATACGAATGAAATTCGTGATAAGGCCGATTTATCTTCACTCTGTCAACAATCCAAAACTGTGTAACAGCGACATCGTACCCATCAACGCGTTGACAACATTTTGATGAACTCCTTGGCAAAGATTTTGACGTCATTTTTACGTCAGAGAGTCAACGCGTTGACCGATGTTCTTGTTGACTGTGTAATCCTATAGCTTTTGTCTATTGTTATATCACTGACAAAATTCTATCAACAAACTTTTGTATCCGACTGTAATTCTTCACATCGAAGAATAACGAGACTGGAAGTAAGTCAATGATCGTACGTTCGCAAGGGTAACGACTTTTCATGCCGCATTACACTCATTGGTGATTCTGATTATAATTGTATTTGGTATTTTTATTTTATATTTCTGTGTATAGGATTTTGTGCATTGAGAAGCTCTGTAACGTTTAACAAAAAAAAAAATAAATATTACAACTTTTTGGAGGGACAACATCAAAGATGAATGACTGTAAGAGACCTTGGCACCGTTTCTCTGAATGCCATTACAGAGTAAGGCTGATGGGGGATGGAGGTCTCAGGTCTATACTCTCTATTTGACACGATTGATATAAATGTTGTTTGTATAGTAATTTTATCAATTGATGAATGTATGCATAATGTAACAATGCAATCAAAAGAAAATCAACCAGCGGAAAAGTTTTTACTTTTATGTGGGACATTTTGAATTGATATTGTATAATTTCTAATTAACTTGTTTTCTATAGTAGACAATAGACACACTCTGCAATAAAAATCAGTATTTTTATTTATATCAGGTTTCGCATTTGAAAAGGCGTTAAATATTTTGTATTTGCAAAGTAACTTCGATAAAACTAGTATTATTGTTGGTTTGCAAGCTTTATGGAAACTCTATAGAAGTAAAAACTTTTAAGAAATTTTAGAAAGGCTTTTAGTTTAGGGTTTTCAAATTAATTACTCTGCAAGCTTTGAACAGGTTATTCTAATGTTGGTTTTGAGTTAGAAAAGATACAAACAGATTCGTGAAAATTGTTGAAGGTGCTTATTTTAGTTTTTTTTACAAGGTTTCTCATGTAGCTGCTTTCATTTGCCATGTTTCCCTTGAGAAAAATTTTAAGATAGCTAAAGTATCTTTCGAAATAAAATTTCAAACTTAAAGTAGGTACTTCAACTTACTATACTGTAAACGTAAAGGTGTAACTACCCGCAATTAATCAAAAGTATGACAGCGCCCCAGTTTAATAAAAGCCATATAATTTCTTATCAGATACAGATATCCAAACGATACATCATGATATACTCAAACATAAATGTTCATACATATATGTGAAAATTCTTAACAAATCAATAAGCATTACAATATTCATACAATATTCGCTCTATAATAAAATTAATCAAAAGGCATTCATTTAAATGGGTTGTTTATATGGATCCAGTTTGTGTTTTTAATGATTCGCATGATAATAAATTGTAATTGAAATTCAAGTTGAAGGTCTTTAGAAGATTGACGAATGCTTGCCAAGGTAAATACAATATCAGATAAAACAAACGAATGTACAATATATACTGTCAATATAGCTGTCAGTAGCGTGAATTATTAGTTAATTCTCTTTTTTATATTAACATAGCTTAACATGAAGGGGTAATGAATCTTGAGAAAAGATTGATTGTTTTTATGAAGGGAGTAAAGACTTCTAAATGCTAATTGATAAAGATAGGCTTTATTTTATTAAGACTTTGATAAACATCTAAAAAAAATTATAATGAATGAATACACTGCGTTTAAAAAATTTCTTAGAAAAACTGGAGCTTATATTATTTTATTTGCATTGGTCAAAAATGACTGCAGTTATTATTGCACTTTTAGAAACAACTAATTGCTTTCATTAACCTTACAATCAGAATATTAGTACTAACTACTTTCTATTTGTTATGCTGTCATTCCATTTAATTACTTTTACGCATTAACCAGTTCTGGATGCCAGCAAAATTGTTGAGGTTCATTTAAAATGCAAGATATAAAGTTTTTATAAGGTGTGTGTTTTTTGGTAAAGTTATCCGCAGTATAATTTTTCAAATATCAACATTGAATAAGAAAATAAACAAATATACCTACGTTGTCAAAATTGTATCCACTATTGAATTTAGCTTGTTTTTATCAAAAGCTACTTGTTGTTTTTTTTAACACAACTTACCATAATATCCATTTTCAACAATATTTTCAATGTAATACAAAAAAAAATGTCAATTTGTTTGCCTTAACGAGATTATTTGTAGAATTGTACATCCCATATAATGACATTGGTCAACTAAATTATTTTTTTTTTCTTTGTTACAGAAATCAAAAAAACATTTGAAAACAAAGGTTTCTACTGTCCTGAGATCGAATCAGAAGTCACAAAAGAAGTCATCAGATAACGTTAGAAAATAAAAAAACTCCCGTAAAACTCGAAAATCTTACCTTTTCCGAGATATGACTTTTTAAGTGTTTACCAACATTTTCGAAATGGAATGGAATACAGAATTTCTGATTCAAATGCCAAATTCGTTATCAAAATATCGAAAACCTCGAGAAAATTGACTTAGTCACTGCAAAAGAAAACAAAAAAACAGTCATAACGAGCATAAGACTATTAGTAAAAATAAATTAATTTGGAAGCTAAATTGAGCTTCACTTTGTTGAGTAAAGAAATACCATATAACCTTAGTAATAAAATTATTAACATGGTTTTAAATGAAACAAACAAAAAAACATTAATTTGGCCCACTTTCATAATTAAGGGTACATGCGTATTAGAAAAAAATGTGTTCAAGTCAGTATCTGCGATGTTTACTTTTACATGCAAAGTTTCAGATGACATTTATCAGAAGATCAATGTAGTTTGATTTTATGTTTATTTCAAAAAAAAAAAAAGAAATGTTACGCATACACCACAGTGAACTTACTCTAGAAAGAGTATTTATTAAGTAATTCGTAAAATATTTTAATTCAAGACAGGAGACACATATTGTAAAAAAGAAAACGGAAGCCATCTTTCGTTTTTCACAGTTCGCATTTTCTATTGCATTTCGTTTTTGTTATTTTGATCGCCAAAGGTGTCAAAACGATTATATTTTCTAGAGTACATAATAGGTCTGTTCCAGACTTTTTGTGCACTAAATTAGGAAGTCTGTCAAATTAATGAGAGTTGGGAGAGAATTCTCTCAGTGGGAAATAAAACTACGAAAGACTGCCAAAAAGTCTGGAACAAGTTGAACACCATTATACAACACAATTTCATATTTTATGCTTAATTCGATATACATTAACACTTTTTTAATGCAAAAAACACGTAAATGCGATTCAATTTAAAAATCACTACAGTTTGATTTGTTTTCATCTTTATTTATTTGTTTGACATACGTCAACTTCTCATTTGACAGAACTCATATTTCTGCCGGAAGAAATTCTTTGGGCTAAATTTGTCCGGGTGGGGTCAACAAGGTTTTTTGCACAAGAACCAAAATATACTTTTCTAGTAGTTTTGGATGTCCTGAACTCGAATCTGAAGTCAGAAAATTTTTATTGGCATCCGTTTTTGAAATATTACCATTACAATATGTCAAATAACGTCATTTTGGCTGTTTTCAAGGATATGTTTTTATGTGGGGTATTTCATTATGAATAAATTTGTAACGGTGCCTATAAGAACTAGTTTTATTCTTTCAAAAAATGTTTAAATCTTCCTGATATCTCTTTTGCTGCCCGAGATATTTAAAATTTAAGTAGCGGTATTTGACAAATTAAACTTTTTTGTCACAAGAACCAAGATATACGTTTCTGAAGGTTTTTTAGTTGCTGAACTCGAATTCACAGTCAGAAAAATTTTATTAGCCTTCGTTCTTTAAATATTACCGTTATAAAATGCAAAAAAAAATTATATTTCAAGAACGGAGGCTAACAGAATTTGAGTTCAGCAACCCAAAAACCTTCAGAAAAGTATATTTTGGTTCTTGTGGCAAAAATTCTGTGACCAGTGACTTAAACTTTAGATTAAGTTTAGTTTCTCTTTGGCTTATTAACTGAAACTTAAGATATCTCGAGCAATAAAAGGGATATCGGGAAAATTTAAACAGTTTTTAAAGCAAGAATATCTGTTCTTATCATCACCGTTACAAATTTGTTTACAATGAATTACCCCACATAAAAACAGAACTTCGAAAACAGCCAAAATGAAATTTTTTTATCATTTTATAACGGTGATATTTCAAAAACGGGGGCCAATCAAATTTTTCTGACTTCAGATTCGGATTCAGCACTCCAAAAACTACTAGAAAAATATTCTTTGGTCCTTGTGGCAAAAAAAAAGTTAAATTTTGTTGACCGCAGTGTAATCATTAAAATCCAATTTTAATTTCCAAAAAAAAAAATGAAGTGGGTTTTCAAATTAAAATATTGATTAATTTAGATTTTTCGCCAATATTTTTATATCATTTCTGAGAATAATGTTATTCTTTGGAAGTGATATAAACAAAGGCCAATTAATTATTATTTATAATGCAGACAGCTAACACTTATCACCATTTTCTTGCATGAGTCATTAGATAAAATCAGCCCCATTATGAATGTCATAAACGACTAAATAAAAAAAAAAACGCCTCCAAATTTTGCATTTAAGATTCTCCGTGCATCGATCACTATCACTATCTATCAGTTTCAGACTTATTTTCTTTGTTGTGAATTTTCTGTCTATTTAAGGCATTTTTCTTTAATGAAAACAACTTCACAAAACTGGTAATAGTTGTAAATATCTATCTAATCGAACTCATCACGTTCTCATTTCGATATCAATGACCTCCTTTTATTTTCAACTGTGTTTTGTATCAAAATAAAAGTGAAATGGATTCGTGATTGGAATATTGAATCCTTTTAGGATCCCAAATATTTAAATGTCTACCATGCTCTCTCTCTACATAAGTAATTTTTTAGTAGAAACTTGTTATCGTTGTTATTTAATTCTTTTACTTTAATGTATTTGAACACGAGGAGAAGTGTGTACGGAAATACTTCTCTGATAAAAAAGAAAACTTATGGGAGTGTTGTTTTTTTTTATTCGTATGGATTGACAACATTTTTATTGTTACCATAGTAGAACAAAACTGATGGCATTGAACAAAAAAAAAAGGAAAAAAACAATTTATATAAAAAATGATTATCAAAATTCTCTTTAACAATAAAAAAAAATGGGATAGTCAATAAGAATATAACCAACCAACAACAATATATCAGCTTATATAGCAAAGTTCTTTAATTATAGATCTGAGGGTGAATTTAAGATAAGACTCGAAAAAATGTACAAGTGATTTGTTTTTTTTTTTTTTTTTTTAATTTTTCGAGACAAACAAAATGAAAAAAAAACAAATTACCTATCGCTGATGAAATAAAAATCAGCAACAACAACAACGACGACGTAATCGCATTGATATGATTGTTTTTTGTATCTATACAAATATAAATAGGCTTTTAAACTAAATACAAGGTTATTTGGTTTACATCTAATTAAGACGCCTTGTCACGTAAGGAAGTCATGTGTATTTTTTTTTTTGCTGCTGTGGAATATGGAACTCTACTCGAAAAAATTTCCTTTGGAAAAATGACGACGACGACCGCGATACACTGAAAAGTGTATAAGGTGTTATTGGTTGAATGACATTCGATATTAATGAATTGCATTCTTTTGAGTTAAATATTTTGTTTGCTTTATTGTCAATATATTATATTTTTTTTACTTTATACAATAGCATGTGGATAGGGAACCAGTTTAGCTGTTTTATGGTATAGCAGATATCTAAACTAATGTGATTTATGATATTTGAGATAGGAATATTGGCATTATTTGAAGTTTTATTGATAAGAGTTTCTGGAGTATTTTCAGGTGGGTCAAGTAGAAGAGCCATGTATATTATTGATTCAATGATAACAAAAAAGAATTTTTATTTGTTCTGAAAAAATCTATCTTCAAATTGATCATTTATATTGAGCTCATAAACTTGTTAATAGTCTATTGAATAGACCCTTTTGGATGGAACAAATTCGTTCAAGAGTTTTTATTGCTGATTATGATTCCTTGGCATACAAGAATACTCCAGCCAAAAGTGCTACTAAATCCATTGGTGCATTTCTGAGAAAACGGCAACACTGGTCGGTTTTCAGTTTTTTTGATTTAACTCGAAAACCAAGCCTGACTTTGAAATTGTTCAAAGACACTTTTCATAGCAAATTAAATTTTCTGTCAAGTTAAGATGGTTAAAAAATTTTAAAAATTATTTTTGACTAAAATTCTAACCTAAAATCAAAGAAAAAAAAGTTAAAAAATTGACAATTTTATTTTTTTTTACTAAATCAAGGGGCATTTTGTGTCTGTAGCCGGGACGTCCAAACTTTGTACTAATGAAATAAAGTAGAGGTAAAATCCTTTGATAATACGTAATTTTTAATTTTTTTTGTCAAGAAACAACTTAAATGTACCTATTCAAAAACTAGCACTTTTTCTAAATTTTTGACTTTTTTAGTGAAAAGCAAGTTTTTAAAACTCGATAAAATCCTATTAATTGGTAACTTTTAGACTTTTAAAGTAAACATACTTCGAGGGATTGATTTAATATAAACTAAATATGACAAACAAAAAAATTTATTTGCATCCTTATGGCCTTTTGTGCAATTTTGTGTATGTGCATTTTTATAAATTCGGGTCGAATGGATGGACGGAGAGCCATTAGCTTTGGTCTATTGCATAGAAGAACATTTAATACCAACTCTTTTACTGTTTTCAATGGCCTGAAAAACAATTCTTGTAAAATCCGCGACCAACGAAAAGTTTCTCTTGAAAAACGAAAAAAATACTGTAATGAGTTTGAAACAAAATAGCTCAGGCAAATTAGTAAATCAAATTGCACTTTTCGCGGGACAAATTTTTTTCATGGAACGTGTTTAGGTGAATGTCCTGAATGAATTTTTTGGGATGATAAGATATCGGGAACAGCCGCCATCTTGGAAAAGAGGTCGGTGCCGTTTTTATTTTATAACTCCATTTTTACTCATTTAAACCAAAAATGTCCGAGGATAAACTTATTATCAATTAAATTATCTAAAAAATGATATACAAATGAATTCCGTGAGTTAGTTAAATTCAATTTTATAGTCGGTCAAAGTCCGGGTTCTTCTCGCTCGGTTAAGACAATATGACATTTTTTCAAATATCTGAAGAACTTTTGATTTGTTTGGGATTTTCTTCAAGAATGAATTATAGCACTTTTAATTATCTATGAAATGAACCCTTTATTGTTTTTGTAACCATCACATTGTAGAAGCAACCAAACGTCGAGGTCATGATATACGATTTTTTAACTGAACTTATTTGGGATTTCAATAGTTCAAATAAACAATCAAAAATTAAACACAATAGTCTCGAAAAGGTAACGGCTTACACACCTCATATCTTGAGTTATACTTATCGTAATGCTGAGATTGAGGTGTTCATGTTTTGGAAAAATGACAGGGCATCAGTTCTTATATTTAGAATCTTAAATAGTGTCACTTTAGCTTATTCACGTTAATTGGAAAATTCACTTCATTTAAAACCTCGAAAACCATATAAAGGTTAACATTAAAGATTTCAAACTTTGAATTCAATATTTAGACGAATATAGTTAAAAAACTGTTTACTTATATTTTGGTTATACCTCCACTTCAAAAATTTGCTCGGTCTAATAGAAGAAAACTTGTTATTTTCTCACTTTTGACTAGTAGAATGTGAACTTCGACGTTAGATGGCTTATACATTATGTTGGTTACAGTTTAGATAAAGGGCTCATTTTATAGATAATCAAAAGTGCTATAATTCATTCTTGAAGAAAATCCCAAACAAATCAAAAGTTCTTCAGATATTTGAAAAAATATCATATTGTCTTAACCTTGCGAGAAGAATTTGGACTTTGACCGACTATAAAATTGAATTTAACTAACTCACGGAATTCATTTGTATATCATTTTTTAGATAATTTAATTGTGAATAAGTCTATCCTCGGACATTTTTGGTTTAAATGAGTAAAAATGGAGTTATAAAATAAAAACGGCACCAACCTCTTTTCCAAGATGGCGGCTGTTCCCGATATCTTATCATCCCAAAAAATTCACTTTTACGATAAGGACATTCACCTAAACACGTTCCATGAAAAAAATTTGTCCCGCGAAAAGTGCAATTTGATTTACTAATTTGCCTGAGCTATTTTGTTTCAAACTCATTACAGTATTTTTTTCGTTTTTCAAGAGAAACTTTTCGTTGGTCGCGGATTTTACAAGAATTGTTTTTCAGGCCATTGAAAACAGTAAATGAGTTGGTATTAAATGTTCTTCTATGCAATAGACCAAAGCTAATGGCTCTCCGTCCATCCATTCGACCCGTATTTATAAAAATGCACATACACAAAATTGCACAAAAGGCCATAAGGATGCAAATAAATTTTTTTGTTTGTCATATTTAGTTTATATTAAATCAATCCCTCGAAGTATGTTTACTTTAAAAGTCTAAAAGTTACCAATTAATAGGATTTTATCGAGTTTTAAAAACTTGCATTTCACTAAAAAAGTCAAAAATTTAGAAAAAGTGCTAGTTTTTGAATAGGTACATTTAAGTTGTTTCTTGACAAAAAAAATTAAAAATTACGTATTATCAAAGGATTTTACCTCTACTTTATTTCATTAGTACAAAGTTTGGACGTCCCGGCTACAGACACAAAATGCCCCTTGATTTAGTAAAAAAAAATAAAATTGTCAATTTTTTAACTTTTTTTTCTTTGATTTTAGGTTAGAATTTTAGTCAAAAATAATTTTTAAAATTTTTTAACCATCTTAACTTGACAGAAAATTTAATTTGCTATGAAAAGTGTCTTTGAACAATTTCAAAGTCAGGCTTGGTTTTCGAGTTAAATCAAAAAAACTGAAAACCGACCAGTGTTGCCGTTTTCTCAGAAATGCACCAATGGATTTAGTAGCACTTTTGGCTGGAGTATTCTTGTATGCCAAGGAACCATAATCGCCAATAAAAAGTCTTGAACGAATTTGTTCTATTTTTGCTCTGGAGCTCGGGTCTATTAAATAGACTATAACTTCATTTGATGAAGAACCTTAGGATTAAAATTCATTTAAAAAGTCATCAAAAGACCTTGGCTAGAAAAAGTTGATAAGAAATCATTTTTCATTTTTTGTATAAGAGGTTGGCTTTTGTGTGGATTTTGGGTTGATATATTTATGTATGTTAAGGTTAAAGGACTGCGTGACTTTTGTTTTTCATTAGAGAAAGTGATATAGAGTGACTCACTTTAATTTTCAGTTAAATTAATTTAGGCTTTTAAGTCTATATAAAAGTAGAATGATGGAAAATGGGGGTTTCTTTCAAACGCAAACCATTGAGGAGATAAAATTTAGTTGGATTTCCCGTTAAGTATGAAGTTTTTTTTGTGGAAAAAATAAAAAAAAAATCAAACTGTATTTTTTTAAGTTGAAAATAACTTGAAAGTTGTTGTCTTACTCTGAAAAAAAAAAAAAAAAAATATTTTTTGGACCACCCTAATGTCAGTAAACAATAAAACCTCTTTAAAAAAAAAACACATCTTTCGAAATCGATAAGATTTACGAGTTCCACGTATTAAAATGTAAATGGAAAATGGATGTCCAAAAGAATAGATCTTCCGTCTCTAATACCAAAAATATGGTACCTAAATATGAAAGTTTAATGCAGCCATCAGCAAAAATATGTACTAAAATCCATTTTATTTTTCACTTTTTGGGTACTAGGCGATAAATAAATCCACCTGTACCAAATGTTTTGGTATAAAAACAAACGTGATTTATCGTATTGCCAACAATTTTGTTTTTGGTTTGCATCGTCCTTAAAAAACTGCATCTTTATTGCACTTTTTCTCAGAAACGGAGTTGATACATATTTGGCCCTAGTGAGATAATCCGTCGGAGCGAATTTTTTCCGATATCATCCGAATCGGACAGTTTTTACCTGTCGGAAACACACCTCGAAGCAAATTTCGTATGAAATCGGAGAATTTTCCGCTCCGACGGAAACCTCGCTAGGGCCGACTATCAGAATTAGCACTGTGCTCAATGAGCGAATGAACGAACAAAGAAATTTTATGGGTTTATAAAGTAATTTTTTTTAACAAAAACTGGAGTAAATATTTGCAAGTTAACCATGTTATACATTTAAAAAAAAAAATTAATTTCTAAAACAAAAAAATATTTCGTACGAACAATTTTTCTCATTTTTTCTTAATTTAGAAATTATTATTTTTTTTAGAAGGAGAACTTGGTTAGCTTACAACTATTTAGTCCATCTTTTGTTAAAAACAAAATGCTTAAGAAATACATAAAATTTCATTCGCTGGTCGCTCTCAAGTGCACAGTGCACACTGCTTAAGTGTTATTTTTTCGCTATTATTGAATTTTAATAGTTGAATTGAATTTTTATAAAATCCAACTAAGCGTCATCCAATGACCTCAAAAATCAGTAATTGAGCCCCATTGAACCTTGAAAAATACTTTTAATGGAGTGGAGTGGAGGAGAGAGTGTTATATAAAGCACTTTGAGAAATCCAATGCGACTAACCGATTGATGTTTAAGGTCGTTGATGTAGCTGTTGTAATTTGATGATGCAAAGTTCCAGCTAATTGGTTTAAAGTCCGAGTTGTTAAGAAATCAGCAACCTATCAAATATCCAAGAAATTCCTAAAGCAAACTTTAGGGAATAAAAACAAAGTCCAAATTAGCACTGCAAATCTCAATACTCAGCTTTCCAGACCACAAAACTTGTCGTCTCTAAAAGAAAAAAAAAAAAACAAAATTTATCTTTTCATTTTTTTTTTGTGTATATTTGTGTGTAAATACTTTGCGTACTTAACTAATTAAGGAAAACAAAAAAAAATTAATTACATAATATTAATTAAAAATAGGTATTGCTACGTACAAAAAATATATAAGAGACATTTGTATATAATATATATTTTCTAAATTTTTTTTTTAAATACTTTTGCATTATTTTTTTTTTATATAATATTTTAAACTTAAAATTCTTTCAAAAATTGCAAAAAAAAATAATTATAATAAAGATCTACAAAAAAAAAAAACGTGTGTAAAAAAAATGAGTCCTTTTCTTCACCCATTCTCTCTCGTTCATTCTCTTATGCTTCCTCTTCCAGCAATCCACCTTCAACACCCGCCTGATTGATCTCATCCTCCTCATCAATCTCCTCCTTCGCCACTGGTTTCTTAACAAACGGCATCAATCCCCACAAACTCGCACCAGCCATCAAAATTATCCCCAATGTATGAAACAACGGGCTATAAGTACGTGCGCTCTCAAACCACAGCCCACACAACGGTGGTCCAATTAGCTGAAGAATTCCATTTACAAATAAACTAATTCCATAGGAAGACGTTAAACGATCTGTTCCCAACATATCAGCCATAATAACAGCTGTTATTCCCACATAAATCCCCGAAGCCAATCCAAATACCGCACACCAAAAGCTAACTAGACCATAGCTATTAACAAATGGCAAAACGGCTAAGGAAACTCCCGACAGCGCCAATCCACCAATATAATAATATTGCTTTGGAATCAAATTCAAATCCGACAACGCTGATCCACCAATCCTTCCAATCAAATCTGTTGTAGAAACAATTGATATTAAGTACGCAGCTAAAGACCGATCAAAGCCCAAAGCTACTCCATAAGCTGGCAGGAGAATAATAAAATTAGTATAACCAATTGCATTTGTAGAATTCGATATAAGAATTATGAGGTAGATGGGATCTTTGAGAAGTGTTATATCAAAGAATTTAGTTTTGGCAGGTTGCTCTTCCTTCTCACATTCTACAGTATCATCATGCAATTGCCCACTTCCAAGAGACTTTAGCGACAAATGTGATGAAAACTCTTTCGGTTGAAAGGATAATGTACTCCCGTGGTATGGAGTACTAATATATTGAAAACTACTTGTCGATGGTGAATGTCTAGACAAACGATGTCTAGAACTATTTCTTAATGCTAAATTGCGATCGAGTCGTGTGTGCGATGTCCCACGCTCAGGAACGGCATATAGCGAATTCTGTGAATTCATTTGGCCCGGAGTAAAAGTTTGATTCCTCTGTGGGACAGAACCATAAGTTGGTGTACTAACTTTCCTCGTTCTCATATGAGGATTAAATTCATCTTGATTCTTATTAAACGATTGAACAACCGCCGCCGATGCAGAACGATTAAAATGTTTATCATCTCCGTTCGTCATGTATAAATCTGGCGATTGTTTTGCCTCATTTTGAATCTCAGCTAAAGACTTTCCCTGATCGGGATTCTCTTCGGCAACGCTTTCGAATTTAAGAACAATTCCCACATCTTCTTCCTCAATGTCATCCAGAGATTTCTTAACTCTAGGAACACGAATCATATGATTCTCAACAGGTTCATAGAAGATTGCAGCCACAAAGACATTCAATGTGACTCCACCCATTATAAGTACAGCTCCACGATAGCCATAAGTTTCCAAGAGATAGCGAAGCAGTGGAGGAAGTATAATAGAACCCAAGGCACTCCCAGATATACAAAGACCATTGGCAAGTCCTCGTAACTTGACAAAATACGAAGTGACAATGTAGACAGTTGGAGGGAATGATAGTCCAGCTCCAATTCCCACCAAAACTCCATAGCTAATGTATAAAAAGGATACGGAAGTTGCCCAGAATGAGACAATCATTCCAATTGCCGCTGATGCCCCTCCCATGATTGTTACAGTTCTAAAGGAGTATTTAACCGAGAGAATACTTGATACAGGACCTAAAGAACTATATAAAAAATAACATAAAGCTGGAATCCATGCAGCTGTTGCAGGTGAAGCATTGAAGGCATCCAAGAACTCTAAAAAGAGTACACCGAAACTTTTTATTGTTCCGGGTATTAGAATATTGACCATCATTGAACCAGCAAGGACTAGCCAACCCCAGCCTCCATCTGGAGGTACTAAATCATATTCTTCATTGATTTTGTTGGACTTTTTTTGTTGTTGTTTGTTGCCAGAGTTAGGGACAATTTTAGGTTTTTTGTTGTTGGTATTAGTGCTGTCAAGTAATTTCCCATGTTGTTGTTGTCCATTTTGGGATTTTGTTGCATTTTTTGTTTGTGCCCGATTAGGAATTTTATTTTTATCCACCATGATGGATTATGAGTCTGTTTGATTGTGTGTGGATGGTGAGGGGAATTTGACGGAGGGGGATTCTTTTGTTTCAATAAAAGAGAATGAAAAAATTACGGTTGTTTTTCTCCAAAAATAATGTGCTTGGTCACAGCATTTTTTTTTTAGGTTTGTTCGTTTTTTGTTTATTCTTATTAGTTTATTTTTTATAGAAAGTGAAAAATTTTAACGATGACGAGAGACTGTCCATTTAGCGCAGGGGAAGTAGCAAAAACCCACATAACAGCACATAAACTCGAATAACAAAGGAAATTATGTATAAAAACAACAAATACAAAATTCGACTAAAAATTCTTTGTAAAAAAGGGAAAATATAAAAAATAGACGAAATAAACGAAAAACGAAAAAAATAAACGCACAATGATTTTTGTGCGATGATGGTGACGGCCACACGCGAATTATCTTCTTTCTTTTTTGCTGTCAGTCCACGTTTTTTTTTTTTTTTTTTATTGAGAGAGAAGAAAAAAAAGGGGAGCTTTTTGGTTATTGTCCTCGCGTTGACCCGATATATAAAAAAAAATATAAAAACTGTTTTTTTCTTCTCGGTATATTTTTTTGTGTTCAGTTCGTTCGATGGTGTTCGTCTACTACTAGTTCTAGTAGGAAAAAAATGAAAAATAACCGTAATGTATAAAGTTCACTCCGTCGTCTCTCGCAACTGTTCTGATGAACGAACAAACGAAAAAAAAAATAAAATAAAACAACTGTCAGTTTTGAGAATTATTCCGTTAAATGGATGTATGTGTGGGGTTGTGTGTAAAATTGGGGAAAATCGGATGATGGCCGTTGTGTTTTTTTTTTGTTGTTCTCTTCTTCGTTGAAAAGAGTGTTGTTTTTTTTTATCTGCAGTAGTTGTCAACAAGTTTTCGTTAAATTGTAGATTTTTTTCTACATCGGAACGGGGATGTGTTCGTTGATATTTTGTAAATGTCAAAATGTTTATTTTTAGAATGCAGAACGTGTTTTGTTGTTTTGATTTTTATTTTTAGAATTTTTTGAGGGGGATTTCGAAATAAATTAGTCATTTATGATGAATTGTTGCTAATTTTTGTGGCATATATCAAAAGAAAAATCAATGATGGGATAAGAGTGCTTTTGTTAATGAAAAATAAAGCACGCAAAACATTTTAAAAAATTGCATTTGTTTTAATTAATTAATTTGAAAAAGTTGCGTAGAAATGAAGGCCATACCGAAAGTATATGCGGTGGCGGTATTTGTAATTGTATGAAAAAAATTAAGCATTATTTGAGTAACCGTTCCATTTTGGATTTTTTTTCATATGAAGGCTTGGACACACCAGAGGGTATGCGGTAGCGGTACGGGTAGCGGTAACGATATTTGTATGAAAAAAATTCCACACCTGAACGTTGATATGTCAGTTTGGAATTTTTTTCATACAAGTACCGTTACCTCTAATCGTACCGCTACCGCATACCCTCCGGTGTGGCCAAGCCTTTAAGTACCCATACCGTACTTTCCTTGAGTTTAAAAAAAAATTAATCAATACTTAACTACGCAATGACCTAAAAAGTGAAAAAGTGGGAAATTAACAAAAGTGCTATTTGCTTTTGGAAAAACTATACAAGGATTATTTTTTTAAACCAAAAAGTAAAAACTGTCACAAAATGAGTTTGAAAATTTTCACATTTTGACTATTTGCAAAAAGTGGCCGTTGTACCCTACTAACAATCTTGCTTCTACCTATAATGCTTTACAGAAGCAACAATTACATCTGTAAAGCTTTATAGAACCAAAATTGTTTGTCGGGAGTACTACAAATAACACACGATCTTCTACTCGAGGAGATACGAAAGCAGTTTTTTATCATCCCACTTAATTCATAAAGAGCATTAATCAACACGTATTACAACAACTACATGAGATCTTGCTTTTCATCAGGATCACGAATCGTAATCTTGATGAACAGCAAGATCTCATGTAGTTGTTGTAATACGTGTTGATTAATGATCTATATGGATTAAGTGGGATAATAAAAAACGGATAATATTTGATAGAGATTGATTTTTTGTGTTTCAAAATTACTTGAAAATTGTCACCTGGTGTTGGCTGTCAAAATATGGTACAAAATTCGCGATATTTGGTGAAATTGACTATCACGCTAGAGGTCTGGGGTTCCAATCCCAACACCACAGGTTTAATATGCTTCTTCTTCAAAAGTTTATCATTTTTTCCATGAAAATAATCCATCTTTATCCTTTTCGGACTCGGCAGTAAATTGGTTGCGATCACAGTACACATAAATAAGGTAATATCTTCCAAACTGACATTGGTCGCCATGAATTTCACACCTGTTTGGTGGTTTAATTGGCAGATTCCCTTCATAGTGCCGAAAGCGACTGATTTCTTTTCATGTAAAGAGCTGAACAAGAATGCGTCACTCGTCGCTCAGTGAATGAAATGAAAAAAAAAAAAAAAAAATGAATGGAAGTCGCTCAACGGCCACATAATGCATTCGCTTGTCGCTGAAGTAATGAGTTTTTTATTTTATATACATTTGTTGATGTTTGACAGACCGTCACACAATCTGCTCACTCATGGATAGCGAAATTTTTGACAACTATCATTTCAATTTTCAATCGCTGAGCGACGCATTTTGTTCAGCTACAAAACCGCTATCAACAGAATTTTTAATCGCTTCGCTTTTGTTTGATAGAGTTTGTTTAGAAAGTACACAAACAGATCTCAAAATGACATTTCACACACGTGCACCCATGTTTTTTTTTCCACCTGTCACTACTTGTCATTTTACAAAAAACCGATGTCAAAATAATATCAGTGTGTAAACATAAGCATTTTTCTCCTAAATATTTTAAATATTTCTAATTTTTCCATTTTATACAAAATATCTATAAGAAAAACAATTTTCAAAATAATGTCAGAAGAAAATGATAAATCTGAAGATGTCCTTGCTTATACGCAACGCAATGAATTCACATCAGAAATATTCAAAATCGAAGTTCGAAATTTAGGAATTTTTGGTGTTTGGGTTCGTGTCAAGTAAAATTTCATTTTTTTTCCAAAAATATTAATGAAAAACTTTGTAGGAACTCAAAAAACTTATAAAAAACACTTTAAATTTGGATGCCAGTAAAATCAAATCACCAAATCGACGTGATTTTGCATTTGTTTGCTTTCGCAATCAAGAAGATCAAGAAAAAGCTATCTCAGTTTTGAATGGCTACAAATGGAAGGGCAAAGTACTGGCAGCAATGGTATGAGTTTATTAACCTTTCATTAAATCGATTTATATTCCAAGTTCATTCATAGAGCGCCAAAGCATCCGCTGATCCTTTAATAAAACGACGAAACGAAGGCAACCAACGCCAAGACGACCAACCTAAACGACAAAAGACCTCCGTAGAGGCCACCTGTCCCCTCGCAGGTCTTCCATACAAAGATCAAATTGAACAAAAGCGATCAGAAATGGAAAACCTCCTTAAATCATTTGGCAAAGAACTAATTAAGTTCAATCCAGATGCAAAAAAGACTTGCTTCCCAGTGAATTCCGATTTACCATGTAAATTCCTGGGAATCAAAGAATCCCCAATAGTCGATGGTTATCGCAACAAATCTGAATTCACTGTTGGCAAGAATTCCCAAGGTGAAATTGTTGTTGGTTTCCGTTTGGGCTCATATGCCGATGGTTCAGTTGAAGTTTGCACTGTCGCTGATCTTCCGCATGTCTCGGATTTGGCGAAAAAAGCTGCTATAACATTCCAAGAGTATGTTAGGCAGTCTAAATTTTTGCCATTTAATCCAGAACATAATGCGGGGCATTTCCGCCAAGTGACAGTGCGAACTTCTGATGAAACTGGTGAAGTTATGTTAGTTGCTGGAGTTTATTCTTCCAATTTGACCGAAGAAGAGATTCCACAATTAAAAAAGGAACTTGTTGATTTCTATGAAAACTATGACAAATTAGTTTTTAATTGTTCAAGTCTGTATTATCAAGATTTGAGACGTCGTCAAGCTGGAGAGACTTATAATCCTGTGGAACATTTAGCAGGAAGTACTCATATCACTGATGTTATTCTGGGTTTAAGATTCCGTATAAGTCCTTTGGCTTTCTTTCAAATCAATTCGAAAGGTGCTGAAGTTCTTTATAAAGAAGCAATTGACTTGATTGCAGCTACAGAAAAGACTACTGTTTTGGATATTTGTTGTGGGACGGGTACAATTGCTTTGAGTTTTGCCAAACACTGTAAGAAAGTTCTTGGAGTGGAAATTATTGAAGATGCTATTAAAGATGCTGAATTTAATGCCAAAGAGAATGCAATTGAGAATTGCAAATTCTATGCTGGCAATGCTGATGATTATATTCAATCAATGGTTAGGGAAGTTGTTTATGGAGCGGGAATTCATAAAGACCAATTGGATTTGGTGGCTATTGTTGATCCACCGAGAGCTGGATTGCGTAAGTTCATCTTTTTTTTACTAAATTTAAAGCTTTTCAGCCTTAATGTGATTTACAACTATCAATCGATGGTTGATATACTGAATACTAGCTAATTTATAGGAAAATTGGTCAACTTTTTAATGGAATTTTATACATCCTTAGATTTCATTTAATAACGATTAGGACAATTCTCTGCTTTCAAAACCTTTCTTAATTAAGTAATAAGATATCGAAATATAATTTTTGTCAACTATGGATTAATAGTTGCAAATCGCAATAAGGCTGTTTATTTAAGTTTACCTTTTTTCAAAACCAATCATTTTTTAAACTTTTATTTCCAGATAACAAATCAATAGCTGCTATTCGAAGTGCTTATGACCTTAAGCGTCTTGTGTACATATCATGTAATCCAAAAAGTGCTCAACGTAATTGGCTTGATTTAGCTCGAACGGAATCTAAACAATATAAAGGAAGTCCATTTTATCCTACAAAAGCTGTTGCTGTAGATATGTTTCCGCATACAGCGCATACGGAAATGGCTATATTGTTTGAAAGAAATGTTGAAAAGGAAGTTCCAGAAGTTGTCCAAAAGCAGGTTGAAGTGAAGGAAGTAGTTAAGATGGAAGTGGAAGGCAAAAAAGATGAAACTGAAACTAAGGACGAGACAGTGGTTGGGGAAGGATCATGATTTTACTTTTTATAAGACTAATGTTCAATCAAATTGAGATAAAAAACCATGCATTTTAATAAAAATAAATGACAATGAATCTTTCTATACCGTTGCATTCACATTTTAGTTGTTTTCTTATTTTATGACATTTATTTCTGTTTTGTAAATAGAAAAAAAAGGTCAGAAAGATTTGTGTTTTAATTGGATTATTTTCTATTTTTGCATTTATCTATCATCTAAATAGAATTTTTCTTTAGAAATAAATGTAATCATGGTGAGTATTGTTTGCGTCAGGTCTTATTCAAAAGATAACGATGCTTTTTTTTGAAATAAATAAAAAAGGGGGCTCGTGTTTTCTTAAATTAAGAATGTGCGGTAAGGAACAATAATATTTACTCAAGGCCGTTAATTCAAAACAACAAAATGCTTAATCAAATAGGAATTAGAAAAATCTGTTGTTTTTTTTTTTTTGTTAAAAGATTCAAGAGAACAGGGAAATTTAAATAAGTGTGCACAAATGTTTACAACAAATAGCAGTAAATACGCATTGTATACTTATTTGTTCATAGTTTGGAATTTCACAAATAAATGATGAAATGGGGTAAGATCAAAAACATAGATCTGTATCGATGACGTTTTTGGATTTCCCAACTAATAGTTTAGGCAGCGACTTCAGAAACATTTAAATCATAGAGCTAAAGATGACAATGAGTAAGTTAAAACTTGTGTTCTGTTAATCGGTATATTTGCATAAGTAATTTGAATTTAAAAACTTGAACCTTTTTAAAAGATTTATTAACAAAATGTATTGCATTTTAGGTTTGACTCTAGAAAGGAAACGAGGATGGTTTGTATTTTTAATTTGATGATATTAAAAACTTTACTTGACTTGTGAGTAAAGTTCTTTTAAATGTGAGGGATTGAAAACGGATCAGTCCATTTAACCATGAATCGGATGTTTAAAGGTGTTTTTTTTTTATGGAATTAAGGGAATTGAATTCGAGATAACAATCAGACATGACATTACGATGATGGAGTATGCTAAAAAAAAGTCCGTCTGTCTGTCTGTCCGTCTCAAAATTGGAGTGTTATAGCCTTAAATAATACTGAAACGGTTTTTTTTTTTTAAATTTGGGTGATTCCCTAGAGGGAAAATAACGGTAGGTAATACCAAAAAATAAGACATATTTTTTTTTTTCAAAAACAGTTCTAACGATTTTGATTGATACATATAGCATTCGCACTTTTATTTAACCTAAACACAAATTAGTTTCACCTTTTCATATATTTGCTAAAAGGTAAAATATAGTTGTGAAAAGGTGATACTAATTTGTGTTTAGTTTAAATAAAAGTGCGAATGCTATATCTTTATTTGTAATGCTACAAATAAGGCTCAATTTTTTGAACTGTTATTAGGGGACACCTGCCATGGTAAATTTCAATGAAATTTTCTTTTATGCAGAATTGTTAAAGTAACTGTGATGTTTTTTTTTTAAAGAAATTTTTCTGGATTTTTAAAAAATATTTCAAAATTAGTTTTTGAAAAATAAATTTTTTGAATTTTTTTTTTCGAAATTCAGCTTTTAAGTTTTTGTTTCATTTTTATTAAAAATTTGTTTATAGAGGAAAATATTTTTTTTTTAAACTATTTTTTTAAATATATTTTTTAACTTTTTTTTTAAATAGATTTTTTAACTATTTTGTTGTTTTTTTTTACCGACTTCCAAAAAGGAGGAGGTATTCAAGTCGTCTGTTTTTTTTTTTTTTTTTTTTGTGTTTGTTACCTCGTTGTTACCTTGTTTAAATCGGTGTTTAATTAATTATAAAAACAGATTTTTCTTTTTTTACATTTCCCTAATTTTGTTCAATAAAAAGCAAGTTCATAAGACCAAGTTCGTGCGACCCAGTCCTGAATTTTATTTTTAACAAAAACGCTTTAATATAACATAGGTTCTTTTACCCTAAGAACAAATAGGTACGTGCAATCCAGTCGTGCATTTCATTTTCTTTCCATTCAAGCGATTAATCGATTTGAGTGCACTATGGCGTATACGCAACATTTATTTTTTTCTATCAAGTGCTAGTTTTTTTTTTTATTTTTCTTAGAAAAGATGGTACATTTCTTCCATGTAGATGAAAGATTCAAAATGAGAAAAATTAAATCCAGGCATTGTATAAAATTGCAAATAATTTCATAAATTTTGGCATTTAAACGCCTAGAACCGAAATGCGATAAAAATTAAGTTCCTATAGGTACTTAAATTACAAAAAAGTAAAAGTGTGAGTTTAAGGGGATTTTATCAGAAATTTTCTGTAAAATTATAAATTTAAGGTCAAAAGAGTCACATAACCCATTTAAAACTTTTAAGTTAAGTGCAATCTCATTAGGCAATCAACTATTATTATAATAGGTAGGTACTTAGAAAAGTTAGGTAACAATAACGCGATGTAATAAATTTCAATTAAAAATAATATTTTATAGATCTCTCACTTATTGTTTTTTATTATCAACCCCTAATAAAAATGTAACGAAAATTATCACGCAATGTTAGTTTATTTTTTACAAAACTTTTGCTAAATCCGCATATCAAAAGTCTGAAATAGCATCGCAAAAAACAAAATCAATTTAAACAACAAAGACACTACAGCCATGTAATAAATAATAAAAGTTAATTTTAATATTTTAAGCTTAGCCGTAAAAGTGACACTGCATTTTGTATCGTGTTTTACACCCCGCCCGTTCGTGCTTTCTCTCTCATTATAACAAACTTTTTGAAGAAGGGTGATCCCCTTACATGTTTATTGCACGATCAAAACTAACAACCGAATTGATTAAATTTAATCTTTTTGCTGTGAATTGCAAACTGATGAGAGAGGTAGTAACTCTGTGAGATAATAGAATAATTGCAACCAATGGAATGGCCTCTAAACCCGGCCGGTAACGGCGTCGCCGGTAGAATTGTATTTTAGTTTCGGTCTGTCGGCATACTTGTATATGTCAACATTTCATCATGGATAACGTTTTGGATATGCGGTAGAGAATAGAATTCAAAAGTTGAAAACTAACAGTTATTAGGTAAAATTCAACAAGTGCAGTTCGATCTAAAAACTAAAACCAAGCCATCATAATGGAGGAGGACTTGACAAAAATAAGGACTAATAATTGCAAGTGCAATTTAGATCCAAAATGTCCGACCACTGAAGAGACATTACAATTGGTACCGGAAGTAAGAAAAGTCCTTTTAATATATCCGTTTAAAATTTAAATTATTTTTCGTGCTCATTTATTGTGTAATTTACTAATATTTCATTTAATTTATGTACATTTTATGTACATTTACAACACACGTGACAAATATTAAGTAAAATCATTCACTTTTAAATTGCATTTAAAATTGGTTTTCCTGGAAAAAATGAACTGCTTTTCCATGTGTTCAATGAACTTAAAGTAACAAATGTTCAAAATATATAAAAAAAAATATCGTTATTCATGCCTGTATTGGAATGTGAAATTAGTTAATTTCTCAGGAGAAAATAGTTTTACTACGTGTGTTAATTTATTTTCTTTAGATAATAGTTTTTAAGGCCTAGTACATACATATATTAGAATTTTTATTCGAGTGGGTAAATAAGAACAAATGTATAAATAGTTTTTTTTTTTATCAGGGATTTTTTATTATTTTTCTTAGAGACTGGAATAGGTTGTGATGCGAGTAAGCTATTCTTCACTGAAAAAATTCATCTATTTTTGATTTTGATGAAGCCAAATTTTTGATTCAGTCGATTGTTCTAGTACCAATTTGGTACCTACTCTGACTTAAACAAAAATTTGGTGTCACCAGAATCATTCATCATTCATCAATGGCTAAGCTGATTTTAACAAAAAATTAAGGTAGTGTGTTGTATAAAATTTTGTTCAAAAAGAATATTTTTGGATTTTTAAAAAATATTTCAAATTTTTTTTATAAAAACAATTTTTTTTTAACTGTTTTTATTTTTTTTTTTTCAAAAACAACAATTTTCTTAAAACAAAAAATTCAAGGGCATACTTTGTTTTGTGTTTAAAATAATTTAAAAAAGTGTTTAAGTAATTATTAAAAGTATTTTATATTTTTTACATTATTTTAAAATTCCTTTAAAAAAAATTTAAATTTTCCTTATTTTTTTGATAAAAAAGATTTAATATAAGAGCTACTTTTCCCCTTAGAGCAAGTAAATGCGATCCAGTTGTGCATTTCATTTTGACATTAAAATGATTAATCGATTTGAGTACACTGTGGCGTATGCGTAACATTTTTTTTCTACGAAGTGCAAGTTTTTATTTCTTCAAACTTTAAAGTTACAAAAAGCATACCATTTTTTTAGTTCTGGGTTATAATTTATGAAGGGTATTACGTTACGGCTTATCAATCTCTAGATCGCTTATTTAAATCCTAGTTATGGTTGCATAACGTTAAGGAGTTTGTTTCTTTCAATCTTCAATATAAATTGATTGACACACTTATCTCACTGTAAGTAGTATACAAAAACAAAAACTTCATTAAATTACGACTTAATGCCATTATGACTATAATCGACACATAAAAACAAAGTTTCAATGAACTTTAAAAAAAATTGATTAAAAACACCATTGAACTTGTTTTTTTTTTAAACCAAACATTTTTTTAAAATTTCAACTTTAGACTTGAAAAATCCAATTAGTAAAACAATTTCAATACAAAAATGTGGACTTGTATTTAAATAAACTTATGAGGTCATTTTTTAAATAAGGCTTTAAAGAAAAAAAGTTTGAAGAGGTTCTTGTGGGCATTAAACATAGTTTTTAAACAGTTATAAACCATATTTCTAGGACCAGATGTTCAGTCAGGATCAGGACATGCATGCATTGTATCTTATCATACCCTTAAGTTGATAAGTTGTTTGGTCCCTTCGGCTCATTTTAAAATGCTTGCTGTTATTCCAAGAAGTTTCAATGTTTGTTCAAATTTTCTTAGATGTTATTAAATGGAGTGTCATGCAGAGAAAATTGCTTTTATTTATATGACAGTTTTTCATCGCAATGAGAACATCGGACAGTTCTGAACTTAGTTTGAGATTAAATGCATATTGCATTGAACATGTCTAAAAATTATGCTTTTAGAGCTTTCAAAAATCAAAATCAAAAGATATAGGTACATAAATTAATTAGTTGTCATTTCACATGAGAATAGGTGAATTTTAACACACTATAAATTATATAATCAACCAACAGAAATGATAAATTGGTCATACAAAATTTAACTTTCCTAAAATTTTGTAGTTGTGATTCTTTGTTAAAATAAAATGCATATTAAAAATAAATTGCACGACTGGGGTCGCACGTACTTGCTCTTATGGTAAAAGTTACTCTAATGTTAAAGCTTTTTATTGAACTAAATAAGGGAAAATTTGATATTTTCACGGAATTTCATAAGTGGCACAAAAAAAAAAATAAAATCTTTTTTTATAAATAATTAAATACCGTTTTAAATGATCTTTTACAAAAAACTAAGTATGCCATTTTATTTCTTGTATAAAAAGGAATTTTTAGAAATTTTTTTTCGAAAATCGTTAGAGCCGTTTTAAAAAAAAATAATTTTTTATATATAAAAAATTTCTAACATTTTTCGAAAAAAAAGTTGGTATGAAATAATTAATTTAAACACAAAAACGGAATTTCAAAATTTTTTACTAACCCGTTTCCAAAAAATTGATTTTTCAAAAAAAAAATTTTGAAATATTTTTTAAAAATTTAAAAATGTGTTTTTTGAAAAATTAGAAATTTTTTTAAATAACGATAGTTTAAATGTTTCTGTACAAAAATTTTGGTCGAAATATGTTTTGTCGTTTACGAGAAATTCATAAATCAAAAAAACCGTTCTATGGCAGGTACCGTTAATAACGGTTAAAAAAATATTTTTTTTATTTCAAAAGGAAGCTTTTATGTGTTACACTACACACAAAAATTTTAATCAAAATCGTTAGAGCCGTTTTTGAAAAAAATTTACTTTTCTATTTCCGTTATATGACAGGTACCGTTAGTTTTGGTCCTAAAAAAAAAATTTTAATTTGTCCTCTAGGAAATTACCCAAAACTGTTTAATACCAAGTTTGAAGGAAATCGCTCTATTAGTTTAGGCGGTAGCTCGAGGTACACACAGACAGACAGACAGACAGACAGACGGACAGACAGACAGACAGACAGAATTGCCGGACCCACTTTTTTGGCATTCTCCATCATCGTAATGTCATGTAAAATTGTTATCTCAAGTTCGATTTTTTTTACGAATCCTAAACTTGCCCTATACCTAGTACCTATATCGCAAGTAAAAATTATTTATGCATCTTTTAACGGTCGGAAACTATTAAGTTAATAAATTCATAAGAAAATTTTTTAATAATAACCTGTCTTTTATTAACCTTGCAAATTCGTATCTGTCAGTTTTAGCTAAGTTGCGGTTGATATTTTTGATTAATAGATAGAGGTACGTTCACCTTTGTATGATCGTTCGTTGTCACACAAAATTAATTTGATTATTGTTTCAGAATTTCTAATTTTATATGCACAAACATGTTTTGATTAAAAAATCATACGTTTATTAGAAAATAAAGAACATACATACGTCAAATTTATATGAGTGACGTTTGTACATGCTTGGAGCTGTTATATTTTTACATATAAGGAACTCTCCCTTATCTCTTTTTAAATGAACGTAATATTATATACATATGTAGCTATTTTTTATTAATAATAATATTCCTTAAGCGCATTATGAACAAACTTTGGTGACGCAAAAGCTTTCGCAAAAGTACAATTAATGAAACCAAAATCTGAGGTTAAATTTTTAAATTTGTATAAAAAAAAGAAAAAATAGTGCACTTACTATAATGACTTGTTATACATATTTTAATTTTATCGTTATATCTTAAAAAGCTCAGTTAACAGTTTTACTTTTATAATCCTTTACAGAAGCTATAAAAGCTCCTAAAAAGCCTTACAGAAGCAAAGTTGTTCGTTGGGCGAAATGGCTAATTTTTGGAAAAACTTATTACAGACCTTTAATCTTGCGTAGAGTTTGCAAATTTATTTTATTTTTGGCTTGGTACAAAACAGCTCTAAGCCTCTTCCATGATAGGTAATCAAAGGTAGCCTAAACAACAAACATTACGTTATACAAGGTACTTTTGGCAAAAAGTGAAAACAGATAAATAGTGCCTTCTTGTAAGAAAATCAAATTGCAAAAAAGTATGGCCATTGTGGTTAAGCCTTTATTATACCCTGAAGAGTTACATCTGACATTTGCATAACTTAATGGCTGACAATTTTGGTTTGAACATATTTGGAAATGTCTGTTTTGAGTCCGTTTTTTCTTTTTGAGGCTCTGATTGGTCAGATGTCATACAAAGTTAGGTGATATTTGATTCTAACCAATCAGAGTCTCTTAAAATTCAGAACCTAATTTTAGGTGGAATGAAGGGAATGCCATTTTCTGAACAATAAATTAAGTAATTCCCTCAACTTCCTGAACCTGCCCAATCTTTTTTTTTCTATTAGAACCCTCTTTGTTTTTGTTTAAAATTTTTGCATTTTTGAATGTGATGTTTCAAAATGCAGCTTCTGTCAATAAAAAAACATTTATCTATGTACCTCAAGAAGATATCTCTCATAAACATACATATTTCAAACAATAACCACCGGAAACCCACGCTATATCCTATTGAACAAACTCTTAAAACACCTACAACTCACTAGATGTAGCTACTAACTGTTTCCCATATATCTACGTCATTTCCACACCACTCAACCATAACTTGGTCATCTGAGTCATGCGCCATTGAAAGGCCTTCCCCTTCATCTTTTCATAACCTTACAAAAACACATGCTACATATTTCTATTCTTCATACTACCTCACTATACAACCCACGACCTTGATATCCACGTCAACAGAGCTGCGAGGGATACAGAAAAAAACAAGCGCAAAACACCATACTATACCTACCAGATTTGAATTTGACAGAGCGAGCGCCCAACCCTCCACCATTTCGTCAGCCAGCGCAACTGTATTTCACTAAATAGCAAGAGTGAGCAACATCACGTTTCCCATTCCCATCCAACAGATTCCATACCAAAAACAATAACAACAAACACAAAAAACTTACCAACCATTCATTTCCTTGCCGCAACTCGTGTGCGTATCGCGTGAACGACCAAAGTTCGATTTCGATGCGATTAAATAAATGAGAGAGAGAGGTGTGTGTGGGATTTTTCTTATAAAAATTGACGTGACAGGTCTTTTTTGAGTGTGTATGTATTGGTTCAGTGAGGCAATCATAGGCGGCGGTAGTGTTGTTGTTTTTTCTCATTGTATAGAGAAAGATATTGTTGTATTGAAAATCACCGCCAGTTAGCAGTGCCAAGAAGTGGTGAGCCCCTTTTTTTTTACTTATTTCAAACGCTTCGCACATACGTCGACCCAATTTTATTTGTCTATCGTTTTTTGACTTGATTTGTCGCTCTTCTCGCGCCTGTAGCGCTCTCGCTTTATTTTGTTATTGTAAAAAGAAAAAAAAACTGTACAAAACATATTTTTTCAATTCAATTTGTTAAACATATATACCTACATTTATTTATTATAAACGAAACGAAGAACAACAAAATCGTCGTGGTAGTGTGAAGGCAAAATGATAAACGAATCACCCCCAATAACAACAACAACAACAACAACAATATTAATAAAAAAGACTAAAACTAAAATTAATAAACAACAATTGATTCGGCCCAAGAGTGTCTTATAATTGGCGACTGTCGCAAAGAAAATCCTCAGTTCTTGAATTACCTACAAAGCCAATAGTCATGCTGTTATAAAAATAAATTAAAATTTTTTTTCAATAAAATTTTAAAAAAGTTAATTTTTTTTTTAAATTTGAATTAAATTAATAAATTTTTTTTTTACAAAATTTCGAATTTAATTTTCGAAGTGATTTTTTTTACAAAAAGAAAACTCTGTGATTCTGACATCAAGATGATTTATTGATTTTTCTTGATTTTTTACAAAACAAAAAAGCTGGTTTAACCATAAACACTCAATTACAAAAATTAATTTTTTGATTTAAATTTAAATAAAATAAATTTTTATTTAAATTAATTAATCTGACAATAAAACTTTTTGACATCGAAAAAAAAAGAATAAAATATACTTTGCAAAAATGTCAGTTCCATTGGTATTGAGTGTTTTGGATGCCACAGCGCCAAATGTACCTGTGATTGATGAGCACACTGAACATGTAATTACATTTTTTTTATATTGCTTAAATATTTAAATTATATTTAAAAACCACAATAATTATTATCATTCTATCATCTTTTTTCTATGAATTTTCTATCATTCTACCTGTCATTATTTTATTCAATTATCATCATCATTATCATTTTTGTATATATTTTAATTTTCTGGTTGTTTTTTTTGCAAGAATAACCTTGAATAAGTGAGACCTTCCCCTTAACTCTTGTGGGTGAGCATTGATTTTGCGCGATAATTTAGGTGACAATTTCGTAAGCAAATAGTTGACGTTTGAGGTTTGACACTAGAGATAGAGATGTAAGTTATTGCCAGAATAGATTTTTATTTTTAGAAATAGTGCGTAATGGCATTTCGCAGGAATAGGAAATTAGGTATTTTTTCGTTTTTTGTTGATTTTGGTATAGGTAATGAAATTAAGTGGTTTTGTTTTGGGGAATGAAAATTTGGCTTTATCTCAAAAAAAAAAATGTAAATTATTTTTAAATTAAGTAAACACTTCTGGAATGAGAGGTGAAATTTAATTTTTAAATTCAAAAGAATTTGAAATTTATGAACATTTAGAATTTCTGATGAAATTTTAAGTATTTTTGATGTCAATTTTAACCTTTGGTTACTAGGTGGTGTATAATGTTTATATTTGGGCATAATTAGTTAAACATTTGTTGTATTCAATCAAGATGGTGTACATGGTGTGTTTTTAAGCGTTTGAGGTAAATAATAGGGCTTTGTTGATTGTCAAGTCGAGATATCGTGATATAAAAAAAAACAATAGGTAGATGGCTTTAGATAGCAGGTTTGATAGCGGCATGTTTTTTTACTTTTTATACAATATCAGTTTTAGATTTCAGAGCCAAGAGTTTTAGATTTCAGATCCAAAAAAGCCACCTGTTTCTGTTTTTTTTTTTTTGAATAAAAGTTGAACCTCAGCTAATTTACCGAAATTCGAGATTTAGGGCTTAACTACATACACCACTTTTTGAAAGAGTACAAAAGTGAAAATATTTTTTTTTTTTTGGTTAGCGCATTTTTTTTGTAAAAAAGAGTATAAAATTGTATTTTAAACCAAAAAATAAGGTTTTTGCATCATTTGTTTTAATTTTCCAGACCGAAAACCTATATCAAAATGCGTTTGAAAATTTTCACTTTTGTACTTTTTCACTTTTTGAGCCAATGCAGTTAAGGCTTTAAAATATTGAACCAAGACTTAACTACGTTTGTAAAACTTACTAGTTTAAGAAACCCAAAATGACAGCTGAGGTCTCCTCGCTCGAAGTGTCAAATGAAATTTTGCGCAATGAAAAAATTAAACTGTCAAAATATTTTCTATGGTACGATTACCACTTTAGATCAAATCCTCTGTTATCATTATTTGAAAATGTTTAATATTCTATTTACAGTAACTAATATGAAAATTAAAAAAAATATTCTCAAGTGTGTACGTAAGCACTTCAAGTAACTCGCATGTTGAACGCGTCACTAGAATTATTTACTTGTTAAGTGTGTGTACTTGGTTTGAAAATTTGTAAATATGTACCGTTAAAACTCCTGCTTTGACATTTGGTGAATTTGACATTAGATCAGTTAGAATTATTTAACATTCAAAATGTTTGCTTACACTATACGTCTTTCAGTATCATTTTTATAAGTCATCACTCATCAAACAGACCTTTTCTTGATACATTACATTATGACACACATTCAACTTACAGAAAGCAAACTTAACACTTCGGTATCTATTAAACGTCAAATACATTTTAAAAAAAAGCAAATTCATTTTATGAGTTTGGAATTTGCTCAGTACTAGAGGCTATTTGAATTGAATATCCGGTCTGTTTTCATGACGCATGTTGTATTTTCCAAAGTCAACAAATATTTTTGCTATAAAATGATTAGGTATTCTAAAATTATATTTCCTATTTCCTATAAATAACTTTGCATATAACTCGTGTGTAGACGATAAGTTTAAATGTAAATAAATCGCAAGGATCAATTAAAACAATTGTTTAAACAAAACAAAAATAAATACAACCTGGGTTAGGTATTTCCTGACTGATTATTATCTTTTATTTTCATCTATACTATTTTTATAATAATCTTAAAAAATTCATCTGTTGTGAAATATTGCATCATCCATTTTATTCAAATTCAAACCAACAACAATAACAAAACACCCTTGACATATACACAGCTGTTATCAGTATAATTGTATTGTCAAATGTGTCTCGCCTGAATATCACGTGATTTTTTCACAGACATAAAATCTCTCAAAAAATGTCAAAACAACAAATTCAATTAATAAACTGAATTATCTGTCATAAAACTAAAGGTATAAACACACGCAACACACCCACCAAAAGATTTATGTGTATTGCCAATGAAGCAAGTGAAACAAGTATTTTTATTAACCAATCAGAATCAATTTAAGAGGGCCTACCGCATAAGAAAAATAATATGTACCTATACAAAAATAGTTGTTGTTTACCGTTTTCTTGTTGATATACTATACAAAATTTCCAAATCCATTATATTATCACCATGCAGAACGTGACAATGGTAACAACAAACGTGTTTACGCAGCTGTCATCAACAACAACAACAGCAGCAAACCACAGCCCATATAATTCTTTGCTTATCACGTTTTGAGATTTCCAGCATGTGCTTAACATGTGCGCCAACGATGAGCGACACTATATTATTCTCGTTCGCATGAAATACAAAAAGAGATAAGCGTTTTGATCGTTGATCGCGTTGTTGAAGTTGAAAATATAAATATCACTACGACTGTGCGCACAAATAATGGAAAATTTTTGCTAATTAGCCTATCAATTTTGAAATGAGATCGTTAACCTTTTTTTACTCTTATTGTTTTATTATAGGAGCATATACTTTTATTATATGTGCCATAACCATGAGACTTGATTTATTTATTATTGCTGATCAAGACGATTAAACTATTTTTATTTTAAAATGAAATTACGAAAATTAAAAAATGCATGTAGGTCTGGCACGTGAATGCAAGTTTTGATTTTAAGTAGGTTTTCGTTTAGTTTTTATAGGAGTATTATTGGAGTAAGTAGAAAATGACAGTTTAAGAAAACCGTAATCTAGTACAAATCAAATAATGCTCTATTGTGCATTTAATTGATAAAAATGGAACACGGCTATTTGCTAAGCTTCAATACAATACACCTTTAAGGAAATCAATTTAATTTCCATCTACTCAGCATCAGAACGGAGTAAAAAGTTGATTGTACTAGATCACCAACTTCTTCAACTTAAAGTGTGTCCATTCTATAAAAACGCGTGTAACTGACAAACGTTTTACAAAGATGGAGCATTAAAAATATAAAAGGTAAGGTACTTTGAGGAATAAAATTTAGTTCTATTTGACTCATATTTTTTTGAAAGTTCAAATATGATTCTTTTTGTTTCTGGCGTATTTTAGTAATAGTTGCTATATGTACTCTATCTATTTTTGTAATCTGATTCATTGCACAAACTGCCTAAATCATTATTAATATTTGCTTTTATTAGCTAAAGAAATGTCAACTCGAAGATAGGTATCTTTTGGTTTTATTATTCCAAAGCAAATATTTGCCTTAAAGAACAAAAACATATTTTTCTGCTATAATAATTATTATTGTTATCATAAAATTCAACAAACAAAGTAATTAATTGAAAAAAAAGAAAAAATATTTTGTCACACAATCCCAAACTCTTGAAACAAAGAAAAAATCTTACGGCACGTTTTAATGGTAAAATTAAATTTTATATCTAATCGTCCTTTGTTTATTTTCAAAATTCTATTTTTAAAAACTTTTATTAAAGATTAGAAAAATTTAATATAATCCACCCGCATTCGGGTCAATGGAACATGACAAGTCGAAAAAAAACCCAATGTTTATCATAATTTGCAAATAATAGTCATCAAGTATTATTTTTTGTTGTATCATTTAATTAAATCAACGATAAGACCACACAAAATGCAATCAAAAAATGCAGCCAAAGTTCAATTATAATATAAAGCACAAAAAAAAAATCATTTATAGCAGCACTTTTATTGGCGCACACATGTCAAATAAGTAAATTTATAAAAATAAATTGCTTGACATCAAAAATTTTCTAAAAAAAGAAATATTCCGAATTGCATCAGAAAAAAAGACGTAGTCATTAAAATGTAAACAAGTAGATAATAGCAAAGTGGGACTTTAGTCGCAATTTATATAAAAAACAAAAGAAATGGATATATAAATGCTCTCAAGTGTTTTGACGGTTACATAATTAAATTGTTGACATCAGGTAGAGATTAGATTGTTTTTTGTTTATTTTACAAAATGCGTCGACACGAAATCATCTGATGACCGACGACAACGCACGCAGTGACGAACGACGCCAGGAAGCTCCTGTCATTCATTTTTAAATTTGAAGGAAAATTTAAACTTCCTATAATTTTGTATACAACTATACAAAAATAAACAGATCCAAAAATATAACTTCCTATAATTTTGCTTATTAAAAACAAACAGAACAGAAGGTGTGGTAAAAAGTGTGCGAGATTGGAGGCACGTTTTACTTGGCAATGCTGCCAGTAACAAACAAACAAACAAGATGTTTTTAAGTTCTTTTGCGACTCTTGATAAATATATTACCACACAAGTCAAATTTTTGGCAACTGTCCATTTTAAACAAACAAAACTATTTTAGGGGCTAGTGAAAGTTCAAAATAACTTTGAAAATAAACAATTTTATTTGTTTATGTAAATTTAGTATTTTCTTGCATTTAACAAGTAGTTTTAATGATTTTTAAATTCAATGTCTAAGAACTGTCAAACTTTTTTCATACACCCTGTGAAACTGACAGTTAATTTATTCATTCTATATTGACATCGTTAATAATATTTAATTTAAACTAACAATACTAATTTTTTTTGACTGTTTGCCAGTCATTTCACCGAATTTCATATAAAAACTTTGCCTTCCGTCACATACACACTGTATTACTTTTTATTTAATTTGTAAGAGAGGTCAAAACTTTGAATATTTATTAAAATTCTGGTTTATTTTTTTTTTTTTTTTGAATAATTTCCTTCAAATTAATTCAAACGTTTCTAGTTTATAGCATGCTTTTGCCTATCACGCTTTTATCACGTTTAAAAGTTTCCAATATTCAAAATCCATTTGTCTATAGCTCTGATTGACTTTTGTTCAATAGAAATTCAGATAAGGTTGTTTGCGGATTATGTTAAAATGTAACAATAATTTGAATTAATTTTCCACTCGTGACGGGTAAACAAACAAGTTTTTTTTTTATTTGTTTAAATAGCCAACAGTCCCAAATTGTAGTTTTGTTTGATGTCGATATCATTTACATAGGTATAATGAATAATAGATTTATAAGTGGTTTGAATAAATATTAACAAATCTGACAGATAAAAAAAAGAGAGGATATGACGTAAAGAGGTACACTTGAACACGTGACTTTTAAGCTTTAGCAGATTTATATTTAATACTTTTTGCACATGAAATCATCCATAATACCCCTATAACAACCCTTAACATCATACCCAAGCAAAAGACAAAGAAAGGGGTAGATTAGAGCACCTCCATGTCTGCAATGAGTACTTTTTACAGCGCAGTTGCATTTAACGTCATTCGTTACAGCTTACAGCACAAAGAATATAATAATAAATCTTTTTTTGTTTCTTTAGAAGCAAATTAAATTTAAATAAAATTTATTTAGCTATAAGCACGTAGACAAAAAATATAGTGCCTTTTCCAAGTGTTGTTTAATCTTCATTAGGTTTTAGTATTTTTTGAATATTATTCCAATCTAGACGACAATAACTCTTTGTTTGTAGTCCTTCATTGTTGGACATATACAAAAAAGAACACTGTCTCTTTTAAGTAAAACTCGAACTTTAAGTTTTCGTTTTAATAATTTATTTCAAGTGTACACTAAAGTTCATCAAAATGAATTGTTAAACAAACATTTTTGCATGAAGAAACAACATAATTCTTCCCTTGACGACAAAGCTAAGGTGGGTGTTAGTTGTGTGTAAAATAATGATTATTAATTGTTTAGTCTTTGTTTGAATTTTCTTTAAAGGGCGTATACTGTATTTTTATATGAGTTTTTATTTTTTTTTAAATCTCTTTGAATTGATTTCTAAGAACTAATCAATTATAAACTCTTTAGACTTTGATAAAAATAAGTTCAGTTTCTGATGATAGATTTTGTATTATTTCATAAATAGACAAACAAATTATATTTTGTTATCTTTTCTCCGTTCAATCATGACTTGTTAAAATAGTAATAGATAGCAAAAAATAGTTAATAAAAAAAGAAAACAAACAGAACTTTGTACTTTATTCGACGATTTGTTATACTCATTCCACAACGAAAAAATCTCTGACATCTATGAGCTCTTTCGTCGATGTAAAATTTGTCATAAAAATAATGTATAGAATTCCTCGAAGTGTTGTATCGACTTACTCTATGACATTTGAGTTCAAATCAATTTTTCCCAAATTACAGGAATCTGAACAGAACAAATTCTGTAGAAATTTTTTACAATCTATCAAAGTATAAATTGACTCACATTGATTTGATGAGACTGACAGGTATCTTCTAGGCAAAAATTTTTATTTTTTCCAATTTCTGATATACGGCTGTCAAACACTTGCTAACCTATTAATAAATTCTCATAAATCCCAGATTCTTATTTGGAGCAGTTGCGACAAAATAAAATCTGTCAAAATGGGACTAGGTGATGAACATGAACACGTCTTTAAATATGAACTCTGCTTTAGAGATAGTTTTGCCGTTTGAAATCTTCAAATCAAAGAATAAGTTTTTGTTCTGTTTGTTTACTTTATTGTAAAAACTACAATTGTTGTTGCGACTGCAATTTGATTAAGAGGAAATGTACGATTTGCTTTCTGATATTAGTACTGGGTTGAAAAAAGTCAGTCAATTTTGCTTTGACAGCTTAAGGTATTTCGCCAAACAACGTTATAATTGTCTTTCGAATTGATTTTTTTTGACAAATGTTTTTGTTGAAACCGTTTTATTTCAAAGATTACCGTTAAACGTTTAACAAAAATAAAATAAGGTCGTAAGGTTTGAGGGCGACTGTTGAACATTTAATTATTAGTACATTATCCGCCTGAGGTTATGCAACAATAATTAACAAATTGATCATAGTCTGTATAGCTAATGTTAACGTGTTGAAAGGCAATATTTTCAAGTCAGAACATTAGCCCTGATAATGTTCTGCTGATTCAACTTTTTATTGAATTATTTTTTCTTCTGATTGAATAACACCTGATTAGGTTATTCTTAAGTTTGATGACTTGATCTTGAATGATGTACGTAATTGCTCTTGTTATTAAAAGCCCTTATCTGTCATAACATGTGCCTGACTTTAATGAATTCAAAAAAAGTAAAAAACACCCATGTAAGATTGTAAGCTAATTAAAAACAAATAACTTACGTGACTTCTATTCAATGTTATTGCAATATTTAAAAAATGCAACTGACACACAGGTTTATAGTTTTAGTTGATTAGAGTTTCTATTAATGGGTGGTTTAAACTTGTTCAATAACTATTCCCACATTATTCCACTTCATCAAATAACATAAAAAATGCACTCCTTTGACAAATATACTTATGTGTATCTCTTCATTTTACAGTGTAATGCAGTCGTCAACAATGTCATTCAGCGAGCTGGTGAGCCATCGGTCGTTACCTCACCAACTGGGGAATGCATTCCATCGCCCAGAACTTTTACCATACAATTGCCAAAGCCCCTTGAATCTAATGAGTTTATGGGACTTACTGGAGATTCATTTGAATTGGGATCGTGGGATCCACTGCGCAGTGTCCAGTTGACACAAGTAACTCCAACTATTTGGAATGGAACTGTCAATCTTAGCAGTCCTGGACAAGTTCAATACCGTTATTTTGTCTACTCTCTCGACTCATTGGGACGCATTCAAATTAAACGTTGGGAAGCTTATGTCGAGCCAAGAAATATGAGGACTTGCAATGGAAACTGCATGAGAATGGATCAATTTGGTGAGATTGATGGTCAAAAGAAAATCGCCCGAGGCTGGTTGACCAATGAAACTATCGTTCAGTTGAAGTTTCTTAATCAAGTTTTTGAATTTGACGGTGGTTTTACTCCAGAAAGGATGTATTTGAAGTTGGTTAATTTGGAAAATGAACAAGACTTGCCAAACTATAATGAGAGTTTAAACAATGCCGAGGTTGTGAATATGAAGTATAACCGAAGTGTCTTTGAGAGACAGTCGGATTTGGGAACACTTTACAAGGCAGGCGATATCGTACTATTTCAAATGTCGATTCCCTTGGGACAAGAAAATGGAAAATATGCTCTAGTTTTACACTCTGAGGACCGTCAACCATTGGGACATGCCCCGATTTTGCTCTCGACTTTCCAAGAGAATGACGGAAAGTTGGAATTGAATGTTACAAGTCATGAATCTGGTGAGATCATTGCCAGTGCTAAGATATCTTATTTGATTGTGAGACCCTTGCCGGGTATTCGGATGAACTTCCGCACAAGTTACGCCTACACCTGGAAGCCCAAATGGGACAAGCTGCTGGTCGGCCACAGGGGTGATGGAATAAGTTTTGCAGTTGATGGGGCTCCTATTACCGAGAATACAATAGCATCATATAAGCTGGCTTACGATGTTAACGTTGACATGATCGAGATCGATGTTCATATAACTGAGGATCTTGTTCCGGTGATCTATCATGATTACAAGATTTTCACTGCACCCAATGGAACACGTCCAAAGTCCAAGGATGACTTAATTCAGGTCTACATCAAAGACATCCGTTACAGCCAACTTAAGGATCTGCGGATATTCCGTGTGCTCGGTGATGAAATCCGAGAATATCCATCGCATAACGAAGAAGAGCGAAAAGAACATCGTTTGTTCCCAACATTAGAAGACCTATTCCATGAACTTCCCCTTGGATTAGCCATTAATATCGAAATTAAGTGGCCCCAAGCTCGTTTCGATGGTGTCTTGGAAGCCGAACAAGTTACTGACAAGAACCTCTTCGTTGATATGGTTCTTCTCACAACACTTCGTCATGGTTGTGGCCGAATGTTAATATTCTCATCTTTTGACGCTGATATTTGTGCCATGGTGCGTTTGAAGCAAAATATGTTACCTGCGATGTTTTTGACCCAAGGATCTACCAAAAAATGGCCAGCTTACGAAGATCCTCGTTGCAATAGTTTTGAAGCAGCTGTAAATAATGCTCAACTTTTTGAACTCACTGGAATCGCACCTTACTCAGAAGATGTTCTCAAGGATCATCAAATGGTTCGTTTAGCTACAGATCTTGGACAGAAAGTATTCCTCTGGGGATATGATATTAACTCGCTGGAACGAGTTCAATTCTTCGAAGCTGCAGGTGTTACAGCGAATATATTTGATCGTGCGGATTTAATTGTCCCAAAGGAGCGAACCGCTGGCGTGTTCAATAATCCTGAGACGATAGAATATTTTAGAGGCCAGTGTCCGTTGTGAAACAGTTTATTCTCCAAATAATTTATTAATGAAAAAAATTAAGTTTTTAAGTTTTATTTTCTAAGACAAATTAAATAATAGTTAATTATAATTAAACAAACAAAAAGCAAAACAAACAAACAAAAAAAAAACGTCACACTTATTCTATAAAACAAAAACAAAAACACAAAAAATGTATAACAACTATAAGCTTGTTTTATTGGCTTATAAGCTTTGAAAATTGCTGACACTTTTTTTTTTATATAAAACAAAATAAATTTAGTGTGATATGTTTTTTTTTTTATCTATAATAATTTGCCGTGCTGATTACCAAAAAAAAAAAATTATGTTATTTTCAATATAAAAGGCTTTTTATTGTAATTCGGTTTGCTAAAATGCGTACACGTTTATATCTCATGCAATAAAAAAATAAACATTAAGATAATAATTAAATTTAAAATTTTAACTATAAAATAATATTAAAAACATAGTTTGTAAGAAAAATTTTTGTTTTAGAAAATAAGTAAGAAATTTTTTTCTGTTCTGTTATGGTAAAGGATTGAAAATATACATACAAATAATTTTTATTCCAAGACAACTTTACCTGCAGTAAGTCATTTATTTATTACAAAAAAAAAAAGAAAAAAAAGACAAAACAAAATAAATAAAATAATTCAAATAATTAAATTATAATATAAAAAAAAATTAATAACTCTGTTTTATTTGCTCGTTTAAAAGAACCTGAATTTATTGCGATTCAACATTATATTCTTGAAAAACAAATTGAATTTAATTAGTTTCTTAATTATCAAGAAATGTTGTTCATTTATACAGACGTAAGAGTATAATTACATTACTACTCTTCAACATTAGGGGCCTATTTCAAAGCTTACTACATCAACTAGGTACATCAGCAACCTCAAAAAGTAGTAGTTGAGTCCGCTTGAAACTCGGGAAATGCTTTTAATGGTAAAGCACTTTTTAGAACATTTGCACTATATGTATGTTCTAAAAAGTTATTCGTGAAGTCCAATAGCCCGTACCTATGTTTAAAGTCATTGATGTAGCTGATTGTTGTATTTTGGTGTGAAACAAACCCCTGGTCTACAAAAAAAAAAAACAATTCGAACGTTTCCTTAAAGAAGTTAGGAAGATTTTTGTTTACTAAATTAATTTCCACTCAGATATCCAATAAAAATGTCTACATTGGAAGGATTTTTGATGACACATAATCAAACAGACCTAAAAGTTGATCTTTTTAGTAGCTAACGTTTCTGGGCTTGTCAACTGACAGCTAAAAATTTTGATTAGCAATCTTAAATTTGGTTTCTTAAAAGTAACTTTTTGGAGTTAGAACTGGGTTGAAGTAAAGAAATCAATTGTATCAAAAAAACTAAAAGCTTTAGGCATTTCGCAAAACAGCGTTGTACTTGTCTTACCAAGGCCCAATTTATTCACATTCCATTAAGTTAAAAGTAGCCATTTAAAACAAGAAGTTTTGAAACATGTATGCAATTTTAACGATTTCTCATGTTTTAATGGCAAGTTTTATTATAATGGAGAGTGAATAAATTGCTAAGTGGACCATTAAGCCTTAACTACATTGGCTACTTTTTGCAAAAGTACAAAAGTGAAAATATTTTTTTCTCGATAGCGCATTTTGTTTGTAAAAAAGAGTAGGTACCTATATAAATTGCTTTAGACTTTTGTAAATTTTTGATTTCGGGGTATCATAACAAAATCAGTTTGAAAATTTTCACTTTTGTACTATTTCACTTTTTGGGCTAATGTAGTCTAGCCTTTACATAAACTGCGTTCCTTTGGGAACATTTATCTACTGCATTGATTTGTTGAAACCGTTTTATTCTAACGATTACCAACAAATGTTTTAAATTTTAAAGGCAATTATACAGACTTATGGTTTGAGAACGACTGGTAAGCATTCAATATAATTTCTACCACTATCCGCCTGAGGCTATGCAAGAATATTTTAACAAATAAACCATAGTCAATAGTCATAGTCTGTACAGCTAATGTTTACAGACCATTTTTTTTTAAAGTCGGAATATTAGCTCTGCTGACTCTCTTTTTTAACACTTCACATTCTTTGTTGTAATGAGCAGAACTCTCAAAATGGAAATAATTTGTATCTCATCTGAAGTAATTAGGAAGTTATTAGTAAAAGCATGCACAAAAATTTTTAGGTGTTTGTTGAAAGTTAAGACTTTGGATTTAAAAGGGTTGATGAGTAGTTTATTTCCAAGTGATCATGCAGCTATGGCGCTCAAATCTTTATTAAAATTTTCAAACACACCTTAATTCAAACTTTTTTCCAAAACTGGCGTAGAGTTATTATACATCGTCCGAATATACTCGTATGTGGGTATTTACAGACAGAGTTGCCAGAGAATTTTAGAGGCAAGGAGAAATCTTGGAGCCAAAAATCGCTAATTTCAAAAATTGTTCATAAAAACTCATATAAATGTATTTTGTACCATTTAAAAAAATTTTTTTTTATCATTTTTTTCCAACTTCAAATTCTCAGATATATGATAACATAAACAAAAAATTAAAAAAAAAAATAAAAAATAAAAAAAACTCGGTATTAAATTTATCAGACTTCAAGTTAGATTCTTTAATTTTTATTTTAGTAATAAATAACCAAACAATATACATTGTGGAAAAGTGGAAACAAAATATGAGGCGTTCAGAACAATAATGGGTGAAGTCCATTTGAAATTTGTACATTCTCCTGAACTTAAAGAAGCTTTTTCTCAGAAACTGAAGGAACTTTTGAAATAAATGTTTCACAGATCGATATCTCCAAAATTTCTTTCTTTTATTTTATTTGACATAAAACGAAACCCTTAATTTTTAAGACCTTAAAACATCCAACCTAAAGAGAAGTGGACTTCACCCATTATAATTCTGAACGCCTCATATATGAATGAAAATGGAAGTAGGTACATTCACAATTGCGCTTTTCAGCAAGACGTGTCAGTTGTCAGATTCTACTTCGAAGACTTTTAAGGCGTGATCATAATAATCAAGTACTTTTATTATAAAAGTTTTTAATTTTGAAGGAGCCAAAAATCGCCAAATTGAAAACTTATGGAGCCAAATTTTGATAAATCGGAAATCAGAATTTGAAGGAGCCAGAGAAAACTTGAAGGAGCCGGTTTGGCTATAAATAGCCGGTCCTGGCAACACTGTTTACAGAGTGAAATCACCATAGATAGGTTATTGATAAACACTATAAACAGCAACGACCCTAAAAATGATACCTGTGGCCCGTTCATTTATTAATTAAAGTTAACTTTGGTTGTTGTGTCAAAAAAAACGTTGTTGTTGTTGTTTTCGTTAGATTTTGTTAGAAAATTTCAACTTTTATTTAGGAACGACTAATGTTACATTTTGTTGATCTGTCAGGAAAAAAATTGTTTGAAATCAATTTTATGAATAAATAAACAAGAAAGAATTAATTTGGCACTGAAATAATTCTTTCAAATTGAATTCCTACCAAATTGAAAGAAAAATATGCATTAAATAATTTCAAATATGAAAACAAACAAAAAATTTTATTTTCACATCATCCCCTCTCTTCCCAATTTAGTTGTGTTTGACAGATTAACATTGAAAATCAAGTCCAGAAGCTGAGTTGGATAAAGTTACAAAATGTAACTATTTGACACTTCAACATTGGATTTAGAAACGATGTTGTGCAGTCACGATGTTACATTTCGTAAATTTTCCTCATTTAGGAACGATGAAAGTTAACTATTGTTAACAATAGTTAACATCGGCGAATAAAAGAACGCACCTCTATGGAACCCTTTGTGTAGAAACAAAAAAATAAATCAAGCCTGAAACGGCTTGAGAACGATTGGACATGTACGATACAATAAGTATGAAAATAAGTTGAATTGGACATTACACAATTTGTTTGGTTTTCCTGCAAAGTTCAACGTGGTCACAGAATCATATGCTTTGTTTAGAGAAATCTAAAAGACTGTTTTCACTACAGCCCAAATGAGATAATATGGAAAACTTGGTCAGTTCAAATTTCAGATCAACTAATTTCCAATATGACAAATTGACATTCGAAATGAGATAACTGTGATCTGATTTGAGCTGTAGTGAAAACAGACTAATATAGGTAATGTAAGAACTTCATTTGATTTTTATCGATAGAGTTTCTTAATGTAAGCAGTTAATTTAAGCAAAGCTGCGGCATAAATTCAAATTGAAGAGTTTTCAGGAGTTTTCTATATGTTAAAGGTGTAATGCTGACTTTTCACGTCGGTCGATTTTTTCCGTGCGGCGAAGCTTTTCGACTCTTGTGAGCGTTAGCCGTAGGTGACTAAAGTGACAATCCCCATAGAAGAATCCTAGTTGACTTCAGCCGTGCGACATATCGTGTGGCTTAAATCGACTCGTGAAAAATCGGCATAAAGGCTTGGCCACACCGGAGGGTATGCGGTAGCGGTACGGGTAGCGGTAACGATATTTGTATGAAAAAAATTCAACATCTGAACGTTGATATGTCAGTTTGAAATTTTTTTCATACAAGTACCGTTACCTCTACCCGTACCGCTACCGCATACCCTCCGGTGTGGCCAAGCCTTAACAGGTTGTTTTTATGATGGTTTAACAAATTGATATTAATGTAAGTACTCAAAAAATATAAAATTTAGTGACAAATAACTCGAACTTATCAACCATAAATGCTGGGCAGTAATTTGACAAATATTTAAGCCTGAATTTAAGTTTGAAGATAATAATTTTGTGAAAATTCAGTTTTAATGAAATGCACCACATTTCCTTTGAGCATTCAAATGGGAAAGGGAACTTGCGCAATTATTAATTGAATTATTTTTTCCCCTCATTGAATTACAACTGATTAAGTTATTCAAAAAATTGATGACTTTGATACTGAATTATATTATGTAAACTGCTTTTGTTATTCAATGCCCTTATCTGTCATAACATGTACCTGACTTTAATGAATTCAAGAAGTGCAAAAACACCCACGTAAGATTATAAGCTAATTAAAAAATTTACTTGCGTGACTTCTATTGAAAGAGTTTGAAAATGCAAGTTTAGTTGATTAGAATTCCTATTGATGGATGGTTTTAACCTTTCGCCAAATTTTATTTAACTCTATCAAAGAAGTTTAACAAAATGCAAGTTTTTAACAAATATTCTTATGTGTATCTCTTCCTTTTAAAGTGCAATGCAGTCGTCTTTACGTCACCAACTGGGAAATGCATTCCATTGCCTAGAACTTTTACTGTACAATTGCCAAAGCCCCTTGAGTCTAATGAGTTTATGGGACTTACTGGAAATTCATTTGAATTGGGATCATGGGATCCATTGCGTAGTGTCCAGTTGACACAAGTAACTCCAACTATTTGGAATGGAATTGTCAATCTAAGCAGTCCCGGACAAGTTCAATACCGTTATTTTGTTTACTCTCTCGACTCATTGGGACGCATTCAAATTAAACGTTGGGAAGCTTATGTCGAGCCAAGAAATATGAGGACTTGCAATGGAAACTGCATGAGAATGGATCAATTTGGTGAAATTGATGGTCAAAAGAAAATCGCCCGAGGCTGGTTGACCAATGAAACTATCGTTCAGTTGAAGTTTCTCAATCAAGTTTTTGAATTTGACGGTGGTTTTACTCCAGAAAGGATGTATTTGAAGTTGGTTAATTTGGAAAATGAACAAGACTTGCCAAACTATAATGAGAGTTTAAACAATGCCGAGGTTGTGAATATGAAGTATAACCGAAGTGTCTTTGAGAGACAGTCGGATTTGGGAACACTTTACAAGGCAGGAGATATCGTACTATTTCAATTGTCGATTCAATTGGGACAAGAAAATGGAAAATATGCTCTAGTTTTACATTCTGAGGACCGTCAACCATTGGGACATGCCCCGATTTTGCTCTCGACTTTCCAAGAGAATGACGAAAAGTTAGAATTAAATGTTACAAGTCATGAATGTGGTGAGATCATAGGCATTGCTAAGATTTCTTACTTGATTGTGAGACCTTTACCGGGTATTCGGATGAACTTCCGCACAAGCTATACTTATACCTGGAAGCCCAAATGGGAAAAGCTGTTGGTTGGCCACAGGGGTGACGGAGAAAGCTTTAAAGTTGATGGAGCTCCTATCACCGAGAATACAATAGCATTATATAAGCTGGCTTACGAAGTTAACATCGACATGGTTGAGCTTGATGTTCACTTAACTGAGGACCTTGTTCCGGTGATTTATCATGATTTCAAGATTTTCACTGCACAAAATAAAACACATCCAAAGTCAAAGGATGATCTGATCGAAGTCTTCATCAAAGATATTCAATACAGCCAACTTAAGAATCTACGGATATTCAATGTGATCGGTGATGAGATCCGAGAACATCCATCACATAACGAAGAAAAACGACCAGATCACCGTTTATTTCCAACATTAGAAGACGTCTTTCGTGAGCTTCCTCTTGGATTGGGCATCAATATGGAAATTAAATGGCCTCAAGCTTATTTCGATGGTACGCTGGAAGCCGAACAATTCACTGACAAGAACCTCTTTGTTGATATAATTCTTCGGACAACACTGCGTGGTTGTGGTCGAATATTGATTTTTTCATCGGTTGACGCTGATACTTGCACCATGGTCCGTTTCAAGCAAAATATATTTCCAACCATGTTCTTGACCCAAGGATCTACGAAAAAATGGCCAGCCTACAAGGATCCTCGTTGCAATAGTTTTGAAGCAGCTGTGAATAATGCTCAAACTTTTGAGTTTATCGGAATCGCACCTTTTTCGGAAGATGTTCTCAAAGATAATGATCTCATTCATTTGGCTACAGATCTAGGACAAAAAGTATTTCTCTGGGGAAATGACATAAGCTCGCTGGAACGAGTTCAATTCTTTGAAAAGTTAGGTGTTACAGCAAATATTTTTGATCGTGCGGATTTAATTGTTCCAAAGGAGCGAACCGCTGGTATTTTTAATAATCCTGAAACAATAGAGTATTTAAGAGGCCAGTGTCTGTCGTGAAATAAAATAACTTAAGTTTAAAGTTTTATTTTCTAAGAGCCAATTTTTAAATAGCCAGATAAACCCCAATTAAGGCTTATTCCTAGGAATAAAAGTTTTTTTTGTGTATTGACATTTATTCTTCTGATAGTCTAACTGACAATTGAAAAATCAGGGCTATGTAAATAAAATATAAAATAATAAAATATTAAATAACACTGTTTTATTTTTGGTTCAAATGAACCTGAATTTATTGCGATTCAACATTATCTTTTTTGAGAACCAAGTTGAATTTAATTAGTGTCTCTATCATCAACAAATGTTATTCATTTATACAAACTTAGGGGTATAATTACGTCGTTACGATTAGGTACTATGTAACATATGGTTTACAACAAAAAGTTCGAATTTAAATTTTTAATGGAATTGAAAGCATTTTGGTTACTTATGTATGTATCACTATGAATCGATAGAGAAAAAGTTAAGTCTTTTAAGTCAAACAATAAACATTCAATATAAGGGTAAGATGAAATTAATTTATTATAAAGTGTAAGGTGCTAAAATATTAATATAATTTAACACATGTGCAAAGGCAACAAGTATAAATTTAAGTTGTCACTTAATTTTGACGCTTTAATCGACATTCGAACAAGTATCAATAAGTTCATTTTTATTCTTGATGGTTCTTTAGTAGGTAAGACTGGCTGAATAGTAAGACAATTATTCATCATACTTGAAATCGATAAAAAATAAAAATAATAGAAAAAAAAAATAGTACGTATACGCCACCGTGTACCAAAATGATCAAAATATCCTATAGAATTATTGATTAAAGGAACCTTAAATCTGATGATAAGTTAAAAAAAATAAATAGTAGGTATGCCATTCAAATAAAATAATTATTCGATAATATCAAAAACAAAGTTTCAAGGAAATTAATTTATATACCTACCAATTAAAAAAAAAAAAACAGATTTTCCAAAAACAATTTTGTTTTTTTTTTTTGTTTTGGGTTACTAAAATGCATTTTCAGGTTACTTAAATGCATTTAGAAATCGGTTGAATCTTTTACAAGCGAGTATGTCAGAAATGAAGAATACTGTTTTTATACAGGTACCGTTAACAACCAACGGGTCAAAAAATATTTTTTAATTTCTAAAGTTCGAAGTTAATTGACAAATATTACACAAAAATTAAAAAAAAAATATTGGAGCTATTTTTGAAAGAAGGAAGGTTTTTTTTTTTTTTTCATTTTATTAATGACGCAAGTATCGTTAATACATAAGACAGACAGAAAGGACACACTTTTTTTACATTGTCTATCGTTGTAATGTCAAATCTGACTCTTATCTCCAGTTCGAATTTTGTGTAAACTTTTCTTTTTCATCTGTGGTAAAAAAGTACGTATACACCACGGTGTACCAATTTTGAAATTTTTTTTTGATCTGGATCCATTTATTGGGTATATATCAATAACTACCGTAATAATTGATATGTTTTTGAATTTATTTAAAAAAAATTAGACACAATAATTGATAATAAGAGCGATATCCACTTATCTCACATACATAGGTATCTATTTGATAAAGTAAATTGGGATTTTATTTAAAAATTCAAAGCAGCGCACTTCAAATTGAATCAAATATTGTGAAACAAGCCATTAACCTTGTTTCATTGTTTTTTTTTTTTTTTTTTTTTATTATTATTTTGAATACATTAATTTTTAAACACAAATAAGCTATGAACAAAATTTTCTTGTAATCTTTTTAAACTATGATTTTTGTTTAAAATTTTCCTTTGTTAGCTACTGATTTAGTTTTTTTGTTTTTTTAGTTTAATGTGCTTATTTTAAAATGCGCAAAATCAGATGATTAAACCTTTCTTGTTTTTGAGAATTGATATTCTCAAATAAATAATCAAACACATTCAACTTCACTTTCACAAGAAAAAATATCTTACCGAACTCTAGAAAATAAAAAAAAACAAAAATAAAAAACCAAATGACTTAAAAACGGAGTTTAAACAGATTTTAAAATTTTTTCGTTACTTGTTATTATAGTAATTATTAACTATAACTTAGAGGAAGTTTCCATAGATAGATAATTGATTATTGAATATAATTTACCTATTGATTTTGATTAAGCTATTCATATTGTTCTAACATGCTAGATTGTCATTTAGATTAAATTCGAACACTTAAATACTTACTTTGTAAGGAATAGTATTGCCATCGAGCAGAAGAATATTTTTATTGGTAGATAACCCTGATATCATTGAAAAAAGAGACAAGGAAACCAGTCGTGTTTGTCAGACATCCCGATTAAAAAAAAAAATTACTGAAAGCCTGGTAGGTACTACTATGTGCCTCATTTTCCAATATCCAAATCTATTTCAAAAGCTAATGCTTTGAAGAAAAAAGTAAAAGAAGAAAGTGAAATTTTCTTTCAAATTTACCATTTCTACAATAAGTTTAAATAAATATACCTAAACACTTTTTTAACCCATCTAGCTATCCAATTAAAATAACCGGAGTGTACTCATATTAACTTAAAACCTGAAAAAAAGATCATCAAATCTAGTACCTACATATGTACCTGTGTAAGTAATGGAGGTAATTTTAAAAATATACACACGTTAAATTTGAACCTCCTTAATTTTTATAACATAACATTTTTCACCATCATAACAATATAAATTAAAATTATAGTCATTATTGATGGGAACTATCGATATCGATTGTTAGTAACTGAATTATTTGAACTATCGAATAGTTCATTCGTACATTCATTCATTTATTCATTCGAATAAAAACTATGGAATAAAACTATCGAATAAATTATCGAATAAACTATCGAATTAACTGTCGGATAAAAACTATCGAAAAAACTATCGAATAAAAACTATCAAATAAATAATCGAATAAACAAACTATTCGAATGAAAATAGTAACTAAATGTATGAATGATTGAATGATTAAAAACTATAGAATGAATGAATATTTTACAACTATCGATTGTTTGATAATTTTTATTTGATAGTTCCCATCACTAATAGTCTGCTTATCATCTAAATAACTTTTTCATCTTGTTTTTTGCATATCCTAAATTGAAATCAACTAAAATCTAAGATGGAAAAATATTAAGTTGCGACATGTGTATGAAATTGAATTTTTCTTGACATTGAATTTTCAGCCGTTGTTTTTTTTCAATATGTAACTGCATTAACTTTGAATTCGTTTTCACCTTAAATCAACTATCACTCAGTAGATGGAGCTACAAAATTATTTCAAATTCTAGGGCATGCGCTTTCTTATACAAAATCTTGGTCAGACAAAAGTTATGCCATTTTATTATTTACTTCCTCACGCACGACCTTGTTAAACTGTTAATATTTACTTATATAATAGAGAGTGAGAAACATCGTATAGGTATAGGTAGGTACCTACAGAAAAAGAGAGAATTTAATTTCTGACACAATGGCACTTGGCATTGTATACAATACACAGATACAGATACATTTTAACAAAAGGCAGCCAGACTGAAAAAGTAAACAGAGACATACAATAAAAAGACAAAAATTGATTAACTGATAACACCCCAAGGATGACTGTGAGAATCTTTTAACACACATTTTGACAAATCAATTTTTTTTTTAGATCTGTCAATTAATTATATTAGTGCCAATTAAGAGGAAATGTGTATTCCCAGATGAATTTAAAATCATCACCTTATTGCTTTTAAACATAGTTCAACGTTGTGTGCCAATTTTAAAGAGAAATTCCCCCAAATAGGGATTTTTGACTGATTTTGCAATAATTTGCAATAGTTATAGATGAGTCTTTTTATTATACATAAGCTTATCACTTATTGAAGTCGTATCATCGTTGTATGCGTATAATAAATAAATTGTTGCATGGAAACCAAGAGATGCCACTTAACACTGATACTATATCAAAAGTTCAAATCAAAATAGATATGATGTACCTACATATAAAAAAATCAAAACACATGTTTAAAAAAAAAAAAGTTCAGCTGGAAATGGATTTGAATACCTAATACTTAAAGTCCAGCATGAAATATGGTAAATCTGTAATGACGATTTTTATTTTTCCGACAAAGTATGTTATACATTAAAAAAAAAATCATGTATGCAATTCACACGTGGTAGAAGTGAAACTTTAAAAAATCATTTTTCTTGCAAAAAAAAAAAAAAATAAAAAAAATCTACCTATTTTTATTCTATCACCTTCAAATCCATGTTTTTTATATGACAACCTAGATACATTTTATATCATCTGAAAGCTTATTGTCTTAGCTCAAAATATAGGTATATATCGATCAAGTCTATGAGACATCTACAAAAAGAGCTAGAGTTTTTTGAACTCGATCAATTTCCATCAAAAAAAGCGAAAAAACACGTATTTTTATCTTCTCACACTATTAAATCCATTTTTTCCCTAACAACCTATACAAATTTTTACACTATCTGAAAGCTTATTGTCTTAGCTCAAAATATATATATCGATCAAGTCTACAAAAAGAGCTAGAATTTATTAAACTCGATGAAATTTCATCCAAAAAGCAAAAAAAACATTTATTTTTATGTTCTCATGCTATTAAATCAATTTTTTTTGTTTGACAAAATTTAAAACATTTTATACCATGTGAAAGATTGTTGTTTCACCTTGTATAATGATGCATAAATCTTATTTCAAAGATGTCTACAAGAGAAGTAAGAATTTTTTAAAGTCAACCATGTCGAATTTCCAGACTGAGATTACGGTACTTCCTCCACTGGTAGCTGGTCATCGCCAACAGATCTCGACAGGTGTTTTGAGGTATTTTTAAATTTTTTCAATTTAAGATTGTGTAACTTGTAGAGCATGTACTGTTATGTGTGATATATCAAATAAAAGGTTATGTTATCAGCATGCGTATTAAAGTTAAACCAAATTTGTATGTGCACTAGATCAAAAGATATAACGTGTGTTGGAAAAGAACATCTTTTTACCGTTATCTCCGAATTTTGAATATGAAATTAATTGAAATTTTGTACAATTATAATTTATTAAATTACTTCTCTACAGTACAAATTTCATTTATCTATCTATTAAAACAAAAAAGTTATAACAAGTTGAAGTCGTGTCGCATTTTCGTTTCATCTTATTTCAAATCACTACGATACTAAAGAAGTTTTTACTTCAAAAAAAAAAAAAACAATTCGTCCTAAAAAAGACAATTTGACAGCCTAGCGAATATAGTAATTAATTTAGAATAAAGTAGCAAATCTTTATTTTAGAAGAGGGTTCTATAAAACAACACCGAAAGCTTAGCTTTATCAATTATTTTATTTATTTAGTTTTATTTAAAATTATGTAAATATTTTTAACATGACATAAAGCGAATAATTCATAAATTATTATGTTAAAGTAAGTACACAAATTTTAAACAGCAATCAGAATAAAATGGAAACCCTGCCAATATTTCTTATATAAAAGTACCTATCTGAAGGAAATAAATGGGTATCGTTTCTTAAGAATAAAAAGTGGGTATCCATAACATTTCAGGTAGGTAGCCACTACAATTAGATACCTACTTACAAATCATTCTATGCCTGCAATTTTCTTTGGGACCAAAATCTGGCTCCTGTATAGGTAGGTATTGTGTACAAAATTCTTGATTTTCTTAAGAATCACCCAGATTTCTTCAGTTTTAAAATATTGTAGGTATATAAAGGTGATTAAATAATACTTTAAACCCAAATATTATTATAAGAGGTTCAGTACATAGAGTATAAATTATTTCGAAAACCTCATAAGGACCAAAATCTTGGAGCTGGAAAATTTTGTACTCAATTCAAGTTTTTTTTTCTAATATGACAATTATAAGGAGTACGCATTTGGGAATGCATTTGTTTAGTTAGAAAGATGATAATTATTAATTTATTTCATCCAAAAAGAGTTTCCGAAAAACTTGTTAAACTCAAAAACTTAAAAAAAAGTATTAAAAACAGATTAAAATTGATTAATTGAATTTGAATTGATTTAAAGTTACCTACATTATTTTTTTTTTGATAAATTAATAAGTAGCATTCACACATTGAGCATAATTTCGCGAAATCCTATTTTGTAGACATTATGATTAGGAGTCAAGACCTCGGTGAAAAAAATAAAAGTCGCATAAATGATTAAAATGTAAAATACTAGGAGTTTAAATGCAATAATGCAATGTACCTAATATAATAGCCATATCTAATTCTTGTTGTTTTTAGTATTTTTAGCCAGAATTGTATATAAATATGTCTAAAATGTACAGTCTAGTAAATAAAACTTACGACTGGCTCATACGTACAAGCTTTTATGGTCAAAGTTGCTTTAAATACTGAAGGTCTTTATAAATTGATACATTTAATTTTATTTATAATTCATAAAAATATAAATTTTGTTTTTTTAAATTTCAACAAAATAAAACTTTGAAGCCCAATTTATTCAAACTACATTCAATTTAAAGTCGACGATTAAAAAGGGACATTTTAAAATTTGTAGGCGATATGACAGTTATTCCAATTTTTAATGGCGATCTTAAAAATTAATTTTTTCAAAAAATTAAAAAACATAAAAAACAAAATTTCAAAAAATATATTGATTCGTTTTCACAAAAATTGATTTTTCAAAAAAAAATCACAACAATATTTTTTTTAATTTTTTGAATTTTGACGTTAAATTTTTTTTACAATATAGTTATAGTTAGTAAAAGTTTTTTTTTTCTTTCAGAAGTAAGATTTTATTTGGAATAGAACCGGTTTTGAGAATAACAACGTTTGCGATCTGGTCGCATGACAAGTTTCGATTGTCGATGGATAGCGATAAATCCATCACGATCACAATCGCTATACTAGAGAGAAGAAGAAACGGAAACATTACTCGATTCGGCATTTCTTCGCGATTGAGAATATTGTGATCTTCACATAATTTCACAAATCGATTAGAAAACAGTTTTTGACAGTTAAAAGTTTAGTTAATCCTGAACGGTAAAACTGCCATTGAGTTTACTATTTTACGGATTTAACTTCTATTTCCGGTTCAACTGTGCACTTAGAACTGGCCCTAAGTAAGATAATAATATTAAAGTTCAGTCCTTATTTTATACTCATACATAACATTAAACACTTTCTGTTATAAAAGAACATTGAATTCAATTTTGATCTAATCTTCGAAGTTATACTTCGTTTGGTACGTTATTTGCTAGTAAAGTTGACATTTGAGCGGCCATGTTTTTTTTGCTATGTCAGTTTAGTTTCCATTTGACACTTGGACAAAAGGTGTGTTTGTTTGTTTGTTTTTTTCCCCGTTTAAATAAATAAGTTCTGTTTGGTAACTCATTCTTTTCCATCTTATTTTGAAAAAATACCTAATTTGATATAATGAGTAATTAACCTGAACTAATTACTCTAGTTCCCAGATCTATTAACTTTTTCAATTGTTCTAGTTAAAAAAAAAACGAGTGAAAATTTATAAAAAAATCACTCAAAAGTGGCAACCCTCTTACTACATACACACCAAACCACACAGTCGCATACAATATTTTTGCGAGCATCGACCCTCATATATACACTCTAATAAATTACTCAAAAATGTCTATGTCGTCATTGTTTTGTGACACCCTGGCTAAAGCTTTTTTTTGTGTCAAACTGTACAAATACAATTTTTGTTTGTTTGATTTTATAATTCAATTCAGAACCAGAACTCACCTCAAAACAAAAACAAACAAAATTCAATATTTTATCATGAAATCAACTCACAACGCAAATTATTAAAATTTAATCAGTTTTTTTTTCCTTATTTTTTTTTTTTTTTTTATTTCAAAAGAGAAGATAACATTTTTATATAAATGTTACCTATTTATTTGTATATACTTCATATGGGTATATAATTGAATTATGGTTATCTGCGAGTATGTTAGTTGTTTATGCTTTGTTGTTGATTATATTGTTTGTTTATATACCTTTTTTTTTTATTTTTTGCATAAATAACCCCCTGCGCAAAGATTGCGATTCAAAATTTTTAGTTTCGTTGAACGCTTAACAACGACCGGTAGTGTCTGTGTCCCAGAGTGAAATAAAGAAATTTTCTGCCTGTTTTTTTTCTTTGTTTCTGGTTTTTAGAAAAAGAAAAAAATAAATACTCTAGATACTTTCAACAATAATTATTGTTATATACTCTATTTATTGATTTCTTTTGTGAGAACACAAAAAAAAAATATATAAAAATGTCAGTGTCTATGGTATTGAGCGTTTTAGATTCTGCATCTCCAGCAGCTGTCATCGATGAACATTCCGAACATGTAATTATTTATTTTTACCTGTCATTTTTTTTTTTTTTGGATTTAATTTGAAATTTTCTATGTATTGTGTATATACTCTCTTTTTTGCAATCGATTTATTGGCCTCTATTTAGTTCTTGTAAATTTTGGTAAATTTGTGTTATAAAAATATAAACAGAGACTTTGTGTCGGGGGACGATTTCATGACATCATGACAGATACAGAAAACTACCTACAACTGCCTACCGGTTAAACGGAAAAGAGGAAGCGAATGGCTATATGGAATCGAAATGGACTTTAGTTTTGTTGATTGTTTTTGTTTTTAGTTGTAGCACGTTTTTTCCATTGTTTTTGTTTTTCTTTTTTTTTTTCTTCAACGGAAAAAAAATTGTGGAGGAAATATGGAAATTTAGTTCGTTATAGTGGGTTATATTATTTGTTTGAATGGTGTTTTTAGGAATTTGAATTTTAAATCACTTGTTTGTTTTTAAGTATTAACTTTTTAAAATTTGAAGATGAGTTATAAGAACTGATCAAAATGCTTTGATTTAAATTATTTCAAAAAAAACAATTGAAAAATGTCCTTTCGGGAACACTTTGAGAAGAAAAAATCAAAAAGTAGTAGATTATTTAAAAAGTAGTTTCATTTCATTTCATTGACTAGAATGTAAAATTTGTATTTTATATCTACAATGATTAAAAACTCCTTTTTCTTGGTTTCACAATTTTTTTGTTCATTTGCAAAATGTTTATCATTGAATTCCATATTTAAAGCATACTTGATGTAGATTTTACATATATTTCATCATAGCGTTACCGAAATTAACGCGTTCCAGAAATAATGATTTGGATTTTGTTATTCCTTTTTTTTATTCTTAGGTACAATGTCGAACAAATGTTTTAGGAATTATGTCGCAATCGTTTATAAAATCTAATAAAAAATATTATTTTGAATTTAAAATCATTCTACAGCTGTAGCGTTCCCAGAATGACTTATATGCCTGAAACTGATTTACTACTTTAAAATAACCAGAAAAGTAATACGGTTAAGTCAAGAAAATTTATTGAATTAAAAAATACTTGTACCGACATTTTTTTAACGTTAGATAAATATTTGGCATTTTGTTGACTTATCTATTGGGAACAAACCTTAATATGTAAAACGTCAAAGTGTAAGCAAACAGAACTTCAAAACAGGATACAAACTTCAAATCAAAAAACAAAAATAAAACAGGGTTGTTATACAAGACAAAAATACAATGAAATATTTACATGAATTAAAGCTGTGACGTGAACTAAGGGAAACAAGCTCAAGAAACCTTAAAAAAATATGCCTGGGTTCTGTTTAAAACATGTTTTCTTGAGTTTAATTATTTATTTCAAAGTACCTACTAATTTTTTTAGATGGGGCTTCAATCATTGGGGAATTAAAACTGATTTTAATATCATCTAAAATAGTCTCTTGATGGAAGAATAAGTTCTTTGAAAGTCGTGGATCTTGACTCTTAACGGTTTTGAGGTTAAAAACTTGATCTAAATATCATCAACAATTTTTGTATTCAAATATTTGGCATTTTGTACAATTAACTATAGTGAATAATCTTGAATACGTAAAACGTCAAACTGTTCGCAAACAGAAGTTCTGTTCCGGACTTTTTGTGCACTAAATTAGGAAGTCTGTCAAATTAATGAGAGTTGGGAGAGAATTCTCTCAGTAGGAAATAAAACTACGAAAGACTGCCAAAGAGTCTGGAACGAGTTGACCACCATTATTCAACACAATTTCATATTTTATGCTTATTTCGTTAAACATTAAAACTTTTTTAATGCAAAAAACACGTAAACACGATTCAAATTAAAATTTACTAAAATTTTATTTGTTTTCTGTTTTTATTTATTTGCTTGGGATACGTCAACTTTTCATTTGACAGAACTCATATTTCTGTCGGAAGAAATTCTTTGGACTAAATTTGTCAGGGTTGTGAAATTTTGTACTCTCTCGAGAGCGCTCTCTTCTACACATTTTTTTAAGTTGGGAACAAACTCTCACCAAAAATGACCAAATATGACTGAATTTAGAAGTTTCAAACTGAATATGGAACAGACGTAGAACTTCAGAAATTTGAAAATAAAAAAAAAAAAAAACTGGGATGTTATTCAGGATAAGGATATTATTCAGGATAGAAATATGATGAATAATTTCTAATATTATGAATTTAATACATGAATTAAAGCTTTGCGCAATTTTGAGGAAAAATTCAAGCTTTTCGTTGAACCATGGTTTAAAATGTTGTAGAACTACAACCATGGTAAAATTTTCAGATTTGATGGTGTATAAAGTCGAACTAGTTCCAACTATTTCTCATACTTTAACGATTAATTAAAACAATAATAAAAACAAAAAACATTAAATACTTTTATCATAGCAAAACAACAAAACAGCCTAGAAGTTTGTTTATCAATTTGTATTTTTAATTTGTTGTTTATCAATTTGTATCTTGAATTAATTGTTTTACATGGTTTTTAATAATTATTGTTTTCAAAAAACAAATGAGTAAGATTAATAAATTCTTAATAAATTGTTGTTGTTTGGCCTTTTAATTGAGTCAGAGTCATAGAATCATGTGATAAATTAAAATACATAAATTTAAATTGACTGCACACTATGAGCTTTTCCTTTCTTTTTTTTTTTTAATGTGAATTGATGATAATAAAAATGAACTCTTGGGATTAGGACAAATAAAAAAAAAAAAACAAAAACAATGTGAGAATCCAAAGTTCAAATGTTACTTTGAAATTAATAAAAAGAAAAAAAAAAATTAAGTGGAATTTTATTGAGTGTTTGTTGTTTAATATTCAAACGTTTTAGAGTGTTGATTGAATGAGAAAAATAAGGGTGTCTCGGTTTGAGATTGTGATAACGTGAACGATAATAATGTAATAGGCACTTGATAAAATTTGTATATGATTTCTAAATTAATTTGGCTTTATTGACCGAGATTCAAAAATTGAGTTACAGATTCTTGGAAGCTGACCTAATTTAAATCAGTTTTGTAATAAATTGGTTACAACTTGTAAAAAAGTGCGCAAAAAAGCGTGTCATCTAGTACATTTTGTGACTAGTTTTGAAATCCGCAGAAAGGATTGTTTTCTTACTTTGTTTGACGTTAAAATGTCAGAAATTACTTTGTAGATTTAAATGTCATTCATTTTAGGTATGTTTGATTCCTGTTTTCATAAAATGAAAAACAATTGTAAGAATTGTAAAAGATTAAGAAATAATATTAAAGTCACAAAAATACACATACCAATGTTTTAACTTAAACAATCAAAACAAATTTTTGTTTGTTAACAAAAAAAAAAAAACAAATATTTTAACTCTTGGGTATGTTATTGTTTATTTAAATTTTGCAAAGAAAAAACCCACAGCCTTTCTAAATTGCTGTTATTGTACTAAAACATGTGTGTTTTATAGTTTAAGAACAAACAGTAATAAATTCTAATAAAAGCATTTCACAATACGAACAATTTGGATGTTTTAAGATCGACGTATCGATTTCAGAAATAAAGGTCTTGATAAAATTTTTTGTTCAAACAAAAAGAAAACCAATTGAGATATTTCAAAAAATTTGTAATAGAAAGAAATCTACTACAAAAATTGAAGTTTACTCTTGTAAAATTGGAATCATGACTTTAAGCTGCAGTACCAATTTTAATAATTTCGTTCGCGAAGTTTATTTAATGTTTTGAGATTGACAGTTTAATCTTTGCCTTAAAAATGCGTTCCAGTAAAAGTTCCAAGATTTTCAAATCTCAAACAATAAACAATTTTACAAAACAAAAAAAAAATGGGTCCTTTAGTTCCTAAGAAATCACACTTCAAATGGATTGAAAATTTGTGATTTAGGCCCATTTTATTCGCATTCCATTAAATTTAAAGTCGCTATTAAAAAAGGGAAATTTTAAAATTTGTTTGCGATTTGACAGATTTTTAAATGCCAATTTTAAATAAGGAGGGTGAATAAATAGGACCTTAGTTTATTTTATCGTACCTAATTAAAGAGGTTTTACATTTGTTTTCCAATCAATTTCAAAAAAAGATTTTCTCTTAAAAAAAAAGTTGTTTAACACTCAGGAACTTGAGAGATAAGCATTAAAAAAAAAAGATTTTATTCTTAATCTTAATTGCATAAGTCAAAAATTTAATTAAATCAAACATGGTCGCAGTATTCATTATCTTGTTTTTTTTTTTCATTATAATGATATTACTACGTAATAAATTAATTTATTAAATCAATTCTAAATAAGCCGATTTAAAACTAATCGGTTTTAACATCTTAATAAGCCACCCCGTGTTGTTATAACTAAAAGATTATCAAAAATTAAATGCATGCGGAATCAATATCATGACAAATTTTACGTGCGTCGGTACTCCAATCAATTCTCTTGTCAACATTTTTTTATCTTCAAAGCTAACCTCTTTAAACACTTTTTCGCATTGATACAATCATCATCTGCCGATAAAGCACAAAGGTAGTGCAAAAACAATAACAAAAAAAAAAAAAAAAAGAAATCGCCTGAGTTGATGGAAACCCCACGCTAAATTTCTGACGTCAAGGTCGAAATCAATATATTTATAGCTAAAATTATACCTGTCGAGTGGTGACAAAAGCTTTTATTTTCTTACGATTAAAAGTGGTATTGCATTTTTGTCAAATAAAATCAACATTAATTTGGTTTGAACTGAATTTGACCTACCCACCAAACACGTAAATCGTTGGAACTAAGAATAGAAAATAATAATAAAAAAAAAACGCTGATAAGATATTTGCTATTTTTGCCTTGGAGACACGTTTTTTCTGTTTTTAATTTTATTATGTTTCGAACTGATTGAGAATTATTTATTGCATGCTTGAAATAATTCTCTATGTTAACTATACTATACTAGGAATTTCACATATTTATTGATATCTTAATTTAGTGTAGAGCTAATTTTTTTTTATTTTTATTTATTTACATGAGAAAGCGTGTGCCTCTCATATTTTACTGTTCGATCAAAGTCCAAATATTTAACGCAGCGTAATGTACACACAACGCAAAGTATTAATATTCATGTCTACTAGTTCTCTTTTGTTGTTGAGGTTGCTATTTTAAGAATTTATCTTATTCACTTGATCTTGCAACCAAGTATTATTTGTCGTTTGGCCAATTTCAAGGACTTGGTTAATCACATGACGTGACAAAAATAAAACAACCTGTCATCCTGTCATTATAATAATAATTGTTCTGGGTTATTTTTTTTTTTTAATTACCAAAAATATTTGTTGGGAAAAATTTTCGAAAGTAATTTCTTTAAAAAAAATTATTATACTGACCAAGAAATATTAGGGGACTATAAAATGTTTTTACCTACATGAATCTTATAAAAATTTTTTTTTCTTGTTTTGTTTTAAAGCATGGTCACGTGTGGGACAAATTAATTTTTCAAAAGTTGTAGATTTACAACTAATAGCGACTGCATTTAATTAATAACAATTATTAATATAAATTCACTAAGTTTTTTGTTTTATAAAAAGCAAAAAGCAATTGAAAAAAACATTATGTAATAAATAAAACTTAAAAAATGTTAAATTTACGTTGGGCGCCAGTTTTATAAAAGACCATTTTCTGTCACTATTATATTTTGCTGTAGAGTCTAAAAATATTTATTTAAGCACTCTTAATAAAAAGCAATTGAAAAGAAATTAAAACAGAATGTATATTTATTTTTACGTTGGGCGCCATTTTGAATGAAAAACAATTTAAATTGAAATGCATTTTACTCAAAAATGAAATAAATAGCTTGCCTAGTTGGAAATATTAGTTCTATGCTGTTTTGAATTAATTAATTTTAATTAATTAATTTATTTTAATAAATGAAACCTCAAAGATTAAATGGATGTTGGGCGCCATTTATTCAAGTGATTTAAGATCGATAAGATCAACACCTATATCGTATTGTGAATCATAAGCAATTTTTTCGTTAGTTTTGAATACACTTCCGTTTCTCCTTTTTTGTGCAAGTAAAAATGTCTCAAAATATAATTTCACGTTGGGCGCCATTTTAAAAATCTAGCATCAACAATCAACATACTCAAAATGGAATCCGCATTCTACCAATACTAGATTATATAGTTTTGAATGAAATTCAACTTTAAATGGGTATAAATTTTCACATTGGGCGCCATTTTTATAAATAGAATAAAGATCAACCATCGCTGTATCCAGTTTTGCTTCAAAAGTAAAACCTACACCTACATATTCTTATTAGTTTAGTATCCACTTGCATTTAACATTATTTGTGCCATTAAGAAATCACAAAAAAAAAGGTTTCACGTTGGGCGCCATTTTTGAAATCCAATCTCAATGTACTCAAAATGGCACCCAAATACGTTTTTTCACTGTTGTATTAGATAATACAGTTTAGCATGAAATTTTACATTACGTAAATGTTTACAAATTCTCACGTTGGGCGCCATTTTTATAAAGTGAATTAAGATCGACCAATACCAGTTGTGTCTCAGATGTATCACACTCATAATTTTTATATGAGCTTCTATTTATAATTCACATTGGGCGCCATTTTCAACATCTTGTTTCAAAGCCAACATACACCTTATGTATTTATGTATGTAAATTGTACTCCTGTATAACGCTCCATAAGAAGTTTATAATTTAAAAAAACCTAAGTTTCCGCCTGTAAATATGCAACATCTTTCGCAGGCACTTGCTGAATCTTTGTTTTCATCTTTTAAAAGTGTGTATCGACTGGGCGTACGATAAAAAATCGGATAAATTCGTTGCATGCTTTAATTAGTTGTTACAAAACTGTATTTGAAGTTTTCCTCAAACTGGCATTTCTTGTGGAAATTGGCATATTTTTAGTTGTATTTTAATGAGAAGACCCAACGAATTAATCAAAAAATAAAAAAATCATCAAAATTCACACTATTTTGTTTTATTTATGTGTTTGGGTACAATCTTGAAAAATCATATTTCCCTCCCGAGTTATCAGTCTAGCTACGCCCATGGAATTATGATTGCATACAAAAATAGATTCAATCGCAATGAATATTAAACTACAATATTAAAAAAAAAAAACGTACGGTTAATACACAATAAATAAGTATACGTCATTCATTCAAAGCGTGATTTAGTCTTTACAAACCTGGTTTCTATAACTAATCTGGTTTAAGCTAATTAAAAAAAAATTATTATAATCTTGTCTTGAAATAGCGCATTTGGTTCTTTCTTTTTCAGTCAACAGAAGTCATCATTTGGTGTTAAAGATTGAGATAAAGTAGTCGTTTGCTATACAAAAAGAAATATTTTTGTTATTTTGTAAACAATTCAGTAAGATTGTTGTGATAATTAGAAAATTAAAAAAGTGCGACCAATTGAATAATCTTTTTTGGTTTTCACTCTCAGTTCACGTGTATAATTATAATTACCAATAAATAAATTCTTATAGGGCCATATTACACTCACATATATTTTTGAACGCCATTCCTTATACAAAATTTAATTTTTTGGAACTGATTTTTGTCAAACTGCTCCTTTTGTGGTTTGAAGACTTGAGCTGAAGTTTAGATAATATTTTTGTGTAAATATGGCCCTCAAAACAAGACCCTATATGACACAAGCTAATGTTTATAGACATCCAACCAAACTTTTATTTTGGTTTCATCTTTTTTCTTTAATCTTTGTGTATTTCAAGGTATAAATTGAAGAATATCCTTTACAGAAAGTCCTAGATTTTTTTGTGCTAGATTTTTTGTTGTACTAGATTTATTGTACTAGATTTTTTTTAAACAAAAACTTATGAAACAAATTTCTAAACTTTTTTTGTACTAGATTTTTTGTACTAGATTTTTTTGTACTAGATTTTTTTTTCAAATCCAAAATTTATGAATGTAATTTCTAAAACTTTTTCTTTGTTATTTTTCTTTCAGTGTAATGCCCTAACTGAGAATGTCATCCATCGTCCTGGTGAACCATCAGTCATCGCCTCGCCAACCGAACAATGTCTTCCATCTCCAAGAACATTTACCGTCCAACTTGATATCGACTTGGCATCTGATGAATATGTTGGATTAACTGGTGATTCCTTCGAGCTAGGATCATGGGATCCACTTCGAAGCGTCCAACTATCTGAAGCTACCACAAATATTTGGACTGGCAATGTTAATCTTTGCAGTCCAGGAAAAGTTCACTATCGTTATTTCATCTACAGCTTGGATTCCTTAGGTCGTATTCAAATCAAACGATGGGAATCCTATGTGGAACCTAGAAATCTTCGAACTTGTAATCACGGTTGCATGCGAATGGATAAATTTGGTCAAATTGATGATCATCACAAGATTTCACGTGGCTGGTTGACAAATGAATCAGTAATTCAATTGAAATTCTTAAATAAAGTCTTCTCGTTTGATGGTTTGAATCCTGGAAAAATGTACATGAAAATAGTAACTGTGGAGGATGATAGTGTTTTGCCAAATTACAATGATGTTCTTGGTAATGTTGAAGTTGTCAATATGAAGTATGGAAGAAGTACTTGGGAACGTCAATCAGATCTTGGAATATTGTATGAAGATGGAGAAATTGTACTTTTCCAATTGACTGTTCCATTGGGACATGAAAATGAGACTTTTGCCTTGGTTTTGCATTCGGAAGACCGTCAGCCATTGGGACATGCTTATATCTCGTCCTCATTGATGCCAATTGATGATGGAAAAATGGATTTGAAGGTTATAACTCCTGACGGAAGTGAGACCATTGGCAGTGCCAAATTACCCTACGTCGTAATAAGACCGTTATCCGGTGCAAAGCTCAATTTCCGTACCAGTTACGCTCATACTTGGCAACCTCAATGGGAAAGTCTTCTCATTGGTCATTGTGGAGCTGGTTTAAGCTTCATTCCAAATGGATCTCCAGTAACTGAGAACACAATAGCTTCATACAAAAGAGCCTATGCATCAAACGCTGATATGATCGAACTTGACGTTCACATGACTCAAGATCTGGTTCCAGTGGTTTACCACGATTTTGAAATTTACACTGCCCCTGTTGGAGTCGAACCAAAGACTAAAGCTGATTTGACGAAAATCTTCCTTAAGGACATTCGCTATAGTGAACTCAAAGACGTTAGAATTTTCTATGTGACAGGTGAAACAATCCGAGAATATCCGTCACACAATTCGGAGGAACGTCAAGATCATCGACTTTTCCCAACTCTAGAAGATGTATTTCAACAGCTTCCTCTTGGTCTGGCTGTCAATGTTGAGATCAAGTGGCCACAGCTTTTAGTCGATGGATCATTGGAAGCTGATCAAATGCCTGATAAGAATCTTTTTGTAGACCTTTTGCTTTTGACAGCTTTACGTAATGGCTGCGGAAGAATGATTGCATTCTCATGTTTCGACGCTGATATTTGTACCATGGTTAGAATGAAGCAAAATATGTTTCCTGTGATATTTTTGACTCTTGGATCGACAGACAAATGGCCAGCTTATGAGGATCCTCGTTGTAAGGATATCGAAACAGCTGCTACTAATTCTCAGGTTTTTGAACTTGCTGGAGTTGCAGCTCACGCTGAGGATATACTCAAAGATCCTTCGGTAGTTCGTTTGGCTACTGATCTTGGTCAGAAGGTGTTCCTTTGGGGAGATGATATAAATTCAATTGAAAGAGTGAAGCTATTCGAATCATTTGGAGTAACTGGAAATATATTTGATAGAGCTGATTTAATCATTCCAAAGGAGAGAGAAAATTTAGTCTTTCGTAATGCAGAGACAATTGAGTATTTTAGGGGACAGTGTTCCCCATAAAAATGGATCGATGTATCTTTAGTACGAAAACTGATAAAAAGATACTTCAAACTGACCTAAATTACAAAAAAAAGGCAGTTGTTGACAAACAAAATGTTAAGCCCCAGGATAACGAGCGTACTTTTGGTTAGGATTTATTGACAATGGAAACCAAAGGTTATATGACATTATGCTAAAATGTGAAAAATAAAAATAAAGTGGAGATAAAAGTTGTGGTGGAAGTGAATATAAATGATGAATATTAAAAATGATGATTAAAAATGAGGCTATATCAAGGCTAGAAAAATTAAATTTACTTCCCACCATGAGCCACTATTAAGATACAATCAGAAAAAACTAATTGGCTATAAAGTGAGAGTTTATACCTTTGTAATTCGACAGAGACCTTGCAAATGGTCGTGATGTTGAATTGAATTTTACATATTTATAATTTTTTTTTTGTTTGATTTTACAAAACAAAAAATTCAAAAATAAAAGAATTAACAGAAATTTAAAATGAAACAAAATTAGATAAGATTAAATTTTTGAGTTAATATTTTTTTGGTTTAAATATGTAATTTAAAATTATTTTTTCTTCAATGCAATTTTATAATTAGAATTAAGATAAAATTAAATAAAAGTTTTTAAACTTATGTTGTTTTTTTTATCTATTATTTTGATTTGGCTTAATGAACAGAAACAAGTAAGATCATATTAATGTACGAGTAGAAAAATGATTTCCTAGTTTTTGAAGAAATAATCCAGGATATCAAATTAATAATACCCTAATGAAAACTGGGTAAAAAAATTTCAGAAACTAAGATAAGAATCTTAGTAGTCCATAAAAACATTAAGAGATGATAGTCTGTATCGTTTTTGGAACACTAGGTATATCAATGATAGTAAGTTTATGAATGTTGGTGCTTTTTTTAGATGAAGTAAAAATATGGGACTAGAAAATTAAATGGCACGACTGAGTTGCATTTATTTGCTCTTATGCTAAAAGTTGATTAAATTATTAAAATTTATTAAAAATTTATGTTTTTTTTAAAGAATTAAAATAAAATATAATTTGGTTTAAAGTTACAAAAACATTTTTATAAATGGTTTTGATATGCAAACGTGGTATGCCTTTTAATTTCTGGTATAACAGAGAAAAAAAAATTGAAAATCTTCAGAGATTTAAAAAAAAAAATCATTTTTAAAAAAATCTTTTAAAAAAAATCTTTTTTATTTAAAAAATGCTTCGATAATATCGATACCTTTTCACCCATAAAATAAGTGGTAAATAAAACTACAAATTTTGAAGATACTGAACAAAAAAATAGTGTCTTAACAAAAACGTCTAAACGATTTACGGAAACTTTTGTAATTAAAGATTCTATCTTGTTCTTACATACTGCAAATTTATTTGTGTTTCAATTAAATTGATTTCGTAGTTTAAAAGTAGTCTATTTTTTTTTTCAAATTCACTAAGATACCGGCCAGTTAAAAAGGACGACATTGTGTGAGAAATACAATTGTATATGTATGCATTCAAAACATATTTTGTAAAATTAACGAAATACTTAAGATTTCTAACTATTGTGGGCATTTATTAGTAAACTTACAAAACGCAAATTACTCTTTCACCTTAAAAAAAACTAAACAGATATATTGAGTAGAGTTTATGCAAAATAAAATGCACGACTGAGGTCGCACGTACTTGCTCTTGCAGTTCAAAGCACTTTTATGTAAGTCTACTTGTAGATTTTAAAAGCTGGCTCTTAATTAAAAAAAAAAATTGATATTGAGGAAGAGCCGACATTTAGGGCATGAACAAATTTTTTTTTAGTTGTTTGACTTTTTTGAGAAAAAACAAAACTGCAGTTATATTTCCACTGCTTTAAATATTACGTTTACAAAGTTTAATCAAAATCGTTAGAGCCGTTTTCGAGAAATTCGCAATATCGTATTTTTTTGTATGGGAGGTATACGTTCTAAACGAGATATAAAAAAACAAAAAAAAAAAACAACTTTCAAAATTCCATAAAAATCATCTGTATCAAATTTGAAGAAAATCCGTCCACCCGTTTAGGCTGTGGAAATGTGTACAGATGGACGCACAACCGCACAGACGCACACACGTACAGACGCACGGACGGAATTGCGAAACCCACTTTTTTGGAATTCTCCATCATCGTAATGTTGGTTTTGATTAAAACCTCAATTTTTTTTCGACACGAAACCAATACTTGCCCTATAGAGCAAGTTAAAAGAAGAGTTTGAAATTCTTCCTCGTATTTTTTTCCAAATTGTATGCAATTCTGAATTTCTTGATCGTCATCGTTTATTAATTTTATAAGCTTTCATATTTTAAACGAATAATCAATGCATAAATATATTTTTTTAGTAAATTTACGAAATATTTTTTAAGTGTAAGTGTCTACTTTTTTACTACAGAGAAACCTTGCCGATGTTTTCCCGAAGTTATATAGTAGCTTCATTGTACATCTTTCCGTAAAAAGCCAGTACCTGAAAAAATGGCTTAAAAGATATAATTTTTATTTCAGAGCATTTAAGTTTATTATAGGTAATGATATTCCTTTCTTTTTCTTTTTTATTATTTGAGGGATTTTCTTTCTGTTTTCAAAACATTACTGACAATGGATATTTTTTTTAAAATAGTGGTGATATTATTTTTTCTATTAACCTTGATATAATTGTATTGTTATTTTCACCCAAACTATGTGAAGTAAAATCTTATTGCCGATCAAATTTTCTCAGTAAATCATACATTTTACTTCGAAAAAACACAAAGCGTTTTTAAATTAGTACATATTAAGAGTTTTTTATTTAATTTTTTTCAATAATTTGGAATGAGAAATTTATATGATAAATTGATAATAAAACATCAAAAAAAATTTCAAAACAGTGATATTTAAATATCAATAAAGATATTGTTTTGATATTTTAATTATCATATAACATTTTATAGAGCATTTTTTGCTGATATTTAAAAAATGTTAAATTTGATATTTAACCTTCTGTATACACACCTCTTTTTTGCGACGTGATAGGCACACGGGTGCGAATTTTGTTTATACTTTTTCATGTCGCTAGAACTTTTTTCTGTCACAATATTTTATAGAGAATCAAGTATGAAATTGATGTAGAATATTCCGAGGAATTCGAATATTGTATTCACAATTCCGAAAAAAAATATTTTAACCCTTATAAAGAGACTTTTGTGTGACCACTTTTTTGAAAAATCGTATTTTTTTTTGTCCTGTCAAATTCGCAACCGTGTGCCGACAGAGGGTTAAAAAATGTTAAATTGATATTGGTTTTTTTTCGGTGTATTACTAAGAAATAATCTTTAATAAAATTAATTTTTTTTTGTTTTTGTTTTATTATCTGAAAGCTAGACCAACTTAAAAATAAAATGAAACAGCTGCGGATGGGCAAATGCGGATACGTGTTTTTTTTGGGAAATCGAATTTGGCTGAAGATAGCGATGCCAAAAACACGCCTAATTTGTACATGTCTCATTTATTAGACATTTATTATATAGACACAAGAAGAATTAAGGAACATTTCACAGCAAAAGTAGGTACCTATAGTTTAAACATGAATCAAATTGAAATTTCTAATCAAAAAATCAACCGAAATCATGTAATGGTATAGGTAGTTGTCAGATTTTTGAGTTTACTAGAAACCTAGTTTCCAAAATATAGCCAAGTTTGGCAAAAGTGAAAGCTATATTTTTTATAACTGCACTCGTAAAAAAAATCCCAACAATCCACGAAACTTTCCTCATTATAGGTTAAAAGGTATTTGCCATAAATTCACGAAATTACACTACAATTATTTAAAATTCCAAATCAATGGTTCCAAAAATGAAAATCACATATTCAACCTTCTCTTAACTTTATTCATATTTCCATTATTAAAATGTATCTCCAACAAATTCAAAAAATTTATTTTTCCATTGCTTCCCACTCATGTGTTACAAAATTGCAATATTTGTGAAATAAAATTCATCGTTGTGTGAATATCCCACATATTTGAAAATATTTGAAAGGAGTAAAATCTAAACAAAAAGTGTATATAAATTCCAATTAGTTTTGTAACTGGCCATTATATTTGTAGTTTCTAAATATTTTCCAATCAAAAAGCTATACTCGTATGAGCTCTAAATAACTTTTCGGAGTTTATATCGAAATTTGTCTGCATTCTATTTTTTGTTCGATGAATGAAGAAATAAAAAAGTTTTTTTTAAATTTTTCAAAAACAACTAGTAGAAAATCTCGGAAGTTCGAAAGTGAAAAAAAATTTTTTAAAAAAGTATGGGTTAGTTCATACGACCCATTCGTGCATTTTACATTGCAACAAATTAATCAAATAGAGCTTAACTTTTTGAGGGGTTGAGGAGGTCCCAGATTATTATTATTATATTATTTTCGGCACTTTCATCTTTTTAAACTCACTTTTTCACAATTTGCCAACAAAGAACCAACCCAATTATAAAATTCCTAAAAGTGAATGTGTCGACAAATTTGTCGAAAATTCAATTTTCCTTTTATTTTCACTTTTGCAATACAAATTTGAAACATATCAACCGGAAGGTCATTTTTTTATTATTTCTGTGTTTTTTAATCCCCATCGAAACTTAATCGGATTTTGTGGAGAGAAAAAAGGGAGCATCATGGCGTATAAATCAAATTTACTTGCCCCAATGGAAACGGATGAATGGGTACAACGATATGGGAGTTTTTGCTTCGAAACAAAAACCCCATCTGAATTTATACCTCATTCTGCTAACACACATGAATACCATAGAACTGTGTGTCATTGAAAATGCCCAATACCTACACCTGCTGCCCTCTTTTGGAAATAAAATACAAAAAAAAAACGAATTTGAACAAAAATGAAACTATAAACATGAGAATTCAAATTTTCACATATACAGAGTAAAAAGGATACACTTCCCATTCGGGGAAAAACGGGGAGGGAATTGCACGGATGAAAAACGGGAAGAACGAACGTGTGTGTGCTACCGCATAATAATTTTCTACAGTGTCTGCAATTTTACACTTGAGTTGATCTATAGCTTTGGTAAGCATCCTTTTTGCAGAAGGAGAGAGACCGTGAGAAACACTTTTTTGTTTGTGAAAATACAGTATGTTGGATAAAAAAGGATACGTTTTTGATAAATCATAACTTCCATGTTTTACTGATCCAAATTTGGTTTAGGTTCTAAGCAATTAACGGTGAAAAAATATCGCAAGTGATAACTTTATTTCTGGTATATTTAATCATATAATATAGTTAAAAATACCAGAAATTAGTTAAATTTACCAGAAATTAGTTAAATATACCAGAAATATAGTTAAATATACCAGATGTAAAGTTGTCAATGTGTTATTATCTCTCTGCGCAACGGGACTTATGAGCCTTGTTGTTTGATATGGCTATTCAAAGTTAGAGCACACTTTTAGGCACACTTTTGGTGGGTTTTAATGAGATTGTTGCTAGGACTTTGGAACTTTTAAGGATGTCATTTTTTTTTTTTTTTTTTAAATATTATTTTTGTGAAACACACTATTCCACCATCGTCTTTTGCGTATTATAGCTTTGAAAGTTGATTTATGCAAACAACCTGTAAGAGACGAGTTGTATGCATGTGCATACGTGTGAATTCCGTTTTCGTTGAACGCCATTGGGAGGGCGGATTAACATCCTAAAATGCAACCAACACGTACCTGGTTTCTATAAATACACAAAAGCACATACAGACACGGACAAGGATATGGAGACATGGTAGTGCATGCGACTATGACAGCAACGACATTTAGTGTAAGCGTTAGAGTTTACTTATGCTTTAAGCTATAAGCTGCTTTGTTGATGTAGTTCTTAGCTGGAAACTATTTCCAGTAGTATACAAGGTACCTTATATTCTAAAACAACGTTTTCTCTATCTCTCTTAAAAGCGTTTTGGTCTACTGGTCCTCACGTTGGATAAACATTTTACTTTACAAAAAACTTTCCAAATCACATTTTGATTGTCTGTATATGTTGTTTGATTTGATAAGTTTGCAGCACGCATACAAGAGAAAATTTCACATGAAGTGGAAGACCATCAGATAACAGTTGGAGGATTCACGTATTCATTAAATTTAGGGTCATGAGCATTTGGTTATAGTCCATAAGGTTTGATGTTGAAATTGGTGTCAAATAAAAGATAAATTGAAACTGAAAAAAAAAAAAAAAATAGGGTTGCCACTTTTGGGAATGGGATCTTCTATGTGGCAACCCTATTTTAGAGACAAAATTATCACATAACTAATTAAGTTATCTTTGTAGTTTAATCAAATAGTACAATTTGAAAGATGCCAAACAAAAGTCTAAATATTGAAAAAAAAAAAATGTGGCAACCCTATATGCACCAACAAAACACTTAAAATTTTATTTTTTACACAAACGTATAAGTTTTTATACGCTTAAAGCCAAAAATAACTTAAGCTGACACTATCTCCTATCTAAAAAAATTCGGGTGCCATCTCTAAAATAAGAACAAGTATTCGGCAACCCTACTCTAATATTAAAAAACATTAAAAACACTTATTGTTCAGCCAAAATGTACAATACTTGATAAATAGACATCAAATTTTAGGTGAGACCTGCTTCTTTCTTAAAATATGTCGCGTGTCATCTCTTAAATATTAGAAAGTACATGGCAACCCTACTCAAAAGCTAAAAAAACGCTAAATTACTTATTTGACATTCGAAATGTATGATATTTAATAGAGTTACATGTTAAATGTTAAAATAGATATCAAATTTTAATTGAGAACCTCTTTTATCTAAAATTCTACACAGAGAAAAATATAATTGAAGTCTCCAGTTCGATTCCCAGCCTCGCCGTTTTTTTTTTTCAAAACCCTATAAGTGCAGATTTTAAAACAATTAAAAGGAAAGCCAGATTGTTTTAATAAGGTTTCCTTCTTGGATGAAAACCCTAGAGAAATCTTATTGTTTTTGTTCTATTTTATGTGGTCTATTTTTCTGTGTGTAGTTGCCACCTCTTAACTTAGTGGAAGTACTCGGAAACCCTACTCATGCTTAAACACACCAAAAATATTTATTTTTCAGCCGAAATTTAATAGAGTTTAAACCTTAAATAGACATCAGATTTCGGGCAAGTTTTTCTTAAAAACATCGAGTACTAACTCTTAAATTTGAGAAAGTAAAATAAGAACAAGTATTCGGCAACCCTACTCAAATGATAAAAACATTTATTTTTCAGCCAATATAAATGATCATTGATAGAGTTGAGCACTTAAACATTCATAAGATTTTGAGTGAGACCCTCTTCTTTCCTTAAAAAAAAATGGCGAGTGCTAACTCTAAAATTTGAGCAAGAACTCGACAGCACTACTTAAATGCTAAAAACATTTTAAACACTTATTTTTCAGCCAAAATGTGAATATTGATAGATTTTATGGCTGAATAGAGACTATCTTCTGTCTTAAAAATTTTTATTAGTGTCAACTCTTTATAAGCAAGAATTCGGGCAACCCTAGTAAAATGCTAAAACACGTATTTTTCGGCCAAAATGTTTGGTATTTCAAAGAGTTGAAAGCTTAGACATAAATCAAATTTTAGAAGTATCCCTTTTTTATCTAAAATATGTCGATTGTCATCTCTAAAATACCAGATAGCACCTACTTGGCCGCTCTATAAAAAAAAAGAGGTTGTCTGTAAAGCCGGTTTACGGACGATGATTTTACGTGATAACGTCGTCAGAAAAACAGGTTGTGTGCTTTTGTTTAAAATGAGTCAATTGAAGCGTTTACTTTTTTCAAACAATCATAAATAATTTACAAGAAAAAGCTAAAAAAAAAATACCTTTTTTATTTTCTCACAATATTAATTTTTTTATTTAAAAAGTTTACAAAAAAAATTATGCAATTTAAAAACCAAGTATTTCTTCTTAAGCATTTTAAAATTTTTACAATGCGCAAAAAGTATAAAAATAATTTATTGAAAACAATCATTTTCATCAAAAAAAAGCAAACAAAAACATGAATTTTTATCTTCTCGTGTTATTAATTCCATTTTTTTTCCCTAACAACCTATAAGCAACCTATGCTTAGCTCAATATATATATATCGATCAGGTCTATGAGACATCTACAAAAAGAACTAGAATTTTTTGAACTCGATCAAATTTCATTAAAAAAAGCAAAAAAAAACATTTATTTTTATGTTCCCAAGCTATGGAATCAATTTTTTTGTTTGACAACCTATAAAATTTATTTTATTTATTTATACCATGTGAAAGCTTATTATTTCACCTTTTATATGACGTATCAATATCATTTCAAAGATGCCTACAAGAGAAGCAAGAATTTTTTAAAGTCAACCATGTGGAATTTCCAGACTGAGATTACGGTACTTCCCACACTGGTGGCTGTTCGGGGGCAACAGATCTCCACTGGTGTTTTGAGGTTTTTCGCAAGTTTCTTGATTTAACATTGTGTAGCTTGTAGTTAGTCTACCGTTATGTGCGATATACTAAATGAAAGGTAATTGTATCAGGATGTTCATTAAAGTTTAATAAAATTTCTATCTGCTCTTGGTCAAAAGTTATAACCTGTTGAATTCTAAAATTTTATTTTACCGTTATCTCAAAATTTTGTTTACGAAAATGATTGAAACTTCGCACACATGGTCCATCGTTACTCCATATACTTTATTCCTGTATCTATTAAAGAAAAAAAGATAAAAATAAAAAAGAATGAAAATCCGTTAAAAACGGTCAAAAAACGTGTTTTTAAAAAACTTGTTTCTTCCGTTATTCAGTCGCTAAACGATTCCAAGTTTTTGTACGTGTATGCATAAGGCCAAAACCTACATGTCCTATAAGTTTGAACGCTCCAAAAAAGCTAAAAATCAAATATTAAACAAAAATACCCCTAAAAAACAAGGTGCTTTTCAAAAATTCATATTTCAAAACGCAAAGTGTTGGAAAAAAATTCGTATCAGACCCCTGATTTTTTTTCCCTCATCTTTCACCTAGCATCTTTAGAATTGTCAAAAAAATGTACTTTACCCAAAATCATCATTTTGTCATAGCCCCGACACGTGTACAACGTTCAAACAAAACGTTATAGCTTAGTTTTAAAATTTTTTAGAATTTTTTCTTAAATGCAGTTATTCTTAAATTAATCTCATCCATCTATAGCAAAAAAAAAAAATCAATTCTCTACAACTTCACGTTTATATTTTAGCCCAAATTTCATCTTTCCGTTTTACCCCTATTTACCCTATTAAATGACGGAATTTTTAAAAATCCTTCATTTGGATTAAGCTTTAGGTTATTGTCTTTCAAATAAGCTATAGAAGATTTTTGTATCTCTAATGATTATTTTTAAAAATGTTGATATATGACCAAACTGCAAAGATATGACAAATTTTGTAAGTCATTTGCAAACTTTTCCTTTAAAATTGCAAGATAGAAGTTTTCATAAGTGGCAAACCTTTTTTTTTTATAAATGTATGTAATTTTCAACAAGGTAATCTTTTATTTGAAACTTATTTTGAACTTATAAGCTAAGTACCTCGAAGTATTGAAAAAAATCCTAAAGCTACTTTCTAACCCCTATTTTATACTAAACATTTTATTGCAACCCTTTTGGTTAAATTTCTATATGATTTTCTGTTATAAAATTATTAAATTTTTGTTAAAATTCTCTCCATCACCATCACCGTTTTCCTGCCTTCAAGCGCTCAAGTTGAAGAAAGAACATAACCATTACAGAAATCTCTTTCAGTATTAAGATAAAACTCAATGACCAAAAACACAAACTTTAATAGCTTCTTTAGTACATTTCCCCAACACTATCAGTTCAATTCTATCGATTTCAATGAGCCTTGTTTTCGTTGAAAGTTCCCTATATCTACCATCAGCAACCATTTCTAACTACAAACAAAAATGTATCTCTCTCTCACTTTTCGTCTGTTTACTTTTTTTTTTCTGTTGTATACCACAAAGGTCAGGAATTTGTGTATATTTATATTCCAACACCTCTCATCATTCTACTAAATCTTATCACTTCTTTTTCGTTTCAACAAAGAGCTTTTCTTTTGATAAAACTAAATGAAGCTACCTCAAAACCCTGTTGTCTGCCGATGGCGGTGGAGTTAAAAAACCTAATTCAATTTGTTTTCCTAAGTCATTTTAGCAGTGAAGAACGGAAAAAAAGAAAATCACCATACCATAACCGGAAATGGTACCCCAGTTTCCCTTAAATAAATTTGCAACAAAACCATGTCGGATAAGACAGCAACGAGCGGAAGAAAACGACAATACAAACAATGACAACGCAACGCACAACGGATAAATCCAAGGCAATATCAATTCTACACTCGACTTCATACATCGTTGCCCCCTCGCAAACTTCACAAAGCCAAACAAACAAAAAAAAAACCCCATTCTTTTTTACTTCCGCTTTATTTTGAAGTAAATTTTGAGAAAACTTTCAAGTACAAGACGATAATATTTCAAGATAACACCACCACGCACCGCCACCGTCACTATCAAGCGTTTCAATGAAGCTTCTCTTCCCTCTCCTTGACTTTTAATCCACTTTGCAAAACAAAATATATAAAAGAACATTGACAAAATAATAATCCTAAAAAAATGTGTGTGTCCTTTAAAGACCACACAAAAAAAAAAACTGCCAAATATTTCGTCCTTTGAGGATTCCTCCAGGATCAGAAAAAAAACAAAAAAAAAAAACAACAACAACAAATAACAATAAAAAAGGTAACTTGGTATTTTGGAATTTCTCACATACTGATTTAATCGAAATGAGGCAACACTCTTTTGGTTGGGGTTTGCTCTTGAAGAGAGAGGAGGTATAAATGGGGGTCGTCCCTTTATTATGGGAGTGTGTTGACAAGGACATTGTTGTCCTTAACAGAGTTACTGGCAGAGGAGTTTTTTTTTGTGTGTGTACTTTTGCTCTTTTAGTTTACGACCGAATAACTGCCATCAATGGCAATTGCCTTTGTTAGGTTATGGCGCACGTTTCGATGCGTATCCTTTTTTTTTATACTTTCTTTAGAAGAGCAATCAGCGTGAAGGTATATATTTTTTTCCTCACAGTTCTTCGTGTTGAGATGAATATTGTGTGTGTGCTATCACATTTCTAAAAAGAAAGAGTGATAGGGTTTAGCTTCTTTTCTTCAAACTAGATACTTCATGAATGGAATAACCCAAAGACGAATAAAGCAGACAATAAATCTATACGAAAATAAAAGGTTTTATGAGTGTGAAAGAATCTTCTGATTTACGGGGATGTCTGTGATTGCTCTGGGGGATTGATACTTGGGGAAAGCAAACAAATCGTGGTGGATCTTTAGTGTATGGAAAAATGTTTATGGATCATTGCAGTAAGAGTGATGATGTTTTTTTGAATGTTGTTCGTGTTTGTCTTGGAAGTATGTGTGATTCCATTGATGATTATTGTAGAGATAAATTTAGATGGAATTGTTTGATACAGATATAATTAAATATTTCTACACAAGAATACAAAAAAGAGTGTGTGTATACATGTACACGCGACTGAAGTTATATTTCTCATTTAGTATATTAAATAAATATCATTTGATATTTTTATTATTTTTGTTTTATATTATTATTAAAATAATCAAAAAGCGTATTTTTTTTTTTAACAATCTCAGCTTATGGTATTCTTAGGAAATTTTTTAATGCTATCTCCGGGGCTAAATTTTTGAGAAATAAAAATTAAATTTTATCTACGATTGCTGGTCTTTATATCAATACAAGTTTAGTTTTAGTCTATGTTGTTTCTTTTCCTTTTATTTTTGCAACTTGCCACATGCAACTTGCCACATGCAACTTGCCTCACGCAACTTGACATATAGGTACAACTTGCCACATTTTGCAAACTGAATGCCACATGCCTCGTGCAACTTGCCTCGTGCAACTTGCCACATGCAACTGGCCACATGCAACATGCCACATGCCACATGCAACTTGCCACATGCAACTTGCCACATGCAACTTGTCACATGCAACTTGCCACATGCAACTTGCCTCACGCAACTTGACACATACAACTTGCTACATTTTGCAATGCCACTGCAACTTGCGACATTACACATGTTTTTAAATATTGGTTGTAATTCTTATTTTATTCGATATCTAAATCTTTAAGATCAAAAGAAAATTTTCAAATACAGCCAATTTAATAAATTTTATCTAAATGGTTCACTGTGGCGTATGCGTAATTTTTGTTTTAAGTATAAAATTTTAATGTCTAAATACAAATCTTTTTTCGTTAATTCACCGATCAAACCAATGGACACGTTCAGGAAACATTAGGGACTAGATATTTAGGCAACGTCATTTTCTGAACGGAAATTTGAGTAAATTGACTAAATTAGTTTGAATATGATGCTATTGTCAAATTTCGAAATTTACTTAAGTATTTTACCGATCGCATGGGGAAGACACCAAATTTTACTTAACTTTAATAAATAAATATTATTAATTATAACCGATAATACACTTTTTACTCATTTTTCACACAAATAAATTTAATTTTGTTAAATTAATTCTTTAATGTCGTTTTCGATTGGTTTCACTCAAAAATTCACTCATTCTGAAATCGAATGGAACAGGTCAAATCGCTTCCACTCAGTTCTGTTTTTTTGTGTTTGTGTGAAATTTCAAATGTCAAATATCTGATTTTTCTTTCAAAAATCCTCAAAATTCGAAATATATTATTTGTTTTCTTGCAAACGAAAGACATGGCATTAGACTTAAAAAATTATAAGCTAATGATCGAAGAAAATGGTAATGTGCAACAGTTTGGTGGGGAAGTTGTTCTGCAAAACATTTTAAGTGAGTATATAATGCATTTATTAATTTGAAAAGAAAATCAGTTAACAAAATCTTTTTTCAGCTCATGAACTTTTTTCGGCACCTTTTGAAGAGGTCACGGGTTTTTACAACCTTCAGAAAAATACGCAAGAAAGTAACGAAGAAGCAGGAGAAGTTCGGAACGGAAACATTTCAGGTAAAATAATATGCTAATAGTACCCAATAACCATACTAATATAACGTCTTTTATACAGAAGTTTTCAAGTGGTCCGATTCACAAACTGAACTCTTATTAGAGTTATACGAAGAAAATAGTAATTTGGTTGGACCAATGAAAAAACACCGAAACAAAAAATATATGTGGTCGTACATAGCAGAGGAATTATTGAAAAGTGGAGTGAGGGTATCGGCAGATCAAGTTGAAGGTAGGTTCAAAGCGGTGCTAAAAAAAACGAAGCTCGTTTTTAAAAATAATCAAACGACGGGGGCGGTGCGGAAAGATATTCCCTTTCCAAATATAATGCAGAAAATTATAGGGAATGATGATTCCATATACCCAGAAGTGTTCATCGGCCCCAATCGAATGGTGAAGAAAAACTATTCGTGCATGGGCCTACCTTCAACTTCAAGACAAGCTTCGCCCCCACTCCCACTACAAAACTCACCATGTGATGTATCCGAGAATCGCTCTATAAATGTCGAGATTCAAAATGAAGATGAAATTCCGTAACTTCTTCCGACCGAAGATCCTCCAGCAAAAAAGAAAAAAAAAATGTTTTAATGAAAGAATGGTTCTGATGCTTCTTCAGGATATAGAACGTCGTTCCCTACGCAAGGAAGAGAATAAAGCAAAACGGCACAGTGAGCGTATGGAACTGTTGTCAAAACACTTCCAATGTTCGAAATAATTGTTTCTTGTTATGTTGTTATGTTTATCGTTATTTTTTAGGTTTGTTTCTTTATTCGTAAGTGTTGTTTCTTGAACTAGTTTTAGTCTTTGTTTACTTCTATTTATTTTAAATAATGTGTAAGCTGTTTTGTTGTTTTTGGTAATTAAGTATTTTTTATTAATAAATGAATAAAAACATAATTAAAAACTATCTGCAACTTGGTTTCTTTTATTCTCTCCCACTCGCTGCAAGCTGCAATCACTTTGCTGGGTAACAATTTCAGTATCATCACTTGAATCCACTGGAGTGTCTAGACTTTGAACACTCCATTCGTCTCCCTTGCTTGCTGCAAGAATAAATTTACACATTCTTTCAACTGTGTGAAAGTCCAGCCGCATAAGTTGCCGGAACAATGTTTTGATAAAGGCAAAAGAATTTTCAATTGTTACTCTTGTTTGGCTTAACTTTTTATTGTATTTTCTTCGTCTTTCCGTCATGTTTCCGGTATCTTTGACTGGTGTCAAAAGATATTCCCTTAAAGGATAAGCCGCGTCTCCCAAAATATGATACTCGGATCCGCAAAGTTGTGGCAATTCCTTGCTTATGAATGAAAGTTGAAAAATTCGTGCATCATGAATTTTGCTAGGGGCACCAACAAAGACATCGGTATAGCGAGTATCTGCATCACAAATACCTTGGAAGGTAAGGGATAACAGATCGTGCCTGTTAACATACGTTGACCTGATTTTGTTTGCAGGTTTTCGTATGTATATATAACACCCATCCACGCATCCAAGTACCTTTGGAAAACCTGCAATCTTAAGAGGTGAAATTTAAATGCATTATCTTGATTAATAAGGTAAATATTATATATCTTATCTACCTTTTCAAATTTAGAAGCAACTTGAAGCTTTTCTTGTTCGGTTTTTGGGAATTTTATGTAGTTGGGTGAACACTTGAAAAAAAATTCCAGCACATTAGATATTATCCTATAAACGCTGGAAATCGCAACACCAAATAAATTGGCCACTTCCCTGTATGAATTTTTATTTCCAGCAAACCAGAGGAAAATATACATTTGTGTTTTGGCAGATATTTCTTTTTTGCCTCCGCCACTCTCTTTCCTTTTAAAAAAAGCAGACTCCTCATACCGGACAACTATACTTTCAGCTGTAGCTCTTCGGAGTCGAAATTGTTCACGGAACTGCAAAGTAATGATGCAAATAAATAGATTTTAAAATAAAATTTTAAGTTCGTAATTACCTCTTCGTCGGAGTAAAGCTCCACAACATCAAGAAAGTTGCGAACTCTTTTTTTATTGTTGGCCGTTCTCAGAAGAAATTGGGTTATGAACTCATCATCTGATGAAGACGACGATGAAGAAGATGATGATAATAAATCATTCCATTGCATAAATGTATCTATTTTTATTTTTTAATTAATTTCAATGTCAGATAACAATAATTTGTTGAATTAAAAACAAAAACAAAACTGATTGAGTATTATTTTTGACTTTTTATTATTCATGTATTAGTGCTTCTTGAGTGGATTCTGATTTGAAATCAAGAAGAGAATTTCTCTTCTAAGAAGCGTTCTGTCTGTCAGTTTCGTGCGAATAAAACGCTTTTAGAAGGCTTCGGAATGATTCCGGACGCTTCCGGAGAGCCAATCGAAAACGCCATAATTAAAAACAATCTGCTGTCATGTTGACAAAAAAAATTTTCATAAATTTTTAGGGAGAATTTTCTTGCCTAACTTTCCAGTAAGCTTTACAATAAAATTACCTAAATTGGAAAGATTTTTTTTGACAGCTAACCAATCAGAGACCGAGAAATTACCTAAATATTTAGTGCCTAACGTTTCTGAACCTGCCCAATTAACATGAATTTTATGACAATTTTCTGAGCTTTTTGACATAAAGAGAACTCGGAACCTCATGTTACACTTGTCTTTATATTTTTGGAAAAATTAGGTAAATCATTGGATTGTGTTCAAACACTGAATCACTTAAAACCATTAAAACATTTCAAGGTTTTCTTTGACAACTTTACGTCAATTTGTACAAAAATACACTTTTTAATAGATAATTTTTAGTAGATAATTGTTTTTTTTTTTTTTTTTTTGAAAAATACTATATTTAGCAGCCAAGCGGTCGTTTGGTTTCAAAAAATCGACTTGTTGATTAATAAAATTAAGAAGAGATATAATTTTTTAAGTCACATAGCGTGAATGTAAAGGACAAAATATTTTTTAACTTTCTCTTTAGGACAAGTATTGGTTTCATGTCAAAAACAGATTTCGATGTTTTAATCACAGTGCTTGAAACTTACAACAGTGGTTTCCAAGACCCTTTGTTTTTTTTTTTAAATATCCTATTTAAAGTATACCGCTTATATAAAAGTTAATAGGTGAATTTTTATCGAGAACGGATCTAATTATTTCCATTAAATTTGGAGTTTTTAGTTTTTCTCAAAATATTCCGGAAACGGAAATTTTGTGTGGCCATGTTTTGGAAAAAAAAAATAACAGCTTTTAGTTAATCTCGCATATTTTGTCAAAGGCTAAACAATTTTTTTTTCAACTTATGTATTTTATAAATAAACAGATATTTCTTGCCATTTTCCAAAATTCATTGTTCAAGTTTTCTAAAAAGGTTTTTCAAGAAAATTAAAAAAACCAATAATTTTTCGAACTTGATTTTTTAAAAATTTTTAATTGATGACTTGACCAAAAGCATGACTTTCAACGGTTATCTTAGATATAGGTTTTTTGAACTACATCAGGAGCAAGTTTGAGCGACTCATTCGTGTATTTTATTTTAATTTCCTTCACGTTTTGCTATTTTTCCATTTAATATAATTCACATTTAGTTTCAGTAACTTTAAGTTACGTTGTTTCGTAAAATATGAAAATAATTTAGAACTAATTTTTGAGCACAAAAGTGCAAAGTTTTCAACAAAATTTAGCTTTAGTTATAACACTTATGTAAAGGCTTGGCCACACCGGAGGGTATGCGGTAGAGGTACGGGTAGCGGTAACGATATTTGTATGAAAAAAATTCCACATCTGAACGTTGATATGTCAGTTTGGAATTTTTTTCATACAAGTACCGTTACCTCTACCCGTACCGCTACCGCATACCCTCCGGTATGGCCAAGCCTTAACTCATTTTGATTTTAATATGAGAAAGAAATATCTAAAATATGAAAAAAAAAAATAAATTTTTAATTTAATTTACTTTAAAATTGATGTGTTCAATAAATCCTAAATTTGAACTAAATTGGACAGTAGTCTTTGAAGCTAAATACTTGACACAGCTTATGTTGCAAGATGTAGTAATCAAAAATATTAATGACTCGTTTTCTCGAGAATGTAATTGTTTGGCATTTAGCTGGGTTAAGTGAAAGGCCATTTTTACCACACCAAACATTAAAACTGTTAATATCGCTTTGTAGAATTATACGGTCATTGTCAGACTTAATTTCTTTAAAAATCTTCATATAATCAGCAAATATTAGAATATCACTTGAAGTTATGCACGAGATTACGTCATTTATAGCTAAAATGAATAAAAATGGGCCTAGGTGACTTCCCTGAGGGACTCCAGAGTTGGCTATGAAAAGACCTGAAAGACAGTTTCTAAATTTGACCTGATAGGATCTTTGGTTAAGATAAGATTCAACCCAGGCAATAAAAATACGTGGAAAACCAAAAGCTTTTAATTTGAAGATTATTATTTTATAACTAAGTTGATCAAATGAATTTTAAAAGTCAGTGTAAACGCAGTCAACTTCATTACCCTTTTCTAATGCATTAGAACATTTATTTAAGAAGCTAAGAAGATTAGTTGTAGTAGATCTTTTTCTTACAAAGCCATGTTGCTTTTCACTTATCAGATTTTTACTATAAAATGCTAGACTATCACAAACAACTTGCTCAAAAACCTTTGGAATGCAAGATAGTTTCGAAATAGGCCTATAATTCTTTATATCTGTCTTATCACCCTTCTTGAAAACAGGAGTGAAGTGACTTTTTCCAGATAGAGGGAAATTTTCCTGACTTGATGGAAAGTTTGAATAAAAATGTTAGAGGCTGAACTAGGGAGTTTCTACAGTTTTTTAATACTATTGGTGGCACACCATCTTGGCCAGCAGAACAATCATCATTTAAGGATGAAAGAAGGTCTAACACAGTACTTTGCAGTACAGGGATGTTCGTACAGCTCGTTTCGGAATATGAATGTAAATTTTTGAAATAGACTTCGTCAACATCAACAGCTTCATTAACAAATGAATTACGAAAGTTACTGGCGAAAGCATTGCAAATGTCAAATGTTTGATGTAATGTAATATCTTCATGAGTGAAATTTGCCGGATATCCATCTGAGTTTTTCTTTGAGTTAACAAGGTTTCAAAATGACTTTGGATCTTTTCTTAGGGAATTTCCTTTCTCAAACATGTAGTCGGAGTAACTACAAATTTTTTGAATGAGTTTCGAATTCTTCAAATAGTTCAACGTAAGAAGCGTGATCAACTGGTGAAAGGGTTCTTAAAAAAAGTTTCCATGCTTTATTTCGTTTATTTCTAAGTATTTTTAGGTCTTTTGTGTACCAAGGGTGACTAAAATTATTACATATTATTATTTGATTTTTCATGGAAAGGGAATTTACAAGGCAGCTGTTAAGGATGTTATAAAAATTTGTAACTTCTTCATCAATATTAGATAATGTAAGTATATTTTCTATCCCTGAACTGTTTTCAGAAAGCAACTCGAAATTTGCTTTTTTTTAAATCAAGAGTGTAAGAGCATCAAAATCGTTACTGTTTTCAGTAATATGATTGCTCCAGTCAAAGAAGATATCCAAAGGTGGATGGTAACCGTCTATATTAGTGATACCAGTTCTAGACTCTAGAACAAGAGTACTAATAGCGTCCGAGGAAAATACCAAATCGAGAATTCGATTTTTATAATTTTTAATACAGCTTATCTGCTGTAAGTCAGTATACAAAATTTTGTCTAATAAAGAAAGCTCATTTTGTGAAGATGTTAGAGAAGCTTCTTGATATGTTTCATCATCGGAAGGGACCCACTCAATGTGAGGTAAATTGAAGTCTCCTAAAAGTAATATGTTGCTATTGGAGCAAGACAGGTCAAGTACGTAATCTAAAGCCATCGAAAGCTCTTTATAAGAGGATGATGTTCTTCTTGGAGGGATATATACATTTAGAATATAAATTGATTTAGTCATTGAAGAAATTTTAACGCAGATTAAGTCAATTGAGAGCTTAAACGGGAATGATATGAAAGAAGAAACAAATTTATTTCGAACTGCTACTAAGACTCTGGTGTATACGTAACTTTTTATTATAATTTATATTTTGAACATGTAAATTCTTTGATTTGTTAATTTTTTCATATAGTAATAGTGCAAAGTGTATAAACGAAGTTTTAATGAAAAAAAAAAAAAAAAAAAACAATAACATCAGACAGGAACTCGTCTACATCCAACACAGAATTTCTTTGAAATATCAAAAAGCCGAATTCGCTTTATTTCCTCCAGTTGTTTTTTTCCTTCTAACATTCATGGGAAATTGTCTTCAAGAGTAACATACGTTTTGAACATTTGAATTCAATTTTACTATCCTTATGAGAAATAGGAATAACTCATCATTTTGTCCTTTTTTGACGAACAAAAAAAAAAAAGAAGAAGAAAAATCAATCACTCTGCGACATCAAACATGACGAGATATCAAGGCATAACGATTGAATATTTAAAATAATAAAGGTGCTCCGTTGGGTTTTACGTATAGGCACGTTATTTCACTAATCTTTCAAAAATGTTTATATTTTTTTACTCAAACTTTTGAAGTTAATTTTTGTTGAAGTTTCTTTTTTGTGAGGAAAGTTGATCGAAATCGGTTGGGTTGATAGCATCTTTTTTTTTTCTAGAAAACTAAGTCGAAACGAAAAAATAAGACAAAAGACGTAATGTGTTAAAAAAGACTTAAAAACCAAAAATATTCCAACTATCTGAACTTTTCTCGGATACAAAACCTTCCCTCGCAACTCCAAAAATGTATGTTAAAAACAGACTAAATTCAATAAAGTCAACCAACATGCTTCTAAGTCGAAGCATTGCTGAAGGATATTTTTTTCCCATATCTATGTATGTTATACTGCTGCTATAGTTAAGGAACTAAGAATGGAAGTTTTCCGTTCAGATGGCGCCAAGTTTCCGCATTCATTTGAGTATATGTAACTTTTCGCAGAACGACTTTTTCCTGTGATATAAAATCCAAAAAGACTACATAGGGCTATCATTTTGTATAAAGGAATGATAGTCTTTTTTTTTTGGGAAATTTATCTGCAGGGCTTAGAATCGAGAGAGGACATAGAAAATACCATATGGCAAAAGGAATGATGTATATTCTGCAAACAAAAATATAACAATTCCAGACGAACATCGTTCATCGTTGTCGTCATCTATTCAATATTATGAATGAATCAATGCATGCGGTTGGGAAGTCTAACAAGTTTGTATAGCCCAAAGGGACAATGTGGATTTTCTACTGACGATGATTGTGTATTTTTTATTGACCAAAGCTGGCAGGAATGAGTGCTGTGGCTTTGACAAATGTTAGAGCAATAAAAAACAAATTATATGTTATTATTGGAAAACAATTTGATCGTGATGATGATTGTTGATTTAGTGTTTACGTATATGATTGATGTATACGTAAGAGTGTTGGGTTCAAGGTTAGTTTTCAATAATAATGATGTTAAAGAAAAAGACTTGGAGAAGGTTTTGACTTCAATCAATGCCTTAAATCCTAAATTACTTTTCTAATCTTAATGCGTGTCATTTTTGAAATGAGTATTAAATTAAATTACTACTGACGAATAAATTACAAAGAACAATCAAATTTACTTTCAAGGATTTCTTAATTAATTCATTAATTAATACGCAAATGATTTATTCAAAACTTTATTTTTTGTTGAGAAATATACTAATAACGATATTTTAATTTATGTTTTAATAAGGATTACTGACAGGCAAGGTTTTGAATATCAAATCCACACAAGTATCTGTTAGTAAATCATCATTATGCCTGATAAACATCTGCAATATTGAGGACTCGTATTAATCACAGAATAAATACATAATTTATTAGTTTTTGATAATATTTAATTAATATTTAATGAATTCATTATATTCAGTTGCATTGTAAACCTTTGAATAAAATAAAAACATATTCTTGAAGGTACTATGATTACGAGCAACAGAAAGCCCTATGACTGGAGTTATAATTATTAAGGGAATGATTTTCCATTAATCATCTCTTAAATCTGTTGAGTATATTTTGAGATTTTGTATAAGAACATTTTTTATTATAAGTTAAGAAAACAAATGTAAAATTAAGATTTTATTCAGTTTTGACAGTTGTTTAAGAATAGTCGTTTTAATAAAAAAAAAACGTCTTTTATGGATCGAAACTTATACTAATATGGTTTTCTCATGGATGCCATAGTCAAAACTGGACCAAAACGAAATTGTACTACACTACCATAACCAGCTATTAACTACGAAAAGAATTATCAAAATCAGTTCACCCAGTCAAAAATATTAGTTAACAAGTAGCAAAGTAACTCTGCTTTACGATACCTTAAAAAAAATATAAAAATCTGTTTGAGAAAACGAGTTAAATATGGCTTAAGTAATGGGTAATTGGGTGGGTATGCCATATTAGACGCATTGTATTTTTTTACGTTTTCAACATACCTAGTTGTAAAAGTTTTCCAAATAATTTTGAGAAATAATATGATGGGCCATATTAACCTCATAGGCCATATTTGTCACACTAACTCTTACATTTTTTTCACCACGTCTATTCCATTTGAACTTTTAGGACATTTTCACGCTTATTATTCAGTTTATCTCGTTGAAGAAGCAATATTTATTCTTGAAACTTGGTAAGTCTTAAAAGCTCATGATAAGTTGATGTTCTAGAAGTTTCACGAAAAATTAGTCCAAAGAAGCTAAATTATTAACAGACAAAGACGGTAACGGAGACGACGAGTACCCGTCTTCTCCATTACCGCTTTATCTGTGAATAACTTGGCTAAGTTTTTTTGTGAAACTCCTATAACATCAACTTTATCATGAGCCCTTAAGACCTACCAAGCTTCAAGAAAAAACATTGCTTCTTCAAAGATATAATCTGGAAACAAGGTCAATATGTCTTCTCCTTTACTTTGGAATGGCCGACCAGTGAAAAACGTTATGTAAAAGCTATTCAGACCTAGGTCGGGTCGAAATATAATGATTCGATCGCTTACGAAACATCTGAAACTTTAAATCTAAATCTAACCTCAAGACTTCCAGTAGTGATAATCATAATATTAAGCTACGTAAAATGTGTAAGTCTTAAAGTGGAAAAAAAAATAGGTGACTTTTGCTTGTTTTTCGATGGCAAATTTTGTTTCGCAGAATGGTCTTCCATGGTTGACAGGTAAAAGCTAAGTAGTTTTTTTTATCCCAGAACAAAATTTGTTCAATATCAAAGTTTATATGGTTATAAAAAAAATTTTTAATTTAATTTTATTATTAATTTTACAAAAAATGCTAAATAGTCTATTTAATAGACCCGAGCTCCAGAGCAAAAATAGAACAAATTCGTTCAAGACTTTTTATTGGCGATTATGATTCCTTGGCATACAAGAATACTCCAGCCAAAAGTGCTACTAAATCCGTTGGTGCATTTCTGAGAAAACGGCAACACTGGTCGGTTTTCAGTTTTTTTGATTTAACTCGAAAACCAAGCCTGACTTTGAAATGGTTCAAAGACACTTTTCATAGCAAATTAAATTTTCTGTCAAGTTAAGATGGTTAATAAATTTTAAAAATTATTTTTGACTAAAATTCTAACCTAAAATCAAAGAAAAAAAAGTTAAAAAATTGACAATTTTATTTTTTCTTACTAAATCAAGGGGCATTTTGTGTATGTAGCCGGGACGTCCAAACTTTGTACTAATGAAATAAAGTAGAGGTAAAATCCTTTGATAATATGCAATTTTAATTTTTTTTTGTCAAGAAACAACTTAAATGTACCTATTCAAAAATTAGCACTTTTTCTAAATTTCTGACTTTTTTAGTTAAAAGCAAGTTTTTAAAACTCGATAAAATCGTATTAATTGGTAACTTTTTGACTTCTAAAGTAAACATACTTCGAAGGATTGATTCAATATAAACTAAATATGGCAAACAAAAAAATTTATTTGCATCCTTATGGCCTTTTGTGCAATTTTGTGTATGTGCATTTTTATAAATACGGGTTAAATGGATGGACGGAGAGCCATTAGCTTTGGTCTATTGCATAGAAGAACATTTAATACCAACTCTTTTACTGTTTTCAATGGCCTGAAAAACAATTCTTGAAAAATCTGCGACCAACGAAAAGTTTCTCTTGAAAAACGAAAACAATACTCTAATGAGTTTGAAACAAAATAGCTCAGGCAAATTAGTAAACCCAATTGCACTTTTCGCGGGATAAATTTTTTTCATGGAACGTGTTTAGGTGAATGTCCTAATAGTAAAAGTGAATTTTTTGGTATGATAAGATTTCGGAAACAGCCGCCATCTTGGAAAAGAGGTCGGTGCCGTTTTTATTTTATAACTCCATTTTTACTCATTTAAACCAAAAATGTCCAAGGATAGACTTATTATAAATTAAATTATCTAAAAAATGATATACAAATGAATTCCGTGAACTAGTTAAATTCAATTTTATAGTCGGTCAAAGTCCAGGTTCTTCTCGCAAGGTTAAGACAATATGACATTTTTTCAAATATCCGAAGAACTTTTTATTTGTTTGGGATTTTCTTAAAGAATGAATTATAGCACTTTTAAATATCTATAAAATGAGCCCTTTCTCGTAACTGTAACCAACATAATGTATGAGCCACCTAACGTCGAAGCTCACATTCTACTAGTCAAAAGTGAGAAAATAACAAGTTTTCTTCTATTAGATCGAGCAAATTTTTGAAATGGAGGCATAACCAAAATATAAGTACCTAAACAGTTTGTTAACTATATTCGTCTAAATATTGAAACCTTTATATGGTTTTCGAGGTTTTAAATGAAGTGAATTTTCCAATTAATGTGAATAAGCTAAAGTGACATTATTTATAATTCTAAATATAAGAACTGATGCCCTGTCATTTTTCCTAAACATGAACACCTCAATCTCAGCATTACGATAAGTATAACTCAAGATATGAGGCGTGTAAGCCGTTATGTTTTCGAGACTATTGTGTTTAATTTTTGATTGTTTATTTGAACTATTGAAATGTTCAGTTAAAAAATCGTATATCATGACTTCGACGTTTGGTTGCTTCTGCAATGTGATGGTTACAAAAACAATAAAGGGTTCATTTCATCGATACTTAAAAGTGCTATAATTCATTCTTTAAGAAAATCCCAAACAAATAAAAAGTTCTTCAGATATTTGGAAAAATGTCATATTGTCTTAACCTTGCGAGAAGAACCTGGACTTTGACCGACTATAAAATTGAATTTAACCAGTTCACGGAATTCATTTGTATATCATTTTTTAGATAATTTAATTTATAATAAGTCTATCCTTGGACATTTTTGGTTTAAATGAGTAAAAATGGAGTTATAAAATAAAAACGACACCGACCTCTTTTCCAAGATGGCGGCTGTTCCCGATATCTTATCATCCCAAAAAATTCACTTTTACTATAAGGACATTCACCTAAACACGTTCCATGAAAAAAATTTATCCCGCGAAAAGTGCAATTGGATTTACTAATTTGCCTGAGCTATTTTGTTTCAAACTCATTAGAGTATTGTTTTCGTTTTTCAAGAGAAACTTTTCGTTGGTCGCAGATTTTTCAAGAATTGTTTTTCAGGCCATTGAAAACAGTAAAAGAGTTGGTATTAAATGTTCTTCTATGCAATAGACCAAAGCTAATGGCTCTCCGTCCATCCATTCAACCCGTATTTATAAAAATGCACATACACAAAATTGCACCAAAGGCCATAAGGATGCAATTAAATTTTTTTGTTTGCCATATTTAGTTTATATTAAATCAATCCTTCGAAGTATGTTTACTTTAAAAGTCAAAAAGTTACCAATTAATACGATTTTATCGAGTTTTAAAAACTTGCTTTTAACTAAAAAAGTCAGAAATTTAGAAAAAGTGCTAATTTTTGAATAGGTACATTTAAGTTGTTTCTTGACAAAAAAAAATTAAAATTGCATATTATCAAAGGATTTTACCTCTACTTTATTTCATTAGTACAAAGTTTGGACGTCCCGGCTACATACACAAAATGCCCCTTGATTTAGTAAGAAAAAATAAAATTGTCAATTTTTTAACTTTTTTTTCTTTGATTTTAGGTTAGAATTTTAGTCAAAAATAATTTTTAAAATTTATTAACCATCTTTACTTGACAGAAAATTTAATTTGCTATGAAAAGTGTCTTTGAACCATTTCAAAGTCAGGCTTGGTTTTCGAGTTAAATCAAAAAAACTGAAAACCGACCAGTGTTGCCGTTTTCTCAGAAATGCACCAACGGATTTAGTAGCACTTTTGGCTGGAGTATTCTTGTATGGCAAGGAATCATAATCAGCAATAAAAACTCTTGAACGAATTTGTTCCATCCAAAAGGGTCTATTCAATAGACTAAAAAGCAATAAAAATTGTTTAAAAAAAAAACAAAAACACTCATTTGAATCGTTTTAATCATTAAACTGAAAATGCCATTTAATTTCTTGTACAGCGAAAAATGTGTTTGAATTTTTTTTTCAAAAGTTGAAGAAACCGTTTAAAAAAAAAATTGTTTGACACTTAAAACAAATTTTTAAAAAAAATTTATCAACCCGTTTTCAAAAAATTGATTTTTGAAAAAAAAAAATATTAAAACTTTTTTTAAAATCCAAAAAAAAAACATTTTGAAGTGAAAACTTCTTTAGTATCGTAGTGATTTGAAAGAAGATGAAACGAAAACCCGACACGACTTCAACTTGTTATAACTTTTTTGTTTTAATAGATAGATAAATGATATTTGTACTGTATATAGATAATTAAATAAATTATAATTGTACAAAATTTCAATTAATTTCATATTCAAAATTCGGAGATAACGGTAAAAAGATGTTCTTTTCCAACACAAGTTATATTTTTTGATCTAGTGCACATACAAATTTTATTTAACTTTAATACGCATGCTGATAACATAACCTTTTATTTGATATATCACACATAACGTAACGTGCTCTGCAAGTTACACAATCTTAAATTGAAAAAAAAAAATTAAAAATACCTCAAAACACCTGTGGAGATCTGTTGGCGATGACCAGCTACCAGTGTAGGAAGTACCGTAATCTCAGTCTAAAAATTCGACATGGTGAATAAGTTTTAACATGGTATAAAATTTTTTATAGGTTGTCAAACAAAAAAATTGATTTAATAGCATGAGAACATAAAAATAAATGTTTTTTTTTACTTTTTGGATAATATTTCATCGAGTTTAAAAAATTCTAGCTCTTTTTGTAGATGTCTCATAGACTTGATCGATATATATATATTTTGAGCTAAGACAATAAGCTTTCAGATGATATAAAATTTATAAATGTAGGTTGTCATATAAAAAACATGGATTTGAAGGTGATAGAATAAAATTAGGTAGATTTTTTCTATTTTTTTTTGCAAGAAAAATGATTTTTTAAGGTTTCACTTCTACCACGTGTGAATTGCACACTTGATTTTTTTTTGGCAAGGACCGTTAATTTTTGTCTTAAAAAAAATTCAAATTTCACCTCTAGGGAATCACCTTCAGTAATTTCGGTTTAAGCTTGAGATAGAGATAGAAACACAGACAGAATTTGTGAGACCCACTTTTTTTTAGCATCCTCTAATATCGTAATGTCATGTTTGAATTTTTTAACGAATCCTAAGCTTGGACTTACCTATTGTTTGCTATATCGCAAGTAAAAATTTCCCAACGAACTTTCATTACAAAATTATTACTAATTCCAAAAAAATAAGAAACTGTCACTTGCAAAAAAAATTAACTTCCACGAACTTTTTGATGGAATCTATTATATTAAAGTTTGGTTTTGTGTACGTTCGCTAACCGCCCACACCGGCTGACTTATTTTCTTAATTTTTTTTTAAATCAAAGAGGTATAAGAGGAGAAGGTTTAAGGCAAAAAAAATTAAAGATTTTATAGGGTAAATAGGGGTAACACGACATTGAAAAAAGAGGTTTTTTTCTAAACGGTAAGTCGTAAAGAGTTGACTTTTTTTAAATTATGGCAAATTTATTCAATAGTTAAAAAAGGTATTGAAAAAATTCAAAAAAATTTCAAAACCAAGTTGTGAAGGTTTTTTTTGCAGTCATAGACCTTCGACAAAAGACTAATTAGAGGTACGCAAAATTTTGCACAGAAATTTGAGTTACACCATGAGAAAGATATTAAAAAAAAATTAGGGGTCTAAAACGGATTTTTTTCATAGGCCCTGTATTTTGAAATAAAAATTTTTGAAAAACAACCTAATTTTTAGGGACATTTTTGAGTAGTTTTTAATTTTTTTGTAATTTTTATAAGCCTCCAAAAAATCTCAAGCTTATAGGAAATATAGGCTTTAGTCATGAGCAAGCATTTCCAAATTTTTAAATTTTAAAATGATTTTTGACCGAATAACGGGAAAAACAAGTTTTTTTGTCCCAAGTTTTTTGGCCGTTTTTAACATGACCATATTTTACATAGGCCACTTTTGCTAAAAGTTTAAAAGTGAATATTTTTAAACTCATTTTACGAACTTTTCAAGTTTTGATTCCCTTTTTCATTTAAAATGTTAACTAATTATAGAGTCGAAAATTAAAAATAAACACAAAAAATGGCGGAACGAAGTCCGCTAGTTAGTTTATAAATTTAGAAGTTATTTGAGTTGATGTTTTATTTATTACTAACCCATACAAATTGAAGATTATTGTCTGAAAATGTCTTGAAAATAGCTTGATATAATTTTCATTGCACATATTTAAGCTTATAGAAAAAAAAAAAAAAATACCAAGACGAATTACACGTTCAATGGTAAAATAAGCCCGAAATCACTCCAAATTCAATACATGTAACGTATTACACTCTTGAGTCGCTTAAGCCTATAAATCTGGCTTTTCGAAATAGTATGACTGGTTCTATGTAAAATTAAACACATATAATGGACATAAAACAAATTTCATAAACTATTTCGCTTTTGATACAAAGAGCTCAAGTTTTGAATTGGATAATGTGGAACATTAGAATTTACATAATTACCAATATTTTACATTATCCAATTGATTCCCTTAACAGATTATATCGGCATGAACTGTGATGATGAATTCACTTAAGCTCTATAACATATGGGGAAATACAAAACAATTCCAAGAATCTAATGAATGGATAATCTGTATACACAAACAGCACTTTCCATCATAACAACAACAACGACGACTAAGACGTCAATATTTTAATAATCCATTTTCTATATTCATCAAAATGCATTATACTTAGCAAAAAAAAAACAGACAAAAAATAAAGAAAGAAAATACAATGGAAAGCTAATAACTTATTCATCGATGTCATGTCTAGCTAAAAGTTTTTTGATACAAAAACTCAAACTCTCATATATAAATTTCACATAACCTAGCAACTCTTAGAACAAAATATTCCACTTATCTCTTTTATCCTTTGCAAAAAAGGAAAGCAAATCTTAAAAAAAAAAACAAAAACAAAAAAGTCTCCTGAATATTTTATCTATTTCCTTTCCTTATAAATTCAATAAGTTTTCAACACCAAAATCTCATAGAAAAATTGCCTAACAAAAATTATAACAAAAACAAAAAAAATATAGACGAAAAGAATGTCGTTATAGGCTGAAAAATGGGATACGGAAGGCAATCCTCAAATTTGAAATGGTGATGCCGCATTGAAGTCCTTATCATTTATTCATAATGCCAAAGGACATTTTTTAGATAGTTAAGGAAATACAGGGTTTTTGTTGTGGTTTTTGTCGATTTTTGAGTTTTTTTTTCAAGTGTATTGGGGGTTTTCACATTATCGCTGAAAAACAAACTTTTTTTGGAAGTTTTTGATTTTACGTTTTAAATAAATATTTTAAGGTCACATAATGGCTTTAGTAAAAAACCGTGAAAAGAGAGGAATACAACATTTAATATTTTAATAATGTCTTGTTAGGACTTTCAAAAGTTCTTAAACGAGGCACAAAACATAGAATTTAGGAGAATAGTCAAAGAATTCAAGGCTTTATGTTTTTTTTTTTTAACTGTTAATATCAAGATCATGCAACCTTATTACACACTTTTATTTTGAAAGGACATTGGCAGTAAGTTGTATGTTTTTTTCCTTACATTTCAACTCAAGGACCATTTTTATTTATGAAAAAACTTTTTAAATTTTTGTTTTGTTTTTTTATTGTTAAAGATTAGTATTGAAGTCTTGAAATTAATTTTTGTTGTGAATTGATAATCGTGTTTCTTTTTTTTTTTAGTACACAAAATTTACATATAAAATGGACGTTTGGTGTTATTTATTTTGAAATTATGTTGTTGTCAAAGAATTTGTTATATTTTGTTTGGTGGATTAGTTTAGACAGTTGAAAATCATGAAATGAAAAATAAGAGGAGCTTTGAGTTTTAATGTTAATTTAAGATTTATGTTTTAAGTTGTATGTTTTGATTAAAAAGAAAACACAATTAAGTTGTCTCTCAAAATGCAATAATGCTTTCTTAGTTCAAACCGGGGAATCTTACTCAAATCTCAAATTTTATATAACGTTTTTTTTTTTTTTCAAACAATGTCACACCTGTTAAATTAAAAATACAGCTTTCTATATAAATTTCCTTCAATTACTACTGCAGACGTATTAAATTTTTTTTTTATATGGCTTCTAAAAGAAATGATTTTCTAAAGGCACGCCCGTTACACCTGATCTTTTTATCAGAAATTTAGGTCTATTATTTGAAAAATTCTTACCAGCTTAAAAAATAACTAAAATCATACCACTTTATGATCAAATGTGTTTGAAATAATATTATTACTAGGGTGTCTTTTTGACTCGGGTTATAATTTAACCAGAAATAAACTTGAGGCTATTTTTTTTTATGGTTTGTTTTTTACCAAAACATTCTTTAAAGTTACAAAATAACTAATATCTTACTATTTTATGACCGAGGTCGTTTCTATTTTTATTATTATCACGGTATTTTTTTTTACCTAAAAATTGCTACCAACTACAAAATAACTATAGTATCCAACCGCATTATGATCGATGATATTGGAATGTAATATTATAAATACGGTATTTTTTAAAACTCAGGTTATAATATAACCCGAAATGAACTTACTCCCATTTTTGGTTTGTTTTTACCGAAAAATTTCTACCAGTTACAACTTAACTTGTATCTAGCATATTATTCAATTATTGACCGAGGTTAATTGAGGTTATATTATTACTGCGGTATTTTCTTTAAACATGTTATAATTTTTTGTTTGGGTATAGTTTCAGAGTGTCAATTGTTTGATATGTTTTTAACCAAAACTATATATTTTTTAATTCTAAAAAAAAAACTTTAAAAATCTACCAAAAAAATGTAAATAAATTAATTCCATAATTATTCAAGAACCCAAAAAAAAAAAAAGCAAAAATTAATAATTTAATCTATGGTAAGCAATTTTTCGTTTCATATTTCCCTCCAATCAGATCCTTAATCCTTATATCCTTTCAATAAATGGGATTAAAATCAATACTATTTATTAAAAACAAAAAAAGGTACATAAAATCTCAGCTCTTTCTATTAATTTTCAAACGTGACTTTTTTCCAACGTTTTCCAATTTTCAAAAATATCCCAATGGTTGACCTCATCAAAATTTCAAATTTTCATTTCCGATGATGATGATTTTGTAATCAAATCAAAACCAAAGCCTCCATCTAATCTCATTCTCTTAACAATACTCGTATCCTTATTTTTTTTTTTTATATCTTATCTTCTAACTTTTGCCAAAAAAAAACCATTACCTTTTGAATTTTTCTCTATCATAGATAAGGATTACACACGAGTCCTTTCTCCTCTCTCTCTCTTTCCTTAATTCCCATTCTGGTTCAAACGAATGTTGGTAATCCTTTTGGCCCCTTTTCACTTAAATATAGCAACCAAAAGCAAAAAATAGGTTCAACAAGGATTCTCATCCCAGCCAAAAAAGGATACCATCACACACTCTAGTAAATAAAAGAAAGACAAAACATAAAAAAAGTAAACAAAAAAGAAAAACTCTGGACTCGGAATTTTCTATTATCCTTGCACGAAAAGCCGAAAGCCTATTTCCTAAATTATCTTCTATATCTATATATGAGTGTATATCTTTTCTTCACTTATTCGTTCCCCATATTGAATGCCGATGAAAGAAAGGACGAAAAAAAAATTATTACCAAGGAAAACTAGAATAGGATTCGTTATGTTTGGATACTTAAACCCTGAAAAAATGACAAGGATATAAAAAAAGAAGGTAACAAAATAACCACCTTTCTTCCAGCCTTAAAACCTACAGAAAAGGGATACAAAAATCTTCTCGTTTTATTTTATTAAATTGCTTAACATTCTTCAGGTGTTATCCAAGGACATTATAGTAAACACAAAACACTCGTATGTTTCAAGATGAAGGAGAAACTACAATTTGTCAGGTATTAGGTCTCGATATAATTACGTACAATGGTAGGTGAGCCCAATTACCTTCCTCCTTTCATAAAACTCATAATAAAGTCTCAGCAAGGACCAAGGAAACTGTTCAAGGACCAAGGAAATTCAAAGAAAATCGTTTCGACATTATCACCAGCAGCAGTAGCAGCAGTAGCAGCAACACCATAAAACTAAAATCCTATCCTTCTTTATTGCAAAACCAAAAAAAAAAAAGGATTTTTCTATGAGAGAATCGATATTTTATTTTAATCTGCCTCTCTTTCTCTGCTGTGTCAGCTTTTTCCACATAAAATATCCTGTGTGACCTTCTCATGGTGCATGCTAGGATGCATGCCATCATGCACAAGTGAGTCGTTCGTTCGTTGCTCGTCGACTATTACCTTAACCTCAAATTCAAAGTCGTTCACAGTTTACCGGTTTTCTGTGTTTTGCATCTGTCCGACCTTTCTAGAGTGTCTAACATGTCTCTCTCTAAAAAAAAAGTATGTGTATAAAATTAATTCGATTATCAATAATTTTCCATTTCATAGTTTTAACAAGGTTGTATACGATCCTGTCTCTGATGTGTGCTTCTGCTTGTGTCAATGCCAGAGGTATAACTCTTATTTTATAGAGATGGCAGAAAAGTGACAATGATGATGTGCATCAGAGTTGGGTTTGAAATTAAATATGGTCGGTTGGTTGGTTTCATCCGGATCCGGTTAACACACAGGATGAAGGCGGGGTGTTGATTGGTGTTTTTCGTTCAGTCGGATGACCTTCATGCGGCTATATAAATACCAATACACATTTTTTTTTGTGTTTGGTCTGTGAAAATTGCTAATTGGCTTATTGAATATAGATAAATTAATAAATTTCAATGGAAGTGCTTTTAAGTGTGTTATATGTATGGGGTTTAAATTTATACCCACTTATATTTCCATAATAAACTATACTACTTAAATAGTAGATTATGATGAAATTTTGAATTAATATTGACATCTGTCAAAATGGTATAATTATTGATGTGGGATTTTTATATTTAAGAAGAGCTTATTTAGTGCTGATGGATGATTTTAAATTAATAACTTTAAATGTGGTTTTTAGGTGGTTTTATGTGACTTAGAGAGGCTTAGACAAATTTTAACAGATGTTGATGTAGAATAATCTTTTTCAATTTGGTTGGAAAAATATAGAGAAGATAAATAATAATATTAAATATAATATATTAAGTATAAACTAACATAATGCACCTAAAAATCAAATCAAACTTTCTGTGGGTTTTTGCCTAGAGAGATGAGATCATATTCCTACCGCCTTTCTTATGAATAATTATATTACCTCAAATAACCTCGGCCATAGAGTAGTTGCATACAAGTAATTTTGTAGCTGATAGCAATTGTTCGGTAAGAACAAACTAAAATTTAGACCCAAGTTTAAGTTTAGTTAAATTATATTCTGAGTTGAAAAAACCGCTGTTGTAATATAAATTGAAATAACCTCAATCATTAAGAAGTTATAAACTAGTTATTTTGTGAGCTTGTAAAAATTTTCAGTAAAGACAAAACAAAAAATCAGACGCAAGTTTATTTCTGGTAAAATTATAACCTGATTTTTAAAAAAATTATGTGATATAAAAATTAATTTTGCTATAAAGTGGTTAGTTAGATTTTAGTTATTTTATAGCTGGTAGGAATTTTTTTGGTAAAATCTGTGAAATTTCACCAAATCAGCACTTTATAAACTGAGTAAAATAAAAAATACTGTGGAAGTAAAATAATTTCAAATAACTTCGGTAATAAAGTTGCTAGATATAAGTTATTTTGTAGCTGGCAATTTTTGTTAAAAAAAATACTAAAAACTAGATTCAATTTTATTTTTGGTAAAATAATCTCGTTATTTCATGATTTTTTATGAACTTCGATTTAAGCATTAGTTTATTTTAACTTTTAATTTTTTTTTTAGTTTTTGGTACAAAAATATCATATACCTAAATCCGAAGCTTAAATCGAACTTTAAAATAACTTGTTTTGAAATAGGTTTTTGGATGCCGTTTTATGTATGTAGGTTGTAAAATAACCATTTATTTTTTTTTAAACTTCTGATTCCTTTTCAACTTTTTAGTATCTATTATGAATTTTTTTTAATTTATTTTCAGGAACGAAATTAGTTTTATGCTTTGTTTTAATTTTACATTAGTTAATAAAGTTAAATAATACCTACGAAGTTAATTCGGAACCACTTAATAACCATTAAATTCAAAGTAAATCAAACTGAAAAAAAAACTGAATTTTACTCAAAAGGATTATTGTCAGCTTAAAATAAGTTATTATTTAACTGATTTAGGCCTTAAGTCAGTGTATGAATTGGGTAAAAATTCTCACTTTTACTTTTGCGTGGTGAATAAAATAGGTTAAAATTTATATGCTTCCGAGAAGGCGAAAATTTTAAGCAATTTCAAACCATTTTCTAACTATTCTCAACCAACTAAAAGTTTCTACAAGACTGTGTTGTGTAAAGTGTGTAAATACCTCCAGTCAATAATTTAAAATTTTTAAAAAGGTTGCAAATAAACCAAAAATAACCATCAAAAACCTAATTAATTAGGGGAAATCGTTGCCATTATCCGTTTGGAACTTGCAATAAATTGTAAAGTGGTAACGACGTTTTTGCAAACTAATTAATTAAGTCACTAGCCTTTGCTTTCTTGTATACGAATAAAGAGGTTGCAGTTTTCAAACCTTTATTTTGAAACCTTAAGAACAACCTTAATGATACAATTTTGCAACAGCTTTTCTTCAAAACGATGTCCAGAGCCCCAAACTAACAAAAGCTTAAAAAACAACACTTTATTCTATATAATGATTGAAACCATTCTTTTTTAAGTTTACTTTAAGCGCATTCCATCACCTCTTAGTGCCCCCAGGTAATTAAATAGCTCAACTTAATTTGACCATTTTCCGCTCTAATTTTTACAAGTTTTTTGTGTTCAAACGATAAGCTAAACGTGTTAAAGGTAATTACCATAAATAAAGTTTTCCTTTGACTTTTGCTACAAATTGCTCGTTCTTTTAATTCTACCTTCTTCGTCCTGACTCTTTTTTGTGACCTCTTGACCGATTATTTTGATTCTTTTTTGTGTATATACATTTTCTTGCAACAACAACTCAATTTACTTTTCCGTGACTTCTTATTGGACATGTAAAAACCAAGTTAAGGTAATCAGTGTGTATTTTTTTTTGTTTATTTATTTCTACCTTGCAAAAGATATAAACGTGAGAAAATTGTAAAAAAAAAAAAAATGTTTTGTATCCTTTTTTTTGATAAAGAAAAAAAAAATGAACTAAAGGCGATGCTCCTTGATTACCCTCTTTAAACTATACAAGTTTATGCTTTCCACTAAATATTTCAACTACCTAGAAAATGCAAGACAACAAAAAACAAAAACAACACAACATCCTTTTCGCTCATTTGCTAAAATTTCCCTAAAGCAAGTTTTTCTTACTTCGAAGTCCTTATGTTTTTTTTTTGTTTTTTATATATTTTTTGTTGTGATATTTCTGGGCCACCCTTCAATGCTCACAAAATGTGTTTATTTCACACGAAAAAGTTTCTGCCACTCTGTGTGCCACCTGAATACCTTAGCCCCAAGCAATATAATTGTTATCCTTTAGTCTGTGAGCTTGTTTTAGAGCAAACAACAACAAAAAAATAACAAAAATAAAAAAAAAAAAACAAAAGCAGAAAAACTTTCGTCCTTTGCATACTAACACCATTGTTTTCTGGAACAACGAAATAAAATTCGTTATCTCCTTTAAAAGATTTTTTTTCGCTTTCGCTGGTTAGAGAGGTTAGAGGATGTTGTTTTGTTTCATTTCGGGGTTTTGACATTTTTTTTTTGTATGTGTTTGTTACTTATTGCAGAGAGATGACGGTTTTTTTTGTTTTTGTTATATTTAATGGATGACTGTTTAGTACTGTGTCCTGGTCAAGGTTAGAGGTTGATTCAAATTCGTTTGCAGTCATCTTATGAAATAAAACAAGAAGAAAAATTAACAAAAAAAAAAAAAAAAAAAAAAACCTTGCATTGCGACAGAGATAAAAATGGACCATGGATTGTCATAATGTAGTCTGGGAATTAGAGTTGTATTGAAACTAAAAAAATATTAAAAAAAAAAAAAACATTTTTCAAAATGCTTTTTTTCGGCAAGGACCTTGGATTTTTTTCGAAAATATAAAAAAAAATTTCTAGATTTAATTTCTAAAAAAATCTATAAAAGACCTTTCTTTTCTCACTTGACTTTAGAGGAAATTTTTCAAAATAAATTTTTTTTAGTCAAGGGTTTAACCTTGGATTTTATTCCAAATAAAAAAAAAAAAAAATAAAATTTCTAGATTTAATTTCTGAGTAAAGCTATAAAAGAGTAAATTTTTCAAAATGCATTTTTTTCAGCAAGGGGTTAACCTTGTATTTTTTTCGAAAATTAAAAAAAATTTTTGGATCTATTTTCTTAATAAAGTTAAAAAAGACCTTTATTTTATGTCTCACTCGATGGATTTGGAGGAAATTTTTCAAAATGCATTTTTTTCGGCAAGGGGTTAACCTTGGATTTTTTTTCGAAAATTAAAAAAAAAATTTCTGGATTCAATTTCTTAATCAAGCTATTTCAAGACCTTTCTTTTTATGTCTCACTCAATGGTTTTGGAGGAAATTTTTAAAAAAAGAATTTTTTTCGGCAAGGAGTTAACTTTGGATTTTTTTCGAAAATAAATAAAAAAAATTCTGGATTTAATTTATAAATAAAGCTATAAAAAACCTTTTTTTTATGTCTGACTCGATGGATTTCGAAGAAATTTTTCAAAATGCTTTTTTTTTCGGCAAGGGGTTGGACTTTGGATTTTTTTCGAAAATAAAAATAAATTTATTTTTAATTTCTAAATAAAACTATAAAATACCTTTCTTTTTATGTTATGTTATTTGGAGGAAATTTTTCAAAATGCATTTTTTTTCTGCAAAGGGTTAGCCTTTATTTTTTTTTTTCGAAAATCTAGAAAAGTATATTTTTGGGTTTCATTTATGAATAGAGCTTAAATGAACTTTTCTTTATAATGTCTCACTCGATGAATGTTTGCAAAAGTTACGATAGTTTTTGAACATTTTAATTTACTTACCTATTTATTCTGGCAATTCCTTTTTCCGAAGAAAATCTTACTTCAGCCAAGGATTCGGAAACACCTTGTATAATTATATTTCTGTTTAAAAGTTTTGATTTTTGCAACGAGATATGTCATTTTCGACCACTGTGCAGCATGATTATTCATCGAAATAATCATAATTATGCGAAGTACTATGACTCCGTATTTATTAGATTTTTGTCTACTTATACACTACATAACTTTTTTCAAAATATTGGAAATATGCTTTATTTAATAAAAATAATAATCACATTATTCGCGGTTAAGACAATCTACTCTTTTGTATAAGTTTGACACCTATAAGACAACAATAAACAAGGTTTTTGATAACATTTTACAAATTTAAACAGTTGTATAAAGTTATACAATGTTTATAAATAAATTAGTATTTAAAGGAAAAAAAATACGTATACGCCACAGTGACCCATTTTCAAATCTTTATTTTATAATAACTAATAAATCCAAACAGAGCAATAAAAACTATAAATTATTGGCGTATTTAAAATAATTTTGGTTACATTCTGTTTTCCATTTGTCCTAGCGAACAAAAATAAAAACTTTAAATGTCAAATTTTCTAAATTCCTAATTTATCCGCCCAAATTAAGTTGAACGTTGGAATATATTATTTTTAATAAACCCTTACCACGAAATATAAATTTCCACAGAAATATAACTAAAGTGCATCAATTAAATTACATAGTTGCATAACAAAATATAGCAATTTAAATAAAACAGCAAAATTTCCAAACATAAATTAAAATGTATTACCATTATTAACCAGATTCAACACACAACTACCTCAAAATTGTCCTCTGCAATATCAGCAAAGAGCAACAACCACAAATATACAAAAGGGTTATACATATTTATTGTACTTTTTATCGTCATCCCTAATAGACACAATCAATAAATCACTAAAATTGCAACCTAAAATTGCAACCTAAAATTGCAATAGCTCGTTAATCATCGTCAGCCAACGTTAGACACACACAAAAACACAGCAATCAAACAATCAACCACACCTTTGTGACACACCTTTCCTGGTACAAACTCTACTTAGTGACACCTTAGTGTCACCCTGTAACAAACAAAGCTACACAAAAAAACAGAAAACATACATATTTTCATTCATATCCTGTACATATAGGATATTTAAATAAATAATCGCCAGAAGGACCAACCAGCAAGGACCTGGACGACTGACGACGAGCAAAAATGTTGCCACACGATAAACCTAGAAATTTCATTTATTCATGCAACATTCCATTTTGTTTTCACCAACCACACAAATACACACACACACACAAAAGGAGCAATGTCTCTGCATATAATTTATACACATCCTGCAGGCTATACAACAGGTGTCCCTAGCCATTATATTATTCGTCCTATCCGAACCGACCTGATGCACTCAGAATATCCTCATTATAAAGCCGGAAATTGCGTGCAATTTTCCACCAATTTAGTTATATCCTGGAGGTGGTTCCACGATAGTTAGTGGGCCAATTTATTTTTTTCCAACCGAAACACGACGACGACTCCATTTGTGTATAAAAGCGAGATCACGAAACCACAAAATGCCAAGTTATGAAGGTTCTTCTACTCATCTCAGTTTTTGTATTTTTCGCTACCGAAACGGTTTTTGGAAGTCAGCCAAGCGATAATGATGACACCATCGCTGAAACTTTCATCGACAAACTCAAGGAGCAACAGTTACCCTCATGGAATATAGCCAATTTGCCATTGTACGTGGACTACTTTCATTTCCACGGAGTTCGTAGTGTGGGCTTGGTCGTTTGCCCAGAAGAAGATTTTAGCGGAAGAAATGAGATTGTCAAACTTGTACGTGGTTTCTTAGAGCGACAAATGTACGTGAATGTATTTCGTGATATGAACTTGGACCATGTTGATGTGCATCAGTTCACCTTGAATCCTTTAAGCTATAAGACAGGAATAATTGTCAATTTAGATGATACCTGTGCCAGGCAGACTTTGAAAGCAGCTGACCAAAGAAATCTATTTACAACCAACCGCTTTTGGCTTTTACTGGGTGGTAGCGACGACGATATTGATGAGAATATTCCTGATGTGTTCATTCCACCGGATGGTGAGGTTAGGTTACTAAGAAATGGCAGTCTCTGGGACATTTACAAGGTGGATCCATCGAAAGCGATGAGGGTGAGACAAGTTGGGGCAAATATAGCATCGAGTGGAGATATGGTAACGAGCTTGCAGCAATTTGGTTCAGCAATATCGTACAGGGAAAATTTGGAAGGTCTGGAATTTAAGACCGGTCTGGTGATTGCATTTCCTGACATGTTCACTGACATTGAGGATTTGACAATGAGGCATATTGACACTATTACCAAGGTGAACTATCCACTGACTAGGGCACTCAGTGGTCGATTGAATATGAGGTAAGTAAAATAAAATCGATATGGACCTTGACTTTTTGACGTGATAATGTCTTAATGGCAGCATCCACGAAAAAGTGACGTCATTTTCTTTCGTTCCACCTGAATTTTTTAGCAGTGTGGCATAAATTTAAATACTAAACTAAAAATAAACAATTTGAGATAACAAATTTTCTATAGCTTATTAGAAAGATAATAAATCTTAAGGTGAACACTAATGAAAATCATTAAATAGGGTAAATAGGGGTAAAACATATTTGCAAAAAAGTGGCTATTTTCCAAACGCGAAGTTGTAGAAAGTTGAATGTTTTTTTAATCGATAGATAAATTTATTGTTAAGCTAACAAAAGTATTGAAAAATTCTAAAAAATATCAAAACCAAGTTATAAATGGTTTTTTAAAACTAAAACATGGTTGGCTTCAAAAAATTCTTACTTTTTTTGTAGGCATCGTAGAAATATGATTGTGGCATCATATAAAAGGTGAAATAATAAACTTTCAGATAATATAAAATTTATTTTAGGTTGTCATATAAAAAAATGGATTTAATGGTGTTTGAAGATAAAAAAGATTGATTTTTTTGTTTTTTGATGAAAATTGATAGGGTTTAAAAAATTTTAGCTCTTTTTATAGATGTCGTATAGACATGGTTGATATGAATATTTTGAGCAGAAACAATAGGCTTTCAGATGGCATAAAATTTATATAAAAAACGGATGTTAGAAGAAAAAGTTAGATTTTTTCACTTTTTTCATGAAATATGATTGTTTTTAATAAATTATGTATATTCCTTTTAGGCATTGTAAAAATTTAAATATAGGTAGCTTTATTTTTTAGAAGAAATATTAAACTTTTTAATGGTTTAATTTTTTTTTGTAAGCTTTTTATATACATATATTAAAAAAATTTGATGAGAAAAGAAAAAAAAAGTATTTTTTTTGTTGCTTTTTCTTGTAAATGGATTCACCACTTTTTTTTTCCTTCACAGTTTTAACACCTTCCAAACTGATAACTGGGGCTGGAAAAAACCGAATGGTTCGTTTGATGGTTTGATGGGACGATTTCAACGTTACGAGTTGGATTTTAGTCAGAATGCCATATTTATGCGACTTGACCGAGTGGCTGTTGTTCATTTCGTCGTGGAGACTTTTCGCATTCGAGCTGGTATCATGTTTCGACAGCCTCCTTTATCAGCAGTTGCGAATATTTTTGCTTTACCATTTAATTATGACGTTTGGATTGCGGTATTGGTTTTTATGATTTTTACCGCTTTGATTATGTCAATTGAGTTGGCTTTTTCACCTTTGTTAACTGGAATGGATTTTTGGGATTGTATTGTTTTTGTTTGGGGAGCAATGTGTCAGCAGGGTTTTAATGTGACAATACCAAATCGATCTGCAAGGATTTTGGTTTTTACGACTTTTGTGACAACACTTTTTTTATTTACATCATTTTCGGCAAATATTGTGGCTCTATTGCAGAGTCCAAGTGAGGCTATTGGAACTTTGGGAGATCTTGGGCAGTCACCGTTGGAAATTGGAGTCCAAGATACGGTTTATAATAAGATTTTCTTTAATGTAGGTTTGAGGTTTTTAGCGAGGTTCAAAAAAAGTAAAATTCTGTATTTTTCAGGAATCAACGGATCCAGTGACTAGAACCCTTTTTCAGAAGAAAATTCAACCCAAAGGAGACAATGTTTATATGCGTCCTCACATGGGAATGGAAAAAGTTCGAACTGGATTGTTTGCTTATCAAGTTGAACTTCAAGCTGGCTATCAAGTTATAAGTGATACTTATGCTGAAACAGAAAAATGCGGATTGAAGGAATTGGAACCGTTCAAATTGCCGATTTTGGCAATTCCTGTGAGGAAGAATTTTCCTTATAAGGAACTTTTTCGAAGACAGTAAGTATGAATTTTATTTTATCAAGCTCAGTGAGTTGAAATTTTTGTTTGTAGAATTCGTTGGCAACGAGAAGTTGGTCTAATGAATCGGGAGGAATTAAAGTGGTTCCCACAGAAACCTAAATGTGAGAGCAGTGTTGGAGGATTTGTGTCGATTGGATTAACTGAGTGCCGTTATGCGTTTGCTTTGTTTGGATATGGATTTGGTTTTGCGATTGCCATGTTGTTTCTTGAAATTTCAGTTCGAAAATTTGTACTGTTCCTTGGGAAGAGGAGGCAAATGTTTAATGATAACAAAATAAAATTTTAGTTCAAGTCGAAATTAAATTGCAAAGTTGCGAAAAAACTAAAAATTTTTTTTTTTTATTTTCGAAGAAGGATATTTGAAGCTCTATTTGTAAATGAATCAATTTGTTGGGCTTCCGAAAAAAAATGCATTTTGTAAAACTTCCTCCAAATCCATTAATCGAGGCACAAAAAGAATGGTCTCTTCAGCTCTATTTATGAATGAAACCCAAAAATCTAATTTTTGGATTTTCGAAATTTTCGAAAAAAAATCCAAGGTTAACCCCTTGCAGAAAAAATTGCAGTTTTGAATAATTTGCTCCAAATTCATCGAGTGAGACATAAAAAAAGAATTTTTTTAAGTTGTATTCATAAATTTGACCCAAATTTTTTTTGTTTTTGATTTTCGAAATTTTCGAAAAAAAAAAATCCAAAAAATGCATTTTAAAGAGTTTTCTCCAAATTCATCGAGTGACACATAAAAAGAAAGATCTCTTTAAGCTCTTTTCATAAATGAAACTAAAAAAAAACTATATTTAGGATTTTCGAAAAAAAAATCGGCAAAAATTGCCAAAAAAAATCCATTTTGAAAATTTTTCTCGAAATCCATCGAGTGAGACATAAAAAGAAGTTTATTTTGAAATTCTTTTCATAAATGAAACCCGAATATTTTTTTTTTAATATATTTCAAATGCATTTTTGTAGGACATTGGGGTGTATACGTAACCTTTTCTACACAAATCCTTTTTTTTTTGTAACGCTTGAGGCTATATTTCAACTTCTTAACAAAAAAACTCACATAAACTCAATGTTCATTGTCAACAGCAGACATTCAGTTAATTCATTTGTATTTCACTTTAATAATTTTTTTTTGTCTCTTCATCACCATCATCCATCAGTCTCACTTTGTTCTAAAATCATTAAATCATCTAGCCACTTAATTGTCTTCAGGTCATATTCCAGCCACCACCACAAAAACAATTAAATTAAGGTAAAATAATTATGCCCTAAAGACTCTTTCCATCGTTGAATAAAGTAATAACTTCCAAGAATATCGTGCAAGAAATTTACATTCGAAATCAAAATATTCTCAGAATATTCAAACTCACTCAATTGAAGTTTAAGAATAAGAAAATGAAAAAAAAAAAAAACTATTCAATTAAAATGCATTCATGCATTCGTAACCATTTCAAAACGTGATCTAAATATTCAAGTTCTCTGTTAGAATCAAAATACTGGAAATTGCATCGACAAATTTGGTGCTGCCAAAATGGTATATAGTTGAAAGAAAGATTCTCAAAGCAATCCAAAATTTACATATCTATTTTACAGTGTTGCCACTATTTATGGTAAAAATCTGTTGCAAAAAAAAAAATAAATTTAAATCAGTTGAAGTTAAAAATGGGTAATTTTTTAACCAGAAGTTAAAAATAGGTAATTTTTTAACCAGAAGTTAAAAATGAGTAATTTTTTAACCAGAAGTTAAAAATGGGTAATTTTTTTACCAAAAATCACCTCTCCTGTAAAAATAATCGTTCTAAAATATTTCTCAAGCAAGATAACTGGTTCAAAGTTTGACCTAAACTTGATTTATTTCTATTCCAATAAAATATTTGAAAAATCACTAAAGTGGCAACACTGAACCGGTCTCGTTAAGAACCCAAATAGATATGCTCGCTCGTTGTTGAATGAATATCCAAATACCCAAAATTTATCCTTTGACTTTATTTCCCAAGAGAGTGTTTCCGAGTGCTTCTGGTTGTAGCCGTAGCCAGCAAAATGAATACCCTCCTGCCTCCGCTTTAAGCGCCATCATCGCGCGGCTTCTTCCAATATATAGCAACATAATTTAATAAAATTATCTTCAGCTCGATAAACTTGTGTTTCCATAAAATGTAATATTTCCTACTACACTCCTTCGGATCTATATTCCGATGAATAGATGCAATTCATACAAAAAGGACTATCCTCTACACAAACACACACACACACAAATAAAGACAGAGTCAGACGTATATAGACAATCTATATTATGGCTTCCAGTGAAGCACATCTCAATAAAATTAAATTAAGCGTTCGCCGTTTGGTTTACGAATCAACGTTAAATTGTTCTTCATCATCACCATCGAAAAGGATAGACTTGTTGGAAAAAAACCGAAAATCCGCCACGGGGGGGGGGGGGGGGGGGGGGAAGTCTTCTATTCCACATAATAGAGCCTCTGCTTCCATATTTCCACGGCAAATTAACTTCTATTCATAAAACTTATCGAAGGCGAATATTCGAATAGGATCTAAATCATTGAAAAGAGATAGAGATATGATATTTTTATATGTCGATTCCCAAAAGAATCTTCAATATTCATCTCGAGAGCAATTTTGAAGGAGTAGGATTCTTCTTTCTATTGATGTTAGAAAGTTTCTATAAGTGGTTTTTAGTTTAGTGGTAGCTGATGGCATGACTTTGAGCGGATTGACATATAGGCATAGAGCAAAAAGAAAGATAGAAAGTTCGATATCGAATTAATTATATTTGGGAAGTGGGTTTTCAATGCTCATTAGGGGATAAATTAGGTGATTTTCTAATTCATATTGAATGTTATATAATTGGTTTTTTGGTTTGGATTATAGTTCGAAATAAAGAACTATCTAATTGAAAAAGTTGGGTTTCCCCCAATAGATGGGTTAGGTACTAATTAATAAAAGGTTGGAGTGTAGAGAGACTGAATCGTGTGACCATAAAAATGTGCGACTGTCATTGAAAAGAGAGTGATGAAATTGGTATAGAGGAAGGTTATCTGTTTGATGGTGGAATGTTCATCCGTTCTGTCATAGCTTGTAAATTACTCATGTAAATTTGACAAATTAGGTATCGTTGGAAGTATCTTACTTGTCCGCTGGTGATGGGTTATAAGACCCCACATTTCATTGAATTGTGCATCCCGTATCGAGGCAAACAAAAATACAAACAGATTTAAAAGTAAACAAAAAAAAAAAAAAAAAAAAAATTCCATGAAATTTCCGGAAACTTTTTTTATATGTGTAGATTAATATCTTTTAATAACAAACCAAATTTTGTTTTGTAAAAAAAAAAAATACACATACACAAAATTGCACAAAACTCACAAGGCCATAAGAATGCAAATAATTTTTTTTTGACATAATTAATTTATTTTAAATAAAAACCTCGACGTATGTTTACTTTAAAAGTCTAAAACTAAAAATTTATTACAATTTTATCAAATTTTAAAAATTTGCTTTCAACTAAAAAAGTCAAAAATGTAGAAAAAGTGCTAATTTTTGAAAAGTTAAATTTCAGTCGTTTCTTGACAAAAATTAAAAGTTGTATATTATGAAAGGATTTTATCTCTGCTTTAATTTATAATTACAAAACTTGGATGTACTGGCTTCCTACACGAAATGCCCCTTGATTTAGTAAAAAAAAAATAAAATCCTCGATTTTTAAACGTTTTTTTTTTTTCATTGATTTTAGGTTAGAATTTTTGTCAAAAATAATTTTTAAAATTTTTTAATCATCTTAATTAAAATTAAATTTTCTATGAAAAGTGTCATTTCCAAATGCCCCACGTATGGCATTTGAATTGCCCCACGTGGGGCATTTGAATTGTCCGACGTGGGGCATTTGGAAATGACCCACGTGGGGCATTTGAATTGTCCGACGTGTGGTATTTGGAAATGACCCACGTGGGGCATTTGAATTGCCCCACGTGGGGCATCTGGAAATGCCTAACGTTGGGCATTTGGAAATGACCCACGTGGGGCATTTGAAAATGGCCCACGTGGGGCATTTGAATTGTCCGACGTGGGGCATCTGGAAATGACCCACGTGGGGCATTTGAATTGCCCCACGTTGGGCATCTGGAAATGCCCCACGTGGGGCATTTGGAAATGACCCACGTGGGGCATTTGGAAATGACCCACGTGGGGCATTTGAAAATGACCCACGTGGGGCATTTGGAAATGATCCACTTGGGGCATTTGGAAATGACCCACGTGGGGCATTTGGAAAAGACCCGTGGGGCATTTGGAAAAGACCCACGTGGGGCATTTGGAAATGACCCTCGTGGGGCATTTGGAAATGACCCACGTGGGGCATTTGGAAATGACCCTCGTGGGGCATTTGGAAATGACCCACTTGGGGCATTTGAAAATGACCCACGTGGGGCATTTGATATGTCCGACGTGGGGCATCTGGAAATGCCCCACGTGGGGCATTTGGAAATGACCCACGTGGGGCATTTGGAAATGACCCACGTGGGGCATTTGAAAATGACCCACGTGGGGCATTTGGAAATGATCCACTTGGGGCATTTGGAAATGACCCACGTGGGGCATTTGGAAAAGACCCACGTGGGGCATTTGGAAATGACCCTCGTGGGGCATTTGGAAATGACCCACGTGGGGCATTTGGAAATGACCCACGTGGGGCATTTGGAAATGACCCACGTGGGGCATTTGGAAATGACCCACGTGGGGCATTTGGAAATGACCCACGTGGGGCATTTGGAAATGACCCACGTGGGGCATTTGGAAATGACCAACGTGGGGCGTTTGAATTGCCCCACGTGGGGCATCTGGAAATGCCCCACGTGGGGCATTTGGAAATGACCCACGTGGGGCATTTGAAAATGGCCCACGTGGGGCATTTGAATTGTCCGACGTGGGGCATTTGGAAATGACCCACGTGTTGCATTTGAAAATGACCATTTGGAAATGACACACGTGGGGCATTTGAATTGCCCCACGTGGGGCATCTGGAAATGCCCCACATTGGGCATTTGGAAATGACCCACGTGGGGCATTTCCAGATGCAGCACGTCGGGCAATTCAAATGCCCCACGTGGGTCATTTCCAAATGCCCCACGTGGGTCATTTGGAAATGACCCACGTGGGGCATTTGAATTGTCCGACGTGGGGCATCTGGAAATGACCCACGTGGGGCATTTGGAAATGACCCACGTGGGGAATTTGGAAATGACCCACGTGGGGCATTTGGAAATGACCCACGTGGGGCATTTGGAAATGACCCACGTGGGGCATTTGGAAATGACCCACGTGGGGCATTTGGAAATGACCAACGTGGGGCGTTTGAATTGCCCCACGTGGGGCATCTGGAAATGCCCCACGTGGGGCATTTGGAAAAGACCCACGTGGGGCATTTGGAAATGAACCACTTGGGGCATTTGGAAATGACCCACGTGGGGCATTTGGAAATGACCCTCGTGGGGCATTTGGAAATGACCCACGTGGGGCATTTGGAAATGACAGACGTGGGGCATTTGAAAATGACCCATGTGGGGCATTTGAAATGTCCGACGTGGGGCATCTGGAAATGCCCCACGTGGGGCATTTGGAAATGACCCACGTGGGGCATTTGGAAATGACCCACGTGGGGCATTTGGAAATGACCCACGTGGGGCATTTGGAAATGACCCACTTGGGGCATTTGGAAATGACCCACGTGGGGCATTTGGAAATGACCCACGTGGGGCATTTGGAAATGACCCACGTGGGGCATTTGGAAATGAACCACGTGGGGCATTTGGAAATGACCCACGTGGGGCATTTGGAAATGACCCACGTGGGGCATTTGGAAATGCCCCTTGTGGGGCATTTGGAAATGACCCACGTGGGGCATTTGGAAATGACCCACGTGGGGCATTTGAAAATGACCCACGTGGGGCATTTGAAATGTCCGACGTGGGGCATCTGGAAATGCCCCACGTGGGGCATTTGAAAATGACCCACGTGGGGCATTTGAAAATGAATCACGTGGGGCATTTGAAATGTCCGACGCGGGGCATCTGGAAATGACCCACGTGGGGCATTTGAATTGCCCCACGTTGGGCATCTGGAAATGCCCCACGTGGGGCATTTGGAAATGACCCACGTGGGGCATTTGGAAATGACAAACTTGGGGCATTTGGAAATGACCCACGTGGGGCATTTGGAAATGACCCTCGTGGGGCATTTGGAAATGACCCACGTGGGGCATTTGAAAATGACCCACGCGGGGCATTTGAAATGTCCGACGTGGGGCATCTGGAAATGCCCCACGTGGGGCATTTGGAAATGACCCACTTGGGGCATTTGGAAATGACCCACGTGGGGCATTTGGAAATTACCCACGTGGGGCATCTGGAAATGCCCCACGTGGGGCATTTGGAAATGACCCACGTGGGGCATTTGAATTGCCCCACGTGGGGCATCTGGAAATGCCCCACGTGGGGCATTTGGAAATGACCCACTTGGGGCATTTGGAAATGACCCACGTGGGGCATTTGGAAATTACCCCCGTGGGGCATCTGGAAATGCCCCACGTGGGGCATTTGGAAATGACCCACGTGGGGCATTTGAAATGTCCGACGTGGGGCACCTGGAAATGCCCCACGTGGGGCATCTGGAAATGTCCGACGTGGGGCATTTGGAAATGACCCACGTGGGGCATTTGGAAATGACCCACGTGGGGCATTTGGAAATGACCCACGTGGGGCATTTGGAAATGACCCACGTTGGGCATTTGGAAATGACCCACGTGGGGCATTTGAATTGCCTCACGTGGGGCACGTGGGGCATCTGGAAATGACCCACGAAATTTTGAATTTTGAAAAAGGCATTATTCTTAAAAGCTATGAAGAGAATAAAGTTATTTTTGTTAACATTAAAGTTTTGGAGTGAAATTTGAATTCTTAAAGAGTTTGCTAACAAAAATCAATTTAAAAAATTCCACCACGGTTTTCTTTTTAAAAAACCTCAAATGACTAACCTAAAATTCTTGTAATCGGTTAGGAACAGACTTAGTTTGGGATGAAAAATAAAAAAAATATGTTAGATCTGCTAACGTCATTAATTTTAATCACATATCAAAATGCCTCAAGCATTTTCTATCATTTTTTCTCACATTCACACAACCCACGCAAAAATTTATGCTCAAACTCATATTATTATTTACCCCCAAAAACACCCATCTTCTTCAAACTGTTAATGACTCTTTTTTCCTATTACTTAACCCAAAATCTAACAAAAACAAAAAAAAAAAAAAACAAAAAATCAAAATTGATTGTACTTGAAGGGTTTCCAGCAGCTGCTTTGACATCTATGAACTCTCATCATCCGTTCTCATTTTCGGGTATAAAAGGATGCAAATGTCAATCAATCAATGTCATTACAAAACAAAACGCTGTCATTTGAAAACCACTTTGTTCTTTCTGGCTATTTCGACTTTCAAGAGACAGAGTTTCATTTCGAATAAACCAGCAACAAAAAACCAATACAAAAACAAATCGACAAAAAAAAAAAAAAACTAAACACAAGAAAACATAAAATGAAGCTTACCATCGCTTCACTAGCTGTCTACGTGACCCTTGCTTTGATCATTCACGAGCCTCGGACAAATGTCGTTGTCGGTCATGTCCTCGACTTGCCTCCGGAATTCCTCCACGATGCCTCATCCAACATCCTAGAAATGGAAGCAATGGCTGCTATGAATAAAGGCGGCAGACCCGGCGCCATTGTCGCTGACATGGAACTTGAAGCTGCTGGTCCCCGGAAATCCCATCACTGTTCTGTTGAAATGAAAATGCGAATTCCTGGCAAATGCAAGTACATGGGACGTGCCGGTGTTGCATGTGTGGCTGGCGAGTATATGGATCTAGTCAACCAGCAGTGTATGATGTAAGGGGAACTAAAATGGAGACTCTGTGTGCTGGTAAAAAAGTCAACAAATTGGAATCTATTTTTTGTGTTTTTTGTACTGTATATTTTTTTTTTTTGTTCAAAAGGAAAGAGTATCCTTTATTGCATAGAGGAACTCAGTAACAGTTATGTTCAACATTTATAAGAAAAAAAAAAAATATCATGTTTTGTATTATACCTTATCCCCCAATTCATGGTGAAATGTATCTATTTGTCTATTTTGGAGAGCTCTTTTGTCATATTTTTTGTTAGCTTCTTCTGGAATGATGGATTGCCAACAGTTTAAAGGATTTGTTGGAGAGTCCTTGTAAACTTTATGAACCGAAGAATGTTTTAAACCAGTAATTTCAATTTTATTTCTGCTTGTAATTTTTAAGAGGAAATTGTTTTCTATCATTAAATTGTAAATAAATAAAATATTGGGACATTGAAGTCAGAAATCAGGATACACTTTGAGGATTGCGATAGTAATATAAAGATTTTTAATCTTAAATTGAGAGTTTTTATTGTATTTTTTTAATTGTTCACTAAAAGAACTGTTGTTCAAAAAGTAGAGTGAAGAACAATTTGGAACAAAAAATGTGAAAAATATTGTACATTTTGTTCCCGAACAATTCAGAACGAGTTCAAAGGAGTTATACAACAATTTTATAACTACAAAACGTTCGTTGTAGGCTTTCTGTTTTAAGTATTTCAGAACAATCTAAATAATCGTTCAGAACAATTTGGTACAGAACAATCACCATGCTAAAAAAAAATACTGTACTTTACAGTGCCAACAGTTCAGAACACTTCTAACCAAGGTACAGAAGAATTTGGAATAAAACATTTATTGGTAGCCACAAAAAGTTTTACTTCCTTTTTGTTCAGTATTCAGAAAAATATTGTACTTATGGTTGAAATACAGAACGATGAACAGAACAATTTCTTCTGTACTTTTTCTGTTCCTTATAATATCAGAAGAATGTCAATCAATTTGTAAGGGAAAATTATTGTTCTAATGTGTACAGTAAAAATTGTACAGTGCAGAACGATTTCAACGAAGTTACAGAATAATTTATTCTGTATTTTTTTGTTCCTTTTATTTTAAAACACTCTCTATTAACAGGTAGACGAATTTGAAACAGAAATCCCCAATTCACAGCAAAATATTGTACTTTTCAGTTACAAACAGTAAAGAACAATTTCAAAGAAATTAAAGTTCTCCATTTCACAACAAAATGTTATACCTTTCACTCCCAAACGGTCCAGAATGATTTCATCGAACGTACAGAACAATTTATTCTGTACTTTTTCTGTTCAATATATTTTAGAAAAATCTCAATCAACAGGTAGACTAATTTGGAAGAAAAAATTCTCCATTTAATAGTTAAATATTGTAATTATGGGTCCCAGACAGTACAGAAAAATTTAACGAAGGTTGAAATCAAAATATACAGTAATTTTTCTATTCCTTATATTAAAGAACAATCTCAATTAAATGAACTAAAAATTACCCATTTCCCAAAAAAAACTTTGTACTTTTCTATACAACATTTCAACGAAGGTAAAGAAAAATTCATTCTGTACTTTTTCTTTTCATTATATTTCAAAATAATCTAAATCAACACGAAGACCAATATGGAACAGAAAATTCCCAGTTTCACAGAAAAATGTGGTACTTTTGAGAACTAAACTTCAGAGAACGATTTCAACGCAAGTACCCAACAACTTATTCAGTACTTTTGCTGTACCTTATATTTAGAACAATCTCGGTCAACAGGCAAAACAGTTTAGAACACAAAACTCCCCATTTTTCATCAAAATATTGTACTTTTCAGTTCCAAACCGTACAAAATAAATTTCCGAGCAACTTATTCAGTACTTTTTCTGTTTCTAATATCTCAGAACAATATCAGTCATTAGGTAGACTTATTTGTAACATTTAATTTCTTATTTTTCTGTTCCAACATCTCAACAAATTAATAGAAAAATTTGGAACATAAAATTTCTTACTAAACTATTAGACTAGAGGATGTACTTTATGGTACTAATAAACTTAAAAAACGGACACAACAATTTGGAATACTCGAACCTTATAAAATGTTGTTTTATTTTGGAATACGTTTTTATGTAATTTTTACTTAAAAAATGGAACTGTTAGTTCTTAAGTTATGTTTTGTACTAATTTCTTTCAGTGCATCATTTCCAATATTAAAAACAAATCAACAATACTTTCGAGTAAGTTCCCAAAAATTTTCGTAATAACATCAAAGACATTTCTCGTCATTAAATTTCTCAAAATTTCAACTTAGATTGACTGGAAACCCTTCAAAATTTTAATTAGTTTTGCCAAAAAGGAAATTCTTTTTCTGTTCTGGGAATTTTTCCTTGTATTATCCTCAATGGTCAGCTTGTGTTCCACATTATTAAAATTGAATTGTAAAACCGACACATAGAGAACAAAACAAAAACCAAAAAAAAAGAAAAACACAAGTTTCAAACAACATAACACTCCCATTTTTGTTGAAAATCGTTTCTTTGTTTAACATAAAACTATTTACCAATCTCTTTACCACACTCCAAAAATCATTATAAAGACAGAGAAAGAGACCATCATATATACCGAAAACAAGACTGTTCTTTTTTGAACAAATAGTTTAAGGATCTTTGCTTAACCATAAAACTGTTCCAGTTGAAGAAATTTAAAGGACTAACAAACATATATAAAAGTTGTTCTTATAGGTGGTACCTTACAAATAGTACTATATTGTTCACTTTACTAAAGGAAGCAGCAGTCGTCCCCACTTTTTTTTTTTTTTTTTTTGGAAAAATTGGATTTGTCTTGTCCCAAAAAAACGAGTCAAGTCAATATTGTGTAGAATGAAAACAAAAACCAAAACAATTTTTCTTTAGTATATTGTATAACCCCTAGAATTCTCATTCTATTATAGAAGTTTTCAGTTGACCCAAAACAGTTTATTCGACAGCTATTTCAACAACAATTCTGAAGGTACAGTAAGAATGCAAAAATAAAAAAAAATAAAGAAAAACCTCAGCTGGGAAATTATCCTTCCATTTTCAACTGAGTCAGTTTATCCTGTCCTCAACAACCTCAAACAAAAAAAAAAAGAAAGAATGAAACAAGAAACGTATCAACTATAGAGAAGTGGGATTTTTTTTAACAAATAAGAATTTCACAAGGATTTATTTTTTTTTAAATTTTTCCTTGTTGCATTTAAAAAAGAAAAGCGTAATTTTGAAGTGAACCGCGTAATTTTTGAAAACTGAAGCGCGTCATGTTTCAAAAGTGATACGCCTCATTTTTTAAAAGTTACGTGCGTTACTTCTTAAAAGTGACGTGCATCATTTTTCAAAAGTGACTCGCGTCAATTTCCAAAAGTAACTCGCGTCATTTTCCAAAAGTGACTCGCTTCATTTTTCAAAAGTTAAGGCTTGTTTTTTTTTTTAAAGTAACGCGAGCTATTTTTCAAAAGTGACGCTCGTTTATTTTTTAAAAGTAACGCTCGTCATTTTTCAAAAGTGAAGCCCTTCATTTTTTAAAAGTGACGACGAGAGTTATTTTTCAAAAGTGATGCACATTATTTTTTAAAAGTGACCCTATTCATTTTTTCAAAGTAACGCTCCTTATTTTTCGAAAGTGACGCATATCTTTTTTTTTTAAAGTAACGCTCTTTATTTTCCAAAAGTGATGCACATCATTTTTCAAAAGTGACGCTCATAATTTTTTTAAAGTGACACTCGTCATTTTCTAAAAGTGACGCTCCTGATTTTTTTAAAGTGACGCTCGTTATTTTTAAAAGTAACGCTCGTCATTTTTCAAAAGTGAAGCTCTTCATGTTTTAAAAGTAACTGGCCTCAATTTTTAAAAGTAACGAGAGTTATTTTTCAAAAGTGATAAACATCATTTTTCAAAAGTGACGCTAGTCATTTTTTCAAAGTAACGCTCCTTATTTTTCAAAAGTGACGCACATAATTTTTCAAAAGTGACGCTCTTAATTTTTTTAAAAGTCACTAGTCATTTTTTAAAATCGATAAATGAGAAGGTGACGTTTGTTATTTCACATGGTGAGATTCTTCTTAAAAATTGCAACTACACAAGAGAGATTCGCTTTCATCGTTACAATATCGTCAAGGGGTTTATCCTCATCTGACCACAGCTTTTTGACCGACTCTTTTCATTTAGTTTTTTTTTGTCCTGGGTGTCCAACTTCGTCTCAAAGTTATAAATCGCAAGAGAATTATTTGAAAATTTACCGAACCGAAAATAAAAAGGATAACAACAATTTCGGTGGTTTATTCTATTTTCCTGTCCATCATTTAAATCTCTTAATGGAAAAAATATCCTCCATATAAAGTCACTTTGGACTGTTGTAAATTTCCCAGACAAGAATTCACCTGGATGAACTTAAAGTTCAACCAAAATAATATAAAGGTCCTTGAACAAAAAAAAAAAAAAAAAAAATGAAAAAAAAGAAGTCCTTCTCTCGGTTGAATGAATGACGTCTGCTAAAAATCAAATTGACAGGATGTCCATTGTGTATTTGAAAAGGACCTTTCTTCTTCTTTTACTAGGATTAGATAAGAAACCTACTTTTTTCTATCGAACAATTGGCAATGAATTTATGTATTACAAAATAACCTATGAAGAGCAATACAATTTGTGTCCTTACACACATCCTTTCTCTTGGTTGATCCTTATATATTAGTGTAGTAGATGAGAAACCAATGCAATTTGTAATTGGGTTTTTGGATACACTACTTGTATGGGTTTTTTGGCCAATTTTCAATATCGTTCTCAAGGATTCCTTCCCCTTATGGTCTCGAGAATAAATTTTGTTAAGACTCAATTTGTGGTCAGATTGTGTGATTTTTTTTTACTCTTCTCAGTAAAGGAGGTTGTTATCCTTGCAATTTTGTTTTTGATAAGAGATAGAGGAAAAGGAGAAAGGAATAAAAAAAAACAAACTTTTCCAATCAATAAAACTTGTTGCAACAACTGCCACCCACTTTATGGTATCCTTTTTCTGGAAATAATGAGAGTTTCTCTTCTTCATATGTGTGTGTTTATTTGTCTACCTACATTTTGTTTGTGTGCACGACAACTCCAACGTTTTTATACGAATGCCATCCTTCTGCGTGTGAATCCTGTTTTAATAGACTCGTGATCGATGGAGTTTTAATGGAGGAAACTTCCAACATGACAGAAAATTGTTGTTGTTCGTAGAAGATTGCTGACAGTTTGCGTGTTGTTTGATTTCTGAATGATGGAAGGCAACAAAAAAAAAAAAAAAAACGAAAAAGTATAGAAAAACAAAGTTTGAGAATGAAGAAGGACGAACTTTGCCAACATGGAAAATGATTTATCGGAGAAACTAATTAATCTTCGGGCTTTTTGAAAGAGCAAAGGATGTTACTCTCTATAAAGATAGTTTAAGCTTTTGCGAATCGTTACTTCTTCTTCTCCTCATCATCTTCTTCTTCGTTCGTTGATGATATTCGTTTGTTTTTGTTTTTTTTTTTTTTTTCTGAGGGGTTTTCTGGCTGTTTTCCAAAGGATAACAACTTTGAGGCGGGTAAATATCGTTAGCAATATTGAAGTTAGTTGTGTTGGATTTATTTTTTTTTTTGTATCTTCTTGTAGATTGAGATGTATGAGAAAGGATATGAGAAGCTATTTTAATATAAGTTTGTTAAAATTTTAAAGGGGAAAACTGGGCTGTGCTTGTATCTTGAGGGTGTTGGGAAAATTTGATTTGGATGAAAGGGTTTTTCATCTGAACTTGGAGCTTGAAGGAAAGGAAATTCTACAATATATCAAAAGAAATCAGAAAAAAAAAATAATTTCCTTGAAAAGTAATAGAAAAAATGTTGATGAAATGGTAAGGTTCTAAGAATACTGAATCATTGAGTTATTTGATGAGATAGTATTTACCTGGTAATAGATAGTACTCATTGGGAATATTGTTTTTCCAATTTACTAAGAGCCCGTTACTAGTGAAAAGTTTATCAAATTCATACTTTCTTTCTTAATTTTTTTTTGCTAGGAAATTAACTATCTTGAAAGACTTTTTTCCTTGAAGTCGAAGGTATGACGGTGATGAAAAATTGTGAGGCAAAATATATTTAGTTTCAAAATTTAAACATTTTTTATCAAAGTCTGGGGCGGCGTTGAGGCTACTTTAAAAGTTAGAAAAAAACCAAAATTCCCAAAATTCGAGTTTTTAAGTTAAAATGTAATAGAAGCATGAAATTGTAATTTCTATCCCACTCACTAACCGTTCTACCTCTTTTTCGTGTACTATGTTTTGACATTTGACCTTTATAGTTTATAGTCACTTTAAGAAATCAGACTAGGGACATGAAAAGTTATAAATTTTAAGCTTTTTGTTAACTTTATTTAAGGGTATACGCCCACGTCCTGAGCGGCTGAGTGGCAGAATCCTGAGCAGCAATTTCAAGCGACTAGATGGGAATCGGGTCAAAATTCTGGCTTCAAAATTTTGTTTTTCAAAATTCTGCCTTTCAAAATTCTGCTTTTTAAAATTCAACTTTTCAAAATTCTGTCAGCATATTTTTTGAACAAAAAAATTCTAATTTTTCGACAAAACTTTATTAATTTCACATTCATATTCGTTCAACAATCTTATAAGAATTCATTTAAGTCTTTTATCTTAAAAGTGCATTGCGTATATCTCGAAATATTTACATTTCAAGTTTTGCGATTTAACACGTTGACACTGTTAAGTAAACGTCACGTTGACAAACCTGCGCGTCAACGTAATTTAGGATAACATTGACGCAATAGTGTCAATCGTGTGATAGTCAATGTGTTGACACTGTGAACGTTGATGGTGAGATGACAGAGAGAATATGGATTTTTTCTTGATGTCAGAGAGTCAACGCGTTGACCGATTTCGTTGACCGTGTGATCATAGCTTTAGTAATCAAATAAGCAGCGAGGAGATAATTTTACAAAATTCTGCAAAAAATTAAAATATGGTTTAACAATTTTTAAAAGCGCTTTTATACATTTTCCAAACCATTTTTTAATTTTTTGCAGAATTTTGTAAAACAGAATTATGAAAAACAGAATTTTGAAAAACAGAATTTTGAAAAGTAGAATTTTGAAAGCAGAATTTTGTAAAGCAGAATTTTGAAAAAAGAATTTTGACCCAGGCAGAATTTTGACCCCAACCCGACTAGATGGCCACGTCCTGAGCTGCAATCCTGAATGGCGATTTATAAAACCCTACAAACGCTAAGAATTTGATGAGTATTTGGCTCACAAGTTGGAGACAGGTTCAATTCCTATCGGTACCATTTTTTAAAATGTTTTTACTCGTAAGAAAACAAACTGGGCGTGCGATTTTGAAGTAAATAAAGATAAGAAAAAATGCGATGATCCGTTTTTGAACATTTGATTTTTCACAAAAAAAAAAAAAAAAAAAAACAAAATTTTAAATTATTTTAAAAAAAACTTAAAAAATTATTTCTTCAAAATTTTATTTTGTACCTATTCATATTAAAACTATATAAATGCATTTGTAAAAATAATTTTAAAGAAATTGATCGATTCTATGACAGGTTTCGTTTGTAATGATAATGTCTAATGACTGTCGAAAAAGAATTTTTTTTGCAAAAAGTTAGGCCTTGTCCAAAACCTCAAACCTGATTTGTTTTAAAAAAACCGTTGAAACAGCTTTTGAGAAAATTATACTTTTCTAAAATCAGTATATTATTAGATACGAACATAAAAAAAAATAATTCCAAAAAATTCGCTGCACAATCTCCAAAAACAGAAAAAAATCCATCCATTTTTAGGTTAAAAAAAGGGTTGGGGTCGAAATTCTGTATGGGCCAAAATTCGGATTCCAAAATTCTGTATTCCAAAATTCTGTATTTTAAAATTCTGTAAATTCAAAATTCTGTATTTTAAAATTCTGTAAATTCAAAATTCTGTATTCTAAAATTCTGTAAACACAAAATTCTGGATTTCAAAATTCTGTATTCCAAAATTCTGTACTCCAAAATGCTGTAAATGATAAAAGAAAAATTGTTTTGATAATGAAAAAAGGGCGCACTTTTTTCATTATCAAAACAATTTTTCTTTTATCATTTACAGAATTTTGGAGTACAGATTTTTGATATTTTCTATGCAGAACCTTGAAGCAGTTTGCGTTCGCCAGCTTAAGTTAAGTGTTATGAGTTAATCGTGATATAAAATGAATTCAGAAAAATGGAAAATATTGAATTATTAAAACCTAATAAAGGAAAGGATAAATTGTGTGTCGATGGTTTTATGTTTAATAACGAAGAAAAAACTTTCGGAAAATAGGGTACTTAACTCAAATTAGTCATGCACTTAATAACTCCATTCGAATTTTGTCGAAAAAAATTGAATTTTTTGAGAAAAATGAAATTCAAGCCAGCAGAACATGAAAATCTCAGAAAACTTATCGGAAAATGGAGCCTTAATTCAAATTAGTCGAACATTCAATTAATTATGTGCAATTTTTTCGAAAAAGTGGAATTTTTTGAAAAAAAAAAAAAAAACAAAGTCAAGTTAGTAGAACATGAATTTGTATGGAAAATGAAAATATTTTTTTTTAATGGAAAATCTCGGAAGTTTTTTCGAAAATTTGGTACTTAACTCAAAGCACTTAATTATTCAAAATAATTCAAAAAAAACAATTTTTTCGAAGATCACAGAAAAAAAATCATTTTTTTTTTTTGAATTTTTGTTTGGCACCTAAATATTAAACCAAACCCGAATTTTTTACTAACAGTTTAAGGCATTTTCTGGTAATTGCTCTGCTAACTTTAAATCGAGTTAGCAGAACATTAAGTTTTTCCAAAAGTAGGGGAGCACTTGATATAATTTTGGGGTACTTGCTCTGCTTACTTGAGGGACATGTTTTAATGTAGAGATTTAAAATTACAGAATTTTTAAAAGCAGAATAATGGATTTGCAGAATTTTGAAAAACAGAATTTTGGATTTACAGAATTTTGAAATACAGAATAATAGAAAAGCAGAATAATGGAATACAGAATTATGTTCATACAGAATTTTTTCTTCAGATACAGAATTTTGGTCATACAGAATTTTGGAATACAGAATAACGACCCGTTCCCTTAAAAAAAAAATAAATCCGATTTTTTTTTTTAATCAATTTTTTGAAAACGGAAACGAAACTTTATTTTTATGTGTTTAGCAATTATTACTTTTGAATGACATCCAAAGAGTTTTTGAAAATTTTTTATAATAGAAAAAAAAAATTTTTTTTTTGAAAAACGTAAGAAATCAAATGACATACATATGTAGGTACTTCGTTTTGAGGTCAAAATCTTTTTAAAAAAATTTTTATGTTTGAAATTAAATTAAATTATTGTTCTATGAATGTTCACAAGATATGTATACCAACCCAGTTATAAATTTTTTTAACTTTTTAGCTCAATTTTAATGATTTTTTTTAAACTGAAAAACAAAATTTTCAAGAAATATATAAGAATCATATTATGATTTTTTTTAAATCAGCTTTTCAAAAAACGGGACATAAAATTTTGGTTTTAAGTGTGCATGTCCCGAAGATGCCCGATCATAACAACACTTTTCATTTTTAACTTTTAAATAATAAAAAAAAATATTTAAATAACGGCTCAAACGATTTTGAACATTAAAAAAAGGTACTTATCAAGGGGCACGGTAGTGCCCAGCCAAGTTCTCTAGCAACTTTGGCACTACACCCTTATTTACAGGAAACAACTCAGGCCATTTTCGACCCCCCTCTAATTTCCACACCAAAGATGCTAGAAATTTCAAACTCGCTACATTTGTTGAGCTGGTCAAAATCAAACTCCTCACAAAATTTCAGGTTCTTACGATGAGTAGTTTCTGAGATATAGGGCTTCAAAAATCGCAAAAACCGTAACTGACTGACTGACTCACTCACTCACTCACTCATTCACTCATTCACTCACTCACTGACAGATCATCAAAATTATGGAGAACTTCCCGCTATCGTAGAAACTTGAAATTTTACACGGTGATAGGACTTGTGGTGTATACAAAGGAAAAAATCGAAAATTTGAGATTTTCAGTTCAGGGGGCGTGGTATCCGCCCATTTCCGCTGAATTTTCATCAAATATTATAGAACACTTCTGATTATTGTAGAATCTTGAAATTTGGTAGAATGATAGAGCTGGTAGTTTACACAAAGAAAAAAATTTAAAATTTGAGAATTTTAGCTAGGGGGCGTGGCATCCGATCATTTCCGCTGAATTTTCATTAAATGTTATAAAGCACTTCTGATTATCATAGAATCTTGAAATTTGGTAGAATGGTAGTTTATACAAAGGAAAAAATTTAAAATCTGAGAATTTAAATCAGGGGGCGTGGCAACCGCCCATTTTCACTGAATTCTCATCAAATGCAGATATTTTCAATTCTACAGCCATACCTTGCAAAAAGTAGTGAAATCACAACAAAAACATTACTGTTAAAAAGAGAGCCAAGTTCTCCTATGTTGAAATTATGCTGGCACAAAAAGTACTGAGATGTAAAAGTGTACCAAGTTCTAAAGTTTGGGTTCAAATTCGTATCAATAAGATGTTGATTGTTTACTTGGCAATTTTTGAAATAACTTTAAAAACCGGTAATTAAAAGAAAAATTGTCAAGAGAACAATCAACATCTTATTGATACGAATTTGAACCCAAACTTTAGAACTTGGTACACTTTTACATCTCAGTACTTTTTGTGCCAGCATAATTTCAACATAGGAGAACTTGGCTCTCTTTTTAACAGTAATGTTTTTGTTGTGATATATTTTATTTCTCGTATAGATTCATAACGATTTTGATCAATATGAAATGAAAATTAACCAAATTTTGTCTAACTTGATATTTGGTCAATCTAGATGTATCGTCTTATTTGATTTATTTATGTCACTCAAAAATTCAACGTACAATCGTCATCTCAGAACTGAATAACAAGGTGCAAGCAGAAGTTGTTTAAACATAATTCTTGAAAACCATACCAAAAATATGTCTGTGAATAGTTGAAGAATTTCTATACAAAAGTTTATACTTAGGTCAATCATTTAAACCTTTACCATACCCTAATAAAAACCCCAACCAATATACTAATGAAAGCACAAATAATATACTCTACTAAGTTCCAAATAAATATTTTATAGAATGAATATTTGAGCAAACACTCCTTCGATTCGTTGTGCAAGTAACTTTGAGAAAATATGCCACAAAAATAATATTAACAATATGAATATTTTATCAAGTATCACTCTCAATGGCATGACATTTTTTGTCTAAAAGGGTTTAAGAATTTCTACCAAAAATCTAAATCAATTTTGCTGATTACGAAAAGAATTTCATTTTGCTAATTGAATATAATTGATGCAGAACTTTTGCTTCAATTGCACTAAATATTTGTATTTTCCAAAAGATGTGAAAGAAAAAAAAAAAAAATAATTTGAAGAAGAATTAAAGAGTCAAAGTATCATCGAGGAAAAGTTTCAATATTTCCTTTAAAATTTCTAATAACCCATATTGACATTGTTCATAATTACTCCTATTGACAATAAAACAATAAATTGTTGACATCATTGCAATAATTTATCAACATTGTCGAAATTTATGTATATCTTCAACAATAATAATTCCAGCATGAAAAAGCATTAATACTCGTTAGTCTTATAAGGATACACAAGTGCGCTCTCCCAAAGGACATCATCGATGACATTGAAATATTCCAATAACATTGATGGCCATTTCGAACTAACAATCAATTATCCTTTAGACCAAACCCTATTTACTCTTCTTCTGTTGCATACATAAAATGTTTTGTGCTCTCCCAGAATCATAATACTCAATCGATATAAGTAGAAACACTTCTTTGGATATCATTTTACCATTTAATTTATGTATACAATAGAGATAGTGGCGAATGAATGGGGGGGGGGAGGTTATTGCTTTTTTACGTCTAAGTTCGATCAGAGATATCCTACAAACACACACACACAGGCAAAGAAAGAGCACTCTCCAAACAAATGTCGAAACAATAAATTTCCCTAACCACCTTTTACCTATTCACTTTCATACAAATACGAATTTTGTCCATGGACGTAGATTGGATTTTTTTTAAGAGGGGGTAAATGTTATATATTTCGTTGGGAACTTTTCAAGTAAGATGAAACTTTTTTGGAAGCCTTCAGTTGTTTAAACCAATGTTTCTACTTTAACTTGAGTTAAAACTGTGGTTTAGTTAAATTCAAAGAAAGTCCTCTTTCCTTCCCTCCTCAAACTACGTTTCTGCTTACAAATGTATTGAAAAATCGGTTTAAAATGATAGGAAATTTTTTTTCGAAGCTTTCAGTTGTTTTAACCAATGTTTCTACTTTAACCTGAGTTAAAACTGTGATTTAGTTAAATTCAAAGAAATTCCTCAAACTTCGTCCCTGCTTACAAATGAATAGAAAAATCGGTATCCTATTGCAACATCCCACAAATCGAGAAACACAAATAGAAGTCTTATCTTCAGCAACATTGAATTTAATACCGTTAAAGGCCATTAGTTTGGCCACTTGGCTTGATTAACATTCTTGGTCGTTTTGCTGCTACTTCTCCGAGTCATCCTCTCTCGGTCGTTCGTGGTCCTTATAAATAGAGCGAGGTCCTTCTCTCGTTTGCATTTCTTTGCCATTCATATGCAAATTTTGAAAACTTATCATTCCAGAAAAGGCGGTGGGTGGTTTCCAGAAGAGAGAGACTATAAAGTTGTGTTGTGTATATCCTTTTATAGTTTTTCGGGGCACGAAAAAGAGCGCAAAGTTTTTATATTAATCTCTTTGCCGTTATAGTTCTATGTAGCCCGCCGCCGCACAGTGGTGCCATTCTTCGTTTTTGCCGACAAAATTCATTTGCTCGGCCATTTCTGGACGAAAAGTCATGAAATTTGGTACACTGAATGATTATAGTATGGAGAATACGAAAAGGCTGCCAACTTTTTTTTATTCAAAATGGCGGCTCCAAAATGGCGGAAAGAATGAGCGTTAAAATAGAATTTTCATTTTCAAAACAGTATATAAGCTAGAAATTGGGCCTAATTCATGTCAAAAAGGTGTTAGATTTAAGATTTAGGACTCATAGATTAATATTCATTACAAAAAAATCAAAAAATTTGAAAACAAAGTCCAAAAAATGCCAATTTAGTAAAACACACTTTAAGACCTCTAATTACGCTATTTCATGCATTTTTTTTTAATTTATCACAATTTTGAGATCTCTTCTATTTATGTTTTATAAGAAAATTGAAAATATTGGGGTTATATGGTTGCCAACTATGTTTTTAAGTAAATATAAGAAAACATGATATAATGAAATGTTTCAATGTTCAATAAAACTGAGAATTTATTTTTTCCGTAAACCAAAATATACTTTTCTAATAGATTTTAGCGTTTTAAATTTAAATCCGGAGTCAAAAAAAATCTATGACGTCACGTTTTTCAGATATAAGCAGATCAAAATTAATTTATATCTTCGAAACGTGACGTCATAGATTTTTTTTGACTCCGGATTTAAATTTAAAACGCTAAAATCTATTAGAAAAGTATATTTTGGTTTACGGAAAAAATAAATTCTCAGTTTTATTGAACATTGAAACTTTTCATTATATCATGTTTTCGTATATTTACTTAAAAACATAGTTGGCAACCATATAACCCCAATTTTTTCAATTTTCTTATAAAACATAAATAGAAGAGATTTCAAAATTGTGATAAATTAAAAAAAATGCATGAAATAGCGAAATTAGAGGTCTTAAAGTGTGTTTTACTAAATTGGCATTTTTTGGACTTTGTTTTCAAATTTTTTGATTTTTTTGTAATGAATATTAATTAATGAGTCCTAAATCTTAAATCTAACACCTTTTTGACATGAATTAGGCCCAAAAAAAGTTGGCAGCTTTTTCGTATTCTCCATACTATAATCATTCAGTGTACCAAATTTCATGACTTTTCGTCCAGAAATGGCCGTGCAAATGAATTTTGTCGGCAAAAACGAAGAATGGCACCACTGTGAGCCGTCGTCATCTGTTTGGCATTTGGCACTGCAGCAGCATCGCACTATGCCGCTGCATAAATGGAAACAAATTAGTTCAACTAACTGAAGACGATATCACGTAGAAAAGAAGAAGAAGTAGACGCAACTTGCTTGCCAAATGGCCACCACACAGCCATCCTTCGAAACGCGTTTTCGGTTTGAAAATTTATCTTTTTTTTTGCTAAAAATTTGTTGGCTTTTTCTCTTTTGTGTAACGAAAAACACTTGAAAAAGACGATGAATTGGAAAAAGTTTTTTTTACTACACTTTACTCGTCCTTTCATATTTTTTTTTTATATTTGATAGTTTTAGAGGACACGTTTTTATTTTGCGTGATACTCAAAAAGCTGATTTATAACATCTTTCGTCTTCTTTTTTGTCCTTTTTTTGGTGTTTGTAAATTTTTTTTTTGTACTTCTTGCAAAATTTAGTGAGATTTTTTTTTTTGGTTTGTTTTTTATATTTTGACGAGAGCCTTTTGCATAATAAATTAGGAAGAATGGGTTTTTTTAGTTTCCACTCTTCGAGCGCTAAGTGATGGTATTCTCTGAATAATAAATTTAAGGACACTTTATGAGTATGCGAGTCCTTATTTTTAAGTGTTGTTGGCATTTTCGACAAAAATGAAGGCGGCTATATAATAGTGATTTAAGGATGATTAGATATTTAAAGGCGGTCTTGACATTTTTCACTCTAAGTGAAAAAGGGAGCTAGTTTATTCCAGATTAATTTGTGGCCATTTTTCAAAAGGGTATTTTCGTTAACTGTTTGTGTGTCTTTTTCAGTAACCATTTTGAGTTTAATGAAGGCACAAATTGTATGTATTTACGATTTACCACTAAAACCGATTTAAAAATTCTTTGAATCGCGAGGCAAACAAATTAGAAATCAACTGATTTCATTTTATAAATAAACCCATACTTGCGCCATGAGGCTAGAAAGTTAATGAACAAAACCTTTTGCCAAAATCCAATTTCCATTTGGAAAATCACTCAATTAGCAGCATGATAGAGAAGCAAAGAGTAGCCAACCAAAAAGTTTATAATCATTTCATGGCTTTTAGTTGGAAAACTCACTACTGTAGTATTTTCAATTTTCTGTAAGTTAATATAGTAAACTCATGTACACACTTTGTGATCTCTATGTAAGTTATGGGTTTTGAACTTTCCAACAATGCAATCAATAGAAGGTAAATTGTTAAAATTCAATACAATCTATTTTCAAATCAGCAAGAGGTAACTTCATTAATTTATCTTTTTGAATGAAGTTGATGTTAAAACCCTACAATAATTGAAAACCAATCAGTAGTCTATGATTGTAATATACTGCTTTTTGATTCAAACAATAATGAATATGAAACATTGAATATTTGGATATAATTTTGGAAAATCGAACGATTGTTTTAATATGGATTCACTTTAAGACTCGAACTCTTAATCTCAAATTACTATTGGGCGCCATTTAGGAAAATTGTCTGTTTGTTATTTGACTTGAACTGGACATCCAAAATGATATTTGATCACAAAATTATAACAAATGCAATTTTCAGTTATTTAACTAAGATGTTAATTTTGTTTGACTGTTTTCAAAATATTTATAAGAATAAGAATATCCCTTATTCAACTGAGAATAGGAAAAATTTTTGAATGACAGTGAAAATTCGAATGAGAGGCCTCCAAATTACAATTTCGTGAGTTTAATGTTGTTATGGTTATTGTAGTACAAAATTCTTTCACAATTCGATCTTCTCGAGAGCTATGAGTCAAATTTTGAAGTGTGCATATAAACAGAGTTGAGACGTATGTTTTGTAGAAGTAAGTTTTTTATATAGATTTTTTTTCAAATATAAATGAGACACAAATTTAGATAAGTTTATTGCATGAAGATTTACATAGGATAACCTGGACAACAATAAACTTTTGATATATGTAGGGTTTCCACAATTTTGAAATATTTTTTTTCTGGATTTTTTTTGTTACTATTAAATGTGAAGCAAGGCCTGTAGCTGATTTGCATAAATGGCCTCAAGTCAAGACAAAATAAAAAAAAATGAACGACTGGGTCGCACGAACTTGCTCTTGTAGTTCAAAGTATTGATATCTTAAATATATAGCGTAAATTAATGATTTTGTTAAGTTTCGAAAAAAATAAAAAATTAAATTTTTTATTTTTTTTTCTAAAACATTTAAAATATTTTTTTTTACATTTTACACTTCAAAATGATATGAAATGCATGTCTGTAAATTTTTATTAAAATTGGCTTATGGTTTAATGAAATATACGAACCTTAAAAATATGTCAATATGTCAAAAACGGAAACGTCATATTTCCGTTTATTACGCATAATAAATTTCATCAAAATCGTTAGAGCCGTTTTCGAGAAAATTGCAATACCTCGAAAACGGTATATGGGAGATATGCGTTAAAAAGGAGATATTAAAAAAATATAAAAAAACTAACCTAGGAAATTACCCAAAAATCATCTATACCAAGTTTCAAGCAAATCCATCCATCCGTTTAGGCCCTAGCTCGATGTACAGATGGACGCACAGACGCACAGTCGCACAGACTGACGGACGGCCTGACGAAAACCACTTTTTTGATCTTCTCCATAATCGTAATGTTGGTTTTGATTAAAACCTCGATTTTTTTTTCTACACGAAACCAATACTTGCCCTATAGAGCAAGTAAAAATTATTGAGGGGAGGGGTCGAAATTAAATTCGCTCGGATTTTGATTTAAAAGCAATACCTGAAAAGGTAAAAGCTTGCTGTTTAATTTTTAAACTAAATGAATTAATAGTTCAGTAATTTTCTTCAAAAAGTAGAGTTACCAATAAATTTTTCCAGGAGTTTCAAAAATTGATGACACCATTAATTTTTTATTTTTTTCAATTTTTACACTTCGTGACTTATCTGTTTGCATTTTGGAAATATGATCTTACAGCACATTTTAGAATGAAAATTTAAATCAATATCACAGAAAAGCTTACATTTTGATTTTTGGCCAAAAATGTTAGAAAACCCCTGAGTAGATACTATGTGGTTTAAAAAGGAAATAGCATGGAAACAAAAAATAAATGCAATAATCCTTAAAATTGTGTTACACAAAATATCGTTTAGTGTTGCCACCCATTGTTTTTTATGTATTTTGCTTGTACATTATACCTCTTTAAGACTATCATCGTATTTCGTTGCGAACTTTTATTACTTTCGACAAAATAAACACAGAACACATCAAAGGATTCACTAAAGTTATAAATCAAGACTGTTAACTTTGCAGTTTCGACATGGCAGCCGTTACAACAAAACTATTGATTTAATAAAAAATGGTAAATTTTTCACGAATTTACATCTTTGATTAATAAATACCTCAAATCTTTTCAATTTTAAATTAGAGAGACTATTTTTAGAACATTATGTATATAGTGGAGTAACTAAAGCTCAAAAATTGGCAATATTATTTTTGATTTTGATGATCTTTTTTTTCAAACGTCGGTAATTAAAAATACTTTAAAGTCTATAGATTAAAATTTGCCGCTGTTGCCGTTTTGATTTTCTAAATTTAATTGAAGATTTTTGTGAACAAACAAATTTTTTTTCAAAAATTTTTCTTAAATTTCATGAGTTAATTGATGCCAAAAAATTGTCTAGGAAATTGTGAGGGACAATCTTCCATCGTTCAAGCGATAGATGCAATTTTCTCATTAATTGTCTTCAAAGACAAAAAAAAATATTTGAACATAACGGCAACACCTATACTTCATTTAAATATACATTTTTAAAAGCTAGAAACTTAGTCACATTTGTAAAATTAAAATGAAGTTAATTGAATGAAGGACTTTTGAAAAAATGGTAATTGAACTCAGATTATTGACAAAATTTTAACAAGTCGCTTTTAAAATTTTTTTCGTATTATAAAATGCATTTATTTTTTATTTTTTTTTGCCACATTTATTATGATTTTAAATTATAAAAGGAAATGTCAAAATGTACTACGGTTTATGAAAAAATTAAAAAGTATTTCATTTTCGAAGAAATTTTTTTAAATAGAAGTTTTGAAAAAAAATTAAATTATTTTTTTTTTAAGTTCAACATTTAAATATAAAGTTATTTTTTATTCATTCAATACCCTTATTGTTGAAAGTTAAATAGCAAAATTTTAAAGTTCTTATTTGCCAAAGTCTTTGAGAAATTCAATTATTTCAATGCAAAAATTCAATTTTTATCAAGAAAATCCGATGAAATTGAAGTAATTTTTGTATTTTTTTTTTAACTGTAATATGTATTACCTTTTCCTCTTCGGAATTTAACTGATAATATTTATGGCCAAAATATTTTTTTTTAAATAAATTCATGTTTTACTACGAAAAAGTTAAAAAAGACATTTAAAATTTTTTAATAAAGTTTTTTTTTCCAAAATTTTGAGTTGAGGACTCTTCTTTCAAAAACTCTTGATTAAATTTAGTGGATTTAAATTTTACTGATAGAAATGAGATTCTGGATTTTTAAAAACGTGTCTTTAAATGTTGTAGGTGTTGTCGTTGTGTTCAAAATATTTTTTTTGTGTTTGAAGTCAGTTTGTGAGAAAATTGCATTTATCGCTTAAACGATGGAAGATTGTCCCTTACTCCTTTATATTTTTTTTTTTAATTACCTAGAGAATCTTTTGCCATCATTTGTTTTATGAAATTTAAGCAAAAAAAAAATGGTTTTGTTCAAAAAAGATTAATTTTAATTAAAAAAAAAAACAATACGGCAACATCGGCAATTTTTAATCTATATACTTTAAAGTATTTTTAATTACCTACGTTTGAAAAAAAAAATCGTCAAAATCAGAGCTGTTCGGCCGGGCTCCCTAATAATTTTCTTTAGTTACCTTACTAATAAACATTTTGGTCTTTTGCTTAAGAAAATACACCAAATTATTATTTTGGTTTTGTAAATTAAAATTATTTATTAAAACAAATTGACTTTCTGGTGGCATAGTTTTTTTTACAAAAAATAGTAGTTTTTACATACTTCCAAAAAGGAGGAGGTATTCAATTCGTCTGTATTTTTTTTTATGTTTGTTACCCCATAACTTTGGACTGAGTGAACCAATTTTGATAATTCTTTTTGTATTGGAAAGCTGGTGCAGTGTGGTCCCATTTCAATTTCGTTCAGTTCTGGCCATAGAAACTATTAGAAAAACCATAAAACCCAGTTTTGATCCATGGTTTTTTGTTTTATTTTTTGATAAAAAAGATTATTCTTTTATTTACTATGTCAATCTTTATCTCAAATTTTGTTAACAGTTTTTTTTTTTAATTTTTAAGAAACTAAATTTAGAGACGAATTTCTTGTTATATCCTTATTCAATGCACAAAAATATAAATAAAAATTAAAAAAAAAAAAACATGAAAAACTTCCTGATAGAAAATTTGGAATACTCGTATCTTAGTTTAAAAAAAAAAATCCTTATTTTTCTCGTAAAGCAGTTTTCAATGTGGGAATTTAAACTTTTAGATGAATTCCCAAGATGCACATTGCAAAAGACTCTTTAACCCGTATTGGAAATGTTTTGCATAAGCAAAAAAACTCCTACAGAAATTTTCGTTTTTACTCTTGGTATGTAAAGAATTACATTTCAAAATAATTTAAAAAGACAAAAGACCACGTCAACAGTAATGTGAATTGTAAAGAAAATTTCACCGCAAGGAATTCATATTTAAAGTTTTTTTTTTTGAGTTGAATAAAAAAAAAAGGATTTTAACATTATGAAATATTGTATAGGAGTAAACTTTTCCCAGAATGAATTCTTTTTAAATCAACTTGTATGCAATCATTAAAGGAAGTCTCTTGTGTAAACTGCATTTTACCTCCCAGCAAAAGACCATAATCATATTTTTTTCCTGACTTTCTTATCCGCCTGTCACAGAGTTAAATTTTACAAATATTAAAAAAAAAAAATCCTTGTTAACATAAATATATTTATATCCTCTGATATCTTCAAGTAAATACTTACCTGCTACCTACAATAAAATCCATATACAACTACTTGGAATTTATTGTAGATAAAGCTTAAAGATCCTTTCTCTGTTTCTGGAGGCAATATTATTAAAATTATAATTCAACAAAGTGATGAAATATAAAAAATCAAAAAGGAGAAAGAGATTGTTCGTGTTCATCATGAAGCAATTGCCAAATTTAATGATGTAATAATTATTATCGAAGAGCAAAAGAGAGATAAATGAATGAAGGAGAGCCCTTTTGAATATCTGTCTACAATAAAAGTCCTTCTGGATGCTGAAGGAAAATTTAAATAATGACGGCAATTTCAATGGATTATTCCGGTGATGCTGCTGCTTCAATGGGGGTGTCCTCTGTGTGTGTGCCAAAGCATGGCCTATATCCAGGGATTTTAATTAAATTTTCATCGAATAAATAATTTTATGGTTGTGAAAGGTCACACAGAATAGATAGCGCCAGACATGACGATGACTCCTGGAGTGTGTTTTTTTTTTGTTTTGTTAAATTTAATTTTAATGATAAATTGGGATCAGATTTGAACTATTAATAATTCATGTTCAAGTAATTTGTATATTATTTAAATAGCTTAAAGGATTTTTAGCTATTTTTAGGTCTTTAAACTTTATATTTTATTTATTCGCAGGTCGTACAGTTTTTGAAGTAAATATGTACTATATTTTGATAAAATGAAGCATTATTTTGATATTCTATAGATACTCTTACATCAGGTATAAAAATATCTTTTTAGCTCGAATTAAGAATTTTTTAAAAAATGACTTCAAAGCACTGTTTTAATTATAGTTTTAAAATAAGGCAATTTGGCAAAATTTCTATAGTACAAAAAACTACAGTGAATTTTATCCTTATTTACTCAAAATTCCAAAATTCATGACCCAACTTATTCAGTACAAAATAATTGACTATAGTCTCAAAAAGTCCCTTACAATGTGACATTATTTGATGAATATTTCAAAAACCCTGCTATATTCCCCATTAGGAATGACAAAAAGGATCTCAAAAAAGGATCTTAGTGAATATAGTACTTTTACTTGAACAATTTTTAACTCATTTTCTTTTTTAATTGTTATATCTAGCAGAGTTGTTGTTTTTGTGTATGCATCGCTGCTTAATTCCCAAAGGATAAAATTAACTATGCATAGTATTTCCCAAGAGTTTATGAGCACATAAAAAAATCGATTTACTAATTGTTCTTGGGAGTATTTTTTTTAAATTCTTCTAAACAAACACAAAAAATAAAAAAAAAAAAAATAAGAAAATAAAACATTCTTCAACGTTCCCTGCTGCGGTTTAACACTATGCTGACTGCTTTAAGAACTCAAATGTACACATTCATCCATCCGCATGGTCTTACCATACCCATCAACCATCCTAAAAGCTCAAGGTCTTGTACAATTTTAAAATATACAACATCGAGTTAGTATTTTTCCTTATTCATGTTGGTTTTTTTTTTTTTTTTTTTAAATTTTGTGTACTTTTTAATCTTCGTAATGAAATGTCACAATGACACTCTCATAAAATTGAGAATAGCAGTCTTAAGTTATCTTACTATTCTCTTAGTTGAATAAAAGCATCCAGACTGACTCTGTTTTAATTAGATGGTAAAAATTACAAAAATGTTACTTTTCATTTTTCTTCAAGGAATGAATGATTTCCTCCGATTGCGACCGTGACTTTAAGATCTATTGAACCATAAAAGTGTGATAAGGTGGAAGGAATTTAACCAACCGCAATAAAATGAATATTCAAGATAAGTCATAAAATGCTCATCTTCATGTCTTTGGCACTAAAATTTTACTTTTCCTTTGATACTGGTAACTCTTTTTAGTGGTATATTTTAGAAAAATAAATATCAAATAACAATTTTTTAAATTACATAATTTAGTGCCAATCGATTTTAAAATTTATTTTAAGCTTTAACATTTAACATACTCATGATACATTTCGAAATTCTTCCATCATCAATTAGAGAAGAGATGTGAAAGAGCTCGAGGCTTGGCAGGTGCTATTTGAAGATGTATCATATTGAAAGGTGTTGTCCATTAATCAATTGATTTATTTTTTTCTTCCCATTTTTTTGATACACTTACACTACTAAAAAAAAAAAGGATGTGGTGGTTGAGAAATGGTTTGAATTGAAAAAGGATAGTAAAGATTTTGTTTTGGGAAGAAAAATTGAAATAATTTTGTGAGAACAAGTTAAAAAAAAGGATTCAATGTTGGTAATTAATGAGTTGGTAATTTGTCTTTATTTCACATCAGTTCACTCAAAAAAACTAACCAGATGTTTTCTAGTTAACCAACCCAAAAAAAAAAAAAAAATTACTGGCCACATGATGGATCCTCCAGAGTAAAAATAGAAATTGAGTTTTTAAAGAAAAAAAAAAAAAAAAAAATTAAAATTATTTCTTGGCTGCCGCGCCGCACCACCGCACATTAAGTACCCTCCCATACAAAGTGCGGTTTATTATTGCAAAATAATACATCAAGTCAATTTTAAATTATTTATTATTTTGAAGAAAAATAAAAATAATAGTGCCAATAAGGCAATCTTTTAGTTTTAAGTTGTAATTTTTTTTTTTAGTGTAGGGTCATTTAAACTCGTATTACTCGAAAAGGGGAAAAAAGGGAAAAAAAAAACTGCGCTTATACATATTGCGAAAGGTAGGACATTATTCTTTATTTGAGAACTTAAATTGTAGGTTAAATAACTAAATCTCCAATTTACTAAAAATTAAGCTAAATAAAAATGATTAAAATTGCTTCGGTTATGAGCCCCATTACAATATAATTTATGTATGTTTTTAGGAAGTATTAACCATCTCCTTTAATATCCATAATAATTTCATATTGTTCACAATTTTTTAACATCTGTTATCACTATCCCAATAAAAATAATATTTACACGCGCGTGTGTAGAGCACTTTGAATAAGCAAATTACTCAATCACCTAATCAAGTTTGTACGGACTGGCATTTTGTTCTAAAAATAAATGCGGTGGTGTTACGGTTTTCAAAAATCCGTGCGGCGGTGCTAAGGTGGTGGTTCGATGGAATTATTTTTTTACTAGGGTTCTCGCCTCAAAAAAGTAGGTATCCCAATATGCACTTAAAATAGGTATCAAATCTCAAGTAAAAAAAATACGAAAGTCTCTATATGACACAACACCACATAATGCTTTCTGGCCAATATCATTGGTATTGATTTTTTTCAAATCTGAAATAAGGGTATTAGAAAAACTTAAGTCCTGGTTTTCGGGCCGCCACATCCTGTCGAAATCCGCCATTTTGATAAACGCGAATTAGCCTACATCTCCCGATTGACCGAATAAGTTACTTTACCAAAGTTATATAGGTTAGGTTATATAAATATCTTTTTTGTGCATTTAGGTACTGTTTTTTTAGCAAGGACAACACTTTTGAGGTTATGGCAAAAAAAAGAGGTTGTCTGTAAAGCCGGTTTACGGATGATGATTTTATGTGATAACGTCGTCAGAAAACAGGTTGTGTCAATTGAAGCGTTTACTTTTTTCCAACAATCATAATTTACAAGAAAAAGCTAAAAAAAAATACCTTTTTTAATTTCTCATTATATATTAATTTTGTATTTTACAAGCTTACAAAAAAAAATATGCAATTTAAAAGCCAACCATTTTGAAATTTTAACAATGCGCAAAAAGTATGAAAATAATTTATTGAAAACAATCATTTTCATCAAAAAAAGCAAAAAAAAACATTAATTTTTATCTTCATGTCATTAATTCCATTATTTTCCCTAACAACCTATAAAAAATTTTATACCATCTGAAAGATTATTGTCTTAGCACAAAAAACAATATCGATCAGGTCTATGAGACATCTACAAAAAGAGCTAGAATTTTTTTAACTCGATCAAATTTCATTAAAAAAAACATTTATTTTCATGTTCTCAGGCTATGGAATCAATTTTTTTGTTTGACAACCTATAAAAATATAAACCATGTGAAAGCTTATTATTTCACCTTTCATATGACGTATCAATCTCATTTTAAAGATGCCTAAAAGAGAAGTTAGAGTTTTTTAAAGTCAACCATGTTGAATTTCCAGAATGAGATTACGGTACTTGCCAGACTGGTGGCTGTTCGGGGGGCAACCGATCTCCACTGGTGTTTTGAGGTTTTGCGCAAGTTTCTTGATTTAACATTGTGTAGCTTGTAGTTAGTCTACCGTTATGTGTGATTTACCAAATGAAAGGTAATTGTATCAGGATGCTCATTAAAAGTTGAGCTCTTGGTCAAAAGTTATAACCTGTTGAATTTTAAAATTTTATTTGACCGTTATCTCAAAATTGTGTTTACGAAAATGATTGAAACTTCGCACACATTTAGTTGTGGTCATGGTCTATCATTACTTCATATACTTTATTCCTGTATCTATTAAAGAAAAAAATATAAAAATAAAAAACGAGGAAAATCGGTTAAAAACGGTAAAAAACTTGTTTCTTCTGTTATTCAGTCAAAACTCACTAAAGGATTCCAAGTGCACATGTATGTATAAGGCCAAAACCTACATGTCCTATAAGTTTGAGATTTTTTGAACTCTCAAAAAAAAAAGCTAAAAATCAAAAATTACCCAAAAATACCCCTAAAAAACAAGGTGTTTTTCAAAAATTCATATTTCGAAACGCAGAGCGTTGGAAAAAAATCCGTATCAGACACCTAATTTTTTTTCTTTCATCTTTCACCTGGCATCTTAAGAATTGTCAACAAAAATTTTCTTTACCCAAAATCATCATTTTGTCATAGCCCCAACACGTGTACAACGTTCAAACAAAACGTTATAGCTGAGTTTCAAAATTTTTTAGAATTTTTTCTTATATGTAGTTATTCTTAAATTAATCTCATCTATCTATAGCAAAAAAAAATCAATTCTCTACAACTTCTCGTTTAGATTTTAGCCCAAATTTCATCTTTCCGTTTTACCCCTGTTTACCCTATTAAACGGAATTTTTAAAAATCGTTCATTTGGATTAAGCTTTAGGTTATTATCTTTTAAATAAGCTATAGAAGATTTTTGTATCTGTAATAGTTTATTTTTAATTTTTAATTGAAATTTTTTGCGGCACTGCGAAAGTGCGAGTGTGTAACGTTAGAAAATGGCGTCACTTTTTTGTGGTTTCTGCCATGGTTCATCGATTTATAAGACGTTATCACGTCAAAAAATAAAACGATATAACCTCAAAAGTGTTGTCTTCTCTGAAAAACAGTAAATGCACAAGGGCCACAAGGGGGGGTGGCGTCCCGAAAACCAGGACTTTTCCAATACCCTTTTCCAATACCCTTCTTTCAGATTTGAAAAAATCAGCCTTCCGGTATTTAGTTCCACAAAATGCCTGTTTTGTTACTAACTTTCCTGTACCTGTATTTTTCAAGTCTCTGAAAGAATTTAACTATATTTTTTTAACTTTTATTTGGCATAGGTGTTTTAAGAATAGCTCTTTAAATAATTAAATCGAATTTCTTACGTACTTTGCTGTAACTACTAGAAATATGTTAATATTTAATTTGCAATCTTTTGAATTTGCCTCATATTCATCATGCATAAATTTAATCATCAAAATGACACATTTCCCTTGAGGACTATTTATACTTGTCTCTCTCATAAGAAAATAATATATGTAATATGTATGTATTTGATGTTCGCAAAAAGTAAATATACTTCAAATAACCACAGGTAATTCTATCTAAATCACACACATCCTTTAACAAAATTTAAGCAAAACCACACACAAAACTATCTCATAACGTGTCCTTAAAAGCTTCATTGGAGAATCCCTTTAATTTAGCCATATATGTGAGACAATTTTCGAATTTATCGACCCAAAAACTGTGCAAATAGATTCAGGAGGTGGGAAATCCTTAAATTTATCTCTCATTCTCTTTTCCAAACAGGTGTATGGTTACTGTTTGATATAGTTGGTAGCTTGATGATGGGTAGACTCCTTTAAGCAAAGGCACTTCTAATCCTGCATTCTTGGCACATTTCAACTTTCAACAATACCGGCACGTTTTATCTTCATTCCTTCCTTCTTTTCGGTTGGTTTGCTTCCACAAAACAAACAGAGAGCAGGTGGAACAATGTGTTTAAGGTTTTTGCCCACAAAATCTGTTATGCAAAAAAGGATACAAAAACCTCTCACACGTCTTCACACACTTAAAATACCTTTAAAATTCAAGTAAAAAAGAATCAAAAAAGAAAAATTCAAACCGGATGAAATTTTGAAGTTACAACACTAAATCCATGAAAATTCCAAAATTTGCTCAATGAAATATTTTCCAGAAATTTAAGAGAGGTAAAAACATCTTGCGGCCAGTTTTTCAGTTATACAATAGATCTCTGGCTTCCATAGAAAACCGATAGTGAAACCAGAAGCATAGAATCATTTCTCCAAGGATAAAGAGATGATGATGATGATGATGTTGATGTGGTGTAACAGTAAATGGAATTGTGGAAAATATCCTTTTGGGAATGGTATCGCAGTGAAATGCCCTAGGAACCATAATGAAATGGATTGTGTGTGTCCTGGAAAACGGCAAAAAGCGAAAAATAAGATTTTTTTTTTATCTTCTTCTTCTAAATCCTTGTTGTGGTGGAGTAGTATTTCCAAGCTCTATGGAATTGTTATGGACTTATGGTGTTTTGCTGTTGCTTTTGTGGCTTAGTCCTGCGGGGAATTGTCTATTATTTGTTTCGAATTTTTTTTTCTGGTTTTTCTGTATTTCTTCTTTTTTTTTTGTTTTTTTTGAAGGATTGTGCACAATCCTAAAGGACAATTGTATATCGCAAACCGCTAACGACAGATAACAGAGGGTATATATATTGTCTAAGAATGCATTCGAGCTTATACAAATGGATGAATGCTGGTGAAAAGAGGTTTTCAATTGTTTTGTTTCTACTTAACTACGAGATTCTGATGATGATGATTTTTCTTTTGTTTGATCATTTAAAATGGATTTGTGGTTTTTTTTGTTTTGTTTTGTTGGTTGCTTTTGATTGAAGGATTGAGTCAAGGATTATTTTTGAGAAGGTCCAGCAAAAATTTAATAAAGTTAAGTACTTTAGCTTGCATAAGAAAAATCTTCTTATTCTTGTATTCATAATGCAGAAAGCATAAATTCAATTAGAATGTACAAAGGACCTTTCTGAAAAAGTGATAGAAGTTAAGGAAAACTAAATAAATAAATTAAAACTTTTTTAGAATTTTTTCCACTTTAATGGATAGACCTCTAAAAAAAATTTTCCCACATTCGAAATAAAATCTAAAACAACTGGGTCTAACATTCATACAAAATCAAGAAGGATAGTTAAAATATTATTGCAACGTCATTTTAAATAAAAATTATTTTCATTTTTGTGAGCCTTTAAGACTAAAGCAAAAAAAAAAAACAAACAAAAAAATTTTATTAGTTTTCTGGTTAACTTGTGAATTCATCATTAGAACAAATTGACAAACACTATGGTTGATTAACATAATCTTGAAAAAAGTTAACCTCAAACTCACAAATTAAGAATGGTAAGAAAAAATGAACAGCCTTCAAAAATGAATATCAGGTCTTAAAATAACAGGTACACTTACAAAACATAAGATTTCTTCTAAAATTAAATACATTTGCCAGGTTTCTACCATTAAAAATTAAAAGAAAAATCATTAACAAGTGTAAAAACAAACCAATGTAAGCATTTTCGCTAAGTGGTATCAACTTCGCAGATTTAGCGTTACTGTGAAACATATTTTTCTGAGAATATACTTAAGAATCACCCCTTACATTTTTCGTATCTAACTACAGGACACCCTGTATACATATTTCCATTTGTGAACAATTTGTTTTTTGTTTTTTTTTTTAATTTAGTCGACTAATGTTAGACTATCACTGAGGGAAAAACAACTTAAAATCAACGAAAAGTAGAAAACCACGTTTCTTTAAGTATTTTTTGGAATGATTTTGCGTTGAAAACGATAATTTTAAAATCAAAGTAGTAGTTATAAAACATCCTTAAATCAAAGTTGTTTCAACTTTGAAAAAAAGCACTGTTGAAAATAAGGACGATACAAATTTTAAATTTTATTACGTTGCGTTGTTTTAATTTTAATTTTAATATGTGCTATGTTAGTTTTTTTCAACATTAAATCAGATTTGACGTTGCGTTTTTTTCCCTCAGTGTAAGGGAAAACATTTTTTATATGTGAAAAGTTATATATTTATCCATTTTACATAAGTTTTCCAAGACATTTAAAACAATTGACTTTTGATGGTAAGACCTTTTTATGTATCTAAATATTCATTAGAATAATAATATAAAATAAAATAATATAAAAAGTTTTTTTTTTACTATGGAAACACTTTTTTAAATTGTTGTTACCTCCAAACGAAATAATATGCAATTTGATTTTTCAAAAAAAATTATTTTTTTTTTTTTTGGAACTCCGAAAATGATTGTTTTGAGTTATTTTTTAATTGTAAGATCAGGGTTATTTTAACGTTTTCGTGCAAAAATTTTCATTGGAGTCGGTTAAAGCTTTTTAGAGAAAATTAGAAATCGGATCTATGGAAGCTACCGTTAGTAACAGTTAAAAAAATATATTTTCATTTCTTAAGTAGAATCTTATTTGGAAATCAAAGTAGTTAGACCCGTTTTTTAGAAAAACAATGTGTTACAACAATGCCACTTTCAAAAGCTTATACAAAAATTAAAAAAAAACTTAATATCAATGTAATCAATATGAATTTTTTTTGTATTTATATTTAGATCTCATTTTAATGTGATTAAAAAATGTTTTTCTTGATAAAATTGGAAATTTTTGTACGCATTTTTTTAAACAGTGCAAGTTTTACAATTTAAATTTAAAATTAAGAAGAAAAAAAAAATAATGTTGAGTAAGTATGGACCCAAGCAATCAATCAAGTTTGCTGATCAGCTCTTTTGTTTTACAAAAGTGAAATGTCTGAACTCATTAAAATTAATTCAATATATTTATTTATTTTGAAATAAGTGTGTTGGGTTGGGTATTAAATTATAATTTGACCATAATATAATAATAGAATCAAGAGTCTTGATATTAAATTAAATTTTCGAAAGTAATGTTTGAAAATTAAGAAAATGATATTTTTTGTTGTTATTATAAAATTAGGCTATGGATTAAATTAATAATGAGCTCCAAATTTAGAAAAAGTGTCGTTTTTTTTTACTCGCCAGCAAATAAAAATACCCATAAAATTGGTCAGTTTAGGTTTGAGAACTCTTTACACATTAATCAGAAGCTAATGTTGGTTTTATATCCGGCCATAATATCTATTGTTGGACTTTAGCCTCAGGTCTCGCGACTTTTCATGTTCTTGGTAGTATTCTAGAGAATGTTGAATCTTGTTCAATACGAAGGCGGAGAAGATGATATTCCGATTTAATTCGTCTTAATTCAATACAGTGGTATGTTCTTGATTGTTAAAATAATAATTTTGAAGCTAGAATTGAAATTCAAAACAAAACAAATATACAACTACATTTTTTTAAATATCAACTTCTTTTTTTTTATTTTATTATTTAAACAATTTCCTTTCAGTTCCTTCAACAAAACAAACAAAAATTTGCTTAGCAAAATTTTCAAACACTTCTCATATGCTTTTACTTAATTTGTGCTTTTATTTTACACGACTATTTTTTTTTAATGATACATAAAATTTTATTCAATTTATATTTACATTTATGTTTATGGTAAACAGCATTCTATAAAATTTTCAACTCCTTTTTGCATTTGTTCAATAATTTGTTTTTTTTTTCTCAATATTTTATTTTTAATATACAACTTAAGCTTAAGCCTTAAATATAATTTTAAACATTTATTTTTAAGCTGTAATCAACATTTAATAACCTACTTAAATTTACATAAATATTTATAATTTATTTTTACAAAATAACATTATTTTAGCATATTTTTTTCTTAATTATAAGCATTTGCTGAATATTATATACATTTTTATGAAGAATTTAGTGTTATAGTAAATAATTTGTATAAAGATAAAATTTACAAAGAATTTATTTACAAGAAAGCATTTTTTTCTTTTTTTGTCAAAAATTATAAATTATATCCTGGAGGACTTTTTAATATGTTTTGTCAGTGTTTGTTTGGGAACAACAGTAACTTGTCGTCAATATATAGAACCTGGAAGACATTCGACATTTTGGCCGATTTTACAAAAACACCACAATCTGTGCATAAATCTCAACAGCAACCAGCAGTCCCATCACCAGTCCGTTCAAAATGCACCGATAGCGTTCCAAATGTCAGACAGACGCTATCGAATTACTATCATAAGCGACCAGTAAAGAATCATTCTCCTCGCTGCCACTGCCAGCACTCTTCTCAAGCTCATCAATCACCTCCAGACGAGTCTGTCGATGACTGATTTTATATTTATTACGTTTTATGAATAATGTTCGAACGTTATTATTATTATTGTTGTTACTGGTATTATTATTATTATTAACATTGCATCCTGCTGTTCGACGATGATGATTTCTTCGTCCTTTTGACCCAACATCATCTCCATGATCCAGGATGCTACTGTCACTACTGTCTTCTTCATCATAATACTCATCGTCTTCGTCATCGTCGTCGTCGTCGTCACAACCATAAATGTCATCGTCATCATCCATGTCGAAGAGAAAGCATCCAGTTGCCAAGGATGTTGTAGTTTTGGCCTGCGAGTAGGAGGAGGAGGAGGATGGATATGTGGTGTGAAAGTGCTCAGAATCACTGGCCTTATATCATAGTTCTATTACCTCTGGGCCCTTCCAAGTGATGCCGGCCCGTACAAGATTATAAAATCGCATGACACCCCACATCGCAAGCACCTGCAATGATAATAGAAACAAGAAGAAAAAGAAGAACAAAAAAAAAATCAAATCCCAAGGGAATTATGAAATATTTAATAGGAATTCAGATTTTTAGTTAGAATTTATTTTATGTGATGAAGATGATGAATGAGAGGTGGGGGAAAGTTGTTTTATGATAGGATCGATACTCTATTTGCTTGTATGTGTGTGTGTGTTAGAATTTAATTTCCGGAATTTTGTTATGCTGCTATTAGATATTCCTTTGAATTAGAGATTTCAAGAAGAAATGAAATATTTCATCATTTTTAGGAATGGTAGCCAACTTCTACAATGGCATACCGGGTTACGGTTTAAATTTAAAAACCCCTTGATTTTTGTTTACTTATTTTTATTTAACTTATTTAAGGATTATAATTTTTTGTTAAACTATTTGCACAAATAAAAACAAAATTAGTACAAGAATCCTATACAGTGCGCCAGATTCGGTTTCATGTGACCTTACATAACCATTGTGTATTTAAGACCTTTCCAACAAAACATCATTTATTGAATTCAGATAAGTATTTTAGAAGTTATGATGGAACTAATGAACATATGTACATTGTACATACATACAAACTGGTCAAACATGCAACTCTGCTTTTGGCTTCGCTGTAATCGAGTAAAAAATTTGCCAACTTCCAGAATTTTAACTATTTAGTGAGCAGTAATTTTTACATTTGTATTTGGTTTATCATTAAAAGTCACTGTGGCGTATTAGTAACTTTTTAACTACAAATAAAAATATGAAAAAATAAATGGGTTTAAGAAAAGGCGGGCTTTTGAATTTGTATTTAAGTACATAGCTTTAAGTGGGGCTTAAGTATTTGCAGATCCTGCCTTAATTTAAAAAAAAAATTACACAATTAGTACCTACTAGACTTTAGCCTATAGAGGGCGCTGAAATCGGTTTATGTAATATCACATAACCAGCGCACTAGTAAGACCATTCCAACAGTACTTCATTCGTAAAATTGGGATAAATAGTTTCGAAGTTATGATGCAACATATGAACCTTATTATATTAAAACTGATCAGAAATAGAACCGTTCATTTGGATTTGTAGTAAACAATCTTTAACTTTCGTCATTTTTAAAGCTGTTTTTTGCTTTAATGTTTGCAGATCTAAAACATTGAAAACAAAAAACAAATTCCAATAAATACTAGACTTCTGTCTATAGAGGGCGCTGAAATCGGTTTATGTAATATCACATAACCAGCGTACGAGCAAGACCATCCCAACCATACTTTTTTCGTCAAATCAGGACAAGTAGTTTAGAAGTTATGATGCAACATATGAACATAAATACATATAATCTGGGTCAGACAGAACCATTCTCTTAGTTTCATAGTCGGGTAAAGAAATCCCACCAATTTTCGTCATTTTTAATAATTTTTTTGTTATAATTTTGGCTTTAATATTCGGTTTACAATAATGGGTCACTGTGGTGTATGTGTAACTTTTTTTAATTCAAAAATATTATTAATTTAAAAATTGAATTTATTTCTGGATTTTTTTTTGGGTTAAAATATTTGCAGATCCACCGTACATTGGAAATAAAACACACATTTAGTACCAGGCTTTTGCCTAAAGAGGGCGCTGAAACCGCTTTATGTGATATCACATGACCAATACACGTTCAAGACCATTCAAACAATACCTTATTCATCAATTCGAGATAAGTAATTTAGAAGTTATGATGCCACAGATGAACAGACATGCAAACAAATTGGCCACTGTGGCGTATGAGTAACTTTTTTTTTCAATTCCCTCCACACTAAAGTCTTCAAAATAAATATCGACCCTAAACATTTACAAATAATTTGCAAGAGCAATTTTTCAAACCCTTTAACACTCTGCCTTATCGAAAGACCATTAAATTCAATGGCCAACTAAATGGTTCCTCCTTAATCACAAACTCAAAAAAAAAAAAAAAAAAAAAAAAAAAAAAATCCTGACAAAATGCTTCACGTATTAGAACACAACAAACTTTATCGAAACAAACACACAACAAAAGCCTGAAAGCCAAAACAGAGTAGATTATCACGCAATGGCCATGTATTCATTATATGAGCATAACATGGCGATAAATTTAAGTCAAATATTTACCAGATTCGGATGTCAAATGGTTGGCCGCTGCTATACACGGCTTTTCACACTCATACACACGATAGAATATTATACTCCCGAGTGTGTATTGGTCTTTATCCTTACTACAGAGATTCATTAATGCTTGTATCCTGGAGCTTAATGCATTCACATTGTTCATGTTCACGTTCGTGCCTGGCGGATATCCCGCATCAGTTTTTGTCTTATCTCGAGCCTGATATAATCTATGTACACATAGATTCCACTCCTCCCTAAACCACCCTCTTTTTCTGCAAACCCCCTTTGGTGGATTTTAATGTGGATGGTATTTGACTCCCCAGGGGGGTAAAAAAGGGATTGAACGAGTCCTGCTAAACAATACTGTGAAGCTGAACGGAATCGAATTGGTGCACACGATATAAATCACCCTCACTGCTTTTCACGGTTTAGCAAGCCTCTCCTTTTTGTTTTCTATGGTCATGTTTTCAGTTCGAAGCCATAAACATTGGACAGGTAGTCTCTGTAGGCTTTTCGCCAAACTCGCCACCAGTCCAAGCTAATCGAAATTTATTACACTGTAAATTTGAAATGGATATTTATTGGACCTTAACGACATTCAACACACACGCAATGCATATGTGTGGAAAGTGGTGGTGGATGGTGGTCTTTCTTGCTCTTGTATTCACTTCAATTTTCCTAATTTAAGCCTCTCAGAGGAGTTTAACAATAATAATGAGAATAGTGAAAATAAGGGCGGATTTTTTTTTTATTATTTTGCCACCACACCAATCGTAATATAATTAAATGATTTAGTTGAAAAGTTTGGTTTTGACATTCGAATGATTTGTGAGGTCACAAGTCATATTTATAAATATTTTCTTTTCCAATGAAATTTTAACCATCATTAAAAGAGGTAAATTCGCAGCTTTTTGATAGAGTTATTGAAAAGTAATTAACTTTCAATGTTAATTTAAAACCACATTAATTTTCAAGCATTCAGGCTATTAATTTTTTCAATGCCATTTTTACAGCTAAAAAGGTTTTTTAGAAATATTAAAATGATACTAAATCAAAATGTTGAAATTGTTGCAGGTTTTTTTTTAATCGATTAGTTAAAGGGTTTAATATTCATTGGGCTTTAAAAGGAACTATGACACTGTTAAATTTTCAAATTTTACTCATATATTGGATTTAACTTTAAAAAAAAAACTAGAAAGTGGTACTTGATCTTTACGAAAAAAAAAATGGTTACACTTTGAAACTTGGCAAAAAGTTTGCTTTTGAGATAAGAACCAAAGATCAAAAAAGTTTGAGTAGATCAAAAATATAGTGAAAAAAAAATTGTTTGTGGAATATCACCATACGACACATGTTTTTTATCTATTCTTTGATGCTGAATCTAATGAGACATAAAAATAAAGTCAATACGCAATCTCTACGAAAAGTTATTGCCGATTAAAAACAAGGGTTCTTGTTTTTTGACTTCAAAAGGAAAAATATAACCGAAACCCATGTGAAAAACATGATAAACTGATAAAATTCGTGACAAAGTTTCATCGTAAAAATATTTTTGTTGAAAGGGTGTTTTTTTGATGGGTTGCGTTATGTGCGAGAAATGTATCATATCAGATGATATAAATTTTGTAAATTTAATCACAACAAAAACATTACTGTTAAAAAAAGAGCCAAGTTCTCTTATGTTGAAGTTATGCTGGCACAAAAAGTACTGAAATGTAAAAGTGTACCAAGTTCTAAAGCTTGGCTTTAAATTTGTATAAATAAAATGTTGATTGTTCTCTTGACAATTTTTCTTATTATGCCGATTTTTAAAGCTAATTGAAAAATTGCCAAGCAAACAATAAACATTTTATTTATACAAATTTAAAGCCAAGCTTTAGAACTTGGTACACTTTTACATTTCAGTACTTTTTGTGCCAGCATAACTTCAACATAAGAGAACTTGGCTCTTTTTTTAACAGTAATGTTTTTGTTGTGATTTCACTACTTTTTGCAAGGTATTGCTGTGGAACTTAAAATCTCTATAATTGATGAACACTCAGAGAAAATGGGCGGTTACCACGCCCGCCCCTTGTCTAAAATTCTCAAATTTAAAATTTTTTATTTTGTTTAAACTACCAGGTCTACCATTCTACCAAATTTTAAGGTTCTACTACAGTTAGAAATGCTCTATAATATTTGATGAAAATTCAGCAGAAATGGGCGGTTGCCTCACCCCCTATCCAAAGTTCTCAAATTTTAAATTTTTTATTTGGTATAACTTACTAGCTTTACCATTCTACCAAGTTTCAAGATTCTACGATAGTCAGAAGTGCTCTAAAAAATTTGATAAAATTTAGTGAAAATGGGCGGTTACCACGCCCCCTGGCTAAAATTCTCAAATACAAAATTTTTTCCTTTATATAAACCACCAGCTCTACCATTCTACCAAATTTCAAGATTCTACGATAATCAGAAGTGCTCTATAATATTTGATGAAAATTCAGCGGAAATGGGCGGTTGCCACGCCCCCTGGCTGAGATTCTCAGATTTTAAATTTTTTCCTTTATATAAACTACCAGCTCTACCATTCTACCAAATTTCAAGATTCTACGATAGTCAGAAGTGCTCTATAATAATTGATGAAAATTCGGCGAAAATGGGCGGGTACCACGCCCCCTGAATTGAAAATCTCAAATTTTCGATTTTTTCCTTTGTATACACCATAAGTCCTATCACCATGTAAAATTTCAAGTTTCTACGATAGCGGGAAGTTCTCCATAATTTTGATGATCTGTCAGTGAGTCAGTCAGTCAGTCAGTTACGGTTTTCGCGATTTTTGAAGTCCTATATCTCAGAAACTACTCATCCTAAGAAGCTGAAATTTTGTGAGGAATTTGGGTTTGGCCAGCTCAACAAATGTAGCGAGTTTGAAATTTCTGGCATCTTTGGTGTGGAAGTTAGAGGGGGGTCGAAAATGCCCTGAGTTGTTTCCTGTAAATAAGGGTGTAGTGCCAAAGTTGCTAGAGAACTTGGCTGGGCACTACCGTGCCCCTTGATTTTTTAAGCTTGGTAAAAACATTTCGTTTATCATAGGAACTTAGAATGTAAAGAGAATACAAAATTATCTTTTTTTTAGGAAATGATGAAATTCAGAATAAGTACCACACAAAAATGGGAAAAAAATGGTAGGAATGTTTCATTTATAAGAAGAAAACAAGAATCTAAGCAGTCTATACAAATATTTTAGGTGAGATGGTGTTTTTTTTTGGAAGTAAGGAAAATCCGCTATAAGTGCGATGAAATCAATGGTATATAAAAGGTACATTTACATTATTTATTAAAAATGTTGTCTTTGCCATTGGAAATACAAAAAAAATAAGTCTATAGATACATTTTTTTCATGTGAGTGTATAGAAAATGTGGGTTTATTGAAAAAAAAAAAAAAAAAAATTAAGTAGATAATAATTTTGGTACCCTATCAAAACTCAGCCATTATATTACTTTTGAGACTAGAAACAAGAATCTAAAGTTTCTATAAGAGTATCTATAAGCGTGTTTTTTTTAGTGAAAACAAAAATGATGGGCCACCCTAATGAAATTTATTGAAAACTTTGAACTTGGGATAGAAAGCAAGAATAAAGAGTTTTCATACAAAAATTAGGTGAAAGGGTGTTCTTTCGAAGAGACAGTAAAATCTGTAATTGGTCCCAACACGCCAATGATTTTCGTAAAATACTTAAGAACTCAAGTATTTTACTTAAGAACTTTAATTTGTCATCGAAACCAAAAATAAAATGAATCATTGCATTTTTGGGAACAATTAATGTCTCTTCGAAAAAAAAACACCTTTTCATCCAAGAGCAAACTTTATGCCAATTTTTAGGAGGTACCTAATAGTTTTTTTTTTAATTGCTAATTTTATGTAAAAATACGATTTTACCTCTTTACTATTATATTTTATTAGATTTGACAATTATGTGTGTATATTCATTTGTTTATTACGTATTTAATATTTTCTATCTGAATCATAAAAAACAAATAGAAAATGTTTCTAAAAATCCAAATATAAGAACTAGTATCTAAATGGGTAACTATGGTGTATGCGTAACTTTTTTGGTTCTAATGAAATTTTTTTTTAAGAAATTGACTTTTCACAACTATAACTATAAGAACCTTTTAGACATAAACTACGGTTTATATTTTAGTAACAAAAACAGTCCCTAAAACCATATATGTATTTATCGAATACTGTCAAAAACGGAAGCAATCGAAAAAAAAAACTTTTTTAAGATTTGTTTTAATAATTTTGTAATATTTTTGTATTTTCTCTCGTATAAACATCTTCCGGCCTAGCTAGTTTTAATTTATAAAATTTAGTTCATAGTGGAGTAACTAAAGCTCAAAAATTGGCAATATTAGGGAACCCGGCCGAACAGCTTAGATTTTGATGATTTTTTTTTCAAACGTCGTTAACTAAAAATACTTTAAAGTCTATAAATTAAAAATTGCCATTGTTGCCGTTTTGATTTTTTAAATTTAATTGAAGATTTTTGTGAACAAAAACAAATTTTTTTCAAAAATTTTTCTTAAATTTCATAAATTAATTGATGCCAAAAGATTTTCTAGGAAATTCAAGGAAAAAAATATATGGGAGTGAGGGACAATCTTCCATAGCTTAAGCGATAGATGCAATTTTCTTATTAATTGACTTCAAACACAAAAAAAAAATATTTGAACACAACGGCAACACCTACAATATTCAAATATATATATATATTTTAAAAGCTAGAAGCCTAGTCATATATGTAAAATTAAAATTAAGTTAATTGAATGAACGGCTTTTGAAAGAATGGTAATTGAACTCAGATTTTTGAAAAAAAAAAAATTATTGAAAAAATTTTAACATGTCGTTTTTTAAACTTGGTCGTTATATAAAATGCATTTATTTTCAAATTTTTTTGGCCGCATTTATTATGATTTCAAATTATAAAAGGAAATGTCAATATGTATTACGGTTTATGAAAAAAATTTAAAAGTATTTCATTTTCAAAGAACTTTTTTTAATAAAAGTTTTGAAAAAAAAATGTAACTTATTTTTTTTTAAAGTTCAACATCTAAACATAAAATTATTTTGTATTCATTTAATAACCCTTACTGTTGAAAGTTAAATAGCAAAAATTTAAAGTTCCTATTTACCACAGTCTTTGAGAAAATTAATTATTTCAATGCAAAAATTCAGTTTTAATAAAAAAAAAACCATTGAAATTGAAGTAATTTTTCATTTTTTTTTTTCAAAAGTGTGATATATTTTACCTTTTTTGCTTCGAAATTCAACTGATAATATTTATGGCCAAACATTTTTTTTTAATAAATTCATATTTTATTAGAAAAAGTTTGGAAAAAAGTCATTTTAAATTTTTCTAATAACATTTTTTTTTTTTTTTAATTCTGGGTTTGAGGACCATTTTTTCAAAAAGTCTTGATTAAATTTAGTGGATTTAAATTTAAGAGATAAGAATGAGCGTCTGGCTTTTTAAAAATGTATTTTAAAATATTGTAGGTGTTGCCGTTGTTTTCAAAATATTTCTTTTTGTGTTTGAGGTCAGAATGTTAGAAAATTGCATTTATCGCTCAAACGATGGAAGATTGTCCCTTACTGCCTTTTATATATTTTCCTTAAATTACCTGGAGAATCTTTTGCTATCATTTGTTTTATGAAATTTAAGAAAAAAAAAATGGTTTTGTTAAAAAAAAATTAATTTTAATTTAAAAAAAACAATACGGCAACACCGGCAATTTTTAATCTATAGACTTTAAAGTATTTTTATTTATCTACGTTTGAAAAAAAAATCGTCAAAATCAGAGCTGTTCGGCCGGGTTCCCTAATAATTTGCTTTAGTTACTCTACTATCAGGAAAAAAAAATAAAAAACAGATAAATAACTTTTTTTTTTCTCGGCGGTCAAGTTCAAAATTGAAAGTCTTTTTTATTTGAAAAATTTTCCAATTTTACAAATCCTATAAATCGATTAACCAAAATAATACTATGCTACTATATCCTCGTTTTTTAAAAATACTTAATTCTATACTTCTATTCCCTTGGTTATTTCTCTTAACTCTTAGGCCAAATTTATTCACACTCCATTAAATTTAAAATCGCAAATTTTAAAATTTTTACGCGATTTGACAGTTTTCAAATTTTTAATGGATATTTTAAATTTAATGGTGAGTGAATAAATTAAGCCTTAAACCAAAAAAAATATTTCTTCTTTTATCTTTGCTTTACTCCATAAATTGAAGAAAGTTTTGAAACCCCATAAGTCTTTAAAATCTCAATAAAATATGGATTTAATTTTTTGTATACCAATGTAAATATTAATCATCCACGATTAAAAATATTTCGCAATATAAAATCAAACAAAAACGAGAACACATTTCAAGAAAAGCTTCAAAATTTATTCAAAACAGCTCCCTAGTGCTTAAAATTTATGACACATGTATGAATGAACCATCATCCACCCAACCTTAACAATAAATAAAAATTCATGTTTTAAACATTTCATGTAGCAAGCATCAGCAGATGCCATTTATCTTTTTTTAATATTTAGAAAAAGGACTTAGACATGTTACATCTTCATAAAGATAATGAGATTCCTAATAACAATGTCTTGAATATAATATTCTTCACCATTAAATCCAGTCATATAAAAGAAAAGGTCTCAAAATCCCTATCAAAAATGTGTCTTAAAGCAAACACCAACAAATTTTATGATTTTGTAACTCTTTTTTGTGGGCATATTTTATTTCAAGCATCTTCCCAACCAAAAATTAAGGACTTTTAATCTCCACAAGAACAAAAAACCACTTGCTTCAGTTGAAAAACTTTCATAATTAACAACAACTGATGCTTGATGATGGTAAGCCAGAAAGCTTACATGTGTTATAAGTTAAGGCAGAACTTCATAATTTTCCAAAAAAAAAACGTGCCCATCAAAGATCTCACAAATAGGCACTTAAACAAGTTATACAAAAACACACAATGAACACGAAGAAGAAACTTTTTAACAACGATTAGAGGCCATATTACATGACCAACTTGTAAAAATTTCCTTCTCCAAGGACGAAAAAAAGAAAATAACAAAACAAAAAAAAAAAAACTCATCCCATTCGGAACACTCGAGACCAACAAAGAATAATGAAAGAACTTTCTTTATTCTCAATTCTCTGGAAATCTTTTTTTAAGCTCGAACCTTCTTCTGCTTAAAAGAATAACCTAATTGTTCTGCATAGGTCCTTGAGGGATATGCAATTAAATATCCCCAATCTCCCAATGTGACATTTTTTTTTCTTATCCCCATTAGCTTTTTAATTTTCAAGGTGAATTTCGTTGTTTGCCAAAGCACTGACATTGACAGAGTTGAACCCAAACCTACAAAAAAAAATATAAAATTCAAAAAAAAGGTGAGAAAAAGCTGTCATTTTGAATAATCAAATTATCCTTGACAAAGAGAGCTTTTGACAGACGCTACTTTGCTCCGTTAACCTGGCTTTAGATGGATCCATTTATCGTTAACCATCCCTGTCGGGGTTAATTATGCAAAACGAAGAATTGTGGTTCCCTTTTGGGTTTTTTTTTTTTTTTTGCAACTGAAAAACCTGAGATGGCTTCAAGGCTATAATTCAAATCCCATGTGCTTAGCTTATGGCTCCTGTATTTTTATAATGTTTTCATGAATTCACTGTGTTTGGATGTTGGATTTTTTCAAATGAATTATCCTTGCTGAGCACTTAGTGTCGTTTTCATTCTAAATGTTGTTTTTTTTTTTTTAATTCTGACAAAATAAAAATGTACAAAATTGAACATTTCGAAGAAAAATTTTGCGGTGCCAATTCGAATTCATATTGTTTCGCAAATAATAACAATAATTGCGATGGATATTCAATTTGGCAATTTTGTCCTTGGAAACGATGGCAAACTCTTAAGCAATTAGTAAATTTTCCTGAAAATTTGTCGCTGTGTCGTCCCGAGTGGTTTGCATTGATATTTTGGTTGAGTTTGATTTTAAGTTTGGGTGGAATTGTAAGTTGTTGTTGGGTTTTTGTTTTGAATTTGATAAAATATTTTTTTTTGTGAAATAGTATTATAGTGGAAAAGAATTACTAGCAGTTTATTATGGATCATGGAATTTGATGAAAACTGATGATAAGGATGAACAATTGCAAATGATTTCTCCAGTGGTACAAAGAAATGCAAGACTTATTTCAGCGGCATTGATGGTTAAAGCTTGGATGGGACTTTTTATTGGAATTAGCACAGTGAGTTGATTTCATTTACGATTTTGAATAAGTGTCAAATATTTAGATATTTGGCTATAGTTTTCTCTATTACAAGTTCGAAAAGGAATCATGTCTTTTTCTAGAACATCAAAAAACCCGAATGCACAAAATTTCAAAAATACAGTAAAAATCACGAATGGAAAAATCTAGAATGTCAAAATCTCGAACGTACAAAAATCTCGATTTACATAATCTCAAAACCGTAAAATAAAATCTCGAAAATTTTGTTTTATCGATCTGTCAGTTGAATCCGGTCACATAACAGATGCGACGGATTCTATGGTTTGGGCCCTTCATAGTCGTGATCTAGGTCACAGTAGAGCGTAGGCGCGTTCATCTTTTAATAAAAAACTGTATCATATTATACCAACGGAATGGAATAAGTTGAACTTAAAGTCTGAGCTCTAAAAAAGAGATTCACATTTATTTTACTTATTAAATACCATAAGCTAAAATTTCAAAATTTAATTGCTTTTAGAGATTTTGTATTTCGAGATTTTTACAATAATCCTAGATAGAACACATTTGCTATTTTGGTTTTCGAGATTTTGTAATTCCAGATTTTGACTTCGATATTCTGTCTTTCGAGATTTTGGATTGTGAAATGACGGAGTAAACCCGTTCGAAAAAATAAAAATTGAAAGTTAAAAAAAGTGGATATCTCATGAAAATTGATAAAAAAGTTTGTGCAAAAAAAATTGTATATTACTTAAAAGTTTGTATCTAGCGGTTTTGTAGGCTCTTCAGATGAGGGATCCGTTTCTGGTGTATTTGATGAATTTAATTTCTTAAAAATTATTTACATAGGTAATTTAAAGTAAAATTTTTTTCGATCACTACGCAAACATCTTATACAGGGTTTCCCAAAAGTTAACGTCGAAACGAAAACGGTAGATAGGGTAGGTGGTAGGTGGAGATAGGGTAGGTGCAAAAATGTTTTACATGACTCTAATTCAATGAACCGTAGTGTGAAAAAAATGCACTACGATGTTTCGGCAAGTTACCTTAAAAGTTGGTGTGTTCAATTTTTTTTTCAAAATGGTATAACATTGTTGAGAATATTCCATTAATAACCGAGATAAAATTTATTTTCTTAAGAAATCCGACTTTTTTATTAGGTATAATGAACAAAGTAAAAAAAGTAATGAAAATTATTTTTTTTTTAAATTATTTAATTTATGTACATACATTTGATCAATTCACCATTTGTAAGACAAAATCTTAACTGGATGGATCAATTTTACTACAGAAAATTTAGTCAAACTCGACAATTCTTACAAAGTTGAATCTCGGCAACTGCTAAGCTTACCTATAAATACAATTTTAGGCGCTATTAGGATGTTACAATTTTTTTTTTTTAGAACCTATACTTATTGTTTAAGCTTGAATTACCGAAAACTGAAAAATTAATTTTTTTTTGATTTTGGATTGAATTTCCATTGACGTTCAAGGTCGAAAACTAAAAGCTAAAATTATTCGTCAAAGTAAGTAGGCAACGCATGGACTTTCTGATGGAAAAATGATTTCAGAGTCTATTACAAAAGAGTTATGTGGTGTGGTTGACAGCAAAAAAATTCAAACAAAAAACACAAAGACAGTCACGGTGACATTGGTGATGACACTCATTCTGACAGTGGAAACGTTAACAGATAATAATAAGAAGAATACTAAATAATGAATGAAAGCCATAACTTATTTATTATGTTTATTGGACTATATGAATTAATATCAATTTTAAAGTACTTTTGTGACCTTTTTTCCAATTGCGTTTCGCCCAGGTACAACAGTGGGGCTCATCAATTAGATGCTGTTGTATACCTTTTCTAAGCCGCAAAAAATGTTAATAAATAATGTTTTTGGTAATGTCAGTGAGGTAAGAAATTAGTTCCCATATTAAAATAGGGTGATAGAAAGTGTATTAAGTGTATGATAGATAAAAAAATATAAGCATAGCTTAACCCAATAACAAATAAACTTTAAGACTTGGTGGATGTGACTAGTTAAAATAAATTTACAGTTAATATTAATATTATTTTTTTTTTTTTAAATTACGACTTTTATCTACTTTACAAATGTTTTCATAAGTATGAAAAAAAAGTTAAAAAAAAGATTTTCGACGTGATAACGTCTTATACATAAATCGATGAACCATGGCAGCCACCACAAAAAAGTGACGCCATTTTCTCCCGTTCCACTCTCGCACTTTCACAGTGCGGCGAAAAATTTCAATTAAAAATTAAAAATAAACTATTAGAGATACAAAAATCTTCTTTAGCTTATTTAAAAGATAATAACCTAAAGCTTAATCCAAATGAAGGATTTTTAAAAATTCCGTCATTTAATAGGGTAAACAGGGGTAAAACGTAAAGATGAAATTTTAGATAAAATCTAAACGCGAAGTTGTAGAGAGTTGATTTTTTTTTTTTTATGACAAAATGATGATTTTTGGTAGGAAAGGTGCCAGGTGAAAGATTAGGGAAAAAAAATTAGGTGCTAATACAAATTTTTTTCCAACACTCTGCGTTTCAAAATATGTATGAATTTTTGGGTAGTTTTTGATTTTTAGTTTATTTTTGGAGCGTTCAAAAAATCAAATTATAGGATATGTAGGTTTTGGCCTTATGCATACATGTGCAAATTGGAAACGTTTAGTGAGTTTTGACTGAATAACGGAAGAAAAAAGTTTTTTTAAAAACACACGTTTTTTGACCGTTTTTAACGGATTTTCATGGTTTTTTATTTTTATCTTTTTTTCTTTAATAGATAAAGGAATAAAATATATGAAGTAATGATAGACCATGACTACGACTAAATGTGTGCGATTTCAATTATTTTTGTAAACACAATTTTGAGATAACGGTAAAATAAAATTTTAGAATTTAACAGGTTATAACTTTCGACCAAGAGCAGATAGAAATTTTATTAAAATTTAATGAGCATCCTGATACAATTACCTTTCATTTGGTATATCACACATAACGGTAGACAAACTATAAGCTACACAATGTTAAATCAAGAAACTTGCGAAAAACATCAAAACACCAATGGAGATCTGTTGCCCCCCGAACAGCCACCAGTGTGGGAAGTACCGTAATCTCAGTCTGGAAATTCGACATGGTTGACTTTAAAAAATTCTAACTTCTCTTGTAGGCATTTTTGAAATGAGATTGATACGTCATATGAAAGGTGATAAGCTTTCACATGGTATAAAATTGTTTATAGGTTGTCAAACAAAAAAATTGATTCCATAGCGTGAGAACATTAAAATAAATGTTTTTTTGCTTTTTTTAATGAAATTTGATCGAGTTAAAAAAATTCTAGCTCTTTTTTTAGATGTCTCATAGACCTGATCGATATACATATATATATTTTGAGCTAAGGCAATAAGCTTTCAGATGGTATAAAATGTATAGGTTGCTAGGGAAAAAATGGAATTAATGACGTGAGAAGATAAAAATTTATGTTTTTTTTGCTTTTTTTGATGAAAATGATTGTTTTCAATAAATTATTTTTATACTTTTTGCGCATTGTAAAAATTTAAAAATGTGTTTATTCTTAAGAAGAAATACTTGGCTTTTAAATTGCATAATTTTTTTGTTAGCTTTATCTTTTTGTTTTTAATCACAATTACAATTACGCTTTATCATGAAATACCTCAAAATATTTTTACTGAATCATATTTAGGAAACTAATGTTCGGGAAGTAGGTATACCTATTATTGCTTTCAATTCAATTCATATGATCCATGTTAATACCAGCTCCCACTAACTCTTTTGAAAAATCGATTTTTGGACAGCTTTCTGATGAAAAACTATTGCCATGTGAGACTGTAATAGACAGTTGATTTTGATTATTAACAAAAAAATAACTTTTTTTTTTTAAACTAACCTACAAAATTGGATATTTTTTCTGAAAACTTATGGAAGCTTCTAAGAATTATAATTTGAACAAAATCTTTTTATCCTTTTTTGAACGAAAAATCAACTTTCACTTGATTGATTCCTGTCAATAATTCTCAGAATATTGTCCAGCTCTTTGAACAGACTTATAACTTCTAACACAAATCCTAACAGAGACCAATTAGAATCTCTATGACAGTTGATAGAAATGGAGTAAGAAATATTTATAAATTCTTGGATGCCAGAACTATGCCAGAGAGAAGCAAAAACAAGAAATATCGTATGTACCATGAAAATATAAAAATATACAGTTCTTAGAAATGTAACATCAAAGCATGAAGCTGAACAAAATTTTGTGTCAACAAAATAATGATGCAACTAATGAGGCAACACTAATTTGTATGTCCAAAAAATTCAATAGTAAATAAAATTCATGACGAAAACAGCGCACTTAAAAACCTATTTCGAAGCATTTGAGTTTTAAAAAAGGTCATCAGAAAATCATTTGGTTCACAGAAACAATTATTCAATTTTTTTCCCTTTATAACCGTTTCCTGTTTGTTTTAATAGATTTATTTGAAAAGTCAATGCATTCGGTTTGCGTGTTTCAATATTGATATAGTTTTTAATCAACACAAAATCAAATGCAAATTAAACAATTTTGGTTACAACACTGAATTTGCATTTTTTGAAAAAACAAATAAGAACTAGCTATTTGCACAAAAGATAAATAAATTTGAAACATTTTCTGAAACATCAACAAAACTTTTTATTTTATTTATTTTAACAACAATGGATTTATCGACAAAAGCTGATGTGTACCAAAAACAAAACTACTAAAAAAAGGAAATCCAGCAAAAACTGATTTTTCCTAATTGAATTTGAAATGCAAAAAAAAAAACGAAACCCTTTCAAAGCTTAATCAAGGATTAGCCTATGCACACACACACACACACACACACACATTCAAATTCCATTTTTCAAAAAAAGCCAAAATGTTTCTCTCTAGTTGTTTTTTTTTTTTTGTGTTTTTTTTTCAGGTAACTCCATCAGCAATCTCAACTTGGTTAGCAATTTATTCGGTGACTATTTTTGTGCATTTAATCCTTTGGATTGGTGAAACTCTGTTCGTTAAAAATAAATTGGATTTTAGAAGTTGCTGTAAACATTTGATGCCCGTTGGTACACTTTTATTGGTTCGTTGCGTTCATGGAGTTTTCATAAGAGAAATTGAAAGACGTGCAAATATTGAAGAACTTGATTTATTAACTAAATTGGGTAAAAATTGGTGATCAATAAAATTTAAAACAAGGATACTTTTTCATCGTTGTTCTTTTTTTTTTAGTAATTTTTCAGTTTTAATTGAAAATCTCCTTAGTTTTATCCTCTGGGATCAAATGGAGAAAAACATTTAAAATAGTGTAATGTCAAAGTTTTTTTGTGCTCAGTTAAAGGATAACTTTAATTAACTCGAAGAATTTTTTTCATCCTCCTTTGTTTCTGCATTCATGACCGGAGGGTTTGATGGTCTGTCGACTGCATAGAAGAAGCAAAAAAAGAAAATAGAAGAAAAGTGTGAACTTTCACTCCTCTTTGAGAGAAAAAAAGGAATCCTCACACAATGTCCTGGGAGTTGGAAGAGCACTTTATCTGCTTCCGGAACACCCGTCACCTGTGGATAACGAATACCATCGTAAAGCAAACAAAACAAAAAGAAAATAGAACGGATATTTTATTTAACTATGCTGGCACGTAGGTCAAATTGATGGGATACATCCTAGAGGCCCGATGTCTCTAAGTCAAAGGGATCTGTTTGAATTCTAAGTAAATTTGCTAGTGGTATAGATTTCTCCTTTTTGCTAGATAAAGAAACAAGAACAGGTGAGATGATGGGAATATAAATCAAAGACTTGAAGAAAAAACTTTTCTCAACAAAAGAAAGGTAAAAGTTTGAAGGTGTTTTTAAAGATCAAGTTCGTGGGGATTTTTTCTTTAATCATTTTCTATCATTTAAGGACTTATGTTTATTTGAGTTTATTGTTCGATATTTCATTGGGAATCGACGAATAGCCTTAAATGTAGACAAACTGTTTATAGATTAAGGCACTGATCAATTCAGATACATCATAATCTTAATCAGTCATAAAAAGAAGAAAATCTGGCTCGAAAAATCAAAAGCTTAGATTTAATGATTTTAGCAAAAATTAATATTGAAAACAAAAACATTTTACTAAAAACCAAGTACTTGCAATCGGTCTCTTAATTTTAAATGTTCAAAAACAACAAGGTGATTTAACTTTTGTCCCAAACTGAATAAGCTTGACAGAAGTACTTTAAGCTACTATGGATGTAATATTATGATAAATGCCACTCTTCTGTTGACTGCTTCAAAAATAAATAAATTTAAATATAATATATTGTTGAAAAATGGCTACCAAAAAGTAATTGGTTTCATTTTTTCGAGCAAAAGAAAAAAATTAAAAAAAAATTACACATACGCCACAGTGACCATATAAGTTTAAACATTTAAAAATTGAATGATTATGATATGTTACAAAAACTGAAACTTATTGGATTATTTGTATAATGACGACTTTGTTTCAATGATAATACATACCTCCGGAAATCAAGTTTCGAAACTTAACACATCTTTAAAAAATGTTAGTGTTACAAAAAAAAATGGAATTTTTTTGTGATTTTTGAGAATGTCTATATTTAAGAACATAATTTTCGTTTCTTAATATACGAATACAAAAATATAAAATATTTTAAATTGAAAGTTTTGAATGAACAACAAAAATATTTTTGTTTTTAATTATCGATCCACCGACTTGGAAAAATAATTGGATCTGAATTATTTAACATCCGGTTGAAATTCTTTAATTATAATTTTTTTTGCAATTTTTTGTACATACATTAAATTAAAAGCAAGTTTAAGGAAATCTAAACATATTTCCAATGGTTTATTAAAGTAGATTATTGCTTTTTGTTTCATTTCATAATGCACGACTGAGTCAAACATACTTGCTCTTCTGGTAAAAATTGCTTAAAGTAGTAAAGTTGTTTATTTAAAAATTAAAAAAATAATATTTTTTTTATTTATTTTTAGCCTATTTTTTCTGAAACTTAGTATCTACTAATTTTTTTACGATTAAAATGAAATTGAGTGGCTACTAAAATGTAGAAAAAACACTTATTAAAAAAATGGATTTTTCAATATATACTTCTTTTTAATGCATATCTCCGATACAACGTGTTTTCGAGATTTTGCAATTTTGTCAAAAACCGCTAATTTTGATAAAATTAAGCGGGTCGTACCTATTACTGTATTTCAAAATTCTGTATGGTATGATTAAAATGCTGTATTTCAAAACACTGCAAAAAAAATCCTGTACTGTACGAGCAAAATACTGTATGTTATAATGCTGTATTACAAAATTCTATATATCAAAATTCTGTATATTGAAAAAATACTGTATTTTCGAAAAATGTCGAAAATGTTAACAAACTGCCTATATATTTATATTAGTGGAATTATTGAAAAATGATACAGTTTGATGGACTAAGTGATTAATGGAAGTATATTGTTTATTGAATGGATAAAAAAAAACGAGGACAAAAAATGAAAATAATTTTTGTAAAAATATTTATCCAACTGTTGTCGAGTAGTCGGAGTAAAATAGATCACAACAAAAACATTACTGTTAAAAAAAGAGCCAAGTTCTCCTATGTTGAAATTATGCTAGCACAAAAAGTACTGAAATGTAAAAGTGTACCAAGTTCTAAAGCTTTGCTTTAAATTTGTATAAATAAAATTTTGGTTGTTTACTTGGCAATTTTTAAATAGCTTTAAAAATCGGTAATTTACAGTAAAATTGCAAAGGGAACAACCAAAATTTTATTTATACAAATTTAAAGCCAAGCTTTAGAACTTGGTACACTTTTACATTTCAGTACTTTTTGTGCTAGCATAATTTCAACATAGGAGAACTTGGCTCTTTTTATAACAGTAATGTTTTTGTTGTGATTTATCTATCGACATTTATCTATCGACATTTATCTATCCACATTTATCTATCGACATTTATCGATCCACATTTATCGATCCACATTTATCGATCCACATTTATCTATCGACATTTATCTATCCACATTTATCTATCGACATTTATCTATCGACATTTATCTATCGACATTTATCTATCCACATTTATCTATCGACATTTATCTATCGACATTTATCTATCGACATTTATCTATCGACATTTATCGATCCACATATATCTATCCACATTTATCTATCCACATTTATGTATCGACTTTTATCTAGTTCTCCTATGTTGAAATTATGCTAGCACAAAAAGTACTGAAATGTAAAAGTGTACCAAGTTCTAAAGCTTTGCTTTAAATTTGTATAAATAAAATTTTGATTGTTTACTTGGCAATTTTTAAATAGCTTTAAAAATCGGTAATTTACAGTAAAATTGCAAAGGGAACAACCAAAATTTTATTTATACAAATTTAAAGCCAAGCTTTAGAACTTGGTACACTTTTACATTTCAGTACTTTTTGTGCTAGCATAATTTCAACATAGGAGAACTTGGCTCTTTTTATAACAGTAATGTTTTTGTTGTGATTTATCTATCGACATTTATCTATCGACATTTATCTATCGACATTTATCTATCCACATTTATCTATCGACATTTATCTATCCACAGTTATCGATCCACATTTATCTATCGACATTTATCTATCGACATTTATCCATCCACAGTTATCGATCCACATTTATCTATCCACATTTATCGATCCACATTTATCGATCCACATTTATCGATCCACATTTATCTATCGACATTTATCTATCCACATTTATCTATCCACATTTATCTATCCACATTTATCTATCGACATTTATCTATCGACATTCTACCAAATTTCAAGGTTCTACGATAATCAGAAGTGCTCTATAACATTTTATGAAAATTCAGCGGAAATGGGCGGATGCCACACCCCCTGAATTGAAAATCTCAAGTTTTCGATTTTTTCCTTTGTATACCCCACAAGTCCTATCACCGTGTAAAATTTCAAGTTTCTACGATATCGGGAAGTTCTCCATAATTTTGATGATCTGTCAGTGAGTCAGTGAATCAGTGAGTCAGTGAGTCAGTTACGGTTTTTGCGATTTTTAAAGCCCTATATCTCAGAAACTACTCATCGTAGGAGGCTGAAATTTTGCGAATGTAGCGATTTTGAAATTTCTAGCATCTTTGGTGTGGAAGTTAGAGGGGGGTCGAAAATGGCCTGAGTTGTTTCCTGTAAATAAGGGTGTAGTGCCAAAGTTGCTAGAGAACTTGGCTGGGCACTACCGTACCCCTTGATATGATTCTAAGTTCTTGAAAAAAATTTCTTTTTAAAGTTCTGTATATTAAAATACTGCTAAAAGGCAGCAACATCGTTTTGATAATGTAAAAAAGTACCAAAGTTACATTATCAAAACGATTTTGCAGCCTTTTTGCAGCATTTTAATATACAGAATTTTTAAATGCAGTGTTTTGTAAACCAGAATTTTGGAATACAGAATTTTTTGATTACAGCAGTTTAGCCATACGGTATTTTCTACATACACAATTTTGAAATACAGTATGTTTTTGGCTAACAGTATTTTGAAAACAGTATTATGACCCATACAGCATTCCGACTCCAACCCAAAATTAAGTTTACCTTACGGTCTTAGAAAATGTAGAAAATTCAACGTCGAAAAGCTTATTTCCACACTAAAAATTTGAAAAAAATATGAAAATAATTTCGAACTATTTTTCTTCAAAAGTTTATGGAATGTACTAATTTTGTTTTCAAAGTTAATGCTCTCATTAGTTTTTAGTCCGAAATATTCGAAAATGTTTTGTTGTTTTTTTTTTTTATGAAAACTGACTGAATGAATTCTACCTGGCAGTAAATAATCAATTTGTCTGCACCATGGAATACTCTGTTAGTGTTCTTAATTTAGAAACACTTTTTTGATGATGAGTGTTTTGATAAAATGTATTGTTGAATGAGTTGTGAAAATTAAAACCAATCCTTTAACTCACATTGATAAACGCTCGTGCTATAAAAAAGGTCACTTCTGCTTTGCACATTGTGTCAAATTGCTGAAAAGAAAAGAAATATTTGTTAATTTAATTAAATGTAAAAGTTCAAGTTAAAAAATTCCTAAATAAGAATAAATTTGTATTCAAAAATACTTTCTAAAAAGGCTTAGTGAAATATAAGAAAAGTATCCCTACTGCATTTAGCACTGCATTTCTAAAGAGTATGAATTTATATTTTAATAAATTCACAAGAACTCTTGAATAGTAAACTAAAAAGTGTTTTTAAAACAAAGGGATCCTTCGATAAAAGGGTTAACATTAAACGTTATTTTGAAAAGAAATATTACGAGCATAATAAAACCAAAAACTATGTAAAGAAGACACTTAAACTGCATCCAATTACATGAAGAACAACTTGACTCCTTTTGAAACCAAAAACAAGCAAAATATCGCTGACCCTCAACACTTTTTTTTATATAGTAAATTTTAAGTGCCTCTCAGGACTCATCGGCCTTATAAAAAACCTCAAAACCCACAACAAAGTATTCTTTATGGTTCATGAATTATTTACAATATTTTTTTTTTATGTGTTGGCTTGTTTCAGTGTTTTGTTTAGCATAACATTTGAATTTCTTTTGATTATGAACAAAAAAATAACAAATAAAAAAAAAAACACAAACTACCAAGAGAGGTCCTTGTTGATGATAAAGAAAAAATATAACAGACCACCAGAGGCGCATACAAAAAAATACAAAAAAACTGAACAAAAAATTGTCTCCTCTCTCTTTAGCTCTGTAGGATTTACTTCATTGAATGGAAAAATCATTTCTTCTTTAAAAGAATTATTTTGTTCAATTTTGCAAATATCCTCAAAATCAATAACAGGATAAAGGAAATAAAAAAAAAAAAAATAGAGATATTTATCTTTTATTTTTCGACTGCATGAATTCTGAATTATTATTTCTTGTCAAGATTATTATTTATTGTTGATTCTCAATATTTTTTGTTTGTCACTTTTTCTTCCTTACTTATTCTTTTGTGGAGGAAAATAAATATTTTTTGTTTGTTTGTTTATAATTCTATTTTTTTATTTACTTACTTTATTTACATGATCCCGCAGGACATTGGAATAAACCATAGCTACAGCTTCTAATGCCATAAATGTTATAAAACCAATTATCCAAGGCACAATTAATCCGGGATTTTCCTAAAAATTAAAAAAATGAAATTGAAATTGGAAAAATTTTGTCAAGTGTAAAATAATAATAATGATTGGGGAATATTAATGGTTGAGGAGGAGGATATAACCAAACCCCATGCTTTTTAACAAATAAGACAATGACTTTTGGACGTGATGTAGAAAGTTTTTAATCGATAGTTAAATTTATTCAAGGCTGATAATGGCATTAAAAAAATTCTAAAAATAAACTTAAAATCTCTACGTTTTAAAATATGAATTATTGTAAGACACCTACTTTTATACTGGTATTTTTAAGTGGGTTTTTATTTTTAGCAATTTTTCGTAGCGCTCAAAAAATTCAAATTTATAGAACATAAATGCAGCTTATAACCGTGCCTATGCACTGGCTAAAGAAATTGGTATTTTAAAATGATTTTTGACCGAATAACGGGAAAACAAGTTTTTTTGTCCTAACTTTTTGACCGTTTTTAACCGTTTTTTATCTTTTTTTCTTCAACAGATAAATGAATGAAATTTATACTGTTGATGATAAAAAAATAATAGGCAGGACTTTATTTGTTCAAAATTTCATTCAATTTTGATTTACAATTTTGAGATAACTGTAAAATATAGTTCTATTTTTCAACACGTTCTTTCTTTTAATCCAGAGCACATACAAATTTGTTTTATCTTTATCAAGCATGCTGATAATATTATTTTTCATTTGATTCATCACACATAACGGTGCACTTACTACAAGCTACACAATGTCAAATTAAAAAAAACTTCAGAAATACCTCAAAACACCTATGAAAATCTGTTACCCATGACCAGGACCGTAATCTCAGTTTGAAATTTCGACAGGTTGGCTTTAAAAAAATTCATACTTTTTTTGTAAGCATTGTAGAAATATGATTGAAGTGTCAAATAAAAGGTGAAATAATAAGCTTTCACATGATATAAAATTTATTATAGGTTTTATAGAAAATAATCGATTTAAGAAGATAAAAAGATTGATTTTTTTTGCTTTTTTTTGATAAAAACTGATTGATTTCAAAAAATTGTAGCTTTTTTTGTAGATGTAGTAAAGACTAAATACATGATCGATATAAATATTTTGAGCTGAAATAATAGGCTTTCAGGTAGTATAAAATTTATTATAGGTTATTTAAAAAAAAAATGGATTTTTGGGTGATGGAAGTGGTTTTCTTGTTTTCTTATGACGTTATCACGTAAAATTATCGTCCGTAAACCGACTTTTCAGACAACCACTTTTTCAACCTGAATGTATATAGGCCTGTAAATTATGAACTCATATCTTTTATTCAAAACTAATTTTGAGAATTTAGTGAAAAGATATCGGCTTTTGAATATGAAAAAAAGAAAGAAATAATATTTTTGGTTAGAAATACTTATCTCAGAAACCAGACCTTCAAGAATCTTTTGGTTTGCAGTTGTGAATAGAGCTTAAAGAGAACTTTGTTTTGATGTCTCACTCAATAAATTTGGAGAAAATTTTTAAAGTACCTAAATTTTTTTTTTGCAAGGGATTTTTTTCGAAAATACAAAAAAATATATATTTGTAATTTTTTTACCTGAATGCATAGGCTTGTTAATAATGAACTCATATTTTTAATTTAAAACCAATTTTGAGACTTTGGTCAAAAGATATCAGCTTCTAAATATAAGAAAAAGAAAGAAAAAATATGTTTGGTTGTAAATATCTCAGAAACCAGACCTCCACGAATCTTTTGATTTGCAGTTATGAAAAGAGCTTAGAGAGGACTTTTTTTTTATGTCGCACTTGATTCGCAAGCCTCTGTTTTGATCCCAAATCTATAGTCCTTATTTTGTCCGTATCTGAGACTTTTGTCATTGTTCCACAATTTCCTTCTACTCCTGGCCTGGTAGTTCAACGACGACGGCAATTCCCATTTCATACGAAGCTGAAAATCTTCTAATTTAGTAACGTCTTTTAATTAATACCTTGACGAGCTTTCGCAATAAAACACCAAACACTTTAATTGTTTTCAACAAAGCTCTTTCAATTTCTTTATAAAAAAAAACCTTTAAAAAGCTGAAAGAACCGCCAAGCAACCTTAACCAAAGAACGTATCATTTTTTCCCTTCACGTCAGTGGTTTTTTTCTTATTACTTCAGTCGGGGACATCAAAAACAAATATAATACCTGCAACTGCGACCTTTATACATTTTCAGTTAAAATTATTACCATATTTCCGCATACACAAAAGTGGTTTTATTTGGTGACATTTTTAAAACCACACACAGAGCAACTGAATCGTTTCCTTCCAAATGCTCCCATGTAAACATTTTCTTATTTTGTAAAACTGACATTTACCACACACAAACACAACAAAAAACACAAACAAACAAGCAAGCAACCATTCAAAACAGCAAAAAAACACTGCATGCTATGATGCGGCTGCCGCACTTTGATGCTTTTACAAATTATGAAAATGTTTCTTCATGTAGGTACACATGGTGTTTTCCTCTCTGAAAACGCCCACGAGTTTTCTGACCCTAAAAAGACACACCACACACAAAACAAAAACAAGCAAAAAAAAACAAATAAAAACACATTTTCCATATAAATTATGCCTGGGTTTGACATGTCACCCATGAAACATCCAGAACGAACGACGCAAGACGCGAAGAGACGCACGCGGGCACTCATTTTGAGCTGAGTTGAGCTTTTAGAAACAATTTTCATAATTGTTATATGCACCATGTGTGTGTGCGGCTCAGGAATACAAAAAAAACATCAACATCATCATCATAATAGCAAAAAAAAAAGGATAAATATGTGGAAATTCAAAATTAAGGACACTTCCTTCAGTCGGATGTCGTTTACATGTGTGTGGCATTGCGGCAAGCCCATTTGTTCCCAAAAGTACTCAAATGAACTTGTAACACTTAAACTTGAAAAAACGAAGCAAGAAAAGAAGGATAAGAGTTTGTACTATTTTTCTTCTGTACCATATCCTTGCCACAAAAATTCATATACAACAAGGACACAATGCATGTGTGTGGTTATGTTGTGTGTATTTCTCGCTGGATCCTTCTTATATGAAACACACATTTGAATGTGGACTAGACAAATGGAATTTATATTATTTTGTGTCCCAATTAGGTTTAAGGATGTGAAGAGAAATTATGCAAATATGCTCTAGTTTAGTCCTTGTGGTTGTCATTTCTCTTATTTTTGGTTGGCATTTACTTTTCTTTTTTCCTCGATTTAATGCGACGAAATGAAAGCAAAATACAACAACTTTTTGTTCTTTTTTCTGGTTTTTGCCAAGAGCAAGGATGCGGCAGTCTTTATATGTCCTTGTAATTTGTCACACTACTCTAGACAACGCAGGGCCCTTCTGTCGCGCTGTTTATATATTTATTTTGATCTTGGCATGATAAATATTTAATTTCTCTCTCTGCGGAGATAAATAAAACTGAGAGTAAAAGTAAATATGTAAACATTCGTCTGCTTAAAGTAACCGCCGCTGCTGTCAAGCGGTAGAACGTAGTCATTATTTATTATAGCTTATTTCGAATAATTAAATTTAAGACACACTCTTGGCAGGCAGTGTTTTAAAATTTTATTCGTCCTTTTTTTTCGCTTTTCAGAGACTCACTTAGACTTGATGAAAACCACCATCAGTATAGTGAGGTTTTAATATTTTTAGATCATAAATTAAGACTTGTTCTACGAAAGCGAAAAGAAAAGGAAATCCTTCTTAGAGAGAGACTTCCAAAAAGAATGTTGGTTTTTGGTAGGTATAGTGAATATTTTTTTTTTCTTCTTTGCTTGCTTGTGTAGGTTTATTATTTTTATTGTGAGGCTGAGCTGAGGGAACACAATGAAAAAGTTCTAAAAATAATTATACACAATTTTGAAGGAAAAACGTTTAGCGTTTCTTAATAAGTGGCCATTAGGGACGATAATTAAAGCTTTATTATATTTTAAGTATGGTTGCTTAGAGGTTTCTTAATATTTTTTTTTCTCTTTTTGGCCAATATTTGGGGAAATAATTTTTTAGGGAAATTAAAAAAAAAAAGCTTATTGGAACCTTAATTTAATGGTTTTCAGCACGTGCTGAGATTTGTACTTTCAAGTTGGTTTAAATTGCCTGTGATTTATTGAATTTGTCCTAAATAAACTTGCAAAAAGTATGGATACGAAAAAATAAAAGGGATTTATTGACTGCTGTGTCTGCATGAGACTTAATTAAATTGGAAATTTAAGTTTTGCAAAACTCGTGAAGAATAAAATATAAGGCATCGTAAATATTTAATTTGGTACTCGGGTTTTTTTTTTTTTTTGCTTATTTATGGATAATTTTTAATTGGGTTAAATCTTTAATGGTTTATAATTAGTTTGCGAGAATTGCAGATGTTATATTTATTATTTAAATTTGTAAAAATTGTAAAAGAACGTGATGAAGAATAGCTATCAAAATTAATATTATTTACTTAACTTGGTTTGTAGCTTAAGAATCTTAATCATACAAAATGTTCAACTCTTATTTTATCCTCAAGGACAAGACAATGATAATATTTTTATTTTTCTTCCAAGAAAGGTACTTTAGAGCAAATTTTTTGATTTTAAAATGAACGAAATATTTTGCTTGAAATTTTGTTGTAGGTAGAAATTCTGTATTCATTGCAAACAAATTTCATACATAAAAATAAAATAACATATGTACTTCGTTTTACAGTCAAAACAAAATTAGGTCCGTCAAGCTGGGTACGCTACAACCGAAAATCCAAAATCTGAGTATGCAGGAATTTGTTGCTAATTTGTTGCTAATTTGTTACCCCAATCTCGAATTTGTTGCTCCTGCCCTTACCCCTCAAATCTGTGGCGTACCCAGCTTGACGTAAAGCAAAAATTCCTGCATACTCAGATTTTGGATTTTCGGTTGTGGCGTACCCAGCTTGACGGACCTAACAAAATTAACATTTTATTATCTCTGCTCCCATTTTATATGCTTTTGAATGATTTGAGAACATTTTTTTTTTTAAAGTTAACTCAAGTAGCACACTGGTGTATAAATTGGTGTAAATTCATTAATTTTGGTGTAAAATTGAGAAATTTGAATAAAATGGTGTATGTATCAAAAAAGATGGTACAAAAATTATACCATCATCTTTTCTGTGCAAAATTTCAACATTTCTTTTAAGATTCCGTGCAAAAAATACGCCGATATTCAATTGTTTTTATAATACACCATTATTGGTGCATAAAATTATTCGATTCTCAAATGAACCGAAACGGTATATTTTGTGCACTCTCTTTGGTGTAGGAAGTACACCCTGTGGACAAAAAATTCACCAGGCTGCATAAGTGGGAGACGTCATATTTTTCCATGGCCGCCATTTAAATAATGAAGACAGCGATTAATTATTTTACTATAATAGTACTATATCGGCCTAATTATCCCGCATTCTTCCTTTTTTCGATTCGTTTATATTACAATAAGAGAACGCTTCTAAAAAAATGTAAAAACAACAAAAAAATTATTATTTTTGAAAAACTGATTTTTAAAATCGAAAAAAAAAAATCATTAATTCATTGAAATTTTTGAGGCGCTCGATTTTTAGACGGGGTAGTATCTAAAATCAGTAGATGGAATTTGTTTCGTTCTTAAATTAGGCACTCAAATTTATTTTTAATCACTAGTTAATTTTATTGTGATAGAGAATAATTTATTTTCATTTATTTCATAAGAAATAGTGTACATTTTAGTTCATCAAACTATTTAAGGTTAAAAAATAAACTTTGGTTCAAATTATAAATCAGAATAATTTAAATGGTGTATTTTATCCATAGATCTATTGTGTATTTTTCAATTTCAAAGGAATAATTTTCACCAAAAACCAGTTCATTTTTTATACCACTAGCTCTATTTATATACCAAAATCGGTTTAATTTTTTAACCAGCGGAGTTTATTATATACGAGAAAATGGTATATTTTTTATATTCAAAATGCATATCACGAAAGTGCAAAAAATATTCCAAATATTTTGGTGTATTTTAGACTTTTGTGCTACTTGAGAAGTTGAATTTAACTAAAGAAGAATATGAATATCTGAATTCTACAGCAATTTCCATTTACCCTTTTTTAGCCCACAAATCGTTTTTACATAAATTAAATAAAAACCCATCAATGGACAACTGATACTTTGAGCAGAGGTAGCTCTGAACAAGCTTCAAGAAATCAAAAGCAGGTCTCGCCAATTCAATTGATATCGGATGAGTTGAACCAGACCTTAGGTCTCAGTTATCTAAATTTCAACTAAAAATTTAACAATCAATGAATATATTAAAGGAATCCACGGCCACTATGAGTTTCACCAATACCTACTTGCTGGCCAAATGTGACTTAATAATAAGCTATTCAGTGAAAATATCAAAAAGTATTTTTTTCCTTCATTCAAATTTTTTTCTTAACATTTTTTTTTAGAAATTTTCAAGTTTTTTAAGCCTAGAACATAATGTTGTGAAGCAAGTCGCGAAGTGAGTCCATACGTTGTGAACCTTCGTGGTAGACAAAAAAAAATTGATTCTTTTGTAAACTAGTTTGGTTTATAAACAAAAGAGCTGAGCAGCGAACTTTAATATTTTGTATTTAGGTATTTCTTATTAATTTAGTTCTTTTTATTCTTTGCTTCAAATTATTAAATCTACCATAACACTACAATAGTTTACCAAACAAAAAAAAAATCATGTGTGCAATTCACACGTGGTTGAAGTGAAACCTTAAAAATAATTAAAAAAAAATCACTTTTTTTATATGGCAACCTACAATAAATTTTATACCATCTGAAAGCTTATTGTTTCAGCTCAAAATATTTATACCGACCATGTCTATACAACATCTACAAAAAGAGCTAGAATTTTTTTAACCCAATTAGTTTTCATAAAAAAAAGCAAAACAATCAAACTCTTTTCTCTTCTAACGCCATTAAATCCATTTTTTAAAAGACAACCTAAAATAAATTTAATATCATTATTATTTCACCTTTTATGTGACGCTTCAATCATATTTCTACCATGCCTACAAAAAAAAGTATGAATTTTTTAAAGCCAACCATGTCGAAATTTCAAACTGAGATTACGGTACTTCCTCTACTGCTGGCTGGTCATCGGCAACAAATCTTCACAGGTGTTTTGAGGTATTTTTCAAGTTTTTCAATTAAAGATTATATAACTTGTAGAGCACGTACCGTTATGTGTGATATATTAAATAAAAGGTAATATTATTAGCATGCGTACTAAAATTAAATAAATTTGTTATGTGCACTAGATCAAAAGATATAACGTGTTTAGAATAAAAAAACATCTTTTCACCGTTATCTCAGAATTTTGAATATGAAATTAATTTAAATTTTGCACAATCATAATTTATTTAATTACCTATCTGCTGTATTAATTTTATTCATCTATTTATAAAAACAAAAAAGTTATGATCAATTGATTTTTCGTGTCGATTTTTCGTTTCATCTTGTTTCAAATCACTACGATACTAAAGAAGTTTTCACTTATTTTAAGGCAGCGTTAAAATTGAAAATCCAAATTGTTTTTTACCAATAAATATCTCCTTTTTCTACAAATCTGATATTATTGCTTATTTCAATAATTTATTTTTATAAATTTGGATTATTTCAGTAAAAGAATATAGTACAGTCAAATTAGACGAAAAAGAGCCTTACAATAAATGCTAATAAGCTTAATTTTGAAAATATCTTTATTTAAACATCAAAAAATCAAACATTAATAAGTCAAACTTAATTTGAATATTCTTTGAAAGTAAATTTTAATATATCTCTGTCATATTATTTATCAACAAGAAAAGCATTTCAAACAAAATTTATGAAATTCTTCTTAAATTTTCCAAATTGACTTACATTTTGAATTCTAGAACATGTTTCAACACCCACAATTATAATATTTTCTCTTTTCCAAGAAGTTATAAAAGTTTCAGTTTAATATACTCTGGGTTATATATCAAAGGCATGCCCACACATTTGCACAATCGACTTAAAATTTCGAGAGACCTATCCTTTAGCAAATAAAAAATATCCATCACAATGTTTCTTTAAGGTTCTTATGAGGAATCTAAAACCAATGTCCTCCCTTACCAAAAGAATTCTTCTTATTTTCCTTTTTATATAACTGAGCATATAAGTTGGATGAACATTTACTTTTCCATAGCTTTGACATGGGAATACCCTTAGTGAAAAAAAAATACATCTCAATAAGTTGCCTATTTGACTTTAAGAGCTCTTACAAGTTCGTCCTTTAAGTCAATAGGGCATCCAATACCCTTCACATTCATACACATTCACTCCATCATAAACATTTCCCTTTCAAATAAATCCAAAAAACCGTTTGTACTATAAATAGCCTCAACCCTCTGTCTTTTTTCCCATCATTCAAAGTACCTTCAAAGAGATACAAAAAACAAACATCAACCGCCATTTGATATTGGATCCACTTGGGCATAAACCAAATAATAATCCGCGAAAGCCGCCGCACAATGGGACCAAACGACCAAAACCATCTCAAAATTGGTTTTAACAAATGTGATCATTTCAAAAAAGTAATGATTGTTAAACATAATAGAAATGTGCGCAATTATGATAGCATACATTGTTTTTAATATATTTTGGATAAAAGTACTTAAAATGAGTCTCGAACCTTACATTTTAATTTTTATTGTTTTTCGTTATATTTTATATAACAGTTTAAACTTAGCTTTCTCAGAAGTTTGTGAAGAAACCTTATAAGTGTTGTATATCAATAAAAAGGTTAGAATCTCTACTTATTAAATCCGTCATTTGTTTTTGAATGTACTTTAAATTGATTGCTTGAAAAAAATAACAATTAATGGGAAGTAATTTGGCCAACTTTAATTTTCAATTGTAGATTTCTACTTTGCCGACGACTGCCGATGTCGAGTTATGAATGAATTTAGAATCTCATATTACTCAAAATTAAGGAATAAAAATAAAATTTTGCGCATATTTGCGCCATTTTGATTTACGGTCAAAAATGTATAAAATAAAAATTTTCCAAAAATGTTTGCAAATCTTTTTTTTACTGTCATCTACAGGGTGTCTCAAAATTAATGATTCGAATGAAATATTCTCATAGGCTTTTTAAAGGGCTCTTAAAATTTGGTAACTTGTTTATCCCAAATATTTACGGTTTTTGATTAAATGCACTTCTTGTGAAATTTCGAAAAATTCCTACTTTAAAACAGTATTTTGCTTCCCCTGTTCATAATTTATTTTTGTTTTTTTACAAATGTGTCCCTAAAACAATAATTGATAATAAAGAACAATTAACAAACAAAAAAAAAATATTTCACTTGCCATTTCGCCACAAATTAGTTTAAACAAAAACATATGTTTTTTGTTGTTTTTTCTTACTCTGAAAAACCTTGTTTCGTTGAATTCAAATTATAGTATCTTTCGTTATAACTTCAATTTCCGAAACTTTAATACTTTTTTTTTAAACCGTGATAACTAGGTAGGTTTTAAAAATTATAAACCAGTTTCAAAATTTAAAATTTATATTTTCAATAAAAGTAAGAAATTGAGTTTCATTAAGACTCAAAACTGCTAACTAATTAGTAGCGATATGGCGAACGAAATAAAAAGTGTTTGGATTAAATAATATATTGTTTCTTATTTACCAATGTTTTAGTGAACTATTTGTAAAAACAAAAATCAATTATGAACAGGGGAAGCAAAATACTGTTTCAAAGTAGGAATTTTTCGAAATTTCACAAGATGTGCATTTAATCGAAAATGGTAAGAACTTGGGATATGTTGTTTAAATTATTACTTTTGGGACACCTTATGTATGTATATAGAGAATTCCCAACAAGCTTGACATTCGGAACGGATTTCAAGTCCCATCAAAATCCATCCCATCAAGTGCCGAAAATCAAAATCTGCAGATTTGATTTAATTTAATTATTTTTCAAACTTGTATTTGTTTACGCTATCTTAATTCTTATCTCAAGCATTTGTTTTATTTTGAAAAAGTCTTCTCTATAAAACATAAATTATTTTCATATTCTATTTCGTTTTGATACTTTCTTCCTCTTTAAACCCATTTTGTTGTTTAATTTTTTTTTAAATACACACTAATTTTGATTTAATTAAGAAAGTGGTTAATTTAGTTTCTACGTTTGTGAATACTTATCTCTTTAACATTTTTCTTTCTTTTCTTACTTATAAAATAAATTCTACCTATATACAATGAGTTTTATATTCTCTTTCGTTCGTATGCTTTTTTTTAATTTATAATCTTTAATTTTTGCTGTCTTATCAAGATATTATATCCAGGATAACTTCACTTATATTTAAAAACAAAATACAAAGACTTAAATATAATTTTGTATATGAATTTAGTCATTAATTGATGAATTTGAGCACTTTTTCATAATTTCTGTTTTATAATAAATACATACCTAATTTTTTTAGCTCTGATTTTTATTACATGTTGAAGCATATACATTGTAGTATATTCGTGAAAAATTTCAAAAAAAAATATTGAGAAACAAAAAAGTTATGGAATTTTGAGATGATTTACATCGTTTGGTCCCATAGTGCGCCGCCTCAAAACATCCATCCAAAAAAAAAAAATTGATGGATAACGACCGGGCCTATTGTTGATACAATGACGGTGGTGGTAAGAGGCGGAAGAGAATATGGTTATAGTATTCCCAACCATGCATAAGATCATAAGACTTAAATAAATGCCACAACATCAGGGTTTTCATTTTCCATCATAAAAAAAAAGGTCAACACTGGCGAGGAAGTCACGTCAAAGCTCAAAGTACCATTATATGGGTATGGTTTGGGTATCTACTTCCTCACCACAACAAGATGCTTGCTCTTAACTTCTTTTTCGTATGCTTTTTGGATTTATTTTCGTTTTCTGCCAAACCAATACATCTGGTCTCTTTATATCCTCTCAAAATAAACAAAATTGCTATTTGCCGCCAAAATTGGGTTGGCTTCAGTGGGCTTTTCGTCGTCGTGGGTTAAGGGTTTTGGAGTATGAAATTTGAATGTGGGGAATGAAGAACATGCGGTTTTCTGGTTTTTGGTCTTTATATGGTTGAATATAATGTTTGCACTTTGTGTGTGTGTGTTTTTGACATGGATACCGGGTTTCTAGGGATATGGAAAAAGGAGATAAAACTAAAATATTATTTGCATGGATTTTCCAATTTTACCTTGTAAATGCCAAACATCAACATCACGCTGAGGAATATCATTGACATCTGAGTCCCGATTATGGCAAAGTAGGCTATTTGAACACCTGCAACGGAAGTCAAATTTAATAGGTTTTTACGATATTCACGTCAAACATAACAAAAATCAACATAAATTAGGTTGGAAACGGGTGGTTTTTGAAATCTTACCATAATAGACGTCCTCTAGTTCGCCGGGTCGTCTGACGTTGACACTTATTCGCCACGCATATATTAATACGATCAGTATTGAAATATTCTGAAATGAAAAAGATAAAATTGGATTTTAATTGAAGTAAAATGAGGCTAAATTAATGTTTTTATCCCCTTAATTTCAAAAAATCATTTAAAAACCAGCTAAATTGGAAAAGTTTTGCTAAATTTTTCAAGTACACTTGAACACAAAATGCTTTTAACTATTTTTGTTGTCTTCAACTGTTCAACAGTTTTTTAAGTGACATAAAAAGTACTTCAAAGCTTTTACCATTCAACACTAAACTATAAAATTATAAAACCTCAACATAATTAACTCTTGTAGCACTTTTATCCAGCATTTTAACCATTTTCCATGGCAATTATTCTTGACTGCAATTCAAATTCTTGTGGTTGGAAAATTTTTTTGCATTTTTACTTCTTTTTTTTGCTAACTGTGCTAAATCAACACTTTTAATTTTCAAACTTTTTTTTACTTTTTTCCTGCTTTTAATATCACTTAGAAAGAAGCAGAGGAAATTCTTTTTTTATTCACACATTCTTGCTCTATAAACATTCTTAAAAAACTATTGTCATAAAGTTTTATAATGCTGAGTCAGGACAGGATGGTTGATGCTATGGTAATATGCAGAAGGATATCTGCATACCTAACATACGAGTATTCACTATATAGAGATAAAGTTAGTAAAACTATGTCCTTGAAGGCAAAGTAATTGACCTCAAGTTTTTGAATTGGAATGTGGGAATAGGATGATTTGGAATTCTTGTGTGTTATTTGAATTGTCTAAGGTCGAGTCATTCGAGTTTTTAGTTTAAATTTGTTTAATATGTTTCTGTGAAAGTTTATTTTGTGATGATGAATCCAAGTTGGAGTGATGAAGACTGGTTTTCATCAGTGTTTTTATTAATTTTAAATATGTGCTCCGCACTTTTATTTTATTTTTATTCAGAAGTGATGTTTAAGCAGGTGTGTTGATTTGACTTAATATTTGGCTCAGTTTTAGCTCACTGCAAATGTTAAATTTTATAACGCATGCAGTACTAAGGGATAATGTTTAGTTTAAATCCTGATATAAGGATAATATCCTGGATGAACTACTGATTTTAGAAAAAGTTATTTTCATACTAAATACTAATATTATTGAAGTAAAGAAGTTATAAATTGGGAGGAATCAGAGGAAGCCACACCTTCAGAAGAAGACTACATCAACACAATAATTACATAATTACAAATCGGGAAGGTTTTGTAACCACATTGGTCTTTCAAAATCTACAGCGGAAATCTAGTGGCTCTCAGTTAACTAATTAAACGGTAGCATGTCATGCTATTGACACTGACCATGCACCACGTTTTCTCGCTGAAAGAAATATTTCTTTTAATTTTTAAATCAAATCTGGCACCGTTATGATTTCGATGTTGAGGAGATCATAACTCTACCCACGTTGGACAAAATTTTCAGAAAAAAAAAATAAAATTGGTCTGAAGAAATTATTAATAATTAAAACTTTTGAAATAAAATTTCATATTTCAAAAAAATTAATTTTTCTTAAAAAATACAAAACTAATAGTTTTGTAATTTTTTTTTTTTTAATTTCTTAAAACATTTCTGTACAATTTTGTTGATAAAATCGGTCAAATGACTGATGAGAAAGTTAAAGTTAATTAAATGGTTCTATGGCAGGTACTATTAATAACGTTTCAAAAATACCGATTTTAAGAACTCGTTGTATTTTATTTTTCATGCTATTTTATATATCTTTTTTTTGTAATAAAACATGCTTGCTTTAATATACCTAAAAAACCATGCATTCCCTGACTGAACCCCTGGTCCTAGAAAAATTATTTATACCTTTTTGAAAAGGTTGTTTAATGTAGACAAGAACCGCATGAAAATATTTTGATTTAAGTCTATATCTAAAAAAATGGCCTCATACCTTTTTCAAATGAGAAAAAACTTTAACCCTCTTGGGGCGCCATCTAGTGTCAAAATTAAAATCTGAACAAATTAGAGGATTTTTTTTTATTATTTAGAAAAAAGTTTTTCCACTTAGGAACTTGATTCAAAAATAACGAACGCCGGAGTAAAAAATGATTTAGAAGCAAATGTCTCTGCAAATCAGAACTCTCGAATGTTTTTCTTCATCCTTAGCAATCATCTGTTGTTGTTTTAGTTACCACAAAAACATGGCTCTTATAACTATGTATTTATCCATAGATTTCAAAGAAAAATAATTTGTTTTCTTTGTCAGGAATCAGAATTGTATAAGCAATTTAAAATTTGACAAATTCGATTTTTTTTTAAATATTATTATTTATTGTACTTAAACTTCTGCGGTAACTTTGTAAAAAATACAAAAAAATATTTAAAAAATCATATTTCGAAAATCTTCTCATCTACATACATACATGTTTTTAAATTAAGATTTTCAAGTTTTTAGGTTAAAATCTACGAAAAAAAAATATATTTCTATTAAAAATAGGAGCCAATTTCTCATATCGTCGGTACAAAGTCATTTTGGACGTTTGCATTTTTGGACATTTTAACTTTAATGCGTCATTTAGCTTGTTATCACTTTGTCGACTATAATCCTTCACATGTTGCCTAGAAGCCTAAAATATCAATGTCAGTTACATGAGTTTCGAAAACTTTGAAGCCGTTTTTCTCAAAACAACTATTTTTCAGATTTGCGGTTTTGGATTTGTGTCCACGATATATGTTGGAATTATGTAAATTGGGAACAAAAGTCAAATTTCTAAGATTTGTTCCATGATGTTTCAAGGAATTTAACGAAAATGGTTTTTGAAGCCCTGGTATCTGAGAAACCTCTTAAGCTGAAATTTTCTGAGGTTTATGTTATTGAATTTCAAAATCCCTTTCCCTAAAAGTTGCCATCATTGTATATATATGTCCATAGTACTATCATGAAAGGAAACGATCTCAGGAACTCTGGTGGTATCTTAAAAAAGCAGAATTTGTATGAAATAAATACACTGAGCGCCACCTCAAAATAGTGGTGACTTGAACTAATACTGAATTCGACTTCATAAATATATATACAATGGTTGCCATTGCATGAACAAAGTTCAAGGGATTACTTACTTTAACAAAATAGAAACCATCATGATTCAATTGGTTGCGTGGAGATATTTTTCTGTTGACGTTCTGTTCCCTCTCCTACCGGATTTAGCGATCTGGTAAACTTTTCATCCCGTCAATTGAATATTCACATTTTTTCATAAACTCTTTGACTAAAGTTTTTGGAGTTACTCTAGAGCTATTTTTTTAAATTCTTTTAATCATGAAAATTAACGTCATCTGTCACTTTAAAATTTTGTAGTGGTATAATTTTGTAGGCATTTTGAAATAAGGAAAGACAAATACTTTCAAGAAGCCTTAACATCAATCACAATCAATCACAATTGATTTGATAGTTTTTCAAATAACATTGTTTTACTCCTCATTATCTTGCAACTGAAACTCTGTAATGATTCCACTTTATAGTTTTTAAAAATTAGGCGAATAATGAAAATATTTCATCTCTTGCAAATTAATTTCATCTCTTGCATTGCAACTTTTCAGTAATCAAAACTAACCTATATTTTGACATGTTTTGAAAATTGTATTGAAATTTTTATATGAAACAATACGTTTTTTTTTACATTTTTTTTTTTAAATAATTTAAACTGTATGTTTTTTCTAAAGAGTTTAATGATTGGATATTACGCTTTCGGTGTTGACCTCTGTAAGTTATTTAAAATTAAAAAAATTGTTTCTATCCTTTAAGAAACTACAGTGATAATCATCGGTTAGGGTGAGTTCATTGTATACGACATTAACAAAGTTCAAAAAAATATTATATATTCTGGAAAATGTTTAACTAGAAAAATCTGTAACAAAAAGATAATATCCTTTAGGGAAACAAAGATAACCTATGCCATTAACAGATTTAGGGTTACCCATTTAGGTCTGATGAGGTTTTGTTCTTTCACATAGAAAATTTATAAATTGTCATCCTTAAGAAAAAAAACACATTGTCCTCTTTCTAAAACAACTAGATATCTACTTCCATCCGGATTTCATAATCCTAACCCACACACATAAAAAAAACAAAAAAAAAAATGGAAAATTTATAATTCACTGTGGCGTATGAGTAACATATTTTTCCAAACAACTTACCAATGTGTATATGGCACTGGTCACTGCCAAATGTTTCGCATGTAACATCCGACAGCATCCGGTGCCTGTTAACGGACCATAGGGATACAAAATTGCGGATTTCATTTTCTCACTGGCTGCTATCGCAAAGGGTTTCGTTTTCATTTTGTCATAGCCTCGAGACACTTTTAGTTTTTGTCCCTTTTTTTTTTTTGTTTTTTTGTTGGTCCTCTTTCTGTTCTAGTCTGTGTCTGTCTATCGGTCTTGTGATGACATTTTTGTATCTATTCTATCTCTCGGTTGATGTTGTTTGCTGTTTGTTGTTTTATATTTTGGCGTTTTGTGTTGTCTGAAATTGAAATAGAAAAAAAAGAAGACAAAATGTAAGGATTAATTAAAGTTGTACAACAACACAAAAAAGGATTGTAAATCAAAAGTTAATTTTACTAAGAGGTTTACAAGAGTTGTTTTGTTTCTGTTGTAGAAAATTGAAAATTAAATTAAGTTAAATTAAAATTTAATTGGGATACTACTTGTTAGAGATTAAGAAAAGAGAGTAAAGGATAAATTGAATAATAGATGACTGACATAGATAAAAATTTCCTTTTTTTTCCTTAAATAATTTTGTTGTTTCAAAAAAGGACTGAAATGAAATTGAGAAGAAAAAGACAAAACTTAAACAAATTTTATTCCAAGAAAAATAATTTCCCACATGGTTTGTCGATTTATTTGATTTGAACTCAAAACACACACAAGTTTCCAAAAGCCCTCCCAACTCCCAACTCCTTTTCATCCTTTTCCTTTTCACTTGACCATGTCTGCGTATTGAATTTCTTGAAAAGCATACCATTTCTCCATTCGAGGAATACACTAAAGAGCTGGCTCTTTGGAAAACCCATTTATCATCTAAACACCATCGAGCAATTGAAACATATATCTGATGGGAAAACTGAAAATTGACCTCAAAGCGATCGTATTGCAAATATCTGTTTTGAAAAGTAAAAGGAAAAGGTTTTTCAAAAAAAAAAAAAAAAAAAACTGCCACTCTAACGTGAGAGCCATTTAATAGAATCAATGGGGGTTTTTTTTTCTTCCTTTATATAGTTTCGAAAATTCATGTGAATGAAAGGTGCCCTTTGTCCTTCTGAATGATTGGTAACTTGAAGCTTATTTTTGAGAAAAAGCCAAATAATGTATTTTGTCTATTATGAGAGTATTTTTGTTAATCGATTGAAATATTTATTTATCAAGGATTTCTATTGGAAGTATGTCTATTTGTGAGGTTTTTAATGGTTTTTAAAGAGGTTTTAGAATAAGTGATTGATTGAAAAGTCCTTTTAAAGGTTTTCAAATTGATTTATCTTGTTTTCCTATTTTCTAAAAACATAAAAGACTCATTTCATTTAAAAATGCCTAAAAGACTGTCATGCATTTATTTGTTTATTTAAGTCATTTAAAAATTTGTCAATTCAATTAAATATTTATAGAGAAGCCACATTAACCTATTAACCAATTATACAATTTGGTCAATTTGGTTAACAAACCAAAAATGATTTTTTTTTTCCTTTAGAGAGTGATTTTTTTTTGGTTTTTGTTTTTTTTTTATTTTTGATTAAAAATTCAAACCCAAAAAGTTGGTGTTGAAATTATTCACTATCTTGTTGTCAAATTGAAAGACAAAACAAAACAAAAAAAAAAGGGTTTAAAAAAGGTCACAATCAATTATGCAGTAACAAAAATTACCCAAATAATAAAGAAATTTTTTTTTAAGAGTTGGGTTTGAATGTTAAATTACTTTTATTTGTTGGATTAATGTTAATGACAAGGAAGAGACGTTAATTTGGGGATGTCATTTCTTAGTGTTGTTGTTTAACAAAAAAAAAAAAAAAAATAAGAAATACAGAACTGTATTTAATTGAAACGAATTGAAAACTAGGAAATAAATGAGTACCTATATATTAATTTAGAAATATATATAAATTGTGTGAAAAATTAAAAAAGGTTTTCTAATTCCAGGAGATGGGTCTTGTTTTAAATAATTTTTTTGTTTTTCACGTTCTTTTGACATTGACATAGCTAGTCTAGGACACTTTAAAAGGTTTTTGACGTTTACAAAATGCCAAAAAGCATTAAGTCCGATGAAAAAATTTAGGCTGAAATTGTGTTCAATAAATCGTAAAACATTAACAGGTACAATTAAATTGCAAATTGAAAATTTGTTTAGGGTTTTTTTTTTTAGTTTTAACGTTTGAAGCTTTCAGTGGAATCTACCATAATTACACTACCTATGTATGCTATCTATTTATGAGAATTATTATGAAATCTATTTTTCTAGATTTTTTTCTATAACAATTAAAAAAAGTATTAAGTTAATATTTTATAGTTTTTTGTCATTTAGTACAGTCAAATTTATTAAAATTTAGACAATGGAGTTAATTGATTTGGCAAGTGAATCATTCAAATTATAATCAAAGTAACTTCAAACCTAAATAATAAGAAAATAAGATAAATTTGATAGCAGGATTGCAAATCATTAGTTAGATCTCCAAAGAGAATAGAAATTACATGTTTGACGTGATAACATCGATATAAATCGATAAACCATGGCAGCCACCACAAAAAAGTGAAGCCATTTTCTCCCGTTCCACTCTCGGACTTTCGCAGTACGGCAAAAATTTAAATTAAAAATAAACTATTTGATATACAAAAACCTTCTATAGCTTATTTGATAGATAATAACCTAAAGCTTAATCCAGATGAAGGATTTTTAAAAATTCCGTCATTTAATAGGGTAAAAAGGGGTAAAACAAAATTGCACAATTGGCTATTTGCTAAACGCGACAATGTAAAGAGTTGAATTTTGTTTAGTCGATAGATAAATTTATTGCAAGACTGACAGTGATATTGAAAAAAAATTCTAAAAAATTTCAAAACAAAGTACTAAATGGTTTTCTAAAACTAAAACATGAGGTAGACCTTTGACGAAGTAGTGATTATAGGTAAGGGAAATCTTTTTTGACAATTTGAAAAACGTCATTCGAAAGATAATAAAAGAAAAAGGTTAGAGGTTTAACACGGATTTTTTTTTTAGTCTCTGCGTTTTGAAATATGAATTTTTGAAAAACACCTAGTTATTTTGGGGAATTTTTGGGTGAGTTTTTATTTTTTTTTATTTTTTGTAGCGTTCAAAAAATCTCAAACTTATAAAACATGTAGTCTATGACCGTGCGCATACATGTGCAAATTGGTATTTTAAAATAATTTTTGACTGAATTATGGGAAAAACTAGTTTTTTTGTCCCAAGTTTTTTGACCGTTTTTAACTGTGTTTATTTTTATCTTTTTTTTCTTCAACAGATAAATAAAAAGAAATTTATATTGTTGATAGAATAGATAAGACTATATCTGTGCAAAATTTCAATCAACTTTGTAATCACAATTTTGAGATAACCGTAAAATAATGTTCTATTTTTCAACACGTTCTTTCTTTTAATCTAGAGCAGATAAAAATTTGATTTAACTTTATTGGGCATTCTGTTGATATTAAATTTCATTTGATATATGTACATTTGATATACTTTTTCTGACCTATTGTGGTTAAGAAAAGAACAAATAGATAAAGCTCAGAAAAAGTTTTAATTCATTTAAATTAATTTTGTATTTAGAAATTATTTTTTTTTTTAATTCACTCAGTTTGTTCATTTTTACTTGCGATATAGGTACTATATATCAAGTTATGCATGCGTACAAAAAAAAAAGTTGAGATAACATTTTTCCATGACATTACGATGATAGACAATGCCAAAAAAGTGGGTCCCGGAAGTCCGTCTGTCCGTCTGTCTGTCAGTCTGTCAGTCTGTCAGTCCGTCTGTCTGTCTGTATAAGGAGCTAGAGCCTAAACGGATGGACCGATTGCCTTCAAACTTGCTATGTAGCAGTTTTTGGTGACTCTCCAGAGGGGTTTTTGGAATTAATTTTTTTGGACCAAAAATAACGGTACCTGCCATATAAAAATTTCGTAAAAGTTTAATTTCTCGAAAACGGCTCCAACGATTTTGTTAAAAAAATTCAAATGTTAGTTTTTAAATAAGGTCTATCTTTAAATGAAGAAATTTTTTTTGGAAAATCATTATTAACGGTACCTGCGATAGGACCGCTTTTTTCAAATCTGATTTTCTGCCAAACTGCTTATTGTATTTCAACGAAATTTTTTATACAAAAGCATTTATATAATTTAAATATAAGCCAAAAATAAAATTTTGAAAAAAAATAATTTTTGGATTTTAAAAAAAATTTTGAAAATTTTTTTTTGAAAAATCAAATTTTCGAAAACGGGACATTGAATTTTTTTGAAATTTTGTTTTTAGATGTTGATTAGTTATTTCTAAAAAATGGCATACCAATTTTATTTTTAAACTTTTTTTTCAAAAAATTATTTAAGAAAAATTAGTTTTTTAAAAAACGGCTCTAACGATTTTGAAAATTTTTTTTCTAAAAATGCACCTTAATATATCAAATAAAATTGCATACCTGTTTTGTGGGGCGATTTGATTTCAGATATTGTTTTATTTTTTTGAAAAATTAATTTTTTTTTTTTTTTTTTTTCATATACCTACATTTCTATATAAAAAGTCTTAAAAATTTAAGCAACTTGAACTCTAAGAGCAAGTTCGTGCGACCCAGTCGTGCATTTTATTTTTAATTACTTTCGGTAGCCTTTTTTATGAAAAAAACTTGTTTTTTGAAAATAAACTGGGCTTTAATAAAAAACACAAAAAAATAATGCTCATTACCGTATTTTTTTGGCTTAGTGTAAAAAAACAACTTAAAAAACGAAGAAAATTGTGTTTGATGCAAAATTGTGGAAAAACGGTTGTCCGCAGACAAAAAAAAGTTTTGAGACAAACTTAAACTGTAATAAATTCTTGATTGGTTGTAAAAAAAATCTTTCAAATCAAACTTAGTTTGGCAAAGATAAGGCCAATTAAAGGACAAGAGAGCAAAATCCATAAAAACCGCGGTGGTAACTCGAAAACAGGACGAAAACGAGAAAATTACCTCTTAAGTTTTTCGACTTAAAATGACCTCAGGAATCCATGGTTTTCATTTGGGGCGGTGACTGTGGGGCACCCTGTATAACACATAACTGTACATTTACTACAAGCTACCTCAAAACACCTGTGGAGATTTGTTGATCATGAACAGCCACCAGTGTGGGAAGTATCGTAATCTCAGTTTGGAATTTCGACATGGTTGGATTTAAAAAATTCTAATTCTTTTTTCTAGGCATCTCAGAAATAAGATTGAAACGTCGTATGAAAGGTGAAATAATTAGCTTTCACATAATATAAAATTTTTTACAGGTTGTCATTGAAAAAATTTGATTCAATAGCGTGAGAAGATAAGATTATATGTTTTTTTTTTGGTTTTTTTTTTATGAAAATTTATCGAGTTCAAAAAATTCTAGTTGTTTTTGTAGATGTCTAATAGACATGGGCGATATAAATATTTTGAGCTGAAGCAACAAGCTTTCAGGTGGTATAAAATTTATTATAGGTTGTTAGGTATATCAAAAAAAATGGATTTTTGGGTGATGGGATTGATTTTTTCACTTTTTTCATGAGAAATGATTGTTTTTAATAAATCATTTTAATACTTTTTGGGCATTGTAAATATTTAAGAATGGTTTTATTCTTAAGTTTATTTGGCTTTTTAAAGGTATAGTTTTTTTTTGTAAGCTTTTAAAATAAAAAAATTAAAATAATAAGAAAAAAAAATGTAATTTTGTTTAGCTTTTTATTGTGTATTATGATTGTTTGAAATAAATAAGCGCTTCAATATGATTTTATAAATTTAAACACACCAACGCACCATAAAATAATAAATTTGGGGGAACATTTTAAAGGATATACAATATACATATATTTTAATGTTTTGAACGGTCTGGCATTTCCTTGGATAACAAAACAAGTTTTTTGAGTGTTGCCAAGGTATAACTGCTTTGCATTCTTGTCATTCTAAGGGCCGGTTTGTTGACACTCGATTATCTTTTAATCAAGGATTTTTGTATTTAATAATCCTTGATTAAAAGATAATCGACTGTGAACAAACCGGCACTAAATAATAAAAATTGATATGGAATTAAGATTACTCATCTTTCAATAATAATAAGGCTTCAATTGACATATTCTTAAACCCTTTGTTTCTAATCAGGGTACTTTTTTTTTACTAATTTTTCAAGTAAGGGTTAGTTGCTTAAAAGTTAAAGAGGAACAGATGAACAGGTATAATCTCAGAAGAGAATAAATTGAAGAACACTGCCTTTCATCCTTACTCTGTTAAATCACCAACTCCTAAAAAAATGACAGCAAATCGAAAAATATGACTCTCCTTAAAAAATCCTGGTTTTTAATATGAGCTTAATTTCATCGAATTTTTTTCTTACAAATCAATCATAGGTAGCTCTATAATATACTCTCACAACAGTATCCTTAACTAAAATAAAGGAGGTTTTTGTTAAGTGTGTGTCACATACCTACTAGAATATGATATATTTTTAATCTACTAGTACGTATCGACACGAAAAAACAATGTTGAAAGCACTTAACGTTTAATTGAAAAATAAAAAAAAAAAAAAAAACACACACACAAAACAAGGACAAGTTGTATCACACACGTGTGCCGCCTAAAGGGATTTTTACTCACTCCCCCCAATTTCACCATAACTTGCTTTATAATTTCCAATAAATTTAAGCTGTATTAGTGCACACAAAGAATTAAAAGAAAAACGGAAAAATATTGAAAAAAAAAAATCCCATTGACTTTGACATACATGGCGTATGTGTAATATTTTTTTTTTTATTTTTCGATATCGAATGTTTGTCAGCAACATGTGTCAGACACGAGGCGACTTAATTCCTCCATCCACGTGTGCGATTGGAGTTCAACGAAAATCATTTTTGTGCTCTTTTTTCCACATCATTTAATTTGATTATTTGTCTGTTTGATCCTTAACACGCATTTATTTTTGTATTGAATTTTTCTTATTAAAAAAAGAAAATCTATAGAATTAACACGACTTGTCGCCATGGGAGATTTTTTTTTTTGTTTGATGCTTATTGGCTCAAAATTACCAAAATGAAATTTAAGACAAACACAATACAACAGAACAAAATCATTGTACATTGTTCAGCATTTAAATTTAAATGAATTTCATGATGACACACAAAAGTGTTTTGTTTTCTTATTATATTTTTGTCTGCTCATTTTTTTTTAAGGAATTTCAAAGTGTTTCTCTCGTGTTTACTACCGTGACTCGCACAAAAAATAAAAAAAGTTTATAAGTTTGGAATTCGTTGAGAAAAAAAAAATTCTATGTAAATTTGTTGAACTTGTCGGCGTTATTTTTAATAGAATTTTTAGGAAGATACAAAATATGTTGCCATGTCACGGATGTTTCCATAAATAACCATAAACCAAATAAGAATAAGGATACAACAGAAACAAAAAAAAAAAACATGATAATCTTTTGGGATGAGTTTGTAATATAATTTTTTGAATAATAATAATGAACTTAAACACGAACATCATCATGTCACTCACTTGGGAATAATGTCTATGTTTACAACTCAACTCATATACACAAAATGGTAAAACAATATGGTTTTGTGTTTTTTTTGCTGACTTTCATGATGGCTTTTGTGGTTATAATTTACATCCGCGATCTGACATTTGATATGGGAAGGGTTATTATTTGCTTTTTTGTGTATTTGTACAGGGTAGGGCAACATAAATTAAAAAATGAATTTATTTAAAAAAAAATTCAACAAGTCACTTGAAAAACGAGATATTTTATCATTATATTTTGAACCGTTTTTGTTCTTTTTGACCTCAAAAATGCGTTAACAATGAAATACTTTTCATCCTTTCATTAATTTATTCATTCTATTTTATTTTTGTTTTTAATTTTTAATAACTAATGAATCTGTCAAATAATAAATTTGTTTATTTTTTTAATTTATTTTTAATCGACTATGGCAAAATCAAAAAGAAGGTTATGTGTTTTTCAGTAAGCACTTATAAATGTATGTTACAAATTATGTGTTTATGTTCATATGAACCATCATAGCTTCTAAACTAGTTATTATTAATTGAAAAATGAGATATTGTTGAGAGCGTCTTACTTTTGCGGTGGTTATAGGTATGGTGTTATGGCGCTAGAAAATGGAATTAACTATAGCGCCCTTTATCGAAAGAAAGTTTTCATAGTCCAAGGTCCGTATCGTATGAATTTTTTCTTGAGGAACCGGAAATCAGAAGCTGCTTCTTAAAAAAACGCATTTAGAGTGTTTTAACCATTCTTTTTTAAGGTAAATTTGTTCCAATTTAACATTCATGGTGAATTCTATATCTGATGAGCAAAAAAATGCAAGTTATTCTTTAGTGGTCGAAAAAACGACTACGCTTCAGTCTTTTTTCGACCATTAGAAAAATAATGGTGAGCCGAAAATTAATTTTTATCATTTCTTACCGAAATTTTTCAAAGCAAAAACTTATCAAGTTATCAAAAAAAAGAAGTTTTTATCACTGTCAATGTATCCAAGGATATTAGATACAAAATTGAAAGCAATCCGACGGGAAGTAAGTTATCACAATTTATCAAAAGTACCAGGTCAAAAAATGTAGTTTCAAGATAATCGCAAAAGAAAAATAAATTCCTTATGTCACGGTTGGGGCATGAAAAAGAAGGGATTTTGAGGTAAGGGAGATTGTTATAGGATGTCTGCGTGTTTAAAAAATGATTGCTTTTCTATTAAAAAATGAGTTTTTAAATGTCAAGGGTCGGACAAATTTTTGTCATGGATAGAACATCATTCAAATTGCTTTTCAATAAAAGAGTACTTTAAGATCAAATAAAAGCATTAATTAAATATTTAAAAAAAATTTTTTTTCAATTTTTGAATTTCAATTGAACGATTATAGTTAAATTTCAAGGTATTTTAAAAAAAATTAAATTTTTGATTTACAAAATTATTTGAAAAATCATTTTTTTCGAAAATGGGAATTTTAATTTTTTTTTGTTAAATTTTGGTTATAGTAACGTTAACTAACGATTTATACAAAATAGCATATAAACCATATTTTTAATTTATTTTAGTTAATTTTAAATTTGTTTTTTCTTTTTTTTTTTAAATATTATGTAGATTAATTTAAAATATCATTTTATAAAAAAAAACAGTTTCAACGATTTTGATTTATTTTTTCTAAAAATGCATATTAATAAAAAAAATTAAAAAAACATATTTTCTTATGAAGCACGTATCTAATTATTTAATTTTAGTAGGTACCTATAAAAAGTTTTTCAAATTTGAAGCAACTTGTACCTACTCTAATATCAAATTCGTGCGCTGCATTTTATTTGTTTGAACAACAGTATCAAATTAGTACAATCCAATAATTGTGTAATTTAATTTTTCTAAAGAAATCAAGAAACGTGTTAATGATTCCAGTATTTGATAAATATTTTCAAAATGGAAATGCAAAGTAAATAAAAACTATTTTTTTAATTTAATTTTATTGGTATTTTAGTCCCCATATTAGTAAATACTTCTGTCTAATGGTTTAGTTTGATACCACAAAATATTTATTTTGGATCATAGTATAAAACAAACCCTTGATAGAATTTTGAATTTTTCCGTCGTTCTAGAGCAACAGCTTTTAAATAGGACACCATTTTTATCACACACTTTAGAAATACCTACAATTAGTTCAAAAGTTAAAATCCTCAAAATCAAGTAAGGTTAAGGTAAGTAAGGTAACTATTTTTTTTATCGATTAGGTTATTGGAAATTTTATTTATTAGGAAAAAATAAATTAAATCTCATAAGAATATTTTTGAATGGTGTTGATATTAAAACATAAATTTTAACTATGTTTTCCAGTTTTGAGTCCTTTTAATATGTATTCGATATTTTAATTTTCAATTTTATTTAAGGTCTAACTAAGTTTACCTTTTTAATTAGAATTTAAACGTCAAGTTGTGAAGAAACCACTTTTAGATATTTGAAAAGAAAAACATTCTACTCACTAGGGCTGTAAAAGTAACGACAAAATGAGTACCCGCATGTATACGTTACTTTAGATACTAGTACCCGTATCAATAATATCGTTACTCGTTACTTTCGTATGTTTCGCATTTTTCGCATATTTCGTATGTTTCGTGTGTTTCGCATGTTTCGTTACTTTCGTTACTTTCGCATGCTTCGTGTGTTTCCTACATTTCGTATATTTCATGTATTTGATACGTTTGGTATGTTTGGTATTTTAAGTATATTTCGTACATTGGTATAAGGGTGTAAATATTTTTTTTTTTTGAAAAAAAACCAAAAACAATTTCTATAATCTAAGCTACATTTTAAGGTCATAAACATTAAAATTAGTTGCGGCATTCTCATGTAATAAGAGTTTAAAGGTAGCTATATTGAATTTTTTTCGTTTTTTTTAATCAAACGTGGAAACTTTTTTGATTTTTTTCCAAATTTTTAGACAAAACTTGGGTAATTTTTTGTTTATATTCTTTCAGTAATCTTATCACAATTCTTTAGAGACCTTTATTTCAAAAGTGCAACGCGCAGATCTCGAAATATTAACACTTCAATACAACAATGTCGAACAATTTTTCATTTATTTTTTCTATTGAGAGTGATTTTCAAACCTCGTTTTCTCTGCTTTTTTTTGTGTTGAAAATTTTGCACCGAAAATAAACTAATTTTTTGAAAAAACCAAAAAACTTTTGTACATTCTTAAGCTTAATATCAACTATTAACACAAAGGCCATAAACAGATTGGTTGCGTCGTGGATAATACAAAAACGTCTCTTTTGATATTTCTGTATAAATTATCGATAACACAATGATTATTGAACCTTGGCACTACTGTTTTAATCGAGACAAAAGTAAACTCCAGATAATTATCTGCAGTTAGCATTCTGTTTCTGACTATGGTTACGATACCGACACGAGATGCGAGATGCGACAAATTGAGTGCATCACTTCATTTCGTATCTCTTACATCGGATTTAGTATTGAAACTGGAATCGCGTCGTTACTCGTATGTTTCGTATCTTGTACGTTTCGTATGTTTCGTTACTTCAGTACCCAGTCACGAAACATACGAGTAACGATACTGTTTAGAAAGTAACGTTTCGTTACTCGTTACTGAAGTGAATACCCGCATTTTAGTAACGAATACATACGATTTGCTACAGCTCTACTACTCACCCTGTCTTAGAAAGCAAACATTTTCAACATAAGGCTTTTGAAGATTCTTAAGTACATTTTACTTGACAAAAAGAAAATAGAAACAAAAGCAATCCTTTAACATTTCTCTTACAATGTTTTGTTAATTTTGTGTGAAATACTTTTGTGCAAATGAAAGACACATGTCAAATAAATTTTCGGTCCCAAAATGTTATTGTTGTCTTATCTCAAACAGGAAACACTTCTTGTGTTTTATAATTTGTTTTTCGTTGTAAAATTAAACAAAAAACAAAACATATCAAGTCACTTTAGATCTAAAAAAAAAAACCCTTCATAATTCAAATTGACAAAAAATGTGTTGACATTTTGAATTTATTATGAACCTTTTTTAGGGACTTAAATTCTGTTTTATGTATGTATATCTTTTTTATTTTTCTCTTGATTGAAAAAGTCAAAAGCGTTGACTAGGATAGAACAGATGGTTTTGTGCAGGGTGTAACTTATAGTTAAAAACTAAGCTCTCCCAAGAAAAATACAAACCCAATTGCCGGTCATATCCTTCCACGTGTTAGTTCATTCTCTTACATGACCTTTTTTATCCTTGAATAAATCCTGAGGTTTTTTTTTTTATTAAGTAACACACGTTTTACACGTTTATCAACCGCATCATGATTGATTACAATCAACTTCTTGTAAATGATGAATAATTTTTTCTGGCTGAATACTAATTTTTATTCTCCATATCCATTGTGAGATTGCTGGCAGCAGCGCATAATAAGACAATGTTTAATATGCTTCCATTTAATTACACAACATTATTTTTTGTACATCATCATTCTTCAAATGAAACAACCTGCGATTGGGGAGAGAAAAGGAGCATAAAACAAACCCAGTAAAATATAATTTCACCTGAAATTCTTGGCCAAGGCAATAAAAAATGAGTAAACATGATTTTTATCTTCACCACAATCAGCCATTTGTTTCAACCCTTTTTAGCTAATAGCTTCCAAACTCAGGAATTTACTGTAAAAAAAAAAAAATAAAATAAATTTTATCATTTTAAAACATGGCGCGATAGCACCCCTTCAATCCCCAGCCCATAATTTCATTACACCTCGTTTATCAGTTTTATTGCTATCATAAAAAATGTAAGCAACAAATTATTCCTTACATGAAAGGGAGCCAGAGAGCTTTCATCAATCTTCTGGGCTAACTTTTGGTTCCCCTTTTTATTATGCTCTGGAGCAGCCATATAGTAATAATCTGATAATGACACACACACAGACTTACGTTGATATGTAAATTTGAGTAAAAATATAAAAAGATGAAAATCTTACTTAACATCTTCTGGTGTGTGTGCCTTAATTGGGAAAATTAAAAACATGTGTTCTTTGCTTTTTTGTATAAATACTTTGCCTTGAGGTACCTACTCAAAAACTGACAACCATGCGAACTTCATTAAAAAATCCTTCTTAGGATCTCAGATCCTTGTTTTTAAAATTTTCTTTTCTTTGTAATAGGTTAATGGAGTAGGTATTGTTTCAATGAAAAAAAAAATAATAATTTCTCTTTAATTTGTTTTAAATGTTACATTTTATGTAAAAAAAAAACAAAGCATTATTCTCAAAAATAAACCAGCATTTACTTCAAAAAAATCTTGTTGAGGATTTATTACAGAAATGCATTAGAAAAAATGAGTTCCCACTGATTTGACAGCAACTAGGCCTCCACAATAATGCGAAAGTTTCTGAATTGGAAAATTTTGCATGTCCTTAGTGAAATAATAATGATTTATTTATAAAATAAATACAAATATATTTTAACCTGCTTTCGAAAAATTGATTTTAGCAAAATACCGTTTTTGAATTGAATGTAAGCTATATCTATAACTTAAAGCTTTTACGAAAAAAAAAAAACTGTTGAAATCAGACTACTTATATGGTAGAAAATTAGAAACAAATAAATTGGGCTTGTTATAGATGACATGTATTCGAATAGAGAAACAGACAAAGAAGTTATTGGAATGCAGAACACAAAATTTCTAGTCTGTTTTACTTAAAGCAAATGGTATTTTATTATATAGACAGCATTTTTTATTTTATTTGTCCATTCTTTCAAAGCGATTCGCATGTATTCCACCCATGAAAATAATTTTTCCCAACCGTGCATAAGTAACTCATTTGCCTTTTATTAAAGGAGTTATGAATATAAATGTTTTTATCCGTGACAGTTGAAAATACCCTGTCTATTTTCAAAAATAATCAAAATGGTAGATTATTTTGACCAGTCTAATAAAATTAATAAATTTTAATGTAGGTATTACGAACGTCTTTATAGATTTTGTAAAAGATTTTGAAAGGAAATTCAAATTCATTGAACAAATTTCCTACCACCAAATGTAAATTAAAAAATAAAACGTGAAATTCTTAAGTGAACAAATTCTTTGTTTTTGAATCCCTAATCTTTGATTTGGCTTAAAATGTTCAACGTGGAACAAATTTTGGTAATTCGTTTTTCGAAAAATAGGAAACCTATACCTATGGGCGCAGGGACACAAGTCCTCGGGATACAAGTGGTACACGAATCCCAGTAAAGTTGGACATAAGTCCCGAAAAAAAAAAAAAAAATTGGGACTTATGTCTCTGCGCCATACCTATGATAATTTTGTAAAATTTTGTAAAAATTTCCACATGTAGTACAGTGCATTTTCGAGTTAATACTCTTACTATTAGTACATAGTTACCTTACCATTTTTGAAACGTATGTGTAAAATGCGAAAAGTTTTGTTTTTGAGTCTTTTTGAAAAAAAAAAAATTGCAAACCAATATCTTTAGAACAAATTTGATGATCTCATTGTTTTGGAACAATTTTTCAACGTTGAAAAAAAGATCAAAAATAGTTGAGCTAAAATTTTTTTTTGTTTTCGGCTCCTAACCTTCCAAATATTGAACTTTAAAGTTAAAAAATTTGGAACATTGTAAAGAACAACTTTTAAAGCCTGGAACAACTTTCAAAAAATTCAATTTCACTGGTTTACAAGGGTTTTGTTGCCGAAGCAAAAATATACTTTTCTGAAGATTTTCGGTGTGCTGAACTCGAATCCGAACTCAGAAACAACTAATCAGCTCCCGTTTCCTTCTTATTTATAAGGAAAATTGTTTGAGCATATCTATTAACGTTTTCAAACTGAAGAAGTACTGTTTTCTATCTTTCGATACCTGTTTAAATCTTTTCAATATCTTTTGTATTGCCCGAAATATCTTAAAATGAAGTAAGTGGGCTTAGCTTTCATATATCATAAAGGAGATAATGGCGTTATAAGATTTATAAAAATACCAAACAACTGAGGATATCTCGGGCAGTAAAAAAGATATCGGAATGATTTAAACAGATTTAAAAAGGTGGAAAATAGTTCTTATAAAAACCGTTACTAAATATGCTCAAACAATTTTCCTTATATAAAAGAATAAGGTCCGAAGTACCAAAAAAAAACGTTTTTTTGCATCTTCTAACGGTAATATTTCAAAAACGGGAGCTGATTAATTTTTTTTGACTTCAGATTCGAGTTCAGCATACCGAAAACCTTCAGAAAAGTATATTTTAGTTTCAGGAAACAAAAAAAAGTTTAATTTTGTTAACCAGTGTTTTCAATGCCAAAAACCGTTTTCGACTCTAAAATCGCCATTTTTAATTTTTTTTTTTAATTTGGAACATACCGTAAAAAAACGGTAACAACATGAAACAACTTTCAAAAATAAGAATTTTAGGGCTAACTTCACACAATGCCAAATTGATTTCATCTTCTATTTTGCTTTTTTAGAGAGTGTTTGCAAGTGTAATAAAGTTAAACAAGTTTAAGTTGCCACCTGAGTTATAAACTTTCACCGGGTATGGTTTGTTTCGCTTTTCTTATTTCGGTTTTTGGTTGTTTCGTCTTAGTCGATTCGCTATTTTATTGTTTCGTATTTTTGTTGTTTAGTTTTTTATTTACTTCGTTTTTCCTTATTTCGACAAACTTATACTTCGTTTTCTTATGACCTCGTTTTTAGTTTATTTTGTAGGGAACTATTGTTTTTCACCAAACAAAAATCTTAAGTTTGTTTCTTTTCGCAAAAGTTAAAAGAAATAAACATCTCTCTTTACCATAAAAAAAAACCCACATCCCTTAACACTGGGACTGACCTATAACTCGTTAGAAAAACATAGATTTTTTTGATATGCATGTTTGTATTGCAAAGAATAAAACAAATTATAAAAACGACGATACCGCAGTGGAATGGAAAGAAATGGACCTCTGCAGTGCAGTGATCTGCCTTACCGTACATACATATAGTACATAGGGGATTAACTTTTTTTTTGCTATTTTAAGAGTTTAAGTAAGCTAATGACAAAAACTTTCGCTCGATAAGAATTAGTTGACGCAGATCTCGTAAGCGAAAAGGACTTAAACTTAACCGTCCAACAAAAATATTAAGTTAAAACCGTGGTTTTGTAGTGAAGCAAAAAAAGTACAGTCTACCTTCTTATTAGATTACTATAGTTTTTTTTATAACTTTCCTTTTTTTTAGAAATTAAAGAAAAAAAGTTTACGCGCCTCTTACTTAACTTAAATAAAAAGAGTTTCATAAAATTCTAACTAATTATAAATTATTAGAAGCTAAAACGTGTATAAATACATAGTTATACTATTCTCCTAATATCTGTGGGATAATATAAATCAACCCTTAAGAAAAAGGGGAAACAACTAAACCAAATAACAAGACAAGTTGAAAAACTTTAATAAAGAAAAAAAAAAACAATAAATACAAAAAAAGAGAGTCTCTTCGAATCATAAAAAAGGGTGAAATTCCACTTAAGGTAAGAATCCGATTCTTTATTTTTTTATCTTGTTTTTTTTTTTTTTCATCTCGATGTATTCGCTCTGTTTATCGTTATCATTATCAGATAATAGCGAGAGAAAGAGCGAGAGATTCGGACACACAAAGCGTCGACGTCCAAGGCCACGCAGGTGGAGTCAGCTTACTTTAAGCTAAATTCAAGGCCAACCTCAATCACAAAAAATCTTCAAACGACAAGTACACACGAAACACACTTGAGAAAAAAACCACAGAGAAATTAAATCAACAACAAGTAGAAAAAAAAGATCAATCTAGACATACACGATCGGTCAAACCAATCGACAACATCACCCAACAATTCCGAAGAAAACTCTCCTCTCCACAACCAATTTTGTCCTCTCCTGAAATTTGCTCCCATCCAACCTTTCCTCACTCAGACATCCAATTTTGCGATAAATCAAAAAGAAAGAAATTAACAAACAAAAGCTAAGTAAATTTCCTAAATATAATACTATGATGTACAAATATATAAAAATATAATTTTTAAAAACCCTACAGACTAATTAAAAGGCCAGCGAATCCAGTCAAAACAGTGCACCGTTTTCACCAGGAGTCGCAGTAAGCTCAATGAAGTAGTAAGTACCTACCTTGATAATTTTGAAGAGATTATATTCTTATATTGAACATCAGTGAATTATATATGGTTATAAAAAGTTGTAACCATACAAAACAACAAAACCAAAGAAAAGAAACAAAATTTAAAATTTTTAGACGAAAGAGTTCATACCAAAGAGGTGTAAAAGCGAAATTAATTTCTTTTTTTTTTCTAAAACTGATTCTACTCTAATCCTTATCCCTATCCAGTCCTTTAAAATTATCTTTTTTGTTAATAATAAGTGGATTAAAAAAATTTGAATTGTTGTACGCTACTATCTACGAATAATTAAAAATATAAATTATCAACACAAAAAAAAATTAATTTTTTTTTATGGAAATCGTCGTAAACCTAAACTTGAGTGTAAACGTTCTCGAATTGATGAAATTCAAGCCATTGTTTGTGTTTGATATAGTAGGTTTCAAATGAATTTATTTTACTAAGTTAAAGATGAACATTTCTTTTTATAAAGCGGCATTCAACTTTATATGCAATTAAAATGATGAGTTATTAAGAAATTTAAATTGGGATGTGAGATAAGAAGCTTGGTTGAGTAAGACCTTCAACAGGATGTTTTAAAACTATAAAATATTTGTTTCGTCATAGGGGTCATGGCGGTATAATGAGCGTTCGCAATGACCAAGGTGCATCGAGATAAGAATTTTCCTTTTATTTAGATGCAAGGGGAGGGTATAGCTCAGAGAACACGATCACCTATGTTCTCCACAAGTATGACAAGCTATTCTCAGGGTAAATTAACATTCGGGTTCCACATCTCTATAATATTTAATTTTTTTCGAATTCCATCTTCGAATTTTACAGGCCTGAAATAAAAACGTAACACCGTCCATTTTTCAGTAACAAGATATCACCCCTCCGGCGAGCTAGGACGTGCGTGGACTAGCAGGCCTACCCGTTACTAAGAAAGTGGACAACTCTTTTATAGCTCAACTTTAATGGTCTAAACGACCTGTAGCCGTTCGATTCAAAGAAGATTGAGATTAAAAGAGATTTTATGCTAGGGTAGAGTTGCCGATTAAACTATGCGTATGATGATCCCATTATTATTTATTTCATTTTCTTTTAAGATTTTGCGATTTAAATTTATATGAGGGTTTGAATAAGGGATTTTACAGGCAGTTCACTCTGGTGTATACTTGTTATTTAAACAAAAACTATAGAATGAATTATTGATTTAATTTAAATAAGAAAGTTCGTTACAATTTTGTTATTGATTACTTCGTTTTTTCACTATTACGTTTTGGAATTAAGTCGCCTTTAGTTCACTTGGACTTTAATTATTTCGCCACCATTTGTTTCGCCCATTTTTTTGTGGATGTTAATAGCCTAAGGGCGTTAAAATTCGCGCGAATTTTAACGCCCTTAGTCTATTAAAATCCACAAAAAAATGGCGAAACAAATGGTGGCGAATAATTCGCGTCATTTTGAGTGCCTTTTAATTTTAAAAATGCTCAAAAAAGAAAAAAACAACAAATTCGTTACAATTTAAGGTAACAGATCTCTTATAGTATAAGGATTTGCTTATCTTTAATCCAAAAGTCTTCAAAGCCCAAAACAATCCACAAAACTGAAGACTAAAAGCGAAATGAACCTTGACGAAACAACTCATTGTCAAAAAGACACAAGGCGAAGTTATAGTTGGGCGAAGTGATCGAAATACGAAGTAAAAGAAAACCCAAATAAAGGATGGCGAACTAATAAAAAAAAATTGTGTCAAAAACGAAATAACAGAAATCGAAGTAAAAAAGGCTAAACAATAGGCACCCACTTTCACCCTCCCACACGGGTGTTCATATTTGTATATTTGTCATTTTAACCCAATGCTAAAGAGCTTTTAAATGGCTAGGTTGTAAATACGCTCTTCTTCTTAAAAGTAGGAGTACCTACTTATTCATTTAAGTTGTTTGTGTACTAAACATTTATTGTGACTTCAACTAAAAGTTTCCACTTTCGATTCTGTCCAAAGCAAAATTACCTAAGTTTAAACACTTTAACAATTATTTACTTTGGCTCAATCTCAAATTTAGGGTTCAAGACCAAGAATTGAGTGATCATCAAGTTCAGGTGAAAGTCGTTCTGTGGTTTGGGAAAATTTGGTACTCTTCAAAATTGAGTTAAATTCTAGCTGTGAAGTTCGATTGTATTCATGTCTTAAAAAAATTCAACTTCTACACGCAGAAAAATTATTTATCGGTTAAAAACAACGTTAAACTCGTGTAAAATAAACAGGGGGAGATTGTTAATATAGCACCTCCAAACTAATATGGTTAAAACTACTTTCTTTCTCTGTTAAATTTTACTAATATATCAAATTTTAGCCGAGTTTCTTGATCAATATAAACAAGTTGATTGTCTAAAATAACCTTTCAAAATGGTAATTTTAAACAATTTATCTTAACCGAGGTAACCCACCGAAAAAACAGCTCGGTAGGTCCATTATTTTTCTGTGTGCATATTATTAAGAAATTAACAGATTTTAATTATCTTAAAAATCCCTAAAGTTACATATTAAATTCGTTAAAAAAGTTTTCAAACTTTCATTTTTTTAATGGCCGTATTTTTAAGTCATTCCCTCTAAAAACTGTCTTTCCTAGATTAAGCAAAAACGTGCAACCCAGTCGTATATTAAATTTTGCTTAAGACTTATTTTCCTTCTCTATTGTGTTTCGTTATTTTTGTTATTTTTTTTTTGGAGGCAATCGTTTTTAATAAGAAGCAGCTTATGGGATTATGGATATTTTTTTTATTCTTGAACTCTGAATAAATAAGACACACAGTATATAGGCCGATAGACACAAACAACATTATATATCTACGAAAGCAAATAAACAAACAAAAAAAATAATAATTATATGAAAATACTCTGTCAAGAGCAGGGATTTTGTATTATTATATTTTCTCTTTTTTACTTGCGATATATGTAGGTACTATAGGGCAAGTTTAGGATTCGTAAAAAAAATCGAACTCGAGATAACAATTTTACATGACATTACGATGATGGAGAATGCCAAAAAAGTGGGTCCGGCAATTCTGTCTGTCTGTCCGTCTGTCTGTCTGTAAGAACCTCGAGCTACATCCTAAACTACTGAAGGGATTGTCTTTAAACTTGGTAGTTAACAGTTTTGAGTGATTCCCTAGAGGAGAAATTGAAGTTTTTTTTTTAGGACCAAAACTAACGGTACCTGTCATATAACGGAAACAGAAAAGTTGATTTATTTCAAAAACGGCTCTAACGATTTTGATTAAAATTTTTCTGCTTACTGTTACAAATAAGAGCCTTCTTTGACAATAAAAAAAAACTTTTTTGTACCGTTATCAACGGTACCTGCCATAGAACGGTTTTTTTGATTTATGAATTTCTCATAAACGACATAACAGATTTCGACCAAATTTTTAATACAGAAACGTTAAATCAATCATTATTTTAAAAAATTTAAAATTTTTCAAAAACCACATTTTTGGATTTTTAAAAAATATTTCAAAATTTTTTTTTGAAAAATCAATTTTTTGGAAACGAGTTGGTGAAAAAATTTGAAATTTTGTTTTTATGTGTAAATTAATTATTTATTCAAAATTGCATATCAATTTTTTTTTTGAAAAATGTTAGAAAATTTTTATATATAAAAAATTATTTTTTTAAAAAACGGCTCTAACGATTTTCGAAAATTTTTTTATAAAAATTCCTTTTTATACTAGAAATAAAATGGCATACTTTGTTTTTGTAAAAGATCATTTAAAACGGTATTTTATTATTTATAAAAACGGATTTTATTTTTTTTGTACCACTAACGAAATTCCGTGAAAATGTCAAATTTTCCCTAATTTTGTTCAATAAAAAACTTTAACATTAAGAGTAACTTTTACCATAAGAGCAAGTACGTGCGACCCCAGTCGTGCAATTTATTTTTATAAGCTTCGGAGAGAAAAAATCACGAAAAAATCACAAAAAAATCCTCATAAATTACTCCTTCAAGAATATAACTTTCACAGGACACAAATTGTTTTTTTTTCTCCTTCATTTTGTTGCTCAATAAGACAACCAATTGGCCTTCAATTAATTACAAGACATCTAATAATAAATGTGTTGAGCTTTTCTTTTTTTTTCTCATTTTATAAGGAACAAAAAATAATATGACGACTATAAGCTTGTAGTATGTCCTGTCGATGAATAGAAGACAAGGACAAGGACACGCGATATCACAACAGAAGGTCAAATTAAAATTGCTTCATTTTGTCATTTCAAAATAATATAATACAAAAAAAGAAAGAAAACAGACAAGAAAAGAGAATATTTGTACGAAACAAAGAAAACACAACACAGAACACAGACAGAAAGAGGAGTTAATTGTAATAAGAATCAGGACACCGAGTGGTAATAAATCATTAAGTAGAAAGTTAAAGGGCATACCAATTTGAACTATACACAGGACATAAACATAAAAAAAAATTCCTACAACAAGGATGGTTTTATAATGCCAGTGATTCCTGATGGGGACAAGCGACATGGTGTTAATGACTTTACAAATAAACCTTACATAGTTTTATACGTCTTCTAAAGACGACAGAGGTTCATTTTGATATTTGAGATAGCAAAAACAGAAATTGAGATACTATAAACTTTGACTTGAAAGAGTGAGAGGGTGGGAAATTATATCGCACTTGTTGAGTGGAATTTCCGTCTTGAAGGAATTGATGAAATGATGATATCAAAATAAATTTGTTTTGAATTGATTTCATTAAGCCTAAGGTCCTGTTTGGATGGAGGACTTTGGGAAATAGAATTTAATTAAGATAAATAGGTTCTAGAGTTGAGTCCTTTTCGATTTCGGTAGAATTCTTGTTTTTTTGGGGGAATATCTATTTCACATTTTTGTTTTTTTAAATTTTAATTCTAGGTAAAGCGTGTTTATTTGACAAGAAAGGATAAAAGTTATTCTTATTACAAAGTTTCAAATGAAATTAAATACCATCAGATAAAAGGATATTTCCTGTGATGGAACATATAACGATTTCAATGGAATTTGACTTTTTTTTTCCGGGAAAAAATAATCATTTTATAATAAAACTCTAAATCTGTGAAAACAAAAAAAAAAAGTTTTAAACAATGCCAACAAAAATAAAAGAAAAACATCCATTTGTTTTAACTTGCGGGTGTGGAAATGTTTAAATGTATTTATTTTCACCACGCACGAAATACTTTTTTAGATTTATCGAAAAAACTTTCCACAATAATAGAAAATTCAATTAATTAAATCACTTAGTAGAAGTGCATTTCAATTGTGTAGATAAATTGTTTTAAAACATGAAAACAAAAATTTTTTTTATGAAACTATTTCTCGCGTATATTAAACATAAATTGTCCGTTTAATTCTATTGTGAAAACTGTCCAATGCAGTAGAAATATAATGTGGGTAGTATTTATTTATATTTTTTTTTTTCTGCTACAAGGCTCTTATCGATTTTTATATTGAGAAATATTTTTAATATGTACCTACATAACTATTAACACCATACAAATTTAACAATGTCTGAAACAAATTCATTTTTTGGAGACTTTTTTTTAAGTTTTTGATGGTTACATTAAGAAGTAGTGTGGTTTTGTGATATACACATAAAATGGGTTGGGGTCAAAATTCTGCCGGGGTCAAAATTCTTTTGTCAAAATTCTGCTTTCAAAATTCTGCTTCACAAAATTCTGCTTTCAAAATTCTGCTTTTCAAAATTCTGTTTTTTAAAATTCTGTTTTTCAAAATTCTGCTTTTCAAAATTCTGTTTTTCAAAATTCTGCAAAAAATTAAAAAAGGGTTTGGAAAATGTTAAAAAGCGCTCGCTTTTTAACATTTTCCAAACCCTTTTTTAATTTTTTGCAAAATTCTGTAAAATCATCTTCTTGATAAATTGTCTGCTTATTTGATTACTTACCTACATAATTTGTCATTCTTTGAATGCATATTAATTTTTGTTTAAATACTAAACATTTCCGAAAATAATTCAAATTTTTTTTAATTTATCAAATAAAGATGAATAATCAAAAATTTGAATAAGAAAAGGAATATTTTGTATCAAACAACATCGGTTCCAATAAGTTATAGATTTTATTCGAAAGAAAGTCAGTCTATGCATTTTAAAAAATATTTCCGACACTTAAACAAAAAAAAATTTAGGAAAGTACCTATGTTGAATTACATTAATGAGGTGTATTTTTCTTTAGTCAGCACATATATGCTATAAAAAAAAAACAGAATTGGCAGAATTTTTTTGTTTAAGTATAATGCTGGCAGAATTTTGAAAAGCAGAATTTTAAAAAGCAGAATTTTGAAAAGCAGAATAGAAAAAAAGCAGAATTTTGAAAAACAGAATTTTCGTTAAAAAAAGCAGAATTTTGAAAAGCAGAATTTTGAAGCCAGAATTTTGACCCGATCCCACATAAAATATTCATTCTTGTGAGAACTTCTATAATTTCGACATACTAGGTCAAGGTAGATATAAGAGTTTTTTTTTTTGGTTTGAATTCCACATGTTTTGTTGGATTTCAAAGTACAAGTAATGAAAAATCTTTACTTATATGGTAAAAGTAAAGGTGTTATGAATACCAGAGTTATGCGCGTCAAAGTTATGAAAAACCGAAGTTATGGAAGGGGCAATTTTCTAAAAAAAATTACCTACTTAATTCGGGAAAAAAAAATTAAAAATCAAGGATTACACCAACAATAACGTACTGTACCTTTTCGTAAAGCCAAAGACTTGTTCTTGTATCTTGTTTTAAAAAAAAAAGATGTTTAATGAACCAGTTTTTGAAAATTTAATTTAAAAAAAAATATATATACCTATGGCGTTTTCAAAAAAGTAGTTTTGTTTTTTTTTTTAATTTTTCGAAAACGACAAGACATTTTTGGATCTAGTTTTCTATGTTTATTTAAAAATAAATAAGAGCATTGAATTTTGAAAACTAAAGTATCTAGTACTTAATTTTATAAAATTTTGAAAAATATTAGTTCGAAAAATTTTGTATTCACTTTTTTCAAGATTTTGATTAATTTGATTAATTTTTCAAAAACCATTAAACAACTTTATTTAAAAAAACATATTAAAGAAAATAGTGTTTGGCTTTAATAAAAGATACAGCACATATTTTTTGGTGAATCTCTACTTGATTTTTAATAATTTTTTTTTTCAAATGAATTCAATTTTTTAGAAAATTTCCCTAAGCTAAACGGGGGCGAATAGACACCCTCGTTCCATACAATTTTTTTCGTGTCTTGACTCAACCTACACGCTCTAGATTTTTGGTACATTCCTCCCGTATATCGTCCTCAATGGTTGCCAACCCAAAAACCAAGTTGCATAGCTTTGTCGTTCATAGCTCTGGTTTTTCGTAACTTCGGTTCTTCGTAACTTCGGTCTTTCATAACTTCGGTTTTTCATAACTTTGGTTTCTCATAACTTTGTCGCGCATAACTATGGTATTCATAACTACGTTGGTTTCCCACTCATATGATACATGATTTTGAGGTGTTTTTGAATGATCGAATAAAATTAAAACAAACAAGTTTTAACTGGCCTATTTTGTTCAAATAACTAGTTGAAAAGGTGTTTCTATAATAATTTTAAAAATATATTTTATATATAAAATTAAATTAAAAATATTATCTCATAAACTTTTAAAAAGCTTTATTATTTTAATCAATAAAGTAACAATAAAAAATTAGTTAAATGTCCAAAAATATATGGAAAAGAAAACCAGCATCGATTAAAATGAGACATAAATATATTTCTTAAAAGAACATCAATCGTCGATAACAATATTAACATTTTTTTTTCCAAAAAACCATGCTCGGAACTTGCTATGACGATTCTTAGTTTCAGAGCATCCAACTGAAACAAATTCCTATTGCATGCAAATTTTTAAACTGACTTTGAAATACAATAAAGTCTCGGTTTCATTCTATAATTGATATTATTTCCATAAGGAAAAAATGTTGCTACTTCCAAAAAAAATCTTCTTTCATATTAATTTTACCTCCTTCTTTTTCACTCAATAAGCTCACTTTTATGTTCATTAAAACATAAAATTGATACTTACTTGTACAAAGATTATTTCATAACAATTTTCGGTTAGTTACATGTTTGTAAAAAAAAATTATCATTTTAAAGAGAAAAAAATAAACATTTGAGAAAAAGTCCTTGTAAAATGGCAAATATGCTGCTGAAGTAAAATTTATTTCGACTACAAGGATCTCTTCCATGCATGAACTCAGTGATGTCTTTATATTCTCTCCTTCTCTCAGTGGCACAACAGCACAAAATTCTTGCATGGTTAAGCACAAAAGTAGAGAAAAAAACTCCATAACCAAAAACCAACTATACACAGACTTTCCATATAACCATTTGCCACCATCAAGACCAACTTATTACGAACCAACCAAACCATCTCCGTACTCAACTTCCAACCTCAAAACCCTTGAAGTTTACATTTAATTTGGTGAAAAATAAACGACAGGAATTTTGTTTTTTTTTTTTGTTTCTTTTTTGTTTTGTTGGTATTTTGTGTCCCCATCCTCCGTGTAACTTTAAAGTGAATTCATTGTCACTTCATAACGAGCTCAAGCACCGAAACTGAGATATATACAAGAGAATAAACTAAAATGAACGTTTTTCGGTGGAAAATGAAAACCCAACAACCATAAAGAAGTAGAAAATGAGTTTCATCTGTTTTGATGTTTTTTTTTTTTGTTCAAGGCGAATGGGTAAAATATAAAAATAGCTAAGAGACTGTGTGACACTTTGGTTGCAAATTTTCAAAAAAAAAAAAAATAATAATATACACAAACTTGAAAGAAAACCAGTAAGCTGAGTTGTTGATTCTTTAGTTCACTTTGTTAAGTAAATAGTTGTTCCTTTCGATGCTTTTTTTGTTTTTAGTTCTTAGTTACTTTCAAAATGAGAGAAATTACTTTCGATAGTTAAGAAGCTTGAAAACGAACGTTTTTTTCACACTTTTGTCTTAAGTTTTAGTAAATTTTAAAATGAAGTAAGTAAATGAAAGAATTCACTTCATCTAATGGATTTTTGATAATTTCATAAAAGTACTCTCGAGTGTTATCCAAAAGAAGAAAAGTTAATAGCAATTAGATTCTTTCAATCGATTAAGTTGACCATTTATTTTTCATTTTGATTTATTAGGTACATTCTATTGGGTAGAACGGTGGCGGGCGGTGAGGCTAGTGCATTGATTCGATTGGCTTAAATAAAATAGATTCGTGGTAGCAGATCGAACTTTAAACGTCAAATCATGCATTATCAAACAAAAAAAAAACTCTCTTTACTTTTGATGAAATAATTTGTTTTTTTAATATCAAAAGCGATACCTACTGGCAACATAGAACCTTTCTTATACCTATTTTATTTTCTGACTTTCTCCCTTACAACTAGCCTAATTTCAATAAACAAAATCTAAACTTATCGAAAAAATAAAATAAAATGTACGACTGAGTCGCACGTACTTCCTCTTATGGTACCTAAAAGTAACTCAAATGTTAAAGCTTTTTATTGAACAAAACAAGGAAAATTTATAATATATTTTATATAAGGAATTTCAAAGTGCAATGCAAAAAAAAAATAAATCTGTTTTTACAATTAATTAAGCACCGTTTTGAATGATTTTTTACACAAAACCATTTCATTTCTTCATTTCTTGTATAAAAATTAGATTTTAGAAAAGTTAAAAAAACAATAAAAACATTTTCTAAAATTAATTTATCATAAAAAAAAAATTATTATGGCATTTTAAAGAAAATATAATTCAACACATAAAAACTTTTTATTTTGATAAGATTTATCAACCTGTTTTCAAAAATTTATTTAAAAAAAAAAAAAACAAAAAAATTGAAAAATTTTTAAAAAATCCGAAAATGTGTTTTTGAAAACTTTGTTAAAATTTTATACATATAACGATTACTCTAACGTTTTTGTATAAAAATTGTGTTTCATAAATCAAAAAACCGTTCTATGGCAGGTTCCGTTAATAACGGCACAAAAAAACATTTTTTTTATTTCATAAGTTGGCTCTTATATGCAAAACTTTTCTATTTCCGTTATATGACAGGTGTTCAGGAGTAATCAGCATTCAACAAAATATATTTAAAAACATTCATTTCATTTAAATCATTAAATTCATTCAAAGGAGAATGGGCAATTTTGTATGGAACTTGGACGTTCCGCGGCCAAGAACGATTTTGTTATTTTTTGATGTAGTTAAGTCTTACATACATTGTGCAGAAGTCTTATCCTTCTAACGTTCTTCGCTTAAGCTGTGCAGAACTTTGGTAAATCTTGTGTCAACTCAACAATATTTTTATAACCAATAGAACTTTATACAGTCAATTTAAAAATATTTTTTTTTTATTCCTAATCAACAGGTACCGTTATTTTTGTTAAAAAAAAATCAATTTGTCTTCTAGGGAATCAGAGAAAATTGTTAACACACAAGTTTTAAGAAAATCGCTCTAGTAGTTTAGGCTGTAGATCGAGGTAGGGGAGAGTGGGGCCAAATGTAACACTTTTTTCTAAAATCGATGGTTCTCCTACAAATTTGAAAGTGGGTCAACCAGACCTTTTTTAAATTAAAGACCCATGTTTTAGCTCCAAGATCCATCATAAAAATTTAGCAAAACATAACGGTAATGTTGAAAAATAAAGCTTCCAAAAAAAAATCGTGTTGTTTCAACTTACCCCACATACGGGGCAAAGTGTAACACATACCGGGGTAGGTTGTACCAAGAACTAAAAATAAGAGAAAAATACCTTTATTTGTTTATATTTATTTATTTTTAATTAATAACAATAAAAACAAACCTCAGTCATGAAATTTTGGTGCAAATTTGTAAAAAGTTTAGCAAATCCAAGATTTCCAGAGAAAATTTGACAGTAGTCTTAAATAAAAGTTATTCGAATTCATAAATTGTTATATTTGCTATAAGCTTTATGAATTCAAGTGGTGGTTCAAAAATGTGTTTCCAATTTCAAAATAAATACAAATTCAACTACAAGCATTCATATTCAGGGTTGTAAATTATATTAGGTAAACAATTTTTCAGTATAGGTAGGTTTTTACATGGTACAACTTGCCCCGGAAAAATGTTACAACTAGCCCCAGCATGAAATTTGGCACATAAAATCAATTTAAAAAAAAAAGCGAAACTGATATAGACATAACATATACACGCAATTTGAGCCAAAACACAGTTGCATATAACAAAAAAACACTTAGCACTCTATCTTTTTCGGGTAAAGAGGTAGACCAAAAATAAAATTAAAAAAAAAGTTACAAACATGCATTTTTTAGGCACTACTAGTGTAACTTCTCACCCTGTCGTCTAATCTTCATCTGAAGAAAATGTGCCGGTAGATATGCAAAAATTGAGCATTTTTCTCCTTTACGCGTTTCTTAATATTGAAAGGAACATCGTTTTTTTTAGCTGTTAATTCTTACCCCTGTTACATTTAGCCCCACTCTCCCCTACATATATACAGACAGACAAACAGACAGAATTGCCGGACCCACTTTTTTTTAATGGTTGTTACCATATCACAAAAATGGAAAGGCTTTTCTCATAAGAGAATTAACCAATTTTATATTTAAACAGAAAATCAAAATTTTTCAAATTTATCAATAGGTACATATGTATCGTCGCCGTAAAGCAAAATTGTTCTAAGTCAAAAAAAGTAAATTTTACGGGGCACGATTTTAAGTTTCAAATTGTTTTAAAGTGACAATTTTCTACTCGTTTGCCATTCAAGTTATGTTTTTTTATAAAGTTTGTTCTTTTCTCTTGAATAAAATCTACAAGTTTACCTCATTATGAGGTGCATACTATTTTTAAATATTTTTTAAAACTAAAAACCCAAAATTGGAGATAGAACAATTCCTATACAAGTACATTTCTTCCTTAAATAAAAAGTGGACTTAGAACAAAATATGATAAGACTTAGAACAATCAAGAATACTCAGGCTCATTTTCAATAGGCTACTTCCCTGTATTTATTGTTCTATGTCCTATTAAATTATATTATTTGCGGAATGAAATTTTTTTGACAAAAACGGTTTTCAAATTCGGAAGCACCCTAAAATTATTCAAACTGCCCCGAGCCGTGGTTTAAACGTCTGGCACTAATTTATTTTTTATCAATGGGTAGTGGTGATTTTTTAAAAGGTACCACCAGACGCATATACATCTTGCAAAAAATAATTTTCTGACTTTTGTATGAAAATCGCTATTTCGGGACTCTTCAAGAACGTCTGGCAAGGGTAATGCCGCGAATAAAACGTCTGGGACCGAACTTTTTGCAATCAAGGTATCGCCCTTTATCGGCTCTATATGAATTTAAGTGGTTTTATACTCGACACAAAAATCTGAAAAAATGCATTTTTCAACTCCTCATAAACCATAGGTAGAATGCCGTGAAATAAACCTGCCAGACTTTCGAATTCTTCATCAGGACGCTATTACCTACACATACATATGACCCATTTTCGGTTATCCAAAAACTCCCAAAACCTGCTCTGGGCTCTCGGTCTATAAGTTTCATAAGAAAATTATAAACAAAATAGATCGTTCTTCAAGAAAACCTTGACATAATTTACCCATTACCCATTTCATTATCGACAACAAAAGATTGTTAAAACCAACATCCTTCTTTGCCACCTACACTTCATATGTTTTCAACTAAAATTCTCTTTAATCACAAAATTTACATGAAACCTTAAATGCAACTTGTAAGAACTTCCTTAAGTAAATTCTTGTAAATAAAGTGAGAGAAACTTGACATCGCAAGTATTGTATTGAAATAAAGTCTTGTGGTGGTTCTTTTGTATGTGTAGGAGCCTGTCAAGGAGGTGCATCTTTAACATACATATCCTAGAGAAAAGAGGATAAAGTTGTCAACACGTTAAGCTTGTTGTGTGATGTTTCCTTATGTTGTTGGCATATAACAAAAACAACTAACTAAGATGTAAGATGGAATTGTATGTGATTTAGTTACAATGCGAAACTTGAAACAAATCTACTTCCTTAAAGAATATGTTTTCAAGGGGTGGGTTTGGTTGCTATTGTTACCTAAAGACTCTTGTGTCTTGTTGCTTTTGATTCTAAGTTATATTTAATTGGATTAAATGGAAAAGCGAGTTATACCACAAGCTGATGAACAGAAAATAACTAAAAGTTTTAGGTAGTTCAAAAACAAAACTTGAAAAGGATTTTAATTTTTAGTTGCGGAAAAAGTTGGCTTCTGATGTTCCTAGAAATACTTCAAGATTTTTAATCCTCTGACAAAAAAAAATCAAAAAAAGTTTCAGGTTTAAAGGTGTACGCATTCATGCAATTAAAAAGAAAAACCCTAATCACCTAGATATCCTACAAGATAAATCAATTAACAATTCAATCTTCCTTTATCCTGAAATCCTCTTCGGTTTCGTTATTCTGTATAAAAAATCATTTTTTTTAGAATTTCCAAGAGAAGAGAGATTTTCCACATGCACCGAAATAATTAAATAAAATCTAGAAAACGAGCACCACTTGTCAATACCATCATCACCATCTACTATCATAATCACAACACTAGCGCCACCTCCACCACAGCCACTCGAACAATTTTACAAATTCAAATAAAATCCACATCATGCTGTGCACCTTAAAATTGTCACTATTCAGCTATTCAGCTAAGGTCGCTAGCTATTCCAGGTGACTGAATTCTATTACCTTTCAGCGAGCATATCCACCTCTAAAAATCCTTGTTATTCAAATCGTTGTAGATGTATGTGTGTCGAAAAAAAAGGGACGACAGGTTAGAAAAAAAAAAAAAAAATGAGAATAAAACTTGACATTTCCAGGAATCTGTGTTCATCATTTAGATTCTGCAATGAAGGTTTGCTACTTCATGTAGCATGGCGGCACTCACTGCTGCCAGCCGTGTCGCTTTTTCGAATTGAATTCTGGTAATCTGTTTAGTTATTTTTTTATTTTTTTTTGTCTGTGGATTTTTCTGTGCTCTGGTTTATATCTTTGAAACAGAATTAAATTCACTAATCTGAAGTTGATAGGAATTTTCATTTTCGAAATAAAGGACATTCTTTTTTTTTTGTTTTGTTGAACATTCAAACTGGAACGAGAGGATATTTGAGTTGAGTAACTTTTTAATTGAAACAAACAATTTGAAGGGCAAAACAAATAAACTATGTATTTTGAAATATACAGTACAAAGTAAAATAAATACAATTTTGGACCAAAAAGGATAAAAAAATTTAAAAAAAATGTATACAATGAGGGATTGTTAGCAAAAATGTATTTGTTGATACTTCAAATATTTTCTATTTTTTTTTTTAATTCATCAAATGATGAGGATAATGGAACTATGAGTATTTGGTTTACACAAATTGAAAAAAAAAAAATCGGTATTAAAATTGATCCCTCTGGCACCCCGATTGCATCTCTTCTTGTATAATAAAAGCTGTTTTCGGCTATAGTTTTTTTTTTTTTTTAAACTGATTGCATTTGAGTGAGCAAGTTTGCCTTTACAATACCCGTTTTTTATGAGTATAGATAAACGGAAATTGGTTTAAAATAATACTGCAAGTACACATAGATGGTCCAAATTGACGTGACAACGTCTTATAAATCGATGAACCATGGCAGCCACCACAAAAAAGTGACGCCATTTTCTAACGTTACACTCTCTCACTTTCGCAGTGCGGCAAAAAATTTCAATTCAAAATTAAAAATAAACTATTAGAGATACAAAAATCTTCTATAGCTTATTTGAAAGATAATAACCTAAAGCTTTATCCAAATGAATTTAATAGGGTAAACAGGGGTAAAACGGAAAGATGAAATTTGGGGTAAAATCTACACGCGAAGTCGTAGAAAATTGATTTTTTTGCTATAGATAGATGAGGTTAATTTAAGAATAACTGCATTTAAAAAAAAATTCTAAAAAATTTTGAAACTAAGCTATAACGTTTTGTTTGAACGTTGTACACGTGTTTGGGCTATGACAAAATGATGATTTTGAATAAAGCAAAATTTTTTTTGACAATTCTAAAGATGCCAGGTGAAAGATGAGGGAAAAAAAATTAGGCATCTGATACGGATTTTTTTCCAAAACTCTACGTTTCGAAATATGAATTTTTCAAAAACACCTTGTTTTTTTAGGGGTATTTTTGGGTAATTTTTGATTTGAAAGATGAGGGAAAAAAAATTAGGCATCTGATACGGATTTTTTTCCAACACTCTGCGTTTCGAAATATGAATTTTTGGAAAACACCTTGTTTTTTAGGGGTATTTTTGGGTAATTTTTGATTTGAAAGATGAGGGAAAAAAAATTAGGCATCTGATACGGATTTTTTTCCAACACTCTGCGTTTCGATTTATGAATTTTTGAAAAACACCTTGTTTTTTTTAGGGGTATTTTTGGGTAATTTTTGATTTTTAGTTTTTTTTTTTTGGAGCGTTCAAAAAATCTCAAACTTATAGGACGTGTAGGTTTTGGCCTTATTCATAGATGTGCAAAAAAATTGGAATCGTTTAGTTGGTTTTGACTGAAAAACGGAAGAAACAAGTTTTTAAAAAACACGTTTTTTTTACCGATTTTCATGGTTTTTTATTTTTATCTTTTTTTCTTTAATAGAAACAGGAATAAAATGAAGTAATGATAGATCATGACTACGACTATATGTGTGCGAAGTTTCAATCATTTTCGTAAACACAATTTTGAGATAACGGTAAAATAAAATTTTAGAATTTAACAGGTTATAACTTTCGACCAAGAGCAGATAGAAATTTTATTAAACTTTTATGAGCATCCTGATAAAATTACCTTTCATTTGGTGTCACACATAACGGTAGACTAAGTACAAGCTACACAATGTTAAATCAAGAAACTTGCGAAAAACCTCAAAACACCAGTGGAGATCGGTTGTCCCCCGAAAAGCCACCAGTGTGGAAAGTACAGTAATCTCAGTCTGGAAATTCGACATGGTTGACCTTAAAAAATTCTAACTGCTCTTGTAGGCATCTTTGAAATGAGATTGATATGTCATATGAAAGGTGAAACAATAAGCTTTCACGTGGTATACAATTTTTTTTATAGGTTGTCAAACAAAAAAATTGATTCCATAGCCTGAGAACATAAAAATAAATGTTTTTTTTTTAATGAAATTTTATCGAGTTCAAAAAATTCTAGCTCTTTTTGTAGATGTCTCATAGACCTGATCGATATATATATATATATTTTGAGCTAAGACAATAAGCTTTCAGATGGTATAAAATTTTGTATAGGTTGTTATGGAAAAAAAATGGAATTAATGACGTGAGAAGATAAAAAATCTGTTTTTTTTTGCTTTTTTTGATGAAAATGATTGTTTTCAATAAATTATTTTTATACTTTTTGCGCATTGTAAAAATTTAAAAATGGTTTTATTCTTAAAAAGAAATACTTGGCTTTTAAATTGCATAATTTTTTTTGTAAGCTTTTAAAATAAAAAAATTAATATAATGAGAAAATAAAAAAGGTATAATTTTTTAGCTTTTTCTTCTAAATTATGATTGTTTGAAAAAAAGTAAACGCTTCAATTGACTCATTTTAAACAAAAGCACACAACCTGTTTTCTGACGACGTTATCACGTAAAATCAGCGTCCGTAAACCGGCTTTACAGACAACCTCTTTTTGACTAAATTTTAAAAGCGGATTAAGCTATGATGAAATCTTCTTTAAGACAACTCAAATTGTGTTTTTAAAGGAAAGTGGAAAGTTTTAATGCATTTGTTATTAGATCCAATTTTGAAGAGTTCGTAGATTTTAAAATTTGATTTGGTAAAAAAAATCCTTAAACAGCAGACTTTCCAAAAAAAGTGAATTTATTGATATACACTTAAAAAATCTCCAAACAAAAGACTTGGTTATATGAAGTGGTAAATTAAAAAAAAATTATTTTAAAATTGGCTTAACCTAATTAAAGTCATAAAACATGACAAGTTTATCTACACATGCAAATTATGTATGTATAAATATTTATTGATCATTTCCACTTAAAAAAAAATAATAAAACAAAAACCCATCAATTGCAACTATTAAAAAATATAATCTCCTGTCAAAATGCCAGGATATGCATTCTGAATAAATGCGGCTACACAAAATTCCAACAAAAACAAAACAAATATTTAATTTGATGATTATTTTAAGTATACATAAGTCCTATGAACATTAATCCCTCCAAACAAAAACCATAAATAATAAAAAGCATTCGCTTGAGTTGAAAATGTTTATCCTTAAAAAAATCCACAAAATAAAAAAAAATTGGTTTTACACGCAAATAATGATAATAATTCATGTTCAAAGTTGAAATACAATTTTGAAGTGTCATCTCTCGATTAAAATATTTTTACAAGTTTTTTTTTTTGTTTGAAATATTTATTTTTTTTTTACTGTCATTTAAAATCCCTCGTTAAACTTCCATCAAAAGTTTATAGCTTTCATTTAAAATTTAACAACCACGCAATTTTACTTTTATGTCATTAAATAAATTTGTATTTATTGAGGTCGAACGTGTGCAACTACAAAGTAAAAAAAAAAAATACAAAAACACGCACATTTAATCGTATACATCACAGTTACATAATTTTGCAATGAATTTACCTATATCCTTAAATTTGGTAAAATAGTTTAAAAAGGTGTAAAATGTGAAACCACAATCAAAAGATTGATTGAATTATATTTTTCACTTTTCATATTAAATTTAAATTTTAAAGTAAAAAAAATGTAAAGTTTATTTTTATGGATTTGAAAAAAAAAAAAAGGATTTTTTCGTCCTTGTGATTCATATACCTATCCCCACCCTAGTTATAGAAAAATAACAACCCTTTCTAGTCTTTTTTTCCCAGATAAACCTAACGATTATCGCTAAAGGCAAAGCCAAACATGAATAAATCAGGAGAATAAATTCCGAATAAAGGACATCTTTCTCCTCCTCTGTCTGTCTTAAAGGCACAAAGTTGAATGTGATTTTTTTTAAACATTTCCGTATACAAAAATGGGGTTTTTTAGCCTAAAGGCTTACATTTGTATATTATCTAGTCATCGGTATAGATAAATTTTCATCCATAGGCATTTCTATTCTATTCCGAGAATTTCAAGTGAACATAAGTAGATCCTTCCGCTGCTTAATGACCCAATTAAGGACGAACTTGTATCGCAGCAGGGCTAAAGACAACTTTGAATATAAATTTCAATCTTTTAAAAAAGAACAATCAATAAAGATATTGAATTTCAATTCTTTTCGATTTTTTTTTCCAGGATGTTTGTATTATTTTTTTTTTCAAAAGGAAATAAGATCCTTAGCAGCACATTCGCGAATCACGTCATCGTGTCGTCTTTCTTTTTTGTTTTCTGGGTTGACTTGACACCTTTTATCTTGTCACGTGAAAATGGTTTTCACACACTGCACGTCCTTGTTTTGTGTGTGTGTGTCCTGAATTCTGACTGTGTTAAGTGGGTGTGTTTGGAAGTAGAAAAGGAGACGACGAAAATAAATGCAAAATGAATACAAAAAAAAAAAAAAAAACAGAAAAAACGCCGCCGGAAGAAAATTAACAATGCATAGTCTCAGTCTCAGGGCAAAGGTGATGGGGTGGAACAAAAAGTTTCTCAAGTGTCACAAGGCATGACGCGAGACAATAAGTACAGAAGAAGAAAGAAAGCACCAAGAGAAAGTTTTTTTTTTTTTCATTTCTTTAAACAAAATGTCGGTATCTGGAGAGTGTTTTTCCGGATATTTGAGAAATTTCCGCTACATTGTTCTTTTGTCTTTGAAGTTCAAGGTAAGACTCTGTGTTGCGATCTTTTTAAAATTGAATAAGTTTATGATTTCTTCAAGTAGATATAGAGGACTAGGACATAATGTGGCTTAAGGAGGAAAGATGGGAATCAGTCTTTTTTAACAATAGTACGTAAAGTAAAAGAAACTTTTTATAAAAACTTTTAGTTAGTAAGTTGTAAGGGATGAAAATCTGTTGGAACGTATCTTGATACCTACTCAAAAGACAAATAATGCGGATGAAAGCTTCAAAAGGATTTATGGGAAATTTTTAAGTGAAGACTCTGGCATTCTGAAAGTTAAAATTTAAATTTAAGAAAAAAATAATAATCAAGGGGCACGGTAGTGCCCAGCCAAGTTCTCTAGCAACTTTGGCACTACACCCTTATTTACAGGAAACAACTCAGGCCATTTTCGACCCCACTCTAACTTCCACACCAAAGACGCCAGAATATTCAAACTCACTACATTTGTTGAGCTGGCCGAACCCAAATTCCTCACAAAATTTCAGCTTCCTACGATGAGTAGTTTCTGAGATATAGGACTTCAAAAATCGCGAAAACCGTAACTGACTCACTGACTCACTGACAGATCATCAAAATTATGGAGAACTTCCCGCTATCGTAGAAACTTGAAATTTTACATGGTGATAGGACTTGCGGTGTAAACAAAGGAAAAAATTGAAAATTTGAGATTTTCAATTCAGGGGGCGTGGTAACCGCCCATTTTCGCCGAATTTTCATCAATTATTATAGAGCACTTCTGATTATCGTAGAATCTTGAAATTTGGTAGAATGGTAAAGCTTGTAAGTTATACCAAATAAAAAATTTTAAATTTGAGAATTTTGGATAGGGGGCGTGGCAACCGCCCATTTCTGCTGAATTTTTATCAAATATTATAGAGCATTTCTAACTGTCGTAAAACCTTAAAAGTTGGTAGAATGGTAGACCTGGTAGTTTAAACAAAAAAAAAATTAAAATTTGAGAATTTTAGAATTTAAGACAAGGATCGTGGTAACCGCCCATTTTCTCTGAGTGTTCATCAATTATAGAGATTTTAAGTTCTATAGCTATACCTTGCAAAAAGTAGTGAAATCACAACAAAAACATTACTGTTAAAGAAAAAGCCAAATTCTCCTATGTTGAAGTTATGCTGGGACAAAAAGTACTGAAATGTAAAAGTGTACCAAGTTCTAAAGCTTGGCTTTAAATTTGTATACATAAAATGTTGATTGTGCTCTTGACAATTTTTCTTAAAATTACCGATTTTTAAAGCTAATTGAAAAATTGCCAAGCAAACAATAAACATTTTATTTATACAAATTTAAAGCCAAGCTTTAGAACTTGGTACACTTTTACATTTCAGTACTTTTTGTCCCAGCATAACTTCAACATAGGAGAATTTGGCTCTTTCTTTAACAGTAATGTTTTTGTTGTGATAATATTCTTCTTAGTCAATAGAGAACAAAGATTCTTTTTGGAGGTGTCTTATACCTCTTTCCCAAAACCCGAAATTATTTTAAGCTCTAAAGTTTTTCATTGAGTGTTTTCATTTGGTAAACAAGATAATGGTTTTTATTACTTAATTTCCTTGGTGAAGGTGAAGGTGCTGATGATTTCAACTTTTCCAAATAATATAAATCATACACTAGTAAAGTATTGAAATTCATACCTCGATTAAAGTTTGTATAAACCTTCTATTATGTTGTTTCCAGAATATTGCTTTTCAATTTTTGTTCAATAAAAGGTAAGAATTTCCATTATATTGTACCTAAGGGATATAATGACACAGTTACCTAATTAGTGTACTCTATTCATTATTCAATAAATAAAGTATTTTATAGCATCAAGAAATAACATTTTTTAACCTATTTTACAACATCAAAAACTATTAAAATTAGATGTAACGGGTGTGACGTTAGAAAAACGAAGAAGCCATATTGTACATTTTTTTAATGAAAAGGCGTAAATATCGCTTTTAGTATGAAAGGAGATTTAATAACGTTTACAGTAACCAAGCATTTTAAAAATTAAACGGGTGTGACATATTTTTGTAACGGGTGTGACACTTTAAAAAAATTTATTTTAAAGAAAAAATCAATAGTTTCAAATTTAAAATATTAAAGCCCTATTTACACAATAATTAATTTTTGTAGGATCAGAATAATTGACTCGAGTTTTTTTTTTTTTGAGCAAATTAATTCAATTTTGTATAAAAATGCGTGTCCACCGCCAATATAGTTTATTTTATGGTTTTGAAAATAATGTTTGCTTTGGAAACTTTCTCAATGTTACTTTTTCCCATCTTTTACTAAAAAAATCTCATTTTTAAAATTTTTAGATTGAGGTAGGTATATAAAACTAAAATGCACGACTGGATCGCATGTACTTGCTCTTGTGGTTCAAAGTATATACATCGCAAATAGTTATTGTAATCAAAGATTTTGGTTAAGTTTTGAAAAAAAAAAAAATATAATAATAAATCAAAGCTAAACAAATTCAATTAAATTTTTTTTTCTGAAAAACTTATTTTATATATAAATTTTTTGTTTAAATTTTACACTTCAAATGATAAGAAATATCTGTCTGTAAATTTTGAATAAAATTGGCTAAGTCTTTGATGAAATATACGCTGCCTATAATCTCGTAAAGGCCCTAAGTTCAAAATTTTCGATTTTGATTTGTTTGCATATTTGGAGTTAGGGCATTGTCTCAGACTTATTCTCATTTATTTTTTTAGCCTAGGTCTCTAAACAAGTCAGAAAATTCTTTCATTTTTATATACAAATTGCGAAATTTGATTTTGTGTTTTCCTCTATAACTCCGAAGTATGAAAAATGTAGTTAGGCAGTACGATCTTAACTAAAAAATATATGTATCAAATTTTGCAAAAACGGCAACGCCATATTTTCGTTCTCGAATTTTTTTAGAAAAACTATAAGTGCAGTTTTATTAGAATTACTAAGACTATTACGTACACCAAATTTAATCGAAATCGTTATAGCCGTTTTCGAGAAAATTGCAATACATCGAAAACGTTATATGGGAGAGATACATATGCGTTAAAAAGGACATATTAAAAAAATAAAACAAAAAACGGGTCTAAATAATTACGTAAAAATTATCTCTACTAAGTTTCAAGCAAATTCATCCATCTGTTTAGGCCCTAACTCAATTTACAAATGGACGCACTGAACGACGACGCACGCCGACGGACTGCATGACGAAAACCACTTTTTTTATCTTCTTCATCATAGTAATGTTGGTTTTAATTAAAACGAAACCAATACTTGCCCTATATAGAACAAGTAAAGATAACTAAACTTCGACAGAATTTTTAACCGTGTGTAAATATCTCAGGAACCAGACCTTATAAAAAACTTTTGGTTTTCTTTTTCTCGCCCTTAGATTTTTTCAAAAATCTGAATAATAAATAAACTTGTATTTTTTACAATAATTCTTAAGCCTGTTCAAAGCAAACTCATAACCAGTAAACTTAATAAATTAATTTTCTAAAATTAGCGCGAAAAAAAGTAACTTTCTAATTCGCTTGTTTTCGAAAATTACTTCATTGAGTTTTAATAACGAAATCTAGAATCATAAAATTTTATAAAAAAAAAACCAGCAATTAAAATGACACTTCTTACCACAAGAAACTTAAACCCTTGCATTTTACTCTTAGTAATTTACTAAGAAAGAAATCACTTAGAAAGCCATAAAAATTGGAATTATAAAAAAAAATATAAAAAAAATTAACGAAATTAATTTCAATAAAAGCTTTAAAATCATCTTCTCAAGCCATACGCAACAGATGTTCTCATAAATTCCATAAACTCATTCTTCGGGTCACTCACATTCCATCTGAACTGAACCAAATCTCTTGCGTACAAAAGTCACATTGTTCGATATAGAATTTTCTTAGAATCTCAAGAATGTCCTTCCCGTAAAAAGACTTTCAACAATTTTTGTTATTCCAAGAAAGAAATTCTTAGTATTTCGTATATACACACATTTTCCGAAAGAAATAAAATGTTTTCAATGTAACCTTAAGGAAAAAAAAAAGCAAAGGACGACATAAACTATTGTCAACCACCTGTTTTCAAATTTATTTCATCAAATTGAAGTGCAAACCTTCAATTCAACTCAATTTTTCAATTTATAAAATTGAAATTGATTTTATAAAAAATAAAATGATGATTCAGATAAAATGACATTCAAAGATTAAATTTTTATTTAAAAATTTATTAAAATAAATAAAAAATTCATTTTTATCTTGAATTACTTTTTACCCACAACTCATCGGAAATATGTATTTAATGGCAAAAAAAAATATTATTTTATTATGCATTCGAAGAGGAATAGCTTAAGTGTGATATAATTCCTTTTTTTCTGCGTAAAAATTCAGGATAGTAAAAATATAATTCATCCTTGTATCCATGCATGATTGCACAGAATGAGGGAGTGACAGAAAACAATATGGCTTGCTTGCAATCGACAAAAATATAAGCAACAAACAGGAAAATAATATATAACATTGAAATCGGATATATCCTTAATGGATATTAAATCGTAATAAGCATTCCAACGTGTCCTTGATATTTTTTATATTTCTTTTTTTTTACAAACGATTAAACAAGGTCTGGTTTGTTTTACTCCTTCTGACTGAAAGTTGGTCGATGCTCATAAAATTAAATACAAAACTGTGGTAGTGGAAAATTATATGAAATGACTTACCGGATTATAAGTATCCTTTTTTGTCCCAAGCAGCGATAATACGGTCTTCCAATAAGCCGCTAGGCAAAACAAAAAGGGGAAAAGGTATCTGCTTTCGTAAATTGAATTATATAAATGTTATGTGGTAAGATAAGAAATCTACTTCTTAAAAAGATTTTCACAACAAAAAAGGACGTTATTCTTTGAATAATTTATTTTCTTTCTTTCTTTTGGATTCGAATTCCTTATGATTCTTGATCTTGAATGAGGAGAATAGACTTGCTGATAAATTATCTGCACACTTCTGACACTCTGTATAACTCACGAGAAAATCCCTACGAGAAGGATTTGTTTTTTTTTTTTTTTGCTTTCTAAGATATTTTGTATTCACTTTATATTTAACCGATGGGGACACTCGGGCGTATACGTGTTATTTTAGCAAAAGCGAAGAAACAACTGATTTCTTTTAGTTTCTTGAATGATGTTAAAATACATTTTGTGAGATATACTTTGTTATGAAAAAAAGCTTTTCAATTGGTATAAAATTTGAAGAGAGTCCTTTTGCGCAGGTCCTTGATTTTTCGGTGAATTTGATAAAGGAGAGAATCAAAACAAAGTAAACATGTGATTTTTTAGAACTATTCACGTGTTTTTTTTTGTATTCAATATGGAATAATTACAACAACGAAAAAAATGTAAACAAATTCTATGTCCTTTTTGAATGTTCAAAACGATTTTACTATAATGTATTTTTAATTACAATTTTTGCTCTTTTTGGTCACATTATGATAGATTCCTTTTTTGTAAGGTTGACATTAATATAAACCTCAAACATTTAATCAGATGATTATGTCAGTTGACTTGTATATCTATATTCTGTTAGACCTATGAATCATTTTTTTATTGAAAATCTATTGCATGGTTGTTTGATTGAAGGATGGGGCAAAATGATAAGAGGATATCCTTGATTTATAAAAATAACACCCTTAAACAAGAAGGATTTTGTTTTTTTTTTTTTTTTTTTTTTTTTTTTTTTTTGATAGCAATACCTATTTTTTTTTGGGTTTTACTTTATAGCTTGATTGAACTTCCGCAATTTGTTTTTTTTTTGTCCCCCTTTTTTTTTGCTTTGTTTGCTTTAAAAGAAATCCTTTTGACAAAAAAAATTGTGGGATGGGAGGAAAATTTTGTTTTTTAATTATTTTTATAATGATAACGAAGGAAGTTTTTTTTTAAGTAAATGGATAGCTCCGTTTTTTGTTTGAACTTTATTTTAAATTTTAATGATTTCATGAAAAGAAGCCGATTTTTATTTTTTTTTAATATTATCCATTTTATTGAAAGTTTAATTTTTCATAAAGTGCAGAGTGAAAGTGCAGCTATAGATCGTATTTTTTTTTTTTTTATTTTTATTTACAATTTTACGACAGCTGGCGGAAAAAGTCATATTAATAATGAAGTGTTGAAATCTTTTTTAATTAACTTTTGTTTAAGTTTAACGTTATAAATTCTTGTGGCTGTAGTCAGATTGGTTTTCAGCAGCAGTGAACAACAATACTTCTCCTAGGCTTTCACTGCTTTTGAAGTCATTTAATATGATTATTTATAAATTTGATAACCACATTTCGTTTTAACAGTCTAAGAGTTTAGAGACCACTGCAAATTTTGAGAGTGAAGGTTTAAATAAAATGCTAGTTTGCAGTTTTTTAGAATTTAAGACATTTTTTTTTTTGCGAATAAATACTAATTAATTTTTTTCAAAATGTCTCCACTGGCCTGACTTAAGTGGAACTTTTAAAAATTATCTGCAAGTGCTACAAAAACTGATTTTCTCGTAACAATAGTAAGCATTTATTGTTTATTGTTAAAAGGTGTTTATTTATAAGGTGCATTTTTTGTGTTTTTTTATTTGAAGAGTTTTTTTTTTAATATAAAGGTATTGACTTTATTTAAAGCATATTATTTTTCAATCAAGCTATTTTCTTTTTTTAATTTTTATCATATAAATTGAGGGTTCAAAGTGTTATTTTCACGAATAAAAAAGAAAAATTAACATAAAAAAGTAGCATTTGGTACCTTAAAATTAAGTACCTACTACAATTTTCGCGGTAGGTATATTTTCTTATCAGGCAAAAAAATAAAAAGTTCCATTAACTTCTGCCATTTTGTTATATGATTTGTTTTCTGCATGGGTTAGTGGGTTAAAAATACTTTACATACTTAATGGTCCAAATTTTTGAACTTATGCAATAGTCAACTAAGGTGAACTGGTGTAATTGTTTAGTCAGCAATAAATTTGTTTGCGTCCCAACTGCAGGTCACTGTGGCGTATGTGTAACTTTTTTATATTGAAATATGTTATTGGTTTATTATACAAATTGTAAAAATTGTAAAATAAGGTAGGAAATTTTTGTATTTATTAATTACACTTATTTTGAACCTTTTTCATTAAAAAAAAAAAAAAACAAATAGTTTTGGTCACCTTTTTTGATCATCGCTAAAATGATAATAGTTTAATTAGGCGATATGTAAATTATAAAAAATTGACTAAAAGTCTACACATTTCAGATAGACAACAAATATAAAGATGCTTTTCAGCACAAGGCCAAACACGAAAAATTCAGGCGTGCACTTTATTTTGTTTAAATTTTTCAGACTTTGAAATATGACAGAGTTGGGAAGCCATAATTTTTTATATAAACTAGTATAGAACAAAATTTCAAATTGTTTACAAATATTTTTACAATTTCTTACGCCAAAAGAGACAGGCAAAAAGAACTATAAATCTAAATTCTTTTTATTTTTTTTTGTTTTGTTTTATATGAAATTAATACTGTCACTTCCACACAATTATGTGGGCATTCATATATGTAACTATAATTCTTAAATTAACGAGATTTTCTAGTACCTTGTGTCCTTTTCAAGAGGCCATTTATTTTAATCTTAGCAAAGTACTCTATTTTTAGGGTCATTAACTCAGGTTGGCTAAATTGTCTTACAGGCACAAAAACATTTTCCACCAAAACACAAACACAAACATATGCTCCGTTCATGTACTCACACACATTTATCATCTATTACACTAATACAAACAACTTTTCTAATTAATGACAAGAACTAACAACATTTTTTTATTTCTTTGGGGTGAATATATCAAAAAGTACAGTCAAACCTGAGTATGTTAACCATATGAGAAAATTCTTAATTTTTTAAGTAATCAAAATCAAAAATCAAAATCGGTTAATTCGTTTCTGAGAATTAAGTCAAAATCTTAAAGAGTTTTCTTTTGAGGAATAAAAGTTTTGAATTTTTATTCTTGAAGAAAGCTTCCTTATAATTGAGTTTCACTGTAAAATGTATACACAAAACATCTACCTTTAATTGGATACTATATTTCCAGCAACAGATCCTGAACTAAATAAGGACGACTACAAAACAGTGCTTTCTACGATTACAACAAGTATGTGTGTGTATTGTATAGTATAGAATAGTGGGTATGTGAATAATTGTAATCATCGCTTTGCTTAATAGCTTCTGTGTGTAGGTATGTATCTTTTGATTCCTAAATCAAAAAGTTACATCAAATTCTTGTGCAATTCTCTATTCTGTATAATTCCTTACTCTCAAACAAAGATTTATGTGGAATTAAATTGAATTGAAGCAATCATGATACTGCTACAACCAGAAAATTGGATAAATCTGGAACATAATAGGATTTCAAATGCTGTACAAACAATCAGTGAATTAGGTGAAGGTAGATGTAGACTATATAAATATAGATTATTGACATACACATTTTTATTTTCGGACCAAAGTCTTGAAACAAGCTTTGGTTAAAGGAAATGAGTTTATAGTGAAAATGCCAATACAATATGGTTCAAAAATTACAATTTTGTATTTTTTATATTTTCGAAAATTATCCAAATTACCCCTTGTCTAAACAAAATACATTTTCAAAAAAATAAACAAAAACAAATTTTTTTTATTTTCTAAAAAAAAAGACATTTCTCCTCCAAATCGATCGACTAAAACTTAAAAATAAAGGTCTAATTAGGATCTTTTCATAAATGAAACCCAAAAATCTTTTCTTTTTTTTATGAATTTTCGATAAAAATCCAGGTTAACCCTTTGCCGAAAAAAATGCATTTTGAAAAATTTCCTCCAAATCCATCGAGTTAGACATAAAAAAAAGGTATTTTGAAGCTCTTTTCATAAATGAAGCCAAAAAATGTTTTTTTTTGTTTGATTTTCGAAAAAAAAAAAATAATTTTCCGAAAAAAAAATTAATTTTGAAAAATTTCCTCGATTCATTCGAGTGAGTCATAAGAAAAACGTCGGTTTAATAAATGAAACCGAAAAAACAATTTTTTCAGATCTTCGAAAAAAATCCAATGTAAACCAATTGTCGAAAAAAATGCATTTTAAAATTTTTTCCTCCAAATCCATCGAGTAAGACATCAAAAGAAAGGTATTTTGAAGCTCTTTTCATAAATGAAACCTAAAAATCTTCTTTTTTTTTGATTTTCGAAAAAAACTCCTTTTCCGAAAAAAAATTAATTTCGAAAAATTTCCTCGATCCATCGAGTGATTCATAAAAAACGTCTATGTATTCAAGTCAAAACCGCTGTATTTATAAATGAAACCGAAAAAAAACTTTTTTTCAGAACTTCGAAAAAAATCCAATGTGAAAAAAAATGCATTTTATAATTTTTTCTCCAAATCCTTCGAGTAAGACATCAAAAGAAAGGTCTCTTTATGCTCTATTCATGAATTAAACACAAAAGTTTCTTTGATGTCAGGATAAGGTTTTCATCACACAACTATTCAATCAATCTAAATGAAATTTAAACCAACCCAATAGTTTCGAATTTTTAAGTTTTAAGTTAAAAAAAAAAATCTGCAGAGGAACATGTATTTCCTACTTTTTTTTCTGACCAAAACAAACTTTTAATTATTTGTTCTGCCAGTAAATCGTCTTAAAGTTTTCCATTGCACAAAAGTTCCTTTCTTCCTTGAACCTTAAAATCTCCCCACAGTAATCCTTAAAACATGAAATTACTTGAGAAATGTAATTTCATCTCTTTCTATAGAAAGAAACCTTTCAACAAATCCTTCTTCCTACAATAAAAGATTATATAAAATAGAAGTTTTGGATAACTTTAATCACCTTGACAGAAACATTTTCCTATTTCGAAGGATGCCATCACCTGAAAACATTTTCACTTCTTCGTCTTAGTCGGTCGTTAGGCTATTTTCATTTTGTATTTTAGCCCAGGTAAATGGTAAAAGCTTCTTCTTATTTTTCGATATAAAATGGATATTTCTTTTTTTTTATTTTATTTTCACAACTCTAAAGTTTGATAGAAATTAAAAGAAAATATTTATAGAAAGTTCTGGAAAATTTGTTTGCACGCTATCTAAAATCCCTAATGGAAAAGAGTGTAAAATTTCTTTAATTTTTTCTTTTTCAAACCATTAGTGTTGTTGGATTGAATAATATCGAATTTATGAGAAACGCCAAAAACTTTTCATTTAAATAAAAGGTCACGTCTGTTTATTTTGCATCCAAGACGCATTTAAACATGAACATTTAGTTTAAAAGAGGTACTAGAAAAGTTGAAGGAACACTTTTTTTTGGAAAACTAAAAGTGAAGGTAACTTTCATACAAATTATTATGAAAAGAACAGAAATATTTTAAGGAACAGGTGTGTAATTTTTGTTTTGTTAATTCTTACAATCAATTCGAAGAAATATTCTACACTGAAGGAAGTAAAATTTTCAAAAGCTTAAAACATGAATTATTCATTAAAGTTGAAGTTAGTTAAAAGTTCAGGTGTGCACGGAAGTGTAAATTTGTTATAAGAAGTTTTTGGTACCAGGAACCGGGGAAGTACCTATAAGGATAAGTTATTAAGCAGAAAACAAATCCTGAGAGAAGAAATAAACTTTTAGTGTCCAATGTATATTTATAGCTCTTCAATTTTCAATTTTATTCAAAATCACTATTAAATTCAAATTTGTATCATTGTTTGTTGCTTCTTTAAATTAACAAGAAAAACTACTAATTCTTCTATATATTATTTTAAAGAGTTACTAGGAAACAATTTTTAATCTCTCATCTTACCGATTTTTGTTTTAATTTATTTTTTTGAGGTTACAAGTTTTTTTTACTCTGGCAACACTGTGCATTTCCATTTCCTTCAATATAATTATTATAAAGAGTATAAATGTCCGTTTTTTTGTTGCCAATTTTGTTTTAAATTTTTTTCACAATACTGCAACAAAGCCAAAAAAAGGGTCTGCGTTTGACCTGTATGAATATATATATTGTTCATCTGTGAAATCATAACCCCAAAACTACTAAGCGCAATTTGACAAATGGGGTATTAAATGAAGCCACTTGCTTCTCCAATGGTTAATGGCTACATGAAACAATGTTCAAAAATGACTTGCAGATGTTTTACTCATTTCCTTCTAACCACCCGAGTAAAAATAGAAATTGAAATTGAAAAAAGAAAAAAGAATTCTTGACCGCCGCACCCTAGCTGCACCACCGCCGTTTAGCGGAAAATCTCAGTGCACCACCTCCGCACCATTTCATTTTGTATGAAAAATTCGCTGCACCATGATACATAATTTTTGATAATTGAAAAATAAAAAAAAAACTACCGACGAGAAGGAAATTGGAACCAGTATCCAGAGCACTTACAATTAGAAGTCCAAAGCCTTAACCGAACTTGCAATTTGTTGCTCAAGTCAAAATAACTTTGAAGTCAACTTAAACATTTGTATAAGTAAGAGAATATAATTTTTGATCATGGTGCGGACGTGGTGCAGCGGTGGTGCGGCGGAATTCCATTTTTATTCGGGCGCAAGATGTATTCGAAAACTTCTACTTTTTTTATATGAAGCAGCAATACAATCTATGTTAAAAACCCATTTTTCTGGCATGAGACAAGGAATATTTATTTTGCCGCCAACAACCTTACAGCATGTTACTTATTTTTAATACTGCTTTAATTTAGCATTTTAACTTCTTAATGCTTCCATACCAGCCTGCAAAATATACACATCTCATTCATTCAATTAAAAGACCTTTCAAAAAATACAAATGGTAAAATATGCTAAGAATATTAAATACTTTTATGTAAAAAATCATAAAAGATTTAAATAAATTTGAATTTATAAAAAAAATATTTTATTTTTTGTTTTCCAAAATTGTTTTTTTTTTATCTATTTTTATCTTAGTTTTGTTTTATTCTATTCTATTTAATTTTTTATGTTGTTTATTTTTATATAACTTAATTTAATTTCATTTAAATTTATTAAATTTAATAATTTTAATGATTTTTTATGGTTTATAAAATAAATATTTTAAAACCATTAAAACAACCGTCATTCCTGAATATAATTTTAATTATGATTGAAATTAAAATTCTTAAAACTTTAAAATTGATTTGCAAACACCTGCATTGTTCTGAATTATTTGGAAAATTTTCAATTTAACTCTTCTGGTGAATAACCACAGCTGGATATCTTTTTAAAACATTTCTACGATTGAGAATGAAGCAAAAGCTTTCCCTTAAAATTAATGTTCGTACTTTTTATTAAATAATAAAACATTTTTTTTTTGTTTTTTTTTTTTTTTTAGACACATTCAATGCAACACAAAAAAGAAAACCAACAAAATTAACCCATCATCCAAGGCATTTTAATTTCTGCACAAAATGTGTTTGCATTTTTTGTTGTAGTTTTTTATTTATTTCAATGTCAGAAACTTTTACCCACAGAAGTGAAAAAGTTTTATAATAAAAAATATTTGTGTTTGCCTCTGTCGTATATAGTTTTTTCAGAAGAAAAAAAAAAGGATGCATGGAAAAAAATTAATAACAGATATGAATCCAGAGCTTTTCATTTTCGAACAACTTACAAAGTGCATCTCACTGTCAGAATCATGGATAGAAATATAATTCATGTCATTTTTGTATACATTCCACGTAAAGGTAACTAACAACAAGGCATTACATAAACGTGAAAATTAATCAAAAGGAGTCTTAATTAAAAATATCCTTTTTAATTTCAGCACCAAAATTGGAAAAAGGTAGTGAATTAAGATGCTTTGCCATTTTACTTTTCCGGTGAGTTTTTTTTAACCAGTTAAAGCCTTTTCATTTTTAACATTCTAAATTACTCTTGGTTAGGGACTTTCATGAAGTATTGAATGTTGAAAAATAACTGCCCATAGGTCATTCAATAAATACGTATCTAAAGGTTTTTTGAAAATATCTTTGGTAATCAATCGCCTTGTCGCAACTATTTCTTTGTCCGTAAATAAAAACATTCTTGATCGAAAAAAATCCTTTTCACACCAGGCTATAAGCCATAAAATTGATATACAAAAAAATAAAAATAACTGAAAAAGGATAATCGAAAGTGAAACTTTATTGAATTGGTTGAAATCCCAGATGATGCCATGGCTTCTATTTTATACTGCACAGACATAATCCAGCATGAGAGTTTGGTTAAAGTATCCTTATTCGGTTCTTATCCTTTAAGTCTTTGTATGTTTTTATTTATTTTTTTTGTTAAAGAGTTTTATACGACGGCGACGTCAATCGTTCAAATTGACCATTGACCTTCCAGCACTGGAATTGATTTAGGTGTTTCCCTTAACGACACACCTCGTGCAACAAGTGGTGCGCACCAATAAAAAAAATATCCTTTTCATATTTTTATTTTTTTATAAAAAGAGAACAATTTTTCTTGGAAAATATATGAAAGTGGATTAGAGTGATAAATCCAGACGGTGAATTATAAACTTGGGATTTTGGTGATTCGTCTTCATTGTTTTTTTATTTTATAGTGTTGAGTAAGGAGATATAGGTTAAGCCTTTTATGGACTCCAGTTGAAAAATTTCTCATCGCACAGGAAGAGCAACAACTATACATAAAATAAGGAACAAAAAAAAGGACTTGAACAGATTTTCAATGTCAAATTATTCTGCCTTTTCTGAAATATGTGTCCTTTTTTAAGAATTGTTTTTTTATTTACTTTGTTTTTTTTTTTTTTTTTTTTTTGTTTTTTATATTGTTAGGTAAGGAAAAGGTTGTTTTATTTAATATGATAATCCTCCAAGCGAAATGTAGGCTTATGGAAATAAAAGGAACTGAATCAGAAATCATGAAAATTTAGAATTCATATTTTATCTAATAAATCTTACTTTTTTTTGTCTTATTCTTAGACAATTGTTTTATTTTTTTTTTGTTTATTGTGACGACAAACGAAGGGTTATTTACATTGATTGATCTTTTTTTAAGAGACATTATTTTTTTCTGTTGATTATTTTTATATAATATTTTTTGCAAAGGACTTTCTTTATTTCATATTCATAATTTAGTACCTATATCCGGATAAAGGAAAGATGGTTGCTTGAAATTTATGTTTATTTTAGCCAAACCAAAATGCTATAGGAGTTAATTTTCATTTTGTGTGAGTTTTGTAAAAGTTTAGGTACAAAGTGTATTTTTTTAATAGATGAAGCTAAGTAGAACTGTTAATTTTAGTTTAGCAAAATAAATTGAACTTTCTTAGTGTAAAAATTAAACATAGCAGTACAATGGTTAGGAATTAAAAAAAAAATTATTCTCATTTACGGCTTTATTATTGCAGTGTTCATCCGTACTTTTTGAAGTCGCAAGGAATTACCTATATGAATTAAATTTACGAAAGGCTCATCTTTTACAACGAACAAAACTTAGCACGGGTACAAGACAAAATTCCATCTCTTTGGGGTATTACCTTATAATTCGATTATACAATTATTCAATTATATATATGTGAAGTTTGTCCCAATTATAAAATTTCAATAGATTGCGATTGGAATTCTTAAAAAAAACTTGCATCAGGCAAATTTATTATCGAGAGACATTCTGCCTACATTCAAGTCCCCTATTTGGGATATAGGATTTGACAGTAGGTACCTATATGATTTGGGCTACATCCTTTTATAGTTTTTAGGTAAGTTTCCAAAGAATTCTTAATTCGTTATGAAATAAAAAACGATCTTTATAGTTTGATATAATTTCGAATACAAAGTTTATTTTTAATATTTGATTACAACTTTATAGGAGATCGAAAATACAACAAGTAAATTTCTTATTTAAAGTATTATAGTTTTATATTAACAACTTCAACACATCCAAGATTTTATAAAATTCAAAGGCTTTGTAAAGTACAAAAAAACTTTAAGTATCCATTCACATAAAAATTTCCAACTCCACTCTAAATTTTTTTTTCTAACGAATCCAACTTATGAACTTATGTAGCCCAGAAATCATTTTGTTGTTTTTTCTTCTTATTTCGCAAAGATACTGCTTAATAAAGCAGTTTTCTTAATAAAATGAAGATAAAGTAAAAAAAAAAAAAATCAAGATATAGCATCTACACTACGAAATTTCCAAAAAACTGAGCAAGCAGAAATTTGTTGCTCTTTAGTTGCTCCAATCTTGAATTTGTTGCTCAAAGATTTGACATTCAAATGCACTTCCCCAGTTTTCTCAAAAAAGCTAAACTAACTAAAAATGAACACACACTGCAAAAATGATATCAAATTAAAGGACCTCTTAACACCTTTTCAAAGAGGTTTGATTCAACTTTTAAATCCATCTCATTAATGTCCAAATGAAATGTGGAACTTATGAAACATATTAAAACATCAAGATAGAATCCCCAAACTTTTTTTTTAATAACAACACTTTTTTGAATGCCATCTTGTTTTGATTGTAGCTAGCTGCATAGATCTATTTTTTGTATTAAAATAGATATATTAACAGACCCATTTTTTTGGAAAACTCATTTTTGAAAAAAAAGTAGCGTCAACATCCTGCATACTCAGATTTTGGAAATTTCGTGCATCTTCCGGTAAGATGAAAGGTTATTAATTTCTGTTCAAATAAAATTAAAATTTTTTAAAATTATTGCGAAAATAGAACGTATACGTTACTTTCGATACTAGTACCCACATCAATAATATCGTTACTCGTTACTTTCGCATGCTTCGTATGCTTCGTACATTTCGTATATTTCATGTATTTAATACGTTTCGTATGTTTGGTATTTTAAGTATGTTTCGTTCGTTGGTATAAGGGTGTAAACATTTTTTTTTTTTTGAAAAAACCAAAAACAATTTGTATAATCTAAGCTTCATTTTAAGGCCATAAACATTAATTTAAGTTGCTTCGTTCCATGTTATAAGAGTTTGAAGGTAGCTATACTGATTTTTTTTCGATTTTTTTTTAATCAAACGTAGAAACTTTTTTTTATTTTTTTTTCTAAATTTTCGACAAAACTTTGGTAATTTTTTGTTTATATTCGTTCGTTAATCTTATCCCAATTCTTTAGAGACCTTTATTTCAAAAGTACATCGCGCAGATCTCGGAATATTAAAAGCAGAAACACAATCACGCTTTGCCGTCGATTTTGACAACTGCCAAAAGTTCAACCATACAAAATCTGTGTAACCTCACACAATGACGCTTTTCCTACGTACGCTTTTTTTGACAAACGTAAGGAAACCTAAGAAAGCGAGCAAAAGTTCAACCAGACTGAACTTTTGCTCGCTTTCTGACATTTATCAGACACAGTTACAGTCACCCACATAATTATTGCGCCAAATGTGAATAAAAAAAAAAATATTGCAAAACTAGGTGTTTTTTTTAATTTCTCTTTATAGATGTTGCACATAAAAACGACATCGAGATATTTTAAATCAAAACAATTTACTTATTAAAAACAAAAATAATTTAATGATGTTGTAGACTGAGTTTTACTGGTAAAAACAATTTATTTTGATTGGTTTTGTTTTTATAACTATAGGATTAAAGAATAAACAAATTTCTATGCATTTTTTAAACACATTAATATCCTTTTTCATTTTTCCACAATTAAATCAAGATATAGACTTGGCCCAATAATTTTGTGAGTGACTGTGTTTTTTTATCTGACAGCAGATTTTATGTTTCAATCAGCTGTTTGAAGTCAAAGTGACAGAAGCGCGCTATTGAGAGTGATTTTCCAACCTCTATTTTTTTTTTTTTTTTTAGTTGAAAATTTTGCACTGGAAATAGGTAAACAAATTTTTTGAAAAATCAAAAAACTTTTGTACATTCTTCTGCTACATTTCAAGACCATTTACAAAAAGGTCATTAACACATTAGTTGCGGCGTGGGTATATTTCGGCCACATAGAGAAAATACCAAAAACGTTTTTTTTTTTATATTTCTGTATAAATTATGTATTATCGATAACACAAAGATACCTTGGCACTACTGTTTTTTACGAGACAAAAGTAAACTCCAGATAATTATCTGGAGTTAGCACTCCGACTACGGTAACGATATCGATACGAGATGCTAAATGCGACAAATTGAGTGTATCACTTCGTTTCTTATCTCATATATCGGATGATTTAGTATTGAAATTGGAATGAGGTTGTTACTCGTGTGTTTTGTATTTCGTTTGTTTCGTTACTTCAGTACCCAGTTAACGAAACATACGAGTAACGATACTGTTTAGAAATTAACGTTTCGTTACTCGTTACTGAAGCAAATACCCGCATTTTAGTAACTAATACATACGATTGCGACAGCTTTAGTTTCCATAAAACTTACAATCTTATAATTCTCGGCCAGCGAGTTGTCTATATCAGTGGCCAAATTTAAATTTCAAAAATGATTTTTTACTTAAATAAATGATTTACTAGCACTTTTAATATCCCCGTAACTTTTTTTTTTGTTATTAATCAAAAACTCTTATATCTTCACTCACTTGCTCAATCCCAAAAGTAGAAGCAGAAAAAATTGAACTTTTCTGTGTTGAACAATTTCATGGAACATAAAATGATAGATTTTAGAACAAGTTGGGGCGAGTTTTTTTTTTTCATGAAACACAAAAACTTGTACTTTTCGGATCTTTTCTGTGCTGATCCAGTTTCATTATTTTTTCACTTCAGATTCTTTGATGTAGTCAGCTTAGAGCAAGCTGTATACTACTATCAGAGGGTTCATCATTAGTGCATGTGTTAGTAGTTAGTAGGACAAAAACAATTAAATACTATCCACATGCACAATATACAATTAATATTAGCTAAAAATGATATACTAACATATTTACAATTTAAAAATCTAATTAAAACATTAACTGACAATCACGTCTGTGGAGCACTGGTTCGAAATAAATTTTTTAATTTCATCTTGCTCATATTAAAGTCAATATCGTTTATATTATAAAGTTTGCTCATTCGGTTAAGAGGCTCGTTTATACCATAGTTTGTTCTATGAAAGTCAATATGTAAGAGTTCAAATCTTCGTAGGTGGTGAGATCCTCCCGGATAGTTAAAGCCAAGGCAACCTAATAAGTCAGGAGCGTCAAGTTGGCCATTAATTAATTGATGAAAGAATATAATATCGTTATTGACACGCCTTTGTTGCAAAGTTTGCATGTTTAAAAGTTGAATCCGCTGATCGTTAGGTGGTAAGTTGTAAGGATCTGTCCAAGGTAGACCCTTCAGAGCAAAGCGTATGAAATTATGTTGGATTGATTCTATACGATTCTTATGAACCTCATAAAAAGGACTCCATACTTGGGAAGCGTACTCGAGGTGGGGTTGAACGTAGCAGTTGTATAAAGAAAGTGTGACAAATGGATCGTCAAACTCCTTTGCCCAGCGTTTTACAAATCCAAGCATTGAGCTCGCTTTGTTTACTATGAAATTAATGTGTTCGGTGAATTCTAAGTTTGAACTGAATTGGACACCCAAGTCCTTAAAACTAAATACTCGACAGAGCTTGTGTTGCGATATACAATAATCGAAGGCATTCGGGACTCGTTTTCGAGAGAAAGTAATTGTTTGAAATTTGACTGGGTTGAGAGAGAGACCGTTTTTCCCACACCAAACACTAAAACTGTCAATGTCAGCTTGTAGAAGAATCCGGTCATGGTTGTTTTTTATTGTCTTAAAAATCTTCATATCATCGGCGAATATAAGAATTTCACTTAAATTAATGCATGAAGTTACAGCATTTATAGCAAGTATAAAAAGAAATGGACCCAGATGGCTTCCCTGGGGTACACCTGAGCGAGCAATAAAGGGGTCAGAAAGACAGTTCCTGAATTTAACTTGATAGGATCTATTCTCAAGGTATGATTCTATCCAGGCTATAAAAAAAGGCGGAAAACCAAAAGCTTTTATATGTTATACCATTTTGAAAAGAGAATTGAACACACTAACTTTTAAGACAACTTGCCGAAACATTGTAGTGCATTTTTTTTACACTACGGCTCATTGAATTAGAGTCATGTAAAATTTTTTAGTACTAAGTTGGGTAAAAAAGTAATATTTTCTTTAAAACTGATACAGCTGAGTTAAAATTTTTGAATGCATTTGATAGCAGGGTTATTCAAGGTTCCGTAACAAAAGAAAAAAATGAGAAAAATTAAGATTTGTAGTCACGGCACATGAAAAACCGTCACAGGGTGACCATTTTTTCGACTTTTTTTCAAATGCCCATAACTCACAAAATATATGGCTGCGATTTTTTTTATTATTTTTCTGATAACTGTCACCACCTACCCTATCTACCGTTTTCGTTTCGACGTTAACTTTTGGGACACCCTGTATACCTACGTATAGAGGATTTAAAAAAATTCCTAAAAATTCCATTTGGTTCCGGCCATTTAAAACGTTATTATATACCTAAACAAATTTTATATTTTTGAAGCTTCTATTCCTTAATTTTTTTAATTAATGCGAATTTGAAAAGATTAATTCCTCTGAATCCAAAAAGATTCAAGTATTCCAAAAATTTCAAAATCTTCTATTCGATATAAAATCACCTTTTTCAAACCTAACTTCTATCAACTGTCAATTACGTAAAGTATTTTGATCATTTTCAGGAATTACATAACAGCGCAATTTCATCAAAACACTACTTAATTAGCATTGATGCATCATCCAACATCCGAGGTAGACAGGTGAAGGTTTTAATATGGCAACTGACATGGTAAAGTGCCATCGGGTTTATATACACGTTGGCGTTAGTTGTTGGCAATTGAATTAATTAGTTACATAACCGAAGAGCCAATAGAACGTCAACGAAAAGTGGTATTATAATGGGGCAATGTTTGAATCTGTCAATTTGTTAATTTGCCCAATGAGCCGGATAATAGTAAAGAGCCTAAATGAAATTTATGATATTTTGAAGACGAACCGCAATTGAGTTTGAATGATAGATTAATTGACTTTTACGGAAGAATCAACAGAACTAACTTAAAAACACATATAAAACTTGGTCTATATTGGAATTTATTTATGTTAACAAAGCCATTTTGACTTTTTCATACTTCATCAATTTGTCTAACAGCCTTTAAATGTCAAACCCTCATTCTCAAGGCAAATCAATTGCTCTATACTCTGTTAAAGCTATCGTCTTTACTGCCTTTGATCACATCATCACGAGTCATTTAACGACGAAAGGAAATTGTTTTTCAACGAAAATTTATTAATACTGCCAACTTTGCTATTATTTTTGGCAGTATTGAGTTCATTATTTTTTTTTTTTTCACTTAAGAGAGTCTATTTTTTTTTTTCGTTTGGGCCATTTGCATTTAGAGCTTGCCTCGTTTTCATCAATGGATTTTTTGGTGATGGAAAATAGCTAACATTTTTGTTCTTCAATGAACTCGTGTCGCTTTTGACTGAGTTGCTGCTGTTGCTTTGGACTGATGGGAATAATGTTTTCAACGCTGTTAATGGGTACTTAGAGATTCTTATAATTTCCCATAAGTGGAATGTGAAAAAAAGTCTATATCTAGTGTTCGATTGAGTTGAAAATGAATATCCATTTAAGAAGATGCCATTTATATGATTCGTCTAGAGAGGAGTTTTTTGTAGATGAAAGAATGGGAAGGTATGTATTTATTTCGAACAAAAAAAATATTATAAATTTAGCCTTGGTTTAGTCAGCAACATTGTCGATTTTATCTCCAAGAATCATGTCAGAAGTGACAATAAGGGATATAATACAAACATTTCTATAGGTATAAGAGATTTTACAAATAAAGATCAAATATAATCCTCAAGTTAGAGAAATGGATTCTCGAGAAATTTCAAATTTAAGATTCGTATTTGAGTGTTTTATCAACAAACACACGTAACTTTTGATGGGAAGGTAAACGAGAAGGTTTAGTTTTACTTTTTTTGAAAATGACAGTATAAGTTACATTTAAGATATGGATTGGTATAAATATAAGAGGACAAGTATTGGTTTCATGTTAACAAATTCCAAGTTCCACTAGCTTACAAAAAAATTAAAAAAATTTGGACAACAAGTGCCGTTATACTTTTCATATAGATTCGAGCACAGGAAACTCGAAAATCTTATCCAAAAAAATGTTTGTAAAATGGTTTTCGAGATGTGATTTTTCAAAGTTTTGTGTCGTTTTTTTTTCAGAAAAGCTAAATAAATAAGCAACAAACACTGAAATAACTTTATTGGGTCACTCCAGAAGTAGGCATCAACACATTTTTAAAAAATCGATTTTTAAAGAAATTTTTACGAAAAAAAATTTCTCACTGAAATAAAAAATCTAAATCTTTTGAATCCTCATAGTTTTATATTTTTTATGTGTAGTGCATTTTCTGACAAAAATGACAAGATAATTTTCTTTAAAATCAATGGTTAAGTTATAAAGATATGATAATTTTTGTAAAAATCAATATTTTCGAATCTTCTTGTTACTTTATGTGTTTTGTCTAAAACTTGAAAAGAAAGCTGAATTTGAAAATTTTTATTAAGAAATTTTTTGTAGATAATTATATTTTCTATCTATTATTTATCTATTTAAAAAAATTTCAAAATTAAAATATTGTAAAAAAAACTCAAGAAAAACTATTCAAAAAAGAGGAAAAAAAATACATTTTTGATTTTTCTACTAAATAGTCTATTTTTATCCTTTGAGCATTTATAGATATTAAACATGGAACAGAGAAAAGAAAATACTTTATCTTCCAACAAAAATTGAATACGGCTAAAATTGGATAAAATATGGATTTTCAAAATCTACTGTTTTTCAATTTATGCCTCTTTCTCTTTCTTAAAAAGAATCTCATATGATATCGTTTATCCTAAATCCCAAAACTATTTTCTAATTTTATTAAATGTTTAAAATGCAAATAGATTTAGATACTATTTGTTTAAATATTTTAAATAGTTTTATAGTTTAAATGATAAAGAAGTACATAATTTTAAATAAAGAATGGATAAAATAAAACCACTGCTAATTACCTTTCCTTTTTAAACATGTGTTAAGGAAAAATTGCTAAAAAAAAAAGACCAAAAAACAGTAGATTTTGAAAGTCCATATTTTATCCAATTTTAGCCTTAATCAATTTTTGTGACTAAGGGCCAATTGTTCAATAGTCAGTTAAACAGTCAGTTAGTAGTTATTCCTAAGGATAGAGAAAAAATCAATTTTTCAACAAGCAGATATAGCTTATTCCTAAGAATAAAACTATCTGCTTCTTTCAGAGATGAATAAAAATTATTCTAAGGAATAATCTCAACAAAAATATTGTGTCAGTTGTCAAAGCTGTTTTGAAAGAATTTTGAAAAAAATACAGTGGAAAACAAGAAAACAAAAACAATCATGAATAAAAATGACGTTTAATTTTAAATATTTTTGAATTTGACAATTTTTTTTTTTTGTTATTCTGTAGAATAAATTATTCTTGATTGAAAAATTCAATGTTTTTATCTGATTGTTTATGAGCCTAATAACTTTATTCGTCGAACAGTTAACTGACTGTTTATTATAAGATTGAAAAATTGGCTCTAAATGACTTTATGATTAAGTTTTTTGTGTTACTTACAGACACAACTTTTGAAATAAAAAAATATTTTTTGAGCCGTGATTAACTGTGATTATACAATTTTTGAAAATTTTTAAAAAGCACATTTTTAGATTAAAAAAAAAAATATTAGGTACAAAATTTTTTTTTTTAAATCGGATCAGTGAAATATTTTGAAATTTCGTTTTCATGTGTTAATTATTTCTTCAAAATGGCATAACCATTTTTTTATGAAAAATATTAGAAAATTTTTAAATATAAAAATTATTTTTTTTTGTAAAATGGTTCTAACGATTTAAAAAAAAAATTCTAAAAATTCCTTCTGATACAAAAAATCAGATGGCATACTTCCTTTATTGATTAAATCATTAAAAACGGTGTTTTATTAACCCTAGTTTACCGCACGCAAAATAATGCAATAACCAAACTTGGGGGTTCGCGCGAACCCCAAAGCTTTTATGCACCTCTAATTGTTCATTATCAACAATTTGATGCATTGTCTCTTTCTGTTATTGATTAAGGTGACAGTTGCGGTGTCTTTTTATGATAACACGTATATATAACAGGTATATTTTTGCCAAAATATACCTAATAAAAATTGTTGAAAATAGTCCATTTAAAGTCTTGGGGTTCGCATGAACCCCAAGTTTGGTTTGTGACTTTTTTTCAGAAAAAAATTCCAGAAAATTATATAAAACCGCTTTTATGGAAAAAAGACAAAAAACGTAAAAAAAATTGAATTTCGTTCACTGAGTTTTCATCCCAGGTCGAAAAAACGATTTAGAAAAAAGTTAAGCATGCGTTGGGGTTCGCACGAACCCCAAGTTTGGTTTGTGACTTTTGTTCAGAAAAAAATTCCAAAAAATAATATAAAACCGCTTTTATGGAAAAAAAAGACAAAAAACGTAAACAAAAATGAATTTCGTTCACTGAGTTTTCATCCCAAGTCGAAAAAACGATTTAGAAAAAAGTTATAACCATTTAAACATGCGTTGGGGTTCGCACGAACCCCAATTTGTAAACTAGGGTTAATTATAAAAACAGATTCTATGTATTTTTTTTACATTATCTGAAATATGCTTAATAAAATCAAATTACAATTTTCCCTAATTTTTTTTTTTTTCATAAAAACCTTTAAGATAAAAGCCACTTTTTCTATAAGAGCACTTTTACTTGTCAGAGCCATTTTCGAAAAAATATCGAAAACAGAATATTGAAAAACAAAAACAAAAAACAGCCTTGGAAACGAAAATTACTTTTTTGGACTTCAGGTCCCTCGATGGAATTTCAACCACGATTCGAGCACAAACATACAACCTATAGATGTTCACTTTAGTCTTATCATTGTTTCTCTTAAAAGGGTTTTGAGAATTTCGTCTTTATTTGTCCTAGGATTTTCGGCATTCATGATTTCAGATATCGACCGGATAAACCAATGACTGTAAATTTGCTGTCATTAATATGTTTACTTAGGACCAACTTGTGTGAGGTATAATAGGATTTGAAAAGGAAAAATAAATCGAATTGAAATGGTGAGAAAGGATTCTGTTTCTGAAGTAACATTTTAAAAGCTTTAGGTCAAAAAAACAAATAAAAGTGAAAAGTATATTTTCAACACCTTTTTCTAATTCCTCCTTTTCCCTCTAAAATTCTTAGTATTAATAAAATCGCTTACAAACTATCCCTTTGAATTTCTGGTAGTTAAGTTTTTTTTTTTTTTCAAAATATTGCTGGCAACCAATTTAATGAAGTTATATTTCCACTTGGTTGTGTTCCAAATTGAACTAAACCCAAGCCAAGCGTAAAATACTCGAAAAGCCAACAAATTACTGCATCAAAATTGGACCAAGTCGACCATAAAAAGCTAAGTGAGTAAAAAAAAAAGTCTAATAAAGTCCTGCAAATATAAAAGGACACCAGACAAAACTAACAGCTTCAAAAAAATGTGCAAAAAAAACTGCATGATGCATGAAAATGAATACCATACATTTTTCGCAATGGTTCCATTTCTCTTTTTTGCTCCTAGGAGAGTTTAGTTTTCTGATGAAAAACTTTTATGTATTTTTTTTTAATTCCTATTCATAATTTCCTTATGGTTTTTTTTATTTCGTTGTAAACTACTAACATTTTGTCGGTGCGGCAGTTGAGGAAGTGAGAATAAAATGACCACCACACCGGAGAGCAAATTAGTAAAATGCAAGTGAAAACAAACTGCTTACTTTTTCTCGAGTTCAACACTTTCAAAAAAGGGTAATTAATTTTTATTCATTCCAAAGTTGAGTTGGAATAAATTTTCTTTTTCGGTTGGTGTTAAGGTTGCATTTATTTCAACCATAAAAAAGGTATAAATGTTTTATAAGAAGGTAACTAGGTAGTTTGTGTGTTATTTTTTATTATGGTAACTTTTTAAGTTTTACAGAAAAAAAAAAACACTTAAAATAAACAAATAAACTCGTTAGGGGACTGTTAGTTTATAGGGGAAACTTTTTTTAAAAGAATACATAAATTAAATGTTCAAGAGAACGCAAAAACGTTTTTTCGTGAGAATAAATTCCTTCTTGTCATAAAAGAACATATTTTTAATGAGTCTCCACTAATTTCGTAGAAGAATTTTATTGCAAATTGTGTGAACATTAATTTCATTTGAGCATTAACTGGAAATTAAAAATTGAAAGTTGACGAGTAATATTTTAAAAGATTGAAAATCGGAAAATAAAATGCCAGACTTGGTCATATTGAAAGATATCATTAAAGCCAAAATGATAAGCTTTCCGATGATGTATGATTTATTGTAGGTTGTGGTATAAAAAAGGTATGAAATGGTGATGGAAGAAAAAAAAGTTTGATATTTTTTGGTAATTTTGATGAAAATTAATTACATTCAAAGAATTCTAGCTCTTTTTGTAGATATCTATAGACATTATTGAGACAAATATTTTGAGCTGAAATACTAAGCTTTTTATGACCTGTAGTCCAAAATTTCATAGTTTACTACATTGTTTACTCTGAAACAGACCCCAGGTCATAAAAAACTTTTTAAATTGAATTTTATTCATAAAGGCCACAAAACATAAACAAAAATTATGAATTAATTTTCATATTTTTAGTTTTCTGTTTTCTTTCTTCTGAAATACTAAGTTTTCAGATATCATACAATTTAAACCTTTTAAGAAAAACGTTTGGATTTAAAAAACTTTCTTTACATTCAATGTTAAGAAATGAATAAAAATTTATACCTACATACAAACATTACATTTAGGTATTACTAAGCTTTTGGCTTTTAGGTATAATTTGTTTTACAACTTTAGGCAACTATAATGCATTTTTCGTATATGTATTTTATTATTTAACGTTATTACGAAAAATTACTGTCCGTAAACCTACTTTACAGACAGCCAATAGTTTTTGAAAACTTGTATATCCAAAAAACTATTTCTAAAGCAAGTCAAATACCATGCCATATAAAATGTGTTTTCCTAATTTAAATACAACTTTTATTAAATGTTTCTTAATTTTTTTTACTAAGCAAAAAAAAATTTAACTAAAATAATTCATTTACGATTGTTAATATTAAAAGGATTAAGACTGTAAAGAACTTTAAGCAGAAAAGCAGGAGCATTCGAAACGGTGGTGCATTTTTGTTTATATTTGTTTTACTTATAAACATTTTAAAGAAAATATAAAATTAGCTTATTTAACAATTGTGGGATTTTTTTAAATAATGTAAGTACATATAAATTTTTTAAACTAAAAAAAAAAAAATAGGTAGATATGTTATTTGAAAAAAAACGAATTTTTGAAAAAAAAAAAAAAAAATCATTTAGGTATCTGTTTTCAAAAACAAGTGATTATACAAAAAAAAAAAATTTTTTTTAATTTTAAAGATCATAAATTTGTTTTTTTTTTTTAATTTTATTTTACAGTTATTTATACGATCCTGTATAAAAATTTTCATTGAAATCGCCTTTGTCGTTCACGAGAAAGTCAGAAATAAAAAAAGGGCTCTATTTGAGGAACAGTTAAAAACGTTTACAAATTTTATCTTATTTTTAGCATTAAAATTTTAACCCGAGTCCGTTTTTGAAAAAAAAAATAATTTTCTATTTTGGTTATAGCGACAGGTGCCGTTATTTTTGGTCCCAAAAAAAAATATTAATTTCTCTCGAGGGAATCGCCCAACAGAGTAAACTAATCGCTGCAGTAGTTTAGACTGTAGCTCGAAGTATATATAGACAGGCCTTTTTTTGACATTCTATATAATATCGTTTTATTACTTTTGCCAGAAATCTCCCATCCCACTTCCGACCATCTCTTTGTATCCAATCGAATTTCCCTTTGTACAACCATTAATCGCTATCTTTCTCATCTCCCATATTCGAGTAATATCTTTTTCTTTTTTTTTTAATTAATTGACACTTGTATAAGTGTTCCTCCTTAACTTAACTTAAAAAACATGAATTTATACAAAATGCAGCATAAATATTAGGATGGGTCAAAAAAATCAAATACCTTTGTTTTTGATTTTATACTTCGAAAAATCAATACACTAATACACTTTTTCGTGTAACAGTTTTAAAGATATTCGAGGTCCAAAGTTTGAGAAAATCATTAAAAAATTCGTTTTTTGTTCTTTATTTTGTAATAACTTGAAAAATTATAATAATCAAACGGGCAAGACATATTCTTGTAGGAAACAGATTATTTTACAAAAAAGGTCCTGTGTACATACTTTTTTCATTAATCTAACCATTTGAGAGATATTCGAGGTCAATGTTAAATTATTAACACATTTTTAAATTATCAAAATTTTCTAGTTCACTGCGAATTTATTATTTTCAAATTAGAAAGATATTCGACTTTTTTGACCCACCCTAATACATATGTATAGCCGTAACCATATACCACATATCTCAAATCTCACCACAAAATCATTCAACAAAATTAAATAAAAATTTAAAAAAGCATATAAAAAACCTCGTCCTTCAAAGTCTGGTCAAAGAAAATAGATTTAAGTTTTAATCTCACAATCTTTGTGGGAAATCAAAATCCCTAGAAAATCAATTAAATCTAAAAGAAAAAAAAAAAAAAAAACAAACTTTAATCCACTCAAAGTATATCTCTTGTAAAGAAATAAGATAAATTTAACAATCACAAAGCAATGAAATAGTAACAAGGTCAACATTCTTAATCACTTTTGTTTTGTTTCAAATGGTCGACAAGGATTAAATAAATGACTTTAAAGACTCCTTTAAGACTTTTTCTACTTCTTAACTCTTTCTCATCCTTTTTCAAAATAATGAAGAAAAGAGAGAAATCATTATATTTTCTTAGTATAGTTTGCAACTTATATAACTGTATAAGTGTGGTGTAAAGGTCTTTTGAACAATTAAAATTTGGAAAATTCAAAAGAATTAAAAGAGAAAAGTTTTTAATCCAATTACAACACAAAATCGTTGAATGAAATAATAATACACCAATGGAAGAGTATTATACATTTTGACTTTTGTTTTGATTTATTTTTGTGATTCATTTATAAAACAACAACACAATCCTACTGAAAGGACACACAACACAAAAATATTTCCCAATGGAAAGGCTCCCACAGTGGCTTAAAAACTTTTCAATCATTTTATTTAGAAGATCTTAGTCCTTTTGACCATTGGAATGTGAAAATTCAATTCACTGATAACCCAAAGACTAACATGATATAACGCCTACAGCCACAACAATAAATTACGTGTTTAACTGAATTTACACTTTTTATTTCGATTATTTTTACTTCGATGATATAGAACAAAAGGACTTTGTATGGATTCATAAGAAAAATCTAAACGTGTCGGAATTAAAAACTGAAAAGTAGCTACCTTTCACCACCATTTCCAAGTTCCTTTTTAAAAAGGCTTTAAGCTTCTTTTTGAGCAAAAACGTTCAACCTTTACAATAGAATATATACATTTTTTTTCTTTTCTTTCTTGATTTTCACTTCAATGAACACCATAAATCAAACAGAGCTTCTGTAATATCAAAGAAGACAGCCTACGGCTTATAAAAATATCCTTAAAGCAACAGTGTATAATAATAACGAGAGTGAATAGAAGAATGACAACAATAAAATCGGAAGAAAGATAATATTCTTTTTTTTTTTCTTTTTGTATGAACAAGGTGTGTTCCGGATGTAATTTTGCACCCATGGGCGATTTAACGAAAATTATAGCAGGGCCGGATGCGAAAAAGGTGGTACATATCACAAAAACATTAATTAGTTTTTATCTACAGCGAAATTTTTTACTACTTGGCAATGACATTTGATTTAAAGTATGAATAAAGGACCAAAAGATTCGTAAAAAAATCGAGCTCGAAATAACAATTTTAAATGACTACGATTATGGAGAATACCAAAAAAGGGGATCCGGCAATTCTGCCTGTCTGTCTGTACCTCGAGCTACGGCTTAAACTACTGAAGCGATTTGCTTCAAACTTGGTTCACAGTTTTGGGTGATACAATAGAGGGAGAGTTAATTTTTTTTTTTAAGGACAAAAACCAACGGTACCTGTCATACATATAAGGGAAATAGAAAAGTTAATATGTTTCAAAAACGGCTCTATATTCATTAATTTTTTTCTGTTTAGTGTTAAACATAAGAGCCTCTTTTTGAAATTAAAAAAAAAAGTTTTTTGTACCGTTATTAACGGTACCTGCCATAGAACGTTTTTTTTTTTATTTAGGATTTTCTCTTAAAGGAGATTAGGTACAGATGTCAACCAAAATTTGTATACAGAATCGTTAAAATATACGTTACATAAAAATTTTATAAAATTTTCAAAAAATACATTTTTGGGTTTTTTAAAAAACATTTTAAAATGTTAGTATGAAAAATCAATTTTTTGAAAACATTTGCATGAATTTTATTTAAATTTAGTTTTTATAGGTTGAATAATATTTTCTTAAAAATGGCATACCAACTTTTTTTTTAAAAAGGTTGGAAAATTTTTATATATAAAAAAATATTTTTTTTTTTTGAACTGCTCTAACGAATTTCGAAAGTTTTTTTCTAAGTTTTAGTTTCCTTATGGATTTTGAAAATAATTAACACGCACAAATCTAGGTAATATTATTTCATGAACATTGACATAGGGTTGCCTTTACAAAATTGAGATGTTGTCAAGTTTTTTTTTACTAACATAAAATATTTTAATATAAATACTATATAGTATAAAGGTGTTTCTTTAAAAAAAATTTAAACAGAAGATTTCGAAAAAAATATATTTTTTTAAAATATGATAAGTTTTTTTCCGGCATAGTGATGGCATCCCTTTTAGATTTTGCTTATTTAACTATAAATTTTTTGTCTATACACAGAGAAAAATAGACCACATAAAATAGAACAAAAACAATAAGATTTCTCTATGGTTTTCATCCAAGAAGGAAACCTTATTAAAACAATCGGGTTTTCCTTATTGTTTTAAAATCTGCAAAAAAATAAAAAAAACGATGACCAGGCTGGGAATCGAACTGGGGACTTCAAATCATTAGTCGCCCACCTTACCACCTGAACCAACCTGCCATGAAAATATTGATCGCGATTTTTGTTCTAGTGCTAAGTTGCAAAAAAAAATCAACTTTTCAGTCAAATTTTAATAAGATTTTCTCTATAAAAATAATAAGAAATCTCCTTAAAAAAACCTTATTAATCGTTGATTTTAATAAGATTTCCTTATGAAATGTATGGACGGTAAAACAATATGGCAATCTGTTAGTTTTTAGCGGGTCATATTTTTCTCTGTGTATACAAAATTTGTATGACTGTAAAAATATTTTTTAATTTACATATTTCTCAAAACTTTATTTTTTTCGTCGAAACCACTTCTCCAATTTATGGATTTTATAAAACGTCTTAATTTTTCAAAGCAGTTTTATCATTGTTGCCAATCTTGTTAGGGGCAGCATTTTTTTTCAGATGGATTCGGAACCCCTTCAATATTTTTACATCCTCCTGAAAAAATCACACTTTTGGCATACCTACATATTTTATATGGACTATTTTGATACTAAAGTCTCATAACAAAGTGAAAAAATCGTATCATTTTTTTTTCTACGAGTTGAAAACTGTTGGAAATACTTTGCTTAAATTTAACTTAACAAAAATAACTCACTTTTTTTTTGCAATTATCTTGATACAATATAAAGTTTAAGATTACAATCTGTTACCCTTTGTGTAAAATTATGCATCCGAACCTGGTTGGCACACACAAAGCTGCCGGAAATGAGTTTCATATATTACAGACACATTACACATACATAAACGAGTAGCTATACCATTTGCCATCAGTAAAGAAGAGCCCTAACCCACTGAATACAAAACAAAATCATAACAAACTGACCATATTTATTCATGAGAAAGTTAAAGTCGGATAGTATCTGAGCCTAAAGGTAGACAAATCAGGTAGTCCTTTACAGGACATTGGATTGGAGGGATTCAGTTCAACTTTTATAGCATTTTTGTAGATATTTGAAAGTTTTATTTAATTGACAGTAACCAATTGAAATTCGATTTAATTATATTGATCCTTAAAAATGAAAATCCAAAACCTGCAATTTATAAATTCCAATTGTTAAATTATTTCAACTTTAATATCTGGCATTTCTAAGAAAGGACAAGAAAAGGACACTGAAAACTTTATCGAACTTCAATTTGATGCAATTTCAACAAACCAATTGACTTTAATCAAAATCAACTTCTTCGACGTTGAAATAATAATCTTTACAACTCCCTAGTTTATAGATAAATTTAAAAACAAGGGTTGCCATATATCGAATAACAAAATTTCCATATTTTCACCCTCCTTAGGGCTGTTTATTATTCAAATTAATAATTGAAACTTTATAGATACGAGTCTCAGTATACCAACCAACCTAGACAACTACTGTACCTTGAAAGAGTTTCCAATTTAATTACATTAAACTTTATCTTAAAGAAGAACCAGAAAAAGGCTAAAAGAACGAACTATAACTGCGTTAAACATGGAAGAAAGCAAAACTCAAACCAAGATTAAAGTCAACATGACGGTTGATCTACTTTAAGTGAGAACCAAAAGTTTTAACGCAACGAATGGCTTTTTGTTGACTTTTTTCTTTTCAGTTTGAAATTAAAGTCAGAACTGAAGTAAGAGAAGGAGTTTAATATCGATTTTTGTTTGTCTTTGGAAAGTTTTGTCAGTGAATAGACGCAGACAGAGATTAAAATTAAAGATTTTTGCAAATAGTAGTTAGCTATTCCTGCTAAACTTGAGGATAAGAAGTTGAAATTTATATCCTTAAAGTGTTTGAATTTGTTCTCAACAGTCTTCAATTAGTCCTTTAAAATATTACCACACACGTTTTGCAGCTATTTTATCCTGCTTTTTTTTTCAAATCAAAGTCCCCCCAGTTAGGTAATAGTTCCTCGCAGGACCTTCTGTAAGATTCTTTCTCTCTTTTAAAAGTCGACAAATCTGACACAAATAAAGTTATAATTTTATAATTGGATTTTATGTTCACTTCGGGAGAATGTAAGCACACAATTTACAGTCGAAAGCTTGCAGCAATAGCATCCAGGACTTTAGTTCCTTATCCCAACAAACACTCACATCGTATAGATAGATCCTGGCTTCGTGTGGTCTCTTATGTAAAAGGTTGGTTGGTCTCTGGTCATCCTGTAGGTAGTCCTGTTGCTGTTGTGTGTGGGATATATCTAAAGGATACGAGAAACGTGATGGTTTGTGGTTAAATGGATAGCCAAGCCAACATCAATAAGTGCAACACGATGTTGGTGTATAATTGGTTGTGGAGGCAATAAATAAATAAATAGAAAAAAACTTTTTATGCTATAAAATAAATGCTCTGTTTGTTCACGTAATTTCAATTTTCACACATACTTTTTCATATAAGTATGTTGGATGTATACACCTACAATCAAGTCGTTCTTGTTTAGTCTTTCGTTTTGTTGTGTTAAGTTTTTTTTTTTTCCAGGAATAAATGTTGAAATTCAATTACAGATAAAACGTTTCCCATGAGTGTGTTGTGTAATGGCGCAACCATGTCACATTTATTTGTTTTTCATTGAAGAAAAAAGAAGAAGAAGGATTGAGAAAAACACATCCTTTTATTGGTATATACCTACGAAGCGAGTTTTTCTTAGAATTGAATGTACTTACTTACAAACATTCACACTTTGTGATTTGAGACTTTTAAACGAAATAAAATGAGATACAAAATGGTTTGATGTTTAAGTACCGATCATTTGAATGAATTGACATTTGCAAGAAGAGTATTGATTTTGAGTTTTATCTTGTGTAAAAAAGGGGTTAAAATGTTACGTGTAATATTTAACACTTGAAGTTTCAAATCGATGGCAATAAAAATGAGTTTTGTTTACTTTAAGGGAAATCAAAAGGAGTTTTAGGGGTATTTTTGTTTTTTTTTTTTAATTATACCCATGATATGGTCATGGAACCTTTATCTACCCTTTTTCCGAACAACTACTTTCCACACAAATGCCTTTCAGTTTTCAATTTTCAATTAATAATTTTCAACTTTCAAAGTTTTCAATTGTCACAACTTTCAATTTTCACAATTTTCAATTTTCAAAAATTTTCAATTTTCACTATTTTCAATTTTATTTTATTTTTTTTTTGTCTTGTTTTATTTTATTTATTTATTTTATTTTATTTTATTTTATTTTATTTTATTTTATTTTATTTAAGTTTATTTTATTTTATTTTATTTTATTTTATTTTATTTTATTTTATTTTATTTTATTTTATTTTATTTTATTTTATTTTATTTTATTTTATTTTATTTTATTTTATTTTATTTTATTTTATTTTATTTTATTTTATTTTATTTTATTTTATTTTATTTTATTTTATTTTATTTTATTTTATTTTATTTTATTTTATGTTATTTTATTTTATTTTATTTTATTTTATTTTATTTTATTTTATTTTATTTTATTTTATTTTATTTTATTTTATTTTATTTTATTTTATTTTATTTTACTTTATTTTATTTTATTTTATTTTATTTTATTTTATTTTATTTTATTTTATTTTATTTTATTTTATTTTATTTTATTTTATTTTATATTATTTTATTTTATTTTATTTTATTTTATTTTATTTTATTTTATTTTATTTTATTTTATTTTATTTAAGTTTATTTTATATTATTTTATTTTATTTTATCTTATTTTATTTTATTTTATTTTATTTTATTTTATTTTATTTTATTTTATTTTATTTTATTTTATTTTATTTTATTTTATTTTATTTTATTTTATTTTATTTTATTTTATTTTATTTTATTTTATTTTATTTTATTTTATTTTATTTTATTTTATTTTATTTTATTTTATTTTATTTTATTTTATTTTATTTTATTTTATTTTATTTTATTTTAATTTATTTTATTTTATTTTCTTTTATTTTCTTTTATTTTATTTTATTTTATTTTATTTTATTTTATTTTATTTTATTTTATTTTATTTTATTTTATTTTATTTTATTTTGGTTTATTTTATTTTATTTTATTTTATTTTATTTTATTTTATTTTATTTTATTTTATTTTATTTTATTTTATTTTATTTTATTTTATTTTATTTTATTTTATTTTATTTTATTTTATTTTATTTTATTTTATTTTATTTTATTTTATTTTATTTTATGTTATTTTATTTTATTATATTTTAATTTTCTTTCTCTTATTTTGTATATTTTTTTTATTTAAAAGCAAATATTCAGATATTTTTTTGTAGTTAATTTAAAATCCTCGGTAAGCAAAATATCGAGTCAAACATTGAAAAGTAATTACTTGCATCCTCAACTGGTGTATTTATCCTTTTTTTTTATCCTTTGGCAATATTAAAACATGACGTTTGCTTATTGGACTTCCATCGAATTGATTTTCAATAAATAACTGAAATAATTGTTCTGTTGGATGTAAACATTTTGCAGCGCGATAAATTCCAATTAATTGCATTTTTGTTCCACAGAGCATTAAGTCGTAAAGAGGGGTTGAGGGAGGGTAGTTTTAAATTGCTTACAGTTATGACTTCCTTAAAGTGCAATTCAAATAAAATTTTATGATGGATATCATTTTTTTTTCTCTTTTTTTTTAATTCAAATGAAATAAATGTGTTCGAGTAGAGAATAAATAATTTTGTAGTCTCAAAACTTTTTCTATCACAAAAAAAAATGATGGCAAACCAGATAAAAAATAAAAAAAAATGAAATGATTCACTTCAACATTAATATTCATCATCATCACATTGAACCTTTAAAAGCCTGTGAAATTATTAAAGAAAAAGAAGTCCTTTTCATTCCACACCCACATCTAATTGAAATGAAGTGCCTTGTAAACTTTTTCTTTTTAAATAACCAAAAAAAAAAGAAAGTAATAATAAGTTTGGTTTTTCATTCAAATTTATTGAAGAGAGAAAACCTTGTCTTTTGATTATAAAAACCGCGTTCCTCTGTGGATTCATGGTTGTTATAATTCAAATAACTTTCTGTTCTTTCAAAGACTCGCGAAAGACAAGCGCGTTCTTTTTATTTTGACGTTTTTGTCCTTGGCTCGACGAAGAAAAAAAAAAAACTTTTTGAACACAAATAAAAATAAAAAATTATCTTCCACGCAATTGAAAAAGGATGCATTCTATTTTTTTAACAGCTTTGGGAATCCTTCACAAAAGAAGTGTCTATAAATAAAAATCTACTTTACTAATTGATTCAAACAAAAGGTCCTTTCAATTTGACCAAAATAAAAAACTCCCGCGAGTCTCGATATATGCAAATGTGTGTATAAAAGCTCAATTGGACAAAAGTTTTGTTATCTGCTGGCAACAGGACATCGAGTGTGCTAGCAGATACAAATACAAATTCTCGGAATAGCCAGACGGCCAAAAGTCTGCAAAATTTCATTCAAGTTGCAGGACACCAAACAAATGGTGAATATATCATGTCCATTTTTGGAATATGTGATGCGTAACCGTTGGGAGTTTAAAATTCGGTCTTGAATATTTTACATTTCGAAAACCTACCAAAAAACTCCCTGTGCAACGTAGGGACCTTCATGAAGGACACACACACATTGGTTAGGTATGTATATCCTATTACACCAGTTCTGTGGTATGTGTTGTACAAGAGCACTGGAACTTTTTTAATAACTCACATACAAGTTCTCAATTCACCTAGGATTACCTACCTTACCAAAACCTTGCCTACCATGTCAGAAGGACCAAAATTTATTTTCCACCCGCATACGACTATAACGAGAAGGACCAGTTATACGAGTATGAGTATGAGAATATGCATTTTGCGTTGAATGTCAAACACACAGGACGACCGACAGAGTTTGGATATTTATGACATTCGAGAACAAGGATATCCCAGACAGGATGGTTAATTAACTTCTGATATGATCATTAATCATTCATGACCCATGGCATCCATATGCGAGGATATCGTACTCGCACCAGACCAGTTGTAGTACTGTGATGCATATGAACAGTGTGTGAAAATCTTAAGTGGGAAATTTATCAATATCCTTATTTGTTGGGATGCTTTTACTGATTGGTGTGAATTGGGGGTTTTGACTTGTATATGAAAATTGCTTGAGGCTAATTAGAGTTCAGTTATGGTTATTTATAATTTTGTGTGAAATGTCAAGCTGTATTTGAGTTGGAGATATTAGTTTTGTGATTTATCTTATTAAACTTGCGTGTATTTCGATAAATTTTTTTCTGTTATTTTTATTGAATATGAAATGAGATTTGATACCTAACAATTTTTATGAAACTAATCTGATCTACAACAGTTAGATTTTTTTGAGCTCCAAAAAAAAGGAAGTATGCATTTTAATTTATTTTACTAAGATACATTTTTAGAAAACAAAATTTCAAAATCGTTAGAGCTGGTTTTTTTTTCAAAAACTATTTTTTTTACAAATAATTTTTTGAAAAAAAAAAAACAAAAAAAAAGTTGGTATGTATTATTGTTTGTAGCAATAATTTAAAAAAGAATCAAATCACGTTTTCGAAAATTTTTGTTTTTTTTTTTAATTAAAATATTAAATCTTTTAAAAAATTTATTTTTAATTTATATTAAGGCAATACAAATGCTTTTGCGTACAAAAATTAGTTAAAATTGAACTAGTTATTTAGCAGATAGTCAGAAATTAACAAAAAAAAAAAAAAAAACGATTCAATGGTTCAAAAAAATTTTTTTCATTAGAATAGATAGACCTTGTCTAAAAACTATAAATTGAGTTTTGTAATCAAAATCTTAGGAGAAATTTCAACTTTTCCAAAATTTTTAAATTTTTTAAAATTTAAAAAAAAATTGGTAGATTAAAAGCTTTGAATAGTGTCGATAGAGCTAAAATTAATTTGTTAAATGAACAAAAACTACCCGGGCGTGCTTTAGCTACCAAAATTGATGGGAGTTTTAGTGTTGGCCATTCGTACCTCAGAAATAAAACTTCCTACAGGAAAAAATGTAAATGGAGGTAAAAAAACGGAAAAAACAGCAGGGAATTTAGAGATCTGCTTCCAATTCGTGTGACTTTGCGGCAAAAATCAAAAAAAAATCTTGTGTTACTGTTACTGTATCATCGGAATATCATGTTTAATTTTAATCTTTTTTAACTTTTTTTTGTACGAATGCATAACTTAACATATAGATATAATACATATATAACACAAGTAAATATAAAGCAAGTGTTTATACAACACGGTAGAGTATTCAAGCACACTATCTTAAAAAAAAACATCTTAGAATAAAATTAAAAAAAAAAAAAAACTGAGTTACCACAAATTTATCATGCGAAAATTAAAAATAAATAATACGTTGGTTAAAGGAATATTGAAACTATTCAAAATGTTAGCTAAAAAGTCCAAATCAATTCAAATTTAAACTAAACATTGATATTTCTGATTATTATTATTTTTATGAATTTATTCAAATAAAATACATATAATAATAATGTTTTTGAACATTTAATTTATAGTCAAGTTTTCTGCTCAGCTCTTTTGTTTGATTTCTTATTCAACAGTTACGTATTTCTGACCATAACAGATTATGCTGTGATCGATTTGATATCTTTAATATTTTGTGATTCGAAATTATTTTTGTTACAACACGAACACCGAATAAAAGGAAGAAGAAGAAGAAAAATCTTACCAACTTATTTCTAGATAATTGTTTAAATATATAATTTATCAAACAAATTTTTAAAAATAAATTAGAATTTGCTTTCACACTTACTAGCCGTGTTTTATTGGTAACTCAGTACTTAGCTCAGTAAAATTTTACACGGTAAACAACAACAACAAATGATTGCTAAGGATAACCAAAAAGATTATTTAAAATAAATAAAAGTAATTTTTTTTTTTTGTTTATAGCATAAAATGTTTACTCAGTAAAATACTGAGTACCAATAAAACACGGCTACTATTTGTTTTGCAGATAAGTATGTCTTTTATGTTCTCTAAAACTTAAATAAAAGATGAAATCAATGTTATTATAATTTTATATAAATAATATGCGTGTCTCTTTAAAATGCTCAATTAAACACAATTTCACCAAAAACTAAAATTCAACATTAAATCAAACTAATTCAAGCCTTGCATTGCCACAGTAAGTTGGCAAAATGATATCAACTACACAATCCCAGAACATTTTTACACTTTTGTTTTTATTAATTTTTGTAAACTATTCAGATTCAAAAGTAAGTTGTTTAATTTTTTTTATTTTTGTTAAAATCATGTGATTAAGACAAATAATTTTAGCGCAACTTCAATATTATAATAACCGATATTAAATGTAAAGCAAGACCAGAATATGTGGAAAATCATTCATGTATATTTGATAAATCTAAAGACATAAAGCACGTAGAATGCCAAATGAAGAAAGAAGTTAAACAATTTCGATTCGATTTAATTGTGTCTGTGAAAAAATCTAGCAAAGATGCAAAGCATACAGTTTACAAAGCTATTGACATTGATGGTTGTACGTTTATGCGTGAGAATTCAACGAATCCTTTACTTCTAATTGTCAAGAAAGTTATGAACGATCCTAAAAATTCTGTACCAGATTTTTGTAAAATGGAACCCGTAAGTTTGAATTGTGTAAAAAATTGGAGGAATTGAAAAGTCTTAAAAATTAACTTTAAAAAGTGTTAAAAAACAAATAAAAAAAGCTTCTATTGGGTTTTATAATTTCTAGGATTCTATCTTGAAATTGACCAGCATCAATATGGATGCAGAATTACTTCCTGCAGTTGTACCTGAAGTTGGATTTGTAGTTGAAATGGTAGCCAAAGATGGAAAAACTAATTTCTTCAACTGGGAAATATTTGGTAAAATATCTCGTATAAAGAAACCAACTAAATCTGGCTAATATATAAAACAAAAATTAAAATAAAACAAAAAAAAATCTAACTTTATCACTTTTCTTTTTGTTCTCATCATCATCAAATTCGTCCATCATGGAGTAATAAAATTAAAATATTGTTATCTCATTTATTGGCCATACAATTTCGAGTACAATTTATTTAACATATGTACCTTACGCGCGACATGAGCATAATGATTCTTTGAGGATGTTTCTTGTTTTCTTGTTAACATCTTTATATATTTTTGCATACCATCAGGAAGAAAAATATAAAACAATTTATGAAGATAAATTGACTACCAGATAAAGCATACTTTGGTATAAAAGCAAAAACAAGTCTATTATGAAATAAATATGGTTGCATGTGTGGTAAAACATTTGCAATGCAAATAAATGCTTGATTTACTGGAAAATTTCACTTTGACTACAGAAAATATTCGTTTCCTTAAGAAAATTCTATGAATTTTAAAATTCAAAGTTCCAAATGGGATTGTTTTTTAGAACACTAAAGACTTTTATGGTTTTGACATAAATTGTTCAATTTTTTAGATTTTTTCTTATTTCAAATTGACAAAAATATTGACTTATCAATTAACCATAGAATACTGTCTAGTCCATGTACTTAAAATTGCATGTTGTGTATATCTTGAGACTAAACTTCAATCATGAAGAAAAATAAAAAAATTTTTTAAACTAATCAAAATGTTTTTTTTTTTTTTTTAATTTTTTCTAAATTTATTTAAGAATCGACATGAAAGCAAATAATTTAGTTAAGCGTATTTCTAATCTAACTTCGATCAACTTTAGACTTTCAATGTTCATCTAATTATTATTTTGGTAACAAGGGTACTTACTTACTTACTTATTTTTTTTTATTGTTTTGAAAATGTAATTAAATTGGATTCGAGCAATCAACAACAAGGTCGTCACTGTTTTATGAGATAAAGATAACTAAACAATTTTTTGAAGGACGAGAAAAACTTTCAAGACCTATGGTTTGATGGTATTGGAAAGAGATAATTAGAAATGTGTTTTTGTGATAACGAACTTATAGCTTTTGGGACTTAAAAGTGGAGACTAGTTGAAAAAATGTTTTATTTTTTGTAGTTAAGTAAAATAACAGCATTTTGGTATTTCAAATTAAAGTCACGTACTTCAATAGACAACAGAAAAAAAAACTGAATTTAAAATTAGGCAATAAAAAGTTTGCCTCTTAGGGCCATTTGCTGAAACGAAACATAAATATATTAAGTTCAACATTTTTCTTATTCTCTACTTTTTCCTCTGCGTAAACTGTCACATAAGAATTTATGTAGAACATACATATGTAAATGCATAATTTTCGATTCAGCAAACGGGTCTTAATGGTTTTTTTACGTAGAATTTTTAGTAAAAAGTGATTAGGAATGTTGCCCTTGTGACTATTTCATTTCTATGTGATTGTTAAATTTATCTTATTTCTTTACTAGAAATATACTTTGAGTAGATTAAAGTTAGAAAGTTAGTTTTTTTTTTTTTCTTTTAGATTTAATTGATTTTCTAGGGATTTTGATTCCCCACAAAGATTGTGTGATTAAAACTTAAATCTATTTTCTTTGACCAGATTTTGAAGGACGAGGTTTTTTATATGCTTTTTAAATCTTTATTTAATTTTGTTGAATGATTTTGATTTAATTTTGTTTGAATGATTTGTGGTATATTGTTACAGATATATGTATGTTGCATTTTATATTAACTCATGGTTTTTAAGTTCATTCAAAAGGCATAATTCTTTACTTAAGGTTAACACTTTAACCGCATTGACAATAATAATTTCTGAAAAAAATTTATTCCTAGAATATGAGAAAGTTTGGGATAACATTTAAAGAAAATTGATTGGACACAAAGGTCAGAAGTGCGATTTTCTTTAAACCTGGCAGTTAACAGTTTTGGGTGATTCCCTTGAGGGTAAATAAATTTGGATCTTAAAATAATGGTACATGTCTTTATAACTAAAAAGGAGAAATATTTTTTTTTTAAATGAGGTTCTAGATTTTGATTAAAATATTTGTGCACAATACTAAAAATAAGAACAATTTTTGAACATTGAACTTTTTTTTTATTCTGACTTTTTCGTAAACGTCGTTAAGTCGATTACAATGAAATTTTATATACAGAACGGTATTATAAAAATTAAAAAAAAAAAACACATTTATTATTTTTAAAAACCATTTCAATTTTTTAAATAAGTGAATAAGAGATGTTAACAAAATTTGAAATGTTTTTTTTTAAGTTTAATTTTTTTTTACTTTAAGGGTTTGTCTTTATTTCAATCGGAATCTTTTATACCATTTTTGAGGAAAGTTTTCTTATTTTTCTTAAAAATAAATCTATGTCATCTCTCTCTCTCTCTCTCTCTCTCTCTCTCTCTCTCTCACTCTCTCTCTCTCTCTCTCTCTCTCTCTCTCTCTCTCTCTCTCTCTCTCTCTCTCTTTCTAGAGTATCATCAAAAGCTTGTAATTTCCAGGTCAAATCACTTCAGTGGTTTCGTCTGTATTCAATAGAGTGACCGCAACTCCCATAGAAAAAAATTTTTGTCGAATTTTTTTCGGGGGAACCCCATAAAATGTTCCGCCTTTGCAGATTTTTAGAAAGCCAAAATTTCAGCTCGATTGGATAAGTCTAAATGGTGCCGACACTCGCTCAAAGTATCAAAAATCTCTGTTTTTTCACTGTTTTTCGAAGAAAATTAGCTCTAGCTCCCAAACAGATGGGGTTATTTTCACTTTTTATATATTAAATGAAAGGTAGTGCTTATTACACATAATTCAGATTCAAAATTTGTTTAGTTTTACAAAAAAAAAAAAATATTGTCATCAATTTAAATTTTCAGTACTTACCTCAAAAAGAGCTGAAGTGCAAACTCGATTTAAAATAAAACTTTCTATGTTATAGATTGATGTTACCTATCTAATTGAAATGCTTCTCGTATTATATATAATAATAAATAATAATTTTATCAATTATAGAAGCACAGAGTAAAATTGACTGAAAAAAAAAAAACAAAACAAAAAGGGCACCCAGTGGGGGTTGAACCTGCTATGCCTGGATTGATAGGCGAGCGCTTTAACATCGGGCTAACTCAATGTTGACAATTGTCGTGACAAACTAAAACAAATCTTAAGATATTCAACGAAGTGTTATGGAATTTTCAGGATTTAAGCTTTTAATAGAAAAAAAATTAAATTTCCAGCAGGTGGCCATGGCACAGAGGAATGAGTAGATGACTTCAGAGCCAGACATCGTGGGTTCGAACCCAACGGTCGGCTCAGAAGTTTTTTCTAAATCGCCAGCTTAACTGAAGCCACCTGTGCGATAACATGAGACAATTGTCAACGATGTCTCCCCCTCTGTGCCACGTAGTTATGTGTTATATGTGTTTCTGTTGTTCTTTCTTTCTTTCTTTGTCTTTCTCTCTGTTGTATTAATGTCTTGTGCTGTATCAGCAAAATGGACTAAGTTTCCGAAGCTGTAGTGTGTGTCTAATCCGTAGATTTATCTTCGGATTAGATTAATATGTAATGTAATGTAAATTAAATTTTAGAGAAATAATTTTTCTGTTTATTTACGTTTTTTTTTATAGAAACAAAATAAAATGCAGTTGTAAAATACATATTTGTTGTTTTTTTTATGAAGTTTAAGCTTCACGAGTCGTTTCGTTGGTAGTTCAATAATTTTATTAAGATAAACTCTCGCTTTTTGCTAATTTTCCTTTGTATATAAAATAAATTAACTTAAAATAAAATGTGAGTATTAATTCTGTTGCGTTTTTGTTTTAAGATTAAAAGAAGTTTTAAGAATTGTTAGTGTTTTCCAGATATATTTTGTGTTCGTTGATATGGCATTGGCAGCAAACACCCGAGAAAAAATTTTTCTTGTAGGCTATCCGTCTCATCAAATTACAGGGTGTAAATTACCCTCAAATCGTCAAGTTTTGTCAACACTATTTTTTAATTTGCGAATTGTAAAATTAAATTTAAAGGAATCTGCAAGACTTGTCATTCGAGAGGTACTTATTTTTTGGGAAAAAGCCAGAATTCAAACAAAATATGAAAAAGATGCCATTGTTAAATTAGAAAAACTTTACAATGAGTGGAGAAATCACCAACGAAATAAAAACAAAACGCTTGAAAGCACCAAAAATAAAATAAAAGAATTTGCGTTGAAAATGGACGATCTCTTTGATATAGCACATCGAGATGCCTTGACCATTACTGAAAAAAACGCAGAATTGAAGAATTCAGATTTGATATTGGTAAGCTTTAGTATTATTATCATTTTAATTAGATCTTTGCTAATGTTGACTGATTTTAAAAGATACTGAAGATGACGCGGAAACACAGGGGACGGAGGAGGAAGCTCAAGAAGAAGTATATAGCCAGAATTCTGCGGATGGGGATAGAATGGATGTTTCTCTATCTCAGGCAACCTCTGGGCCATCGGGTAGCAGGAAAATGAGATGGAAGCGTAGTTGGATTCAGAACACCAGGAGCCACTCATCATGCTAGGTGGATGGCCAAAGCTATTTATAGCTTAAAAATATTCATGTTTCGAAGCCAGTTTAAAATGAGTAACGAGGAACGTAACGCTCTCGGTGATATCTGCGTTTTCATCGTAAAAATTTACTGCAAGGCTTGGTTTAATGCCCTAAGAGCTTATCTGGCTCCTAAACAAGATCTTGATCTTTTGCGTGATTTCTTGAATACCGCAAGATAGACAAAGACATTTCAGAGAAGGCTCTTGCTAAATTCTCAAACCATTTATGGTATTTGAGTTCATAGCTGGTAGGTCTGGCGTTCTTTGACCCAACTTTACCAGATGGCGAAAAATCAGAAATGGCCAACATAATTTTAAAAAACAGAGAAACAGAAACCAACAGAATAGTAAATCCAAAGCTACATCCACATGAAATTGAACAATTTGTCACAGCAGGGTTAAAAAATATTGTGAACAAAGAAACATTGAACTTTTTCGGCCGATTGAAAATAGACACAAGTTTTCTCAAAGAACCTCCAAATCTTTGGCCCGAAAACCCCCATTTTAAAGAAGGCTTTAAGAAAGTGAAAACACTTAAAGTCGTAAATGACATGGCAGAAAGAGGAGTCAAGTTAATAACCGATTTTAATAATCTTTTAACTAAAGATGAGGAACAAAAACCATATGTACTTCAGGTAGTCAGTGAGTGCCGAAAATTATATCCTGATGCTTCCAAAACTACTTTAAGTAAGTCACTTGATTAAATTTTTTAGTATTTACTTCAATAATTATGTATAAGAAATTTAACACGATGTTAAGTATTTTGTTTTTTAGAAATCTGTTAAATGTTTCGATTTTTTTTTTAAATAAAACAGTAAAAAAAGTTTAATTTTAAATCGAGTTTGCACTTCAGCTCTTTTTGAGGTAGGTACTGAAAATTTAAATTGATGACAATATTTTTTTTTTTTGTAAAACTAAACAAATTTTGAATCTGAATTATGTGTAATAACACTACCTTTCATTTAATATATAAAAAGTGAAAATAACCCCATCTGTTTGGGAGCTAGAGCTAATTTTCTTCGAAAAACAGTGAAAAAACAGAGATTTTTGATACTTTGAGCGAGTGTCGGCACCATTTAGACTTATCCAATCGAGCTTAAATTTTGGCTATCTAAAAATCTGCAAAGGCGGAACATTTTATGGGGTTCCCCCGACCAAATTTCGAAAATCGATTTCTTGCGGACACTCTAGTATTCAAGTTATTCAAGAAAAATATTTTGAAGAAAAAATCATCTCAAATGACACTAACCACATAAAAATAAAATTTAAAAAAAAAGAAATAATCAAAAAAGAATTTTGAAACAATTGAAATTACTGAAAATCTAAAGTCGGAAATAGATGCTTCTTTTTTTTATTTTTATGAATTTACTCAAGTAAAACATAATAATAGCCGTGTTTTATTGGTACTCAGTATTTCACTGAGTTAAAATTTTATGCTCTTAATAACAAAAAACGATTTTGTAATCCTTTATTGTTGAAGGTTAAAAAATGTATAAGTTAGGAAAAAAAATGTCTCTGTAAACCAACAAATAAAAAATTTTTGTTTATCCTTAGCAAATCATTTGTTGTTATTTATCGTGTTAAATTTTACTGAGCTTAGTACTGAGTTACCAATAAAACACGGCTAATAATGATTTTTAACAAGCAAGTGTGGTTTTAATTTTTAATCAAGTTTTCTGCTCAGCTCTTTTGTTTTGATTTCTTATTCAACAGAATGTTTTTCTGACCTTAGGATTTTGAAATTATTTTTATACTAACAATGTTATTTTGGTTTTCTGCATATCTGGAATCTCATCCGTGGTTTCAAATAAACGATGCTGAGAAGATTAATAAGAGAGAAAAAAAAATTTAACACGAATTCGTAGTTCAATCAAAAATATGTATATGCATAATCATAAATTTTTGACTTCTCAATTTGTGCTTAGAATCATAATGGGAAAGTTCGTTAAAAAAATTAATTATTTTGGCGGGATTTAGTTCATAGAATCAAGCAATAAAAGGAGAAGAAGAAGGAGAAGAAGAAGAATTATTTTATTATTAAATTATCAAAACAAATTTTTAAAATTAGATTTGAAGTTGCTTTCACACTTATTATTTTGCAAATAATTATTTATGTCTTTATGTTCACTAAAACTAAAATAAAAGATAAAATCAATATTATTCTACATTTGATTGTAAATATAATATGCGTGTTAATTTAAAATGGTCAATTAAACACAATTTCACCAAAAAAAAACTAAAATGTAAACATAAATGAAACTAATTCAAGCCTTGCTTTCCCACAGTAACGAAAAATGATTTCAACTACAAACTTCTTAAGCATTTGTACAGTTCTGTATTTATTTATTTTTGTAAACTTTTCCAATTCAAAAGTGAGTTCTTTAAATATATTATTTTCTGGGCAAAATAATGTGATTTAGAATATAATTTTAGCGCAACTTCAATATTATAATAACCGATATTAAATGTAAAGCAAATCCAGAATACGTTGCAAACCATTCATGTATATTTGATAAATCTAAAGACATAAAGCACGTAGAATGCCAAATGAAGAAAGAAGCTAAACAATTTAGATTCGATTTAATTGTGTCTGTGAAAAAATCTAGCAAAGATGCAAAGCATACAGTTTACAAAGCAATTGACATTGATGGTTGTAAGTTTATGCGTGAGAATGCAACGAATCCGGTACTATTAATTGTTAAGGAAGTTATGAAGGATCCTAAAAATTCGGTACCAGATTATTGTAAAATGGAACCCGTAAGTTGTGAAATTGTTTGAATAAGTGCAAAATGTAAAGAAAAAACCTTTTATTTGAATTTTTTTTTCTTTCTTAGGATTCTGTCTTGAGGATGACCAATATCGATTTGGATGCAGAATTACTTCCTGCAGCTGTACCAGAAGTTGGATTTGTAGTTGAAATGGTAGCTAAAGATGGAAAAACGACCTTTTTCAATTGGGAAATATTTGGTAAAATATCTCGTATAAAAAAACCAAATAAAGCTGGCTAATATAAAAAAAAAAAGTTTTTAAAAATAAAACAAAACAAAATCTTTTATTGAATGACCTTCTTTATCACTTTCTTTTTTGTTCTCTTCATCATCAAATTCATCCATCATGGAGTAATAAAATTAAAATACTGTTATCTCATAGGCCATACAATTTCGAGTAAAATTTATATTTAACACACATTACGTGCGACATGAACATAATGACTCTTTCAGGATGTTTCTTGTTTATGGTTAACATCTTTATATACTTTTGCATACCATCATGAGGAAAAATATACAAAAAATTATGAAGATAAATTGACTACCAGATAAAGCAAGTCTGGTATAAAACCAAAAACAAGTCCATTATGGAATAAATATGGTTGCATGTGTGGTAAAACATTTTCATGGCAAATAAATGTTTGTTTGATTTACTGAAAAATTTCACTTTAAGTAAAGAAAATATTTGTTTCCTTAAGAAAATTCTATGAATTGGAAAATTCAAAGTTAAAGATGGGATGATTTTTTAGAACACATAAAATTGTAATGGTTTTGACAGACTTCTACGATTTTCTTATTTAATTTCAATTCGACTAAAATATTCACATATCAATTAACCATAAAATACTGTCTAGCCCATGTACTTGAACTTGTATGTTGGGTTTATCTTGTCAAGAAAGATAAATCAAACAAACTTCTTGAGACCTAACTTCAATCATGAAGAAAATAAAAAAAAGTTTGTTAAACTAATCAAAATGTTTTTTTTTTATTTTTTCTAAATTTATTTAAGAATCGACATGAAAGCAAATTTAGTTAAGCGTATTTCTAATCTAACTGCAATCAACTTTAGACTTTTAATGTTCATCTAATTTATTATTTTGGTAACAAGGATACTAACTTACTTTACTTTTGTTTATTGTTTCAAAATGTAATTAAATTGGATTCGAGCAATCAACAACAAGGTCCTCGTGGCTCAATAATAAAACTTTATTTGTGCTGTTTTATGAGATAAAGATAATGAGACAATTTTCTGGAGGACAAGAAAAACTTTAAAGACTTATGGGTGTGGTATTGGAAAGAGATAATTAGAAATTTGTGTTTTGTGATAACGAAGTTAGCTTTTGGGACTTAAAAGTGAAGACTAGTTGTTTTTTTTTTTTAAGTTAAATAACAGGATTTTGGTATTTCGAATTAAAGTCACGTACTAAAATAGACAACAACAAAATAAAAACTGAATTTAAAATTAGGTAATAAAAAGTTTGACTCCTATATGGTTTTTTGAACGTAGAATTTTAAGTAAATTTGGAAGTAAAAATCAAATTTACGAGCAAATTCGAAAAAAATAGGAAAATCGCAGATCCAGCATACAGTTTTATTAAGAAACAAAGAACATTTCGAAAAAGCTATGATCAAAAATGAAACTACAATAAAAAATGCGGCACAAAAAACAGAGGAAAAATTGTGCAAGGCTACCAAACCTAGGATTTGATACAAAAATAATTTTAGGTACTATTTACTATCGCTTAAATATTTACAGGTCAATAACCATGAAAATTTTTCCTCATTTTTTCTGTAACAACGCACTGTGAATTATAAAAATGAAGAAACTAGCAATTAGAAAAACAATAGCATTGTAAGGGCACTTTATCTTCTAAATGGTTTTTCTTTGAAGCCTTCAAAAGTTGCATTTTCCATACAAGGAATTAAAAGAAGATTCCATATCAATCATTGTATGCCACAGCGATACCTTTATTTTGTGGTCCTTACCCATAACCTATAGACTTACGTCCAAAAAAATGTGTTGCACCATATCCCATGACTTCACGAGTTAAAATGGAATTCCGCCGAACCACCACCGCTGCACCACGTCCGCATCATTTCATTTTGAATGACAAATTCGGCGCACTACCGCCTCATCTCGACTGCACCATGATCAAAAATACTATTCTCGTACTTATAGAAAGGCTTAAGTCGTCAAGTTATTTTGAGTTAAGCAACAAATTACCAGTTCGTACAAACATGACTTGGAGGTCGAGTGGTTAAGCCGTTGGACTTCTAATTGAAAGTGCTCTGGATACTCGGGTTCGAATCTCCTTCTCGTCGGTAGTTTTTTTTTATTTTTTAATAATCAAAAGTTATGTATCATGGTGCAGCGAATTTTTCATACAAAATGAAATGGTGCGGACGTGGTGCAGACGTGGTGCGGACGTGGTGCAGACGTGGTGCAGACGTGGTGTGGCGGTGGTGCGCAGAAATTTTTCGCCAAACGGCGGGGATGCAGCTGTGGTGCTGCAAGTCAAGTTCAAGATTTTTGTTATTTTTTCTTTACAAAATTCAATTTCTATTTTTACTCGGGTTACAAATCTGAACCATTCTTCTGTGCGTGTAATTAATATGCAATAGTAAAAGGGACCTACAATTCAAAGGCGAGTGCGAAAGGCTAAGTAGAGATGCCCTTTATTCTATGACATTCATACTCTTGAAGGATTTTTTACAATTCCTCCCAAGAGGGAGGGCCCCAGAAAAATTTTTTTAGTTAGCTGGGATTCGAACCCAGTCCTCTGGCGTCATATTCCATTGCACTACCCATTGTCTGGATTCGAATACCAAACAACATATTCGAATACACTTTCTTATTTGTATATTTTTCTAAGAAAATAAAATTGTATAACACATTAAAGTACAAAAAGTCCTTCAAAATGGAAAAAAGCCTATTATTCTGTCTGAAACCCGGCCACCCGTTTTTTTAAGCTTTAAAATACCTTTTTTTTTCTATTTAGTACAAAGAAATTCAATTCAAAACAAAAGGGATTAACTCTGGGACACATAAAGTGATTAACATTGTTAAACACAAAATTGTCCCCCTGAGATCCACCTACATAATTTAATATTTTATTTCTTCGTCCTTGAAATGTGATGTCCATCTATCTATCTTGAGATTTGTTTCCTATTCGAGTAAGTTTTTTTTTTTTTTTTTGTTCTTTCATATATGTAGTAGTTTTTTTTTCTCTCTCATCCACTTTTCTTAATTAAAAACGTACACCAGGCATTATTTTACTCTTCGCTAAGTAAGATTTATTCTTGTATTTAGATATCCTTTTCCATAAATCAACTAACCAATGCCCACGCGCACGAATGGACATAGAAAAAGGAAAACACAAAAAATACTTAATAAAAAAAAAAAAACAAAGAATATCCTTGTTGTATAATTATTGCCTTATCGTTCGTCAAACCCCTTACTCTCATTCTCTCTCTTTCTATCTATCTTGTATTAAATTTTCCGACACTTTTGGTTAAATGGGAAATAAAATGACTTCCCACAACGTGGTTCGGTGGGTCATAAAAACCAACCCGTCGTTGTTGTTCTATGACTAAACTTGTTGTTGTTGCTTATTTTTTGTTGTTGTAGCTACATAACTCACTTACCCGATTATATCTGGGTCAAGACGTTTCTAGATCCTTTTCTTTCTTTCACTGGAGCACAACAGCGTACTTCTAAGAAACCGCCTATTGGGGGTATATTCTTTGTGTGCTACTTCTCATCACTTTAACCCCTCTCTGCCTCCTCTTCCGTCCTTTTTTGTCTCTATATGATAGAGAGCATCCTTATTTTTATTCTATGGTCCTTCCGGACATTTCATCTCTGAAGAAGTTGATGGTTATTTATGATAGTTAGGTACACTTGATGAATGGGGATATCATCATTTTGTATTAATTGCAGTTCATTGTTTGTACGTCACATCCTATGGATCCTTATTCTTCTTCTTCCTTTTCAAAACGGGGGATCTGAGTGTGAAGAAGCAGAGAGGAGATGAGATTTTTATTGCTTTGACTTTCCACAGAGAAAAGGCTATGATTTATAAAGTTTTTCCCACCAAAGAATCTCATGAATTCAAAAGTGACGGAACTTGGGATTTTGATTTTTCTTGGGGTTTCTCTTTTTTTGTTTTGAGTGTTTTGGGTTTTTTTTTTTAGATTTTTATTTTTATTTGAGATATAAATTATTAAGGAAAAAACGTGCTTTGAGATTTAATAGCTGTTAAGGAGTATTGTTAAGCTTGTTTTGATTTTGCTTGTAAAAATACAATTTTCTGTTCGTTATGTGGCAATTTTATTTAACAGTTCTTGATTATATCACTTTTATTCGAAATTTTGAACGTCCTTAAATTACATTAAATTATAACAGAGTCTAGAAATTTGTCCTTGTGTTCAGGATAATGGATTAGGTTCTTATCTTCTCCATTTCATTTTTTACTTGCGATATAGGTACTATATATCAAGTTATGCATTCGTACAAAAAAAAAAAGTTGAGATAACATTTTTCCATGACATTACGATGGTAGAGAATGCCAAAAAAGTGGGTCCCGGAAGTCCGTCAGTCTGTCTGTATAAGGAGCTACAGCCTAAACGCATGGACCGATTGACTTCAAACTTGCTATGTAGCAGTTTTTGGAGACTCTCAAGAGGGGTTTTTGGAATAAATTTTTTTGGACCAAAAATAACGGTACCTGTCATATATCGATTTTAGTAAAGTTGAAATTGCTCAAAAACGGCTCCAACGATTTTATTTAAAAAATTCAAGTGTTAGTTTTAAAACAATGTCTATCTTCTAATGAAAATTAAAAAAAAAAAAATCATTATTAACGGTACCTGCCATAGAACCGTTTTTTTTTTCAAATCCGATCATCTCTCAAACTGCTGGTTCGATTTCAACGAAACTTTTTGTGAAGAAGCATTAACATAATTTAAATATAAAACAAAAATAATTTTTGGATTTAAAAAAAGAATTTGAAATTTTTTTTTTGAAAATCAAATTTTCGAAAACGGGACATCGATTTTTTTTGAAATTTTGAAATTTTGTTTTTTTTATTTATTTATTTATTTTAGTGTAATATTTTATTACTGATTTCTACAAATTAACATTATTTTAGAACTTTTTTTCCAAAAAATTATTTATAAAAAATTAGTTTTTTAAAAAGCGGCTCTAACGATTTTAAATTTTTTTTCTAAAAATACATGTTATCAAAACATCAATCAAAACTGCATACTTGTTTTGGAGGGCAATTTGATTTCAGATTTAATATTATTTTTTTTTAAATGAATTTTATTTTTTTTTTATTTTTTTTTTTTCTGTATGTATCCATATAGTAGGTACCATCATTTTCCAAGTTTCTATATAAAAAGTCTTAAACATTTAAGCAACTTGAACTCTAAGAGCAAGTTTGTTCATTTTATTTAATTTAAAACGTTGTATTCGATTAAAAATAATCTTGGCAAAAAGTTTGCTTTTGTTATTCCAAAAGCAAACCAAGGATAAAACTCTTTATTCTTGCTTTCTATCCCAAATTCAAAGTTTTCACCCAAATTTTATTAGGATGCCCCATCACTTTATTTTCACTAAAAAAAACACCCTTTTAACAATGATATTCTTATAGATAATTTAGATTCTTGTTTCTAATCTTAAGAGTAAGAGTAAAAGAATTAAAACAGGGCACTATTATTTTTAGAACTTATACTTTTTCCAATATACCAACATTTTCACTAAACCAACAAAAAAAAACACCCTTTCACATAAAAAAAATTTATAGTTTAATTTTATTCGTAGTTCCCATGGGATAGACAACATTTTTTATAAATTTATAAAGAGTATCTACCAGATTTTCCTTATTTCCCAAAAACAAGAACCCTTTTACTTAAAATATTTTTATAGACTACTTACATTCTTGGTTTCTGTTATAAATTGAACATTTGTAACAATTTTCATTGGTGTAACAATTTTGTCCCAGTTTTTGTGGTACTAATTCCGAATTTCATCATTTCTTAAAAAAAAACCCTTTCTTAGAGCAATCGTATTGACTTTATTTTTATGTCATTAGATTCAGTATTAAAAAATACCTTTAAAACACTGTGTCATATGATGATATTCCACAAACAATTTTGTTCTTCCACCCAATTTTTTCAAAAGACTTTTTTATCCTTGGTTCTTATCCTAAAAGCAAACTTTTTGCCAAGTTTAGCAATTTTTTTTGTTATTAAGTGCCTATTTTACATGTACTATAAACAAGGATTCAAAACATTCTTTTTCGATAATAACTTATTTTCCTTGATAAAATGCAATCAAAACTAATTGAGCACAAATTTCAGGAAATAGCACAAAAAAACCAAAAGTTATATAGTTTTTTTTTTTGTTTTTGCTTCTTCTCCATCAAATATTTCCTTGACTGCTTTTAATGGTTTTCTCAATTTGATGCAGTTACGTTTTACCACGAATAAGTAGTTCAACAAAAAACCAAACAGAACTCATAAAAAAAAAAGAAAGTGGAATAAGTATATATAAAATCATAAAGGCAAGAAACCCTGCTATTTTTTAAGCTTCCTTATGCGCACAGTTAAGATTATACAAGCAACGTTTTATATAGCAAAGTAAGTTTTTATTCTCTACTGACTTTACCATAAAGAAAAATATAAAAACAAAAAAAAAAAATGTAGAAGAAGTTTTCCACCTGGATGAATTCATATTCGCGCTGTTCTCCGTTCTGTCATCTGTTTAATTCGATTTAACCTCAACTTTAAGAAAATCAAGGGGTAGAGAAAAATGAGCGCCTTTTTTGCAGTTTTGATCTTTTATTTTTTCTTTTTTTTTTTTCTATTTATTTTAATGCTTTTGTGCAGTAGGACTTTTAGTAGTTTTATTTCCGTAAAAAAAGAAATGCAAAGGCAGATGTTCTTGTATACCACCATAAAAAAGGTTAAGAAGAAATAGAAAATTTGTAGCCAACAAGCTTTTTTATTTAATGCCTGGTTTGGTGGCTGGTTCAAAGGAATAAATTGTGGCAGCGAATAAAAGTTATTTAGTGGATTCTTTTCGTTTGTAGTAAATTATATTCAAAGAAATAGAGGAAGAGTAAAATATAAGACAAAATGTATCATTTTTTAGTTGAAATATGTTTTATGGTTTTGAATTTATTGGCCAATAATATAAACTTTTTAAATTTATTAGGAGATGAAATTTATTTTTTTTAAGCCATTATTATTAATATATTTATATTTCAACCCGAATTCCAATACGTACGTGTACAAAGGAGTTAAGCTAAAATGCTGAGAACATGCGTCCGTTGGTAGGTACCACAAAGAGAAAAAAAAAATAAGTTGCAAAACTCACAAATCATCCGTTTAAGCTTAATATAAACATGAAATGGAAAAAATATTAGAATGTGAGAGAAAGAGATTTTGAAAGTTGAGAGATCTATTTGAGAGGGTTTGTGGAATATAATCATATGACACATGTTTTTAAGGTATTTTTTGATGTTGAATCTAATGACATAAAAATAAAGTCAATTAAATTGCTCTAAGAAAAGTTATTGCTGATTAAAAACAAGGGTGCTTGATTTTTGACTTCGACAGGTAAAATATAATCAAAACCATATCAAAAACACTGATGAAGTTCGGGATGAAGATCTAAGATGAAGCATAATTATTCATAAAGTTCTTAAAAATATTTTTGGCGAAAGGGTGTTTACTTTTATGGGTTGAGTTGTATGTGAGAAAGTTGCCAAACCAGCTGACATACATATTGTTAATTTTTTAAACTGGGTGAAAATGTTATTTCTGTTATAAGAACTAAGAATTTACAGAGTCTACAAAATTATCTTGAGTGAAATGGTGTTTTTTTTTTTATGATAAAATTCGGAATTAGTACCACAAAAATTGGGACAAAATTGTTACAAAAACGAAAATTGGTACAAACATTACATTTACAACACAAACGAAGAATCTAAGTAGTCTTTATAAATATGTTAGGTGAAAGAGTGTTTTTTTTTAACGACTTCCAAAAAGGAGGACTTATTTTTTTTTTTTTTTTATGTTTGTTACCTCATAACTTTGGACTGAGTGAACCAATTTTGTTACAGCCATAGGAACTATTAGAAAAACCATAAAACCCAGTTTTGATCCATGGAAGTCGGTTTTGTTTTTTGATAAAAAAAATTATTAGGGGAATAAGGAAAGTCTGCTATAAATCCGATAAAATCAATGGTACGAAATTTATTAAAAATGTTGTCTTTTTAATGGGAACTACGAATAAAATTAGTCTACACATTTTTTTCCGGTGAAAGGGTAAGTAAAATAGTGGTACCTTAATTGAAATTATGATACTTTTTAGATTAGAAACAAGAATCTAAAGTGTTTATAAGAATATCATATGGTGTTTTTTAAGTGAAAACAAAAACGATGGGCCACCCTAAAGAAATTTGGTAAAAACGTTGAGTTTTCATAAAAAAAAATTAGGTGAATGAGTGTTTTTTTCGAGGAGACAGTAAAATCTGTAATTGGTCCCAAAAAGCCAATGATTCGTGTAAAACACCATAGATATTAAGTATAAACGTTCAATTTGTCATCAAAACCAAAAATAAAAAAAAAATCATTGGGACGAATTACAGATTTTACTGTCTCTTCGAAAAAAAAACACCCTTTTACCTTCACATTTTCTTAGTAAGTTGATATTCACTTGTGACGAATATTAACAGAATATTGATTAGTTTAAAAATTTTATAATCAGCAGGTTTGTTTTATACGTTAAATAAAATTTAAATTCTACGTTCGAAAAGCTGCATAAAAAGCAAACTTTTTATTATACGTAATTTTAAATATAGTATTTTGTTGATATTGTTAATTAAGAAACGTAATTGAAATACTTAAATGATGTTATTTAACTTAAAACACAACGATTTTCTTACTAATACCAAAAGCTATAAGTTCTGAACATTTAAAGTGTAAAGTTGATCGCAGTTAGATTAGAAATTCGCTTAGCTAAATTGCTTTCATGTCGATTTTTAAATATACTTAGTAAAAATAAAACATTTTGATTAGTTTAACAAACTTTTTTTATTTTTCTTCATGATTGAAGTTAAGTCTCAAGAAGTTTGTTTGTTTGTCTTTCATGACAAGATAAACCTAACATGCAAGTTTAAGTACAAGACCAGACAGTATTCTATGGTTAATTGATATGTGAATATTTTAGTCAAATTGAAATTAAATAAGAAAAATCTAAGAAATTAAACAAAATCTGTCAAAACCATAAAAGTCTTATGGTTTCCATCTGAATTTTCCAATTCATAGAATTTTCTTAAGGAAACGAATATTTTCTGTAGTTAAAGTGAAATTTTCCAGTAAATCAAGCATTTATTTGCCATGAAAATGTTTTACCACACATGCAACCATATTTATTTCATAATGGACTTGTTTTTGGTTTTATGCCAGTTTATCTCGTAGTCAATTTATCTTCATAATTTTTTAAATATTTTTTTTTCATGATGTTAACCAGAGACAAGAAACATCCTGAAAGAGTCATTATGCTCATGTCGCACGTAATGTGTGTTAAATAAATTTTACTCGAAATTGTATGGCCTATGAGATAACAGTATTTTAATTTTATTACTCCATGATGGATGAATTTGATGATGAAGAGAACAAAAAAGAAAGTCATTAAAAAAAATTTTTTTTGTTTTATTTTTTTTAAAGATTTTTTTACATTAGCCAGCTTTATTTGGTTTTTTTATACGAGATACCTTACCAAATATTTCGTAGCTGAAAAACATTGTTTTCTTATGTTTAGCTACCATTTCAACTACAAATCCAACTTCAGGTACAACTGCAGGGAGGAATTCTGCATTCAAATCGATTTTGGTTATTTTCAAGACCGAATCCTAGAAAACATTAAAATCCAATTTAAGCTTTTTTTCTTATTGATTTTTCAACAGTTTCAATTTCTTAAAATTCAAACAATATTTAACTTACGGGTTCCATATTACAATAATCTGGTACCGAATTTTTAGGATCCATCATAACTTGCTTAATAATTAAAAGTACCGGATTTGTTGAATTCTCACGCATAAACTTACAACCATCAATGTCAAGTGCTTTGTATATCGTATGTTTTGAATCTTTGCTAGATTTCTTTACAGACACTATTAAATCGAATTGGAATTGTTTGACTTCTTTCTTCATTTGGCACTCAATGTATTTTGTGTCTTTAGATTTATTAAATATACATGTATAATTTGCTACATATTCGGAATTTGATTTACATTTAATATCGGTTATTATAATATTGTAGTTGCGCTGAAAAATATTTTGTATATTAAATAAAAGTGAATAAAAAATTAAAAAAAAAAAATCTTACTTTTGAATCAACTATTAATACAAAAACAATTAAACAAACTATTAAAGATTGTTTGGTTAAAATCATATTTCAGTTCTCACAACTGTGGAACTGCAAGGCTTAAATTGGTTTGACTTATGTTAGAATTTTTGAACGGGCTGTTGACAAAAGTGTGTTTAATTGAGCATTTGAAAAAGACACGCATATATTATTTATTTATGTAAAAATTGGTTTCATCTTAAATTAATGTTTATGCACATCGATGTATAAGATCTGTATCTTTATTAAAGATACAGATCTTATACATCGATATGCAGAAAAAAATGAGACACAATTGTTAAATTTTTTTTAATTTGATTTTATTTAAATATTTTTTTTTTCTATTCAAATAAGCAAAATTTTTTTCTTGGAATAATTTATGAACATTTTTAACGACAAAGGAACATTATTTATATGTAGAACAACAAAAAAAAAAAAATCAGAATATTGAAACACCTAATATCGAAAGATATCAATACCTTCCCGTAAGAATGTATTAATCGACATTTCTAAAACTGTTCAGGAAACGCAAAAAACAAAATTATTCTGTGAGAAAATGTATGGGCTGCTCAGTTTTATTTTCTCTGTAGTTTCATTTGCATACATGATAGAACAACGAAAATGTGGCGCTTAACTCATAATATATTTCAACATCAAAAAGTCATTTTCGAAAAAAAATGTCGCTTATTGTTATTACATTCTTACTCCAGGCTAGAAATGAATGTGATCAAATGAAACAAAAGAGCTGAGCAGAAAACTTTATTAAGAATTTAATACACACTTGGGTGTTTTGACGTGATAACGTCTTGTAAATCGATGAACCATGGCAGCATCCACGAAAAATTAACGCCATTTTCTCCCGTTCCACCTGAAATTTTTAGCAGTGTGGCATAAATTTCAATTAAAAATTCAAAATAAACTATTGCAGATACATAAATCTTCTTTAGCTTACTTGAAAGATAATAACCCTAAAGGTGAATACTTATGAAGGATTTTGAAAAATTCAATCATTAAATAGGATAAAACAAAATGTTAAAAAAGTGATTTTTTTTTCTGAACGCGACACGTTGTAGAAAGTTGATAAATTTATTTTTAGGCTAACAAAAGTATTGAGAAAATTTCAAAACCAAGTCATAAATGTTTTTTTTTTTTTCAAACTTAAACATGTGGTAGACCTTTGACAAAATAGTGATTATAGGTAGGGAAAATTTTGTTTGACAATTTCAAAAATGCCATTCAAAAGATAATGAAAAAAAGGGGTCTGATACGGATTTTTTTTTTTAATTTCTAGGTTTCGAAATATGAATATTTGAAAAAAAAAACAGGGGTATTTTTGGGTGGGTTTTTATTTTAAGAAATTTTTTGTAGCCTTCAAAAAATCTCAAACGTATAGGACATAAAAGTTATGCAAGCGCATGCATGTGCAAAAAATTGGTATTCTTAAATGATTTTTTACTGAAACACGGTAAAAAACTAGTTTTTTGAGCGTTTTTTATTTTTCTCTTTTTTGCTTAAAAAGATAAATGAATGTAATTCGTATTGTAGATAGAAAAATAGCCAAAACTACGTTGTTTCAATCAATTTCGTAATCACAATTTTGAGATAACGGTAAAATAATGTTTTATTTTTTTTTATCTTTTGATCACATACAAATTTGATTTAAATTTATTGAGCATGCTGATAATATTACCTTTCATTTGGTATGACACACAGAGCGGTACATTTGCTACAAGCAACACAATGTGCGGGAAGCAATCTAAACTCAGATTGAAGTTTCGGCATGGTTGGCCTTAAAAAATTCTTACTTTTTTTGTAGGCATCGTAAAAATATGATTGAAGCGTCATATAAAAGGGAAATAATAAGCTTTCAGGTGATATAAAATTTGTTTTAAGTTGTCATATAAAAAAATGGATTTAATGGTATCAGAAGATAAAAAAGGTTGATTTTTTTGCTTTTTTTGGATGAAAATTGATTGGGTTAAAAAATTCTATTTCTTTTTGTAGATGTCATGCAGACATGGTTGATATGTATATTTTGAGCTGAAACAACAGGCTTTCTGATGGTATTAAGGGTTTTGATATAAAAAATGGATTTAATGGTGTTAATTTGATTTTTTCACTTTTTTCAATAAAAATAATTGTTTTCAATAAATTATTTGTATACCTTTTACCCATTGTAAACATTTAAATATGGCTTTATTCCTTAGAACATTAATGATTGGATTCAAAGAATAATTCCGTTTTTCTACAAATCATACAGTTATAAATATGAAAGGTCTTTAGCTTAAGTAATTCATTTTTTTACAAGAAAGTTGTCAAATAAATAATTTTTAGATCAATAGAATAAAATTTCTTAATTAATTCAAAACTTTGATCAAAAAGAGTAAATTTTTCAAATAATCAACTCTTCAAATGCAATTTAAGTCAACAAACATTTTCTAATCAAACAAAGCATTCAATTATCTTTAGAAATATAAAACATCTGTCATGTGGATCGAATAACATCACATTTTTTTCGTGGGATAGATTTTGTAGTTGTTTTGCATCTTAACTTATATTTTAATAAAGTTTTCTAAGAATTAATGACTGATTGAAACAAAGAAAATAGTTATAAATAAAAATTAAATCAACAATTTCTATTAATTACATAATAAATGAAAACAAAAATATCCACGCTGATTGTGTTCACTTAACCTCAACACGGCTTCTATTTTATTGCTAAAAATTTTTTTTTTTTTTTAATTATTTTCCCTTAAATAATCAACCATGGGTGAAACCAAACAAGTGAAAGAAGTGGTTACATTGGAATCTCTGTCTGAAAGATTAACTGAGCTAGTTAATCTATGTGTTGATCTCAAGAAGGAGTTGACAGACTTTAAGGCGCACGTCTCTGGAATTGTCGCTCCCTTAACCCAAGATATAAAACAACTTAAAGAGGAGAATTCTAAGCTACGAAATGACAACGAAAGAATTTCCATGTTGCTGCGTCGTAATGATATTCTAATTTATGGAATACCTGAGTCAGTCGCTGACCTAACTGCTTTTTTTATGAAGATTGCGCAGTTTTACAATGTTCCAATAATGGACTCGGACATCTCACAGTCTGTTCGCCTTGGAGTTTCTGTTGTGCTCATAAAATTTTGTTTGTGTTTGGAAGAGAGATCGAGTTATGAAAGAGTACCTCACTGAAAAAAATTTACACATCAATGACATCGATTCATCATTTCCAGTCAGTTCCCGCATTTACTTAAACGACAACTTATCTCCGACGTTAGCAGCAATGAAAAAAGCTGCCCATAGTGCTCAAAAACTCGAAGTAATTGAGAAATATAAAATAAAAAATGGTAAAATCATTATATTTTTGCCTAATAATGAAACGGAGGAATTTTATTCTCTACCTGAACTTAATGATTTCATTACCTTGAAATTAAACTCTGCTAAAAGTAAAGCTGCACCGAGAAAAAATAGCCGTGGTCGGCGGGGTGCTCCACTATCAGGCAATGCAAAGAAGCACAAAGGATTGTCTGGCGATGGCAGAACCGACGTTGTAGCAGCAGCAGCAATTGATTAAGCTATTAATTATATTTTGTATGTATATAAATTATTTTTTACATTCTTTATTTAAGTTAATGCTTATAAATTTCACAATCTTTCTGTATTTTGTTGATAAAAGTAATATTAAAAGCATAATTGAATTTCCTTATTGTTAAAAATTATTACTTTCATTTTTAAGGCTTTTTTTTCTTCTCTAATTACTATTTTTTTCTCTTTTAGTTTTGTTATATTTGTCATTTAAATTTACTCTTAAAATATTTAATTATAAACAATTGCAATTTCGATTCTCATGAAGTTTTATGAACAAGGTTTGATCTGATACAAAAAAAAAAATATTTTAAATTTAGTTTATATAATTTTCCTAAGTTTCTTTTTGGTTTTTTTATCGTTTGGCTTGCTTTCTCTTATCTATTGCTTTAAATATATGTAGTTACATATATCATGGCTCTATTTGATAATATCCATTTGGGAAAATCAGCAAACAACAATTTGATTCTTAGACAAAGACTAGAAGGGGCAGGTAACAATTTGAATATCGGTCACTTTAATAGCCAAAGTCTTAAACCATCTTTGAAATCTTCTAAGCTCGAAGAAGTAAGATCAATTCTTGTGGGTTGCTATCTGAATGTGGTAGGAGTTTCTGAAACTTGGTTAAAAGATTATGTTTCTGATAAATCGATTGAAGTTTCCGGATACTATGTAGTGAGGAATGATAGAAATATTGGTAGGGGTGGAGGGGTTGCGCTTTTTGTGTCAAACAAAATGAAATGCAAAGTAGTATGCAGTGTTTCTGATGGTCATATGGGTTTGGAATGCATTTTTTGTGAGTTCCATCTTAATAATATAAAAACTCTAATTGGTGTTGTGTATCTGCCTTCAGGAGGCATCAACAAATTAGAAGATATTCTTGCTGATCTTTCTCCCCAATATGAAAATATTATTCTAATGGGCGATTTTAACACAAATTTATTAAATATTGATCAGACCTATCTTACGAGTATACCAATTTTTAATAATTATGGCCTAACTGTTACCCATAACTTTGAACCCACACACTATGATATTCATCACGGCAGTACAAGTCTCATTGATTTTTTTGTAGTGAGTAAACCCGAACTTGTGAACTTTACTGATCAATTTTGGATTCATGGTGTCTCTAAGCATGCGTTTATTTTTGGATCCTTTCAGATTAATCATAATAATAATACGTCGAGTTCAAATTTCTTTTTTAGAGATTTTAACACAGTAAATGTTAATGAACTGTTATCCGAAGCTTATTTTTATGACTTGGGGTCGTTTTACTCAACAACAGATGTGGATTTAAGGTTGTTAATATTAAATGATGCCATGAAGTATTTATTGGATAAGTTTGTTCCACTAAAACAACTGAAACAAAGAAATAAAAAGTCTAACATTATAACTACAAAATCCATCTGTAAAGCTAAAGAGCTGCGAGATCTTGCACTGAGAGCATTTCTAGAAGAGCGTACTGAGAATCGTTGGAATTGTTATTGCTTTTATAGAAATCTTGTCTGCAAAGAGGTACGTTCTGAAAAAAGAAAGCGTTCTGTGAATGTTTTTTCAGGTACACACTCCACCAAACAGTTATGGTCTAAATTAAATGATATTGGAATAAATAATACATCATCGAACTTAAATTCCAGCATTGATGTAAATTCTTTAAATTCTTATTTCGCTTCTTGTTCCTCATCAAATAACACTTCCCGTTCCGATGTGTTGTACCCTGAAGCGGAGAGTTGTTTTTCTTTCCGCAATATTTCTGAATGTGAACTTTATGAAGCCTTTTCTACTATAAAATCAAATGCTGTTGGAACTGACGGAATTCCCATTAAATTTCTGAAACTAATTTTTCCAGCGTTCGGCAGACATTTTCTTTTTCTCATTAATTCTGTTCTTACAACTTCAAAATTTCCTTCGGGTTGGAAAACGGCTAGAATATGTCCAGTGCCGAAGAACAAAAAGCCTGTTCTACCTTCAGATTTTCGGCCTATTAGTATTCTGCCAGCACTCTCCAAGGTATGTGAAAGAGTTATAAATGATCAACTTTTGAAAAATAATTTTATATCTAATAATTTTTTCAAGAACCAGTCCGGTTTTCGCAAGGGATACAGTACGACTTCAGCCATAACTAATATAACGGATAATATAAGACAAAATTTAGATAAGAAAATGGTATCTATTCTTCTCCTTCTCGATTTTAGTAAAGCCTTCGATAGTGTGGATCATAACATTCTCTGTCTTAAACTTAAGAAACTGTTTCGTTTCTCTACGATGGCATGTAATCTTATATTTTCTTTTCTTAATGGGAGAAGCCAGGCTGTAAACGTGGAAACTTCGTCATTTTTATCCCTCCACCAGGGCGTTCCCCAGGGATCGATTTTGGGCCCTGTGCTTTTCACAATGTTTGTTAATGATTTGCCTTCGGTTGTTAAACATAGTTCTGTTTTTATATACGCCGACGACGTACAGATGCTACATTCCACTGAGCTGAGTGATCCAAACAGGTGTGTAACAGAACTTTCTTTCGATTTTGATATGGTACTTAACTGGGCCAAGGAAAATTCTTTGGTTTTAAACGCTGGAAAATCAAAATCTATTGTTTTCAGAACCTCTTTGAATCCAGTTTCATTAAATTTGCTGAATCTTGATGGCAATATAATTCCATATGAAAATAGCGTTAAGGTACTAGGTTTCTATTTGGATGAAAAATTATCATGGGAATTTCATGTAAACAGCTTAATCAGAAAAATTACTTTCACATTAAGAAAACTATATTCGATAAGCGATTATTTACCTCTCAAGGTTCGCTGGAAGTTATGCAAGGCCCTCGTTTTTCCATTCTTACTCTATGGCTGTGAAGTTTATAGTGGCTGCAATTTGAGTTTACTTAATAAACTTAAACTTTGCTTTAACTCTGCTGTGAGGTATGTTTTTAAAAAAAGAAGGTTTGATCATATTAGTGAACTTGTAACTAAGTTTCTTGGCTTATCTTTTGAAAATTTTATTAAAATGCGTTCAATGATTTTAATTTTTAAAACTATTAAAACTAAAACTCCTTCATATATCTTCAACAGCATTACGTTTAGCGCACTTCGACTTCATCCAACGAATATTAATACAGCTCCACATAGAACTAACATTATGGCGCGTTCCTTCATGGTGCGTTCTGCCAAATTATGGAACTCTTTGCCTGATCATATCAGAAATATTTCTAAATCAATTAATGTTTTTAAAAAAGATATTAGTCTGTTCCTCCAAGACACCCACAATAATTGAATTTGCTTTTTCTTGGCATATCTACATCTTTGGCTAAAACAAGTTTTTTTTTGCTATTTTATTCCTTTATTTTTTTTTTGTTTTAAATATACTTCTAAAAATTTTGAATTGAATTGATAAATTAGGGCTAAGCAAGCATGAGCGATTATAATTTAATTTATTATACAGTATATTTTATAAAGCAAAAGTTGTACATGAATTTTTTTTGAATTTTTTATACCTATGTATACATTTCTTTTGCTATTCATATAATAATTAACTTTAGTTTATAATACATTTTTTTTGTATTTAAGTCGAACTTTTTACATTAACTTAGTGACCTCTTTGATGATCTGTAAAGGTCCTAGGTTGCGTTTTAGATCTCAATAAAAAAAAAAAAAAAAAAAAAAAAAAAAAAAAAGCAAAGAAAAAGAAACTAAAACTTTTTTTTAATGTATGCATAAGTTACAAAGGTACGACCGTCTTTGAAAAGATTAGAAATCTTTAAAAAAAAAAAATTTTTTTTTTCTAAAATGCTCCTCCAGTAGGAGGAAAATCAAGACGTATTTTTCGAGCTCAAATTTATATGTTGTTTGTTTTTCGTTGAAGAAATTTTAAGTTTAATTCTATTTTGATTACATTTTCATAGTTTGTATACAAAAACCTTTATTTAAAATAAAATTATTTTTATAAACCAATATTTTAGTCTTAACAATATTTTATGAGGTCAACCAGCTTTTTTTGATTTCTTGATTTTTCCATACAGTTCACCAGTGAAAAAAATTTGTTTTCCTTCTTTCGAAACAATTTCAACTACAAATCCAAGTTCGGGAACAAATGCAGGTAAAAATTCCGGATCCAAAGCAATATCATTCAATTGAATGTGGTAGAACTAAAAAGTAAACATAATTATGTACTTTTTTGTATGTAAATGATCTCTACTCACAAGGAACTTACCTCTCCGACCTTACAAAAATCTGGTAATACATTCTTCGGATCTTGAAATACTTTTTTAAACAACTGTAAAATCGGATGCGGTGTATCAGTTCGAAAAAAATCACAAGCCACTACGTCAATAGCTTTATAAATTGTACTCTTTTGACCAGATCTTTTGACAAAAACAGAAAAATCAAACTTATATTGTTTGATTTCTCTTTTTAATTGTAAATTCAAACTTGTTACTTTATCACGTGTACAAGAATAATTTCCAACATAATCTGGATTAGATTTGCATTTTATATCAGTTAGTAAAATATTGTAATTTCGCTAAAATGGATTTGAAAAAAAAAAAAAAAATATTTTTTTGAAAAAAAAAACAAGCAAATAAAATTACCTTTGCATTACACAAGTTTAAAAAAAGCGAAACAAAAATAAAATAAATGGTCAGTGATTGTGAAGTCATTTTTGTTTTCTAACTGTGCCAAATTACAAGGTTTTAATTGGTAATTTTAATGTTTTGTAATTTTTAGAACTCATAATTGTTGATTGTGTGTTTAATTGACCATGTTTAATGGACAAGCTTATTATTAGTAATCTAGATCTCTATAAATAGTTTTTCAATTTATTTTATGTGAACCTATTGTTTTATTAATTTAGTGAGTTAAATGGTTAAAAATAAAAAAGTAGTGCTTTATCAAAATATTACTTTCCAGAAAAAAAAAAAAAAAATAAGAAACAGCAAACAAATTGCTTAATAAGATGGATTCTAATGATGTCTTGAGACTTCTTTTACTTCCCTCAATCTTTCATTTCATTTTTGTTTTTTAATAATCACTTTTTTCCTTGAAAAGATATACAGGCGATTAAACAAACCAAAGGAAATTAAGGAATTTATTCATATTTATGTAGAACGAAATGAAACCGGAAACCAATTTTATTTTTTTTTTTTAATAAAGTCTGTCTAAAGAATATTGTATTCAGCTTTTTTTCTATAATCTAACCACTCACTGTTTGCCACAAGATAAAAATTATAATACAAAAGAAAAAACAAAAAACAAATAAAAAGTCAATTTAAAAAAAAATAACAAAATATTACCCTAATGAGGTATTTTTTTTTTTTTTTCTTCTTATCAAAAAAATAAAATAAAGGTAAAACAGGTACTCAATGTTTGCTATAGCATTTTTGTTATTTTGGCATTTCTAAGAAAAGAAAAATCCATAAATTTGCAAAAAATAAGAAAAGAAATAATAATTTCTCTAAAAGACTGAAAACCAGAGGGGAAAATGTGAATGTGAAATCTTGAGGATAAAAAAATTATAAATTATCCTTCAGTATTATATAACAATCAATTACTTTATTGATTTCCAATCTAAAAGGTAGAATATTTCTAATGAAATAGAGTAGTCGTCAAAGTAGAAAGATACCTTGAGGGATATAATAAAAATGATAAATTATTTATTTATTTATTTTTTTTTTTTTGTTTTTTTATTATTTTTGAATTGAATTTTGAAATACTTAATTTGGTGCTCTCCTCTGTATTTTCCAATTGATGATATAAAAAATTGAATATGATAAATTGACTTTTCCTGAAAATTGCATAAATTGAAAATACTGATCTGAAAAGGAAATTTGATTTTGTGTGAAGATAATTATCTATGCGCCAGAGGAGAAGAGTGTGGATTTGTGTCTGGAGTAATACTTTAGATTTAGAAGGTTAAATATCGTCATGATGGACGATGAAAAATATTACGAACGGATATTGAATTTTATTAATTTTTTAAGTTAGCCGGAAAGACCTTTTAAAGAGAGATGATTTATTTTGATAAATTCTGGTAGTTTGAAGTGTTCAGATTTGTTATGCAGTAATAAGAATCAAAGGTTGAGAGTTGGTGTAAGTTAAACCATTCTCACACTTTTCACTTCAGTTAATACATTAAAAGTAGTTTATGAATTTTTCAGAAATGATAAGCTAAACAAAATTAAGAACAATTATATAGTAGAGTAACTAAAGCAAATTATTAGGGAACCCGGCCGAACAGCTCTGATTATGACGATTTTTTTTTTCAAACGTAGGTTATTAATAACACTTTAAAGTCTATAGATTACCGGTGTTGCCGTATTGTTTTTTAAAATTAAAATTAATTTTTTTTTTAACAAAACCATTTTTTTTGCTTAAATTTCATAAAACAAATGATAGCAAAAGATTCTCTAGGTAATTTAAGGAAAATATATAAAAGGCAGTAAGGGACAATCTTCCATCGTTTAAGCGATAAATGCAATTTTCTAACATTCTAACCTCAAACAAAAAAAATATATTTTGAAAACAACGGCAACACCTACAATATTTTAAAATACATTTTTAAAAAGCCAGAAGCCCATTCTTATCTCTTAAATTTAAATCCACTAAATTTAATCAAGACTTTTTGAAAAAATGGTCCTCAAACTCAGAATTAAAAAAAAAATGTTATTAGAAAAATTTAAAATGACTTTTTTCCAAACTTTTTCTAATAAAATATGAATTTTTTTAAAAAAAATTTTTGGCCATAAATATTATCAGTTGAATTTCGAAGCAAAAAAGGTAAAATATATCACACTTTTGAAAAAAAAAAATGAAAAATTACTTCAATTTCAATGGTTTTTTTTTTATTAAAACTGAATTTTTGCATTGAAATAATTAATTTTCTCAAAGACTGTGGTAAATAGGAACTTTAAATTTTTGCTATTTAACTTTCAACAGTAAGGGTTATTAAATGAATAAAAAATAATTTTATGTTTAGATGTTGAACTTTAAAAAAAAAATAAGTTACATTTTTTTTCAAAACTTTTATTAAAAAAAGTTCTTCGAAAATGAAATACTTTTTAATTTTTTTCATAAACCGTAACACATTTCCTTTTATAATTTGAAATAATAATAAATGCGGCCAAAAAAATTTAAAAATAAATGCATTTTATATTACTAGGGGAGAGTGGGGCTAAATGTAACAGGGGTAAGAATTAACAGCTAAAAAAAGCGATGTTCCTTTCAATATTAAGAAACGCGTAAAGGAGAAAAATGCTCAATTTTTGCATATCTACCGGCACATTTTCTTCAGATGAAGATTAGACGACAGGGTGAGAAGTTACACTAGTGGTGCCCAAAAAATGCATGTTTGTAACTTTTTTTTTTAATTTTATTTTTGGTCTACCTCTTTACCCGAAAAAGATAGAGTGCTAAGTGTTTTTTTGTTATATGCAACTGTGTTTTGGCTCAAATTGCGTGTATATGTTATGTCTATATCAGTTTCGCTTTTTTTTAAATTGATTTTATGTGCCAAATTTCATGCTGGGGCTAGTTTTAACATTTTTCCGGGGCAAGTTGTACCATGTAAAAACCTACCTATACTGAAAAATTGTTTACCTAATATAATTAACAACCCTGAATATGAATGCTTGTAATTGAATTTGTATTTATTTTGAAATTGGAAACACATTTTTGAACCACCACTTGAATTCATAAAGCTTATAAAACAATTTATGAATTCGAATAACTTTTATTTAAGACTACTGTCAAATTTTCTCTGGAAATCTTGGATTTGCTCCACTTTTTACAAATTTGCACCAAAATTTCATGACTGAGGTTTGTTTTTATTGTTATTAATTAAAAATAAATAAATATAAACAAATAAAGGTATTTTTCTCTTATTTTTAGTTCTTGGTACAACCTACCCCGGTATGTGTTACACTTTGCCCCGTATGTGGGGTAAGTTGAAACAACACGATTTTTTTTTTGGAAGCTTTATTTTTCAACATTACCGTTATGTTTTGCTAAATTTTTATGATGGATCTTGGAGCTAAAACATGGGTCTTTAATTTAAAAAAGGTCTGGTTGACCCACTTTCAAATTTGTAGGAGAACCATCGATTTTAGAAAAAAGTGTTACATTTGGCCCCACTCTCCCCTACCAAGTTTAAAAAACGACATGTTAAAATTTTTTCAATAATTTTTTTTTTTCAAAATCTGAGTTCAATTACCATTCTCTCAAAAGCCGTTCATTCAATTAACTTAATTTTAATTTTACATATATGACTAAGCTTTTACCTTTTTAAAAAATGTATATTTGAATATTGTATGTGCTGCCGTTGTGTTCAAATATTTTTTTTTGTGTTTGAAGTCAATTAATAAGAAAATTGCATCTATCGCTTGAACTATGGAAGATTGTCCCTCACTCCTATATATTTTTTTTCCTTGAATTTCCTAGACAATCTTTTGGCATCAATTAATTTATGAAATTTAAGAAAAATTTTAGAAAAATTTGTTTTTGTTCACAAAAATCTTCTATTAAATTTAAAAAAATCAAAACGGCAACACCGGTAATTTTTAATCTATAGACTTTAAAGTATTTTTAATTACCGACGTTTGAAAAAAAAGATCATCAAAATCTAAGCTGTTCGGCCGGGTTCCCTAATATTGCCAATTTTTGAGCTTTAGTTACTCCACTAATAATTTGATTTTTTTTTTGGGGATTCAATAAGAAAATTTAAAAAAAAAGTTTTTATTATTACGTAACCAACGATTTACATTATTTTTACCACAAAACAAAATAAAAGTATTTCACTTGGTTTCGTTCATACAAATTTACATAAATTGTTTGGGGAAAAATTGGCTTTAAAAAATTTTAACTTTATTTGTAGATGTTGTACAGATATTATTATGAAATAATAAGCTTTTGGATGATATAAAATTTATTATAGGTTGTTTTGTTATATAAAAAAATTGACATTAGATTGATAAAGGAAAGAAAAGTTTGATTTTTCTGTTTTTTTTTTTTGTTTTTTGTAATAAAACTTGATTGCTCTCAAAAAATTCCAACTTTTTTTGTAGATTTTGTAGATGTCATACAGACATGAAAGAATTGAATATTTTGAGCTGAAATAATAACGCTTAATATGATATGAAATTTACTAAAGATTATATATAAAAATTGATTTAAGGGTGATCGAAGACAGAAACGTAAAGATTTTAATGTAAATTTATTTTTTAGAAGAAATATTACGCTTTTTAATGGTATTAATTTTTTGTAAGCTTTTTATATAAAAGAAAATGCAAGACTGTATCGCACGAACTTGCTCTTAGAGTACAAGTTGCTTAAATTTTTAAGACTTTTTATATAGAAATTTGGGTTGCCTTTATAAAAAAAAAAAAAAAAAAAAAAAACAAATTAAAAAAAAACATAAAATTCGTTTTTAACGGAATAAAATAAAATCTGAAATCAAACTGCCTTCCAAAATAAAGTATGCAGTTTTATTTGATATATTAAGATGCATTTTTAGAAAAAAAAAATTTCAAAATCGTTAGAACCGTTTTTTAAAAAAATATTTTTTTATAAATAATTTTTTGGAAAAAAAGTTTTAAAATAAAATTGGTATGCCATTTCGTAGAAATCACTAATCAACATCTAAAACCAAAATTTCAAAAAAATTTAATTTCCCGTTTTCGAAAATTTGATTTTTCAAAAAAAATTTCAAATTTTTTTTTTAAATCCAAAAAATATTTTTTTTTTTAATTTTATTTTGAATTCCTATTTAAATTTTGTAAGTGCAAACATTTTGTTTAAAAAAAAGGTTTTAAATAATTTGTTTTTACCAAAGTCATCACGTAAAATTATCTTCCGTAAAACGGCATTAAAGAAAACCACTTTTTTTGTTTTCTATATTACAAAAATTAAAACAAAATTAATATTGGAACATATGTAAGTCAAATATCAATACAATAATCAAATATCAAAACAAAATAAAACAAATAATAAGTTTTGTTTTTTAATTCAATCCTGCCAATCTGTATTGTTTACAAAATATATCTTGTTAATATTAAGATTTATAACATTTTTCACGTGAAGTTTTTGTACACAGTGCAAAGATCAAATTAAATACAAAATTAAAAACATATTCTAATATAAAAATTTTAATTCAAGATTTAATAGATGCTCATATCTTTTTAAATATTTTTTAACATCAAAATAATAGTTCATGATCTTGCCTTTCTGATACGAGATACTTTACCCATTAGCTCGCCATTGAAAAAAATTGTCTTTAAATCTTTTCCAATAATATAAACAACAAATTCAACCTCTGGTAAAAATATAGGAAGAAACTCTGGATTCCAAACAATATTCGACAATTTCATATGGTCATTCTAAAAGTTTAAAAAAAACTTAACTTTTTTGTCTTATTTTCTTCAACTCAAAACTCACTTCCGTCACAGAACAATAATCCGGTACAATATTTTTAGGATCCATCAAAATTTCCTTAAACATTTGAAGAACTGGTTCTGTTGTATTGGTATGCAAAAAATCACAAACTTCTACATCAAGTCCTTTGTAAACTGTCTGTCTTTTGTTGTTTGATTTTTTCACCAAAACCAACAAATCAAATCGTACATCTTTGACTATCTTTTTCATTTGAAATTCTAAATTTTGACGTTTTGAAGATTTATCAAATGAACAAGAATAATTTGATACATAATCGTAATTTCCGGTGCACTTGATGCTGGTTAGTAAAAGAACGTAGTTTCGCTAAAATTATTTGAAATGGCCATAGGTATTCTATTTTTTTTTTAATAAAAATAATAAAACTTACCTTAGCTAGAGAAAAGTTCATATAAATAAATACCAAAATTAAAGAAATTCTTAGTAATTTTTTGTTTGGAATCATTTTTCCATCCTCACTGGGAGTATTTTAAGTTTAAAGTGGTTTCATGGCTTCGGTTGTCTGCTTTTGACAAAATAGTGTTTAATTGACCGTGCTAAACTGACACGCTTTCTATTAAAAATCAAAAACCAAACTTAAATTGTTTTAAATTTTGTTAAAGGCTTCAAAAATTCAAAGACTTAATTGGGCAAAAAGTAGTGTAACATTTATGTAAGGTTATTAAAACCAGAATCACTTGGCATAAAATAAATATAAGAATAACACAAATATTATTAAGTTATTAATTTTTCAAACACTGTTATAAAATAACAAGTCGCAATATTGTGTTCTAATCATTCCCAAAATCACGGTTGTAAAAAATCATTTTTTTAATGCATTCCATTACAAATTAAAAAAAATATTTGTTGCAAATAAAAAATTTGCATTGAAAATAAAATTTTTATTGCATCTGAAAAATATTTGCATATAAAATAAAGTTTTTAATACAAATAAAAACATTTTACATTAAAATAAAAAAAGAAAATTATTGCAAAGAAAAAACTTTTCTGCATTGGATGTAAAATTGTAGAAAATTCGACGCATATTGAATTTTTTTCAATTCAGAAAATAATTTATAATTTTTTTTTAATGCAAAATTTTTTTATTTGCCACAAAAATTTAAGTTTCAATGCAAATATTTTTCAGTAGCAAATAATTTTTTTTAATGAAGAATATTTAATTACATTTAATTTTATTTTTTAATAAATATTTTATTACAAATAAAAATATTTTACAATAAAAAAAAAAATTATTGCAAATAAAAAATTGTCTGCAGAATTGTAAAAATTTCAACAAAAATTGAAAAAAAAAAAATATTTTTTGACACATTTTGCATTGAATTTCTTTTTTTGATTGCAGAAAATTATTTATAAATTTTTTTTTAATGCAAAATTTTCGAATTTGCTTCAAAACATTAAAATTTCAATGCAAATATTGTTCAGTAGCAATAACATTTTTACTTGCGATATAGGTACTATAGGGCAAGTTTAGGATTCGTACAAAAAATCGAACTCGAGATAACAATTTTACATGACATTACGATGATGGAGAATGCCAAAAAAGTGGGTCCGGCAATTCTGTCTGTCTGTCTGTCTGTCTGTCTGTCTGTCTGTCTGTCTGTCTGTCTGTCTGTCTGTCTGTCTGTCTGTCTGTCTGTCTGTCTGTCTGTCTGTCTGTCTGTCTGTCTGTCTGTCTGTCTGTCTGTGTGTCTGTCTCTATCTGGAGCTGCAGCCTAAACGAGTGAAGTGATTTTCTTCAAACTTGGTAGTTAGCAGTTTTTGGTGATTCCCTAGAGGGGAAATTGAAATTTTTTTTTTATGACCAAAACTAACGGTACCTGCCATATAACGGAAATAGAAAAGTTAATTTTTTTCAAAAACGGCTCTAACGATTTTGATTAAAATTTTTGTGTGTAGTACTACACATATGAGCCAACTTTTTAAATAAAAAAAATATTTTTTGTACCGTTATTAACGGTACCTGTCATAGAACGGGTTTTTTCATTTCTGAATATCTCGTACAACATTAACCCGATTTAAATGAAAATTTTTATACAAACGTGTGTAAGTAAAGATAATATTAAAAATTTAGAAAATTTTCAAAAAACGCATTTTTGGATTTTTAAAAAATATTTCAAAATTTTTTTTTGAAAAATCAATTTTTTGAAAACAGATCAATGAAAAATTTTGAAATTTAGTTTTTATGTGTAAATTAATTATTTCTTCAAAATGGCATACCAACTTTTTTTTTGAAAAATGTTACAAAATTTTTATACATAAAAAATTATTTTTTTAAAAAACGGCTCCTACAATTTTCGAAAATTTTTTTCTAAAAATACCTTTTTATACAAGAAATAAAATGGCATATTTGTTTTTTGTTTTAAGATAATTTAAAACGGAGTTTAATTAATTATAAAAACAGATTTAATTTTTTTATACTACTTATAAAATTTCTTCAAAATATCAAATTTTAAATTTCTTGAATAAAAAGCTTTAACATTATAGTAACTTTAAGCATAAGAGCAAGTACGTGCGACCCCAGTCGTGCAATTTATTTTTTAATGCAAAATATTTAGTTGCACCAAATATTTTTTTTAAAAAAAATTTTTATTACAAATAAAAATATTTTACATTAAAAAAAAATTTGTTGATTTTTTTTTTCAAATTTTTTTTTCAAATTTATTGAATATTTTTTTTCAATGCAGAAAATTTTGTAATGCAATATTTTTTTTTTTTGCAACAAAAAATTTTAGTTTCAATGCAAATATTTTTCAGTAGATGTAAATAAGACTTTTTTTTTAATGCAAAATATTTTAGCAGCAGCAATTTTTTTTTTAATACAAATAGGTAAATAAATAAATTGCACGACTGGGGTCGCACGTACTTGCTCTTATGCTTAAAGTAACTATAATGTTAAAGCTTTTTATTCAAGAAATTTAAAATTCGATATTTTGAAGAAATTTCATAAGTAGTATAAAAAATTAAATCTGTTTTTATAATTAATAAAACTCCGTTTTAAAATATCTTAAAAAAAAAAACAAATATGCCATTTTATTTCTCGTATAAAAAGGTATTTTTAGAAAAAAAATTTTGAAAATTGTAGGAGCCGTTTTTTAAAAAAATAATTTTTTATATATAAAATTTTTTTAACATTTTTCAAAAAAAAAGTTGGTATGCCATTTTGAAGAAATAATTAATTTACACATAAAAACTAAATTTCAAAATTTTTCATCGATCCGTTTTCAAAAAATTGATTTTTCAAAAAAAAATTTTGAAATATTTTTTAAAAAACCAAAAATGCGTTTTTTGAAAATTTTCTAAAATTTTATTATTATCTTTACTTACACACTTTTGTATAAAAATTTTCATTTAAATCGGGTTAATTTTGTACGAGATATTCAGAAACGAAAAAAACCGTTCTATGACAGGTACCGTTAATAACGGTACAAAAAATATTTTTTTTATTTAAAAAGTTGGCTCTTATGTGTAGTATTACACACAAAAATTTTAATCAAAATCGTTAGAGCCGTTTTTGAAAAAAATTAACTTTTCTATTTCCGTTATATGGCAGGTACCGTTAGTTTTGGTCATAAAAAAAAATTTTCAATTTCCCCTCTAGGGAATCACCAAAAACTGCTAACTACCAAGTTTGAAGAAAATCACTTCACTCGTTTAGACTGCAGCTCCAGATAGAGACAGACGGACAGACAGACAGACAGACAGACAGACAGACAGAATTGCCGGACCCACTTTTTTGGCATTCTCCATCATCGTAATGTCATGTAAAATTGTTATCTCGAGTTCGATTTTTTTTACGAATCCTAAACTTGCCCTATAGTACCTATATCGCAAGTTCAAATGCATTTTTTTTTTTTAACTGATATTTTAACAACCCTGCACAAAATACTAATCTTGAGTATTTAAGTGTAGTGTACGAGTATTTTTTATTCAAGTTTTGGAATAAACTCACCTCTTCTCAAAGTTATTTCACGGTCTACTACTTTAGCTTCTTAGAGATGCTCTTCCGATGCAATAACTGTTATCTTTTAACCCTTGAATGGTCTGTTTTTATAAAAGTAAGGGATTGTCTCTCAAAATAAACTTATTACGATTCATCTGCATTTATTTAAGTAGACCAACATCAAAAAGCCAATTGAATTTTCATACATATATTACCTATTTCCCATTTGGCTCTTATCAAAAACCCAATTATTTCATGACACAAAACGGAAAAAAAAATGATGACATTTAATCCAAATATCCGTCCATTTATTTCAATCTTCAAAGTGAATTCTATTTCCTTATCTATACGACAGTGTGCTTTCAAGTTCAACCTAACAACCATAATAACAATTTTTCATAGAAAAAAAAGCCGAAAAAAATAAATGTATACCACGTCCTGTCAGTTGTTTCGGGGATATCATTGAAAGAAGTACTTTGAATTAAATGGAGTAGAAAAGATCTTGTATGTTCTACACGAAATAAAATATCCAAAAAGCCAAAGAGCACACACACAATACACACCGAATGAATGTGTGACACATGTTGCGAAAAATAATAAAATAAATGTTCCACATACACTTTATACGTGTGGCACTGTTTCCCCCATGTGGAGAATTTTAATGGTTTACATTTTGTACCCTACAGATTTTTCAGCAGGAAAATTATAAACCTTTAGCGCTCTGGCTTCGAAATAATTGAGATGAAAAGTTGAATCTGTGAGATAATAAAAGATTTCAATTAAAGCTTTACTCGTAGATCCATATGTGAAAGTAAAAGTATGTAGGGGGCTTTTTGTGTGTGATGATTGTATAGATTATTTTAAAGTACAATTGTATCTGCAATACGATGCAGAGAAACATTAAGGAGAAAAGATGTATGTTGATTTGATGTGGCATGACTTTTGTATCAGGATATTCAGCATAGAAATATCTTTCTTTGTTTTCAAAGAATGTTTTAAAATAATTTTCAGAACTTAAATAATAGATACAAGGCACAAAGTTAAAAGTATTTCATTCTAACTAAGAACTCTAAGGAATGTTAAAGAACTGATTAGAATTGAAATAAATTAAACCATAGTAAAAGAATTTTTAATAAAGAAAGTAAGCTTTGTTTTAAAATAGGGTTAACCTAATCAACAGACAAAAACACTGTAAGTTTCTAAAGTTGTTATTTTTGAATCAAGTTCCTAAGTGGAAAAACTGTTTCTAAATATTAAAAAAAAAAAAAAACCTCTAATTTTTTTAGATTTTTGTTTTGACACTAGATGGCGCCTCAAGAGGGTTAAAGTTTTTTCTCATTTAAAATAGGTATGTGTTGACTGATGAGGCCATTTTTTTAGATTTAGACTTAAGTCAAAATTTTTTGATGAGGTTCTTGTCTACATTAAATAACGTTTTCAAAAAGGTATAAAGAAGCGTTTGGATGAAGAAGGGGGTAAGTGACATTTTTTCGATTTTCGGTTTTTTCTGAAAAATAAGGATGCCTTGCGAAAACTTAAATTTCCGTCTAATCTACGTCACGCTACGATTAGTATTTTCTAATTAAGCGCTTTCATTTTTGGTATAAAGGGGTTACTTACAACTAAAAATCGTATAATATGAGTGTAAGAATGGGGTAACAGCACTTAACTCCTTTTTGGGTGAAAAAAAAATTAAAGGAACAAATGATGTTCATACCAAGGGAACACTACTGGTTTTATGAAAAAGCTTTATCGGAACCATGCGAACAGAAAACAACTATTCAAAATAAAAAGAAAAAAAAAAGAATTTTGTTACTTAACCCCTTTGTATTCTTAAAAATTCAAAATACTTAGCTATATCTAAGCTTTTTGTGCAAGAAAGAGTTAACTGCTCTTTTTCTGAAAAAAATTGTTTTTTTAAATATACCGAGCTACTGTTTTGAAATAAAAGTAACATTGCTAAAAAGCTATTATTTTTCTTGTTTTATTAGTTTATTCAATTTTATTAAGATTGGAATACGAAAAAAGTTCTCAACAAAAAACTTTAAGTCCTTATATCTCGAAATGTTGCAAATGTCACTTACCCCCTTCTTCATCCAAACGCTTCAATCATTTTTCTATGACCAGAGGTTTAGTCAGGGCATGCTTTACATTTTTTTGGTGAGTTCAGTCCACCATATCACCGACTGAATATATGGTTACTAAAAAAACTTTTGATTCAATTCGGTACTTTTTAGGTAAGATCATCCAATTGGGAGATTGCAAATTGTCCTAATTTTCCCGGTCAAACCAGGTTAGGTGCAGACTTAAAAAAATTGAAAATCATTATTTCAGATTCTTGTGTCAGATCACCATATGAATATGGTGCTTTACTATTCAGAGACGTCAGATTGTGTAGGTAGGTACTTGAACTTTACTTCTGATTTTTTTTTACTTTTCCCATATGTCTCCTTTACGGTTTGATTAATTTCGTTATGATTAAAAATTATTCTTAGTGATATTGATTCCAAGAAATTATTAAAAATATATTCTTGAATCACAAAAAAATCGAAAAGGAAGTCCATTTTTTTAATACCTAGTTAATAACATGTTTTCTAGATTTCTCAAAAACGGCTCAGCCAATATTTTTTTGCAGATTTCATCAACACGTTTATAAAGTTGTTTAGATAATGTTGCATACTAAAAAATTTCATAAGTGTTTTAATTTCCTTGTAAACAAAAATTAGAATTATATAGAAAAAAAGATTGAAACATAGAAAAAAAATCATGTGTGCAATTCACACGTGGTAGAAGTGAAATCTTAAAAAATCATTTTCCTTGCAGAAAAAAATCGAAACAATCTACATTTTTTTTATTCCATAGCCTTTAAATCCATATTTTTTTATATGACAACCTATAATAAATTTCTATTTTCTGAAAGCTTATTTTTTCCGCTCCAAATATTTATATCGACCATGTTAATACAACATTTAAAAAAAGAGCTAGAATTTTTTAAACCAATCACTTTTCATCAAAAAAAACAACAAAAAAATCAATCTTTTTTTTTCTTCTAACACAATTAAATATATTTTTTTAAATGACAACCTATACATTTTATATCAAATTGTATATCATCTGAAAGCTTATTATTTTACCTTTTATATGACGCTTCAATCATATTTCTACCATGTTTACAAAAAAAAGTAAGAATTTTTTAAAGCCAACCATGTCGAAATTTCAAACTGAGATTACGGTAGGTACTTCCTACACTGGTGGCTGGTCTGGTCAACAGTTCTTCACAGGTGTTTTGAGGCATTTTTCAAGTTTTTCAATTTAATATTGTGTAAATTGTAGAGCACGTACCGTTATGTGTGATATATCAAATGAAAGATAATATTATCAGAATACGTATTAGTTACATAAAAATTATATGTGACCTAGATCAAAAGATATGACGTGTTTAGAAAAAGAACATCTTTTCATCGTTATCTCAGAATTTTGAAAATTAAATTAATTAAAATTTTGTACAGTTATAGTTTATTCTATTACCTATCTACAGTATAAATTTCATCCATCTATCTTTTAAAAACAAAAAAGTTATAATCAATTGAATTTTCGTGTCGCTTTTTCGTTTCATCTTGTTTCAAATCACTACGATGCTAAAGAAATTTTCATTTTCAGCTTTCATACAAAATATGTAACTTAAATGACAATTAAAACGGCTTCATTGGGAATAAATTAAGTATAAATCAGTAAACACACTGAAGGCTTCCCTAGGCAACACGATAACATGTATATTGTGCCAATTATTAAAACTTTTCTTAGAATTTATAAAAAAGATTTTTATAATAGTTTTGAAACATTTAGCGAACATTTCATTTTTTTTTTTTTTTTTTTTTTGACATAGAAATTTATTTATTATTAATAGAAGCTTATAGCCAGCGCACAAGCAAGACGCTTCTAACGTTACCTCATTTGTCAAAAGATAACAAGTAGTTAAGAAGCTACAAGGGAACATATTCACATACTCAAACACGTTAAATATACATGAAACTCTTTTTGTTTCATGCTTTTTGGCAACATTAACATGGCCATATCTTGGCGAAAAGCTACTAAATTTGGTGCACTGAAGGATATGAGTATAGAGAATACGATAAGGATGCTAACTTTCTTATTCAAACCTTAATTCAAACATTAAAAGATGAGATTTTTTACAGCATGAATGTCCTAAATTTTATACTACACTGAGGGAAAAAACAACTTAAAATCAACGAAAACCACGTTGATTCAACTATTTTTCGGAATGATTTTGCGTTGAAGATGAAAATTTTAAAATTAAGGTAGAACATCGTTAGTTAAAAGTGGTTTACCGTTATAAAACATCTTTAAATCAAAGTTGTTTCAACTTTAAAAAAAGCATCAATTTATTAAAAAAAAAAAAGAAAAAATGGGCAGCCGCTGGGGATCGAACCTACAACTCTTGGGTTACTAGGCGAAAGCTTTAACAACGTGCTATCTCACTGTTGAAAATTAGAGTGATAAAATGCATCAAAAGCTGAAGTCCAACAAAAAAAAAAAAAAATTTCTTACGTTGTTTCAATTTTATTTTGAAGAATTTGAAAATGAAAATAAAAAAATGTAAAAAAATGATCAAAGTCAATCTTTCTTCATTTAATTTTTGCCAAAAATGGTCTGTGAATGCCTTAAAGCTCATAAAATTTCCAATAATTTAGGTCTTAATATCTTTGTGGGTACAATAAACAATGGTACAGTGGTTGAAATTAGAATTGATCTTTATATTCCTTATTTTCATTTCAAATTAAACTTTAATACCAAATTCTACCACTCTAACATTTTTTTTGTCAAAGTAATTGATTGACCTCAAAAATTCTTGTTTGCTCTAACAGTTTTAACATCATAAAGAGCTAAAATTTATTAAGTCTGAAAAAATAAATCATTCCGAATAAAAGTTAAATTAAAGTAGTTTTTATTGATTTTACTTTGTTTTTTAACTCAGTAAATTAACAGAAAAATATAGTTTTCATATCATTTCATTCCTTTTCACAACATCTTAAATAAATATAAAACCAATTATTTAAAGTTAACTTTGAGTACTTATTTCAAAAAATTCATTAGGTACCTGTTTCGTTTAAACGAAAGAAATTGATTTACATTATTCTTTCAAAAGGAACGCAGAGAGATTGAATTTACATACATTTCCTCTTGGCATGCTTAAACTATGAATTTTTTGTTTTACTCGGTATTGTTGTCTTAAAGAGTATAAAGTTAAAAAAAATCAACTTGGATCAAAGGAAATATTTTTTTGTAAAGAATTCAAAAGCCTGAAAAAAGCATAAAGTTAGTAGAATTTAGCATTACAGATATTAAAAACGAATTAAAAAAAATCCTTCTCTAGCGATAATAACTTTTCAAACAAAAACTAAAGTTAGCAGTTAAAGGGTTAAAATTTCAATATCCTATGCTTTTTTTTTTCTTCCAGGAAATAAGTTCTTTTCTTTTTTTTTTTTATTTAAAGTTTTGTTCAAAAGATTCCTAAGTAATGGAAAAGTTTTCCATTCAGCTCGATTCACAAACAATGACTTTCGTGTTCCTTCAACTTAACAAGCAGAAGTTCTTCTTCGTTGTTATTTTTTTTTTTTTTTTATATTCCGTGAACTAAGCGATTTTCCATTTTTATGGCTGCATATCAGACAGGATGAAGGAAAAAATAATCAAAACAAAAAAAAAACCTATTCAAGTGGATGATGGTAGTTTTGAAACTAAACAAAAAAAAAATTACACAAAATTGAAAATAAATTGCACTTCAAACAATTTTTTCAACTTCGAAAATGATCAATTTTTGTGAAGGATTTTTCAATGTGGGCATCATCTAATGTAATTTGCAAGGTGTTTTGTAAACTTACGCTTCGGGAATTGATAAACTTGTCAAGGTGCTTGGAGGAACTTTCAAGATTTTCTTTTTCTATGATGCATATTTTTAATTATGATACCTATGACATTTTTGAAGAAAATTCTACATTCTAACCCTGCCAGGTTGCAACGACCTTTTAGAAAAACTACGTCATTTTATTTAAATTCGGTATAAAACTTTTTTTAAGTCTCCTAATTTTACATAAATCAAGATTTGCACAGTCTGCTAATAACAAGCGTGTGATTTTAAAATGCTCAATTAAACACAATTTTCTACAAATTAAGTTTTAAAAGTTAAATATAAATTTGCCAATCCGAGCCTTATTACCTTGCAGTCGAAAAATGATTCCATCAACACGGTCATTTAAAATTTTGTTAATTTTTGTAGTAATCTATTTCAACCTTTCAAATGCAAAGGTTTGTTTTTTTTTTTTTCGTTCAAAATAATTTTTACACGAGAAGTCCAATATTTTGCTATTATATTTTTAGCGCAACTACAAACTCGTACTTAATGACATCCAATGCAAATCAAATGCAGATTATGTGGCAAATCATACTTGTTCATTTGATAAGACAACAAAAGAACATAATTTGGAATTTCAAATGAAGAAGAAAGTCAAACATTTGCAATTTGATTTTATGGTTTTTGCCAAAAGACCTGTCACAAACAATAAAGATATTCTGTTCAAAGCTGTCGATGTGGAAGCTTGTAATTTTTTGAAGGAAGACACAGCTGAAACACCAATTCTTCAAATGTTTAAGAAAGTATTACAGGATCCTAAGAATGTGGTACCGGATTTTTGTGCGGTAACAGCGGTAAGACATAAGTTAAATACATAAAACTGAAAACATATCGAAATGTCAAATTTTGGGTTTTTTTTTTAGAATGACCATATGAAATTGACGAATATTGTTTTGGATGCAGAATTTCTTCCTGCGGTTGTACCAGATGTTGAATTTATAGTTGAAATCATAGGCAAGGATTCGAAGATAGTTTTTTTCAATGGTGAACTATTGGGTAAGGTATCGCATGATAAGAAAGTTAATAAAGCTGGTTGAACATAATGAGCACTTTGAATTTTTGTTTAAAATTATGAAATTAAATGCGGGTTGTATGACATTTGGAAAGTGTTTTTTGGAGTTACACACTTCGTCACTAACCTCAAGAAAACCACAAAAATAGTTATTTCAAACATTATAGTCAATACTAGCAATGTGAGTATAAACTAGGTTTGATATGCACAACATGTGGATAAAAAAGTTGATACCTTACAATTTTTCAAGTAAAAGCATTTACTATTTTTTATGCATATGACCCATAATGGGGCCTTTAGTAAACTGCTTTCAAAGAAAACATCCCGTAAAAATTAAATAAATTTAAAAATATTACATTTCTCAAGATTTTACCCAAAATTTAATGTTAAAAATATTTTTCTAAAAAGCTTGGCTATGAGATTTCTCCAGTTTCCGTCTGAAATTTATCATTTTTACTAGTGTTTACCAGTTTTTGACTGAAGTGTACCTATTTTGGATGAGATTTCAACAGATTTTGGGTGACTAAGGTCCATTTTTTTCACTCGGAGTTGAACACAACTTGAGAATTTTTAATATAAAAATTCTCAAGTTATGTTCAACTCCGAGTGAAAAAAATGGCCCTAAGTATTTTAACAGATGTTGAAAAATATCTGGTTTAAATAAACCAAATTTGCAATTTTACCATTTTACCATTTTCCGTCGAAATTTACAATTTAATTAACCGCTTTGAGTCAAAAATTTAAAAAAAAAAAACATGAATTTGGATTTACCACAATTTGGTTTCAACTTACGAATTTTGACATAAGATCTTACAAGTTTTTGTCTGAAACCAAAAATTTTTGTCTGAAATTAGTCATATTTTCTAAGTGAAACTAACCGAAATTAACAAAGATTTTTTAAAATGGTGAATGAAATTAAAAAAAAAAAAATCTGAAATTTGCAATTTTAGCTCAGAATTTAGCAGTTGAAGGCTTAAATTTACTATTTGAGGAGTTCGGAATATGTAATAGCGGGCCAGGTCCATTTCTTTAAAAATTGGATGTTTGAAGACCTTTTTCTTTAATAAAATGGTACCAAAAGCTTCTCAAAAACGTTTATAGTTAATGCACAAAAATAATGCTTATTCCATTATTATTTTAACCGCGTAATTTATTTTTCAAATTTTGACAGTTTTCTTTTTTATAAAAAAAAACTTTTCGGCTGAGATTTATAGGAGTTTAGTATAAATCACTAAATTTGGGTGAGAGTTAACCAAGTTTTGGCTTAAATTTACGGATTTAAGTTATCAATACTACAGTTTTTCTCTGAAGATTACTATTTTTTGGATAAGATTCTTAATTTTTTGGTTTCGACAAGATATCATTCGGCTGAAAGTAAAAAGGTTTAGGTGAAATTTATTAATTTTGGCTGAAACTTTGTCATAAATTTACCAATTTTTCTAGAGTTTTACTAGTTTCTGTATGAAAATTACAATTTTTTAAATAATGATTTACCATTTTTCTAATGAAATTTACCATTTTCGACAAGCTCTGCTAGCTGTGGCTAAATTTCGTTAATTCTGTCCGAAATTTACATTTTTAGCTGAAATTTAAAAATTAAGGACTTATATTTACCATTTTACAAGCTTTTTTCATGATAATCATTTTTATCAAAAAAACAAAACCGACTTTCATGGATCAAAACTGCGTTTTATGGTTTTTCTAATATGGCCAGAACTGAACCAGCTTTCCAATACAAAAAGAATTACCTATCAAAATTGGTTCACTCAGTTCAAAGTTATGAGTTAAAAAACAGTTGAATACCTCCGCCTTTTTGGAAGTCGGTAAAAAATTTGATTGAAATTTAAAAAAAATGTTTGAATGTTTACCAAATTTTGGATTTAATCTAAAAAATGTATTAGACTTGAGTTTACCAGATTTTAGATCTGCAAATTAATATTTTCAGATAAAATTTTCAAGTTTTTGACTGAAATTTTTCAATCTTGAAATTTCATTTAGATATCTACCATTTTCACCTAAAAGTTACGAGTTTTGGCTTTTGGGTAAGGTTTCTTATTTTTTGTTAGAAACTTTGTCATAAATTTATTTAAAATTTGCCAGAATTCTACAAGTAACTTCTTGAAAATTGATATTTTCAGTCTGAAATTTACTATTTTATGATGTGATTCACCAGTCTTTGTATCACTTTAGGCCGAGATTTCCTGAAATTAATTAATTTGGCTGAGTTTTTTTCAAGTTTCTGTCTGAAATTTGTCATTTACACCTGAAGTTCAGAGCTTTTTGCTGGAGTTTATAACGATTTCATACAGGATCTAATAAGAACTTGTCGCGATTGTTGCACTCATCACACCTTTAACAGAGCGGAAAATAAATTGAATCGGGCCCTGGCTATCAAAAGATATTTAATGTTTAGATAACTTGCTATCTGCATTCCAATAAATATCTCTAAATCATTCATTAAACCATTTTTGAATTCAACAGATTAGCTAAATCATTTTTGTATTCATAATATCATTATAGACAATCATTCAAACCAACATAAATTGTTATGCGTCTGTTTTTTTTTTTTTTTTTTGTCTAAAGTTTCATTTTAGTATCAATTTATTTTAATGGCTTTGCCATTAACTCATTGTTATTACAGGTATACAGAAGACAATTAAGAGTTTTAGGTATGAATTTACAGAACAAAAAAAAATATAAAATAAAACTCACAGTATTGTCATTTCCTGAACCCACCTTCCATTAAAAACAATAGCTTTTGTTTGGGTTCATGTCCTTTTGAAATGTTGTTTTTTTTTATTTTTCAGAAAACAATACCACAGCAAAATAAGCTTATTTGCATTTTTTTCTTATTCAAAATTAAAATGAACAACCTTGTTCTACGAATTTGCTTTAGGTTTGTTGGAGTTTTTAGGAATTAAAAATGGACAAAAATAGGAAACAGATCCATTGTGCTGAGTTAAAATTAAAAAAAGGACAAAAATCAATTCTTTAGAATTTTTGCTAAACAAAAATTCCCTTTAAACAGTTGAACTCTATTCCCGTTACAACTGAAATACAAATCAGTTTAAAATTGATATTATTGATTTTTGAATACTTGCATTTCAAAAATTTATTTTCGAAGAAAAACTGGTCATTTGTTGTTTTGAAGTTGACATATTTTTTTCCTCGGTAACATACTCAGAAGTTTATTAAATGTTGTAAAAAAAATTACTTTTTTTTCCACGAAAGTGAGATGTGATGAAAAATTACTAAAAAAGTTTTTTTAAAGATTTTTTCACCCAACAAATATTTTCCCTTTAAATTGAGTTGAATACAAAAAAATATAATGAGAAGAAAAATAAGCACGAAACAATATAATTGCACGCAAACAAAATACCTTCTTAACGAACAATAAAAAGATGTTGGAAGGAGGTTGGCATGCCAGAATTGAAGCCACAGTTACTATGTAAATAAGAGGTATAAGAAGAGGATGTTATAAATAATACGAGGGTATAAGAGTATGAATGAAAGAAATCCATTGTTACTATATTCATTGGCAAATTTGCAAAAGGAAATATATAAGCTTTTGTTGTAAATTTCAGTCAACAAATATTTCGAAATTTAAATTTTATCTATATTTTCTTTTATAATTTATCAAAATGGAAAATTAAGTTAGCCTACTTGTGGATCACTGGATCAATTTTCAATGAACACTTCTATGATTCGTTATTCAAAAGAAACAGTTCAGTCAGTGAGGATTCAAAAGCAGGGTTTTTTAAGAAAAAAGTTGTGACCGCGACAAAATTTGGATGCAGTATTGAAGAAGCAAATATTGACAGTAAAACTCTGAGTCTACGTAATTTTTGGTCCTGCCATTTTGAAAAATGCGTAAGTTTCAATACCTCGAGAACAACTTATCGCTCAAAAAATTGCTGCGAAAATAATTTGTTGACCTTTCTGTCGCTGGGCCTGGCTGCACGCACAACAAATCCACTTGCCTTATTTCACTAAAGCTTATTTGAAAGGTTATAATTCTGAAAATTAACACTAAGAAAGGATTTCTAAAAATACAATAATTAAATAGGGTAAGTTAGGGTTTTAAATTTGTTAGAAAAAGTGTTGAAAAAATTCTTTAAAAAATTAGAGTTGTGAACGGTTTAAAAAAAAAACTAAGCAATAAGTACATCTTCGACAAACTGATTATTACAGGTAAGGGACATTTTTTATAGAAAATTTTTGAGCTATTCCAATCGAAAAATAATGAAGAAGAAATTAGGCGTCTAATAATATTTTTCTTAGGCCTTATTTTCAACTGCTATTCTTTAGGGGTATTTGTATTTTTTTTTTTTTTTCTACTATTAGGAACTTTTGAAAGCTTGCACAAAATCTCATTTTGATAAGACTACTAATAGGTAAAATTTATGTTCGTGGGTGAAAATTTGGAATTCTAAAATGATTTTTCACCGAAAAACTGCGGAAATTGATTTTTTTTGCCTTAAACTTTTTGACCGTTTTCAACCGATTTTTATTTATATCTTTTTTTGTTTTGATAGATTAGTCACAAATGGATTAAATTAATAGAGAAGATAAAAAATTATAATCAGAGTTCCATTTTTTTCAAAATTTCAATTATTGTCATAGTTTATAGTTATGTACATATTAAATTTCTGAGGTCTCTTTTTTGCCACGTAATATCTTTTTACTTACAACACTAAAAAGGATTTTATTTTCTCTGTGTTTACTGCAGCTTTTGAAAATTTTTAAAAATAATATAAAAATCGTCAAAAATTTCAAAAATCGTAAAAGCATTAAAATTTTTGATTATGTACACATTTTTAGTTGCAATATTTTAAGAAAGTGATAATCAAATAAATTTGTGATAGATGGTGTACTTTGAGAGAAAACAAAAATAAAACGTAAGAACTGGCTTCAAAATACAAATAGTATCTTAAAAAATTATGTTAAGTATTAAAGCAATTTTTATCCTATAATTTTTAATGTGATCTTTTAACCACAGTCAAAAACATTTTATAAACATATAATTTAACTCGACACAGAAATTAAAATTAAAGATAAAAGTTACAAATTTCTCATAAAAACTTTGGGACGACTTGATGACCTCGAAAAAATTTCAAGTTAATATTTTCCAAACTGCTTGAGTTATGCTGCGTCCGATTTTTACACGTATGGAAAATCTCTATAGAGACCCCATTTTGTAATAATTTTTATAAAAAATTTTGTAGTTTACTTTAAAAAACTACAACCTTTCCTTATGGTAACTAAAATCCTTAAAATCGAACTTTTTCGCCAGCACCTTGAGTGCCCTAACCCCTTAACGAACTTAAATTAATCTTTCGCTATTAATTCCATAATCGCAACGTAAATGAGTAGGTACTTCTATGTTAAAGTTTGATAGCTAATCTCAACTGTTAAAATTTAAACGTAGGTAACTTTGTTTAATAAAATCACATAATAAACTGTCAAATAATAAAATCCTTCTTTCCTTCATTTATCCAAGTTTGATTGTGAAAAGCTTTTCCTTTAACTGGTATAAACATGAAGAGAACTTGTTAAAAATATTATTGGCTTTCTCTTAAAGGAAATCTACTGAGTAAACTCTCTTAAAATGTTTAAATTCATGTTCACGTGCAACCGAAGTATTTTATTATTATTATAAGACTTTATGTCTTTTTGAAGGTTTTAAAAACTAGCTATTTTTGGTAATAAATAAATAATTATTTTCACTCGCTTTCGAAATCACGTATTAATTTTTTGACTGGGTAACGATGTAAATTTAAGAACACATCATAAACCTTGTGAAAGAAAAGTTCTTGATTACGGTGTTAAAAACGTAATTTTTTCAAAAAATTTTTCTGTGTGATTTGATTCAAAAATCTTATTAAAATCACGTTTATTTCTTTTATATTCGGTTAAACCATGAAGAGAAATTATATTTTCTGTTATATTTTGGTTACATAGAATAAAATATTTATGTATAGCAAAACGAAAACACGTTCTCTCCATAAACATTTATTGGTCCTTAACTCTTGCTCTGATTGCGCCAACTTTAATTATAATTCCAATTAATATAATGTCAACCAACATACAATCCACAGTCTGTCACTTACCTTAATCCAAAATAATTGCCATGTCTCGACCACATGCTGCATCAATCTTATTTCATTAAAATAACATTCTGCAATAAAATTTGTCCGCATACAAAATAAAAGCCCAAAAACAATAAAATAAATATAGAGTAACATTTGGAAGAGGTCTAACCATGATGATATTCAATCAACACTAACTTTCGACATGAAACCAAAATAAAAATGACCACTTAAAAGCGTGTGCTTTATAGCACAATATTAAGTCAATCCCTAAAAATGTCAACTCCGAGATATCCCATTCTATAAAAAAAAAAAAAGAAGATAGATACCTTCAAGCCGATGAAAAGCAATCAAACCAAATGGATCAGGATTATCATCAATTCTAGAGCACTTAAAACAAGAGTCAATAATAGTTAGAGAGTGTTTTTTTTTTTTGTTTTTGCTTTGTTTTCTAGGATGTTGAAATATACGCAACGAAATGAAGTGGAACCGAGAGGTGTTAAGAGGGGAAGGTTTTTAAGGCTTTTGGTTGCCTTCATGGTTCAATTGAAATTTCTACCGGCCATCTTGGAGACCGAAAATTGTCTATAAAAGAAAACAAAACAACAAATACACACACCAGTCATTAAAGCAAGTCACGTGCTGAAGGTTTCTTTAGATTGATCAATATATAAAATTGATGTTAAAAGATTCTCTCTGGTCTTCGATATGAAGCTTATCCACCCAATATCCATTTGGAGAAATGGACTGTCAATGTTCACAAGAATGTGGTTTATTCAATGAGAATGACTGGAGTATAAACTTCAAACGAACACAAATTATATACTCAAAGATGTCGGCCAGTTTAACAATTATTGGATGTTTTATTGATTTTATTATGGCATAGAGATAAAAAGAACTTAGGTTATTTTGTATTGATTTTGTTAGAATTGTCGTTAAAACAAGTTTTTTTCCAGTAATTTTCTACGTAAATGACTATGGCTTATATTATTGATTTCTTTCTAAAACATCGTAAAGAAACAGTTATATTTTTGTACCGTAACAATGCGTAATTTGTGATTTACCCGACAAACAATTTTGGTTCTATAAAGCTTTACAGATGCAACTGTTGCTTCTGTAAAGCATTATAGAAGCAAAATTGTTTGTAGGGTAATAAAAAATCTAAATATTAGTTAATTAAACATTAATAAAAAAAATTAACTTATTTGCTAATTTATTAATTTAAATTTTAAAATGCAAGCCTATAATTTTATTAAAAATATTACAAATTATTATTCAGAAGTTAAATGATTCAATTAAAAAAAATATCACGCATACGCCACAGTGACCCATGCAATGTTCGATTTTTTATTTGATTTACATGCACTAGAAAATTTCCCAAGACATTGCTGTAACATTGGTTAAAGGGTCATATACTTAGACTTAAGGACGAGATAATAGCACGAGCTTACTCACCTACATTACCTACGAGAACTAGAATTTAGTTTCATATGCAAACAAAATGAGTTCGAAATTGAGATCTTGCCAAAATGCTCTTTTCAAATTACTTACTTAAGGTGGCACTGGAAGGATATCTGCCCCCACCTACAAGCCTCTCCAGCCAGTTCTTTTCATAGCTATAGCTGTTTTATTTGCATAAAGTAGGTAAAATTTGTTCTCCATCTAAGCGCGCCACCTAAGATGAAGTCTTCGTTTTCCACGTTGCCGCGGGGTTGGAACGAAAATTCGACGGGTTGGTGTTTCGGTTTTCATAGGTTCCATATGTCTCAGCAATCTTAACTGATAAATTTTCAGCTTTTTGACCGAATCGATGTCACTGTCAAGCAGGGTTGTAAAAATACAAATTATAAAAAATGCATTTGAAATTTAAAAAAAAATAAACATTTATTGCAAATAAAATAAAAATGTTTTTGTTTTTCTCACTATTTTAAAATACTCTTTGTTGAAATTTCACTCTAAAAATGTTCGCAAATATTTTATTTTATTTGTATTTTCACTAAAAAAATATTCCAATATTCTTTTTTTTCACATTAAAATACCTTTAAAACTCAAGGGACAAATATTTCCAGAACATTTTTTAAATAAAAATTCTTTGAATTCTCAAATAAAGCCATTAGATTTGTTTATAAAAGCAATAGTAAAATAACATATAAATTCAATCGTAAAAAATGAAGAAAGAAGAAAAATCTATCTTATATAGGTAGTGAGGAATTGACAGATATTACATGTAAATTGTCATGAATATTATTGGAAGATTGATGGTATTTCTTTTTTTGTTCATTGCGTCTTTCTTTATAATAATTCATATATTTTTGTATGAATAAATAAAGGTTCTGATATTATTTAAACAATTTTCGCACAAAAAATATGAAGTAATATGTTGGACCCTTGTAATATTTTTGTTTTTAAATAAAAAACGATAAAATATAATGACCTTTTTGTCTTTTGGTCGTCGTTTTATGTAAATTAACACCAGTCTCTGAAGATAATCATTTTATTATGATAATTGATAAAGAAAATAATTAACCTTTTGAAAATTAAAATTGCTTCGATAGGGGTTCCTAAAAAGGAATTAAATAAAATGCACGACTGGGGTCGCACGTACTTGCTCTTGCAGCTCAAAGCACTTTTATGTTAGTCTACTTGTAGATTTTAAAAGCTGGATCTAAATTTAAAAAAAAAATTGATATTGGGAAAGAGCCGCCATTTAGGGCAAAATTATGTTAAATGAAAAAAATTTTTTTTTGTTATTTGACTTTTTTGAGAAAAAATAAAAATGCAGTTTTATTGCCACTGCTTTAAATATTACGTATACAAAGTTTAATCAAAATCGTTAGAGCCGTTTTTGAGAAATTCGTAATATCGTATTTTTTTGTATGGGAGGTATACGTTCTAAACGAGATATAAAAAAACAAAAAAAAACCAACTTTCAGAATTCCATAAAAATCATCTGTACCAAATTTGAAGAAAATCCATCCACCCGTTTAGGCTGTGGAAATGTGTACAGATGGACGCACAACCGCACAGACGCACAGACGTACAGACGCACGGACGGAATTGCGAGACCCACTTTTTCGGAATTCTCCATCATCGTAATGTTGGTTTTGATTAAAACCTCAATTTTTTTTTTCGACACGAAACCAATACTTGCCCTATAGAGCAAGTAAAAAGATTGAAATGCCAAAAAGTCGTTTAAAACATAAGCCAAAATTTTAAGCCAATTAAGTTTGCTAATTTTAGTCGCGATACACATAAGTACATTCTATAGGTGAAGTTTAGGATTCGTACAAGAATTAATTTCAATATAACAATGAGGCTATACCAATTTCCTGAAATTGATTTTATTTGGAATTAAAATTGACGATACTTGCCAGTTGACCAAAATGGAAACAGTTGTTTTTTTTTTCAAAAATATGAATATAAAAATAGGTATTTCTATTTTTGAAAAAAAATAAAAATTATTTTTTGAACGGTTTATTAATGTTACCTATCGTAGAACCATTTTCTTGACTTCTGACTTTCTCGTAAACAACTGAACTGATTTCAGCGCAAATTTTTGTTCGAAAACTTTTTGCTACACTAATTTGGCAAAACATTTTTTGTAACGGAATTTAACATTGATGAGATGTTGGTTTATATTCTTTTGAAGGCTTTTTTAGTTTTTTTTTTTAGTCTTTTCGGATTAAAAGAATCTACCAGATCCTAAAGTTTTTTAAAGCCTTTAAAAAATTTAAAATAAAGAGTCTTATTCATTTCATTACGACTTAACCTTATTTATACATATAAAAAAAAAAAAAAACAATTTTTTCGCCTAAAAGCGTTTCCCAACATCAAACAAACATTGACCCAAGGTCATATAACACAGAGAGGTCAAAGTCAAAATCCATTTATGTCCAAGGTTGCACGTATGTATTCTATACTACACACACAAAACAAACCCTATTGATATTAAAGTTACATTTTCAGCCAATTTATCCTTTTGTCCATAAAAAGAATTTGCAAACACCTAACAAATTAACACCCTCTAGATATAAAAAAAAAACAACACATAAAAATGTCTGTCATTTAAGCTTCAAAGGTAGATACATTTATATCAAGGTCAAAGAGGTTAAGGTTTTATAAATAGGATCTTATTACACAAACACACACATCCAGGTCAAACATTCACCTCTTTCACTTTGACCAATAACAACTATCCTTTTTGCCATAAGAAAAGCTGTTAGAAAAATATCCATTTTATTATTTGTTATTTTTAATGCGATTTGCCAAAGGATTTTCAATTTAATGACAAAGAACTCAACACACAACAAGTCAGGTAACAAATCCTTTTCACATTAAAATCAATCTACACCATTTCCTAAAGCTTCTTATTTCGCTTTAAATCTGTCGTCAATAAGAAAAAGGACAAATTTATAATACAAAAAAAAAAATAAAAAGAAGAAGGAAAAAATATTACGAAGGATGAACGTGCTCAATAGAAACTTTTACACACGTCAAGAAGAAGGAAGAAATTTAACCGGAAAATATATATTTATATAAAAAAATGCATAGTCAGGTCTTAATTTTCTTTTAAACTAGAATAAGGATGCTGTTAGGGTTGAGTTATGCATTTGTCAAAAATGCAAGGATTTCATGGTTCATCACTCAGAAAGAAATTACTAGATGTAGAAGTACTGCTAAAAGTTTAAAAAATTTAATTAATTGCTTTTTTTAAGAGTTATTTTGTATATAATTCTTCTTTTAGTTATATAATTCTTCTATTATTTTTTTTTTCACTTATATTAGACTTTATAATGCCAAATTAGACAAATTTGGGGTAATGTGAAGTTGTGCAAAAATTATTTGAGTTAATACAAAGAATATAGGAACAAAATTTTAAACATAGTCCAATAAGCCTTCTATAACTATTTTAAAGAATTGCTATAGAAGCAAAAACTGATCTCCGAACTTAATTTTTATTGCTCATTGAAGTTAAAGTAAAGTTACCCTAAAACTCAAGAAATAAAGGATTTTATCCAAAATTACTCTAATAAGCCTTCTATAACTATTTTAAAGGATCGCTCCAGAAGCAAAAAAAATATCTGAGCTTATTTGTTATAGGTCATAGAAGTTAAAGTAAAGTAACCCTGAAATTATTTAAGTTTATACAAACAATAAGGGATTTTATATAAAAATGCTCCAATAAGCCTTCTATAACAGTTTTAAGGGATCGCTATAGAAGCAAAAACTGATCTCCGAACTTAATTTTTATTGCTCATTGAAGTTAAAGTAAAGTTACACTAAAACTCTTTAAGTTAATACAAGAAATAAAGGATTTTATCCAAAAATACTCCAATAAGCCTTCTATAACTATTTTAAAGGATCGCTATAGAAGCAAAAACTGATCTCCGAACTTAATTTTTATTGCTCATTGAAGTTAAAGTAAAGTTACCCTAAAACTCTTTAAGTTAATACAAGAAATAAAGGATTTTATCCAAAAATACTCCAATAAGCCTTCTATAACTATTTTAAAGGATCGCTATAGAAGCAAAAACTGATCTCTGAACTTGATTTTTATTTCTCATAGGAGTTAAAGTAAAGTAACCCTGGAACTCTTTAAGTTTATATAAACAATAAGGGATTTTATCTAAAAATACTCCAATAAGCCTTCTATAACTATTTTAAAGGATCGCTATAGAAGCAAAAACTGATCTCTGAACTTGATTTTTATTTCTCATAGGAGTTAAAGTAAAGTAACCCTGGAACTCTTTAAGTTTATATAAACAATAAGGGATTTTATCTAAAAATACTCCAATAAGCCTTCTATTACTATTTCAAAGAATCGCTATAGAAGTAAAAACTGATCCCCGAACTAAATTTTTATTGGTCATAGGAGTTTAAGTAAAGTAACCCTGAAACTCTTTAAGTTTATACAAAAAATAAGGGATTTTATCTAAAAATACCCCAATAAGCCTTCTATAACACTTTTAAGGGATCGCTATACAAGCAAAACTTGATCTTAAATTTAAATTTTGTTCGCTTGTAGGAGAATATTACCACACATTACTCCTTTGGCAAATTGTATCGTAAAAGATGTCTTGAATTTATATTAAACTGCTTGTCAACAGTGTTAAAGGAGCGCTATACGAACGATAACACTTAGATTTTCAAAATGCTTAGCGGCGGCTATTTTATTACAAGTCACACAGCAAAAACTGAACAGCTTAAAACTGATCGCATTCTTCAGTTAGCAAATGACCATCAAAAACAGCTTCCCTTTCATACAAGTATGTTCCTACGACATAGTTGCATTCATTTGATTTTCTTTGAAATTATTTTATACCTTGGTCGGTCTTCAGTTAGGTACAAAAGCTTAGAATTATTATGTATAAGTAAGGATTTTTAGATTTATTTACAAGATACTTTGAAACCATATACAAAAGACGTTATTTTTATGTTACTGACGGCTGTATAGAAGCATTATAAAAGCATTATATGATGTTCTATCGTAACTTCTTTCTTATTCATCCTCTTTTACACCTTGGGATATTATACAAAGTAGGTGTGAAATAATCTTACGTTATACCTCATCGCGTTACTCTTGCCATTCGAGAAAGGAAAAGGAAACCATACCACCAGCATGTTGTGGTTTGAATGTGTGTTGACTTTATATTTTCAAGGAAGAGCTCCATTAAGATCTAAGATCCGGAATATATGTGTGATGTTATAGATGCAGAGAGAACATCCTTGTATTCAATGAACTTAACTCTGTTTTGCTGTATTTGTAATGTTCCACTTCAATTTTGTTGTACTCCTCCTTTTGCATCCTTTCGACATTCAGGATATTTATTTTTTTATTTAAACTTATATGTGCGCCTTCAAAGTTGTCTCGCAGTTAAAGGAAGTGTAAGAAAGGATGAACAACATTTTCTTCAAGAGTTGAAAAAAAAGTGTAACGCGACAATGATATTCTGCCGTGTAAACGGTGGGTGTTTTTCGATTTCATGGTCCAATAGAAAACATATAATCGAATTTATTATTTGAAATTCTTTGAAGTAAAGAGTGAGTAACTCACACACATAGGTACACAATAAGAAAATAAGCAAAAAAAGGAAGCTTGTCTCTTGCTTAGCATTGCCATTCCATGAAGAGAAAACCGTTCATTTGGCGGAAAAAAAAGAAACACTTTTTGTATATATCCTTGCTGGGATGTCGTTGTTGTGTCGTCAACATCCTTTGATCAAGGATGATTTGATAAAGTTAAATAAACACAGGTGCGATGATTACTGGTGGTGAAAAATACGAATTAAGGTAAGAACCCAGATGTACCTTTTTTGTTGTTGTTGAACCTACCTATTCTGGGTTTTGAATCGGAAATTCAATTATAATCTTCTTCTTTTTTGTGATGTTCAATTGTGTTGTGAAAATTGAATTTAATACATAATAAAGGTCGTACAAAATGTTGTCAAATTTGTTTGAAAAATAGAAGCGTTTTAAAGGTCTTTTTCGTTCCAGTGGTACATGGACGTCTTTCTGGAGTTTTACTTTGACGTAATTGATGTAGCCTTAATTTTGTGTATTGGTGAAGACCTTTTGTTGAAAGTTTACAGACATCTATTTATTGATACCTGGCGTTGAAGCCACCACCTATGAGTCTAATTGTGCTCCTGATGACGTTTTCGCTAAATATACTACTACAATAATTCTTGTTTAAAATTGTTTATATAGCTTTTGCCTCTAGAGGGCGGGACAATCATTTTTTTCTATCTTCACATATCTATTAACCAAAAGACAAGCAAAATGCTTAAAACGATACCTCATTTGCTAAATTGTGATAAGCAGTTTAAAAGCTATGATGTCACAGATGAACATACATGCCATGACATGCATTAGTCATATTAAAAGGGTTAAATCGATAATGGGTAGGGGCCTACAAATTAGTATTTTTTTATGTTTACAATATTGTGTTAAATTTTGATGCTTATGATTACATAAAAAACCTAGAAAAACCGAATGTCGGGAAATTTCACGAACTCTATCTTCTAAAGCAGTAACTACAAGGCGTCAAACATTAGAAATAATTTTTTTTTTTAATTTAAAGATGAATATTTTTGTCTTCACAATTTTCTCTTATGGTAAATAAATAAATGAAATAAATCGATTTGCAAAAAAGGAGGGAGATTTCATATGGGAATTTTTTTACTTTTGTGCATTCGTACAGCAAACCGGAAGTGTAGTTTCAAAACTTCAAATTGAGATAGAAAATGACTTAGGGGAGCTACAAAATTAAGTCTAGGTTACTTCAAATTTCTGCAAAAAAAAATTCGAATGTCGCATTTTTTTGTAATTTGAAAGCTTACTTTTGAGCTAACTTTTTTTCAACAAAACCTTGAATATTTTAAAGGAATTGATCTATCAAATTGGTATTTGTATCAAAAATTGTGAATTTAAAAGCTACAAATAATGGCAAAAGAAAAAACTTGAAAAAGTTATTTTTTAAAAATATCTTCACTGGCCTTATCAAAACGGAAGGGCACTTCTGAAACTTTAAGTTGAAATAAAAAAAAAAATCATGTGTGCAATTCACACGTGGTAGAAGTAAAACCTTAAAAAATCATTTAATAAAAAAAATAATAAACCATTAAAAAGCTTACAAAATTTTCCTAAAGAATAAAGCCATACTAAAATTTTTACAATGTGCAAAAAGTATAAAAATAATTTATTGAAAACACTCATTTTCATCAAAAAAAAAAGCGAAAAAAACACGTAATTTTATCTTCTCACGCTATTAAATGCATTTTTTTCCCTAACAACCTATACAAATTTTTACACCATCTGAAAGCTTATTGTCTTACCTCAAAATATATACACTTAGGAGCAAAAAAATGGAATCAAATTTTGCGTTCTGTAAAAACGATAATTAGTTGTGAAGTAATCGACATACATGAATGTTAATGGTACCATTGAAAAGCTTGAAACAAAAGCTTTAAGTCAATGCTAAGAACTCAAAAATCCGTTCGTTGGTTCCATCCATCCAACATAAATGAATTATGTAAGGAAAAAAAAAACTGAAATTAAAATACAAATTATCTGGAAAATTTAACATTTAAAAAAAATTAAGTGCAATTCATTGACAGACAACGCTAATACTATCGTTGGAAAAAAAAAAAACTGAAATTAAAATAGAGAGTATCTGGAAAATTTAACAATAAAACAAATATGAAGTGCAATTTATTGGCAGATAGCGGTAACACTATCGTATGCATTTTTATGTTTTTACCAACAATTCAAAGTAAAAAGTACAAGCTTTAAAATGAGACCATGAGACTTTGAATAAAAATATTTTATCCATGGCAATTTTTGTTTTTAATATAATATAATTTATTTGATTCCGTTTTTTTGCTCCTAAGTGTATATCGATCAGGTGTATGAGACATCTACAAAAAGAGCTAGAAATTTTTAAACTCGATGAAATTTCATCCAAAAAGCAAAAAAACATTTATTTTTATGTTCTCATGCTATTAAATCAATTTTTTTGTTTGACAGCCTATAAAAAATTTTATACCATGTTTCACCTTGTATAATGATGCATAAACTTTATTTCAAAGATGTCTACAAAAGAAGTTAGAATTTTTTAAAGTCAACCATGTCGAAATTTCAAACTGAGATTACGGTACTTCCTACACTGGTAGCTGGTCATCGCCAACTGATCTCCGCAGGTGTTTTGAGGTATTTTTAAATTTTTTTCAATTTAAGATTGTGTAACTTGTAGAGCACGTAACGTTATGTGTGATATATCAAATAAAAGGTTATGTTATGTATTAAAGTTAAATCAAATTTGTATGTGCACTAGATCAAAAGATATAACGTGTGGTGGAAAAGAATATGAAATTAATTGAAATTTTGTACAATTATAATTTATTTAATTACCTATCTACAGTACAAATTCATCTATCCATTAAAACAAAAAAGTTATAACAAGTTGAAGTCGTGTCGGGTTTTCGTTTCATCTTGTTTCAAATCACTACGATACTAAAGAAGTTTTCACTTCAAAAACTACTTTTTGGGCAAAAAATTTGCATTTAATAAGTAACAATTTTGGACATAAAAAAAAACTCGTCCGCTAACTTCAGTCTTATTTTAGCGAAATTTTGAATAACAAAAAGCTGTTTAGGCTATAAAAACCAAGTTTGTGGAATTGAAAAGCATTTGAAAAGCTTCAAGTTTGCAGGTCAGCCAAATCTATTATTTTTAATAATTTCAAATTTTATCCGCTAACTTCAGAATTATTTTGGTGGAAAATTCAATAGCTCAAAAACCAAGCGAGCTACACATTTTTGGTTTACGCAACAATTTAGCTAAAGTTAAATTTTATTTCATTCCGCATGTGAATGTGAGTATATGTATATTCCCCCATAACTTCTAAACAACATTACATATTTTGATAAATGAGGTATTTTTAGAAGCGTATTACTTGTCCACTAGTTATAAGCTATAAAAACGAGTTCTAACATGATGCCTTATAGAGCTAAAAATCACGAATTATACGAATTTAAGTTATTTTGGGTTATTTTTATTTTTTTTTTTTTTTTGTTTACTGTATTTTGAAGTTATATTTTGATTAAGAAGGGATGAACTTTATCGTAGAAGAAGTCTAAAATCTGAAACCTTTATTTTAAGATCACTATCTTCAAGTTCAAATATTTCCACTTTCCCATGAACAATTTTGAAACTATTTCACAAACACAACACACTCAATTCAACCTCTTTATTAATAGAATTCTTACTTTTAAACTCTGGATCAGAAATGGTTAGTACCCTTTCACAAAGCAATTAAAACGAAATTTTCTAATTCCAAAAAAACTAACCACAACCACAATTATTTAACAACTTAAAAACCACTCGAATAATTAGCTTTTCAAATGGTATATAAATTCCACAAAAACACAATCAACAAAAAACCCTTTTGATAAAAAACACATAAATGCAATAAAGATATACCAAAACAATTTAATTAGCTATTAAACCAACAACTAAAAATAAATAAAACAAAATGAGAAAATAAGAGTGAACCAACATTTTATTAAAAGTATTCAAAAAATTTTCAAACACAAATTCTCCTTAAAATCATCTAACAAATTTAAGGACGACGACACAACGAACGTTCACAAATGCACACAAGTCGACACTAACTTTTAATTAAATGGACCCAATATATGAATCTTTGTTTTACCACACACTGAGCTTGAAAAAGGATATATGCATATGAACGAAAATATATGAGATCAAAACTTTGTCCTCTCTCCTACTCAAATGTATAGGATGCCCTAAAGTATAAAACTGTGCTAAGGGTTTTTACTCTCCTACTCTTATATGAGGTTTTTAGAAGGAGTTTTTGGACAATTTGCATTGCTGACAAGTTATGATTACCAGACAGATGGTAATATTCTACAGGCATATAGGATAGATGATATGGTGAAAAAACAGATGGACGCTTTTCATTGTTCAATTTTGGGGATAAAGAAGGGAAATATTATGAAACTTGTCCTACAATTTTAAAGTAGATTTATTTCATGCAAAAAATTATACAGATTGAATATTTTGACCAAGTTTTTTCTTTTGTTTTTTTGAATTCACGATAATCTAGGATAATGCATGAATAACCAACTAAGGATAGTTTATTTCTAAGAAACCTACACTCATTTTACTAGAAAATTGCCACATTTGCAGCTATTAAACTTGCAAACTATTATAATAACTTTGGCTTGAAAACCACCTGTATACTGTAAATCTTAAGTTCTAACTTCTAAAACAAACTCAAATTAAATAATTAAAAGTTTCATACTAAATATCTATTCCAAGAACTTGAATATTCTCTACCAACCCAGGAGATGAGAGAAAGTTTTCTAACTTCAAAGTGAGAAAATACAATTATGTTTCTTTTTCTTGTGGGCCATTCATCTTGACGAAATACAAACGTGACTTCCTGTATCTTTTCTACCTTTTAGACTGTAATTACAAACAAGTCAAGATAAATAACCAACATAGCAATGTAACTTTCAAAAATTTACTGCACGTGTTTTCTCTCGAAGCTAAAAAAAAAAATATTCCCACGAAAAAGGGTTGGCTAGTATATTTTCATAGACAGACAGATTTTATACCCTTTTTTTCTCTCTTTTTTTTTATTTCATTCGTGCGAAAAATCATAAATCTCCGGAAAATAAGCACAAAAAAAGGATATAAAACAAATCCGGATCTTTTATTTCAAAGCAATTTAGATTGTTACAGGATAAGAAACGGGACCGCTAGCTCCTGAATTTTATTTCTTAAAAAAGCTAAAAAAAAAAAAACTTCTTTAAAAGATGTTATCCCTTTTTTTTTTGTTGGTAAACTTGTAAAAGTTGCAATAAAAAGGTGCTCATTTGTCTTGAAAACTTACTTTCAAGTTTCCTTTAACAAACAACGAAAAAAAAAATAAAGTAAAAACATTCTGTTTTTCGTATAATTACGAGGGTTTAAGTAAGGTACAAAAAAATTCAAGGTAATATGTGTGATTCGAACGTGATGTGACTAGAAACTTTTCTTCAAGGGCCAAATACTTCTTCATTGAAGGAAAAAATGGATTTTAATTTGCTCAAGAAACATGAACGACAAAAAAAATGTGGTAATGAAGAATAAGGAAAAAAAAATCCTCCTGTGTCATTGCGTCTTTTGTAACGAATTATTATTATTGGTGTGTCTTGTAGTAAAGTCAGAGAGATGTGATGATGTCTATTCAAGTGATGAGAGTTTCATTTTGTGATAACAATGTTAATATAAAGTAAAAGTGAGCCTTTTTCCAAACCCTGTGAAAAAGTAATATAACGACTGTGTCGCTAGTTGATGTTGTTATCACTTTGTAAGTTCTCTTTTATTGGCTTCATCCTGCGAGTTGTCGTCATCGTTGTCTTCATAGTCATTCTTTATATATATGACGGAAACGAAATGAAAAGGAAATGACTTGTCAAAGTACATTTAACAAGAATATAGCGGAAGTTATTGCGTAGGAAAGATGAAGTAAAAAAAAAAGAACACACTTTCTTTGGAATGTATGTTGTGTATCTGGAGGTTCACTGAGGTGTATACGTAACATTTTTTTTTCTTCTTTTGCTCAGTGAAGAAAAATCACAAGTCAAAGAAGATTTTTTTATTTTTTTTATTTGTTTGTCCGAAAAAAACAACTTGAAATATTTCTTTTGTATTTCAACATGTCATATCTTTGAATGGGATATTATTATATTGTCTGATTTTTTTTTAGATATTGTAAGTGATGTGTTTGATGACAAATAAATTATTTTGTTTGATTTTGTGAACAATTTGATCGATTTTCATAAAAAAATAAAGGAAATACATTAGGGTGGGTCAAAAAAAATCGGAATTCGTTTTTTTGATTTGGTACTTCAAAAACTCGATTGCTAGACACATCTAGAATATACTCACCAAATATGAGCTCTTTAGCTTAATGGGAAGGTCCTCCGCTTTTCAATTTTCCATTCTTACATCAAGCTTCTACCAAAAAAAAAATTATTCTGTTATTAATTGACTTTTTAGCCAATTTTTTTACATATTCTCTCAGAAAATTGAGCGCTCTACAAAAAAGGTTAAATACACTTTTTTTAATTATCTAACCGTTTAGTAGATATTTGAGGTCAAAAAATCGAGAAAATCTTTAAAAATTCGTTTTTTGTTCTTAATTTTGTAACAAATTTAAAAATTATAATAATCAAACGCGCATGACATATTCTTGTAGGAAACAGATTGCTCCACAAAAAAGGTCTTATTAACTTTTTTTTATTAATCTAACTATTTGAAAGATATTCGAGGTCAAAGTTAAACAAAAATATAAAAATTTTTTTTACTTTTCAAAATTTTCTAATTCACTGAAAAGTCATTATTATTAAATTAGTAAGATGGATTATTGTAGGGGCTTAAATGTTCTACAAAAAAATCCTTGGAGTCAATTGGTTGCTTTAACCGTTTAGAAGATATATAATTTTTCAATTTGTTACAAAATTGAGAACAAAAAACGAATTTTTAAAGATTTTCTCGGTTTTTGGACCTCAAATATCTACTAAACGGTTAGATAATTAAAAAAAGTGTATTTAACCTTTTTTGTAGAGCGTTCAATTTTCTACAAGAATATGTAAAAAAAATTGGCTAAAAAGTCATAATAAAAAAATTATTTTTTTTTTGTAGAAGCTTGATGTAAAAATGGAAAATTGAAAAGCGGAGGACCTTCCCATTAAGATAAGGAGCTCATATTTGGTGAGTATATTCTAGAGGTGTCTAGCAATCGAGTTTTTGAAGTACCAAATCAAAAAAACGAATTTCCATTTTTTTGACCCACCCTAATACATAATGTATTGTGATTTTCTGTAATTTTCAGAAATCTTGTAAGTATTAGTCGATTGGCACTATAGAAATGCATGCAGTTAATATTGTAAAATCATACTATTGATCATTTAGTGTTATTTGATTTACCATTTGATTTTTGTGTCTTAAAATGCATGCATAACAAATAAATAAATAAATAAAATTGTTATTTGAAGAATTTTATTTCAATGATTTGTTTTTCTAAAAAAATTTTTTTTTCGACAATTGTTTTTCGAAAAATTCACACTCGCAGAAATTTTTGCGATAAATTTTGTTCGAAGAATTGTAGTTTAAAAAAAAATTGTCTATGAATTTTCAAAAAATTCCAATTTCTATGATCCCAAAAAATATGTAGGTGTTTTTGTCTACCTATTTTTTGAAAATTAGTGGCTATGACCATTAAAAACATACAGAAAGTTTTCAGCTGAGGATTCATTCTTAGATAGTGCATAACATAAACACTTTTGAAATTAGAGATGAATGACTGAAAATTGGAAACGAAAAATTGAGCAGGGTTTAGCATTTCAGATTTGTGTTGGGTGTTTAAAGAAAGAATATCTGTACTAAAAAGTACCTAAGACCCAAGTTGGGCTTCTTTTTTTTGTTGTTGAAAATTTTCGATTTTTCTTTGGTTTATCTAAAATTTAAACGTTTAAAATTTTAATGTTCGAATAAACTCAAAAGAATTTGATTTTGCTCATAAAAAAGTAATTTAAAGTAAGTCATTTACAGTTGCAAAAATGTGGTGTGTTATTTCATCTCAAAAGTTCAAACCCTCACAACAGAAAAACTGTTTGATGAATAAATCTGAAGCCTTATAGATTAATTTAAGGTAAATCAGTCTTAAGCCTCAGTTTAATCTTATCAATCACAAATAATTATAAAATAGCGGTTCATTTTCAAAAAAAAAACCGTAAAAATGCCTATTTTGATATCTTTTCTAAATTATTGATTTCAAATGTAAGAAAACATTTTTTAACAAAGTACGCTTAATTTTTTTGTAGAGAATTTAATAAAATTTTTAAATGGGTCCTTAAATTTTCTGTAAAGTGATCCGTTATCGAGATATTGTACATAGTATCGTTTTTGGTTTGATGATTGTTATTGCAGTCTAAAAACATCGTAGAAGTTTGAAACAAAAAAAATCTTAAAGCCAAATAAATTACCCTTCTAAAAATAGTGATAAAAAAATTGGAAAATTTTGGTTTTTGAACAATTCTTACGATTAAGATATTTTACCATTGAAATGAAATATTTAGTCATAAAAATCTAAAATTAGAAGAATTAAGCTTTCACATGTTTTTATAATCTGCCTAATGTTGTGAAAATTGTACTGGGTGATGGTCAAATTAGGAAGCTTTCATTGCTCCTAATTTTTAAATCGATAAAAATCACCGTTTTCATGAGGTTGATAATAAGGTGAAGAAATTTCAACTTTTTTACAGACTTGTTGAACAGATATATTATTTAAGAGGCCAGCATAATAAAACACAACTTCAGAATAAGAGCAGGAATTATATCCGGGTCAGCAAATTTTCATATCGCATCATTAAGTACTTCTTAATGAATTAGTGTGAAAGTAAGTTTTCCCCCATAGAATTAATTACATTGCAAGTTCTCTGTACTTGCGTTTGGAGTTAATATCGAACGCATATAAAACTGTGTTGCCAATCAATTAAATTTATCATGAGTGTTTTCCACAGAAATGGTACAAAGCACCAGCAGGGTAGCACAAAGAGCTAAATCGGAGCTTACTATAAAATCTACTGTGAAAGCAAAGATATACAGGGTGTCCCAAAAGTAATGGATCAAACGAAATATGCTGATAGGCCAACTTAAGGGCTCTCAGAATTTGGTAACTTGTTCATCCCAAATCCTTACGGTTTTCGATTTAATGCAGTTTTTGTGAAATTTCGAAAAATGCCTACTTTGCATCAGTATTTTGCTTCCTCCGCTCATAATTGATTTTTGTTTTTTACAATTCTTCCACTAAAACATTGCCTAATAATAGGAAATAATTAATTAATCAAAATATTTTTTATTTCATACGCCATTTTGCTGCAAATTAATTAACAGTTCCATGTTTTATAAAAACTCAATTTCTTACTTTTATTTCAGAGCAGCATCCCGAAAAAAATTTGCATGGTGTGATACTGGTTTATTATTTTAAAAACTGGCCGTGTTATTGCAGTTTTCAAAAATGTATAAAAATTTGCAAAGTTGAAATTAGAACGAAAGATATTACAATTTAAATGCAACAAAACAGGGCTTTTCAGATAAAAATAACAAACGAAAGTCGAGACTTTTATTCAAAAAGAAATAAACAAACAACAGTCGAGAAAATGTGTTTATTTTTCTTTGTTATTTTTATCTGAAAAGCCCTGTTTTGTTGCATTTAAATAGTAATATCTTTCGTTCTAATTTCAACTTTGCAAATTTTTATACATTTTTGAAAACTGCAATAACACGGCAAGTTTTTAAAATAATAAACCAGTATCACACCATGCAAATTTTTTTCGGGATGCTGCTCTGAAATAAAAGTAAGAAATTGAGTTTTTATAAAACATGGAACTGTTAATTAATTTGCAGCAAAATGGCGTATGAAATAAAAAATATTTTGATTAATTAATTATTTCCTATTATTAGGCAATGTTTTAGTGGAAGAATTGTAAAAAACAAAAATCAATTATGAGCGGAGGAAGCAAAATACTGATGCAAAGTAGGCATTTTTCGAAATTTCACAAAAACTGCATTAAATCGAAAACCGTAAGGATTTGGGATGAACAAGTTACCAAATTCTGAGAGCCCTTAAGTTGGCCTATCAGCATATTTCGTTTGATCCACTACTTTTGGGACACCCTGTATGTAATTTGATTTTCCAGAATTAATTTAATATGAACACATTTTCAGATGTTTCTTCTTTTTACTTGCTCTATAGGGCAAGTATTGGTTTTGTGTTAAAAAAAAAATTGAGGTTTTAATCAAAACCAACATTACGATGATGGAGAATTCCTAAAAAGTGGGTCCCGCAATTCCGTCCGTGCGTCTGTGCGTCGTCTGTGCGTCCATCTGTACACATTTCCACAGCCTAAACGGGTGGATGATTTTTCTTCAAATTTGGTACAGATGATTTTTATGGAATTCTGAAAGTTGGTTTTTTTTTTGTTTTTTTATATCTCGTTTAGAACGTATACCTCCCATACAAAAAAATACGATATTACGAATTTCTCGAAAACGGCTCTAACGATTTTGATTAAACTTTGTATACGTAATATTTAAAGCAGTGGCAATAAAACTGCATTTTAATTTTTTCTCAAAAAAGTCAAATAACAAAAAAAATTTTTTTTCATTTAACAAAATTTTGCCCTAAATGTCGGCTCTTCCCCAATATCAATTTTTTTAAAATTTAGATCCAGCTTTTAAAATCTACAAGTAGACTGACATAAAAGTGCTTTGAACTGCAAGAGCAAGTACGTGCGACCCCAGTCGTGCATTTTATTTTATTAGAAGTCTTAAATTTACGATGATAAACTGATATTTGTTGTTAATTATTTTGATAATCTAGAATTGTCTCTTTTTAAACAGATTTTTTAATTATTTTTTTGGACAAAATTTCCATTTGTCAGTGGTACTTTATATGAACCATACAAGAGTATTAAAAAATTGCCTAGATAAACACCAATTATGCCATTGTATCTACAGGTTGCCATATTAACAAGTAGTTGTGAAAAATTCGATAAAATTATTAAGAAATTTGATTTTTTTCAGAAGCATAAGGAAATCTGATATTGGGCAGAGTGTCCTGTCATTTTCTCATAGTACTTTGGAGTGGTATACCACAGCAGTCTCTTATAATTTATATAGGAATTTACTCCGAGTTTCATAGTTTTCATTTATTCTAGGTTTTGAATTCGAAATTGATTAAATTTTATTGTGCAATTATGTCATTTTTATATCCTTTTCTAAAATGTTCTCCTTAATCCTCCAATAAATATTTCAATTTTTCAAAATCCTTATAAACTTTTCAAAAGATGAAATCTAAACACATAAGAATCTTTTCCTTAACTCATCTTTTCTTCACTTCAAGTTTAAATCATGATAATTCTTCATTAAGTCTTCTTTATTTCCTTTCCTCATCCCTCAAATGTCATAATTTTAATCAGCGACATGTCTTCGCCATAATCCATCATCCGTTTCTTATTTCCATTCCATCGAATATTATTCCTCTCATACATAACCATAACCATATCCATTTACCACTTCGACACATATCTCTACACCAAATGACACCTCATCATGACTTAATTTGTCACATGACGCGACGATATTCTATGGTGTGACATAATATAGAGGTATGGTATATTTATTATATAATGTATGAAGGTATCAAGTGAGAGTGTTTGAAACCTTTTGTGCCAGGGATATATTTGCACACTCATCCTTTGTCATCTTTTGCTTTATGATCCTTTGAAATAATATTTTGCCCTCAAGCACATCAACGTTGTCAGTAGTAGTTTGCTTCCAAAAGCTCTGAGAACACTTTATGTGGTAATTAATTTTAATTGAAAATAGAAAAAAAAATATAATACATCTACCGAATAATAAAGAATAGTCTACGCTACGACAAAGGCTCATCTTTTGGGAGTAAAGTACATTTAAACATAATACAAAGATGTTTTAAGGAATAGAATATCTCTTAAAACAATAAAATTCACTTACACAAACATAGTCACAAGGCTTTATAGCAATGTGCATTCATTCCTTTAAAACAAATTTGCTTTTTCTTTATACAAAATTTTGCATGTTTGATGATGAAATCCTTTAAAATCCTTTTTGAATGCAATAACATTGTATTTTTTTCAAATAAAAGAAATCAATGTAAAAGATGAGATTTCTAAATTAAGTTACAAGAGGTAAAATAGTAGATTTTTTGAGAATTATCTAATTTTGGGAATAAAATACAATGACAAAGATGCATGATGACAAGAATTTTGTAAAGAGGAAAAAAAGAACTTATTGAACAAAAGCCGAACAATCTTTAATACTTCATTTTTTATTGTTCATTCTGCATTCTTAATTCTTCGTACCTCATTCTTCTTTTATCTTCATCTTTCATTCTTCGTTATTCATTTTTGTTTTTTTTTGTTTTTCATTTTTCGTTTTTCATATTTCATTTTTCACTTTCAAATTTCACTATCATTTTCAATTTCACTTTCACTTTCAATTTCACTTTCATTTTCTTTTTTTGTTTTCATTTTCACTTTCATCTTTACTTTCATTTTCACTTTTAATTTCACTTTCTTGTTCACTTATAATTTCACTTTCATTTTCACTTTCTCGTTCCTTTTCACTTTCATTTTAATTTTATATACATTTTAGTAAGTAGTAAATTACTTTACCAAAAACGAAATTAAAATTGATGAAAATAATTAACATTGATATTTTCTTGTGCTTCCTAACTTTCTAAATTACTGTGCAACTTAAATATTCCCCACAAAATGTAAACCACAAATTGAGTCAAATCACCATTCAATTAAATTTTATTACCTTGTTTCCAATTTGTTAAAGGTTGTTGTTTGAATTATCTTCAATTAGATATTGCTTAAAAGCAAAAACGAAAAAAAGGTTTAATTTTGTGTTTTTGTCACCATCATCATCGTCATCTGACAAAAAAGGGTCAATCTTTATTATATATAAACTTTATCCCGCAAACATTTAAGAAATAGGTACCTAAATGTCGAACTTAATTATGGGTAATTTTCTATTGAAAGGTTAAATCTAATAAAAAGTAATGTTAAAGGCTAAAATGACTACGTCAAAAGCAATTATGATAAAATCAAAATGGTATTTGTGAAGGAAATAAAAGGACACAAAATTAGTGTAACCATGGGAAACAAACAATTGCAATTAACGCAATCTAAAACGGGGAAAAAGTTAAACTAAACTAAGTAGCTAATTCAAAGCTGTTTCGGTCCTTGAAATAATAATTTGTTTTTGTAAGGAAATGAGCTGACAGTAGTTTTTGGTCGAAAAACATCGTTCTTTGTAATAGTTGATGGAAGTACCAACTATCGCAATAAAATTCTAAAAAAAAAAATTATCGAAACTAACACAGCAGCTTCTGTAAATTGAAATCTCGCAGGTATTAGGTACTTTTCATAGAGCTTGTATACAGCTTGCTTAAGAATTTAATTGCTTATAGAAAATCACACTTGCTTAACAACTCCTAATAATTTGTTTAAATAATGTTAAAGAAACTTAACAGAAGAAAGCTTGTCCTTCGGATAAGCTTCGGTTATTGAAATTATAAAATCTTTACAGAAATAACCAAGTTTTGTATTTGATTTTTGACCTTAAAATCGAATAATTTAGCTCGGAAATTTTTTGGTTTTGACTATATAATCTAGCTATTTGAAGTGTTAATTAATGTACTTTTAAATTTATTATTAATTGACATTCCAAAAACTAATAGGATGTTATTAAAAGATAATATTCATGAATCATGACATAAAATCAAATCAAAACCATTTAAAAAATACAATTCTTTTTTGTTTCCGTTGTTTTTATTATAATTTCGACAAGACATGTATTCGAGCGCTATACAAGCTCTTCCAAGTCTCAAAGCTTCGTTAAAGCTTCTTTTTACCTTCTTATAATGACATTGTAATACAGGCTCCAACTTGTAAAACTTTCTCCTTTTTCCATGCCCAAAAACCTTTATCAAGTTTTAAAAAAATCTGAAATGTAGCTTCTGTAATACCTTTACCAAAGCTGAAATGTTAGTTGGATGGAAGGTATGGAAAGAATTTTCGGTTAAGCTTCTTCAAAAACTTTGACTAACTTAAAATGTAGCCTTTGCATTAGGTTTTCTTTTATAACCAATTAATTTTCATTTAATTCAAATTCAAAGAATTGTTCAGAAATTCCTTAAAAAATAGGATCACTTACCTTCAAAATACATATATTTCTCAAATAGTCTCATTGTCATTATCAATTTTGAATCCTTATTTAAAAACACCCACGTGTTGAAATTAATCTCAAAAGATAAATCAATTTTAATTAAACCTGTGCACAGATTTATCGACCTAAACTAATTGTGGCAAAGAAGCTAAAACTCATCAGTATACCTAAACCTCTTTGTGTTGATGACTACCACAAGTTTCTTTCAATTTATGCCACCAATTTAGCTTTTCACTTAGAAAATTACAAAACACAATGCCAAAACTATACATAAGATGTTAAATTCTGCTACAAGTACCTTATACGTTCTCTCTCAAACAAAACACACACCCTTTTTGGTTTTGGTTGGGTCTTTGTATAAGTGATATCATCTTCTTTAGTCGTCGTCGACCGGATGCCAATTGTTCTCTCTCCATATATACCACACCCTTTGGCACTATACAAAACTACAACTTTGGTATATACGCAAAACATACCAACGACATTTCCATTCTTAATGAGTCTTCTTGACAACTAATTACAGGATTACACCGCCATTATCATATTTAGTTGGAAAACATCCGAACAAGTCGGCACATACCCCATCATTTCTCCAACTCCTCCAGCACCAGCAGGCAGCACCCAAAAACACCAACCACAGAGGGAACGAACATATCAGGAAAATCTAATGTTACGACAAAACGTCAAAATGCCATTATAACATCCCTTTCCGACCCTTGTTATATTGGTGTTAAGTTCGAAAATCTCATTCCGTAAATCAGAAAGGAGAGCTCTTTTCATACTTGGAAATATACATACAAGGACGAGTGTATGTCTGTTTGAATGTTCTCTCTGTGATGATATTTTGGGACTTAAGCCAGAATATTGGATCCACATATGCCACACGTATTACTCATCAATATACTATACGAAAGGACAATGAAGACGAGAGAGGATATTTTTGTGGTGACATTTGATGGGAATATGCGAAGATGAACAATAATGGTTACGATGTTGATGATGATGATAACATTGATGAGGATCAGGCAAAAAAGGAAAAATAATGAGATGACAATATGTCGAATAAAGTGCAATGAAATATGGTCTCGACCGGAATGACTTTTCGATTATGAAAATTGTATATTGAGTATTGTTTATGGTGTCGTAATATTTGTTGTGAATCAAGCATCAAGGACAACAGGAATATAGATATTTAGTAGGCATTTTGAATTTGGTTTTATTTTCTATATATTCGTACAAACGTGACTATGTGTTTTTGTTCAGAAAAAATATATAATTTGACCTAAGATTCTTATAATTAACTAAAGAAACCATATAACATAAGTATTGACGTGGCGGAAGGAATTAGGGTCTCTACTACCTACTATGAAGGTTAGAGCTATTAGATCGTTAAACTTGTTTTCTCAGAAGGGTATCCTTTCCTGCAATCATACTTGAAAGCACAATGAACAAAAAAAAACCTTAGCGAAAACTCTTCGACTGTTAAATTAATTACCGACAAAAATTCTTTTATTATTTTTACTTCGTCTGATTTTTGTTGTAAATTCAAAAATTATAAACGCAAATATTTTAATTTTATTTAATTATTCATATTTATATGAATATAAAACAAAAATACAGACGAATTGAGAACCTCCTCTTTTTTTAAAGTCGGTTAAAAGAAATATATTTGGGTTAATTTTACATACAAAAAAGTTACGTATACACCACAGTGACTTTCGTAGTGTACTACAATTTTCAAAACTGCCAACTGCCTGAATAGTGAAACTATCCGAATTTTTTGTAACCATTTACAAACTGAAAATTATGCGGTTGTAGAGCCAAAATTTGGACTGTGGAGCTTACTAAGTAAGCTTACAGAGATCTTCAAAATTTGTTTACTTTTTCATACCAACAAAAAACCCTAAATCATAAATATTCAAAATATTCAAAAGTGACTTAGATGATGTAGTCTCTATTTTGTATATATAAATTTTCACCATTTTTTTACAACAAACGTGGTAAAATTTTTTGAAAAAAATAATTTTTAAGGACTTTTGAATTTTTCAGTGCAAATTTTGTATTTTGAAGATCTTCTAAACCGGAGGATGGACAAACGATGATTTTTGGTATATGTAAAGAACTCAAAGTGGAAAAATGACAGAAGTTTGAATTTAAAAAAAAAAATGTCATTTTTGGGGAGTTTAAGGGAACATTGAATGTTGAGTACAAAATTTGTGGACATGATTTTTGGCGAGTATATAGAACTCGAGGTAGAGCGTTTTAGGCGATTTTTCATTTTTGCGACTTCTTATAAACGTTTCGTTCCACAAATTGTTAAATTTCTTACTAACTTATCTCTGCTAGGATTTAACAAGTTTTTTAAGGCCATTTACTTCAACATTTAAGTTTAATATTTAAGTTAAGCACACTTTTTATTTACGTTAACTATAACTGGCTTATGTTGACCTAAAATGCTCAAGTTTTATTTCAGCAAACGGCTCTTAGTCATTTGAATACAATTATTTTCTTTAATTTGTTTAATGTTTTAAAATTTAAACTATTTTTTTCTACCATAAATCATAATAAAATGATTATCTTGTGCAACTGGTGTTCACTTACATAAAACAAATGGCTAAAGACAAAAAGGTCGTTATCTATATCACAAGAGTCCAACATATAATTTCACATTTTTTGTGCGAACATTTTTTGAATAATATATCTATGGAGTTTGGTATTAACGACATAAGTCCAAAATCGTCGTTTTTAAATAAATGAATTTTTTAAAGTTAGAAAAATTCCTCCAAATCCAGTTTTCTTCTTAGGTCGTTTTCAAATAAATGAATTTTAAAGTCAGAAAAATTCCTCCAAATCCAGTTTTCTTCTTAGGTATATATTGGGATGCAATTTTTTTTAAAATAAGATAAAAAAAATTTAATTTTTAAGAGTATTTATTATGTTTTTAGTGAGATACATATTAGGGTGGGTCAAAATAAAATTTTTTGGATTTTCAAAAAGGCTCAGCGATTAAAAGGTGGTAAATGGTTCGTTTAGCTTATAAGTAAAATTTCATTTCATTACTTTAACTTTAACTTTAACATTTTTGAAAAAGCTGATTTTTGCCTAAAAACCACACATGCTTTGCATGGTGCCAAAAAGCTTAAGCGTGTAGGTTGGGTCCGGACAAGAAAAAAATCGTATTAGAGGGGGTTAATATTCGCCCCCGTTTAGTCAGGAGGGGCAATTTTCTAAAAAAAAAATGATTTGATTAGGAAAAAATATTATTAAAAATAAACGGTTATACCTACAACAACATGTTATACCTTTTTGTTAAGCCCAAAATCTCTTTTTTATTTTGCTTTAAAATAAAGCTGTTTAATAAAACAGTTTTTGAAAAATTAATTAATTTTCAAAATCAAAATTTTGAAATTTTTTTTTTAAATTTGCGAACTAATTTTTTTTTCAAATTTTATGTGATTAAGTACTATTTAAGTTTTCAAAATTCAATGCTCTTATTTGTTTGTAAGCAAAAACAGAAAACCGGATGCAAAAATGTTTCTTTTATTATTTTTAAGGGGATATTACACCTCCAAGGTAGAAAATCGTAAGTTTGAATATGTTTCCTTTGCATTAACTACAATTCTACCAAGTCTCAAGATTCTAGGGTATTCAGAAGTATACTTTTTAATAATTGATATTAATTCTACCAAAATGGGCGGTTACCACGCCCCCTGAGTGTAAAATCTCAATTTTTCGAGATCTTCAAGATCCATGACCTTAAGTTTCTATGAAAACTAGAAGTTTGCCATAATTTTTATCATATGTTAGTTAGTGTGTTAGTGAGTAAATCAGCTACTCTTTTTGCGATTTTTGAAGGCCTTTTACTCAGAAACTACTAATAATACGTAGCTGAAAGTTTTTGAGGAGCTTGATTTGGACTATGTTAACAAATAAAACGAGTGTGAAATATTTGACATTATTGAAACAAAAGTTAGAATGGCTTGAAAAAGGCCTGAGTTTTTTCCTAGGTTTTAGGACCAAAGTTCATAGTGAACTTGGCTGGGCAACCGGAGGCAGAAGATAAAGACTGATTATAACCAAACTTTATATTATTGTTCTATTCACAGTTTGGCACCTTTTCATCACTGTGCCCGTAAAGAAATCAGCAAAAAAAAATTCTCCATACATTTGCGACCCAGCCTAATTACATATGTATGTTGTTTTGACCAAACAAGAATAAGATTATTTCGAGTTGTGTCCTTAGTGCCAATATTGGAAATAGTTTTTTTTTAAGAATTTAAATTTTTCGTACTTACCGCTATTTACTTTTGTTTTTTTTTTTTTTAAACGAATCAATCGATTAAAATATTTCCCGTCACTTCCGTCATTGATCAAAAAAGCAAATGAACTGAGTTGTGCTGTTTTGACCAAACACTTATTTAAAAGTTTAAGAATTTTTGCTTGGTCAAAACAGCACAAGTTGGAGTTATGTCATTATGATCAAACATAATTTTAGAAAAATTAGTTAAGTGTGGTTATCCATTGAATATCTTTTAAACTATATAGTTTGCTTAGAGTTATGCTGTTAATACCAAACTCCATAGATATACCTTTACTTATACAAAAATAATATTATATTATTATAAAAAAAAAAGACGTAATGAACAAAAAAAATACCATTAATCATCCAATGAAATTCATGACGTTTTACATGTAATATCTTTCATTTCCTCACCATAAATATGTGATATAGATTTTTCTTCTTTCTTCATTTTTGTATGATTGAATTTAGATGTTATTTTACTATTTTCTTTCATAATACATATCTTATGGCTTTACTTGGGAATTCAAAGAATTTTTATTTAAACATTTTTCTGGAAATATTTGTCCCTTGAATTTTGAAGGTATTTTAATGTGAAAAAAAAAAGAATATTGGAATATTTTTTAGTGAAGGTAAAAATATGTAAAAAAAAAAAATATTTGCGAACATTTTTAAAGTGAAATTTCAACAATAATTTAATTTAAAAGGACGAATTAAAATTTATTTAAAAAAACAATGATATTAAAATATTTCTTTCAAATGGACATTGTCACTATTTATTTTCACTTACTCAACGTCGATTTAATTTTCTTCTTTCATTCTACTTCCCTTTCGTTTACAGTTATACAGCCAATTTGAACAGCACATATCAAATTGGTTCACTGTGGTGTATGCGCAACATTTTTTTTTCCAATGCAAAACTTTAGCATTTGATTTATTATATATAAAATAAAAACTAAAAATCTATAAAAATAGTTTGAGTTTTATTATATAAGCGTATTATTACCTCTACGAATTTATGAAAAAAGTCTTAAAAAAGTGTTAACTATATTTTTAATTAACTTTTGATACCACCAATGTGAATTTTGTCAATCAAATTAAGTTTAAATTTTTCTTTAATGACATTGTTGATTTTACTACATAAAAATATTGTTTAAAGGCCAAACTGTCACTTTTCTCACAGACAAAAAAAAAATACAGAAAAGTCTGTTCACAGAAAAAGCCTTCAAGGCTTCAAGGCACTTTACATATTGCACCTACGTTGATGTGTATGAGGCCTGTTTTGATATGAAAATGAGAAAACAACCACAAGAGAGTCAATTTAACAGGTGTCATTTATAAAAACAAAACTATGAACTACCATGGGATATCATGGTAGAGACAAAATTGAAATATTTCATGCATCTCTGCTGTGGTAACTGTTGACATAACCACAAAATCTGTCATTTCATATTACATCAAATAATATCTCCCGCGAGGAAGCTTTGACTAATTAATTCAATTACTTTCGTTTGAACTCTTTATATATTTTACGACAGATTGATTGATGCTTGAATCAATTATGTTAATCATCCATTAGTTTGTGATTTTCCAATTATATTACCAATTAATTATTTTAAAAAAAAATCTTTATTTTTTCAAGCAAGAGATTATTATTTTATCACTAGTTGATATTTTAAGGGATTAAAATTAATTGGACAAATGGAAACATTTTAAGAGGATTTAATAAAAAAAATTCAGGATAAAAAAATATTCAAATAAAGTAATGTTAATCTTTTATAAGACGATTTTTATGTGAGGTTTTAAATAAGTTTCAAATTGGTTGTATTTTCATTTAGCCTCTATAGCTTATTGGAAAGATAGTATTGAATGATTTTTCAAAGTCCAAAGTCGTCAGTAAGTAAGTTTAACATTAAAAACATTATAAAGTTTCAAATTGGTTGCAAATTAGTTTTAAACCGATTGCATATTAGTATCAAATTGGTTTCAATATAGTTTCATAGTGGTTAAAACTATTTTCAGTTCAGTTTTCGGGAAATTGCAAGTTTTTTTTTGTTTTCAATCCGAACGACTTTAGTCACTATCAAAAACGTATATGTCTTCCTAGAGTTCTGTTTGATTACATATTGTTTATTTAAATTTTTCTTCTCGTGGAAACGATACATATTTTTTATTCAAATAAGTAAAAGATTCAAATATAAATTTAAATGAAAAATTACAGAAAGTTGGCAACAGCAGAAAAACCTACGTCATAAATCGTTTTGAGGCCTTATGTAAAAACTTTTCACATTTTGCACCTTCACATACAATTTTTAAAACGAGTAATAAATTTCAAAATCTCTCTCATCACCTGGGTTCAGTTTGGTTGGTTGAGTTAAATTTATTTTCACACTTTCATTAATTAATTTGCCAAAAGCAATGAATTACGGATAAATTGAAAGTTTTTTTTTTTTGGTTTTGTTTTTATCCTTGATGTAGACTTTTCATAAAATATATAATGAGTTGAGTTAAGGTAAACCATCTGCCATTATTAAGTGAAAATTCATAAAGTTCACTTCATTGGTTAATGAAAAATAAAAAACAAAAAAAAATGGTTTGAGCAATTTTATCGTTGTTAAAGGTGAGTTATTTATAAATTTTATATAGGTACCTCCCTACTTTTCAGAATTCAACGAAGGTAAAATTTGTATCTGTAAAATTATTGAATTTTAAACTATGTATTTAATAGCAGACTTATTGGTTTGACAAGTTGAAATTCTTATCTTAGCCAATAATAAGATGAATGAAAAGTGCGAAAACCTGATTAAATTACGACTTAATTAGGATCAATCAATATCATCAGAGAACTAATTAAAATAAAGGCAATTCGCATGCCATACATCTCTGTCTTCATGTTTCTGATTAAGTGATTGAAAGAATTACTTAAAGTAAAAAGGAGAAATCCTTCTGATTGACATAGTTATTTATTGCTAACCGAACGGCAAATTCATAGCTTTTAAATTCATTGTTTTTGTTAACTATGCTTAGTTATTTTCAAGTTTGGTTTAGAATTGGTTTTCTGAAATCAACGAGTTATTTAATCGATAACTTTCAGCGATGTTTTGTAAACAAGCTGTCTATAGAATTAAGTACATTTCTTCAAAAAAAAAAAATCCGATAGATTGCCTGGTAAAATCAACAATTTCCCTTTGTATGATGTATAAGTCCACCGGTGGAAGAGACAATTTCGTTTAGTCGACGCTTTGTTTTGGCATAATTAATGGGTTTGTTTTCCCAAATTAACGCAATGCAAAGGGAAAATTATAGGTTTATGAACTGCTCTATTAAAATCAACTAGTTTCATGGGTAAATTAACAGGAAACCTTAGTTAAATGAGTGAATCGATCTCGTTAAATCAACGAATTTCCCTGGTTAAAAATTAATTGCTTCGATAATTCGCAAGGATTGCTTCAGTTTGATAAAAAAATTAACCCAAGAAAGTCAAAGAAATGCGCCATCGAAATCGATTGATCCTTACGTAAAAATTATAAAAATTTCCCTATCCGAACTCGAGCTGATGCTGACAAATTGAAAAACTAATCTGGTAAAATTGACATGATAAAGAATAAATCAGTTTGAATTAACAAGCTGGTCTATTTAAATTGGTGATAAAATTGACGAATTTCTTCAGTAAAATCAACAATCTGCCTCGTTAAAATAACAAGTTGTTATTTGGTTTCAATTCAAGGGTTATTATGGTGTTTTAGTGCAAGCAAAATTTATTAGCCTCTTCCAGCATGCTTTATCTACAGCTTACCGTATGGATTTTTTAACATACTTACCTACACAAAACAATAATCACCCTGATTATAGTACTGTTTGGTTGAACAACTTATATTCTCTTTCAGCTGTTTCTATTATCTCTTAAGTTTAATGTACCCCATTTTCATCCTTACAAAATCCCAGCATATCTTTTTTAATCTTAAATAATAAAATCTCCTTCAAAATGATAATTCATGATTTCAATAAAATTTCAATGAGAGTATCCTTGTTGGATCAAGATGTGAAATAATAATAATTTGATATTTCAATTTTCGCCAAGCCTCTTGTGTGTTTGTAAACATTGCCATGATAGGAATATGGAATGTTTGAAATAAGAACGAAATTTCTATATACCCAATTTTGCTGCTCCTTCCGATATGTACTCGTATACTGTCTTTAAGGAATCACAAATCAGAATTTAATTTGACTGTTATTGTTTCAATGTATTCAAGCACAAGGATATTTGCTGTCTGTCTGTTTGTCTGATGCCAATGCCGAAAATCTGCCTGCCTTTTCTCTTTATGTAGTTCAATGTTTGTTTCAATTTTAAAAAGAAATTCAATTTAATATTGAAAAATTCAAGCTCAAAGGCTTCCCAGTCTAGCATATTTCTTTTTGTTTTAGATATTGAATTGTATCTAGGAGGATTGGTCGAAATACGTTATCTATAAAAATACATAACAAATATCCTTTTGCATCACATAAATAAGTACCATCAAAGAGTGTTCAATATTTTAAAGGATTTTATATGATTTTGATGAAAAACGCAGAAAATGTACGAGGATGTATAGAAACTTCTCATTTTATTTAGAAAAAATGATTCTCAACTTGAACTCGTCCTTGTTCGATTTTCTTCTCTTTTCCATTCTTGTTTTTTTATATTTTTTTATCTATTTGTCTATAAATTGTATTTCCTTAACCTATACTATGAGCATTGAAACACATTTATTTATTTCCGAATGGCTATGGGGAGACGATAGAATCTCAAGGCTTTAGCAAACAAAAAAAAAAAATCTTCTTCTTCTCCCACACAAAACTTTTTTTGTTGTATGTATCCTTTTGGCTAGGTATACACCTCTAGTTCAAGGCAAAAATGGTATAGAACCAAAAAATACGTGACTTGAATCCTTTGAAGGATTTTTTGTTGAGCTACACGTCAAGTTATGGCGTCTAGAAGAGTAAAGTTTTAGTGGTAACAAAAATTGACATGATGAAGAGTGAGAACGAGAGGGTCAGGTCGGTCGGTTTAATACAAAAGGATGTGTTGAGTATGTGTGTGTGTGACTTGAATGATATAGAAAAGCGATGAAGAAAAATAAAACGTGTGTCCTTTCGATGCATAGATATTTTGCCGTAAGGATTTTTTTTGGTATTAAAAAAAAGTGATTCTTTTCAAGGCCTGAAGTGGAAAGTTTTTCTAGGAACTTTTAAAATTTAAATTGTTCAACAGGAATACGAATTTGTAGACTTTTGACTACAAAGGGACCACAAAATACACAAATTTCGGTCGCTACAATATTTAAGTCCACTTTTTCTTAAGATCTAAAGGTCCGAAATTAATTAACTCGGGTGCTTTGTGGAAAATATAGAGTCGAAGGAATAATTGATTAATTTTGCTCTTAATCTAAACGATTTAATCATTTTATTAGTTTTATTTATGCAACAAGCTCATTTAACGGTTACAATGATATCCGATGTTAAAATTACAATAGTTATGGAAAATATGTATCAAGACTTTAGCCTTACTTTAACAACAATTCGGATACTATAAAGTTTTGCTGCTATAACTTCTGTAAGGTCTTATAGAAGCAATAGTTTTAGTTGGGGAGCTTTATAACGCACATATCCCTACGGAAGAAATATGTGACAATTCCAATGCAAATTTGTACGAGCTACTGATCAATGCTCCCAGATCTGGGTTAAGGTTGTCAACGCAAAATTTTAAAAAAAATTTGACAGCTGTCAACTATAATAAAGACTACATTATGTGTTCCATAAGATAATATATTAGATATCTTGTGGAAAAGTATATTGATAGTACAAAGACGTTATCAAAACTCTCAAAAAAATTGTCAACTGTCAAAATGCAATGCAAGCTGTCATTTGTCAAAATTGCAGAATAGATAGTTTAAAACTTAGAGGATACTTTTATTTGACAGAAAATACAAAATGTCTTCTTGTATTTGCAATGAACAAAAACTCTAACAATCAGATATTGCAAGTCTTAGGACTATATATTATTCCTTCCTTTTAAATCAATGTTTTCTCTTCTCTATGAAAACACTGAGATACCATCTGTGTTAAGGTATTTACATTAAAAATGTTATTCGCATTGTTTAAATTAAAGAATGGAATCATCAGGAGAATGGTGCCTGGTTCAGATGTAGGAATCTTGAGGAACATGTAACTAACTCTAAAGATAAAAAGAATACAAAAGAAAATGTACATAGATACACTCGAACACGAAGTGCTTTTTCGTGTAAAATTTCCTATGAATTTTGAAGAAAAAAACAATTTCGAGTGCGCTGTTAGAGTGAGTCTTCTTGTAGGTATATTGTTATAGATATTTTTCCTGTATTTTGAAGTTCTTGAAAAGAGGAAGCAGCAGATGACACTTCTTGACATAAATAAAATATAAATCACGAGAGTAGAGCTATTTTTCTTTTGTATTGTCATTTGAGAATTTCAAAGCCCATCGAAGAAGAAAGTTATACAGAATTCTTTTATCATTTCCTTTGAAAAAATCGAAATATTGACAGTTCTCCCGAAAAATTGAACATGCCTTATTGCATTTCAAAAGTATTACAGGATATTACTTTCTAACTGCTTTCGATTTACACACCCACGTTAAAAAAAAGTTTAACTAGGTCTAAAGGTATAAAAAAAAAAAAAAACAATTTATTAAAATTCTTTTTGTAAGTCCACATTAATCCCATTTAACCTTTAAATGTTCTTTTAAACATCAATTAAATTTATGTTGGCATAATTTATCAAAAGACTCGTTTCATTTTATTCCTTTCATAACACCAACCACAATGGCCATCTAGAGTTGAGTTGATGGAAACTAATTTACACGAAAACAATTTTCTCCCAAGGGCGTGTTAGTTGTTGCGGTTCATAGTCTCTTAATAGAAAATAAACATAAAACTTTATCACAATTTCTTTTTGCCACGCATAATCAATTTAACTCTTAACGTTGTGTGGCAACTGAAACGGAAAAGAAATTATAATGACACCCTGTCACGATACGGGTATCTTAAAAATAAAACGATTAATTTATGGTTTTGAGATGTGCTATAGTGGTATTCCTAACTAACGACAAACGATATTATGTCAAAATGATTGGTTTGGTATTTTCCTATCTTAAATTGTGTTGTCAAACATTCAAAATGTCAAGTGTCCTGAAAAAAATAGGTAGGTATATTCATTTAAATGCTTGAAAAATTATTATTTATCTCAATTAGAAAATCAATTTGACAAGTTACACAAATAGTTTACCAATGAATTAGGGACTTGATTTTTTAAACGCAAATTTTAAATGATTAACTTTTAACTCAATCTTCAAATAAAACATCCTAAATTGGAAGGAATTTTTCTGACAGTTAACCAATCAGATTATTCCAAACTAGACTAACTTTTAAGTCCCTATAATTCTTCTAAAAATGCCCAACCTCCGATGTTAGGTAGTAGGGTTAGTTATTATTATACGTTCTATCGGAAATCGTTAGTGAAGTACTCATGAGTACTTTATCATGTAAAATTAAACGTGTCTAATTGCTAATGAATTAAAATGTTAGAATATCAAAAAGTTGTTGTTAGACAGAGATTAAATAAGTAGATTTTTTTTCAATAGAAGTTTTTCTTTGTTATTTTAATTGTGTGTGGTTTCATTCCAATTGATGGATCTATTCTTTTTATTTTCAATCATGTAAAATAAAACTGTAAGATCGTCATTAGAAAAATCGTCTAGTGTAAACACTGACCTATCATAATAATTCATATTGATATAAGCCCTGTTCCATTGGGAGGTGGCAAAGTACTACTAGTAGTTTACTAGCGATTTTCAATAGAACGCACTTTCAACGAATTCAATACAAATCGTATCTAAGAAAGAAGAGCATGAGTAGATGATAGTACTAGATTAACCAAAACATCTACTAGTAGTAAACTACCACCTCCAATGAAACAGGGCTATAATAGCAGCGTTCCCTTGGGAACATTTTACATTTATCTACTGCTTAATAGAACTCAAAGCTGCATTATATTACTTTTTCAATAGAGTAATAATAGTTCAAAGCAAATTTGAATACTAAGCAGTAGATTAATGCCCCCAAAGAATAGCAACTCCTCTTTTTCGTAGAGAAGATAAAAAATCACTTTTGTCGCCTATATCACTTTTAAGGTGCTTTCCCACTTTTTCACAAATCGTGACAAAAATTTGTGAAATTAGCAGTGGACTCATTCAATCTATGAATTTGGCGATAGTTTCATATCTTTGATAATTTATTCTGGATTCCATTTAAAAAGAAGAAAGGGAACAGAGTAGTTATGCCAAGACAGCAAAATGTCAAAAAAAAAAATATTGTAATGTTTTATTCCGGGTTCACAATAAAACTTATTTAATTTCCACTTATATTTCCGTTCAAATAAGAACACACTTTATTTCAACTCAATTTACTTTTATTATTCGCTCAAACAAACACACTTTTAAATCAATTTATTTACTACCAACAATTCGCAACACTTTATTTCACTTTGTACTGTACTCTTTCACTTTTAAGATTAAACTGTCCGGTCGGTGTTTACGCTGCCCTTTTTATACCGGAATTTCGAGATTCGAGAATGTCTTCGAAGGTTCTCGTCTTTGCTTCTCGAAACTTCCTTTCCAAGAGGGGGCGCTTCATACTTCCAGTCTAGTTGGATATTTTGGGATGTGTTCAGAGAGTAGGTAGTTTCTTGATTATTAAAGGTCCGTTCACATTTCTACCTTTGCAGTAGTAGGTAGTGTGTTCAGACTTTTATCTTAAAAGTAGTTCAGTAATTCATCGTTACATTGCCCCCCTCTTAGGATTGTTCGTCCCGAACAACTCCATTGCTTCTTTCACCATTATAACGATGTAAACGTTATCCCTCTTTGTATACGGTAAACCACATCGTGAATTCTGGTCATTACTGTGTAAGGGCCTTCCCAGTTTTGTTGTAGCTTCGGTGATAGTCCCTTTTGTCGGTGGGGATTGTAAAACCACACAAGTTCTCCTTCTTGAAACCCTGTTGCTGTCGCTCGTGCGTCATATCTTGTTTTCATCCTGTCACTAGACGCTTTTATATTTGTCCTTGTCCGTTGGTGAATGTCAGCCAGTGTTCGTTTCAGGTTGTCTACGTACTCATCCATTTCATGTGGCTCGTTTGGAACACTTCCAAATTTTATCTCACTTGGCAGGCGTATTGTTGAGCCAAATAGGACTTCCGATGGTGTATGTCCAGTAGAACTATGTGTTGCACTTCTATAAGCCATCAAGAATAATGGAATATGTCGGTCCCAGTCTCGTTGATTATCATTGACTACTTTTGACAGGTGTTCCTTAAGTGTCCTGTTAAATCGCTCAACCATCCCATCAGATTGTGGATGAAGCGGTGTTGTCCTCGTCTTCTTGATGCCAAGAAGTGAGCAAACCTCTTGAAAGATCTTAGATTCGAAGTTCCTTCCTTGGTCAGAATGAAGTTCCATGGGTACTCCGAACCTGCTCACCCAATGAAAGACAATCTTATCCACAACTGTTTTAGTTTCCTGGTTTGGAATGGCAAATGCCTCAGGCCATTTGCTGAAGTAGTCCATCACTACAAGGATGTATCGATTTCCGTTGTTGGTTTCGGGAAAAGGACCTGCTACGTCTATTGCAATTCTCTCAAAAGGTGCACCCACATTGTACTGCTGCATCTTGCTTTGGATTTTTCTAGCTGGTCCTTTGCTAGCGGCACAAGTATCACATTTTCGGCACCACTTTTCAACGTCTTCTCTCATACGTAACCAGTAGAATTGCTGTCGTAGCTTTTCCAGCGTCTTGTTGATGCCTAAATGGCCTCCAGAAATTCCACCGTGCATCTCTCGGAGAACATCATTTACCTTTGACTGAGGTACGACTAGCTGCATTACATAGGATTTACCATCTGCGGATTCCCACTTACGCCTGAGTAGCCCTTCTTGCACATGAAGTGAGTCCCATTGTGCCCAATATGCTTTTAGAGTGGGGCTTCGGTCGGAGATGTCGGCCCATTCTGGTTTCTCTTGATGTTCCTTCCATGCAAGGATGGGTTCGATGTCCGAATCTTCCTGTTGGGCCATTCTGAGTTCTTCATTACTCCAGCCGCAAATGGGATCAGCTCTCGTTCTTCTAACAGCGACAACTTCCTTTTCTTCTAGTCGTGTGCAATGCTTGCAGTCTTGCTTGCACGGGCGCCGAGATAATGCGTCTGCATTTGAATGCAGCTTTCCTCTTCGATGTTGAATCTGACATTGATACGTCTGAAGTATCTCGATCCATCTTGCTACTTGACCCTCTGGATTTTTGAAGTTCAAAAGCCAATTTAGTGCACCATGATCTGTACGAAGAAGGAACTTCTGTCCATAGATGTACTTATGGAAGTGCTTTGTTGCCAATACCAGAGCAAGAAGTTCCCTCCTGGTCACGCAATAGTTTCTTTCTTGTTTCGAGAGTACCTTGCTGAAATAGGCAACGACCTTTTCTTCTCCGTCATGAACTTGCGATAAAACAGCACCAACTCCAACATTACTTGCATCTGCGTCAATGATGAATTGTTTGCCTGGAGTCGGATAGGCCAACACAGGAGCTTCACATAACCGCAGCTTCAGTTCCTGAAAGCTTTTCTCACACTCACCTGACCATTTAAAGGGTTTACCCTTCTCCGTTAGCTGGTGCAAGCTTTTGGCGATTCTCGCAAAATCCTTTACGAATCGTCGATAGTACGTTGCCAGACCGAGGAAACTCCGAAGTTGATGCTTGTCCTGAGGGGTTGGCCAATTCTTCACAGTGTCAACTTTTTCTGGATCAGTCATTACTCCTTGGGATGAGATGATATGCCCCAAATATTTGACCTCGGTCTTGAAAAGTGCACATTTCTTTGGATTTAACTTAAGATGCGCTTCTCGTAGCCTCTGGAATACAGCCTTTAGGTTTTCACAATGGTCATCAAATGTTTTCCCGTAAACGATGACATCATCCAAATAGACTAGGCAAGATTTCCAGGTTAATCCATTTAAAACGCACTCCATTAAACGCTCAAAAGTAGCTGGGGCATTACATAGCCCAAACGGCATGACATTGAACTGCCACAGACCATTTCCTGTGGAGAAAGCCGTCTTTTCCCGATCTTCTGGATGGATTTCTACCTGCCAGTAGCCACTCTTCAAATCCAAAGTCGAAAACCATTGTGCTCCTTCCATTGCATCTAGAGTATCGCTGATTCTTGGCAGTGGGTAGCTGTCTTTCTTCGTCACATCATTCAGCCTGCGGGAGTCGACACAAAATCGAGTGCTTCCATCCTTCTTTTTGACGAGAACTACCGGTGATGCCCAAGGGCTTTTGGAATTTTCGATCAGCCCGTCTTTCTTCATTGTCGATATCATTTCTTCAACTTCACTTTGTTTGGCCAAGGGGAGACGTCTTGCTGGTTGACGAATCGGCCTAGCGTCTCCTGTATCGATTCGATGCTGCACCAGTTGTGTTCGGCCGTATTGCCCGCTGGGTGAAGAGAAGATATCAGCATATTCATGAAGAAGCCTTCCAGCAACATTAAGCTGATGTTGACTCAAGTTGTCTGATTTGAGAATTTGAGTCTTTAGTTTCTCAGAGTTCATAGTCATCTGTGTGTCCATCTCGTTGATCTTAGTTATTGCGGACACAGATTCACATTGCCCAACAACTTCTCCTTTTTTAAGCTTGATTGGGTACGGTTTGATGTTAAGTATCCGTACAGGTACCATGTTGTTCTTTGGTGCCACAAGAGTCTTCCCGATGATGATGTTTTCGGAACTCTGCTCAACTTCTGGTTCGACCATGAGGTATCGATGGTTTCCACAGTTCCCCTTTAACTTCGTCCACACAAAAACTTCTGAAGAAGGAGGCAGGCACATGTCTTCTTTGATGACAGTTCTAATTGTTGTCGAGTTTTCGCTGCCATAGACCATTTGAATCTCTACATTTCTGTATTTCAGGACTTGATTACCGATATCCAAAATGATTCCATGCTCCTTCATAAAGTCGATTCCAATGATGCACTCGTCACATATATCTGCCACCAAAAACACATGTGAAAACTTTAGTTCTGCTATACGGACCTCAAGACGAACTTCTCCGTACACTCTTGCTGCTTCTCCTGTGGCGGTCTTCAGACGGTAGCTGTTGGTGTTATGTAGCCATGTCATCTTCACCAAGTCTCTTCCTACAATAGAGGCAGTGGCACCGGTGTCAATTGTAGCCACGTGTTGTTTGTTGTTTATGGTCGCCTCCACTGTCAGACTTTTGTTGTCTCATTTAGTCTGTGAGACTTGAATTGTGGTTCTGGGGCCATCGATACCAGAAACCAGCTTCTGCCCCTCGAAGGTGGTTCTTACTCGTTTCCCGAATGGGAATTCAAGATGAGCATGAGTGTTAGTTGTATCGCTTACCTGTTGTTGGGCAATATTCCTGTTTCCACAGTGTTCGCAAGCAGTTCTTCTTGGTGGCAATCTGCACTGCCGCTGGAGATGTCCAGTCTTGTTACAGTTCCAGCATCGAGCAGCTCCGTCTCGCTGGTTTCTTTGGAATGCGAGTTTTTCAAAAGAGCATTCCTCCACTGTAACTTCTCTTACCCGATGAACGCCTTGAGAAGCCTGTTCTGCTGCTTCCATAGTGAGTGCAAACGCTAATGCTTCAGGAAGGGACCGTTTTCCAGCTGTTCGTATCGCTCGCTGAAGATTTATATCAGATACAGCACGAACAAAGGCTTCTGTCGCAAACTGATTGATAATGCCGTCTCCTGCTGTCGGATATGCAAGATGAGCTAACCTTTCAATATCAGCTTGGAGTTGTTGCAGAGTTTCACCTCTTTTCTGGACTCTTGTATTGAGTTGGACGCGGAAGACCTCCTGCATATGGCCATCTCCAAAGCGCTTTTCAATGACCTGGACAAGAGCGTTAAAGTTACCATTCTTTTCTGGTGGTAAAGTTTGTAACAACTCAGCAGCAGGACCTCTAAGGGCAAGAGTCAGCGCTATACATTTGTCTTCGTCATCCCAGCCATTTGTTGTGGCAGCAGCCTCGAACTGTTTCTTGTAGATCGACCAAGAACTTTGTCCATCAAAGGTTGGTGGATGCATTTCCTTCTTCTTTGAATACTCACCAGAGCTTTCTCGGATCTTAATCTTCCGAACCTTGTCAAGTTCTTCGGTAAAACTTTGCATTTTAATTTCTATTTTTTCAAATTTGTCATCGACTTGGTCGAATTTTCCTTCTACTTTCTCGAGTTTTTCTTCAACTTTCTCGATTTTTTCTTGAGATTGTTTTGCAACATCTTTTATGGAAGCATCAAGAGCAACAAACTTGTTTTCGATCATATTTAGCTTACCTTCGATGAGGGTTTTCTGTTCATCTAGAAGGTTCTTTTGCTCTGTGCGTTGTTGTTCCATTTGTTCTCTCTGTTCTTTGCGTTGTGTCTCTATTTTTTCTAGAACACTACTCTGTTGTTTTTCTATTTGTTCGAGAACATTCTTCTGTTCATCCTTTTGTTCTTTACGTTGTTGTTCCATTTGATCTTTCTGTTCTTTGCGTTGTGTCTCAATTTGATCTTTCTGTTCTTCAAATTTTGCAAGGAGAACAGCCATCATTAGGGTGGTCCAATTTTTTGGTTTTTACATTTCCGTTGTTCCCCACTCAAAAATTGGTTGCATATGTGTTTTGTATTACACACGTGAAATTTCAGCTTTTTAGGTGAAGTGTAAGTGGGCGCTCAACAAGCCCAAAGTTTTTGCTCACATGCTGTTATAGCTGGGTCCTCATGCCTAGTAATTAACTCTTGTTTTGATTTATCAAGTGGATTAAGTTATGATGTGGTAAAGTTTTTCATAAAAAACCAATAGTTAAGTGATATTTTCAGAGATAATAATAATTTTTGTTCATTTAAATTCGTCTGTAAGTATTTTTTGCTTAAAGTTAACAAAACAGAATTAATCAATGAAATACGAGCTAGTGACTCAAAACCAAAGAAACATGAAAATCATTTACATGGTTGTCGTTAACATGCGTGCTTATCATGTTTAAGCCAAATTCCAACCTCAAGCCAAGTCCTAATACAATATAATCAGATATTAAGGGTAAGGTAAGGGTAACAAAGTCTAATATTCCAAAGCTGATGAGCGCCCTCTTCCTTTTACTTTTGAGGGCTAAAACTTTCAGCATGTGTTGGTATTGATGTCTGAAGCAAAATAATGCGTGGGGAACTAATGAATTATATGGTTTATTTTTTTGCCTTATAACGTGGACCACACTAGCCATCATGGATGACATATCGGAACTAGTACTTACTCGTTCTTCTATCATTTCAACTTCGAATTGAAATGTATCCAAATCTTCGTTTTTCTGGGTTAAATAATCCTGTAGACGAATAATGAGATCATTTTTCGATCCAGCAGTAGGAAGACCTCGCTTAGTTAATTCCGCCTTCAGCTCAGTCAAACTTAACTGATTTAGTGTTTTACCCATTTTAACTTTTCAAAACGCGAGCACTTTTATTTATTTCAAAATGTTTTACACTTTGTTTATTGTTAAATCACACGCGCACTTTTTATTTTATTCGCGAAATTATCTGATTCGCACAAATAAATAAGTTTTATTCCACTTTTCTGACACCAATGTAATGTTTTATTCCGGGTTCACAATAAAACTTATTTAATTTCCACTTATATTTCCGTTCAAATAAGAACACACTTTATTTCAACTCAATTTACTTTTATTATTCGCTCAAACAAACACACTTTTAAATCAATTTATTTACTACCAACAATTCGCAACACTTTATTTCACTTTGTACTGTACTCTTTCACTTTCAAGATTAAACTGTCCGGTCGGTGTTTACGCTGCCCTTTTTATACCGGAATTTCGAGATTCGAGAATGTCTTCGAAGGTTCTCGTCTTTGCTTCTCGAAACTTCCTTTCCAAGAGGGGGCGCTTCATACTTCCAGTCTAGTTGGATATTTTGGGATGTGTTCAGAGAGTAGGTAGTTTCTTGATTATTAAAGGTCCGTTCACATTTCTACCTTTGCAGTAGTAGGTAGTGTGTTCAGACTTTTATCTTAAAAGTAGTTCAGTAATTCATCGTTACAATATATACTTTAAAAAATGTTGTGCTGCTTGGCTTCTTTCTCACTATATGAAGCATAGAATTGGTAAAAAATGTTGATACACCAAAATAAGTCAGCGATACGACAATGTAAACACCATCAGAGTCTAAACGCTTATTTCACAAGATTTGACAGCTTATAATTTTTTACATTAGTTAGCCATTCCATGTTCTGTTACATTTATAATTGTGCTGGATCTAATATTTGAATTTTGACAGCAGAATTTACATTCCACATTCAATTTAAAATTTGTAGGTTTATGTTGTCAGGTCACCTATTATCACATCACAACAACTTCCAGTAAAAACCAAATCTCATTTCTATTACAACTGTCAGTTTCAATTAAACAACAATTGCATATAAAACTATTACAATGTAAGTTCTCCCAAAATCTGCAAACATCAATTGCTTTTAATGTGTATTTTAGTTTTCAATTACGAGTAGATTCACTCAAAAGTTCATCCACGTTTCGGGGATTACATAACAATGATGTAGGTACTTTAGGATTTAGTAGAGCAACAAACGTTGCTGGTTGTTGAAGAATAAAGTACAGAAGGCTTAACCAAATAACCCATGTAAAACGTGGTTGTTTCACGAATGCAAGTCCTACATTATGTGTGTCGAATGTTAAATTCGATGATAAAGAAGGATTCCAATATACTGTTCTTCTGTTGGATATGTTTCGTGCATCCATATGTTTGATCACGTTGCGTTGGTTGTCAGTTAGTATAGTTTTGCACGTAAAGCTCGTAGTAGTCAATATACATCACCAGCCAGCACTGTCATCATTGCACTCAAACTGAACGCAATTCAATAAAACAGAGTAGGTGGCTGACTTGATATTCAATTAGAGTTGAAACGTTTGTAGGAATATATGTCCAAATAGAACATAAATATGTTATGAATGTCACAAGAATTGACATTTTAATAAGAAGTGTTTTAGCATTCTTATAGCACGCAATAATAAAGATGCACGTTTTGCTTGCAAGGTTACATAATGCTGAGCATTGTAGTGATTTTTAAATTGAATCGCGTTTACATTAAAAAAGTGTTTATGTTTATCGAATTAAGCATAAAATATGAAATTGTGTTGTATAATGGTGTTCAACACGTTCTAGAGTCTTTGGCAGTCTTTCGTAGTTTTATTTCCTACTGAGAGAATTCTCTACCAACTCTGATTAATTTGACAGAATTATTAATGTAGTGCAAAAAAAGTCTGGAACAGACCTAATATTGTATTAAAACTATATGCTTCAATGACATTCATTTGTCAAATAAGCTTTTGGATCATATAATTTTGAGTAAAATTTGCAGAAAATTTAATTGTAAATCAATTTGAATCAACACGAACTCACTCATTCAAAAATATTCAAAGATCTTGTAGAAAAAATTCTAAAGTCAATATCTCAAAAAACTACTTTTTTAAACACAAATATAATAGAAAAAAAAAATAAAGTTTGTAAAGCTAAAAAGCTGACTATTGAAACAGGCTATTTACATTTGAACACGCCTTAAATGGTGACATCTCTTTGATAAACAAAACAAACACACCTTCTTCAAAGTGACAAAAGCCGTGTCCCATTGTATGAATCAAACTACTCATAAATAAATGATCTAGTAGATTTACTACAAGATCTCCTCGCATGCTCTTCCGCTCAAGTAGATGGTAATTGCATTGATTAGATACATTTATCAAATGACAGCTTGTCAGAAATGGAAATATGAAACTGTTTTAAAAACCCAGACAGACCGTCAATTGAGTGTTCACTTTACCGGATTCATGTCAATCCGACCAATGGACAGCTGGTTTGTCCGGTAAGCTTACAAGTACTAATAAGAAACCTCTATTGCTTACTAAGGGCCAGTTCCTTAATTTAATCCGTGGTTTAACAACTGTTATCTTATAAAATCGGTGGTAAAGCTAATGTTTAGCACTGGTTCAAAGTCCATATATGTTAAGGTAGCCAAATAAATGCTTGAACCAAAGTTTAACCACAGCTTATCCGCTTAAACCGAAAAGTCAAATCCTTGAACCAAGGCTGTACCACGTTTGTACAACTGGCCCTTAACGGGCACATTATCAAAATCATGGCCAGTAGCCGCGTTTTTTCAGGAAGTAGTAGACTGCTCATGAGTATAATATGATTATTAGATCTAGTACTACAACTAACAAAAGATCTTCTTAGTACTAGATTTGTACTCTTGACTAGTCTCATTTGTACTCATGACTAGTCTACCTCCTTCAAAGAAACGCAGTGAATGAGAGCTGGTCTGTCTAATAAGTTAGTCAATTTGGATCCCCCAATTAGGAAAATTTTCGAATCTGTCAAAATCTAAAGTGACAGCTAATATTTTGATAAACTTGACAGGAATATTCTTACAAGCATCTATCCCACAACCACAAGAAAAAATGAGCAGGTTGAAATTCGTTACAATCTACAAAAGAGAATACCCAATTAACAATTTTGCTCATGTAAAGCTTTACAGAATGCTACTGAAACTTCTTTAAAGCTTCTAAGAAGCAAAATTGCTAGTTAGGTGGTCATAAGATCTTGTTATTTGTGACTTTACGCCTTTTTTTAGTGGTGAAAGAGTAGCGTTTATCTGTTAATTTTATTTTCAAAATGGCTTAACTATCTCAGTACACAAAACATATGTAACTTGATCGAGGTTCAAGGTCTCAATTCATGTATCAAAACCTTATTTTATTTAACCATCTCTGAACTCATTTGATTTGTTAAATTAACTGTATTTATCACTTTTTACACATAAATCGTTTACCCAAAGAACACTTTACTTTACACACTGCGCTCTCACAAAAGAAAAAGATTCACTAACAAAGATGTCAAGCGTTTGGCAAATTATATCTGGCTTAACTCCTGTGGCCATATGTCACTTAAGCCGCCATCACTCTCTCTACCTGACATTTTATCATTCCACATACTTCATCGTTGTCGTATGTGTCGTATCTTTTGCCTCAATTACCAGACAATCTATAATCCACCAAGCAGAGAAACCAGAGCAACACAACCGAGACACGCCAACCATCATGCAGCATAAGCATAAGCACCCACCAGCCAAACTCTCTCCTGTCACGTTGTTGAGAGAAACCAGCACGAAAAACGTAGTAATTAAAAATTATTTGATATCCAAGCTTCAAGGCTCCCTATAGTGCCATGATGATGATGATGGTGCTGCCAGAAGTGTTAAATATATGGCAAGGACGCTTTCAGTAATGAAAGCTATTTGCTCTCTCCCGAAAATGTACACCAAATTTCCATTAACCTGTACCAAGTCTTTTTATATTTTTTTTATTTTTCGTAATCGAGTGTGTTGTATGAGAAATGAAGAGATAAGGTATTATGCTGCCATTAATCCAACTTGGCAGGAGGAGGAGGAGGATCCATACAAAATCTACCCCCAACAGGTTGGTAGAGTACCTTTTTCGAATGGGAGTTTATAAAAATAAAAAAAATCTACCAAGTTACGAACAATGTTCCAGCAGTGAACATTCCCAGCCATTGAAGCACTTTTAAATGGCTTCACCTACAAATAAGTAATTGGATTTCGATTGAGATGTACGCAATTTTCCATCCCACCTGCATCTCTCCCTTCATCCTCTCTCTCAACTGTGTCAGGACGACACCATCGCTGTCGTTTTAACTCTCATTGCCACCGAACCAGATGATGATGATGACTACGACACACAGCATCGCTGCTGGTGTTGAAGCACATTTTTCTTCGAATTTTTCTCTTGGTTTAATTTTTAAAAATTTAATTTGATATAAGTGAGTGAGAGTGGACGGGTGGGATCCAACAGATTGTATAGCCTGGGAAAAAAACATGGATCTATCGTTATGACCGAGTGTTCTCTCCTCTTAATTAAAATTGATTTTTAATATAAAAAAAGTGCAACTGCGAAGTCAAACAGCTGAGTGCATTTCGTAGAATGGTGATAAAACAGTATTAGGTTGTCAACACTTAAGAACAATGAGATTGTTTACAAAAACTAAATGTCATTTAATACGTGTCTTTCGATTAGGGCACAAAGAACTTGAAATTGAACACACACATCTGTCATTTTCTCCCAGAATTTTACGATGAGCTTACTCTGAGTTACGACACTCCGTTCCTTTAGAAGTGGATACCTACTGCTTAGTATATGATCTAATACATTTACTACTGGAACTTGCCATTCTTATTAATTAAGTAGAAACGAGTTACCGGCCCAACCTATAGAAACCTTCGCATCCGTTACGTCGACGGATTTAACTGACAGCTCAACACTTTCTTATGAGAAAACGACTCATACATGACGAACTCGATGGATGAGGTTTATATGTGTCAGTCCTGTAATACTCTCCTGCACACTTTTTTCTTCTTTAGTTATACCCCTGTATCTTATTTAAAATGGCTTTAAAATTCGCATGCTGTTCGAAGATATCAGTTAAGTATCTTTGGGCACTTAACGTAGGTCAAGGAGAGGTCACTTACTCCGTACATTTTTTAAAGCATATTTTACTCCATGAAAATGTATGACTCTTCTGTAAAAGGTTCCCAAGATGACAGACACTTCAGCAAATTTCTCCCCAAATCTTTTGCACAAACATTTTATTCCATACTTTGAATTTAAGATCACTCCTGTCTTATTTGAGGAAATAAACATTATACCATGACATAAAATTCCAATAGGATGTGCGATAAATTTGAGCAGGAGTGTATAAACGTTTTTATTTTTATCGAGCTGTCAGTAAAAACCATCAACGCAACGCATGCAACGGATTCTACGGGTTGGGCCCTTTAATGGGCTAACCCATAGAATCTTTCGTGTGCGTTACGTTAAAGTTTTCAACTGACAGCCCGATAAAATATACGGGTTTTTATGAGAACCGACCAATAAGCAATGGATCAGACGGAGTCAGACTGATGCGACGGAAAAAGTAGCTCAACTCTTTCAACTTTTTAATCCGGCAGATCCGTTGACTTCAGTTGTCAAAAATAGATCAGTTCTGCACGCGCCCCACAGTGCGGCGACTAGTGGAAAAAAATCAAAAAAAAAAATTGCCAAAAATGTGGAGCAAGTATGCCAAATTCAAGGTAATTAGTCTGAGTGAATGAATCAACAGTTAATTTGTCAGAGATGCTCAGAAGATCAATAAAAAAAAAAAAATAATGAGAGTAAGATTTTTAGTTAACGGTCAAAAGAGCATTTGTTGAAGAAAAAAAGAAGATATGATATTTTTTTTGCTAGATTCATATTCAGGAGAGAAAATATAATTATTCTAACTGCATTATTTTTTTTTGCATGTAAGTTTATATTTTTTTTGAGAGTCCAAATCAAAGCTTCTTTGTGCGTGTTAAGTACTAACTTCGATAAGCTATATATTTTTGGAGGGGTCCGATGGGAAAAAAATGTTTTTATTTAAAGAAAGTAAACAATTATACCTTTTAAAAAAAGTAAGTTTTTTTTGCAGAAGCCTGCTCTTTCTCTTGCAACAAGTGTTTGTTTACGAGTATTTTTTACATAATGTGTTCCGCTAGGGAGCTTTTTGATGCTTGTTTTTCCAACCCAACAGCCCGATTGCGTGGTGTTTTGCAGTTAATGAAGTCAAAACTAATTATGCAATCAAATTTAGAGCCTGAAAATCAAGAAATCTTAGCAAAACACTTGTTTTTTTTATTTTTTCCCGAATTCCCATACATACAAGTTCCTGGATTGAATAATGTATACAAAAGTAGGCGTGGCAGGGGGCGAATAGGGTCGACACTATTTTGTATTTTTGAACTCGCCTAGATAATCAAATTTCTTCAATTTTATTCAAATTGTGCAAGCCGTTTTCTAGATATAAATATGCATACTCAGGAGTGGGCGTGGCAGGGGGCGTGGAAATTTCGCTAAAGTTTGTAAAACGTGTTGTAATAACATTTAAAAACAATTTTTTTTCCAAACTCAACTTATTTTCAAAAATTTGATTTTTTTCCAACATCTCCATACAATCGACGCACTGTGCGCCCGCCGCCCGGGGAATGTCAGAACTTCGCTCTTTTCTTAACCGATTTTATGAATTGTGAACTTTCTATTTTTATTAGTGATCTTAGGTTTTAAGTTCTTATGATATTTCTGAATTCAATAAAATATCTAAACTCTTTTAAGATTTCAATTTTACAATTATAGGAATTGAGCTGTCAAAAAGCAAAATAACGTATTCCATGGGTTGAGCCCTTTACAATGTTTTCCTTGAAAATGCATTCCACTGAAAATCGTTAGTAAAGTACTAGAAATACTTCGCCATCTAGCAAAGGAACAGGTTGTTTGCCGTTGACATTCAGATATAAAATTGAAGAGAATCAAACTTTGAAATTAATATTGCCAAAATGTTTAACGTTGGGCAAACAAAACACAGTGCAAAATCAAAAACTCTTACACTAATAAAAGAAGAAAAATTATAATTCCGAATAATTTTAGAACTAAGGGTGAGCTACCGAAAAACAAATCTTAGGCTATCTTGAGCTAACCTTGAGCAATCGAACCAGAAAGGTTCCCGATATAATAGGGAAGCTTATGTGTCATAAGATCTGACAGATCTTATGATTTCTCAAATCATTTCACTTTATCTTCGATTTTGACAGATAGTTTTGGATGGTTGTATCAATAGATTTGTGACATCAAATTGACACAAATACTCTTGTACGTTATATGTACTTTGCATTGCATCAAACCCTTAGATATATCATCGATTCTCTTGATTTATTTTTGATGCATTCAATTCAATTTTAACCTTCATGCACTTAAACATATCGATTCCTTTCAAAAGAAAAAAATTAATTTAAAATCCCTTAAGGGAAAAAACACAGTTAAATGGAATATCCTTTTCCTCTTGGCTAGCCAGAGAGAGCTCACATACCATAAAGTCTAGGATTTAATTCAAAATTTACCTCTCTCCACAGGTATCTGTTGTAGAGGTGTTCTCATTCTCAAAATGTCAATATAATAAAACGTCCTGAATCGAAGTCAATATCCAAAGTCTATTTGATTTCTTTTAATCAATCAATGTCAAACCCTTCCAACCATCCTTCTAATCTCTCTCCTTCATTGGAAATGTAGTAGAAAAAAAAAAATAAAATAGGAATCTCGATCTCACACATTCTTCTGATATAAGGTTAGAAATTCCTAACAATGTTTTTTACACCACCATAACCTACCTACGTTACTTTCGAAATAAAAAGCTTAGTTCACATCTCCAACACATCACCTAGCTCGAGTTCTAGGAACTACGATGAGGATATAGTATAAATCCCGTCGCGCCATAGTGATTGATTGTCATGCATACATGTGTTGAGTTGCAATTTTTATCCTTAAGTAAGGATTTTTTTTTTTCATTCCTATTTTTGATGAGATGAAAAGTGCAAGCAAGAGAAATGATTTTGCTCTTCTTAACAAAAAAAAAACGAATATTGATGACTTTTCATTTTCAAGTTGAACCTAGATGTGAATCATCATCTCCGATGATGGACGACAACGAAGACGACAAAAATATGATAAATTTCTACAATTTATGGAGACTAATGATGACTGGACAGAGGAGAGAAAAAGGAAGAAGGAGAGTTTGCTAAGTTTCAATTCCCGAGAAAACTCTTCTTAAGGATACCCCAGCACAAAATGCTTCCAACCACTTAAATAAATTACCCAAAAATTAGCCACAAATATGCCGCCAGTCTCGTTTACTCAAATTACTCTCCTGGATATAAATTTGAAATGCAAATTCAGTCATCGTTGAAATAACGTTGTGGCAGAGAGTATTTAGGCAAAAGCTAGAGTGAGCTATTGTGTGTATGTTTTGTTTATTGTTAGAAAAGTTAGGTTAGCTCTTCATCGCTAAATTTCTATTTTTTCTTTAAGGAGGAAAGTTTAGAGAAAGGGTACAAACGGTTACAATAATTTTGTTTGTTTTAAACTTCAAAGTCCTAAGTCTCATATCGAAAGCTAAGGAACAAATAAGTGAATCTGCTTCATGGTAATTATAATATTTCCTAAAATCCATTTCAATTATGGAGATCATTTTCACTAAATCTTCTACTACAATTTTCAAATTAAAGCTCAAACCTTTAATAGCAATGTTTCCTTTTCATCAATATTATCGATATCACACGAGAATTTCTATCAATCGATACATTGTTTTCATTCATACAAAACAGACCATTATAGCACTCCAATGTCCAATCCCTTGACATTAAGGACAATAGCTGACCATTGCATTAATTAAATTCTTCTCAAGAAATGCTGCGGTTGTTATTGTTCTGACGGTCATGTGTGATGTTGGTACGGTCAGCTTCGATTCAATAAATTCATGACTCTCTCTGATTTCTGGTAGCTTGAAGCTCTTGAACTGTTTGTGTTGTTTAGTAACAAATAGCAAGTCTTGTATTTTGATGCAATATGTAAACTATATACAGAAAGTCAGTTATTGCAACGTAATTAATTTCGCATGTCTGAGTTTGTATTCAAGTAAAGGAGGTATCTATATAGGTTAGGTATACATTTCGGTCAAATGGGAGTTTTGAACCTTTAACATACAATGTCAAAAACTTATGAACTGCAGTTCAATTTCATTTTAAATCATAATACAATGTTGAATGATTTTATCAAAATAATGAGAAAGGAAGAATGGAAATGAAATCTAAGATCTAATATCAAAGGGTAAATAGAAAATAGAGTTCAAACTAAGTTTGCAAAAGCATTTGATTGGAAAAGTAGATTGCTACTTAATTAACAGAAATATAGGAGTATTTTCAATTAATATTGTTCATTTGAGAATATGTAAGTACCTTTGTATTTCTAAAATTACCTTTACACTATATTATCAAGTACATATAGATTTTTTTCAAAAAGTATTTTCCCTCTTTGAAGCTTAAAGACTTTTAATTTCAAGAAGTCTCTTCCGCTCTGAAGTCTCTTAGAAAATTGAATTAATAATTTGATAGTTCTTCGGGACATTAAAGGATATTGCTTTCTAGCATTTGACCAGAATTCAGAATGTTTTCAAATACAAGCTTTAGAGCTGAATCACAAGTACTTTTAGAAAAGCTTGTTGTGTTTTCTTCTAAGGCTGATAAACTTCTTTCACTCAAGTCAACTGAAATTTTAATCCAGAATCTTGTTGGCCAGAGTTCACGCAAAAATGCATTGGATATTTTTTTTAACCTGTGATTTTGCATAAAGCAACTTTTGCCACAGTTCTAGTGTAGACGTGAAAATCACGCAAAAATGCATCGGAAATTATCTTTAACCTGTGATTTTGCCCGAAACAACTCTTGGAACAGTTCTTGTCTAAGCGTGAATCCTGAATCGCGTTTTGACCGGAATTCATTTTTAACCTGTGATTTTGCCTAAGAGATTTTTTGCAACGGTTCTTTTGTGTTAACTTGAATTGTTTTGACCGGATTTGACGGACATTCGGTTGCCCCTTTAAAATCACGTATGGTTGGCGAAGAATTACGACACGATCCCCTTTGAAAAATCACGTTTTGCACCCGTATCTTTGCTGTAAAATTGCAGGCTGCCCTGATTAGATATGGGTTTTATCGGTAAAATTATTGTTCCCGTCAAATAACAGATTTTCCCCATAATGTGAAGAGCGTGTTTTTTTTTAGATCTTCATAAAAAAAATTATGAAATCACGGTTGAAAATCACATAAATCACCTTGAATTAAAAATCACAGTCACAGGTAGGTATACCTCTGTGATTAAAAAATCACGACTTAGCTAATCTCTAATTTATTTTCTCTCTAAGTGGCAGTCTTCTTACGCAAAAAAATGTAGGCTCCACGAGAAGTTATGTAATAATCTGTTTATATAAGGGAAAGGTGAAATGTGAACAGTGAGACCAGAGACAGTGCGAACAGTGAGACAATCTATTTTTCTCTTTTCTGAAAGAAAGCACAGTAAAGGCTTGGCCACACCGGAGGGTATGCGGTAGAGGTACGGGTAGCGGTAACGATATTTGTATGAAAAAAATTCCACATCTGAATGTTGATATGTCAGTTTGGAATTTTTTTCATACAAGTACCGTTACCTCTACCCGTACCTCTACCGCATACCCTCCACATCTGAAAGTTGATGTGTCAGTTTGGAATTTTTTTCATAAAAGTAACCGTACCGCAAGTACCCTTCGGTGTGGCCAAGCCTTTATTTCTCCTGCATTTTTTTAAGTTTTGTTCCGAATAAATTTAATTGCCTGTTTTCACTATACAGCCCAAATGAGATAATTTCGCAAATTATCACTCATTTCGAATGTCAAATCGGATAGAAAAAGAATTTAATTTGAAATTTGAAATTGCCCTAATAAATTTGTCCATTTTTCTACCATTTTTTTTTTCATTTTTTTTTTCAATATTAAGATAAAATATGTCTTAAAATGACTTTAAAGTTTGGTTAATATAGCTTGGAAACTTTCTAAAATATAACAACTTGAAAAAAAAGTGTTTCACTTCGCACATTTCCCCTAAATACATTTTAACTCCACAACAAAACCTCAAAAAAACTTTTGGTTTTCAGTTATGTATAGAGCTTCAAGAGACCTTTCTTTTTGATGTATCACTCTATGAGTTTGGAGAAAATTTTTTAAAAATATATTTTTTTTAAATCAAGGGGTACCCCTAGGATTTTTTTTTTCGAAAATCTGAAAAAGATAAATTTGTAGTTTTTTACTTAAATGCAGGTCAGTTAACTGTGAATTCATGTCTGTAAACCAAAACTTGTTTCATTTGAGCCCAAATCGCATAGAAAAATAACTTATAGCCTGTTTTTACTAGAGCATAAAGGCTTGGCCACACTGGAGGGTATGCGGTAGCGGTACGGGTAGCGGTGAGGGTACTTGTATGAAAAAAATTCCAAACTGACACATCAAAATTCAGGTGTGGAATTTTTTTAGTACAAATATCGTTACCGCTATACCGCATACCCTTCGGTGTGGCTAAGCCTTAAGGCTTGGCCACACCGGAGGGTACGCGGTAGAGGTACAGGTAACGGTACGGGTATTTGTATGGAAAAAATTCCAAACTGACACATCAACGTTCGGGTGTGGAATTTTTTTAATACAAATATCGTTGCCGCTACCCGTACCGCTACCGCGTACCCTCCGGTGTGGCCAAGCCTTTAAAGGCTTCGCCACACCGGAGGGTACACGGTAGAGGTACAGGTAACGGTACGGGTATTTGTATGGAAAAAATTCCAAACTGACACATCAACGTTCGGGTGTGGAATTTTTTTAATACAAATATCGTTGCCGCTACCCGTACCGCTACCGCGTACCCTCCGGTGTGGCCAAGCCTTAAATGAGATAATTTTGAAAAATAGGTCAGTTCAAATTATTTTTTTTCTATACGATTTGATATTCGAAATGAGATACCTACCTAATATTCGAAATTATCATTTGAGTAGTGAAAACATTTGACTATTTTTGTTGTTATTGTAATAATGTGAGAAAAAACAATAAAGCTTTTCAGTGAAATGAAATCCCACGTGTTTACAACTGCAAAAGAAATCCTAATATGAAAAATCGTCGAGTGTAAACCCTGACTAAAAAACTACACAATTAAAAAAAAAACATAAAAACAAAACCTCTCTAACATCCCTGCGAATGAATTTTTATTTATGTGTTTGACATGTGTCAAAATGACATTTCCGGTCAAAAAACTTGAAAGCTTTTCTTGTCATTTCCCCCGGAAAGTGTCTCATCACATCCTTCAAAATTAAATTTCAATTCAAAATTCCAAAACAATGTCCCTCTCCCAAACAAATCTCCAGCAATTACACACCGACATCATAAATTACCTCACCAAACGTAGTCGAATAATGTCATGTCACAAATTACACACTTGGAATGAATTCACAACCCAATACCATAATCAATATTCCGATTTCACTCGAGAAGATTTACGACGTGAATTCCTCCAAACAATTCTTCCAAAAGTCTTCTCCTACCACCTGACATCAATTCAAAGAAGAAAAATTGAAATCTATTCAACACACAATGGTTTCACGAAAACTGACAATGGTTTCCAAGAACAACCTTCGTTGACTCATCTTCCAAAAGAGGGAATCCACTTTTGTACTAGCAAAGAAGAAGCTCAGGTAAAAGCTTTTCCAAAATTCATGAAATCAATAAACGTTGATAGAAAAATCCTTTCAAGATAAAAGGATTAGCTTGCGTTCTAGAAGAACCAGCCTCAATTCCGACTTCCGATCAAAAAATCAGAGCTTGGTTATCGGCGGTAAACTCCACTGAAGATGAATTAGCATTGAACCGTCTTCTGCCAGAACAAGAACTCCGAACAAGACTGACACAATCCCACATTGACTTCAAAACGACGGCAAACTATCCCCCGAACCTAACTCCAACGATAGCCCAAAAGATCATCGCCTATCGAACCGAATGCCAGGAACTATCATCCCGCTTCAATAAATCTTAGAAAAATAAGGTTTGTTTTTTTTTCCATGAGTAGGGTGTTGAAATCTTCAAAAGATTCTATGAGGACCGGAACCGATTGCAACTAAGTTCAAATGGAACTTATCTAGCAATTTATTCTTCCCTAAGCCCTAATTTTTCAATAGTCAGTTGGACTATGATTATTGAAAAATTGGCTCTAGGTTACTGATGATATTTAAAAATAGCTAAACAACATTTTTTGTTTTTAAATTAAATCATTTAAGTAATGGTTAAAATTAGTGATGGGAACTATAGAATAAAAACTATCAAACTATCGATAGTTGTAAAATATTCTTTCATTCGATAGTTTTAAATCATTCATTCATTTAGTTACTATTTTCATTCGAATAGTTTTTTCATTCAATAGTTTTTTATTCGATAGTTTTTCCATTCGAATAGTTTTTTTATTCGATAGTTTAATCGATAGTTTTTATTCGATAGTTTATTCGATAGTTTTTACCCAATAGTTTATTCGATAGTTTTTATTTGATAGTAACTTTCCGGTGAAAGTTCCTACTGATGATATTTAAAAATAGCTAAACAACATTTTATATTTTTAAATCAAATCATTTAAGTAATGGTTCAAATTAGTGATGGGAACTATAGAATAAAAACTATCATACTATCGATAGTTGTAAAATATTCTTTCATTCGATAGTTTTAAATCATTCATTCATTTAGTTACTATTTTCATTCGAATAGTTTTTTCATTCGATAGTTTTTCCATTCGAATAGTTTTTTTCGAATTGTTTTTTTATTCGATAGTTTTTACTCAATAGTTAATTCGATAGTTTTTATTTGATAGTTTTCATTCGAATGAATAAGAATGAATGAATTATTCGATAGTTCAAATCATTCAGTTACTAACTATCGATATTTCAAATCATTCGATAGTTCCCATCACTAGTTCAAATCTTGTTATCAAAAAAAATTTTCTATAGGAAATTAAATAATAAAATCTCTAACGGCCCATTTCTTCACAGAGTACTATCGCTAATACCGGTCCTAGTCCTAAAGTTAGTACTCAAATCAGTATCAACTCATTTCTTCACCCAAGTACTATGTCCTAAGACTGTCAATTTAGGACCGAGTACTATATAATTATGACCTAGCTAGCTCTTCAAAATCGGCTAGTACCTGGTTTTTATACCAATGGTTAGTACTCAAATTGATACCAAGTGATTTTTTCACACAAGTACTAAGCCCTAGTACTGTCAAATTGGTACCGAATATTAGTTAGGACTCGGTTTTGGTTAGCTATCTCAAAATCGGTAGTCTAAAAGGTTAGCACTCGAATAAAATGAATGGATTTGATTCGTTTTAAGAGAAATCTGCAAAATTTATTAATTTCTTGGGTGCTGTTTCGCTTGACAAGTGTTTGTTTTTTATTTTAATGATTTCAACGATTTTTAAAAATTTACCAAAAACAATTTTTTTTTGTCTATTTTGTTTAGTTTGCTGAAATATCAAAATAAAAATGACAGTTAGACCAGTTTTATACGAATTATTTCTTAGGACCGTGTTGTGAGCTTAGATAAGGTACTATAAATGTGAAGAAATGCTCAGGTACTAACTTTTATTTATAACCGAGTACTAGTGCTAGGTCCTGGTCTAGGTAGACCAGGTGTTAGGCTGACTTAGGACTCATGTGAACCAAATTGGCCGTAACACATTTAAATTTATATTAATCAATGCCGATATTTTGAAATAATGGAATTAAATTGAAAAATTTCACTGTACCAAATCGGAAGGTTTAGCCCTTCGCAAACGTTTGTCTTATCGAGAATTTCAAGTTGTTCTATAGTATGTTCCACTAACCGTTTTCTATGCTTTTCGGCAAAAGTTTTTATTTCTTCGCGAGCCGTGGGGACTCCAAGATCCCTGTGAAGATCTTTGTTTTATATATACCACGGCGCATTTAAAAATGATCTTAATAATTTATTTTCAAAAGTTTGTAATCTATTTAAATTTGTATCGCGGGTACAAACCCAGAGTTTAATACCATATTTCCAGATAGACTTAAGTACCTGCTTGTAAACTAATAAGTTTGTTTTCGACACTAAGTCTAGAATGTTTTCCGAGCAACCAGTACATTTCTTTTAATTTCATATTTAATAGATCACATTTATTTTTAACATACAGTTTCTATTTTAATTTCGCTTCGAGAGTCATCCCGAGATAGTTTGCCTCATTTGCAAATAATGGGACTTGAGTAGTATTAATAAAAATAGGTAGTCTATTTATTTTCTTATAAATGTAAAGCCCACGGAGACTGACTGACGCCATGTTTTTCTCCATTCATTGACATTATTAAGAGCATTTTGCAATTTACTTGTCGATTCGTTGATTGTTTTGCCTGCTGCAAGTATTGCGATATCGTCAGCAAAAGTTGTGCTTTCTGTTTGAGGTATATCGCTTGTAAATAGAAGGTACAGAATGGGACCTAAAACACTACCTTGTGGTACCCCAGCGACTATTTCCCTAAAGACTGAGAAATCATTTCCATGCCTAAAGTGGAAAATTCTCTAAGAATGGTAAAGAGTCATTCAGGTAGAACTTGTCTTAACTTGAATTTGAGGCCCTCGTGCCATACTTTGTCAAAAGCTTGAGACACATCTAAAAAGACCGCTGAACAAATTTTCTTTTCTTCAAGAGCTTTCTCAATGACATCGGTGATTCTATGCACTTGATCAATCGTCGAGTGCTTGCTTCTAAAACCTAACTGTTGTTCAGGTATACCTAAGACCTTTTTCTTCTATTATTAGCTCAAGACGTTGTAGACGTGTACAGAAAGTAGTAAAAATAAAAATAAAGTAAATTCAAAGTTTTATTTTCATTACATTTTAAGTTGGTATTGCCAATTGCTTGACAACTCCCGCCAGAATCTCTGGAGTCTTAAAACACCAGTTCTTTATGTGTTTGCTAACGGCACACCATGCCTCTCCGTGTTTTGGCTCAGCAGCTACACAACGCTCTTGGACTTCTTTTTGTTGGTCCTCATTTCCATGAATCAATTCGAACTTGTAGAAATAAGCCCATGCATCTCCAAAATCAGGATCAATTTTAACCTGCAAAAAGAATAGTCATTAGAATCCATGGTCTCATATTTCTTTTAATTACCGTTCGATTAAACCAATCCCTGCACTTTGAAAATTTGTGTTCGGACCAAAATAGTTTTGAAACTGCCAACAAAACATGTGGATCATGTTCACACTTTTTGAGAGCATCCACAGACTTGGTCTTCCTCTGTGGCTTCGATTCCATGAATATAGCCTCAGCCCAAAGTTCTCCAGCTGTGGGACACTCTTGTAATGCTCTTGCCATCATGGTCGAGGCGATTTCTTTCAACCCGGCCCGTAATTCCACTCGAATAGCTTCCAACCAGAGTTGCGAAGTCTTTGGATTCTTAAGACGTCCACGTTCCAAAATCGAACGAGCTTTAGTCAAAGCTCCTTTAGATTCTTCCAATGATGACGACAAAATCCACAACGGAATCGAAGTAGGACATTTTTTTATACCTTGGGTATAAGTGTTGGCAGCTTCGTCTAATCGCTTTTCCTGTTCTTCTATTTGTCCTTTCATCATCCACAATTTTGGAAAGTCAGGGAAAACTTTTACAGCCTCGTCAAGAAGACGAAGTGCATCGTCCATGCGATTTAGAGCCCATTCTAATCTCGCCGATTTCATCATAACTCGAGGAGTTGGTGCTGATGCTCTAGCTTTGGCCAGGAGACGTCGAGCACGTTCGTATTCAGAATTCTCACTTTCTAGTTTGACGGCTGCCAACCAGATATCCTCGGAATTGGGATTTGCCTGGAAAGCCAACGATAGAATACCACGAGCAGCTGGAACATCATCAGCCAACCATTTAGACTTGGCTCCCATCAACCAAAGGACCTCCGATTTGGGACAATGGGCAACTGCTCGTTGAAGGAGAGCTTCCAAACTCTCGCGAGTTCCGTGGTTTTTCTCGAAATAAGCGGCACGCAGCCAGATACTCTTTTTAGATGGAAACACCTGAAGGGCATAGGCGTAAACTGCTCTGGCGCACTCGAAAGCGTTCTCCTTTGCACACTGAAATAGAATATAACGGTTAACAAGGAAATTGATAGGAAAGAGCTTAAGGGTCAAAATCATAGAGGTGTGAAATTTCGATCACCGAATTCTTAAAAAATCAATTTCATGCTCAAGTGTTCGCTTTAGCTATAATTTGTGGGTTCATAAACGGGCACAGCACAAAAATGTGTATTTTTCAATTTACCGTATATTCAAGTCTTCAATTTGGATAATATTTGCAACAAATATAGAAGAATTTTACTACAAATATACCAGGTATTTTTTTTTTTTTTTGAAACGGTTGGTGACCCAACTCAAATAAGAATGATAGAGAATATGAAGGGTCCAGGATAAAAACGACACATGTCCATTTTTTGCATACAATAAACTAATGATGAGGTCTTGTAGTATTTACTGAGCACTATCTGATGGCATCCTTACTTTTATAAAACAAATTTAAGCCTTGCTGAAAAAACAAATAAATTGTGTGCTTTTAGTACTAAGTTGTATGGAGAACAAAATTTTAAAATGCGTTTTTCTCGAAATGAATTGGAATGGACTTGTGCTGTTTTTCCCCTGGACCCTTCATATGATTATGTTACTTAAAGTAATAAAACATGTAAAATAAATAGATGTGACATGTCTTTGATGCCGGGTACAAAGGGGTTAAGTCAAAAAAATCGATTTCGGATTTTTATTGGACTTCAGTCAGTTTTGTTTTCTCTTTCGTTTGGTCCTATCGCCATAGCTCTAGCGTATCTCCTTTCGTTAGAAATTAGATTCGAAAAGATTCGGTACAAAGGGTTTAAGTCAAAAATTTTTTAAATTGTATGGTACTGAGGGCGTAAACTGACTTAACTCCTTTGTTTTTGCATTCATTTTAAATTTTTAAATAAAAAAATTGATCCTAAAGCGTTAAGTCAAGATGAAGAAAAAAAAAAAACGTAAGGCGATTTTTCTACTGTTTTATATTATTTCAAAAAGAATTTTTACATTTGGTAATTTATCACATTAATATTTCCAACTTTCTTTTATAAATTAAACCTTGTTATCAATGTAAACAAAGATTTTTCTTGACTTAACACCTTTGGACCAAGTTTATTTTTAAAGACTAAATGGCTCTAAAGTTTTAAGTCAACACAATTTTTTTTAACGGTAATTTTCTGGTCAACAGCATATGGATATTAAAATAGATCTTATAAATGATGTTTCTGCATCATTACTTTTTAAAAATAATAATATTCAGATTTACAAACAAAAATTGAAACTTCAATTTCATTTTCCTCAAAACTACATTTTCTGACTTAACACCTTTGTACCCGGCGCCAATGATGTATAAATATATTTTTAAGAATAATTTTCAATAATATTACAAAATTTGTTAAAGAACCATTTAACCTATAAATTATATACCACAAATGCTATTCCTTGCTAAAACAACTAAAGCCGAAAACAGTTTTTCGGGTTTTTTTTTTTTTTTTGTTATTATTTCTAATAAAATATGACGGTTATTTTACACATCCGTTTCTTACAACTGAAATACTAAATTAAGCTTAAAAAAGAAAGTTAGGCCTAAAAACCCCTGGTACAAGCAAATGCAAAAACACCAGCATTCAGTTGGCCTCAGAAACGGAACAATACAAAACCGGGAGGCTTGCCGCCGATTTCTGAGGTCAACCCGGCGAACCCCACAAGCGGATCACTAGTGTGAAGCAGTAACGTGGGAAGGTTATGATCCCCTCGACATCGAGATCATAACAGCGCCGAAAAAAAGGAAGAAGAAGAAGCTTAAAAAAGTCCTCTAGCTTAGTTTGCATGAGCATGAAACAGTTTTTATTGGTTCCTGAAAAATGTTTGGACTTACATAAGTGGTTTTAGAAATGACCGATTCATTCATTAAAAAAAATCAACTCTCTACGATTCACTGTTAAAAAAATAGCTATTTCTATCCTATGTCGTTTTACCCCTGTTTGCCCTATTAAATTTTTGAATTTCGAAAATTCCCTTCTTAATGATCACTTTCAAGTTATACCTATCTAATAAGATATTAACGATTCTTATATATATTATAGTTTCAGCTGTGCTTCGATTATAAATCATCAATATTATACTGTCGCTTTTTCGTTTTATCGTGTTTCAAATCACTACGATACTAAAAAAGTTTTCACTTCAAAAACGGTTAAAGAAGAAAAGAATGTATAAAAACCAAAAGAAACTTACAAATTCAGCATCGTCAATCCAAGTCTGTTTCCTATCCTCCTCCTCGACACCAATTCCAATCACTGCCTTAGTAATCGCCTGACAACAATGAACCGCACCCGATTTCTCCGCTTCAATTGCCTCCTGGAACCACTGCTCCCTATTAATCTCAACTCCATTAGCACTCAACGAAGTCAGCGATCTATCAATAATCTTCTCAACCATATGAATATTCCCATTAGCCTCCTCCAACTTTGCAGCTGTAGTCCAAATCTGTCTATCCGTAGGAATATTCTCCCTAGCTTTATTAAGAACCTTTCTAGCATTTTCATAAGTCTCCAATCGAGCCAAAGCCAACCAAAGTTCTACACTCGTATTGCAACATTCTACCGCTCGTGAGAGAAGAATCCTAGCATCATCAGGATTCTCTAACTCGACAGCGGCTTTCCAGAGACGAACGGAGTTTGGAATATGTTCGAGGGCTTTGCGGAATACTCGTCGCTTGGCTTTGGTTTCGGTTTCTAAGTCAGCGGCTTTAATCCATATTCTCACCGAAGTGGGAATATGGCGAGCAGCTTGAGCTATAACTGCTTTAGCTGTATCTGGTGGTTGCAAACGTGCTGCCTCCAACCAAAGATCCTCACTTTGAGGATTAATCTCACAACCTCTCATTATGAGATTCCTAGCCATTTGAACCTTCCCAGTGACTTCCTCCAGACGAGCTGAAGCAATCCAAGCTGGAGGATGATTAGGATTTGTCTCTCTCACACTCTTTAAAAGCAAACGAGCTTTTTTGATATCATTAATATCACCTCCATAAGTCGGAATCATACTTTGCAAATCTGTCAAGTATCCTTTCGGATCAACGACAGTTTGTCCCTCAACTGAATCAGAGACTTGAGAAAGCTTGACATTCATTAGGGTGTTCCTAGCTTGGCCAATCTTTCTCAAATCCAAGTCACCAGTTGGTGTCAACATTCCCGGTGTAGCAACACCAGGAACCATCGAAGACAAACCCGAACGAGGGTCAATTGTGGAGGAGGCTTCTCCGCCCAGATTTCTCGAAATGACACTATCCGGGAGCGGAGTAAACTTCTCCGCTCGAGGATTTCTTTGTTTCCTATTGCGACTATCACCAACTTCGGGAATAGTTGACCATTCCTCAGCGGTGACAGTGGCCAAACTACGTTTTAAATCAGAAAATTGTTGTTGTATTTTTGGACGTTCTTGACGATATTTTTCCAAGTCCTCTTTCATTCGACGATCTCTGTACTCCTTCCTTTTTTCATCCATTCTTTTGTCTATGGATTCATAGATGGCATCAGCTTCTTCGTCATCTTTGTCATATGGATCTTTGGAAAACAGTGATCCACTGTATCCACTGAATTCGTCATAATTTGAATCGTTTAAATCCTCGTCGTCTTCCTCTTCTTCTTCTTTTTTTTTGCGTTTGGCTGCGGGGGGAGCATGACGATCGTCAGAGACGTCGTTGGCATCGCGAGCGGGACCGATGTCAGAGCGAGTTGTGAAGCCTGTGGCACTGTTGTGGGGAGGGAATGCATTTTTGTTTTAAACGTTTTGGTGTCAGTTTGTATTGAACTTACCCACGACCAACACCGGCTACATAGCCGAGTGGTGCTGGTACACCAAGGAAATGTTTTTTATTTCGATTTGCTATTACGGCCGCTGTTATGTTAGACATTTTAATTGATATTTTAGTTTATTTTGAAGAATTTAATGCTATTTTTTATTTATATTTTTGAGACGTGTGTTGATTAAAAAAAATAAAATTGTTGTCTAGAAAATTTAAGCTGTCAAATTTTTGTATGTCAAAAGTGACAGGAGCAATGAGGTGCATTCACAATAGGAAAATAACTACGGCCATCTGTTGGTGAGAAATGAAGCTTGATTAATTTCGTGATTGTGAACTGTCATATTTTTAAGAGAGTTCTACATGAGTTGTTTATGTAAGTGATTTATTTCTTATCAAATTTTTAAGGCAAAATAAAAATCCGTAGATTCTTTGAAAACACAACCACAAACAAAAAAGTTATTTTGTAAATGTATGTTTTTCTTTACTTACCAACGACTTTCCAATTTGAAACAAAATAAATGAACAGTTCTTCACTACTTGCAAATGGGAGAACGAGAGCGATGTATGCTATGCACAAAGTGTCTTATGTCATTTTCTATTGACTTTGGAGATTTTTGTGTAAAAATCTCAGATATTCCAATGCAAATAGAATATGAAATCTAGTTTTGTAATTGTGTGCGAAATCTGTGAGTATAAAACAAAAAAACAACAACAAATGTTCAGACAAATGTCAAACAGAGGAGTGTGTGTGATAGTGCGTGTGTTTGTATGCGTGAATCTTGATAAAAATCCAGATTCAGATTTCAGATTCTCAGATTCATTTTTTTTGTCATTTTTTTGAATCTCAAGACACAAATAGATCATGAAATCTGAGATTTTTCCACTATTTCCCCTCTTCACCCCCCCTTTCAGCTGTCAGATTCACAAATTTCTTTCTAAGATTCGTGAATAGAAAACAACATTAGACAGATAGATAAATATTTATGAGTGTCAACTTAGCGAAACAACTTTCACCGATCCAAACGGGACTAGGTTCATAATTTGCCGTTATCTAGTCGTTGATTGGTTGTGGTAATTTTGATTTTGTTGTTCATTGTTTTCATATATATTTTTCATGTTTCGCTAACTTGATATAACAACAACTCTTAAAAAAGGTCTTTTTGAACATTTGAGTAGGGGAGAGTGGGGCACATTTGAACACTTTTTGCTCTCGAAGCTGCTTGAACGAAATATGTTCGATTTCTTGATCTGTAAAGTTTACTAACATTGAACAGTAACATTGAACTTCGATTTCAAAGAACATTTGGTTAGTTAAACAAATTATTTATATTGAATTTTGATGTTTTAAAAGTTTTGAACATGGCAGGGGCACTTTTGAACAGCAGTATTAGTTTCGTTGTAATGAATAAATAATACTTAACTTTTTATTAGTTTTTTAATAAGAACATACAAAAACTCCAAATTGATTATTATATCTTGGGCACAAAGCCAAAACCACGAATCTGCAAAATTGAAGTTTTGAGAAAAACAGCTTCAAAGTTTTAGAAACACATGCAAACTTATGGAAACTCGTGCAACAAAAATGATATTTTAGGCATCTAGGCAACAGATGGAAGATTGGGATTAAATCAGTGAATACAGGGACCGATAACAAGTGAAATGACACATTAAAGTCAAAATGCCCAGAAATACAGATCTAAATCGCATTTAGATTTAAATATTAAATCTAAATGTTAACAAAGCGGATGTTCTTCATGTGCCAGGAGCATTAATTGGTGTAGGTAGCTTGAATTTAATTTCTATAACGCTTAAGCGGTATATAATCGAGTTCTCATCGAGAAAAGTCTAGCAGAACTTGAAGAATTCAGGCATTTTTTTAAATCTTCAATTATGTTGTACATATTCCCATTTTTTCTTCAATTTTGGCCACAAATGCTAGTTTCATTATTTTTTTTTTATAAGAACATTACGATTTATTAAATAAAACACATTCAAGTGTCCTTAAAATGTCTGATACAAACTGCTCGGGGCGGTTTTGAACATGTTCAAAAGTGCCCCACCATAATTGTTCAAAACTGCCCCAACTGTGTCAACGACATAAAATGTTGAATAAATATTTAACATTAATATATTCATTCAAAAATTTACCGTCAGTTAGTTTAAAATTCATTAACCATTAACAAAAATTGTATTGCGTTTTAAAAAAACTGAAATAATGCAAAACCACTATAAAAATCACCTTCCACCTATAAATCTGAAAGTCAGCCGAGATAACGATGCAAAGTCATTGACATTTATGGATATCGTGTTGACGGGTTCAAGTATCGAAATACTTCTAAAAAAGATTGATGTACTAAAATTTTGTATGCAGTGTTCAAATTTGAACCGTGTTCAAAACTGCCCCACTCTCCCCTATGTCATAATTTGCTGTTAATTAGTTTTGATAATTTCGATTTTGTAGCTCCATAATTTCATGAGGAAATGTGTTGTTTCGCTCACTTGATATAAACTTATAGCATCCTTGAGAAAGAAGTCAGTGTTTTTTTTTTTTTTTTTTTTATTTTTTTGTAAAAAATGTAGGTATTATTTATTATTCCTTATTGTCTTTAAGATTTTACAGTTTTGTTATTAAATTTTTTATGGAGAAAAAGTTAAAAAAAGAAAACAAATTAAAACACAAAAAAATTTTATTAAAAAAAAAAAACAATGCTTCTGAACGATTTTATATACATACATTCGTCGCTAAGTAGTTTTTATTTTTGTTAAACAACAAACCACGGCGGTTGAAAACAAATCTAATTTTAAGATCTCGTTGAACTCAAAACTCTACCATAGTAATCCAAATTGAATGCCTTAAAACTTAACAGATGTACTACCAATTCTTTGATCGTACTTATTTTGTTTAGCACTATATGGAGGTGATCGTACTTTTCTACCAGAAAGACTTCCAATAACCTTTGGTGCTGCATTTCTGTAGACCTAGAATTTTAAGTTTACAAATAAAATTATAAGTTGCTAAGAATATTGAAAAACAAAATCAAAGACTTACCAATTCTGGTTCTAAGTTAGCAGTATTTTCTTCAGGATGAAAATATTGTCCCAAAGCGACAGCCAAAAGTACAAAAAATATCAAAGTTTTAAAATACATTTTGTTAGAGCTGAAATGTTTATTAAACTTTAAGTTCTGAATGTTTAAGTAAGACTAAATACTTAAGAAAATTCTTGTTTGTTATTTATATGAAATTAAAAAGATACAAAAGCAGGTTCTATATATTAATTTATGATAACAGACTTTCTCATGCATATATCAATACTTTTTGTTATTATTGTGTTATCTTAATATTATTATCTGTTTACGAAAGAATATACATCTTGATTTAATTTTGTTTAGATATTGAAAGGAATGATGGTTTTTAATATGCCGTATTTTATTGTTGTGGTTAAATTTTTTTTTAAGATTGAATATAAATAATCATTTTTAGCAAAAAAAACAAAACCGACTTCCATGGATCAAAACTGGGTTTTATGGTTTTTAAAATAGTTCCTATGGCTTAAAGTGAACGAAATTGAAATGGGACCACACCATGGGACAGCAGCCACCAGCTTTCCAATACAAAAAGAATTATCAAAATTGGTTTACTCAGTCCAAAGTTATGCGGTAACAAACATTAAAACAAAAAAAAAAAAAACAAAAAAAACGAAAAAAAAAAATACAGATGAATTGAATACCTCCTCCTTTTTGGAAGTCGGTAAAAATACTTTAAAGTCTATAGATTAAAAATTGCCGTTTTGATTTTTTAAATTTAATTGAAGATTTTTGTTAACAATAAAAATTTTTTTTCAAAAATTTTTCTTAAATTTCATAAATTAATTGATGCCAAAAGATTGTCTAGGAAATTCAAGGAAAAAAATATATGGGAGTGACGACAATCTTAAATCGTTCAAGCGATAGATGCAATTTTCTTATTATGTTATTGACTTCCAACACAAAAAAAAATATTTGAACACAACGGCAACATCTACAATATTTAAATATACATTTTTAAAAAGCTAGAAGCCTAGTCATATTTTTAAATTTTTGAAAATTTTTGAAAAAAAAAAAATATTGAAAAAATTTTAACATGCCGTTTTTTAAACTTTTTCGTAATATAAAATGCATTTATTTTGAAATATTTTTGGCCGCATTTATTATGATTTAAAATTATAAAAGAAAATGTTAATATGTATTACGGTTTATGAAAAAAATTAAAAAGTAGGTATTTCATTTTCGAAGAACTTTTTTTAATAAAAGTTTTGAAAAAAAAATTTTACTTACTTTTTTTTTTTAAATTCAACATCTAAACATAAAATTATTTTTTATTCATTTAATAACCCTTAATATTGAAAGTTAAATAGCAAAAATTTAAAGTTCTTATTTACGAAAGTCTTTGAGAAAATTAATTATTTCAATGCAAAAATTCAGTTTTTATCAAAAAAAAAAAAAAAAAATTGAAATTGAAGTAATTTTTATTTTTTTTCAAAAGTGTGATATATATTACTTTTTCTGCTTCGGAATTTAACTGATTATATTTATGGCCAAAAATTTTTGTAAAATAAATTCATATTTTATTAGAAAAAGTTTGGAAAAAAGTCATTTTAAAATTTTTTTAAGACATTTTTTTTTTAAATTCTGAGTTTGAGGACCATTTTTTCAAAAACTCTTAATTAAATTTAGTGGATTTAAATTTAAGAGATAAGTATGAGCTTCTGGCTTTTTAAAAATGTATTTTAAAATATTGTAGGCGTTGCCGTTGTTTTCAAAATATTTTTTTTTGTGTTCGAGGTCAGAATGCTAGAAAATTGCATTTATCGCTTAAACGATGGAAGATTGTCCCTTTTTGCTATCATTTGTTTTATGAAATTTAAGCAAAAAAAAAAAAATGGTTTTGTTAAAAAAAAATATATTTTATTTTAATCTTAAAAAACAATACGGCAACATCGGCAGTTTTTAATCTATAGACTTTAAAGTATTTTTAATAACCTACGTTTGAAAAAAAAAATTGTCAAAATCAGAGCTGTTCGGCCGGGTTCCCTAATAATTTGCTTTAGTTACTCCACTATGAAAATGAAATATTATGTAAGTTTATGTAGTAACTTTTTTTAAAATAAGCTTAAATTAATATTTTCATGATAAATCTATTTTATTTTGGCAGTTATTTTACAATAAATTATATTTTTTTTAATCAGTAAATATATTAACTTAAAATCTATATCTTAATCCAGCATGACCACTGTTATCGTTAAATTTGAAATTCCTCGAAGCTCCAGCATAGACATCAAAATTCTTACTCAATTGATGATTGTAATCAATTGTTGCACTTGAACCCATCGGACGGCTGTGTTCGAAAATACCGCTCACAGATCCTTGAGGTGATCGTGCTTTCCTCACAAGAACAACATCTTCAGCTACTGGTACTACATCTCCGTAAACCTTAAATTAAAAAATAATCTGAAATTAGTTTCTGGCAAAACAATAAAAAAAGAGTCTAGACTTACCCATTCAGATTCTAAGTTTGCAGTATTTTCTTCAGGAAGAGTAAATCCCAAAGCAACAGCCAAAAGTCCAAAAAATATTAAAGTTTTGAAAGACATTTCAATAATGAGATATGGGTTTTGTAAATTTTAAGAATTTGTAAGTTACTCTGTTTGAGAATGCTAGTTCAAGACTGATTGTTATTCATGAAACTCTGTTGTCTTTTATAATAAGTTTAACCTTAGTGCCTACACATTTTATAGATAATAGATGTAGGTTGGTACTCTGCGGTGCAGCATATTTTTAATTAGGGGGTTTTCTTACCGGAATATTATTTATTGTTGTCTTATTATTGTGTTTTGGGTGATTTTTTTTTAAATTAATTTACAAAATAATTAGTTCACATTTTCAAGAACTAAACTTGGCGTAAATCATTCATTGATAGCAATTTAATCTCATCTTCTGATCTTCTGTTTATACCACATACGTAGGTACGGTAAAGAATCTTACGCGATCTTTAATTAGGTTCAATTATCTATGAATTAGTCAACGCAAGTGTAGTTATACTGAAAATGATAAGGAACTTTGAAGATTCATTCATTCATCCTGCTCCAATGCAAACCAAACCAGATAATATTTGGGTTAAAGATCAACCGTAAATTTAAAAAAATCACCCAAACCAAAATAAGACAATATTTCGGTAAGAAAACCCCCAATCAAAAATATGCCGTAGAGTACATACAGCAATAAAATGTATACCTAGATCTTGCTTATTATAAAAGACAACAGAGTCTCATGAATAACAATCAGTCTTGAACTTGCATTCGCAAATAGAAGAGCTTAACATTTCTTTAATTTACAAAACCATCTTCAACATGTCTTTTAAAACTTTAATATTTTTCGGACTTTTGGCTGTTGCTTTGGGATTTACTCTTCCTGAAGAAAATACTGCAAACTTAGAATCTGAATGGGTAAGTCTATAGAAAACTGTTTGATTTCCAAAAAACTAATTTTTTTTTTACTTAAGGTCTATGGGGATGTAGTTCCAGTAGCTGAAGATGTTGTTCTTGTGAGGAAAGCACGATCACCTCAAGGATCTGTGAGCGGTATTTTCGAACACAGTCGTCCGATGGGTTCAAGTGCAACAATTGATTACAACCATCAATTGAGCAAGAATTTGGATGTCTATGCTGGAGCTTCGAGGAATTTCAAATTTAACGATAACAGTGCTCATGCTGGATTAAGATATAGATTTTAAGTAAATACTTTTAAGTTTTAAAAATAAATAATTTATTAAAAAAAAAAAAAAAATCATGTGTGCAATTCTACCTATTTTTATTCTATCACCTTCAAATCCATGTTTTTTATATGACAACCTATATAAATTTTATATCATCTGAAAGCTTATTGTCTTAGCACAAAATATATACATATATATGTATATCGATCAGGTCTATGAGACATCTACAAAAAGAGCTAGAATTTTTTGAACTCGATCAATTTCTATCAAGAAAAACGAAAAACACGTATTTTTATCTTCTCACGCTATTAAATCCATTTTCTTCCCTAACAACCTATAACAACCTACACCATCTGAAAGCTTATTGTCTTAGCTCAAAATATATATATCGATCAAGTCTATGAGACATCTACAAAAAGAGCTAGAATTTTTTAAACTCGATGAAATTTCATAAAAAAAAAAAACAAAAAAAAACATTTATTTTTATGTTCTCATGCTATTAATTCAATTTTTTTGTTTGACAACCTATAAATTTTAGACCATGTGAAAGCTTATTATTTCATCTTTTATAATGATGCATAAATCTTATTTCAAAGATGTCTACAAGAGAAGTTAGAAATTTTTAAAGTCAACCATGTCGAATTTCCAGACTGAGATTATGGTACTTCCTACACTGGTAGCTGGTCATCGCCAACAGATCTCCACAGGTGTTTTGAGGTATTTTGAGGTATTTTTAAATTTTTTTCAATTTAAGATTGTATAACTTGTAGAGCTTGTACCGTTATGTGTGATATCAAATAAAAGGTTATGTTATCAGCATGCGTATTAAAGTTAAATCAAATTTGTATGTGCACTAGATCAAAAGATATAACGTGTGTTGGGAAAGAACATCTTTTTACCGTTATCTCCGAATTTTGAATATGAAATTAATTGAAATTTTTTACAATTATAATTTATTTAATTACCTATCTACAGTACAAATTTCATTCATCTATCTATTAAAACAAAAAAGGGATTGGGGACAAAATCCCGAAAACCGAAATCCCGAAAACCCAAAATCCCGAAAACCCCAAATCCCGAAAACCCAAAATCCCGAAAACCCAAAATCCCGAAAACCCAAAATCCCGAAAACCCAGAATCCCGAAAACCCAAAATCCCGAAAACCCAGAATCCCGAAAACCCAGAATCCCGAAAACCCAGAATCCCGAAAACCCAAAATCCCGAATGGGATCCCGAAATCCCGAAAAATTATATAAAATGAAAAATTTGCGCAAATTTTTCATTTTATATAATTTTTCGGGATTTCGGTTTCGAAAACAATCCTAAGTGTGAAATTAAGGTGTTATTACGTAAAAAACAATATAAGTTTATAATTCCGTTAATATCTCTTTTTTACATGATTTCAAGTTCTTATTGTGATTTCAGCAATGCTTTGTAATGATTGAGTTAAGTTGGAAAATCGTTGAACTAAAATCAAAAGAATTATTAGTTTTAATATTTAACTTATAATAATTGTATGTTTAAATTGTTTTTAATTGGTTTTAATTTTATGTTTCAGTTAAAATTTCAGTAAAACACAGTTTTGAAGAGTTTTTTATTTTTTCTGTTTTTTTTTCGGGATTTTGGCCTTTCTGGATTTTGGGTTTTCGGGATTTTGGTTTTTCGGGATTTTGGGTTTTCGGGATTCTGGGTTTTCGGGATTTTGGGTTTTCGGGATTTTAGGTTTTCGGGATTTTGGGTTTTCGGGATTTGGGGTTTTCGGGATTTAGGGTTTTCTGGATTTTGGTCTTTCTGGATTTTGGATTTCGGGATTCTGTCCGTCTCCCACAAAAAAGTTATAACAAGTTGAAGTCGTGTCGCGTTTTCGTTTCATCTTGTTTCAAATCACTACGATACTAAAGAAGTTTTCACTTCAAAAAACTGCCAAAATAAAATTAGACTATTATGAAAACATTTGAGTTTATTTTATTAATGAAGTTTGTTGTAGTTCATAAATCTTTAAAATCTCAACTTTGAAGTAAGTCCTCTTTCAGCCATCAGGACTGTATAAAAATACCTTTATTTTAAACAAACTTCCGCTATTATATTCCTAGTTTAAGTGAAAAATAATATCGATATTGGACAGGTTCAGAAACGTTAGGGACTAAATATTTAGGTAATTTCTCGGTCTCTGATTGGTCAGCTGTCATAAAAAATCGTTCCAATTTAGGTAATTTTATTGGAAAGCAGACTGGAAAGTTAGGCAAGAAAATTTTCCCTAAAAATTTAGGAAAGTTTTTTTTTGTCAACATGACAGCAGATTGTTTTTAATTAAAGAATTTATTTAGCAAAATTAAATTTATTTGTGTGAAAAACAACTAAAAAGTGCATTACCGGTTATAAAAATTCTTAAATACCTAAATTTCGAAATTTAACAATAGCATCATATCCAAACTAATTTAGTCAATTTACTCAAATTTCCGTTCAGAAAATGACGTTGCCTAAATATCTAGTCCCTAATATTTCCTGAACGTGCCCTGAAAGAAATTTTTAAGGTTTTTGATAGACTTTGGACACGTTATAGAGGATGAAATTCTGAGGCGATAGTAATTTCATAACTTTCTCGAATAAATAGTCAGGCAGCACTTTTTTCTTTATACCTAAAAGTGTTGCCTCTAGAAAGTGGCAATCCTTTTTGTTCGATATGAGTATTGAGCAATTTTTTGATTTATTTTGAAAAAAGAAACTATGATAAAAATACGAAGAAAGTGGTTTCTAAGAACACATTTTTGGATAAACAAATTTGTTCTTCTTTGTTTTATTAATTTTAACATTTTTTTTTTCAATGTTTGAAAATTTTTTCGCTACTTAAACTATATTTGTTTATATTCAAACTAAATGAAAAAAAAACAAGACTAATCGACTACTGCATATTAAAAAGCATTATTCTGTTAAAGAAAAAAACAAAATAAAATCAATGTATATATTCCTTCAGATAATAAGATTGAGATAACACAAAACAAAAATAACTATTTTATATGCATGAGAAATTTTGTTATCATAAATAGGTATAGAACCTGCTTCTATATCTTTGTTAGTTTCATATAAATAGCAAACAAGAATCGTCTAAAGTATTTAGTCTTACCTAAACATTTCAACTCTAACAAAATGTATTTAAAAGTGTTGTTCTTTTTTGCACTTTTGGCTGTCGCTCTTGGACAATATATAGTTCCTGAAGAAAATACTGCTAACTTAGAACCTGAATTGGTAAGTCCTCAAAATATTTAGTTTGATAAATTTTCTAAGCAACTTATAAAAATAATGAACTAATAATTCTAGGTCTACGGAAATGTACCACCACAAGTTGCTGGTACTCTACTTGGTGGTTAGAACAATCACCTCAATTATGTTCCTAAACAAAATAAGTACGATCAAAGCATTGCAAGTTTTAAGTTTTAAGCATTAAATTTGAATTTCTATGGCAATGGTGGAGCTTTGATATAATTTAAGTTTAACGAAATCCTTAATTTAATACATTAAAAAATAAAAAAAAATTTAAAACTATATCAGTTATTTATTTTGAATAAAATGTTTTTATATTCTATTGAATTATATTCGTCCAAGAGTTTTATTGCTAAATATAATTCTTTGCCATAAAAGAACTGTTTCTAAAAAAAAAATTTATTATAAGAAGTGTTAAAGATAATAAAGAAAATTAAAACAAAAGTTAAAGTTAATAAAAATCGATAAAACTATATCAAAGAAATGAAAAAAATCAAAAACAATTCTTGTGGAAACGGTAACGCGGTTATACAATTTTAATTTATATCAATTTTGTGGATGAATGGATAACACAACCCTTTTTTTTTTAAAGAAAATCTCAAGTTGCTCTAAAAGTTCGTTGTCTAATTGTTAAAAATGTTACAAATATTTAGGTACTTCAAAATAAGCAACTACCATTCTATCTGAGTAGAAAAAAATAATGAATTTAAATTTGTTTCTTTGAATAAAACATCAGCTCTGCTTCTTCTTCCTTTTTTCTCGGCGCTGTTATGATCTCGATGTCGAGGGGATCATAACCTTCCCACGTTACTGCTTCACACTAGTGATCCGCCTGTGGGGTTCGCCGGGTTGACCTCAGAAATCGGCGGCAAGCCTCCCGGTTTTGTATTGTTCCGTTTCTGAGGCCAACTGAATGCTGGTGTTTTTGCATTTGCTTGTACCAGGAGTTTTTAGGCCTACCTTTCTTTTTATTTCGTGTTGGAACGTTATATGATATTGCTTTTTTGACGGGGTTCTCAGGATCTCTCCTTTGAACATGGCAATACCAACTGAGTCGGTCGTGTTCAATTTTTTGGGAGATGGTATTTTTAAAACATCAGCTCTGCTATCTAACCAAATTTCAAGGATTTGCGATAGTAGAGTCAGAAGTGCTCTATACTAAAATCTTTGAAATAATTCAAAAACTCATTTTACAATAAATTATTTTTTATTTAATTAAATATAAATCTTAAATTTTAGTCTGCCAGTATTAAATTATCTCTAATGCCAAAGTTTATAAAAACACTATTTTTGATGAAAATTAAAAAAAAAAAAAAATGTTTAAAAGGAAGCATTTTTCAATCAAATTAGAATCTATATCTCAAGCCAGCATGAGCATTGTTGTCATTGTATCGGAAATTCCTTCCAGCTCCAGCGTAAACATCCAAATTTCTTGTCACTTGATGGTTGTAGTCAAAGTTTGCACTTGATCCATCTCGACGGCTGTGTTCGAAGGTACCACTCATTGAGCCCTGAGGTGATCGAGCTTTCCTTACAAGAACAACATCTTCAGCCACTGGCACTACATCTCCATAGACCTTTAAGATGAAAATATTGTTGAAAATGTTTTCGTCCAGGATTTAAGTTTTTTCAATGACTTACCCATTCTGAATCAACAAGGCCAGCAGTATTTTCTTCAGGAAGTGTAAATCCAAGGGCTACAGCCAAAAGTCCAAAGAAGATTAAGGTTTTGAAAAACATTGTGCTTTTTTTAATTGATAAGCTGTGCTTTATAAGAATGCAAATGCAAAACTGAATACTGTCTGAGAAAATTGTCTCGTCTTTTATAGTAAATAAAAATCAGTCTTAAATTGATAAGAGATGCTTTTCATCATAATTTGCTTATCAGTTTGCGGGTTTTGCTACAGTCTTTACTTTTGTCTTGAGGGTGATTTCCCTTGTGCTTAAAATAGACTAAAACTTTGGTGTGTACCTTAAGATTTTTGGTATAGTCGGGGGTTTTTTTTTTACAATTTCTGTATTGAGTGGTTCTTTTACTTTCATAGATCTAAGAATAAGATAAGCTTATCTATGTAGCCTACTTATCTTGAGATAATTAAGTAATTCCAGGAGTCTTTCCAGATATCTGAACGGAGTCTTTTAACAAAATATGTTAGATACTTAGGTTCATTAATTAAGTGTGTAGGTATCAAACAAAATTGCATTACTGGGTCACACGAACTTGCTCCATGAATTGGAGTTGCTAAAATGTTTAAGACTTTTTATATACACATTTGGTTTATGTATGAAAAAAAGAAAAAGAAAAAAAAAAACTATCGTTCTTCAAATGAAAAAAAAAAAACATTTCAAATGAAATTGAGCTCCAAAACAAGTAGGTAGGGGAGAAGGGGGTACATTTGACACTTAGTTTTTAAAAGTCTGTATTTTCGAAAACTGGTAATTATTTCCAATGTTTTGTTTTGTATTTGATTTATTGACTATTCAAGATTATACTAACAGTAAAATTTTTTGTTTTACCATATTACAACATTTAAAAAAATAATGTTTTTTAAAAAAAGTCATTTTGTCAAAAGTGCCCCGGGACCGGGGCACATTTGGCTTTAAAAGGGGTACATTTGACAATGGTGGATTAAACCCCACATCGTGTGCATTATATTTTTAAAACTATCAGCGAATCTTGCTTGTCTATTGTTTAATTAGAAAAAAAACAGGTTTTAAACAATCTACTAAACAATATAACGAAAAAAAAATCAAAAAATTTATTTTCTAAAAAGAAGAAGAAAAATCAAAAAACCCTTAAATATTTCAAAAAATCTCTCCATTTAAATCTGAATCAAAATTAATCGATGTCGATTTATTTTTAAATAATTTATTTAATATATAATTCAACAAAATCAACGTAAAACAGTGCCCACATTGCAAAAGTCAAAGGTGCCCCGAAGGAGCCACAGAACTGTTTTTCTTTTTTTTCAATAACTAATACTATTTTTTTACAAAGCTGGTTTTAATTAACTTAATTTTAAGCTTAGTGCTATCAAAATATTGATTCACCATTAAAAAAACTGTTTTATTAGGTTCAGAAATCGCTTACATACCTTTGGTCAAAAATTAGATCAGAAATACAGAAAACACGAAAACACGTGCTACTTCGCGAAAAGTTAATGAAAGACTGCGAAATTTCGCAAAAATTTCTTAAAATCAAACTAAGCTTCTTTCTTCATCCAAACTATTGTTAATTAAGGGCACGATCATACCGAAAAACGCAAAGTCAAATGTGCCCCGGTGTCAAATGTACCCCCGCTTACCCTATGCAGTTTAGTTTTTTAATTATTATTTTTACTTATTAACATGCATTTTTAGAAAAAAAAAAAATTCAAAATGCTTAGAGCCGTTTTTTAAAAGAACTATAAGTTTTTATATAATTTTTTGAAAAAAAAAAAAAAAATATTTAGTAAAATTAGTAGGTATGCTTTTTTATAGCAATTAATAACTTACATTTTAAATCAAAATTTCAATAAAATTCAGTGCCTCCATTTTTTTTTTTATTCCAAAATTTTTTTTTTAAATATTTCAATTTTTATATAAAGTCATATGAGTGGCTTTTTTATAAAAAAAAATTCGTTGAAATCTAATGATCACTTCAGGTGAAAAAGAGATTTTAAAAATGGTTCTGTGTTTCTGTATCTACCGTTCATAATGATTTTCGAAAACAAATTCATTATTAGATAGACCTTGGTTTTATAACATTTGAATTTTTTCCAAAGTTTGATGTTAATTGGTCCATTCGTTTAGGTTGTAGCTCCTTATACGGGCAGAAACATTTTTTTTGCATTGTCTATCATCGTAATATTATGACTGATTGTTATTTCAGCTATTTTTTGTAAGAATGCAAAACTTGCTATGAGTAAGAAGTACAAACATTATTCAATTACTATCAATGAATCATTTACCTACCACAAATTTAGTTAATGAAAATTATTAGGTACTTTACTTCGTAAATTCATTCATCATCGTTTTTTTTTTTTAATTTGGGTTTGAGCTCAAACGTAGATTTAAAAATCACCGAAAACAAAATAACACAACAATAAATGTTCCGGGAAGAAAACCCCCCAATTAAACAATAAGCAAAGTCGTAGAGTACATTATCTGTTATCAATAAAATGTGTACTTAGGTCTGGCTTTTATTATAAAAGAAAACAGAGTTTCATGGATAACAATCAGTCTTGAACTTGCATTCTCAAATAGCAGAACTTCATAAAATTTACAAACCATAACATCTTATTATCAAAATGTCTTTCAAAACTTTAATATTTTTCGGACTTTTGGCTGTTGCTTTGGGATTCACTCTTCCCGAAATAAATGATGCTAACTTAGAATCTGAATGGGTAAGTCGAAACTTTTTTTTTATATATTTTTTTGTGAAACTAATTTCAGCTTTTTTTATGTAAGGTTTACGGAGATGTAGTACCATTAGCTGACGATGTTGTTCTTGTGAGGAAAGCACGATCACCTCAAGGATCTGTGAGCGGTATTTTCGAACACAGCCGTCCGATGGGTTCAAGTGCAACTATTGATTACAATCATCAATTGAGTAAGAATTTCGATGTCTATGCTGGAGCTTCGAGGAATTTCAAATTTAACGATAACAGTGGTCATGCTGGATTAAGATATAGATTTTAAATACCTTTAAGGTTTAAAAAAATTTAAATAATTTATTGTAAAAAAAACTGCCAAAATAAATTTAGATTTATTTATGAAAATATTTGGTTAAAACCTCGTTCTTTTTTTTATAATTAAGTACTTTGTGCTTAGTAGTATCTACCTACATAACAAACATATTTCATTTCTAATCTTAAGGAACAAATACAATTATGTTTCTTTGAAAAATTACAAATAAATCAGAAATTATGTATACATAGACCGATTTTGGGAGTGGAGGTATACCTAACCAAAATGTGAGTATATGCAGTAGGGTGTGTCAAAATGCTAAAGTATGGAATTTTCAAATGTAATAGCTTTTAAAAGTTGCATTACTTATCAAAAATAAATCCTGCGTTAACAGATTTCATTTTAATTAATATCTTTGGCTCGCTCAAAATATAGAAAGAAATCGAAGAAATTTGAATTTTTAGAGATTTTTTAAACATATTGGTACATCTCTTACAAAAAAATTAAGTTTTGTTATTTTTTATACATTAATAAAAGTTGTCCCAAGAAAAATGACGCATAAAACCAACATTTCTTAATGTATCAATATTTTAATCATCTAACGTACAAATTGTGCTGCAAGCAGTTTTTAAAGTTGATTTTATATAGATTTATCATTCCACGCTTATTTTTATGGATAAATATATAAAATGTATGTAAGAAGCTAGTTTTAGTTTCATTTTTAAGTAGCGTACATCAATTAACCGTCATTCCGGGAACGCTTGTTTTGGGGTATAGTTAGATTGAAATTTTAATTTTTTGGTGATATTATGATCAAAAATCGAGGCCACTGCAATATAATCTCAAAAATATTTCGTTTAACTTTGTGACATAAAAAATAAAAATAAATTAAGGTCAAAACGTCATTTCCGGGAACGTCATTTCCGGAAACGCTATCTTAGAATCTGAATAAATAATGCAATCTAACACTCATAATTTAGCATTTTTTTGGTATTTTTACTCAGAAGTCTATATACACAAAGTGTAATATACACTTTTATCAAAAAAGTTACAAGAAAACAAAAGAAATAAATTGCACGACTGGGGTCGCACGTACTTGCTCTTATGCTTAAAGTAACTATAATGTTAAAGCTTTTTATTCAAGAAATTTAAAATTTGATATTTTAAAGAAATTTTATAAGTAGTATAAAAAAATTAAATCTGTTTTTATAATTAATTAAACTCCGTTTTAAATTATCTTAAGACAAAAAACAAATATGCCATTTTATTTCTTGTATAAAAAGGTATTTTTAGAAAAAAATTTTCGAAAATTGTAGGAGCCGTTTTTTAAAAAAATAATTTTTTATGTATAAAAATTTTTTAACATTTTTCAAAAAAAAAGTTGGTATGCCATTTTGAAGAAATAATTAATTTACACATAAAAACTAAATTTAAAAATTTTTCATTGATCCGTTTTCAAAAAATTGATTTTTCAAAAAAAAATTTTGAAATATTTTTTAAAAATCCAAAAATGCGTTTTTTGAAAATTTTCAAAATTTTTAATATTATCTTTACTTACACACGTTTGTATAAAAATTTTCATTTAAATCGGGTTATATTGTACGAGATATTCAGAAATGAAAAAAACCCGTTCTATGACAGGTACCGTTAATAACGGTACAAAAAATATTTTTTTTAATTAAAAAGTTGGCTTTTATGTGTAGTACTACACACAAAAATTTTAATCAAAATCGTTAGAGCCGTTTTTGAAAAAAATTAACTTTTCTATTTCCGTTATATGGCAGGTACCGTTAGTTTTGGTCATAAAAAAAAAATTTCAATTTCCCCTCTAGGGAATCACCAAAAACTGCTAACTACCAAGTTTGAAGAAAATCACTTCACTCGTTTAGGCTGCAGCTCCAGATAGAGACAGACACACAGGCAGACAGACAGACAGACAGACAGACAGACAGACAGACAGAATTGCCGGACCCACTTTTTTGGCATTCTCCATCATCGTAATGTCATGTAAAATTGTTATCTCGAGTTCGATTTTTTTTACGAATCCTAAACTTGCCCTATAGTACCTATATCGCAAGTAAAAATTACTTATGAAATCGGTCTCTGTCCCAAGAAATAAAGTTATATTTGATTAATTTAGGACCTACTACCTTAATATAATAGTGTATCATTCACATTGATACTATTTCTAGAACCCTAAAGTCGTTTTGAAGAGAATGCCACCATTTCGAGGAACGTTTTTCTTGTACTAATTTTTGGGGTTTTGCGGTAAATTGAAAAATATACATTTTTGTGCTCTGCCCGTTGATGAACCGACAAATTATGGCTAAAGCCAACATTTGAGCATGAAATTTTTATCATAAAACAAAGTTGATTTTTTAAGAATTCGGTCATCGAAATTTCCCACCTCCATGATTTTGACCCTTATATCTTGAGTCCTATTGATCGCATCATCAAGATTGATGTCTTTAGGCTTAGGAAAAATGACAGACCATTAGTTCCTTTATAAAAAAAAAATATGAAATATTGTGAATTTAGCCTATTTATATGAATTGGAAAACTCACGATTTTTAACCCCCTGAAATCAATACAAAGCCGCTGTTTAAAGCTGCCAGAATTTTTAATTCGTTATTAGAATGCATAAGGCTATAAAACTGCATACTCACATTTTGGTTACTCTTAGTTACAGAATGAAGTTTATGTTTTTCATGTCAAATTAAAGACAATATCTACAGAGCTTTTAAAAGGGACCAATCGACACCGTTGTTATAACCTGATTAAATTGGGCTATGCAGCTTCAGGGGCGTATACAGGTTTACTTCTTGGGGGGGGTCATGCCAAAATTTTTGGCACAACAATTTTGATAGGTGGAAAATGTGATAGTTGAATCGAACAAAAACGGAATGTGATTCGTTTGCTTCCATTGAATAATTTGCCTAAAAGCAACTATGTATATATTTTTTCCGCTGGCCTAAAGTAATTTTAAAAGTTACAATACAAAATTAAATCTTTTTTTATGTAATAAACAGTGGTAACTTTTGAATTAAAAGTCTTCTTAACCTCAGGCAAACGAATCGCATTTGAAAATAATTTTGTTTTTTAATTTTGTTTTAAAATTGAATGAAAAAATTTAGTTTGGAGAATGTAATATTGACGACTATCTCCGAAAATTTTACCTACATTTTTTCGTTGAAAACTTTTTATACGGAAACATTACAAAAAAAAAGTTTTTTAATTAAAAAAAAAATAGAGAATGAGTTTTTCTACAAAACAAGACAAACAAATCTTTTCTACAACAAACGGAAGCCGAGAAAATCACAAAAAGGCATTTTTCAAAATGGCGGCCAAAATTTTTTTGTAAAAATGTACTTATTTATGAAATATCAATGCTTTCCGAATATTCTCAGATGATTCAATTATGTAGTTATAGTAAAAACTGAGATTTTTGCCAAAAATTGAACAAACCTCAAAAAACTTCAGTTCTGCAAGATTTCAGCCTGCCCCTATTTTTTCCATTTGCTTCATAGTAAAATGTCTCTATTCACTGGACTAAAATTATAGTTTGCCTTAAAACGCGATTGAAGATTGAGTAATGTATGAAAATCGATGAGTTCTTGAGGATTAATCCGTTTATTTTTATAGGGAAAGTTGCTCTAATGGTGATTTTTTTTTTACATACCCAATTCAATTTTTTTTTAAAGCTCTAAATATGTATTCTTGTTCGGATTTTAAATCTACACAAAACTCTACAGCAGAACTCAACTTAGTGTCTGTCAATTTGTAATATTATCGAACTAATGAAAATAATCCTAATCCAGCATAGCATTCGCTAAAAATATCATCGCATCCCCAAAAAATGGTAAAATAGGTTGTTTGAATACCAAAAATTTTTTTCACTTTTCATTTTCGTTCATGTTCTAAAACTTCAATATTTTGAAAACGGTCTTTCTTAAAGGAATTGAGTATAACATAACAATTTCTTGTTTAAGTTTTGAGTTCTTGGAGGGGGGGGGTCATGACCCCGTGACCCCCCCCTTGTATACGCCGTTGTGCAGCTTCAACTATATTTGCTTACAATCAAACTTAAAAAAAAAAAAAAAAAAACAAAACAAAACCAGAATCAGCACCATGAAATACGGCATAATATTAAAAGTCATTATTATTGCCAATAAACAAAATATCTGGTATCTGGTATAAAATTGATATAACACAAATAACAATAACTATTGTATAATGCATAAGAACGACAGTTATCATTATCATAAATATAGAATCTGCATCTGTACCTTTTTTCAATATTATATAAATAGCAAACAATAACCGTCTAAACTATTTAGTCTTACCTAAACATTCATAACTTGAAGTTAAAAAAAAAAGAATCTAACAAAATGTATTTTAAAATGTTGTTCTTTTTTGCACTTTTGGCTGTCGCTCTGGGACAGTATTTAGTTCCTGAAAAAAATACTGCTAACTTAGAACCTGAATTAGTAAGTCTCTAATTTTTTGTTTTGACAATTTTTTAAGAACCTTATAATTTTGTACTGTTAACTTATTATTCTAGGTTTACCAAAATGTAGTGCCAAAGGTTCAAACTTCACGTGTTGGTTGATAAGTACGATCAGCTCAAAATACCTACATAGTCTTTAGTAAAAATAAGTAAGATCAAAGTATTGCAATTAAGTTTTAGGCATTAAATATGGAGTACCTACTATTGTGGAGATCTAACGAAATTAAAGTTCAACCAGATCATAAACTTGAAGTAAAAGCATTTAAAATTATTTGTTTTTAAAACCTGTCTTGGATTTATCATTATATCAAAAATAAAAACTAATTAGAGACGCAATGTACAAAAAATGTTTCACTACAATTATTTTCCCTTGCATTTGTTTCGAATAAATGTTTTTTTTTTTTGTATAAATGCTATTTTTTTTTCAAACCTGCCTGGTTCGATTGCCCAACATAAGCCCATAAAAACCCACCTTGTATTTTCGCTATCCTTCCTTTAGTTTGAAAATTATAGAAGCATTGTTTTTTATTTATCAAAAAAAAAAAAAAAAAATAGTACGCATACACCACAGTGACCTTTATATTTTATAATTTAGAAAATGTTAATCCACTGGTGTGGGCACTGCACCTCAAATGTTTTGACTTGACTTAAAATTCTTACTTGATTGAATATAGTCCACATAAAATCTCTGTTAAGAATCTTAAGTTGATTTGTTTTATTTCACCTTAAAAACCATAAAAGTTAAAAAATAAAAAAATGAAAATAAACTTTGATATTTATTAGAATGAATTTTTTAGTATTTGACTTAAAACTACCACGTCGTTTAATAATGATAAAAAAGATCCATAATATTTCAAAATTTTATACAGAATCTATTAAAAAACGAAAAAAAAATTTGTTTCTAAATTTCGTCTTTAAAACTTAATTTCTCTATAATCATTTTTATCAAAAAAAAAAAACAAAACCGACTTCCATGATTCAAAACGGGGTTTTATGGTTTTTTAATAGTTTCTGTGTCTTTAACTGAACGAAATTGAAATAGGATTACACTGCAGCCACTAGCTTTCCAATACAAAAAGAATTATCAAAATTGATTGACTCTGTCCAAAGTTATTATGGTAACAAACATAAAAAAAAAAAAAAAAAAATGCAGACGAATTGAATACCTCCTCCTTTTTGGAAGTCGGAAGAAACTACGTAATGAAACAACTTGAGTCAAAAAACAAAATAAAGATTAAATTACTAGCTTTGAGAAAAGTTATAGAACAGAACTGTGTGCATTTTTTTAATAATTATTAATAATTTTTTTTTGCACTGCTAATCGGGAGGTAAGCACTTAAGTGGGTTTTACTGTACCAAGAAAATGAAAAATGATCCTTCCAAATAACTTTTTTGGTACCTATTTGATGTGAGAAATGTGCCCAAATATTTTTTTGACTATGTTAAAGACCAAAAAATTGCACTTTGCGTTGTAGGAAACACTGAAAGAAACAATGGATTTGTTCCTAAAGCTTAAAAATGAATAAATTAAAAAACTTTTTTTTACAATAAATTAATTTTTATTTTTCTTAGATATTATTTAATTTTTAGATCGCATTTTTCCTTTGTAAGCATTAATTTCTCTCCTTTGCCAAAGTTAAAAATAATGAATATTCTTGGTGAAAATAAAGCAAAAAACTTGTGTTTAAAATCTATATCTCAAGCCAGCATGAGCATTGTTGTCATTGTATCGGAAATTCCTTCCAGCACCAGCATAAACATCCAAATTTTTGGTCACTTGATGATTGTAGTCAAAATTTGCACTTGAACCATCTCGACGGCTGTGTTCAAATGTACCACTCATTGAGCCTTGAGGTGAACGGGCTTTCCTCACAAGAACAACATCATCAGCTACTGGAACTACATCCCCGTAGACCTTTAAGATGAACAAAATAAGTAAAATCTCTCTTTTCAGAATTTAAATTTTTTTTCAAACACTTACCCATTCTGAATCAATAAGGCCTGCAGTATTTTCTTCAGGAAGTGTGAATCCAAGGGCTACAGCCAAAAGTCCGAAGAAGATTAAGGTTTTGAAAGACATTGTGCTTTTTATTAATTGATAAGCTGTGCTTTGTAAGAATGCAAATGCTAGACTGAATACTGTCTGAAATATTCATCTCGTCTTTTATAGGAAAGTAACAATCAGTCTTAAATTGATAAGAGATGCTTTTCATCATATTTGCTTATCAGTTTGGGGGTTTTGCTACACTATTTATTTTGTCTTAAGGGTGATTTCCCTCGTGCTTAAAAAATTAAATAGACAAATTCTTTTGGTGTATTCGTTAAGGTTTTTGATATAGTCGGGGATTTTTTCTTACTCTAAGAAAAATGCATAATTTATTCATATAGAATGAGATAAGCGAATTTGTGTCCCTATGAATCCAGGTGCTTTTTCAAGATTTAAACTCTTTGAAATAAAATTATTTATTAATGAAAACTTAATATCTCAAGTGTATACTTTATTCAGCTACAAACAAATGTTAATATTTCTATCAACGAATTTTTATAAATATATTTGAATAAATTATGTATTTTCTTTTGCGGGAAAGAACCATTAAATGCCAAATCTAAAAACTTCCCCTATGCTATTTTTAGAAAAAAATTAAAGTACCTAAAAAAGGATCAATAAATTATTAAATTTAAAGCATAAGGGAAATCACATTAGCGAACGAAACAAAACCCCCAAATAGATTCAAAAATATGTAAAAAGAAAAACACATTTCTTATCAAATATTAACAGCATTTATGTTTGATTAGAACTTTCTATAAAAGGGAATACAGTGTTTCAAATAGTATTCAGTCTTGCATTAGCATATTTTGAAGTATATTCAAATCACAGCTTATATCAATACAATATTAAAGCACAATGTCTTTCAAAACTTTAATCTTCTTTGGACTTTTGGCTGTAGCTCTAGGATTCACTCTTCCTGGAGACAATACTCTGGTTGTCAATGATTCAGAATGGGTAAGTGTTTGCAAAAGTTCAAGTCCTTTAGAAAAATATTTTTTATGATACATTTTCTTTTAAAAGGTTTATGGAGATGTAGTTCCAGTAGCTGATGATGTTGTTCTTGTTAGAAAAGCCCGATCACCTCAGGGAACATTGACAGGTGCTTTTGAACACACTCCTGAAGAAGGCTCAAGTGCAAATGTATACTATAACCAACAACTCGCCAAAAATTTGGAATTGTTCGGAGGAGCTGGAAGGAATTTCAGATATAATGAAAATCATGCACATGCTGGCTTGAGATATACATACTAAGTAAAAATTATAATGAGAAATAATTTATAGGTATTAAAGTTAAAGTTTATTTTTATTTATTTCTATAAACGAATTTGTAAATTTTGGCTTAGGAAAAAATTAACTATAGAGAAATTCAACTTTCACTAGAAAATTAAATACTGAGAAAAAATAAACTGTTACATATTTATTGGTAAACAAAAGTTTTAATTTTTAATATTTTGTTGTCAGTTTTATTAATATTAAAAAAAGATAGAATAGATGACTAACGGTTAAAACAGACATGCTAAAAACAAGTTCTATATTAAATTAAGCAGATTTCTGCATGGTTTTTTGCCAAGAAGATATCCGTCTTAAATTAGCAGACAAATCTTCTTAACTTCTTGAATGTGCTTATTTAAAAGAATTCCCTTAATTTAAGAAGAAAATCTTATTAATTTTATGTGAAGACATTTTTAAATTTAAAAAAAATAAAAAAAAAACAGGCAGCCATTGGCGATCGATCCTACAACTCTTGGGACACTTGGCGAATGCTTTAACATCAGACTTTCTTACTATTGAAAATTAATATGATAAACTGCAACTAAAGCTGAAGTCTGACAAAAATTTTAAAATCTGTTTAAGTTTTAACTACAAAACATTTAAAAGATTTCCACGTTATTTTTAAATGATTCACTTAAAAAAAATCTTTTACTTTTACTAAGTATTCATATAGAATTGACAAGGAATCTTTTTATTTTTAGAAGATTTTTCTAAGAAAAAAAAAAACTTTTTGAAATGAAATGAAATCTTATTGTTTTATGATATGAATATGGAATTTAAAGGGGACATCATCTGATTTTAAAGTGAGACACTCTTGTAAATTAGCCCCACAAATTTAAGTTAAAAAATAATTTTTATTTTTGATAGAATGAATTTCAGTGAAAATAAAAAGGCAAATTAAGGCAAAATTAAAAAAAAAAAACAACAAAAATGGTTCCAATTGTCCTTTTTTCTATCAAAATGTATTTATTTTTTTTTTGTATAGAAGTTTTTATATTCTTGTTCATTCATATATTTAAGGGATATAGCTTTGCATAAAATCTGCAAAAATTTAAATTAAATAAAGAAAGAAAAAAACTAAATAAAGAATAGAGTAAATTAAAAATTCTGAAATAAAAACACTAAAAAAATGAGATAAGTACAAAGGAGAATGGGCAATTTTGTATGGAACTTGGACGTTCCGCGGCCAAGAACGATTTTGTTATTTTTTGATGTAGTTAAGTCTTACATACATTGTGCAGAAGTTTTATCCTTCTAACGCTCTTCACAAACCGATAAAATACATTTTTGCATTTAAAAGTTAATGCACATTGTCTCAATGTTTAAAATTGAACGTGTATTTTAAGTGCAAGATATGATAATCTGTCATTTTCCCTGAGCCTGAAGACCTTTATCTTGGATATCCAACCAATAGAACCCAATATATTGGCTTTTTAAAACATCAATTTCGAGTCTATTTTAAGACTTTTTTCTCAATTTTTTATTTGTTTTTTCCTTTTGAAAACTCAAAAACAAAATCTTGAAGTGGTTGGCTTAAAAAGCTTATATTTTGAGTTCCATTGGTCGAATATTCAAGATTGAGGTTTTAAATCATAGAAAAAATGACATAAAATCATATTTCATAATTTAATTCAAATAGTAATTCAATTCGCATATTGCTCGATGCATTAACAACACTAATATTGCCATATCTTCCATTCCAAATGCAATACAACGAAACCAATTGATACCAATTTCATTATTGGCCGCCAAACGTCCAATACGCCCATTCTCCTTTTTATATATATTTAAAATTTTAGCGATTTTGAATTTTTAAGCGAAATCAGACAGCGCAATATAATTTCAAAACGGTTTCATTCTGCTATGAATGTAAAAATCGTGGATATCATAACAAACAATATTAGTTTAGGTATATTACCTGAGATTAAAAGAATAAGAAAATATAAAGTTTTTCATTCCATTTTCATGATTTATGAATAAATTATGCATTTTTCCAGAAAGGAAGTTATAATACTAAAACAAAATAAAATCCCCCAAGTTGGTATAGATATATTAAAAAGTGACAACGCTTACTAAATCAATCAATCAATGAATTCTTAGCTCAAAAATTGGCGGGAAATCACCCATCAAAACAAAGTAAATTCTGCAACAAAACCCCCAAACAGATAACAGACGAATATGAAAATATGATGAAAAGCATCTCTTATCAATTTAAGCTTTCTATAAAAGGCAAGAGAGTACTTCAGACAGTATTCAGTCTTGCATTGAAATCTTTTGTGTTAAAAACAATACACACTTTACTAATATTTTAAACAATATGTCACTCAAAACTTTGATCTTTTTTGGACTCTTGGCTGTGGCTCTAGGATTCACTCTTCCTGAAGAAAATACTGCTGTCGTTAATGATTCAGAATGGGTAAGTGCTTTAAGTAGTATTACAAACTTAATTTAGTATTTTTATAATATTTTTTTTTTCCTAATAGGTTTATGGAGATGTAGTTCCAGTAGCTGATGATCTCGTTCTTGTAAGGAAAGCCCGATCACCCCAAGGCTCAATGAGTGGTACTTTTGAACACAGCCGACGAGATGGATCAAGTGCAAACTTTGACTACAATCATCAAGTGACAAGAAATTTGGAAGTCTATGGAGGAGCTGGAAGGAACTTCAAGTATAATGACAACAATGCTCATGCTGGTCTTAGATATAGATTCTAATTTGAGTGTTGAATATAGCGAAATTATTTATTGTATAGCTTAAGTAATTCTTTAATTCTTTTAAACGAAAAAATAGAATTTGTAAAATTTGGTATTGAAGAGAATTCAATACCGGGAGAATAAAAATTAATATGTATCAAAAAAAAAAAAAAAAAAAACAAACATATTTGACTAATTCAGAATTTCAATCCAGAAATAAAATATTCAATTAGGACACCTAGTTGGATCTTGTACTTGCACAAGATGTAAATTTATATGTACCTAGTAAGATTGAATTTAAGTTTAATTATTGAGAATTTATTTATTGTTCTTTTTTTATGATATGAACTAAGAAAATTAAAAAAATGATGCATTTTGTATAGGAAAAAAGATTATAAGGAGTCCACAAATATTTTTGGTGAAAATGTGTTTTTTGGAGGAGACCTTAACAAAACGAACTGCTGTCCAAATTTAATGACTTTTTGGAATTGTCTGATGTTTTTAAATCATAATTAAGTTTTTGTGAAAATGTTTTTTAAAATTTTTATAAGTAAGGTAATTGGAGGCAGGATCTATTTTTCCCTATTTGATGAGGAGGGCATTTTTGTCAACACCAATAACACGATATATATTTGTGTGCAAAAGGCATAACAACATGAGTCGACTTATCTGAAAATTGAGTTTTTTTTTTTTACAAAATCTGGTACACATAGCGATTCCGTCTGATATCATTTTTGCGTATTTTTATCTTAAGCGGTTTATGAATAACAGGTAAAAGCAAAATTACACAATCATTGATTTAAAATGGGAAGCCAAACATTCAAAACACTCTCATGAAAAGTTGCAAAAAATGACTTATGCTCTTATACCTTTTTGCTAGAGAAGTCACAAATTTTCTCAAACCAGAATTTTTTCAATAATTCCATCATTTAACTGGTTACCTAATTGAACAATTAAGCTAATTTCAAACTCAGAATTTTGAAACTGTTGAATTTTTGAAAATTTATTTAGTATTTTTTTTTTAAGTATGTCATTTTTTTTATATAAAGTAAATGAAGATACGAATTTCCAACATTTTCTGATTTACCCATTTTTTTGTACGAGTTTATTTCTTCCGCTTTGAAGACTTTTGAAAAATCTATAAAATTAGAACTTTTAAAAAAAAAAAACTCTTTTCATAAAAAAAAAAATTATTTATACTCGAGTCGAATTATTATAAATAATTCTTTCTTTTGACGTGATAACGTCTTATAAAACAATGAACCATGGCAGCCACCACAAAAAAGTGACGCCATTTTCTAACGTTACACTCTCGCACTTTCGCAGTGCGGCAAAAAATTTCAATTCAAAATTAAAAATAAACTATTAGAGATACAAAAATCTTCTATAGCTTATTTGAAAGATAATAACCTCAAGCTTAATCCAAATGAAGGATTTTTTAAAATTCCGTCATTTAAAAGGGTAAACAGGGGTAAAACGGATAGATGAAATTTGGGTTAAAATCTAAACGCAAAGTCGTAAAAAATTGATTTTTTTGCTATAGATAGATGAGACTAATTTAAGAATAACTGCATTTAAGAAAAAATTCTAAAAAAATTTGAAACTAAGCTATAACGTTTTGATTGAACGTTGTATACGTGTTGGGGCTATGACAAAATGATGATTTTGGGTAAAGGAATTTTTTTTTCACTATTCTAAAGATGCCAGGTGAAAGATGAGGGAAAAAAAATTAGGCGTCTGATACGGATTTTTTTCCAACACTCTGTGTTTCGAAATATGAATTTTTGAAAAACACCTTGTTTTTTAGGGGTATTTTTGGGTAATTTTTGATTTCTAGCTTTTTTTTTTTGAAAAGTTCAAAAAGTCTCAAACTTATGCATACATGTGCAAAAAATTGGAATCGTTTAGTGAGTTTTGACTGAATAACGGAAGAAAAAAATTTTTTAAAAACAAGTTTTTTGACCGTTTTTAACCGATTTTCATCGTTTTTTATTTTTATCTTTTTTTATTTAATAAATACAGGAATAGAGTATGTGGAGTAATGATAGACCATGACTACGACTATGTGTGTGCGAAGTTTCAATCATTTTCGTAAACACAATTTTGAGATAACGGTAAAAAAATTATAATTCAACAGGTTATAACTTTTGACCAAGAGCAGATAGAAATTTTATTAAACTTTTATGATCATTCTGATACAATTACCTTTCATTTGGTACATCACACATAGACTAACTACAAGCTACACAATGTTAAATCAAGAAACTTGCGGAAAACCTCAAAACACCAGTGGAGATCTGTTGCCCCCCGAACAGCCACCAGTGAGGGAAGTACCGTAATCTCAGTCTGGAAATTCGACATGGTTGACTTTAAAAAATTCTAACTTCTCTTGTAGGCATCTTTGAAATGAGATTGACACGTCTATGAAAGGCGAAATAATAAGCTTTCACATGGTATATATTTTTTAAAGGTTGTCAAACAAAAAAATTGATTCATAGCCTGAGAACATAAAAATAAATGATTTTTTTCTTTTTTTAATGAAATTTGATCGAGTTAAAAAAATGCTAGCTCTTTTTGTAGATGTCTCGTAGACCTGATCGATAAATATATTTTGAGTTAAGACAATAAGCTTTCAGATGGTATAAAATTTTGAATAGGTTGTTCGGGAAAAAAATGGAATTAATGACGTGAGAAGATAAAAATTCATGTTTTCTTTGCTTTTTTTTGATGAAAATGATTGTTTTCAATAAATTTATTTTTATATTTTTTGCGCATTGTAAAAATTTAAAAATGGTTTTATTCTTAAGAAGAAATACTTGGCTTTTAAATTGCATAATTTTTTTTTGTAATGTCGTTTTCTATTGACGAATCTCAGAATGAGATTTGTGAATTTGACAGCTGAAAGGGGGGGGGGGTGAAGACGGGAAATAGTGGACACACACACACCTCTGTTTGACATTTGTCTGAACATTTGTTGTTGTTTTTTTTTTATATGCACACATTTCGCACACAATTACAAAACTAGATTTCATATTCTATTTGCAGTGGAAAATCTGAGAATTTTACACAAAAATCTCAAAAGTCAATAGAAAACGACATAAGCTTTTAAAATAAAAATTAAAATTATAATAATGAGAAAATAAAAAAGGTATTTTTTTTTTAGCTTTTTCTTGTAAATTATGATTGTTTGAAAAAAGTAAACTCTTCAATTGACTCATTTTAAACAAAAGCACACAACCTGTTTTCTGACGACGTTATCACGTAAAATCATCGTCCGTAAACCGGCTTTACAGACAGCTTCTTTTTTTTTTTATTCAAAACATTGTGATTAGGAAGTTACAAAAACAAATTTTGAATTCTTTTAAAAATAATTTAATTCTTCAAATTTTTAAAAGCAATTTATTATAATATTCCAAAGGGAATATATAAATGAGAATTGCGATGTAAAAACATAACCCAGGATGTTCTCATTTTTTTTTTTTTATATTAAGCGTGCACTAAAGGGATTAATGTACTCTTAATATGGTGAACACAGTACGAGCATTAGGAAAATAGGGAGGGGTTTGAAAGGAGATACCGATGAACATTAGTTTTGAAGTTCTGAGTTTTGAAATGGGATGGGAAAACAGAGGCGTAACGGTAACGCGTTCCACATTCGTGTAGTGCGGCTGAAGAAAGAATCTCTGTATTTGACGGTACGTCTGAAGTTGAAACAATTTTATACTTTCCTACGAATGTCCATATATTACAAAATTAAATTAACTTTTTTTCATTGAATTGTGTTCCTAGATTAATATGAGTCAAAAACGTTTGTTTTACAATAAATAGTTTTATATTTTAAATATTAAGTCATTTTTAATGCGCCAGTAATGAATTCTCTAGATATAGCACCAACATTTACGAATTCGAATTTTGTTGAAAGAAATTTTGGAAAAACAAAAAAACACTTAAGCTATACAATAAATAATAATTTCCCTAATCTAGACTCAATTTAAAATCTATATCTCAAGCCAGCATGAGCATTGTTGTCGTTGTATCTGAAATTCCTTCCAGCTCCTCCATAGACTTCCAAATTTTTGCTTAGCCTGTGATTGTAGTCAAAGTTTGCACTCGAGCCATCTCGTCGACTGTGTTCAAAAGTCCCACTCATTGAGCCTTGAGGTGATCTAGCTTTCCTCAAATGAACAACATCATCAGGTACTGCATCAACTTCATCTCCATAAACCTTTAAGATCAAAACAAATTCTATAAAATATTTGATTAAATATAAGTGAATGTCTTTAAACTCACCCATTCAGAGTTAATAGTTTCATATGAATATTTTTCAGGTAGAACAGATCCTAGAGCAACAGCCAACAGTCCGAAAAAGATTAATGTTTTGAAAGACATAATGTTTCAAATATTGATAAAATTTACTTTGTATTTAACTCAAAAAATGCAAATAGACAACTGAATACTGTCTGAGGCACTTTCTTGCCTTTTATATAGAAAGTAAAAAATATGAGAAAAGTACCTACCTAATAAAAGTAAATAGCTTATTGATAACAGATGCTTATAAATCATATTTGCTTATTATCTGTTGTGGCTTTCGGGGATTTTGATGTATCTGCGAACTACCTTCAGGGTGATTTCCCGTCTTTTCTGTGCGTTGATTTTGTTTGCTAGTATTGCATGTGCTTTTGGTTTTTTGTCCTAAAAGACTTAGATTATTATGTGTTTGACCGAAATGTGAAAATGTATGTTCATCTGTTTCATCATAACTGCTGAAATCCTTGTCATAGTTCGACAAATGAGGTATCGTTGGAAGGGTCTTGCTTGTACGCAAGTTATAGGCTGAGTGACGTCACATAACATTGACAAAAACAAAAACAAAAGTCATGAACTAAAAAAAAATTCTCATAATAGTCTAACCTAATTTCAAATACCTACCAATTATAAAATTCATATAAAAAATAAAACTTTTTTTTCATAATATTTATTATTATTCGTGACATTTATGGGCTTACGTGGAACTCTTAAATTGTCATCAAAAAAATTACCTTATCCCAGAAATATTTACGGGGAATCACTTTTAAAACAGAAAAAAAAAATATAACAACAGATAATTCACAACTTCGATTGCATAGCATCTCTTATCAATTTCAATACAAAAATTACTTATAGCTACAATGAAGCATCCATTTATTGCAAAAATCATTTATGTTAACATTTTTTTAATGTGGTAAACATAAAAAAATAATTTTTTTAAAGCTTTTTGATTTAAAGTTAAACTGATAAATGCTAAGTCCTAATGCATTACTTAGGCTTTTACCCTACTGATTTTGAGTTGGAAACTTGTTTTTTAAGCTCTGACATCTTCTTGAACGCACGAATTTTTAATTTTACGTTAATCCGTCAGATCCGTCAGACTTTTTTCAGAAAAGCATTGATCACAATCTGATGGATCATGGACAGAATCTACACCTGAGTCGATGAAAATGCACAATTTCTTTTTTCCACATGGACCAGAACTCTAGGTCTATAGGGTAAGCAGTCTAAACAGAAAACGCCTGATGGAATACTGCCAATCTAGGAAGCGAAATTCAGCCCTTTGCTGAAATATATATTTTCAGGATGCTCACTCGCAAAGTGCCAGCAAGAGTAAATCTGTGATCTTCGCGGTGAAGCTGGGAATCCCCCATAACACCTCCGTCAAAAGTTGTGAAATGCATCATGAAAGGGAAACGATTACTCACTTTATCTGCAACTCTTCTCCTCTTGTCGGAACTTGAGTGTAAAGTGAATTTAAATCATGTAAAGTGAAGTAAAGTGAAGTAAAATGAAGTAAAGTGAAGTAAAGTGAAGTAAAGCGACGTAAAGTATAGCGGAGTAAAATTAAGTAAAATAAAGTAAAAAAAAGTGAAGAAAAGTGAAGTAAAGTGAAGTAGAGTGAAGTAAAGTGAAGTAGAGTGAAGTAAAGTGAAGCAAAGTAAATTGAAGTAAAATTAAGTAATGTTAAGTAAAATGAAGTAAAGTGAAGTAAAGTGAAGTAAAGCGACGTAAAGTATAGCGGAGTAAAATTAAGTAAAATAAAGTAAAAAAAAGTGAAGAAAAGTGAAGTAAAGTGAAGTAAAGTGAATTAAAGTGAAGTTAAGCGACGTAAAGTATAGTGGAGTAAAATTAAGTAAAATAAAGTGAAGAAAAGTAAAGTAAAGTGAAGTAAAGTGAAGTAAAGTGAAGTAAAGTGAAGTAAAGTGAAGTAAAGTGAAGTAAAGTGAAGTAAAGTGAAGTAGAGTGAAGTAAAGTGAAGCAATGTAAATTGAAGTAAAATTAAGTAATGTTAAGTAAAATTAAGTAAAGTGAAGTATTGTGGAGTAAATTTAAGTAAAGTGAAGTAAAATGAAGTAAAGTGAAGTAAAATGAAGTAAAGCGGAGTAAAGTTTAGTAAAGTAAACTGAAGTTAAGAGAATTAAAGCAAAGCTTTCTTCTATTGTTTCATTTGATGGATTTGGAGCAAATTTCTAGGTTATGTCCAAGAATATATGCGTCAAATAAAAATATTTCGATTGCAATAACTCAGCAACCAAACTTCATAAATAAAGCTAAAAGATATCTTGGTTTTTTTTTTTTTTAATTTTTCAAAATGCATTTTTGTTCCGCAAGGATTTAACACTAAAGAATCTGTTCAAAAAGTTTTTAAATGTCTTTTAACTCAAAACTTTTATTCAAAATCTTTAAAATCTTCAACTTCATAAAAAAAGAGATAGCAATTAACTTAATTTAATAGCATCTTTGTCCATTGTTTTTGACTTCTTTAATCCATTTCCAGATCTCTACTCAAAGCTTCGGTTTTCTTTTGTAAAAGTTCTTTCATTTCCGGTTCAAATTTCAATATTTCAACAGCTTCTTTCAACATATCCATAGCTTCTTGTAGTTTTTCCTATAAAATAAATTAATTTCATTTCAAAACTTGTACTTTAGATGACTAAGTTCCTACCTGTGTTGCAGTAATTGTTAGCAAATCTTTAGCATAATCCCTCTTAGCTTGAATAACCATAACTTCTTGCAAATCAAGTAATAAATTTCCACGGAAAATACTCCATCCAGGATCAAATATATCAGCAATTTCTAAAAGCTCCTGACAAAGTTCTAATTTTCTTTTAACAGCTGCATCACACAGTTCTGTTTTTAAGGAATGGTTATTATTGATAAGTTGACACTTGACAAGAATTTACATACCACTCAAGTAAAATCCTGGGACATTTCCATAAAGTTGGGTTAAGGCATACTTAACCTGCAAAACATGCGTATTTTTGTCATGTAAAGTCTCCCGATAGCGATAAATGAACTCTTCGAATGGTTTTGGAGAATTTTTATCCAACGATTCAATTTCCTTCAACATGGCATTATTTCCCCAAATTATTTGCTTAGCTGTGATTTCGTGAGGACAAAGCAAACATCTCCAAACAGCATCATTATCCAAAGGATCTGTAGAAACAATCTAGAAAAAAAATTGATTTTAGTTTTTCTGTTGGATCTTTTTTCAAGAAATTGCAATCACCTTTCCAACTTTACATTTTGAGCATAAAATTGCTCCAGCAAAAGTATCCATCTCCCATGGGTCTACACATCTTCGACAAGAACAATCGAAACACTTGGCTTGTCTCAGATGAAGCCTTCTCAAAATGGTACTCTTCAAAGGTTGTGTATATGAAGTTGCAATGATTTCTCCCTTTTTAATCGTTGTTTTAGCCAAAAACATAATTTGCATATTATCATCGAAAGCATGACGAGCATTCGAAATACAATCATGAGATATCATAGCAGCTTTTGGATAAAGTCCACGAACTTTAACCTGCCTTGAAGGTTGACGAATTTCAAAAGCATTTGTATCCAAAGTTGCAGCAATACGAAGAATTTCATTTTCATCTAACTCTTTAAAGCCAAGAATTGTCTTGACAAAAGTTACTAAATTAGCCTTGAGAACGTTATAATAAGGTGTTTCAAGACGTTCAGTAAGATGGTCTTCCAACTCCATAAGACGTTTGTAAGCATCAGGTTTTTTCATTTTCATTAAAATACACCTCAAAGGCAAGATTACACAATAAGCTGATTCTTTTTTCGGTTCCTTACTGTAGTCAATTTTACAACCGAATTTCTTTTCAGCCATTAGCTGACATTCTTCGATGTGATGGGGAGATTTTTCGCAATCTTTTCCACATAATGGCCATGAACATTTACTGCATTTGTAAAAGTTTTTCTCTCCTGGTGGTGGAGCTGAAAGTTGTCGATGGCAACCAAGACACAATGGATGACATGCAACTTTGGGACCATAAATGAATGGTTGTTCACGAAGGATTATTTCACCACGTTTGATGTCACGTGTTGCTACCAAATGTCGGCCAAGAACTTCGTTTGTTGCTACCTTTTAGTAAAAAAAATAAATTGTTAAAGAAGGATAATTTAATAATTCGGAGGAAATTTGAAGAATTTTCAGAAAAATAAAATCTTTGGATGCAAATAACTCGGCAACCAGACCTCGAAGAAATTTTTGATTTTCAGTTATGAAAAGAGCTTAAAAAGACCTTTCTGATGCCTCACTAAGGAGGCAAAACAAAACAGCAACAATAACATTAACTGTTTTTTCCGGCAACACAAAATCCCAAATTAAAAAATAAATTGTTTTGCTCCAGAGCCCCGACATGCGACAGCTCAAAGTACGCTTCTGTCAACGTGAGATTTATGATCCGGTTTATGTCAGCTTTCAGGAAATACCTGATGAAGAAGATACCTTCATTATTGAACTGAAAGATCTGTCCAATTACTTGTAATTGGTCAAAAAACTTTACATTATACATAAATTAGAACGGGCGCTTGAAACGAGTAAGCGTTTATTTTTTATTAAAGTTGATGTAAGAGCTAAAGTGAATTTAAAAAGATAAGAAGCTCTTTCCATTTGTTAAACCATTCAAAAACAAAAAAAAACTCCTCATAAAATTTCAGCTACTTAGGATGAGTATTGAGTAGTTTCTGAGATACATAGCTTCAAAAATCGCAAAAACCGTAATTGACTTGACTCACTGACTCTCACTGACAGATCATCAAAATTATGGAGAACTTTCCGTTATCGTAGAAACTTATTTGCGATGGGTCTTGTAGTGCATACAAGGGAAAAAATCGAACATTTGAGATTTTTAATTCAGAGGGCGTGGTAACCGCCCATTTTTGCTGAGTTTTCATCTTGGTAGAATCTTATGCAAAAGAAACAATACAACAATAGATATTCTCTTATCATAGATTCGAACACAACTTCCTTAAAAGAATAAGTTTTACAGCAATACCTTGCAAAAAGTAGTGAAATCACAACAAAAACATAAATGTTAAAAAAAGAGCAAAATTCTCCTATGTTAAAATTTGCTGGCACAAAAAGTACTAAGTTATAAAAGTGTACCAAATTCTTAAATTTTGTATTAGATTTGTATCAAATAAATTTTGATTGTTTACTTGGCAATTTTTAGAATAACCTTAAAAATCGATAATTAAAAGAAAAATTGTCAAGTAAGAAATGGTAACGGAGTTATGAATAAAAGAGTAATGCTCGACAGAGTTACGCGCGATAAAGTTACGCAAAACCGAAGTTACGAAAAACCGAAGTTATGAAAGACCGAAGTTATGAAAAACCGAAGTTACGAAAAACCGAAGTTATAAAAAACTGCCAATCCAAAAACCACGTTTCATAGCTTTTGTGTTCATAACTCTGGTTTTTCGTAATGCGGTTTTTCGTAACTTCGGTTTTTCGTAACTTCGGTTTTGCGTAACTTTGACGCGCGTAACTCTGGTATTCATAACTTCGTAGGTTTCCCGTCAAGTAAACAATTAGAATTTAATTGATACAAATTTAAAACCAAACTTAAGAATTTGGTACACTTTTATATCTAAGTACGTTTTGGGCCAGCATAACTTGAACATGCTACGAGACGAGAACAGCAGCAATATTCAGAGTGAATTTTCTTCAACGAGTTGGTATGATTTAGCCAAAATGGGTTTTCCATGGTTTGCACTTGTTGGAGAAAAGACGAACCTGAGTAAATCAACAAAAAAAGACTCTTATAAGAACCTTATTCCAAATACTATAGCAATCGAATTATATAGAAATGAAATGAGAACTTGCATTATAGTATTATTTATAGACTCTGTACTAGACTGATTCAAAAAAAATTTTTTTTACTTGCGATATAGGTACTATATATCAAGTTATGCATTCGTACAAAAAAAAAAAGTTGAGATAACATTTTTCCATGACATTACGATGGTAGACAATGCCAAAAAAGTGGGTCCCGGAAGTCCGTCTGTCTGTCTGTCTGTCTGTCAGTCTGTCTGTCTGTCTGTCTGTCTGTATAAGGACCTACAGCCTAAACGGATGGACCGATTAATGTCAAACTTGGTATGTAGCGTTATTTGGCGACTCTCCAGAGGGGTTTTTGGAATTAATTTTTTTGGACCAAAAATAACGGTACTTGTCATATACCGATTTTAGTAAAATTGAAATATCTCGAAAACGGCTCCAACGATTTTGTTTAAAAAATTCAAATGTTAGTTTCAAGCTAAGGTCTATATTTCAATGAAAAAATTTTTTTTTGAAAATCATTATTAACGGTACCTGCCATAGAACCGTTTTTTTTTCAAATTCGAATATCTCTGAAACTTCTTATTCGATTTCAACGAAACTTTTTGTGAAGAAGCATTTATATAATTTAAATATAAACCAAAAATTAAATTTCAAAAAAAAGAATTTTTGGATTTTTAAAAAAAATTTGAAAATTTTTTTTTGAAAAATCAAATTCTCGAAAACGGGACATTGAATTTTTTTGAAATTTTGTTTTTAGATGTTGATTAGTGATTTCTACAAAATGGCATACCAATATTATTTTCAAACTTTTTTTCCAAAAAAAATTTATAAAAAATTGTTTTTTTTAAAAAACGGCTCTAACGATTTTGAAAATTTTTTTCTAAAAATACACGTTAATATATCAATCAAAATGGCATACTTGTTTTGGAGGGCAATTCAATTTCAGATTTTATTTTATTTTTTTTTTAAACGAATTTTATTTTTTTTTTTCAAATTTCTATATAAAAAGTCTTAAAAATTTAAGCAACTTTAACTCCAAGAGCAAGTTCGTGCGACCCAGTCGTGCATTTTATTTTGTTCAAAGTAATACCGAAAATATTGTTGCTAATGACGACAAAAAATACTGTCAAAGTTTCAGCCCTTAATAATTAGCATTAAGTACCGCCGCATCACAAATTTCTATATTCCATATGATTAACATGGGAAAGATTGTGTTTTTGAGTTTGGAATTTTATAAATTTTATTTCTTGTATAAAATTGAACGCTCTACAAAATTGCATTTATAAAATTAAAAAAAAAAAAAACGACGAGAAAAAATAATTAAAATAATTTTAAGTTGAAAAAATGAATACAGTAAAACCTGCTAATTGGGACACTCTATAATCGGACCACCTCCTATTCGGACCGCACTTAATGCTTTCCCTGCTATTTTTCATACAAATTTCCCTCTATAATCGGGACAACTGCTAATCGAACCATGGACCACCTTTATAACATTCTTTGCTTATTGTTTTACCTGTTTAATTGGACCAAAAGTCAAAAATATGAAACATGTGTGTTCAATGTTCATGTATGTACATAGAGTGTCCGCAAGAAATCGATTTTCGAAATTTGGTCGGGGGAACCCCATAAAATGTTCCGCCTTTGCAGATTTTTAGATAGCCAAAATTTAAGCTCGATTGGATAAGTCTAAATGGTGCCGACACTCGCTCAAAGTATCAAAAATCTCTGTTTTTTCACTGTTTTTCGAAGAAAATTAGCTCTAGCTCCCAAACAGATGGGGTTATTTTCACTTTTTATATATTAAATGAAAGGTAGTGTTATTACACATAATTCAGATTCAAAATTTGTTTAGTTTTACAAAAAAAAAAAATATTGTCATCAATTTAAATTTTCAGTACTTACCTCAAAAAGAGCTGAAGTGCAAACTCGATTTAAAATGAAACTTTTTTTTTACTGTTTTATTTAAAAAAAAAATCGAAACATTTAACAGATTTCTAAAAAACAAAATACTTAACATCGTGTTAAATTTCTTATACATAATTATTGAAGTAAATACTAAAAAATTTAATCAAGTGACTTACTTAAAGTAGTTTTGGAAGCATCAGGATATAATTTTCGGCACTCACTGACTACCTGAAGTACATATTGTTTTTGTTCCTCATCTTTAGTTAAAAGATTATTAAAATCGGTTATTAACTTGACTCAATTGGATTTTGCCCTAGTGCTTCTATCGTAGCAATAATTATGCGAGAAGCATTTCTATCAGATACCTTACATCGATCTAATAACATAGAAAGTTTCATTGTTAACAGCTCTTTCACCCCACGACTATACCTCATTTTCCTGCTACCCGATGGCCCAGAGGTTGCCTGAGATAGAGAAACATCCATTCTATCCTAATCCGCAGAATTCTGGCTATATACTTCTTCTTGAGCTTCCTCCTCCGTCCCCTGTGTTTCCGCGTCATCTTCAGTATCTTTTAAAATCAGTCAACATTAGCAAAGATCTAATTAAAATGATAATAATACTAAAGCTTACCAATATCAAATCTGAATTCTTCAATTCTGCGTTTTTTTTCATTAATGGTCAAGGCATCTCGATGTGCTATATCAAAGAGATCGTCCATTTTCAACGCAAATTCTTTTATTTTATTTTTGGTGCTTTCAAGCGTTTTGTTTTTATTTCGTTGGTGATTTCTCCACTCATTGTAAAGTTTTTCTAATTTAACAATGGCCTTTTTCATATTTTGTTTGAATTCTGGCTTTTTCCCAAAAAATATGTACCTCTCGAATGACAAGTCTTGCAGATTCCTTTAAATTTAATTTTACAATTCGCAAATTAAAAAATAGTGTTGACAAAACTTGACGATTTGAGGGTAATTTACACCCTGTAATTTGATGAGACGGATAGCCTACAAGAAAAATTTTTTCTCGGGTGTTTGCTGCCAATGCCATATCAACGAACACAAAATATATCTGGAAAACACTAACAATTCTTAAAACTTCTTTTAATCTTAAAACAAAAACGCAACAGAATTAATACTCACATTTTATTTTAACTTAATTTATTTTATATACAAAGGAAAATTAGCAAAAAGCGAGAGTTTAATAAAATTATTGAACTACCAACGAAACGACTCGTGAAGCTTAAACTTCATAAAAAAAACAACAAATATGTATTTTACAACTGCATTTTATTTTTTTTCTATAAAAAAAAACGTAAATAAACAGAAAAATTATTTCTCTAAAATTTAATTTTTTTTCTATTAAAAGCTTAAATCCTGAAAATTCCATAACACTTCGTTGAATATCTTAAGATTTGTTTTAGTTTGTCACGACAATTGTGAACATTGAGTTAGCCCGATGTTAAAGCGCTCGCCTATCATTCCAGGCATAGCAGGTTCAACCCCCACTGGGTGCCCTTTTTGTTTTGTTTTTTTTTTTTCAGTCAATTTTACTCTGTGCTTCTATAATTGATAAAATTATTATATATTATTATATATAATACGAGAAGCATTTCAATTAGATAGGTAACATCAATCTATAACATAGACAGTTTTATTTTAAATCGAGTTTGCACTTCAGCTCTTTTTGAGGTAAGTACTGAAAATTTAAATTGATGACAATATTTTTTTTTTTTTGTAAAACTAAACAAATTTTGAATCTGAATTATGTGTAATAACACTACCTTTATAAGAATAAGATTTAATATATAAAAAGTGAAAATAACCCCATCTGTTTGGGAGCTAGAGCTAATTTTCTTCGAAAAACAGTGAAAAAACAGAGATTTTTGATACTTTGAGCGAGTGTCGGCACCATTTAGACTTATCCAATCGAGCTGAAATTTTGGCTATCTAAAAATCTGCAAAGGCGGAACATTTTATGGGGTTCCCCCGGAAAAAATTCGACAAAAATTTTTTTCTATGGGAGTTGCGGTCACTCTAATGTACATATGTATCCCATTTTTTTTTCTTGGCCAATTTTGCAAAGTTACATTTGTTATATGCGGGGATTCCTCAAAATGTTTAATTTTATTTTTCGTTTCTTAGCAAAGGAAACAATTTGACAGTGCAATAGAGTTTTTGAAGTTGATTGTTTTGCGAAATTGATTTGAAAAAGAATGTTAAAGTTAAAAGCCTTTTGAAATTTGTTGGTACCTATATTTGTTGTCATTTTTACGTGGGTTAGAGGTATGAATGAGAGAAAATTTTTTCTAAATGGATCGGTCCGATTAAAAAGGAACCTCTATAAGTGGACCACCTCCTAATCGGACCACTTTTCTTCGGTCCCAAGGGTGGTCCAATTAAACAGTTTTTACTGTAATTCGAATTTATTGAAGAAATCTAATATGATAGTATTAGGGGTTTGAGAGTTATATAAAAGAATCAGTGAAACTAAAACACAACATAGAATGCAAATATTCGAAAAGTTTGCCAAATTTTTTGAAAAACATAATAGTTTCGTCAAAAAATTGAAAAAAATGAAGAAAAAATTACATTTTATACCTATTTTAAAGTTGAATAACTTCGAAACGGGGCAGTTTATCAGAAAAATTAATAAGAGAAATTAAAACCCCGCCAGAAAAGTCTTATAAAACCATATTTGTATTTTTTGTATCCATGTACCTAATAAAAATGTGAACAAATTTTACCAACGTGCCAATTCATTTCCTCACTTTTCAAAACAAAACAATATCGTAATCGGCAAAAACAATCCAAATGTAAACAAGCGAAAAAGTCACACAATTCTTACGCTCAAAACAAAATGAAAATTCCTTTCTCTCTTTTCTATTTTAAGCAGCTTAAGGGCAATCACCTTAAACTTAGCAGCACGTGCCATTGCATAAAAATAGCCAAGCACATTTTTGACCGAAAATAAATTTGCACTAAAAACAATGCACTGTGATGCACATAAACTTGAAGTAAATTCCTTCGAAGAAAGAATTTTATTGAACTTTAAAAATGAATCAGCGCCATTTTGTTGATCGACTTGAATATATATTGAATAATGACAAAGAACTTGACATTTTAGATAAAATCCTTAAATAAAATTTGACACTTATGTATAATTTTTGATATTAAAAAATTATAGTAAAAACCACCGCACCTCATAGCATTTACATTCGGCCTTGTGACCTTTTTTCCAATGAATTTTCTGATGTTCTTTGCCACAATAAACTACACTTTTACAACCGGCACATTTAAGTGTTGCCGGTGTTCGGCAAATTGGACAATGTGTTGCATTTGTCATAATTTCAAAAACAAATTGTCAGAAAAGAAAATTAAATTAACCAAATTTTTGCGTAACCGTAAGAAAAAAAAACCCCGACGAGCAATTTTGTTGGAAAAATAATGTTTCAACGACAATGGGATGAGCGAAACTGCTGTGAGATATCTTAAATCAATGAGTTAAACAAACGACAAACAGAAATCCCAAAATGATTAAAATTAGAATGGCTCAAGTGAAATTTATTTCTCGTTTTCTTCTTGTGTCGTTCGAAAGCTAAAAATACACTCGAAAGCAAATCGATGCACTCGAGAATGTTGAATATCATAAATTTAAGAGTATAAATGAGCTTTAGTACGACCCGAATAGTCGGTGAAATCTCATGGGAAATGAATGAATTACAAGGAAACAAACAAAACTAAAATGGGTTGAAAATGACGAAGCTTGAAGTTTTTCTATGGCTTAAGGTTCAAAAATATATAAATTCAAACAACTTTTTTACAATAAATTACTTTTTTTATTTTTCTTATTTTTAAAAATTAAGTTCTTTTTTTTTAAGTTTGCCAGAGTTAAATTCTCTTTTATGCCAAAACTAGCTTCAAATTAAAATCGATATCTCAAGCCAGCATGAGCATTGTTGTCGTTGTATCGGAAATTCCTTCCAGCTCCTCCGTACAATTCCAAATTTTTGGTCACTTGATGATTGTAGTCAACATTTGCACTTGAGCCATCTCGACGACTGTGTTCGAAGGTACCAGTCACGGATCCCTGAGGTGATCGAGCTTTTCTCACAAGAACAAGATCATCAGCCACTGGAACTACATCTCCATAGACCTTCAAGATTAAAATTTCAGTTAAAGTTTTCGTTTTAATGAATTAGTTTTATCAATCAATTAGATTTAAAACACTTACCCATTCTGAATCAATAAGGCTGGCAGTATTTTCTTCAGGAAGAGTAAATCCTAGAGTTACAGCCAAAAGACCGAAGAAGATTAAGGTTTTGAAAGACATTGTGTTTTTTTTTTTTATGATAAGATTTGCTTCTATTAAGATTGAAAATGTGAGACTGAATACTGACTTAGACACTGTTTTGCCTTTTATAGAAAGTATAAATCTGTCTGGAATTCAGTGGTAGATTGATAAGAAATTTTTTTTCATCTTTATTATTGGCTTATCTCTTTTGGGGGTTTTGCTAGAGTATGTTCTTTGTTCTATGGGTGATTTCCCTTGTGCTTAAAGTTTATTAATGGATTGATACTTTTGTGCGTGCGTACCTTTTCGGTATAGTCGGGGATTTTTTAAATTTCAGTATTGGGTGGTTCTCTTGTTTAAAGCATACATATATGCATAATTAATTCATAGATCTTAAAAACGGGAATTGAAGTTTGTTTTGCTACTTATCTAAAACTGAAACCTATTGCAAGTTTTCGAGTTTTGTTTGTCAGTTTTGGTTTTACTGGTACACTCATACTTCAAAATGTCTACCTATAGAAGCTTATTTCACGGACAGGCTTTTTTACTGGTAGAAATTTATCATTCCAATCAATCCACCCAATATGAATATAAGTCCGTCAGAGTTCCTTAGGACAACCTATGTCCAGAAAAACTTATGCCCCCAGCATCCAATCTATAAGAAAATATGGTCCAAACTGAAGATAAGATGAGAATCTATACCCAAAGAGCTTTTTAAAGAATGAAATTTAGCATGTTTTTATTTTTATTCTACACTATTGGAAAAAAAGTAAATAAAAAATGTTCAAAATTTTGTTGAAAATAGGAAGAAACCCGACTTTACCTGTTCATCGCAGGTAAATTTTTTCCTCAAAGTCCTTTTTTCAGTTGTGGGAATTAAATATAATCAGACGACCAAAATCTGAGTTTACCCACCGAACTCAAATATCTGTAAGGCAGTTCTACTAAAAGCAGGGCTGCCAGAAATCATGCTTTAGCATGATTTTCATGTTTTTTGAACTAAAATCATGTTTTAATGTTTTCGTGCCCAAAATCATGTTTTTTTTTAATCCAAGAGAAAAATCTTTATAATCTTTTTGTAAACCAACAATCTTTTTTACTAGATGAACTGTTATTTTTAATGGGGGTTATCATGAATAAAAATTTCCCTCCAAATGTTTCCCATGTTTTAAATATGGGAGCGAAAATGATCATAAAAAGTTTCCCTCGGATTTTATGGGTATCGGCAATCAATTTTCCAGGGGAATTTAGACATCATTTCTTACGATTTTTTGCTCCCTGGAAATAAATTCCGAGGAAGATTTAGGATCGCACAAAAAATTCCGAGGGAAAAAAATATTCTGAGGGAAACAAAATTCCCCTCGAGATTCACGATAGGGCCCAATAAGTCATTCAATACTTACATGAAGTATGTGTATATTAAAATTACCTTGAATGAGTACAAATTATAAACTGATTTATGTTTTCAAGTTTTATTCCCGCCATTTTTGTAATTTAAGTTATAATTACAATGGCCACCTTTTGAAAAAAAAGTGGGTAAATTACAAAAGCAAATAATTTATTTTTTCCTTTAAAGGGCAATTTTTCCCGAAAAAAAAACTATAAACGTTTTGAAGCCAAGATCTAAGAATTCTCCATCATAAAATGAGTTTGGTAATTTTCACTTTAAGAATTTTTGCAAAAAGTACCCTGTGTAGTTATACCTCTGATACTTTATACTATTTTCTAAAATGAACTCGAAATAATTTGTTTTATTCCCCCTAGTCACGATGTGGTTGTTCATTTTCTTTCAAATTTTGCTTTTTTTTATAAATCATGTTTTTGAACTGAAATCATGTTTTTTTTCATGTTTTTTTAAATTTCAAAATGGAAGCACTGACTGTTAGAACTTGTCTGTAAAAGCAGATCCCCTTTGTCCACTTTCATATTTTTTTCTCTGATGAAATTTTTTCTTATGCCCGTCGTACACCTCATGCGCTCAACGCATTCAACGCAAATTTAAAACCTTAAATTCTAATTGATGGTGCTTTCAATTATATTCAAACAACGAGTTTTAGAAAGTTGGAGATCGCTGCTAAACGAATTAATTAAAAAGTATACGTATAGTGGCGTCGTTTTTTTTTTAAATTATAAATTTGTTAAATTTGCGTTGAATGCGTTGAACGCTAGGTGTACGAAGGACATTACTCTTTGTTTGTGTAGTATTATTAAATAATTTATTAGTGTTATGTGTTTCAAATAAAAGACTTTTAAGTATTTTAACTTAAATATAAAAGAGAACTTTATTAAAAGACTTCAAGTATAAGACTGACTTAAAATAAACTTAACTATTAATACAATGTTGATGAATGATTGCAGTGCATGTGTGTTTGTTAATATATAAAGATGATAGAAAGTATTAGCTATAGTTGTGGTATTAGTATTATAAAGTTTATACCTTTTAGTTCTACTTTATACAACATCTCCCTTTATATAATTATTTTTTTTTTTTTTTTTTTTTTTTTTTTTTTTTTTTTTTTTTTTTTTTTTATGAAATATATTTGAAAGATATTTGAAATATATTTAAATGCATTTAGCAATTCAATAACTTAATTATAAAATTAAACAATTCAAATTTTCAATTTTAAATTTTAATAATTCAATAATGCTACGATTAGAAAAATGCCATTATATGTTACGAAAATTATTTTAATCAAACGCGAATCGACTCGGTGGCGCTACTGTTCTTCCGAAGCGAGTTACATAATCAGGCGTTGGAGTGAGGCTATTCGAATCACTAGAATGAGGTACATCTTCATTACTTTTTCCTTCAACGGACAATGATTCTTGTTGAATTTTTTCATTTTGAATTTGGTCACTATTTTCAGATGTAATTTTTTCAGCGTCAATTGAGGATCCCTCTAGGAGATGCTCCCTATTACGACGATATTCTGAACCATCATTTGAACTAATTATGTAAGATCGAGGCTCTTGGCATTTCTGCAAAACTATACCTGGTTCCCAATTAGAAATTGGAGTTTTCTTATAGAAAATATTTTGACCATCGGTCAATGTTGGTAAGGTCTTAGCATTTTTGTCATAGTAATTACGGGTCTTATTTTGCTGGAGTTTAATTTTCCTATTATGCTCATCAAGGTCAACATTCACAGGCTTTAAATTTTCATTTAAAACGGGAAGTTTTGTTTTTAATTGCCTAGACATTAAAAGTTCGGAAGGCGAGTTAATGTTTCCCTTACGAGTTGTCCTATAGTGCAAAAGAGCAACATATGGATCTGAATGTGTTTCGTGACATTTTTTAAGCATTTTTTTAATAGTCTGAACAGATCTTTCAGCCAATCCATTGGACCTAGGAAAATATGGACTTGAGGTAACATGGTCAATTCCCCATTTTTCAGAAAAATTTTTAAACTCCTCAGAGTTGAAAGGGGGTCCATTGTCACTCAACATAATGGTTGGAATTCCATGACGGGCGAAAATAGACTTGAGATGAGTTATGACGACATTACTTGAATAACTTTTATTTAATTGTGCAATCTCAATATATTTTGAGAAAAAATCGACGACCAATAAATACATACATTTATTGAATTCAAATAAATCCATACCGATTTTGAACCATGGAATAGATACAACATTATGAAATTGAATTGGTTCTTTTTGGTTTTTCGAGCGGTGGCGAATACATACGTCACAATTTTTTATGACGTTTAAAATGTCTTGGTCAATATTTGGCCAGTAAATTGATTGTTTGGCTAGATTCCTACATCTTTCTATACCCATGTGTCCTTCATGCAAAAGCATTAAAATATTATGGCGCATTTTTAAAGGAATCACTAGGCGATTTGCCTTGTACAATAGCGAATCTATTACTTCGAATTCATTTCGAATATTGTAATATGGCATTAACAATTCATTAATTTTAGATTTGTTGTTTGGCCATCCGGCTAAATGAAATTCAATGACTTTTGACATTACATTATCCTCTTTCGTTTCTTTTTGAATTTCTTCATATTTTGACTTTGACATTGATAATGGACGAGAAGAAAGAACTAAATTGCAATGAAGACTAATGTCTTTGTCAAATTCCGTTAGAGTTGCGTTTGGCATTGCAGCACGAGACAATGTGTCGGCGACATACATGTACTTTCCGGGTTTAAAAATAACTTTTAAATCATATGCTAAGAGTCTTAGCATAAATCGCTGTAACCGTGCTGGGACTTTATATAATGCCTTTTCGAAAAGAGGAACCAAGGGCTTATGGTCCGTCTCAACTAACACTGTTTTGCCAAAAACAAAAGCGTGGAACTTTGTACATCCAAATAAAATCGCGAAAAGCTCTTTCTCGATTTGAGCGTAGTTTTGTTGAGACGATGTTAGTGTAGCTGAGGCGTACGCGATAGGATTTCCATCATGAGAAATTACAGCTCCAACTGCACTCTGTGACGCGTCAACTGAAAGTGTCAATGGTTTATTGACATCGAAATAAGTTAGGACTGGTGTGTTGGAAATCAACTCTTTCAGTTTTTGAAACTCTTTTTCATGGTCATCGGACCAATGCCATTCTACATCTTTCTTTAACAGATTACGCAAATTTACATTTTGAGTAGACATGCCCTTTACGAATGTACCTAAATAATTCACCATACCCAGGAAACGTTGTAACTCCGTCTTGGACTTTGGCCTGGGTATAGCACAAATCGCTTCAACTTTGGATGGATCGGGACGAACACCATCATGACTAAATAAATGACCGATAAAAGTTACTTCAGTTTGACAAAATTTCGACTTTGTAGGATTAAATTTTAAACCTATATCCCTGGCTCTAAGTAAAACTAACTTTAATATTTTGTCATGCTGTTCTTTGGTCGTTGCATGAATCAAAAAATCATCTATATAAATTTCTAGGTTTGGAATATCACTGAACTGTTTGACCATTTCACAATGAAAAATTTCCGGCGCTGCATTTATACCAAAAGGTAGGCGCAAAAAACGACGACGACCGAAAGGCGTATGAAAAGTGCACAACATTGAAGATTCTTCATCTAGCTGAATCATCCAAAAGCCCGAGTTTGCATCTAAAACGGAAAAATATTTTGAACCACTCAAATGAGCTTTAAAATCTTCCACGTTTGGAAATTGAAAATGTGGGCGAAGAATCGCCTTGTTTAAATTACGCGGATCAAGACACAAACGTAAATTCCCATTGGGTTTTTTAACCAAGACAATAGAGTTAACCCACGGAGTAGGCTCTTTGACTTCTTTTATTACATTTAATCGTTCTAATCTTTCGAGCTCTTTTTTAAAATCCGACTTTAACGCGAAAGGAATTTTACGAGGGCAGTCAACTACCGGAGTGACATCACATTTAACTTTAAAATGGCACTTTTCTTTTAAACAACCTAAACCCTCAAAAACATCTTTAAAATCTTTTATAAAATTGGGCAAATTGTGAATATCATTTTCATTTTTAGAACACATTGCATTGACATTTAGATTAAATTCATCATTTTTCTTAATTAATTTCATTTCAAGACACGTTTTAAGACCTATAAGACACTTGCAATCAATTTCTACAATAATAAATTTGATTTTATAAACTATATTTTTATAAGTACAATCTAGCATGCAATATCCTAATGAATAAATTTTTTCACCACTAAACGTTATTAAATTTTGATTACTTGATTTAATATAATTACTAGATAATCCAAGTGTTTGTAGTTGATTGGCAGACATGACATTACCTTGAGCTCCTGTGTCAAGTTGACAGGAAATGTTGCAGTTGTTTATCTGCAAAGACACATGCCACTGGGGCTCATCTTCGTCATGTTGATAACGTGGTTGATTCTGGATCTGATGATGAGAATTATGATGACGTTGCTGGTTCTCGTTCTGCTGTTGTAGCACGCCAATAAACAATGATGACAAGACTGATTCTGTATCAGACACATCAGGCATAAATTCGATGTTGCGGACTTGAATATTTCTTGGGCACATTTTCGAAAAATGATCTTTACCTCTACACCTATAGCAAGTTACACCGATAGCTGGACATGTGTATTTGTGAACCTGTCCACAATTTTTACACAAATTCTTACCGTTCGATGAAGTGTACTGTGAACTCTGCTGATGATAGTTTTTTGGAACGGTTTGTTGTTGGCTGTGGCGTGAGTAGCGGGAATAGTTTTGACGATTTGAAGACGATTTTATATGAGACTGTGGTGATGACGACGATGACGTATTGGTTTTGTATGGCTGACGAGCTGGCTTCGAAAATTGACGATGATGAGGATGACGATGTGTTTCTGATGACGAGTTGTTGTTTTGCCTATGCAAAGCACCGATGAAACTGCTTGTTTGCTGGGCTTGCAATTGTTGGACGTGCTCTTTGTTGAGCTCCATGCTTCTGGATATTAGGACTGCTTTTTCCAAACTGATTTTTTCTTCATTGAGAAGTTTTTCTTTTAGATGAGAAAACTTGTTGTGAAGTCCACAAATGAATATGTCGCGTACCAAGTCCTCACGTATGCTTCCAAAGTCGCATGTCAGACTTAAGTTTTTTAGCGAAGTGACAAATTCATCTATGGATTCGTCTGGACCTTGCCGCCTGGAAAAAAATGAATATCTTTCCATTACAATGTTCACCTTTGGAAGAAAGTAAGCATCCAGTTTTTTCACAAGGGCATCGTATGTGATTTTATCCAGATCTTCATTGAAAGAATTGAATATATCCAGTGAATCAGGACCCATGTAATGAAGCAACAATGCTACTTTTCTGCTATCTGTTTGCTCCTCGAGACTAGAAGCACGTAAATAGATTTTAAATAGACTGAGCCAGTGCTTCCATGCGGCTGGCAAATTTGTGCTTTTTAGGTTTAGTTGTGACACCGATGATACAGGTGTCATTGCTGATGACACAGTTGTCATTGCTGGGGGCACTTCTTCAATTTTGGGCGGCATGAATTGCGTTTATACTTTTTTTTTTTTTTTTTTTTTTTTTTTTTTTTTTAAGACTTAGTGACACACACCTGACACCATGTTATGTGTTTCAAATAAAAGACTTTTAAGTATTTTAACTTAAATATAAAAGAGAACTTTATTAAAAGACTTCAAGTATAAGACTGACTTAAAATAAACTTAATAACTATTAATACAATGTTGATGAATGATTGCAGTGCATGTGTGTTTGTTAATATATAAAGATGATAGAAAGTATTAGCTATAGTTGTGGTATTAGTATTATAAAGTTTATACCTTTTAGTTCTACTTTATACAACAATTAGGTAAATCCGTTCCGTATCCCAAAAAATGTATTGACTCTCTACCTCATTTATACTTCATTGTTTTTCCAATTGAAGTATCCTTATAAGTATCCTTATAGTCAAGAACTTTATCACAGTTAGAGAATAAATTGTATCCATAAATTTATTTTGTACCTCCGATTCTTTTGCTTACCTACTCAATGAAAGCAAAATAACTAATGACCCATTTTTTATCAAACTTAGATAATTTTCCCTAATAAATGTCCAAACAAACCCTTTTATTCCATGAATTTTTTGACAAACAGAGGGGTTCCCTTTAATTTAAATGCATAGTTATTTAAGACCAAGACATTCAGAAACAGAATTAAAGTAGGGTTGCTTCTACTTAAATTTCTTCTGTCTGAGAAATACTTTTTCTATGCCACACGACATTTGGAGAGATGAAAAGCCAAACAATTTTCGCACAGTTTTTATCTCTCCGGAGAATATTCTTTTGAAAAGTCACTGTAAATTGCCAACGATGCATTTCTTTCACAATCAAAATAAAAACAAAACATTTTTTATATTGGTAAATTGGAAATCAGTCTTTTATTTAAACACAAAATTATTAATTAACTATTTCAGATTTGTTTTCTTTTTTTTTATGTAGCAAGAGATGTAATTATTTAAGTTTTGTATTTTTCATCATCATTTCGTTACAGTAACAAAAAATAAATTAAATAATAAAAAAAACTGTATTTAAATTAAAATATAAATGAAAAAAAAAAAATGTTAAGAAAATTTGTTTTCGTTTAAAAAAAAAAGTATTAACATTATTGTCTTATAAGAAGAAGAATTAGAAAAAAAGCAATATTACAAGAATGAATTTTATATAATTTAGTTTTGTATTTTCTTTTTTGTTTTTTTTTTTTGTAATGAAATAAAATTTTCTACCATAATAATGTACATTAAATATCTATTCATATATATAAACTTCTTATTCACAACATTTTTGTTTTTTTTTTGTATTTATTTTTTTCTATATTTTTTAACATTTTATATTTTTTAATGTATAATTAAGAATTTTCCTGCATTAAGTTGGCACAATTTATGTATGTATACCAATAGTCTAGGAAAATTTTGTATTTTATTTTTTTGTATTTTAATGTTTCAAAGTTTTTAATACTTATGTTTGTTTCATCCCTGTGTTTTAGACAAAAGTTGTACAGCAAATAAAATTTAAAGTTAGAAGTGTTTTAATTTTAAATTTTAGTTTTTTTTATTTATTTGGTCCTTCTTATCTAAATTTATGATGTTTAACGTCAAATTGCCTTCAACACAGGAGTGGTTTTGTTTTGTTTTTATTTTGCATTTTTCTTGTTTTTAATTTTTGTTTTTGGCCAATCATTTAGATATGCATTTACATTATTTAATTACATATACATATTTAAATAGTTACAATAAATTTATATTTATTTTTTATTTTTAATTAGTTTTTCTTGCATTGTACACATTGTTTTGTATTGTAGTTTGTATAAAAAAAAGAATTTTTTTTGCTTAAGTTTCTTAAAAAAAAGTTCGAAAGAGTATTATATGTTAATTTCGAAAAAGAAAAGTCATCCATTTTTAAGTTAAAATTAATTTAAAGTTAAGTAAAAAAATAATAAAGTTAAAAAAATATTTGTCAATATATAAAAAAATATTTAAATATATAAATAAATTATTTAATTAGTTTTTTTTTTCTTTTGTTTTTCCTTAAAAATTAATACAGCAAACTGTCATAATAAGCATTTGCGTTTGTGGTATCATATTGTGGAGAGTTTATTTGACATGTGTCATTTTTTTTTGCAAAAGACAGGAAATATAATTCTTGTAACTGTCATCACACATTCTAACTAATATCCATCATAAAAATCCTTCTTTGCATTAATATGAAAAGAAAAGAAGAAAAAATTTGACACATGTCAAAAAAACTTTACCACAAAACGATGATTACAAAAAAATCACTAAACCACCTCACAATAAGCACACTCACACATTCACAAATACAAAAAAAGCATACAAATACCCGTTTATTTCCATTACCCACACCATTACTTCCACCTGCTTCACAAATAGTTAACAACCTAACCACAATGTAGCAGCAGTAGTAGCAGCAACCAACTCTCTCTCTATGTCAAACTTAACTTTCTAAACTGTCAAAATAAATAGTTTTCTCCAACTTTCAAACGCAATCTATTACTCCTCCTTATCTTCAAAGTGATGATAATGATGGTGAATGTGCTCATGCACGTATCTATGTATTAACGACGACGAACTACTGGTACTTCGACCCTCATCAACACCACCTCCTAGACCACCACTGACATTACCACTAATGGCAGCATTTGGAGGAGATGGAGGTGGAGATGGTGTACGTGGCACCGTGGTAGATTCCTCATCTGACGTGAGATGAAGTAAATTTTCACATTCCAAAGGATCTCCATTGATTGGTATCAACGTCACATACTTGCTACTGCTGCTGCTGTTGTTGAGTAACTTCTCCGTGCTACTGGCACTACTTCCGGATGTTGGTTGTGCCGCCGCTGCCGTAGATGGCGCTACAATAGCTGACAATTGACTACGACGATGATGATGCATTTTCAGATTTTGATTTTGTGAATTGTGCATCCGGCGGATGTTCTCTTTGTTTCCACTGTTACGTCCACCATTTGTAGATTCTTGTTGTTGTTGTTGCTGCTGTTGTTGAAGTTTCTCTGTCAGTTTGGCAAACAATAAATTATCATAGTTTTTGACATCTTTCTTGCATTTTTCATCGACTCCTGCTGCGGCGTTTTTTAATAATTTACGATCACGTTCTGACAGCCATTTTTCTACATGCTCGATGGTCTGGTGAAATCTTTCCTGACTCGATAAATTCGGACTCATTGAATTTAACAGTGAAATGTTAAGTTTTGCAGCACTTTGACTTCCTGATGGCAATCGATGGTAACCATGAAATTGTGGTGAGTTTTGTTGACTGCTACTATGATGGCCGCCATTACGGAGAATTTTACTTGTTTTAATTTGTTGTTGTTGATTGTTGGCATCGATTTTTGGTGAACTTGTCATAATTGGTTGTACTGTTGCAACTGGCTGAGAATGTCCGACGACAGTTGTTGTTGTTGGTGGTGGTGGTGAATGGCTAGTTCCACCACTGCATATTGTTGCATGTAAAAAAGAATCATAACCACATAAATTCATTTTACTGTGAACGATGCCATTTTGGGCAGCTAAAACGGCTGGATTAATGGCCATTTGTTGATGGTAAATAGGAATGTGCGGTTGAAGATGATGGTGATTGTGGTTGTTTGCTTCGAGCTGTTGCTGTTGTTGTTGTGGTTGTTGCTGAGGCTGATGATGCGTGATGGCTGTAGGAGGATCGGTAATGATGGTTGTGTTGTTGTTGTTGATAGGAGTATTGTTGGTGTTGGTGTTGTTGTTCGAACTTGTGAGCATTTTCGATACCGTATTTGAACGATGCCGATGACGGATGGGGCTCACATTTGCTTGGGGTTTTCTAAAATGAAAAGAACAAAAATATAGAATAGTTAAGTAAAAATTGTTATTATTTGGTAGATTTATTTGGAGAGGTGAATAAAACATAAAATAATTTACAAGAAGAAGATAGATGAAAACAAGCAAAAAATATTAAATAAATACTTAAGAGCATTATATACACTATCCGACCCCTGAAACGTTTGTCTTTCTGTATACTTAACACTATTCTAGAGCTCATACCTCCAAACCAATCGATAAATTCTTGAATGTATTCAAAATCAAAATGCAATCAGAAACCTGTTTGATAATTGTTGGATATTTATTTTATTTTTGGGAAAATGGCGCCCAACGTGGAAAATATTTTCCTTAATTTTGCTTGTAAGGATAAGTTATTTAATAACAGACTGCAGGGATGACTAATTAAAACCCTGTGACATTATAATTGCTTGCTAAATTAAAAAATTACTGCTGGGTTCATTTTTGAATGGCGCCCAACGGACAAATATATTTTTTTTATTCTGGCACTAGAAATTTATAACCGATTGAATACAACAACATAAACCATTTGGAATTGTTGATAGGCAAAGATTGAATTTTTCATGTTTTTTTTATAAATTTATCAAAATGGCGCCCAACGTGAAATATTTTTTGTGTTTTATTTTAACAATTCATTTAAAATGAAATGTAACAATAAGTGTAAGAGTGGATGGGGACTATTCTCATAGTAGATTCGAACACTTTGCTGTTGGATTTTTACTAACCTTATGCAAATGGCGCCCAACGTTAAGCAATCTTTTCAAAACATTTATTTCAATGGATAAATATTACATTCAAAACTTAATAAGACTTGACCAATTTCTGCGACAACATATTTCTATTTGAGTACAATTTTTTTGGATTTCTTATTTTCTTTTTAATGGCGCCCAACGCACGAAAAATAGTACCCCATGGCACAATGACACACCAGAGGTCTGGGTTTATAAAGACGTACTTACTGCCTTTTGCAAGGCATTGCCAAAACCTCCAAGACTACCATTGTCAAGAAAAAGCGCATCATTTTTGAAAATATTAATAATTTAATTTAAATGGCTCCCAACGTGAAACATGTTTTCTATTCTACGATGTATTGAAAACAAATTTCAAGCAAAAGTACTTAAAAATGAAGTTAAAATATATTCATAAAGAGGTTTCGGATATTTAACGTTTCAATTTCAGGAAAATGGCGCCCAACGTAGAAAAAAATCGCTTTACTTTTCAAAAAAAACTATGTGGAATTTGATATACAATTCCTGTACAAATCTTATGAAGCACCAGCGCCAATTAGTTCTTATTACACTCATTTTTCTTATGTTAAATTGGCGCCCAACGTGAAACATGTTCTCTTTTACACGATTTATTGAAAACGAATTACATACAAGACTTCGTTAAAATAAAAGTAAACAATTATTCACAACGCAGATTCGGATATTGAAGGTTTGAATTTTAAGAAAATGCCAAATTGCTGTTTTTTCTAAGTGCTGCTTGATTTAAAAAAAATGTATAAAAAAATGGCGCCCAACGTAGAAAACATGATTTTCTTTTTATTTCTAATAACAATTGAAACGGAACTCAATACTACAGAAAATATATGAAATATCTGCACTAACTTTTTGAATAGATTTAAAAGTACATTACTCCATCAAAATGGCGCCCAACGCGATATAACGTATTAAGATTTCCACATTTGTGCGTAGTAAAATTTTGCAAATAATATAGTTCCTGAAACCTGTACCTGCAGAAAATAATAAGGAAAAATTAATTAGATGCTTTTGAGCTTCCATAACTCTTACAAAGAGATGAAAAGACTAGTTTAATATACACATTTTAGTAGAACTTCAATGGATGCTATCTTATCTATGATTTCTATTCAACAGCAGACTGAATTCCAGCAAAAGCATTTTTCAAACAAAAAAAAATATAGTAAAATCAAAAAGACCATAAAGACACTACACAAAGTAAAATAAAAGAAATAATTAAATTAAAAAAAAAAGAAAAAAAATAAATAAACAAAAAAAAAATAGTAAAAACAGGGAAATCATCGCTCTCTCTCTCTCTTTTCCATCATCGACATTATCCTTACCTATTCGATTGAAAACACAGTCGATTCTTCTCCATACTCTCTCGAATGATATCAATCAAATCGTTACGATTCAATGCATTATTCCAGCACTCTGCTGTTGTTGATGCTGCGTTTGATGTGTTATTAACCTGAGCCTGAGTATTATGACCACCTCCACCACTTCCACCAACCATCACCCCAATGCTATCAACTACATCCTGACTCGGATGTTCCTGCTGATGCTGATGATGATGATCAGGACTACTTGTTTGTGTATTGTTGTCTGTTTGATGTTGATGATGATTATGGTGTGAGTCATGATGTTGTTGCTGTTGATGATGATGATGTTGTTGGTGTGACAGTGTTTTTATAGAATTATTCGCTCGAATTTTCCAACACGATTCATTTCCAACAGAAAGACTTCTTTGACGGGATTCATGACAATGGTCCTGGTACTAAATAACATAAAATGTAAAAATAAAAGAAAAAACAAAAAATAAAATAAAAAATAAATACAAAAATAAAAACTCAAAGTAAAAAAAAAACAAAACTAAAACAAAAAAACAATCTCCACAAAAAACATCAACACAACAACAAAACATTTTTTTTAAAGGTTAAATCACAATAACGATTTTTCAGAGAGGCGTTGTTGCTTTGACAAAAATACATGAATACCGGGATTAAATCTCATGTTTTTTCACATGAACTGAGTTTGTCTGTCATGTCAGTCAATAGAAAGTAATTAAAGTTTATTCAAGTATATAATTCACACCCTCTTTTAACACTTATTGTGATTTAACCCTATTAAAACTGTCAAAAATTAACATATTCTCACCTTCTGTTTTCGAGCCTTGCGCAACATCTTCACTCGCGTCGATGCTTGTTTTAAGTACAATTCAGACTTTTGCTGTTGCGTTAAACATCCCTTGCATTCGTCTTTGAGATTCGACATATTTTCGTAGATATTTTCATGTCCACCACCACCAACACCACAATTGACATCCAAATTACTTTCCACTTCAACTAATGGTTGTGGTTGTGATGGCTGTTGTGGTTGTTGTTGTTGTAATTGTAGCTGTTGCTGACAGCATTTTGCTTTGCTAGAACTATAGGACTTTTTGACCGCTTCCTTTTCACTTGTACTATCATCATCTTCGTCATCAGTTTTAACCAACTTCCTTGGTCTATAACGATGCTGACGTCTCGAATGACCACCACCACCGCCCCCATGATGTGTTGTAGTTTGCTGACTACCATCTCTAGTCGAATGGCCAACGACTGCTTTCTTATTGTACTTTGTTCCAGCTGAGGCAGCAGCTGCGGCAGCGGCAGCAGCAGCCGCAGCTGCCTTTGATTTACCCTCGGGTGAGACAGTAAGACGAACATTTATCGTTTTACTACCACAATGTGGCACCACAACCGACTTGCCAATGGATTCGTATATCGTATAGACAATGCCAACGATGTCGTCCTTGGTAATTTTCCCATGATGCCCATCTAAGTCGTAAAAGGTGAAGGAAAATTGCAAAGGTTGTGATGATTTGCCACCCTCAACGGACACATCACATGTGAATTCCTGCAAAAACAAAACAAAAAGAAAAAAAATATGTTAGGAAACATGATGAAAAAAACTACTACATTTTTATTGAGGTCAAAAACAGAGGAAGTTGTTAAAGAATGAAATTGGCTTTGAAAAGAACATGGCCATCATCAAAAAGCCGTATGTATGGATGATGGGATCGGGATGGAAAAAATATATATATATATTTTAATGACGTATTTAGTTTTGCCTTGAAGTTTCAATTTATTACTCTCTCTGAAGAAGATTAAATCTTGATTCAAGAAAAAGAACTTAATTATAAATCCTACTTTGTATTGTGACTTGTGAAGAAAAAAATAAGAAACAGATTTATTGTTCCAGGAAAAACAGATGCTATGAAACATTTATGATAGAATTAATTAATTTTGTTTGAATTTTATTGTTTAATTGGCGCCCACGTGATATCATTGCGAGGACCCTAGTTTCGCAGACTTGGATACAATGATTTTTGTTGGAATTCATTTCATGAAAATGGCGCCCAACGTGAGAATATTGTTAGGTTATTTTAATCAAATAAACTGTAAACACAGAATTTAAGAACTAGATAATGCGAATATTGGTTGTGTGGTATCAGAAAATCCGTGCCATATTGACATATTGAGAACATCGCACTTCAGCTGGCGTCCTATATTTTTTTGAGCTATAATGAGTATACATTGCTGTTGGAATTGAAAAATGGCTCCCAACGTAAGACCATATTTTGCGACTTTTTTGATGCAAAAAAAAGGAAAAATGGAGGTGTACACTTGATTTGCGAGACTGTTACTTCTGAGGCACAATTAATTCATGCTTGAACTTAATTCATTTAAAGAAAATGGCGCCCAATGTGAGAAAATTCAACTGACGTTTCATTTGCCTAAATCAATACTAAACACAAACCCGCAAAATGCTAATATTGCCAATAAGGCAAGGGTATTTGTCAGTCATTTCAATTGGAATATCATTGAATAAACGACTTGGAACACCTCTGAGAGGAAATAAGCTTACAATTTTGTTTAATTTTCAGCATTTTATCAATTTGGCGCCCAATGCGAAAAACTCCTTTATATTCTAATGACTTTTATGAACAACAATATAAATGAAAATTCTCAGATTTTGTTTCCCTAAAATACTGCTCTCTTCACAAAACTGGCGCCCAACGTGAATCATTTCGTGGTTATGAGTTACTGACATTAAGAAGTTCATTAAAATGGCGCCCAACGTAAAATATGTTTTATTTGCTCTCTTAGTATGCAAACCTCTAGCAAAGACTTCTTATGGCTTAATTTAATATTAATAATGTTATAAAAATGGCGCCCAACATAAAGCCTTCAAATTCTATTGAAACTTTATTAAACTGTTTTAAAGACTCAATTCATTGTTAAATAAATCAAAATAGCCTCTAAAACAATTTATCAGAAATGTCAAACTTCCATTTATCAACAACCAAAATCAGAGAACCGCCTTTATTTAGTTTTCTCACCATAACTCATCATCTATACCCATCATCAAAAAATTGATTTATATTTTCAAATCACGTATTGTGTACTTTGAACTTTTCAACAAAAATATTTCAAAACAATCCCCCAATGTTTCAATGCCAAATAGAAATATTTTTTAAGAATGTTTATTTGAAAATTCTGCAACTTCGACCGACCGACTAAATTCCCCACAGTCATAGTCAGTTGTATGGTAGAAAAACAAAACAAAACAAAAAAAAAAATATGCGTAAACATTTTTGTTGTTTGCTTTTTATTCTTTTGACCCCTATAGCGTAAACCAAGGTAAATATACAACGAAACAAAAGAAAAAGAATACTTTTTTTCTTCTCCAGACTGTTACAAAAAGTTTTAAAACTAAGTAAACAAAATAAAACCACAGGATGGCTACATAAACACACACACACAGATCATTGCTAGTCCTCTCAATCAACCATCAGGCGAAACTATTTTGTGAGTAGGAAGAAAAAAACAACAAAACAAAAAAACAAAGACAAACAAAAACCAGGGCCAAGATAAACATAAAACAAGGTTAAACAAATAAAACAAACGTCAAAGAATCGTCTTTTTATTGGTTTAAAAAAAAAAAAAAAATTTTTAACCACACTTGTGTTGTGTGTGTGTGTTGAAAAATGGTCAAGCAACATTATCCCGCAAAAAAATTTAAGAAGAACATTTAGACCATAAAATGAAGATGGCTTGTTTTATTTTTCTAGCTGATGCCTTTTAACAATTTGTTGATTCAATTTTGGATTCCTCTACTGTGATTTTCATAAAAGAGCAGGGGGCTTTATCTCAACACCGCATCACTTCCTGGAATCGCGCAAGCAAGCAGAAGAAAAGTATCAATCTCTCAATAACTCCCAAAAGGTGACAGCGGGTGGGTTTTAAAATGGCACAGCAGAGCTACAACAGAGCGCAACGAAATATATAAAGGCGCTTAAACACACCAGAATAAATTTTATTATATTCACCTTGACAGTTTGGCGAGTGGGTGGTAGGTATAGGTATGGCACCTCTTTTTCCCGGATAGAGAGATGGGACGATTGCGGGAGAAATGGGAGCATTGAATTTATTGCTGCACCACACCGCGGGAAAATAAAATGCTCCATTAAGCATTGAGAAAATCCCCCAGGGAGTTTAGCAGCATTTTCCAATCCTAGATATATACTTTTAAGAGATATTTCTTGTAGAGAGATGGGGCCCGTTCTGAAATACCTGGTATCCAAGCATCCATAAAAAAAACCTCTTCTAATTTCGTGTTGTATCCTTGAGTTAAATATATGTCTTCTTCTTTATTTAAGCTTGTATTTTCTTTTTCTAAGGGATAAAACTTTTACTCCTATAAACATTGTATAGCATAGTGTCACAACGATGACAACAAAAAAGACGACAACGAATAAAATTTCGTTGACATTTTGTTTTACATAGCATATTTTTAGGCTCTGGTGCTAATTTAAAAGATTTTCATCTCAATATTGCGAACGTCGTCGTTGTTTGTCGGTCGTTGTCATTGCTGCAAAAAAAAAAGATGGAAGAGGTACCAAGGAGTTAAGGGACTATAATAATAATTTCGAAAGCCTACACAACGCACATATTTTCTTTAGGGATGAATTGTAAAACATTAGGAAATGATAAGGATTCACGCGGATTTGTTTGACAGTATAATAAAAATGAAAATCATAATAACAATAATGAACATTGGAGCGAAACGAATTTTTCGGGGTAAATTAGAATTACCCCTTTAATACTCCTATAATGTATAAAATGTGAAAGAATATGATGCGAGAAAACAGATTATTTCAAGATGGTGTTTTTGACAGTATTTTTTTTTTACTTTTCTTCATGTTAATTTGACATTTGGATGATTTCACACAATTAATTTTTTTTTTTTTGGGAAATTAAAAATAAGTATTATAAATTAGAAAGTTAAATAATTAAGAAAAATGTTTTTTGTTTGTATTTATTTTAAGAGAAAAGTGACTGTTAATTTGGAGATGTATATACGGTAGAATGAATTTTCATTAAATTTTATGACAGTTAGGTGACAGATGTCTGCGAGTTATTAAAAAATATACAAAGAGAGATTATTATCATTATCATCGTGTTTTCTTCAAAAATTAATTAGGAAGAACTTTTGAACTTTGCCTAATTTTTCGCAAAAAAAAGAAGAATTAGATTTTATGGCACTTGCCATCAGGAGAAAATTGTGACAGGAGAATGACAATTGTTTTCACAGTTTTGATTTTTAATGTTTGAAGAGAATAAGAAGAGTAATTGAAAGAGGTAAATTTAAACATTGACAAATCTAGCAATTAAAGTAAAGAAAGAACTCTCCTCGACAGGAACTGAGAAAATTTGTTGATCTGTTTGTGGAAGCTTGTAATCAACAATACTTATCCGATTTTAATATAACTCTGTGAAGACAAGTATTTTAATATGGAAATGAATATAAGCTACAATTTTTTTAAATGTTGGTTCAACTTATGGAAAATGTTGCCGTACCGTGCCATTTTCGTCTATATCTATATCGCAGATGACAAGAACAAAAAACAAACGCTTAGGGACTACAACACCAATACGAGTTTATAGGTGTTGTAGTTACTTTCAGCTCATTTTCTGTCCGTTTGGACACTGTTTCGAGTACAAACGGGTAAGGTAAAATGCACTTTAACAAATTCGATTGAGGAGAACGTAATTGATGCGGAGAATTCTGAATCAATCCAGCAAAGTCGTCTAAGTGTTGTAGTCACTTTCAACTCATTCTGTGTCTCATTGTTTTTTCATCTATATCTATAGAAGTCGTTAAGAGTTAGGTAATTCGGTACAAAGATTCCTCATCAAGGACTATAAGAAATAAACAAATGCCTAAGGACTACAACACCTACATCAGTTTATAAGGTGTTGTAGTTACTTTTAACTCATATTGTGTTTGTTCGCTCATTTCAGCGAATCCAAATGGGTAAGGTAAAATGCAGTTTATCAGCTTCGATGGAGGAGAACGAAGTTGATGCAGAAATACTGAACCGATCCAGGAATGTCGTAGGTGTTGTAGTCACTTTCAACTCATTCTAGGTCTGTTTGGTCATAGTTCCGAGTCCAAACGGGTAAGGTAAGATGAATTTTCTCAACTTCGATTTAGCAGAACGTAATTGATGCACTCTAAATATCTTCGTATATAAGTGTTGAGATCACTTTCAACACATTTATTTTCTTAAGTCGGTGTTTAGCTGGGGTTTAGCTTAGGTTCAATGTCCATAAAGCATAAGATAGTTAAGAAAATGCTGAAAAAGTGTGGAACCTCATCTTAACCCCCGAAATAGTTGAATTAAAAACTTTAACCAAGGTTTAACCAATGCTAAACCACGATTGTACACCTGGCCCTAAGAAATTCACAGAATGTCAAATATTTTAACTTACTTCTAAATGTATCCGTTCATCTTTTCCCTGTTCCACCGTCGCCGGTGCATCTCCACCGCTGCCATTTTGTGTTTGTCCACCACCATTTACATTAACCGATTTGCAATGTTGTTGATGATGAGTTTTACTGCTACCGTTTTTTGAATTTTTACTAAGAACATCTTTTGGTGTGCTGTGTTGCGGTTGATGTGACGAAGGATGATTAATGTGATGTTGATTCTGTGAATGATGATGTTGTTGTTGGTGTTTGTGATGTTGTGACGCAGATCCGGCTGGTGATGTAGCGGATATTATATTAACTACCGGTGATTTTAATGGAATATTATTCTCTCTATCGCTAACTAGAAGTAAATCGGGTGGCGCACTGCAGGATGATGGTGCTCTAACTTGATGATACATCAATTCTTCAGAATCTGTTGTGCATTCTTGAACTGAAATGATAAAAAAAACATAAAATAAATATAAAAATTAAGAATGTGGTTTGGAAATAAAATTCATGATGAAGATATTTTTTTGGAAACACATTAAAATTGAATTTCATTTAGCACCGTTTTGACCTCTTATTAAAGCTTTACGACAAAATCGAACTCTAAAAACGACCGTTTAATGATTTTTTCGTATTTTTTCCCTCATTTTATTTTCAGAGAAAAGGAAATTGAATAATTTTTTTTTTATTTTTTTTTTTCTTCTAAAAGTAGATATAACATCCATTTGGTTTGCAATAAAAATCCACTTAGGCTAATATAAACGAAGGCGCGGTTATAGCTTTCAAGTGGTCTGTCATTTACAACACCCCCTATCTCATTTTCTCTCTCGGATTAAAATTCGTATAATAAAACTGTGGAGAAAAAAGTATAAATTGAGAAAACGAAAAACAACCTAACTTCGTAATGCGCGGCGACGATGAACGAGTATCGAATGGAAAATGCTGTTTTTTACTCGCCAGTAACGTTAATGGAATATAAATTTTCAAATGCAACCAAATGAATGACAAACGAAGCGCCTCCTTACTTTCTCCCTTCCCCTTACCCCCCAAATCTAAACTACTCTTCGACGATATTGGACGATTATTTAATCAAATAGTTAATTGAATTGTAATTTGATGCGTAGTTTTTCTTTTTTCAATGATTTTCTTGGATTTTTTTTTTTTCTTTGGTCGTCTTGATTTTTTCACTTATCATTAAAATCAGTTGTTTCAACAAATGTTGGACACAAGTTAGTCTTGCATACCAAAATCTAACCGCCACGGCACCGGGAAACTAGTTTTCTTTCAAAAGCAGGAAGTAGGTACGTAGATTTTATGTGAAAACACGAAAAAACTACAAAGCGTTGGGCGCCAGTTTCACAATCAACACCCTCTAGGCAGTGCATGTTTTTTCATAGCATATTCTTACATCGTTTAGGTTTCCAATGTTGAACACTTAAATGCCACTTAATCGACGGTGAAACTGCCCCAGAATCTGTACCAGGCAGTTACAAGGTTAAGCAGGGACTCTTTTTTGAACGGGTTTAATTTAGGCTGTCCCACGCCAAAGACGACTCAAAAACATCACCAAAAGAATTTTTATATGAAAAATGTTGAAAGCCGAAACGTCGACGTTCAGGTGTTGAGTTTTTTTTCATACAAAAACGCTGTGGGCGGTGGTTTTTTTCGTCGGTGGTCGTTGGTGATAGGTTTCAGCTGACAACAGCGTTTTTATATGAACAACTCCAAGGGCAGAAGTTTCTTGGAGTTTGCGATTTCTTTAAGACGCTGTGCATCCAAAATTTCACACCTGAACGTCCACAATTTGAAAAACGAAGATTGAAGCGTTTTTTGACGGTGGTCAAATTGCATTCCAATATTTTGTAGAAAAACACTATTTCGTGCTTATTTCCTGCTTATTTCGAATTCTGAGCTTCAAGACCAATAAACTAATGAACTGGGGAAAATACAAAAAAATTCCCTAAAGAAAAGTTTTTTGACATTTATGAGGTGAATGGGAACACAAAGAAATGTTATAAATTATACAAAAGAAAGAAAAACCAGAGTTGTAACGAGTTTCTTAAAAACCACTTGAGGTCTGAGCTAAACACCAATGGACTATTTAGGTGATGAAAATACAACCAACAAAATTCTGAGTTTTTGACACTAATGAGGTGAAAATGTGAACAAACAGAAATGTTATAAATGAGACAGAGAAATCAAATAACCAAAATTATAACAATTTTTTGGAAAACCACTTGAATTTTGAGAACCCAACACCAATGAACTAATGAAGTGGTGAAAATGAATACAAAATTTACCACACTCTTATAATCTGCTACAGAAATGGTACTAAAATGTATTGTAAGAATCTTTTTGAAACACTAAAATATTTAAGTGCCAGATAAAATTTCAAAAAAGACTTATTAAATTCGCTTAAAGTCCCACCCAACATGAAAATTCACCTCCTTTGAGGTGAAATAATATTTCTCATTTTAATATCACAAATCTCTTCGTCTATGTTATCATCATTAATGGATATGATTTCCCATAAAAACTTGAATTATCATATCACTTTGTACTTGTCTTCAAAAAGGTCAAAAGCTTTTAGCGTAATTTATTTTCCAAAAATCAATTATTTATCAGTTTAAAAAATTACCCCCTAAAGATATGACCTAAAATAATGACCCTGTGATATCTTTTCTACTTAAAATATACTAAATGAAATCAACTCACAAATGCTAATTTATTTTTTTTTGTTTTTGTTTAACCGCGATTGTGAGAGAGACGATGACAAAAGACTTAAGTATAATACCTACTTATTCATACCCCACGTAGAGAGACCAAAAATACAAAAAAAAAAATATCTATACTAAAAGGAATAAATATCGAAAAGATATTCAAATTTACCGCCCGATGAAATAAAAAACTTAAATACCGACCACCGCCCCTCTTTTCAGTCCCTACTTTAACAAAGCGGGGGCAATGATGGCAAACACTTATCGAAACTCCACAAAGCCACAAATGGTGTGTTAAAAAAAAGCCGCCGCTACCGCCGCCGGCCGTCACTTCGCCGTGTATAGTGTTTGTGCTGGCCGTGTCGCCGCGTCGTTGTCGATATATCCGACCACGAACCTCACATATGAACCCAAGTCATTACTTCTACTACTATATTCGAACCGGTATTTCGAATTAACGCCAAGCGTAATTAATTTCCGTCTTAAACCAGTTCCCGCACTATAACACATAAAAGAGAATTCGCCGCATTTTACGAGAATAGATTTTTTGTATACCAGCAACAAAAAAATTATTTATAAATCGATGGAAAAGGCTACAAAAAAATTTAAAAACGCGCACCGTATGCCGCCACCACTTAAAAGATTATAACCGCTCGCTACAAACAGCTGCCGCCACCACACCGCCGCCGCTGACACGCCTGAACACCAACCACTCATAGACCATAGGTGATTCGCCACATACAGTGCGATTTTTTTTACTTTCTACACCACTTGAATCTGTTAGACAGATATTTTCTACAAAAGGGGCCGTCATCGTCAGTGGCAAAGCCGCCTGCTGTTATCGATGACAGTGGCACAGCTGTTTTTTTGCGCATGCAATTCGATAGAGAGTAAGTTGCTGCCCACAACTAACAACCGACGATCGAATAGATTCGATCATCTAGTTTTAAGCTAGCAATACATTACGGGCTCAGTTTTTTTTTAGTTTTATTGTTATACAATTAGTAGAACAGTTTTTTTTATATTCATTACATCTAACAAATTACAGCATTCCTTTTTTTTCTAATCTTTTTAACGCCCGCCGCCATCGCCACCGCCAACAACGACGCTCTACTTATATCGATCTAAATAACGATCATCGTCGGCGATTTAGCGCAACAAGGCAGTAAATTAATCGATCAGTTTTTGTTTTGGCGCGCAAATTATTATTATTGTTTTTTTTTTACAATATAACAGTTTTTTTTTTTTTTCTTTCCTTTGCTTACTATTTGAACTAGATCTAGATAAAAATGTGTGATACAATTACTAAATAGTTGTGTTGTCGGTGACACACAGAGTGACGTTAGCGACGGCGCACAGTGTGGGAATTCGCGAATTTAGCGGAATAAAATTAATAACGCTTGCATTTTAAATTTTGTTGTGGTTTTTTTTGTGATTAGTTCATTGAATATGTGTATACAATCAAATGTAATTCACATTTTGGTGATATTTTATTTAAGTTTTTGTAAAATGAGCTTTGAAGTGACAGGTTATTTTCACCAAAAAGTACTTTTTTTTGAAAATCATAATTTACAAAAAAAAACTTTTGAGGAATGATTTATTGTTTAATTTTATGACAAATATGAATAAAATAAAGAAAAAAGTTAATTATTGTCAGAATTGACTAGGTTTTTTGCAAACCGATATGTCAATGACGTTGTTTATGAACTAAAGAAACTATTCTCTAAAAGGCTACTAAAACGTACAAGATACTATTTCAAAGGATGTTTTAAATTATGTAGCTTTATTTATGCACAATCAATGTTTTTTTTTAAATTGGTAAGTGTTCTGTCACGAAATTTTTCTGCCATACATTATCAAGGATACCAAAAATTAAAAGAACCTTAAAGTTCCTGTCGAAAAAAAATCAGTTTAACTGGAATAGACAATTTGTTTTTACCAATCGTGTTATTTTTGTAAAATAAACAGCCAATTTGAATTTATTTAATTGTTTTTACTATATGTTTTGTTTTTAATGTAAACAATTTCACCCTTACTAATTCCTTTTTCCACTTTTTCGCAAACTAATTTCATATGCAGTTGAAATTTCTTCAAAGCTAAATGAGTCTAAGAGGCCTTGTACTTTCTTCTCCTTCATTTTTTCACAGCACTCATTAAATGATTTTCTAGGTCGTAAAATATTTGCTGTGGTATTACTAAATAGCCACTGAGCCAGGAAGCATTTTTGCATTCAAAGCTTTCACGGTTCCTGTTTTTTGACCATAACTGATCTAACTTAAAACAAGTTGTGCTCACAGACGCTTTTAATGATTTAACTGCTTCTTCAGAAAACCAAAAACACTTAAAACAAATGAAATAACTGCCTCAAAGCGCTTAATTTTTATTTTTGAGACCCAAACATCAAATATTTCCTTCTTTGTTATTTGGAAAGACATTCTTTAAATTATATAATACCGAAATATTTTGTAATTTAAAAGGATAGTTTGCTAATTATTCAAATAACATACCACATTATAAAAAGACGAAAATTAATACTCCACAGTCATATACACACAATAACAAAACACAGCACTTATAACAAGTAAAATTAATTTTAATACCGATTTTCAAAGTATCAAATATCAAATTTTGTGAAAAATACGCGTTAAAGGCACTATTGCTCGAAAAATAAACAATTGTTTTTTTTTTTAATTAATTTATTTTTATTATTATAATTGGAACACCCTTTATCAGATGTAATACTTTTTTTTTATTAATTGATAGTTTTCGTTTTTAATTTTTAATATAACTTAATTCTTTTTTTTTCTTACTGTTAACTTTGAATTTGAACACCCTGTATTTTTATTGGAACTATTTTAAAATCAAATTCACAAATTTTTTGAACACCCTGTGAAATAAAAAAAATTTCTAATTCTATAACATTCTTCTTCTAACAAAATACCAAAAAGTTATTCGATTTTTACGGTATGCCATCATTTTTTTTTTGATGGTCATTTAGAAAAAAAAAAATATATATCATAACAAAATTGGGGTGTCAAATTTTAGTGATTCTTGATAGATAATAAATCAAGCTTTGCATTGAATATTGTCTCTAAGCGGAATAACGCGGAATAACTAAAGTTTTGCTCTAACAAAGGTACAAAAATCGAAAAAAAACACATTTTTTTAACTTCAATCACCAAAACAAATATGTAAAACACCCTGTGAAATAAAAAATTACTTACATAATTATATCTTGATATTTAGAAAATATAAAAAAAATAAAACTTTTATTAAAACGCACACCAAACGCACGAGAAAAAATTAAGAGCAAAGTAATCTCTTTCACCAAATAAACAGAAAAAAATCGCCAACTGCAACTTCGAAGCTATTTTTTTTTTGTTTACATGATCCCCACCTATCAATGCTTTTGTTATCACTTTCTACAATCTATTAGCTTTAATAAAAACCGGTTTTGGCATCAAACAAGACAAGTCATTTTTCGAATTAAATTCCGCTAAATTCGCGAAATCCCACACTGTGCGGCGGCTGCTGTGTTGACTATAGACATGGCAAAGGTGGTGGAGGTGGCGGTGGTGGTGGCAGTGATCGGCATTTAAGACAGCAATGTGTTGTCAGTTGAATGTTAAGAGATCTTTCTATATATATTTCACTTTTGATATACATGACTACTTAGTGCATATCGATGATCTAATAAATTTTATTGGTGGACATGCCGCTCTGGCTCTATAGTAGATCTATAAGAAAAAAATAAAACAAGGCGCAGTGTGTGAAAATGACGTCAATTTATTGATTGCGTGGGGAATTTCTTTCTTTTCTATTTGGATTTTATACAATCGTGTAGGTGGAATGTTATGTTTATAATGGCTCTCATGGGGGATGTTATAAATAGTGAATAGCAGATTCTGATTTATAATATTGTCCGTGGTATTGTCAGTTAGAAGTCAAATGGAAATTTAAAGGTTAGATACTATGACAAGGCAAAACAGTCGATGATATCAGACTAAAGGTTCTACCTGGGCGCCACTTTTATGTTGTTAATGCGAATCAACATCATTTATTCGTAACAAAATTGCCAAGAGTTGAAAGGCTAGAAATAATCATGAGAGGAACAGAAGAACAAGATCAAAAACCAAAAGATTGTTGAGAAGTATAACAGTTTTCCTGTATAACAAGCGATAAACGTTGCAGGATGAGCCATCCAGCTTTTTAAAAAGTGGAAGCGTAAAGGTCAGAAGGCCAAATTTCTGAGGATAACACAACCAAGACTTTAAGTTAGGTTATTAAGGATGATCTTGATGCGTATAACAGTTTTCTAGTAAAAAGGCACAATGACAGAAAATATGGAATATTGTAAGAAAATTATACGTTTAATGTAAGGTTTCACTCCTCATAAATTCTTATAATGTCATTAAAGTCTTTAAACTACAAAATTAAATTAAAAAAAAATAGTAATAAATGGCGCCCAACAAAAGTGAGTAAAAAGTAAAATCATTTAAATGCACTTCTTTCCGAATAAAAACAACAAAGTTGCGGCTATACCTTATTATAAATTGTTTTCAAATACTTAATTACAATCTTTATACCTTACAACAACGCCTATGGCGCCACCATATGAGGCACATATAAAAATTTACAATCAAATTGCCTCTTTCCAAGTATTTTTACCCCCTAATGGTTGTATGGTATAGAAAACACATTTTTTCTCAAAACATAAATATTTCTCTGAATTTTAAATCATAATAAACTCTCAGTTATTAAGCCTATCTATCATATTATCATCGTGTCTATTATAAATCTCAAAAAATGTTTTCTAGATTGCCTATATTCGACGAGAAGTGTATTTTACGATTTCTTGTTATCGTATACAAGTATCGTAAATCTATTTAAGAGAAATAAAAACATAGACCCAAAATGACATTAACAGCAGCCAAAAATGAGCTTAGTTCAATATTACAAAAAAAAAAAGTATCGAAAAACAAACCCAACAAAAAAAATTAATGTTGTATATTATTTTTCATCTATCTATATGCTATCATCTATAAATATCAATGTTTATGATGAAAAAGAAAAACACAGACAAAAACAAACTTCTCTTATGCTTACAACAACAAAATAAAAAAAGTATAATTCCAATCGAAAATAAAAATAAAAACCCATCCAAACCATATAAATTCATATGCGTGGTCATAAAAAATTATTGGAAATAGGCCGAAATGTATTATTATGGGGTATCGGATATAGTAGATTCTATATTTTTGGACATTCAAGCTCATTTAGAACATACAGTTTTTCTATTGTTATGGTCGCACATTTTCAAAAAAAAAAAAAGAAAAAACAACTTTATTGAGGGTCAATTTATTATAGACATGGGACATCGTTCGTATATGCGATGACAGATAAAGGTTTACACACAATGATATTTCTATAGTACTCTCGTAGAAATTGTAATTTTATTTTTATTTTTATTGCCATAAATGACAGGAAAACTCCATTGAATTAATGGAAATATTTTTTAAGTATTGGAATTTTGTTTAAGCGAGGTATCGTTAATCAAATGTCAAATCTGACATGTGTCAAAATAAAATTCAATACTTCAATAAATTGTTCAGTTTGCTTTCAAGTTGATAAATGAATTGATTTTCTCCATTGAATATCTCCATTCGCCTCCGTTGTCGATTTGAAATTCAAAGCCATTCTAGGTTTTTGGTATCTTACTTATGGTAAAAAGCCTTAAGGGCTCTTAACCATATGTTTACACTACATTTATTTCTATGACTTTCCTTTTTTTTTTGAACCACTGAATAACGATTTACATGCAAAAGCTGTTTCAAATCATTGTCTATCTGGAAAATTAGGTTACATTTATGTAAAAAAAGCAAAGAGGGTTATACACCAATTGTCATCCACCCTTTTTCTCAAACAAATGAATAAAAATAACCCAAAAAAAGAAACTATTCTTATTCCCATTCCAATTCCAACCCATCCCACATATGTCATGTCTGTTTTACAAAGTTAAACGAAAGAAAGTAAAAAGTTTTCTTCTGTTTTTTTTTTTTTTTGTTTGTCAAAAGAAAAAAAGAAGAACAATAACATCACACAACTCTTTGATCATTTGTATGAAAACGAACAACAACACAATTTTCGGTCTCTTGTGTCAAAGTGATGAATGGCAAATGGGGTTGGGAAGGTCTTTTCTTATCAAACAAAAACGAACAAATAATACAAAAAAAAAAGAAAGAAATAAAACTTTTTTTCAGTTCACTAAATAATCAAAAGCAAAAAAAAAAAAAACTTTATTAGATTGTCAGACTTAAGACTATGATGAGCGAGCAGTCAAAGCAAAGGCAAACAACAACAACAACAAAAAGAACAAACACAAAAAAAAAAACAAAGATGAAAGCAAATAAAAACTTGCTTTTAAGTTGTTCACAAGAACACACAAAATTTATCTATCTATCTTATTAACCAGACAAAAGAACAAGAAAACAAACATAAAAATAACATTTAAATCTAATTCGCATCTGGCAACAATTCAATTTGTTTAATATGTTATTGTTTTTTTTTTTCAGCTTTTACCTACACTTTTATTTTTTTTTTTTTTGTATAAATAAATAACCTAGTCTGAGTAGAGTATAAAAATAAAAACATCAAACGAATGGACAATACAGACATTCTTAGTTATTTTTTGCGCCATGTCATCATCAATGTCATTGACAAGCATAAAACAACAATTTATTGACATTAATTTGACAGGTGAAAATATTGCCGATATGCTCAATGGATTGGTTGAACGATGATGATGATGATGATGATGGTATGGTAGTGTGTTGTAGCTGTCAAAAGAGGTTGTTTTTTATTCGCAATGCGAAGAGATAGAAAATAAAGGAGAAAAAAAAACACAAGTTATAAAAAAAGAAAATTTATCTGAAGGTCGATTATCTATATCTTAAAGAAGCACTATAGGAGTTAAAATCCACAACGAAAAAAAGGAGTCGGACAACATAAAGAAGAGTGCTTGGGAATTTGGAATATATCGTCATCGTTATCGATAAAAAAAGAAACATGAACACACAAAAAATTACATATTTCCTCCATTGATTTCCCATTTCTGAAGTAGGTAGGCCTTAACCGTTTTTTTTTGTGGTTTTATATTGGAATTCCATTATACATATGAACCTATTATGGTGTGTACTTTTGGGTGTATACAAAATAATATCGCTCTCAAGTGCGTATAGAGATATCTATCGATCTATATATGGTTTTTAAAGAAATCTTTCGGTTCTTCTAAATAGATAACCACTTGAAATTGAAAATTACAATTCAATTGGTGTTGCTTGAGTCTTATCAGAAAAGTAAAAAAGAAAGTAAATCAGTAAAGTTTTTTTTTTTTCTTCTATTAATTTAAAGGAAATGAAGCAAACACTTGACTTTTGTGGCGCCATAAATTGTGAAAAGAAAAACCACTAACAATTAATTAGAAATGTCTGTCAGTTGTAGGTTGGAATGGACATCCGGATATTTTAATGAAAATTTGGTTAAAATTGCAAATGTAAGCGATTTTTTTCTTATAGAGGGCTTATAGGAGGCTTATAGAATATTGCACATCAAAGTCCCAATTTTTTTTGTTCTATGTATTTAATTTGTCTCAATTTAATAGTTCACTACTTTTTTTGCTAGCAGTTGACAGTTTCAACTGACGTTTGAGCCTGAACTGTCAAATTTCTTAGTAAATTTCACTTATTCAGTGTAAACACGGTGTGAATTATAAAAAGGCAGAATAAAACAAACAGAAACATTTATATTTATTATTTCTGTTGATTGATTTTGAGCAAACTGTTATAATTCAGATCTCTGACACTTGACCTGACCAAATATAACGAATAAGTCAAACTGTCAAGTGATGACATCAAAAAAAAATTAAGTAGAACACAATCAGCCAAGTTTTCATAAACCCATAATTTAAAAAAAACTGAAAAATAAATAATAAAAAAACGAATTAATTAAGAGAAACTTCCTCACAAAACTCGTTACGAGTGTGAAAAAAACACTTCAAAAAAAGCTACTGTTTCACTCTGGTACACCGCGATCACACGAGTGTCAAGATCTTTACAAAAGATCACTCTGTTCTGCAACCAAAAAAGTCTGGTAATTAACCTACAAAAATAACATAAATAACCAAAAAAATCAAAAAAAAAATCTGTTTGTGAAAAAAAATATATAAATTGCACTGTTGATCAGTGAAGAATCAAAATAAATGATCATCAGCCTCTGATCTTTCGCACTTAATTTGCAAAAGACCAGTTGCTACCAACATCACATGAAAATAAAATAAAAAAAAAAAACAATTTTTTTTTCTTGAATGCTGATCAACTTAACACCAGAAGCAGCTGGGCCAGTCTCCAAAACGACCGATCGACCAACGACGGGACAGACGTATACGATAATACAAAGTCAATGATCACCATCATCGGCTACTGGAATCTGAATTTCATTTTTTCCCCAATTTTTTTTTTTTTTATCTCATCTTAATGTATATCTACAGATAATGGAACAACAACAAAAAACATCTCCACTAAAGATGCTGATGTGTTGTATGTTTATTTTTTTTAACTTTTTTAATCGTCACGATCTGATTAATCGTTGTAGACTTGTTTTTTTTTTTTCTTTTATTGGATTACCATTTTTTTGGGACAGATTTTCAAAATTATTCACCTCGTATGTCAGGTTTTTTTTCTGTATAATATTTTGGCAACCATAAAAAATCGATTCCCCATGAGAAAAAAAAAATAAAAAACAAATCTGTTATAATAATCTTGAACACAAAAAAAATTATCGGGAATCTTTCAATCCGATTGTGATCTTTAATATTTTTCTTGTTTAAATACAAAAAAAATACGCTACATATAATTCGAGGCGACGACTAACAAGCTAATCGCCGTCTAGACAATAAAAAATGACATGAGTTTTTCTGTGATACAATTTAAGTGTTATATTTTTGTTTATTGTGGAATTTCTTTGTAGTTTATTTTAAAAAATGTTTTGTTTTTTTGTTGTATTTTTTGCAAATCATTGAGATTGTTTAATTAAAAAGAATTTTTAATGAGTCTGTGGTCTCTGGGAGACGAACTTTGAATTCTTTGGCTGTTATACAAAAAAAAAAAAAATTGAATAAATTAATAATTATGTTTTTAGTTTAATGTGAATTTTAAATTTATTTCGCAAATTCGTTAGTAAAACACATTTATGCAAATTCTTACAAGTCTTAAATGGACTTGTTATTTTAAATTTTAATTCATCTCATTAAATATGAAAATGATACATGTTCTTTTGGTACTTAAGTTTAACTTAATTATATAGTTGTTGCGAGAGACTTTGTGGTGGGAATTTTTTTTTTTTTTTTCAAAACAGAATTAAATACAAAATTGCTACTGAACTGATTTTTTCTGAAACATGTGTTTAATGGAAATCTGAATTTATCTACAACACGATCAATAAAAAAAAGAAACCATTTAAATGTTAATTTAATTTTAGATTTTAATCAGATCAAAATGCTTTTAAGAAGAATTTTTACTCTGTCCTAGATGGAGAGATGGAAATAGAGAGAAATAGAAAGATATGGAATTTATTTTGATTTTAATTCTCATGAATATGTAAGCCCTATAAGAAGACTTGTATGTATCGATAAGAAAAGGGCATATCATTTGAATTCTCAGTATATACTTTCTATTAATTTAATCAATTTTACTTTGAATAAATTAAATTTATCTGACTGAAGAAGATATATTAATACATCATATAAAATGAAAATTATAATGGTGACCTAGTGAAATAAATATGACTATCAATTTCTGGAATTCCATTGATATGAATAATGTTTTGAGATGGGAAATATCCTTAATCAAAGTTAAATCTTTGTTATAGAAATTATTTTATCTTGAATTGAAAATTTTAATAATTCTATGGAATTCCTTTAATTCCATTCAGACAATAAACATAGAATTTGAGCTTAGATATTTAAATATTTCTCAGTCTTTATATTTCTAGTGAACTATCGAAAGCAATTTATTCCCTTTTTTTAATTTAAAGAGGAGTGAAATCGGCTAACACGATAGCCTTAAATATCTGCCAAAAATAATTCGTTTATCAAGGATACTTTCACAGGGTTACCGCTTACATTTTTCTATATATATATATTTTTTTTTTATAAAAAATTTAAACAAAGAAATTGATTTATTATTCTTGCCTTGAAATCTATCAAATATGTATATTTTACCTGAAAGGAGTTTTTTAAGTCTTTTTTTCATTTAAACAGGGTTACCATGTACTTGCATGTCTTTTAGAGATGGTATCCGGTGGGACTGATGAAAAGTTCATTTAAATTTTGATGTCACTTCTTGCTATTTCGTTCAAAAATGGTAGGTATTTTGGATAATTAAGCAGTTTATTTACCTTTTTTTACTGTAGAAACACAGGGTTGCCATATAAATTTTCAACTCACAAAAAAAATTTCAAGTAATTAAAGAGTTTACGTTAAAATAAAAAGTGTATATTAGCCCAAGCCCAACATAAATTCGGTCAATTTATTTTCATTGTTTGAATAGGGTTGCCGCGAAAGCGTATTTTACCCTGATTCAGAAATGACAATCGATTTTTTCAAAGAAAATCTAAGATTCTAAGATGTGAATTGTAGTCATCAAATCTATTAAAACGAAGACTAATTAAGTGTCTTTTATTTGAATTTTAACAGAATTGCCACGTCTGTAGGTGTTACTACACCAAGTCAACATAAACTCAGCATAACAGCAGTTATTTACATGTAAAACAACAATGCAGACAAATTTACAAAACCAACACAAATATGTAACTGCGAGAAAGAGAGGAAGAAATCTTTATATAATTATAACTGTCAAAAAAATAATATTAACATTGTAAGGCAAACTGACAGTGTAATTTTAACTAAGAAGTGTCTGACATGTAATCTTTATAACATACACGTTACAACAACGTTATAAAGTTTAAAAAATTATTGTTAAGCTAAGATTACACTGTTAACAAAATCTGTCAAATTGTTGAAATTCTGACGTCATCAAAAAACATTAAAGGTATTCATGGAATGGTGTTACCTTATTGTCAGCGTGGTAAAGTGCTAAATGTGTCAACATTTTGTGTGTTTGACAGTTCGTTTAATACATTTCCTATTATACCAGGTTTACTAAGAGTTTACACTGTTGCGTGAATACCTCTATTATCTTCAATTTGTCAATCTCGAAACTTCAAACTGTGTGTGAGCCACAAATTTTACTATACCCGTCAACAATGACAGCTATCTTTTTTTTTGTGTGGATGATCGCATGAGTGAAATACAATTTGACATAATTTTTACGTGTGTAACGCGTGTAATAATAGCTTTAGACTGGCCCAAAATAGAATTCTGCATTAAAAAAAAAACTACCAAATCTTCACCTCTGAATTTCACGTTCATAACCATTTTTGATCCTTATTCATAAACACCACATATTAATATTCTCTTAAATTTTATCTTATCCAAACCATCATCAACCAGCGAACATTTAAAGTCCATTAAAAGCTGAACGATAAAATATAAAAATCTCAAAGGAATTCACCACAAAGTGTATACATATTTCCAACATTCCAGTTTTATTTACTTCCCCTCGTTTAGCTATTACTTCACTCATCTACTACTTTCATATATACATTTTATCTGATTGACGTCTATGGTGGCGACATCTTGACTGCACGTCTACTGAGCTAGTGCAGAATTTTTTTCATAATCTACCATAAACTATTTTTCTTATGAGCGAGGTTTTCTACACTGGTCTTTATTTATTTACTTTTTTTTTATTACAATCTTTCACGTTTTGCATTTGACCATTTACAACTCAAAACAACATAAAATGCTGCTCGCTTGCGTTTGTATTTTTTTTTTTGTTGAAATATTTTTTCTACTCATGCATGATCTAGGGTCATAAGTTAACAACACAACAACGCGGTGTTTGCTCGCAGAAAGACTAAAAAAAAATAAGAAAAAAAAAGTAGTAGCATAGCCTTTTATTACATTTAGTTTGCATGTCTAATGGTCATAAGAAAAAAACAAGTTCTATAGGATTGCATAAGCATTACTCTACAGCAACTAACTCTTGTCGGTTTCTATAAAAGCCATACAACTTAGACTAAAGCTATGATCTGTATCGGGTTATGTGTTGTGCTAGCTGTAGATATGAATATAGTCTACTACATTTTACACAGAGTGTTAAAAAATGCAGAATTTTTGTATTTATAAATTCAAGTTCTCAAAGTCATAAGAGATATACAAAAACAACAAAAAATAAGTATAATGATTAAGAATTGAGATAAAAAATTATAACTTCAAGTGGCGGTAAAATCTTAACATATCAAAGGGTTATAAGTTTTTTTTTTTATTTTTTTTATTTGATTCGTTAAGCCGCGCGCCGAGTTAAGCAGATTTTGCTTAATTGTGTGTTGAACTCGACTTCTATTGATTTTTATCTTTCATGGGATTATGGAGATTTTTGTAGTCGTCGTTTTGTGTGAGTGAGATTTTTATCTTTTAAAGAAAAAAAAAAAAGGTGAGATTGTCAAGCCAAGTCAATGCATTGTAGAAGTCATTAATTATTCATAATGTACCTACCTACCTACTAACAAAACTAAAACCAAACCTACCTACTTGGATTCTTTTTTTTTTTTTTTGTGATATGAAAGAATGTTGTTGGGAATGGGAGGATATATAGATACTTATCTTGAATATACACTTGTTTTTGTGTTATCTGAGAATATTTTATACAAAATGCACTTGAAATATTTGTTAAATTGTTAAAGGTCTGTTTGATTCTAGTTTGGGTAGAGCTTCGAGATTAGATCAACTTACAATATTAAATGTGAATCGAACCTGATAATGGACCATCTAAATAAACAACTACAGTCCAACCAGTAGTACTTAAGTGTCTGATGTTGTCACTTTTCATGTAAAAAAGTATGCACTGTCTTACCGACCCTAATTTTAAGTATTTACTGGAAACTGGAGTTGGAGTTGAATGTATGTCGGTTATGTAGTCTATCTACAATGCCAAAAGCTTAATTTATTACTGGTGGAATTTCGGTATAACAGTTCGTTTGTCACTCAGGTCTAACTTCCGTCCAGTGTTTGATTTTATATCTCCTAGAACCATGAAGAAAATAGTTTATAGTGTCGGTTATGTAGTTCACTTATAATGCGAAGAGCTTTAGTTAATTAATGGTGAAATGTCAGTATAACAGTTCGTATCTCGCTCAGTTCTGGCTCTCGTCCAGTGTTTGATTTAATAACTCCTAGAGATTCAATCAACGAACAAATAGTTTATAGTGTCGGCTATGTAGTTCGCCTACAATTACAAAATCTTGAGTTTATAATGGTGAAATGTCGGTATAACAGTTCGTGTGACGCTTAGTTCTGACTCCAGTCAAGACATTGACTTTATAATTCCTAGAGTTTCAGTCAACAAACAAATAGTTTACAGTGTCAGTAATGCAGTTTATCTACAATTCCAGAATTTGAATATATTATTGATGTAGGTATAGCAGTTCGTTTGTCACTCAGTTCTAACTTCCATCACGTGCAGTCTTTGATTGTATAACTCCTAGAGGTCTAATCAACAAACAAATAGTTTATAGTGTCGGCTATGCAGTTCATCGACAATGCCAAAAACTTGAGTTTACTGCTAAATCCGAGCCAAGACTTGCACTTGTTTCGGTGACCAAGAGCCTTTGTTTGCTCATAAATTCTAAATTCTTGATGAACTACTTTTTTGTTTACAAGAAACTGTAAAATAATTTTGAGAAGAAAGTGTTATACATGAGTTGTATGTCAGAAATTTACATAAAAATCTGTCAATTTTATGTCTAGTTTTGGTTAAAATTCATCACAATTTATTTTGTATTCTTAGGAGGTATTATGCTGGTATATAGACGAGTTGTTTAAAACCAATTTCACAGACGAGTTGGTGAAATTTCATGACTGTGAAACAATTTCAAGTGCAATAGACACAAATCATTGACTGAATCAAGGTTATTTATTTGCAAACTAAAGTAAATATTCAGATTCATTGATATTCGGTGTTTACTTAAATCTCAAACGTCATATCCTATCAAACGTCAAATCTTCTTCATTTGGATATTTTTGTTTTCTGAAATGATTTCCAAGAAACAAGAAATTAAATCAAGAAATCATCATTTAAAATCCTATAAAACGAATGTAAACTGAAACAATTTAATCATCTGACATTACTCTGACAGCTGTCATGTTTTTTTTTTCACCAGCCAAATTCTTTCTACATCCAACAAAACACTGTTAATCATAAAATTCTCAATGTAACCCAAATTAGAACAATTCAAATTTAAACAAAACTCATGTGCCAACAAAATAAATTCCTAACAATAGAGAAACAAACAAAATTTGCTATAAAAATAAACTCAACCATAATAATTACAAGTTTATACAATTAAGAACTTCTATAATATTTTTTGGCACTTGAATTTACACAGCACAATCTTAGGTAGGCAGAGTAGGTGAGTGTGTGAGTGTACTATGAAAAGAAAATTAAATTTCCTTCTTTTAAGTCATTTTCCTCATGAAAATGAATAAAAAATGTACCAAACAAAAAAGAGGAAACTACTACTTTTTTTTTTCTTAAAGTGTCAGAAAACTGTGTCATCGTATGAAACGCACACACAATTAAAACCGATTGAGGTAGAAAATAAGAAACTCTTTATGGAAATTAAAAAAAAAAAAAAAGAAAAACGACAAAACAAAAAAAGAAGAAATAGGATAAATGAATGAGAGGGAAAAACCCCATAGAAAATGTAGATTAATTTTCTTCACTTCACCTTGAATTACAATTAAAAAGAATTCACCAACGCACACATGACATGCAGAATAGAGAAGGCCTATTTGCACAATCATCGCATTTGTATTCGCTACATATAACAGCCAGCATAGGTATAAGGCAGTACCTACACTGTGCATGTGCACGTGCGAATTTCTGTTTTCTGTCATGCTGCTGCACTCTACTCTCCAGAATCCAGAAGCAGCAGAAAGTAAAGTACTTGAAAATGAAGCACCATGCTTATTCGCACTTCTCCAATCTTCTTTGTTGTTGGCAGGATGGCAGGTCGTTCATGGGGGCTAACGGGTAAAAGGGTAGGTACCTATCTTACACAAATGGGCATTAAGGTGAAGATAGCTTCTAGGTTGGTAGGTTTTGCCATCTTGTCAGCGCACACAACAACGCAAAACGGATGGATGACTTACATTTTCGCCTTGCCAAGCACGATAAAGCACTACCTTACCTATAACTATAGCTGTCATCACGATTATGCGAAATAGTGAGAAACATGCCAACAAAGAGGACACACAAAAAAGGCAAACCAACAAAAATAAGGCATAGAAAATTTAGGAAAACAAATATTTTTCCAGACTTGTGCGGATAAGATGGCAGAAAAAAAAATATAGCCTAGCCACGTCTCCAGCTCATCCTCTCATCTTCTACTTTATTTTCTACGTAGACGTCGTAGTCGTTTCCGTCTCCGTCGTTATAGACGTTTTAAACGTCATGTCGTCGTCGTCGTCATTGCCTTCGTCGTCGTTGTTGTTTCCATAACTCATATACACACACAAATCATAAGCAATAAAAACTTTTCTGTCAGAATCTCATTCTACTACAAACGTATTAATTGAGTTTTTTCGAGTGAAATGAAAATGAATGAATTTGCGAGTTTTGTTTGTTTATTGTTTTGTCTTTTTTTTTTTTTTTTGTTTTATGTATTTCGATGATGCATGAGCATGATCCATGATGCAAAAATTATTATTATTATTCTCTCTGGATACAACAACAACAATTTTTTTTTAATTGAATAAAATAACCGAAAAATTACTCTCTTCGAGTTCAATTTTTAATCAAATTTATAAAGGGTAAAGTTTGCGAAATTAATTTGATGAACTTTGTAGACTATTCACATATACACTTGCCATGCACACAACCTGTGTAAGTGTCTGTGTTTGGCTTAAAATTTTTTTTTTTAAAACTTTGTTAAACGATTTTTAATGGTGAAATTATTGGATTTTGTATAATTTTGATCGATGGAAATGGAGTTGAGAAGGATGATGTCGATAAATGAAATATAATAAATGAGATTTTGCAAAATTGTTTCCTTTCAGTTAAGTTGTAAAGTTTATACCTGGGAAATTGAAGTTTGTTATACTGTTATATGATAAATTCACATTCAATCAACAAGACATTAGTCATGAGGCAGTTTTAATAAATATTAAGGTGGTGTCGGTAACGCAGTTCATCTGGTGAATTTAACATTGTTAAAAAAAAAGAAGTGAGTATTGGTAATAGCGCTGTTGTTTGTTTCAATTTCAAAGAGATCTCTCACGAAGTACCAGTTACTTAAATAATTGAGATTAGAAATACAAGCGCCAAATAACTTATACATATAAGTCACTACGTATGCAACAAAAATAAGCACTACCTTATCATCCTTAAACTTCGGTGCTGACTTACAAACTGGCCTTAGTTGTAACTGCCCATGCTCTACCTTACCGTCCCTAGATTTAAACATTGACTTAAGTTCTGGATACTAAAGGCCAGTTCAGAATCAACACTTATATGTGTGGATGGTAAGGCAGTGTTAACACTTTTACAATTACAATTACAATTACAATTACAAAATTTGCAATTTTACATGACGGTGATACTCTTTTAAGTTTTTTTCAATTCCCCACTAAAGGCGCAAAAATCCGTAGATTTGAACTCAGAACATCTGCTGTGACAGTTCATCAGACTACCTGTTACGTCACAGGGCTTGCAAAAAACTGTCAAAAATAGAAAAGACGTAAACGTCTGTCATTTTCTACCTAAGGCATTCACTTCGGCTAAGAATTTTTTTAGATTGGAATTTGGAATTCTTTAACATGGTTATTACTATCCATAAAACGTCAAAAACCAAACAACTTTATGTAGCTAATTTACACCATAAACATATTCACCACTCTAGTGTCAAAATGTATTATTGAGTTAAAGTTTAGCCTCACTTTAAACGGAATTGACACACATCGTACTAAAATAGACAGATTTACTATAGATATTTTCACCTCTTCAAACTTAACCCACCATTTAAAATTATTTCCAATCCATCACTCACTAAATTATCTTTTTCTATTAGACACATTTAATGCCCACACATAAAACTGCATTATCTAACCATAAATCTTTTGCTTAAGTAGCACATTAAACAACGTTCAAGTTTATTATTATTATTTTTTTTTATTTTATATTTCAAAATAAGTGATTTTGAAATATGTTAACGCCTCCATTCATCTACTCTAATAAAAAAAAAACACACCTTTCACTCAAAAAATAATAACATAAAAAAAAAAAACACAAAAAGAAACAGCTGAAGTAATTATAATAAAACATTCCAATAAACAACTCAAATAATCTTGTAGGTCTCTTCTTTATCTTCAACATCTTTTTCAATAAAAACTTATAACAAAAATAAAAACAACAGTTTCCAGCTGTTAAATCTATGCTTTTCTGAAAATACATAGCTATTGAACAAAAAATTTATGCGGAGGAGTGTTTTTGATGGGGTCTCTTTAAGTGCCATCTTTGTTAATTCCTACTTTCTATATTGTTTGTTTAATTATATCTTCAAACTAATTGTATACTCTCTCTTATACACAAATTTTGCCAAAAAAAATTATGTCAACGAACAAAAAATATTTCAAATAAGAATTAATGCCAAAGTCAACAAGGTAATTACCCAAAAACAGCGAGAAAAATCAAATTAGTTCCATTAGCACACAAACAGAGCCTAAAGGAGCTCAAAGTGTCATAAATTAAGCCAAAAGCAGAAACTTCAAACGAACTGTCATTTTTTTTTTTTTTTTGAAATAACAAAATACATAAATGCTTTTGCTTTCGAAATCAAAGAGAAATGTTTTTAAGTGCTACCAAATCATAAAAATAAATAAAAGCAAAATTATAAAAAAAAAATTAAAAAAAAAAAGAAAAAATAAATAAAAACTAAAAAGCAAATAATAAACAACTCTTTGCCATTACCACTTCACCTCAATATCAACAAACAAACAGAAACAAAAATCAGAGAAAAAAAAAAGTAAAAATGAGGGAAGCGTCAGAGAAAAATAAAAACTAAATTGACATTTCATAACCGCACACTGACACTGAGTGCCCCCATTTCTTTTTTTACTTCTTTATTATTTCCGATTCAATGACATGACAGATCGAAAGAAAGAGATTTTTCTTCTCCGAACTAGGTTGACAAATAAAAGTGACTTTGACACTACATATAAAATAATGTGCACACCAACCAACACCATCAACGTTGCGTTAAAATTTAAGAACTCTTTGATATTCTTTAAAAGTTAAAATCTTTTTTTTTTTATTTTTTTTTTTTTCTTGGGCTTTGTCAGGCCCCAGACCAGGCCAGCACTTGAAAAAAAGTTATATCAAAGCGAATCATTAAGATTATCACGTCATGGCCATGAGAAGAGTTCATTAGAAAGAAATTCTTTCGAAAAAGTAGATTAGTCGGGATGGAAATGGAATGCGTGGGGCGTAACAGCGACCAGCTAGCGGCTGCTGGCTGGCGGCTGTGATGTACGAGGGAATGCGACGTGGCGTGACGCCGCCGCGCGCACCGCTTCGTCACCGTGCCGCGTTTCACATAGAAAATTAAGATGAAAGGAATTCCAGTGGTAGCAAAACTTTTTGAGAAAAGTTTTTCTTTTCAGAAATGAAAATGTATCTCAATCGAAAGTGGATGAGATAGCGGCATTTGTAGTGATTTGGTGAAATGGGCGGAGGAGAGGTCGGTAAAGTTGTAGAAAAAAAAAAATATGTTCGCTTATCATCAGAGAGGGCGTGTATGTGCTGGAAAGTAGTTTTGGCGGTCGTGTGGATGAAGTGGTAGACACTCGAAAACCTTTTAAGACTTTTATCTCTCTCGACAGTAAAAATTGCTTTCAACTTTTTTTTTTGTTGTTATTATTGTTGGGAGAGTATAAAAATAAAGATAGTTTTTTTATGATTTCTTATTTTTAATGTCGCTTTTATTATATCTTCATCTTATTTTTTTTTTTTACTTTATTATTTTTGGCGATTTGCTTTGTTAGATTTTTGTCAGTCGCGTACGCCCATCATAATATCATCAGACTCTAAGTAAAAAGGCAAAGATCAAAGGCGGTCTGACGCGCGCAACCATCTTGATGGTTTTTTTTATCTTTTTTAAGGCTTTGTGCTTCATTTGAACTTTTTTTTTTTTTTTTGAAAAAGTATGTTCGGCATCAAAAATTCCCATTGAAGAAGAAGTCAACGTTCAGTAAAAAAAAAAGAAGAGAAACGCTTTTGTTCGCTTCAAATATATATTATTTGTGTGTTCTTTTTTGTTTTGTGTCGTCGTGTCTGTCTGAGGGCCGAGAATGAGGTTGGTAATCTTGATGGACGATGGAATGTTTGTCGGTTTTATTTTTCAGATGTTAAACTGACTTTGTTAAAAATAAAAAAAAAAAGTTAACAAAAGTCTATAAAGATCTGTTTGCGCACGTTATGTGTGCGCAGTTTTTTTCTTCTTTACCTGCAAACCCCGAAAGATGAATTATGGTGAGGTTTTTTATTTGTTTTCATAGTTTAACTAATGGATGGAGTTTGGTTTAACAATTAACTGGTGACTAAAGATTTAAGTGATTTTGAGAAGGTTTGTTTGTAAGCAATTTTGTTTACCTAACTTTGGATATTTGACAATCATTAATTATAATTGTTCAACCATGACAGATGACAACTCAAGGTTGGTCTTTGTTTAGTTTTTTTTTTTTTTTTCCTTTAACATCATGCTTGCATAAGACAAGTTAAACCTGTAACAATTTAAAACGTTTGATCTGCCTTGGCATTGTTTGGTTTTTGCAAACAATACTTGCCATGTACCTGAGATAATTGAACTGTCATAAATGACAAGAAGATTTGAAAATTATATCTTTAAGGCGGTGTTCACATTAGACTCAAAAAGAATCTGCTTTGATTTTGCTTTCTCACTTGCACTTTATAGCGAGAAGGAGACAGGCAAGTGAGACATTTTTAAAATCTGTGGACTCTTTTGGGTCCAATGTGAACACCACCTAAGTAAATTTTCTTAAACGTCAGAAGTGACATTCATTATTTTCCCGAAACTGACAGTAGTTGTAAAACTTCAAAGCTGGCTCTCAGGTCAAGTTAAGGAGTGAACACTCAAGTTTAAGGTCAGTAAGATCAGAAGTAAAATCAAATCATTTACATATATGTAATTTTTGACGTAAACGCAGTTATTTGACACTTTCAATCGAAGGACATATCTCTTTTTGAAAAGTAGGTTCTATGTACGTCTTTATAAATATAACAATAATGGTTGTTGAAGCCAACCTTAACAAAAAGGAAGCCAAAACTTATTTTCATACATAAAACTAACACTGTTATAAACTGTTATACTGTTTAACGTTTCAAAACCATATAATTGATTTACACACAGCATTTATTTCAATCATGTTAAGAGGTATTCAGGCAAATTGTCTGCTTTTCTTACTTCTGTTTTCTGTCTTACAACTTTACATGAAAAAAACCTTTATATGATTTGATTCATCACACAAAAATTTCCATTTCCATATGTCATGTTTTATTTCAAAAATTCCCTTTTCCCAGAGAATGCCAAGATGTTAAAGTCTTTTGCCATATGTACACATCTTTTGACACACACAGAAAAAAATTTAAATATGTGCAAAGAAATTGAGTTCAATTCAGCAAAAGCTGTAATAAATTTTATATCTGGCACAAAACGTATGTAAAATTTTATGTATGTAGGTACTCCTTTTCTGTGTCAAATAAAATTCTTCTTGCTGCACAGATCTATCTATCTGTCAAAGTAAATCATTCAAATTACTACAGATGTAGAACCGAAAACACATCACAGAGAGACTTGAACATCAAAAAAAAAAAGTTTGTTTCAATATTTAATATTCATACATTCATGGAAAAACATCCATGATGCCATCTCTCAAACCTACTCTACCTTATCCTATATAAAATCGACCTACCTACGTAAATATTCCAATTGAAAAATTCTCTACAAACGACAACACACAAAGTCTACATACCTCCTCGTACATCTCCTACTTAATTTGATCATATAAAACGATACATAATAAATTATTTCCTAACCACAAAAATTCTTTTTTCTTATAAAAAAATTCTTGTAAAAATAAAAAAAAGTAATAAAATTTGAAAATTTATATATTTTCGAAAAAATTTAATTTAATAACCCCGCGTGTTTTATGGTTAGATTAATTCATAGAACACACCTCCACTTTTGATGTGCATATGCAATCCAATCGATATGAGTATGTCGTAGCTTCCGGTGGTGTAATATGCTATAATGTCTACCTATGCCGTCTATATAATTTTCCTGTTACACCTTATGAAAGGCAAAAGGTAGGTAGGTATAAGTTAGATAAATGACTGACTACCTCAATTGAATTGTAATTTTTCGAAATTGGAAAAAAGTAAAAAAACCCAACGAGCTATATTGCACCTCTAATTCTGTCCAATAAAACATGCTTTTCACTCACTGAAATGGCATTAGTTTTTTTTTTCCAAATATCAAATTAATAAGCAATTGGTGTCTAAAATATATATTTTTTTTAAAGTCCATTAGTGCTGCTAGACTTTCAACTTTAATTCATGTGAATTCGAGAAGGGGTACCCCCATGTCATTCATTACTTGTCATGAATAAGCATTCAGTTAATATACTGCTCAGAAAAAATAAAATTCCTACTCAAATTGTCACACGAACTATCAATATTTAAGTGAAAAGGTATTCTTATGTAATGTCGGTAATGTAGTGCTTCGACCAAACGAATGCGAATATTGAGAAGGCCGATTTCTTAAAGTCTTCACTGCCTGGGACTATATATCGATTTGATGCAACAAGTTAATGATAAGGATAAAGACATGATTATGCATTGTTGTCGGTAAAGTAGTGGTAAATAAAAACATGAAATCTAAGGAATGTTAAAAATCAGAAGGTACTAATTGGGATCGTAGGTAGATCTATAAGCAAAAACAATTTTATGATTCTATGAAAATTACGTGAAATGCATGCATTTGTATTGTCGGTAAGGTAGGGACCAATATGAACATTAAGTCGGCCGAATGGCTGAAATTAAAAGGGTACTGGATTGGCATAGTAAGAAGATCTAATGCAAAAAATTGATAATGCTATAAAAATAATCCAAAATGTATGCTAACGCACTGTCGGTAATGTAGTCAGGTATTAATACAAACATTAAGGCGGCTGAATGACTAAAATCACTGATTGACTACGTGCTCAGATCTTATGCAAAAAATTTGATAAAGCTATGAAAATGATGGGAAATCTATGTTTGTGCATATGCATTGTCGGTAGGGTAGTGTTGCGAGAGATAAACATATCAAGGCAGCCAAATGACTACAACCACTAGGTACTGACTGACTAAGAAGGAAAATAACATAATGCAAAAAATCGATGACTTAATGAAAATATGGTGAAATTCAAACTTATGCACTGTCGGTAAAGTAGTGTTACTAGCAATACAAACATCAACAAAATCGAATGATTTAAATCAAGTAGGTACTGATTGAAACAAAATGCATATCAACTGCAAACTGTTGATGATGGTGTGAAATGTTTACTTATGCATTGTCGGCCAGGTAGTTTTGGAAGCCATCTACAAAACACAGTGATGCCAAGTAGTACTGCTTGTTCTCAGAGTCCGAATACTACGGCTGAGTTCAATAACGCCTCAAAAAATTGCATCAAAAATATTTCTGGTGCAAACGTGATGCTTTGTAGGTAAGGTAGAGTTTTCTATTTATACAAAAAGTTGTGATGCAAAAGCACTGATGCGTTTATGAATTCCATGTTCATTTACCTTTAATAATTTCAGATGATATAACGATGAATTAAAAAAAAAAATATTTTGGTCACTGTGGCGTATACGTAACAAAAAATACATTTTTAAAAACCTGCGAATTTGATGTAATTCTCAGCAAAATCATTGAAGAAGTATGCAAAATACCTAAATAAATATCAATTTGCATTCTACAAGCCAAAAATCAACAAACCAATATCACTTAATTTGTTTTGAACAGTGCACTTTTTGCACATGATCAAGTCTGATGGTGTTCCCATGTTTTGTGGCGTGTGGTGATGGCGGCAGCTCGATCGTCGTCGGCGACATGGCTTCAAGCAGCCGGCGTGACTTGTCGTTGTATTCTTTAAGCTTGCCGTTTTAATGTTTTGGGTTTTTCTTTTTTATTTTCCATTTGTTTGTTTCTGTTATTCTCATTTTTGCGCACACTCGTTGTGCTTGTTCTATATCTATTATGGGGGGTAGGCACTCTACAGTACACACACGATATTATCGACTTTTATCGTGGGGCTATGATGAAGCTAAGCGACGACGACGATGAACGGAGTCGACTTAACGACATAAGGCGGCATAGTGACTATGGCTCGGAGACTAGTGGTGGCGGCATTTTTCTATTTGAAATTAAAAACTCAAACAATTTGTTTCGCGAGCCGCCCGATGACATTCATTTTCATTTCATTTTATATGTATTTTTTTTTTATTTTGATACCCCCATTCCCGCAAAGTGAGTTAAGTGTATTAAATAAAAAAAAAAAAAAAGTAGTGTTTCGAGGTAGGGTTGGGATCGTAAATTTTATTTACTTATAAATGTTTTGTTTAACTATTTTTTTTTTCTTTGTTGTTGTTGGATTTTTTTTTCATTGCATTTTGTAGGGAGATATTGACAAGACTTGGACAGAGTCACAGGAATGTCTAAGTGGTTTTGTTTTGATTTTTTCTTTTAATGTATTATATTGGATTGACAAATACTTGAGATTTTAAGTGTTTCACTAGATGAATTACTGGAGTAAATTGATGTGTCAACGGATTGTGTTTGTTTGAGATATTAGTAGGATTTTTTTTTTTTTTTTTTGATATTTTTCTTGGCAAATTGATAATTATCAAATCACGTTTGTGTTTAGGTATCTGAGAGTTTTTTAACAGGTTTTTAGTGGACAACTAAACAGAGATATAAAGATAGATAAATAGAATTGCACAGTGGCGGTACTTCTAAGAAGTGTTATAGAATGTAAGTATTACAATGTTTTTTTTTTTTTTATTGGAATTTATCATTTATGGTTGATCAATTTTGTGGAATTTTTTATATCTTAAGTTTAGTCAAGGGTAACTCAATGAACAGCGACTAGATGTAGTTGAAAGGTATTTGAACATATTTTAGTTTGTTGGTTGAGCAATAAATAGACACATAAGAAAATTAATTATTTTTGAAATCGAGATTGACCAAATTTGGTAATAAGGAATTCAATAATTTGATATAGATTGTTATTTATGTGTTTTTAATTAGAGACAAAAAAATGAAAATACCAGAAGTAATTTATTGGAAAAGAAATATATTCCAAGTTACTTTGTATGTAGTGAAATGTCGACCAACTGTCAATTAGATTATATGGTTGCCAGGTATGTATTGAAATGTCAAATTTCAAAAATTTATTACAAAAATACCTTATCCCAGAAAAGAGTTTTCTCATATTGAAAGACCGTTTATACCTGAAAAGAAGAAAGAAAAAATTGTTATTTAAAATGCAGTTAAAAATTAGAAAGTACATAAATATGAAAAATCTTAAAAATTAATACTTAATAGAATATAGTGAGCCAACTTTGCCCTAAGCGTCACTTAACTGTGTGAAGCTTTTATTGCCAAAATAAGTATTGCCAACTTTTCATTTAAATGCCTATTAAAATTGGAGATTGAATGATACTAATCAATGCTGGTTTGGTGGACAACTCATCCCAGTTAACTCAGCTTTACTCACATCACTCAAAGCAGATGAATTTTAATAATATTTGAATCAACATTTCAAGAAGTTTGAGCTAGAGAATCCGGAATTAATATGAATTATCGAGTTGAGTTTGCAATGATGAGTTTTCATAAGATGAGTTGTCAGGAAATGTGTTATCAGGAGATAAGATAAATTGAGCTGACATAATTTCAACTTACTCGTACTAAAATTTAATTCCAGAAAATTATTTTAATAATTTGAAACAATTCAACAGACAGCAAGAAGACTGCTCGGATTAAATATAGCAAATCAAATTAAAAATGAACATATTTGGTGCTTTATAAAGTATGTAACAGCAGCGAGGATAATTGTAGATCACCTAGAGAATGTGACATCATGGATGAAAACAACACATGAAGGTTTCGAGTTTTAAAACCACAAAAAGTAATCGAAAAGCAGAAAACAGATGCTATTTGTATTGCTTTTGCAGTTAGCTCTGTTGAGACTTACTTCGTCAGGAATAGCTTCACATATTTTAAAGTTTATGGTCTTAAAAATATTTGAATTGGATTAGAAAATTACTTAATATAATGTTGTTTCTAGTTTTAAGAGTTCCTAATTTTTTTTTTTTGAAACGTTGGGCGCCATTGATGACAATTTTGTATCTTATTTCTTTCTTGTATTCAATGATCTTGATAATACAAAAATAAAGATTAAAACATTTTTGTTTATGAAATTATGTAAACCAAGTGCAGAATCGCACTTTGGGCGCCATTTAAGGAAAAAGACAATTTCTATTAATTTGTAACCTAAAATCTTTGAAGTGCTTTAAGTTTTGAGTTTATAACTATATCTAACTTATATCTTATATATTCAATGAATGAATATTCAATTTTATCAACTAATCGTTGGGCGCCATTTTAGAAAAAAAAGATTTTAAAACTACTTTGTTTCATTAAAAACTTATTGATCATTTTTGATGATTAGTATATTATTTGCAAGAATATGAAGAAGCAGAATGTTTTAAATGAGTGATTTATACAATTTAACGAACAACGTTGGGCGCCATTTAAGTAGATTTTTTTTTTTTGTAATCTAAGGTAAATTGCGCTGTCATTTAAAATTGTCAAATTGTGTGCAAATTTAAGTCGATAAACAAAAAGTAGTAATGCTGAAACAATTTTAAATCCTAACGTTGGGCGCCATTTAATAAAACTAAAACGCTATATCTAAAACTAGTAACCAAATTTGGCTTTTTTTTGCTTTTGTTAGGCAATGCTTATGTGAGTGCGATAAAAGCAAAAAAGTAAGATTATCATCAGAAACCTCTGTCAGTTTTTTAAAAATCATCTTAATAATAACTAAAACGCATTTCAGGACATATGAGCTCTTATATTACCCAGACTTAAGCGCCACGACCTTTAATTCACACAAATGCCCACAACCGTCGGTCAGATTTATAAATATCTGTCTCTTGTTTCATTCAAATAGCAACAAAAAAAATATATTCAATTTCATTCATTATGATGCAAAAGATCGTAATTCAATTAAAAATTTAATCCGATAACAACAAAAACAACAACAAAACGAAAAAAAAATAAACCTGCCATTGCCATTTCAAATATAATTACTCACAATAAGTCCGATGTAATGATGTTGATAGAACCAGTTAATTGACATTCGGACAACGTCTAACACGTTCACATCATTAATTTTGCAGCGCCACTCGACACTTTGTTTTAATTTACTTTTAGCTATACATATATCCTATCAAATGTCATTTGTATCTTTACATTATACGTTTTGTATATATACAAATTCACCAAAGTCAGAGTCACACAAAGAGAAATGAGATGAAAAAAAAAAAAAAACAAGCGCAAGCAAACAAACACACATCATTTACTCTCGAAAATAAAAATTCCAAACACAAATTAGACATTTGAATGAGACTGAATTAAAAAAAAGGAAAATTGAAATTGGAAAAGAAGAATTTGTTTAGATTCAACTGTCATTTACAATTTTTTTTCGGATTTTACAAGAAATCAACAATTGGCATTCAATTTAATTCTATAATCTTTCAATAACTCTACTACATTTTGCCTGTCAAATGTCAAATTTCAACAATAGAATATCATTTACACACCCAAATTTTTTTTTTTTTTTTTTTTGCTAGAAGCTTGGGGTTGTGTTATTAGAAATGCCTACATATATGTATATATTCACTTTTTAAATGACAAAGGGTGCCAAAAATTCTAAACGTCAACATGAATTGACATAAAAATCAATAATAAACCATTCTCATACTTAATTCAACTCACGTTGACTTTTGAATCCTAAAAAATGTAAGGGTGGTAAAAAAAAAAAAAATCGAATGTTTTTGACAGGACGCTGACACAATATCCTTTACATCCCTCCAGTGCTTGAATATCTACAACACCCAAAAAAAAAAAAAAAAAATGTTAATATTACGTAAAATTTCTGAATTCGGAATTTTTAATGAAATTATATTTGTATCGTCGTTGTCATCGTTGTCGTCGTAGATACTCATTCATACTCGACGTACTTTCCATAGATTATATCGAAATTCTACTGTGCAGAGAATCGTCCGTTTCGTCGTCAGGTCGGTCCAGACAAAGAGTCTCTCTTTTCAACTCTCTGTATGACGATATTTTTCAATATATATGTATTTATTATAGAAAATGTAATTAAATTAAAATTGATTTCAGGAATCATGTTGTTTTTTTTTTTTTTTTTTCATTTTTATTTTCTGGTGTTGTCTTCTTTTGTATAATCGGGAAATGAATATGGAAATTGAATTGCTAATGGGCGGTTACGCAGACGTCACGTCATATGGAACACACCTCAGTTGGTTTGATGGTGTGCTTGCTTGCTTGCTGCTGCTGATGCAGGAAGTCATGTGCGCGTGGTATGGTAGGTTGTCAATATATGTGACGTTTAATTAACATTGCGAATAAAACTTTATCCTTTGACAGTTGTTGTTGTTGTGGATTGCTGCCACTGCAGAGATTCCAATTGATTGGTGCTTGTAGAAATGTCAAAGTAGAGAGAAAAAGTAATGAGAAAAAATATTGTTTTTCCTCCTGATCGTGATTTAAATTGTTGTCAATTTCATGAAAAAAAAAAAAAAAACATCACTTACGTTGGGCGCCATTAAAAAAAAAAATTTTTTTTTGTTTGTCATCCAACCAGATGAGATTTCATTCAGTTCCGAATTCTATCCTCAACACATAAAATACTAATAGTTGTTGCACTTTATCATACTGTCAGCGAGACACACAATCTCTGATGGCGGGAACAACACTCTAAATGTCAAAAATACACTTTTGCTCATTATATTTAATTGCTTTATGTATGGATGTACGAGTTGAGTATGAATTGAAGAAGAAGAGGAAGAACATTCATGATAATAATCACAAAACTGCATGGGCTAAAATCTAGGAGTGCTACTTTCTCCCTTTATAACCCCCCTCACTCACTTCCTACTCGTTTTAGTTGTTTTTGCATGTTTTCAAATCAAGAATCATAGTAATCATCGTATCTTGTGTTCAGTATGCTTGTTTTCTGGAGTGGTGTTCGTTCGTATATACTCCAATTGCATATCTTTACTGTTAATTCAGGAACATACACACTGCTTTCTCAAATGTTTCCATTCTGGGTGTATAAATTGTTGCAGGGGATTCGTACGAGTAGAGTAGAGATATGCGTTTCTAACGTTGAGAGTTGAAAATCTGATTGTTTATTTTTTTTTTTTTTCTGAATGAGGCACGTTGAGAGTCTATATAGTGCTGCAGTTGATATGAGCTATATATAAAATACTGCGCTGCACTGCTCTAGGTCTAGGAGGTGTTTAAAAATAGACAAGACTCTTGTCTTGTGTATATAGTGTTTTTGTTTACGCATTTTTATATAGTTTTGTTTTGAGAATGGATGAGTTGACTTGGTTTTGTGCTTATTGTGTCGCATTTGGAATGGGGAGTAGTTTTGATGGTGGGAAGTGTATACATTTTGTTTTTTTTTTTTTCATTCATGTTTTTAAAATTTTAAGAATTTATTCAATTTGTACATAATTGTTCATAGTCTGATTTCTCAAAATTCAAATCATTTAGATACTCTCACATTTACCAAAAGTTAACCGAGAGTTAACTTGTACATAGAGTGCATTATTCTTTTTTTAAAATCGCACTTCTTTGTCTATGTCTTGATTTAGTTGAGCTTTGATAAAGGAATTAAAATATTCAATGAAAGCGCCATAAAAATGAAGGATTTAATGAATTTTAAGAGCCCCACGTTGGGCGCCATTTAAGGAAAATGTCGATTTATACTTAGTTGTTACCTAAAATCCTCATTATTATTATTTATAATTTGTAAGAGCGGAAGAATAAACTATTTATTTCTATATAATGGGTGATTGATGTAATTTTAAGCCTTACGTTGGGCGCCAGTTAAGTCGATTTTTTTTATAATTCAGGGAAAATGTCGCTGTCAGTTTGAATATTAGGTATAATTGTCTTCAAGTTTCAAGTCGATAATTTAAGAGTAGGGTATCTTATAAAGACTAATTCAACTTAATATTTTAACGTTAGGCGCCATTTAAAAAAAAATAATTTCAAAAATTATTTTCTTATTTTTAATATACCTAGATTAATATTTAATATAATATTAAATATAGATAAATATCAAATGTAATAAATAATGAATAATTTATGAATAAAAAAGGGAATCTGAGAGCGAAGAATGCCAATGTTGCATTCTTTCAACTCACTTTACGTTGGGCGCCATTTAAAAACATTTTTTTTTTATTTTTCTATTTACCCAATGATTGTATATTTGTAATATAGAATAAATAATTACGATTTGTGAATATAAATGAAACTCTCTGAGTTCAGAATGCAAATTTTTCATTCACGTTGGGCGCCATTTAAGAAATTGAAATAAAGAAAGCCCAGTTTTTTTTTACCACAGAAATGTTGCTTGTTAGTGCGAATGACAATGTTGAAAAGCCTTTTATTTTGTTTTCTAATAAAAAAAAAAAAGAAACTTGCAGTCGATACAAAAAAGAAACCATCATCATCATCCAACTCCATACCAATTAGATGCCTAACAATCTGTCAGATAATCAAAATACACCCTTTTCTATTTTCATTCGACAGCGCCCATCAATTTCAAAATTCTCTTCTCCTCTTCTCTCATTCAATCGCTTGAGTGCATTTTCAAATATTTCCCTGTGCAATCTCGCCGCTCTGCTGTTCGCTTGCCGTCACCATCATCACCGCTGCGCTTACATTGTCTTCTGTTAGCCGCTGCTTCTTCTTCGTTGTTTGTGTCGTCTTTTGGTTGTAAAACCATTTGCTGATTCCTGCTGATTTCCAGGTCGTAAAGACAGCCCACTATATTGACTGTCATTCCTCTTCCAATGGTCCACCATTCAACAATAATAACAGAAAATAACAACAACAACAAACAAAACAGTCAACAGTCCATCGTTGTGCTGTGTTTTTTTGCTGCATGCAACATCACAAGAAAATGGGCAGTAAGAGTAGCAGCAGCCAGCATCAGCACTTGGGGAGTATATAGTAACAGCAGGAATGGCACACGGTATATGCCGCATCGTCGGCCGCCAGTCGTCGTCCAGTATAACAAACGATGACACAAAGAAAGCCGCTTTCAAAAGAATAAAATAACTTGCAACAGCAAAACGGTAGCCATAAACTTTTTTTGGATGGTTTGGTAGTATTTTTGCTCTTCGTAAAAAAAAAAAAAAAAAAAATTTTTTTTTTTTATAAAAAGATACAAAAGTATATATACCACTTATTTTTCTCTCGTTGAGCATTTTATTTGTTCGCCTTATATTCCCCTGGTGTATACGGCTTTTACTGGCTGTTGTGCTGTTATGCTGCTGCTGCTCCTTTTTATAATGTTTGCTGGCTGCCTTATTTCCACTCCTTTTGGCTTTAATACTTTTTCAGAGATTGTGCACGATTATTGTCGTTGTTGTCGAGGATGTACACACAAAAGATATACCTTCTACGCTGCTGACAAACGTACGTAAGAGCAGCAGAGACGGACGGACAGACAAACGAGAACAGTCAGGACAGAGTTGAACCACAAAACAGTAGCGTGTTTAAGAAAAATAATAAAAAAAAGGAAAAAATTCAGTCTCTCCCAACCAACACAAAACAATAATAAAAAATAAAATGAAACAAACAACAGAGAAGTTGTAAAAAAAATATTCCAGCGTGTAGAGGTACTCTTGTGCCGAGCACGAGATTTTCATTTGTTGCAATTTTTTTTTTTTTCATCTTCCACTTTTTTTTTTTGTCTCAAAATTTTCATTTAAACTTTAAAAAGGCAGAATTCAGTATACACCTACTCTGTTGGGTCGGTTTGGGGAAGCCTTAAACAGGACTTATAGAAACTATTTTTTTTTTTTTTTTTTATTCCGGCCACAACGTGATGATGACATTGATGGAAAAATTACTTGAAAAGGAAATGCACTTGCACACTGACTGCTGGCTGCTGCTGGATGAATGAATAAAAACAGTACCCCCAGACAACAAAATACAAACAAAAACAAAACAAACTGAAACTACAAAACTCAACAACAAAAGCTTTTATCGTAATATCGATTTTTAGTTTTTTTTTTCTGTTTTTTTTTTTTTTTTTTTTTTTTTTGTTAAAAACTGTCGTTATAGTAACACTTATTGCTTCTATGCTTGAGTAATTATTTACTCTTGTTTTATTTGTATCTTAAACTGTCAGTAACTAACTGTCACGTGGATGACATAAATGAAAATAGAAAAATAGAAAATACTCTTGAAAAAGAAAAAATAGAAAATCCTTATAGGATTCATGAAATAATCATCAGAAAAAGTGTTGAAAAAGTCAATGAATGGGAATAGCTTTTTTTTGTATTTTAGTTGTACGTTGGGCGCCATTTATTGGGATGAAAAAATTTGGCCCCATTAAAGGTTAATGATTTTAGTTTCGAAAAACAATTTCATATCGTGTTTGATTGAGAAAGTTTTATGATGTTGATAATGATGAAATGAGATTATATGAAACAAAGACGAAAAATACATGCAGTTGAAGCTGAATTATACATTGTGTATGTACGTGTTTAAAGGTCTTTAAATGAAGGTTTAAGTACTATGATTAGAAAGCAATAAAAAAAGAAATCTAACAAATGACAATTTAAAATTGTTCAATCTCACGTTGGGTGCCATTTGAGCTAAAAAAAAAAGTTGTGACTTTATTGAAAGTTCAATGATTTCTGGAAATGAAAAACTATTTCGTGTTATGAGGCTGATTGTTAGAGTTTTATAAATGTGATTATGAAAATAAAATGAGGATGGTAAAGTTTTTAAAGTCATTGTTAAGTTTTATTTCTTACTTTTAATCCAAATGTAATTCAGTAAAAACAAATTTTTTTTTTAAATTAACGCTGGGCTCCATTTTAAACATTTTTCTTAAAATGACACTTTTTTAACCTTAAAAAGTTCAGTTTAACCTTATTCTTTGATATACAAAAAAATCAGTTTCACGTTGGGCGCCATTTAAGTTGTTATAAAAAATTTGCTGCTTTAATTTTCTCTTACTTGTTCTCAAGTAAGCAGATATAAGTTTTCGTTGAAAAGCTCCGTTTTTCATATTTTGTCAAAAAAAAAAAAAAACAGATTTGCACGTTGGGCGCCATTTAATTTAAAGAGAAAACAATGCTGTAATAATAATTTCTATCATTATTTTAAATAAGCATATGAACGACTAATAATACTATCACTTTTGTATCTTTTTTGTGACATGAAACATTTCAGTGTCCACTTATTCAGTTATACATAAAAAAGAACCAATTTGGCGTTGGGCGCCATTGAGATAAAAAACATATTTTATTTACTTCTTCTATTTTTTAAAACTTATTTCTTGGTTTGAAGTAACTATGTGACAGTTTCAGTAAATAGACACTTTCCTTTCTCATATCAAGGGATGAAACAAATCAGTTTTGCGTTGGGCGCCAGTTAAAAAAAAAAAAGATAGTCACTATAGATAACCAGTCACTCAATGAATTAAAGACTCCTAAGTCTTATAATATGTATTTATACATTTGGCAAATGATTAAAATACTTGTACAAGAGCTACAACATCAGCCTTGTTATACCCAATCTTAATTCAAAAGACTATCTTTGTTTTGATTTATACACTATTAGATACATTTATGAATGGTGTCATTTACTGTGAATTTATTTGCAAATCTTATCACTGAAAATGTTCAATTCATTCATAAAATTTCTATAAATGTCAAAGTGATAAAAAAGAAAGAAAAAAGAAACAAATTCCATAATTCATTACAAATTCTGTTCTAAAATGTCTGCCACAATCCTCGTAATCTGTAATAAACCACCTTTTTATCTGTCGCGCTCCATTCTCCCATCTACTTTTTCCAACAACTGTCAGTTTTGTCATACATTTTTGCTTCTGTCAAACTAGGGATGTCCTGGGTTATCTTCAAATAAATTTCTATCTATTCTATTTATAAACAAACAAAAACAAAAAATCATCTTAATTTTATCAAATAATCTTTGTATAAAAAAGTGCTTGTTTTTTTTTTTATTTTTTTGCAAACTGTTGATTTATTTCATCTGTCAAATAAGACCCACTTCCACAAATAAAACACATATATAGACCCCTACACCATAGAAGGGCAAACTTCCTCCTTTCAAAATAGGTTCATTGTATTCAAACAAGAACACACGAAGAAATACAAAAAAAAAAAAAAACACAAAAAAATGATTCAAAAAGACTTGAAAAGGAGCATCTTCAGCACATTGAACTTCATCAAAAGAGAATCATTCTCATATGAAATTGGCCGCGGCACGGGAGAGCGGCAAAAAACCAAAGACATTGTCGTCGTAGTCGTCGTCGCCGCCAACGAGAATGGCGATGTCGGCGACTTTGTATGAAAAAAAAAAGATATAAATGAAAAATGGTCTGCTTTATAACATAACTTCTTCAACCAAAAAACACAGAGGAAGAAAATACAACCAAGTCGGAACAATAGAAAATAGTTGTAGTAGAGTAGTTTGAATATGTGAACAGACAAAAAATTGTCTAATAAAACAGCAATTTTTTTTTTTTAATCTTTCCTAAAAAAAAAAAATTTTTTTTTATGAAAGAGAAAACACAAGAAATGGAGAGGAGGAAATGAAATTGCTAAGACAGACAGGCGACTGCTGCATCAACAGTTTTCATTCTGTCTGTCTAGATGGGGACTGGCATTTAAAGTAGGTATAGGTACCGCTCTATCTACCTTGGGAGGAAAATATTTTTTGAAAGAAAATCATAGGAAACGATGATGTACCTAATTTCAAAAAAAAAAGTCTTGTTCGACGACTTGACTTGACTTTGTGTGTGGAACGAACGAACCTACTTGAGAGAGATGGTATGGTGGAATACGGGAAACGGAACATGACCCAAACAATGATTGTAATGGCGGCAGTTGTGGTATTGGGTACCTCCGTCTCTCTCTCTTCCTTACTCTTTGCCATCTCTGTGGTTAGACGTAAGGATGCTCTTTGGTTAAGTGGTTTTCTTTTTATCTGACACACGATTCAATTTGAAATTTTCTGTGGTCGTCTGACAGGATGGCATTAGTGTGTGAACGAACGAACTAAAGAAATGCGAATGGTGATGAGATGAAAGGAAGGAATATATCGGTTTTGAGAAACGTTTTTTTTTTCTTCAATTTCATCGTTTTTTTTTTTTTTTTCTTTCTTCTGTCTATAAAAAGTTTTTCAAGTGCATTTTTTTATTTTGATTGCATTCTACCCATTTGACTGCAGTGAACTTGAATCATAGTGTAAGCGGCACTTTATTATGAAGTCTGTCAAATAATTTTGTCTACGATGAGTTTCGAAGTTTATCATAAAAATCTTTCGAATAATGACGTTAATGTTCGAATTCGATGCACTGGCATTTAAGAAAAAGTCTAATAAAAATCTTTAATGAAGGTTGAATGACGTTTAAAGGAAAGATCTTTGGACCGAAATGACAGCTGCTCACTAATGGCTTTACACAAGGGGTCTCTTACGTTACGTATCTACTATTTCTCGTGTAGGAAAACATCAGTGTGAGAGGTACATTATTACATTTTGAATGATGATAAAACTTAATGGATTATTATTATGTTGTCGTGTTATCCTCGAATATTTCTATCTACCACTTTTTACCTAATCATTACTAAACATTTTTTTTTTTTTATTTCTTTTTTATTGTTTCTGTTGAAATCATGTGTGTTAGGCTCATAATGGAGTGTAGAGAGAAGGTCTACATAAAAGTGCTGATTGAACATTTTAAATTAATGTTTACGAGAGTAGGCAGTTGTATATGGTGGAAATAGAGAGATAGTTATGAAGGAGGATGATAATGGTAAATGGCTAACGGGCGCCTTGAAAGCAACTCAACATCAATCAATCTTTTTTTTTTGTTTCCAGGTAAAAAAGAAATACAAATTAGTATACGTATGGATGGAAGATGCAATTTGCGGGTTTGAAGTGTCAATGATGAAAATTACTTGCAACCTAACAGAAGTTATGAAAAAAAGCCTGAAGGCGGTGGTGAATTGGTAAAATGTGATGAAAGAAGTTTTGATGATGATTGGTTATGATGATGGGGCAAGAACTTGAAATTATGATTGGAAAATAATGAAAAGAAGGTTTTCATACTGATTGGGCCCTAAAAGTAACTTCGAAAAAGAATAAAATATTTTTTGACTGACTTATTTCAGGCTTAAAATACCTTGATTTCAAAAACGAATAAAAACTTAAGAAAATCTATCATTAATTCTTAAATTTTATTAAAAAAAATTTGCATAGAAAACTTTACAAGGTTTCGTTGGGCGCCATTTAAGATTGTAAGTACAGCAACACAATCAGCGTTGGGAAAAAAACAACATTCGGTTGTAGTGAATGCTCAAGTTTAATGCAGTTAAAAACCTAAACAAAATTATAGAATAACTAAAAGTCTCATATTGGGCGCCATTTAAGTTAACAAAGTTGGCAACACTTCGAGAAGAAAACAAATATAAAAATAATTAAATGCTTAATGTTACAGTAAAGTCAAGAGAGAAGGATTTGAATAAAAATGGAAAAAAGTTTCATGCTGGGCTCCATTTAAACTATACCTGGATAAAGGTTGCCAGCACTTTCAAATTGACAGAACTTGAAATCTTATTAATACCTGAAATAAGGCTCATACAAATAAGGCCCAACAAAATAAAGTAAGTGTAACGTTAAAAATGGGACTAGTTGAAGCTCGCATTATGATTGAAACCAAAGGACACAATCCCTTAAAATGTTTGTTTTATTACTAAGACAACTGGTCTGCGGGTCTATCAGCACAATTTGTACATAAAAATTTATTACTCATGTTAACTACATTTTCATTTCATATTTTAAGAGAGAGACCAAAATATTTTTTGTTACTTAAAACTTCTTGAGCAAAATCAACAAATTAAAAAAAAAAAACACGTATACCTACGCAACAGTGAACTTACAAGTTTTGTTCCTATTTATTTATTAAAAATCAATCGTAATTTAAAGAAGCTATCTTAATTTGAGGAATATGTCACAAAAAGACGTCAAGAATCAGAAAGCTTTAGCTGAAAATCCCATTTTGAGAAAAAAAAAGTGGCGCCCAACAAATGGCTTTTCTTGCAATATACAAAAAGTGATTGATTTTTTAGACCTGTTAACGATCTAAATTAAATTCAATGTACATAAATAATGAATAACACTTCTATGTTATAAAATAAAAATCTTTATATACCTTCATTCAATGAGCTATCGAAAAACTCAATGATGCCCAAAGTTAAATTAAAAAGCAACAAATTAATATCATCATCCATTATTAAAAACTTTACAAGCCATTAAAAATGTTTGCTCATTCTTCCAAACTACTCTAATTAAACAAAAAACTTTCTAAACCCAAACCACAAAAATGTTCAAAATTAATAAACGAAAAAGACTCTTGTCACAATTTACTTGATCTTCAGCCTTATTATCATATCTTTTTTTTTAATTTAATATTTTCCCAAGTAATATCATATTTTAACCACTAATTCTCAACCTTTCATTAGCAATTTAAATTGCCCATTTTATCTTTCCTCTTAAGCCAGTGCAAAAATCTGAGAATATCACAGTTCAGCACACACACACACAGAAAGTGGAAAATGGACATTTACCACACGAAAGTCCATCTTTAAACGATTTATCTCAGTTGAAAATCTTTTAAAAAGTTCATAGCTTATAGAAAAGTTTATCTTACCTTAAGTTTTCTTTAAATTTTTTTTTTTTTTTTTTTTTTTTTTTTCTTTCCGATGCTGTCATCCTTATTTTGCTTCTGGCAATCATCTGTATGACACTTTGCTCAAAGGCAACCAAGGAAAAAAGAAGGAAAATCGAGCACGAACGTCGGTCGCATCCCGAAAAAAAGCACGATTTTTTTTTTTTTTTTTTTTGTGAAAATTTTATTCTTCTTGAATTTTTTTTTTAAATTTTTTCTTCCTCTGTATTGGAATATCAATTTACCTTATTTTTTTCCTGTAAGCGATGCGGTGTTTGGTAGCACAGCGAAAGGAAGAAAAAAAAGGAAAATATTCTTCCTTTTTTTTTGTTGAACAGATTTTTGTATATTTCCCAACCAAGGCAAGCAAACTTATAAAAGGGGCTTCTACGTAAGCAGAGATTTTATATAGTTTTGTGTCTCTTGTTAGTTTTTACAACAACAACAAAAATAACAACAACACATCTAAAAGATACACGAAAATATAAAAAAAAAATTTTTTTTTTTTACTTCTTGTCCAGCTCTTTTGCTACGACTTTGTAGAGATTGCAAGGACATCATCTTTAGTCCTCCTATACAAAACGTAACAAGCTAGAGCTACCCCATACAAAAAATCCCAACCAGAGAATACGTCATTTTCTTTATTCTTTATGCCAAAGCAGGGAAAATATTTTTCATTTTTTTTTTTTTTTTTTCATTAAAAAGATATAAAAAAGAAAATATGAAATTTTACGTGAAGAACGTGAAGTGATAAGGGTCCCGTTCAAGCAAGATAAAGGGGGCCAAAGGATTATAGATTTTTTTTCTACTCTTCTTCTCTTCATTTTATTTATTTACCTCAACAGTAACAAAAAGTCAGCGAAAAAAAGGGGGGAGAACTGCAAAGAGAGAGAGAGGTATGGTAGCATGCTGCATATTGCAAAAAAAGACAAGAAAGCAAAAAACAAAACAAAAAATAAATACAAAAAGAAGAAAAAAGTAGGTATACGCAAGAAAACTGGGTCAAGTTGTTCCACTCCACGGAAGGACTTTTATCATTTTTGTTTATGTTTGAAATTGAAAACCATTAAAATGGAACAGTGGTAAAATATAGGCGATGGACGAGACGTTAAGTGGAACTCTGTTAGATGATGAATCCTAACAAAACGAGGGGAGTTTTCTTCTTGTTTGGGAGCACTGCTGTTAGGCACGTTGCATCACTCTGGAAACTCTCTATGAGATGAGTTATACTACATTTAAGGGGGAATATAGAAAAATGGGGAAGGATTATTTTCCTATCGAACAGGAAATGACGGTATTTGAACAGGAAATACAAAGAACATAAAAAAAAAACTGATAGAAGTTTGTTATATGAAAAAAAAACTGCTTCCTTTTTTTTTTGTATCCTCACGGCTCTGTCCACCCCTCATTGTATTATTAGTAGGTGAAACGTGCTTGGAGAGTTTTATAAGTCAAAAAATTAAGGGATACTACGATCTAGAAGAAAATCGGACAAACATGCCATTTGTTAGATATACCTACAAAAAAAAAAAATGCTTAAGAAAGTTGTGAAGATAATTTAAATTTTTGCAACAAATTAGAATGGAAGAATGCCAGAAAAGAGAGAGAAAAAGTGAAGCCAAGAAACATCTGAATGATAGATTGTTTTTAGGCAAAATGGTTAAAATTGAAGATGGATAGTAGCACCTGGCACGTTTCTTGCTTAACTTAATAGAGGGATTTTTTTTTATTTCTTTTTTTTTTTAATGGGGAAAGTTTTTTTTTTGTATATCCTTAGTGAAGAAAATTATCTTTTGAAGAAAATAAAATAAAAAAAAGGTAAGCTTATTTTTGCTGTAAAAAGATCAAAAAATTTACATAATTTTCTTTTACATTTTTATATATCTTTAGTGTGTCACTTTTGACATTTTAATTTGAACTTATTTGCATTTGTATGTTGAGTTATAAAAGAAACAACAGTGCCAGATGGCAAAATATTTAATTTTCTTTTTGAAAGAGAATCAAAATATGCTATAGGAAATCTTTTACTTTTAAATTTAAGCCTTTAAATCGAATTTGAAAGGCGTTATAATAAAAATCAAAACAATTATTTTCATCTTTCCAAAGCTAGAAAAATAACAAAATGGCACAATTCAGAGAGAATAGTTTGAAAAATTAAATGTTTAAAAAAAAAAAGTGGCGCCCAACAAAAGAAGCCGAATTTAATCAACTTCTTTTCTATTTTTTTTTTCTTACAAATAGTTCCAATAATAAATTAGTTGAGTGTAAAAAGATCCCATATAGGTCGGAAAAACAAAAAAACAAGCTGAAACTGAAAGTGAAATTTAATGAAAAAAAAGTGGCGCCCAACAAAAGACGTTCAAGGTAAAATGAGACTGCTAATGGAGTTGTTTTTCACTTATGGTGAAATTGAGATCACTAAAGTAAAGCGAACTTTGTTCTCATGAGAGATAGAAAATAATTTTTGAAACAATGCATACCATACAAGTCAATTGAATATGAGAGCCTTTGGTACAAAATTTGTGTCACATTTTTAAGACACCGTTTTAGATCCATTCATTTGCTTCTTGTAAAGATGGTAAAAGAACGACAATAATCTAAGAGGGAATAAGACTACAATTAGACGCAACATTCACTAAATTAGAACTTAAACCACTTGAGTAACATCAAATTTTCTACCATGCAAAGTGGAATCAATTTTAAAAATATTTAAATGAAAAAGTAAGCTAAATCTATTAGCTTACTGTTCAAAATAGCCTTGAAAACGTTTTTTTTTTTTTGTGAACATAATACTTTCGATCGAAGAAATCCATTTATTTCAACTTTTTTCAAACTAGAAAAGTGAAAGGACGACTAAAACTACTTGGAAAAGGAAATTTTATTGAAAAAAGTGGCGCCCAAAAAAGGCTTTGAAGGCAAAAAAAAAAAACACTACGAATGGAGTTGTTTTCCATTTATAGAAAATTAAAATCACTTAATCACTTAGTAAACATAGTTTCCATGCAAGGTAGGGAAAAAATTAAACACAAAAATAGACCAAAATGTGGGAACTTAAGGTAAAAAATGTGTATCAAATAGTTATTTTGCTAAAATTCATCTTCCTTCCAACAATGAATGGAAAAGAGCAACAAGAAAAAGGAAACTTCAGTTAAAAATGGATTTTTTATGAAACAAAAGTGGCGCCCAATAAAAAACTTTTTTTTTATTTCTGACGAAAAAAACTGCAAGTGAGGACCAACGGTTGGTTCCGATATAATAAGTACATATACCTGCAAGCAAATCTACTAAGGCAAAGGTTTCCGCAAATAGTTCCTTAACTTTCTGCACCGCAACTAGAATGCCAATAAATGAATAGATTATAGTTAAATATTCAATTATCAAAAAAAGTGGCGCCCAACAAACAAAAAGAAAAATGCCAATGTCTTTAGTTACCTCACACGTAAAATTTGATTTCACATTTTTTGTGAACTGAAAACTGCATTGTAAAGCTGTATTTAAAGCCTTAACTACATTGGCTCAAAAAGTGAAAAATTACTAAAGTGAAAATTTTCAAATGCATTTTTGTATAGTTTTTCGGACAAATGATGCAGAAAGCTTATTTTATGGTCTAAAAAACAATTTGTAAACTCTTTTTCACAAAACAATTGCGCTAGCCAGAAAAGCGGTGTATGTAGTTAAGCCTTAACATATCAAGTCAAAGTTAAGAAATTAACAAGATGCAAGTTTCCTAAAACGTTGGATTACATAAAAAATAATTTACCCTACAGAATGCAAACCAAAAAAGGAAATCTAAATACTTGTCTTCACAACTTTGCCTCATTAGTCAGATTGAATGAAAACTTACCATTTATATACTCAACAGCTTCCATTAAAAGTATAAAAACCCCAACTAACAAAACCCCACCGACCACTGAAAACATTCTCAAACTTGATATTTCCCCCAAGAGTGCTTACAGAAAAGAACTGAGAAAAAAAAATCAATAAAATAAAATTCTACTTCCATTCCATCATCATAACACAAAATGGCGTTTTAATCTAATTTACATCTCTCCCAACATGGGTCACATGTAGGAATGCTGTTGTAATTCTTTTTCATTTCTTCCCTCTTTTTCACAAATTTTGTATATAACCATCGTCGTTGAATGACTAACTTTGCCATAACTACTGCCACGAAATGCCACAAAAATACCACCCTCACCAAAGGGGACCACAAAAATACACTACTATACAGAGTGTTTTGTGTCAGAATGTTTTGCCTGAGAATTTACCCAAAAGTCAAATACAATTTAAATGAAATCATTTTACTTTGGCTTTTACAAGTGTTATAGAAGGAAGAACCATCAAAAGTTTGTTGCGATGAATTTTTTCGGGTGCACGTTTTTTTTTTTTTTTTTTTGTTTTTTTTTTTTTTCCTAGCCATGTAAAAGTACAGTCCCATATAAAGTAAAGCACACCCTGAGGTTAGAATTGATTTTATGGTGCAACCAGCCCCCAATTCCAAAATGAACAACCCTTCGTTCTCGCAATGTCTGAACTCTTATTTGTATAGTCTATGGCAAAAAAAAAAAAAATAGCAATTTTGTAATAAAAGTCGCTGACACTACACTGACACATGAAACCGTTCGTCGTCTTACATGATATATATCTCTAAAGGCATTTTCATTGATAAAAATACATATACACAGAGTAAGGCAAAAAGGGGTTGAAGAGTGGGTTTGAAGTCCATCGATAACGGTTCACAATGGCATTTGATTAAAATGTCTGGCAAAACACAATATAACACTGTTATATAGGGGTTGAATATTGTGAACAGCTGATCAAGGGGCCAACAAACGTTGGTTGTTGGTTATTTTGTTGACGTTTTCGATTCGACCCATGATAACAATCAAACTTAGACATTGCACAGTAATATACAGTTATGTGTATACTACTCTCGTCTAGGTCTATATTGGTACCGTTATAGTTGCATGAAACACGAGAGAAAAATGAATGTAATCAAGGAGGGTATGATTTGACAGTTTATGGTCTGCACTAATGCGATTATACAGTTAAATGAGAAAAACTTTTCTGCTTTTTCTTCTTCCGTTTTGTCATAGAAGTGCGGTGATGGGCGGGAGAGGAGAGGTTGGTAAAGTACTTAATTTTGTATTTTATACACAGTAACTTGTGCTAAGTTTGAGGGGTTGATTCAACTCAACTGAACTGTCAACTTGATAGCTGCTAGAGGAAGTGTAGACATTGAGAACTGAAGCTTAGGATAGAAAATAGGTACATAAGTCCAGTTGATTACATTTGCCTTGCGTGCGTAATTTAATGTTTGATTTTGATGACATTAGTGTCTGGATGAGAGAATTCTATTTTGAAATAGAGGGTTGTGTCATGTATACTTTGCCACGTTGTTGGTTGATATGATTGAAATTTTTGGGGGAGTGACAGTTGTTATTTGCGTTAAGTTCTTAAGGGTGTTGAAAAGGTGTTATAATTATAAAGTTAACTTACTATTTGCTAAAGAAGGCGTTGCATGTTGGTTTATTGAAGAAAATTTAAGTCATTAATGAAGCTTAGCTTACCTGGAAGAGAAAAAGAAAAAAAAAATGATTAATATAAAGATTGGAAGTATTATACTGTTATACTGTTATAAAGAAACTGAAAGTAATAAACAAGAATAATGGATTTTCTAAAACATTCATCGATTTGACGGCAACAAATCTTTCATTAAATACATAAAATCATTTAACTAAAAAAATTTAACTGTCAAAATTTTAATTGCGTTTCATTCACACAGACTAAACATTCATAATCAAATTTACCTGCTCAAAGCAAGATCACAAACCTATCCCAATTTACTGATTTTTCAAATACTGTGCAAACTTACATTATTTTTATTAAACATCTACAAAAATGACAGTAGCCTCTGAAAAAAAAAATTTTGTAAGGCTGGGATTCCAACCCAAACCTTTACTGTCGCAAAACCAATTGTACCACAGGGTCCTACAAAAAAATCCACTCTCCAGTATTTTATAAAGATCAGTTGTACGACACGTCACTGTGACACTCATGTCAAAATTTAAAATTTACAAAAATTCACTTTCTCCAAATTTTTTTTCGTACTCGTGTGAACATGCCTTTTAAAAATTTAGTAGGTTAAAACCATAATAATACGATGTAATACCTGGGTTACTTAATATAGGCAAAAGTTATTTTGACATTTGACAAACAATCATAGTTCGATGTAATCACTGGGTTTGTTAATATAGAAAAAAGTCATTTTGACATCTGTCAAAAAGGAACTTTTCACGCTGTAAATGAATTATAACTTAAAAAAAGAAAAACAGTTTAAAAGCACATCTACTACTACTACAATTTGCATGAGTTCGATAAATTCATTGAAACGTCAAAAATTATTCGAAAGGACTCGTCAATTTCAACTGACAGATGATGGTTAGTTCGATTCAATAATAACTCACTCGATGATTCCGTTTTTGGTCAACTTATTTTAGCAAACAAATCAACAAATTAGGAACATTTTGGAGGATATAAATTCCTCTTTTGATGCTAGCTTCATAAAAAACAAAAAACCGTAAAAAACCAAAACAAGTTGAATACATTTCCAGTTAACTATAAATGTCCCATAAATTCTATACCAAAAAACCTACCGCTACCATCCTGACCATCAATTCAATACCAGCTCGATGACTACATGGAGCATGAATATGATGCAAGTTATAGTATGTATATTTGTTGGATGTATATGTGAATAACATCAATTCAGAGGCGTAATTTGCATTCTACAATGCAATTAACCGCTGGGAAATCGAGATGTAGCTAAATATAAATTAGCAATCGCATCCGAATCGGAATCACTACATCAACACCATAAAATGTGTGCGCTCTGTTGCATCCTTGTTATCTGCAGCGCGCCATCATTGCGCTCTGTGTGTTGTGTTGTGTTGCAGCACTTATAGAGTAGAGAGCTCTTGTTGCCATACATTACACCCAGAGCTCCCCCATTTCGCTTACCACAGAGAAGTGTATTGCTGTGCGCGGCGAAAATATCTTTTTTGAAAGAAATTACTGAAAAGGAAGAAGCGGTTTTGTAAAAGAGGTGAGGTTTATAATTTTTTGTTTTTTTTTTTTGCGCGCGCTTTTTTATACTGCAACGTGCAATTTGAGATGCAATTTAATCATAATTTTTCCCGTAATGGTCAATTCGTACGTCAAAACAAGTCAATTCCTGGATATATACGGCCGAACAATGACCATTCATATATAGTATATAGGTATTCGCCGCAATTCAACCAAAACGGTGACGACTACGACGACGACTATGGAAAAAAGATGCCGACCAGCGATGAGACGATGCGATGGTCGATGGCGCAGCAGAGAGGATGTGCAGCAGCAATAATAATGCCAACGAGCAAAGCAGAAGCCAACGAATTATACGCGTAGGTTGGGGCACCGGAATGAGAGTCATGTAGTCTTTAGCTCGTGTTTGACTAGAAAAATCCAGCAAACTGGATGGCGGCGCGGCGGCATGGCAGTCAAACTGGCTTAATGGGTTTCGGTGTGCGAATATGCCACGACCAATTGGCAAAATGCACGTCGTCGTTGCTGTGCTCTGTGTGTCGCTTTTTTTTGTTATTAATGGCTGCTTGCCAGCACCATCAGCATTTTGTGTAAGTTAGTTTTTTTTTTTTGCTCCTATAGAGCTTCTATACGAAGCTCCGGTCAATAAGTGACCGCTTACCGATAGTAACCTAACTGTAACTATACTTATTCCGAACATAAAGTTACAGCAAGCATATCCACCATCACTATACCTATAGTACCACCACTTCGCATAGCAAAGCAAAAAAAAAAAAAGACGTAAAGTGCCCCCCAATGTGTCGCAAATGGTGGCGGTTTTTCTTTTTCGTTTGTTATGTTTTTATTTTTTCTTGCTTGCAACATTATTCCGTCAGATGGCAGTGACTTGTATTAGGTGATATATTGACCAGTTTTCTTCTATACACGATAGGATCCCATCTTACATGGTTTCGAGAAATGCGATTTGTTCTCCGCCACGTCGTCGTTGTCGGTTGTCGTCATCATCGACCGACTATTATGTTGGTCGGTTAAAGTGTAATTAAGCCTTTCGTTAGGTTGCCACTTCCTTTTGCCACTGAAAACTCTGCTGTGTGATGTGTGGCAACTGGCAAAAGCCTCGAGATCACCAAAGCGCACGAAAGACTATTACATGTTTTTTTTTTTTTTAATAGTAGCCAAAGTGTAATTTAATCGCGCCTCTGTGTAATTCGGTTCGGTTTTCGATGCTTTGGGCAAATGATTGTCCTACTTGGGATATGATGTTGTTATGTGGTCCAAATGTATAGTAAGTGGTATAGAGATATCAATCTTACATTTTTTTTATATACGTGTTCTGCTGTGTTGTGCTGATGCCTGCATTGGTTGTGATCGCGTATTGGAGGCTGTCAGATTTCCAATTATTATACTTTACCAACGCCGCTGTTGTGTCTCTCTTCCCCTTTCTCTCTCTCTCTTTTTCTTTGTCATAGCATGAAATAACATGATTAAGCGAAATGCACCTGGTATCAAAATAATAACAGAGTGGAATGAGGTTTTATGTTGTGTTTTCTATTTCGGATCTCACAAATTAAATTTCTTTGAAAACGAGTTCGATAATTATAGAATTGTATAATTATATATTTGAGGTGAATTTGGAATCAAAAACACAACCTTCAACTGTCATTTATTGTTGAGCTAGTTCCTCCTTATTTGATAACTCAGAAATCATAATAAATGACCCACAAATGATTTGCTGCAAAAAGAGCTGGCTTTTAATGTGTTTCCACCCATATTTTTGAATCCCTGACAACTCGTTGACAGATAAACGTCAATGATCAGAATACTTGGCCATTTTGAAACACTTTCATTATAGACAGAAATTTGACAGCTTTAAAAATAAGCCACCATCCCTGATTATTTGTTTGTATGACAAGCCAGCAATTATAATAGATCACGCAGAAATGATTCGAGCTTGTGAGTTACGTTGCAATATGAGTTGGCTTTTAATGTGCTTCCACCCATATTCTTTAGAGACTGTCACCTCGCTGACAGATAAACGTCGATGATCAGAATCAGTTCAATTGAGTTGACTTTTAATGTGTTTCCACCCTTATTTTTGAATCACTGTCAACTCTTTGACAGATACAATTCTATGATTAGAAAACAAGGCCATTTTGAACCCGTTTTATTGTTGACAGCTATTTGACATATTCAAAAAATCGACAGCTCATGCGTTCACAAATCTCAAAACACTATTGGCAGGTTGCTCTTGGACGTTTGCCTAGTCTGTTTGTTTTCTCAGCTATTCTTTGAGAAATAGAATAGTTGGCAATGAGGCGTTTATATAATCTTTTTAAGATCAATATAACAGTATAACAGTATAACATTATTTAATTTATTTATTTTCTTTCTTCGAACCAAACATTTTATGCAAATACACTCCCCAGTGTGACGCAACATTTCTAGGCCTGTTTGTATCTCGACAACGTATCTCAAGTAAATATCGCACTCAATGCCAATTTCTATAAACGTCAAAATCCCGATTAGGAGCGTTTATGTAGTAGCAGTAATCCGAATGAATTATCATTTCATGATATTTAATCTAATAGCTTCCAATGCAATTGCATTGGGGTCAATGACTCACTAGCCATTAACAAACAATGAATTTTAAACTATGACTTAACTAAAAAAAAGTAGGTAGACAGAACAAAAGTAAAAAAAACAACAACTCAATTCCCAGCCGTAATTAACCACTTTGGTGTTTCCTCTTCAACAAGCACTTAACTATACCGACATCATAAACCCAAAGAGACATGGCCATTAAACCAGACATCCTCTTCGAAACATTCTAATCTTTTTCTTCCTATTTTTTTTTTTTTTTTTTTCAATAAATGCCGTTGCCTGGCTTTTACTTTAGCTTGACTTGGTCTCTGACTCTGGTCGGGTATATCTTAAACTTCAAAAATTTTACATTTCACTTCCTGTCCACTTATCTATGGCTATTTTTGCTATAACCTTGTATGAACCAATACCTTTGGGAGAAAGAGAGAGACAAAAGAACATGAATAGAAGAACTTAATTGTAATAGAAGAACTTGAGATGGTATAGTAGATGGCGCTCCTTATACAATGATTTCGCTAGTGCAAGCATATTCTTGTGTTGAAGGCACTTAAAGGTATATTTCACCGATATATAGAAACTAGAGATGGTTTACTTAAAACATCGCAAGCAAAGAGCGAGTGCATTAGAGATGGGTGGGTATAAAAACAAGCGGGATATAGTTTTAGTTTTAATGCCCCCATCGTCGTCGGCGGCGTGTCGTGGTCTTTGTCTGAAGTCCCGCCATGCCCAGTATACCAGTGCCAGTACTCCCGTTTCACTAATGGAGATTTACTAGAGCATGGAACACATATAGTCAACAGAATATTTCTCTAGAGCAATATAACAGAGAAGGACGGCGGCAATAAAATAATGGAAAACACTATTTAACCCCCCCTGAGGCGAGCAAAAGTGTTGTACCATTCCATTTACAAGACTTACCATAGAAAGCCAACTAAAGTGGCTGTATTCAGGAATAGTTTGTTCTTTGTGGTGAATTTTGTTTTTGTTCCTGTTTTTTTTTTATTGTAACCACTTTTCTTGGAGTTATACATTTTTTCGAGCGGATATGAAACAAAAAAATCAAAGTAAACAAACAAAAAATATTGTTTCCATACAGATTTCACTTTGTGTTCAATTTTATACTGCGCGGCACTATTGTGTCGAGTTAGTTACCCCTTTTAAAGGAAATTCGCACCATTAAAGGTGTGAAAATCGTCTTTGTTTACACCATTCATGTTCAACACCTCGCCTGTTCGCACTGAATGACGTTTGATGCCCTCGAGACCTCCAAGTTACAACACCACATAGCACTCAATATGTACATGAACGCACTTCAAAAAAAGCATATATGCTCGTTTGTTACTTCAAAATGAAAAATGAAAGAGTGCGGTGAGCAACATGGGCACATTCAGTGCTCAAAACAAAGCATACATACAAAATAGTATAACAAAAAAAAACAGTTCACTGGGCTTATAAAATTCCCATTTATCCCAGTTTTTTTGAAGAGTTTTTTTTTGTACTTTTTTGTATTATATGTTTTTTTCTTGCCTATTTTTTCGGATATTTCTCATTGTTGCCCTGGAATTGGGTCATTTGACGTTTGTATTGTGTGCTCGCGCGCTCGCTCGAATGATGACATCCCTTGCGGAGTGAAACTTTCAAATGCTACGTGCCTGGCATTCTAACAATTGGATATATCTCTCTAGGCTACTGCTGGCGTTGATGATGATGCTGATGCAAGAGGGGGAAATGTGTTTGCTATGGGGGCGGGGAGGGGGCGTATTATACAGAGAGGGATTGGATTTGAGAGTTGGGATGTTATTATGAGTTATGGTCTAAAAACCACATTCACACATGACGCCACGCCATCATCAGTATCCTTGCAGTATATTTCATTTTCTCTAGTGTTAAACCGAAATACGATTGTTTTTTTTTTTTATTTCGTTCGTTTGTTCATTTTTTTTTTTTTTTGCTCTAGTATTTTGTAACCATTCATGAGTCTTATAGGAGTATTGTATTTTCCATTTTGTGCACAGAGGAAATTTTGGTGTTTTGAGGGATGATACTTTCTCTATCTATATGTTACTCCCATTTGAGCCTACTACTATGCATTCATCCTCCTTCCATCTATATATGTATGGGAAATCCAATTTAATTGGGAAAATTTCACACGTACGTCATTTGTATTCCCAGCAGCCGTCATCATCATTGCTAAAATTGGATTTATCCTTTTGTTTCCATCATGGCAACGACGCGATACTCGTTCGTTCACATGCGTTCACATATATAGGTTTAAGCCATTCCATTAGGGAGTCCTTTTAGTGTTCGTTTCTCTCTTAGTTACATATAGGGTTGTTATAGGATGGTTATAGGAGTGTGAGAGGATATTTTTTGGTTTCTAGAGTTTTGTTTGTTTGCCAAAAACGGACTAAACTCGCCTGTCTACATACATCTTTCTATATCTCTATACAACACTTCCCTCTATCATAAAGTGAATATATGGTGAAAATTTCGATGCTTTACTTGCTGCTATAGAGTTTCTATAGGGTAAAATCGATCATTTTGCTGTGTAGAGGATTATTTGCAAATGATTTCTATTATATGCTTAAGAGATAAAATAACATTACACCATGACCATACTACTACTTTAACATGGGCATGGATTTTCTGTATGTTTGGGAAATGATAAATTGGTACATTTTGTCAGTATAGTTTGGAGGGCTTTGTGCGTTTTATATGAATAAAGGATTATTGTTCAACAGAGAGAGCATTTTGTGTATGAGTTATTTATCTACTATATAATTTCCTGTTAGTTTTTGGTTATGGGTTTTTATTAAATTTGAAGTCAACTTGTAGTTGAACTTTGCAATGATGTCATATTTCGTTTTGTCAAAATTGACAGTGTAATATTTTGTGCTGGTATTAAAATCAAACAGAACTTTATTCAATGGAAAAGAGTTAATTGAAATTTGAAATACCGCGTATTACTTTCAGACATGAACTGTCAAAAATGTGTGTCAATAAGTAAGATTAGCCATCTAATAATCTGTTTGCAAATAAAAATGACAGTTGCCGGTTTTAATAGAATTTTGCAACAGAATAACTGTTTCAACTGCATTCATTTTGTGCCTCTTTATTTTTTGTTTTTATGTTCTTTTGGTATTTTTGTGTATTTGGCTTTTTTAGTTGAGACTTTCAACTCAGTGAAAAGGTAATTAAAACATTCTCCGTCCGATTGATCCAGAAGAAATAAAAACAGCGGTGTCAAAACTTAAATGACCTAAAGCTTTTGTCTAGGCTGAAAAGGCTTTTTGATTAATCTTGGAAAATGATCCGCCATTGTTATAAATGTTTAGCTTTGCCTAAACTGAAAAATGCGAAATTTGAAAGTCTAATAGACGATTTAGGTCGAGATTTAAATTTCGCTGTTTTAATAAAGAAAAAAAAACTGTTATATATTTCAGAACATTCACTACCGAGTGTATTATCGAGATCAATTTGTCAACCTCACAAAACGAAGTCACAAAAAAACTATTTAATCGATATCAGGCAATTTAAAAACTAATTTCAAATAAAAGAAGTCAGAAAACTGCTCCTAGCAAATACAAATGTCAAGCAATTGTTATGTAATATATGTTGTTATCATATATTTTTTTTTCTCATAATTCAAAATGTCACATAAATAACAATACACTTGATTGAGCTTTTTATTTGACAACCAATTTTCCATTTCAAATAAACTAGGTAGGTACTCTGCCTTAAATTCATATGTGTAGCAATTTCAATTTCATGAAATGAAGCCAATCAATTATATTGTGAATTGCTTGCGTTCACTCTATGTTTGCTGCGTTCATCAATAAAACTTCTTTCTTTTCTTTTGTGTTCAAAGTAGTTCACAATCTTTATTTCCTCCTTCACTTTTATCACAAAAAAATGCATAAATAACGGTGCACATTTTGTTTATACCTTTTTTTTTTTGTTAAGATGCACATTTTCCTTGTGTGTTGCGTATGATGTCAGTAGTAAGTAACTTTGTGTCATTTTTTTGTTTTTGCTGTAAAAGGTAGGTTATTTGTAGAGAGACGTGACATATTGGTAAATTATTTGTGAACATGGTGACAAGTCTGGAAATAACGTGTTTCCTTCATTTTTTCTTGACAAAGAAACGCGCATTCCATTGTAAATTTTTCTTGCACTTTTTGTATTTCCTTTTTTTTTTTTGTTTGCTTGAATGCTTCCATTCAACTTTGAACTGAAAATCACAACTTACAAGTCGAAGAGCCAGAATGAATTTCAGAAAATTGTTATTTTCAAACCAGCAATGCCAGATATAGATTTTTATATCTGAGAGTCAAAAAACCCCACATAACAAATGGTATATGGATGCAATGTATCTCTACAAGAAGTAGGTATAACACATTATTTGTGGCGGGACAACAACAAAACTTCAGAAAAAATAAAATAACAAGTATAATGATTGCTGAAAGGAACGTGTGCGGTTTTGCAACATTTTAATGCCAAACGGTACACTCCTCCAAGAGTGACTCTTTGGTGTTCTGCATGATATTTTTTCTTCGATATTTTGATTTGTTTTTTCTGTTTGGTGCAATACAATGTTGCAGGGAGGAGTTAATGAGAGGTTAGAAATTGCATACGTGTAAGGTTGATTCGTGTATAAATAAAAATAACATCAAACTATTATACCGAGAAAGAAATCGGAGAAAATTATGAATGAACTGGTTCTGGTATTGCAAGTTGACTCAATCGATGTATTGTTATTTTCAATCGATAATAAATTTAATGCCGACTAATACAATGTATGCCATGGAAAGTGAGCTGTAAAAATGATTATACAAATGACAACTGCTTGATAGTTGGTCAATTTGACACCAGTAACTTGTCTATTCCTGAAGTGGTTAAATTACTACTATCCCTGTTAAACTGTGCATTCCATGCAATTTATAACACTTTCTTAAGGCGAAGGTGGCGAATTTTTCAAAGTGACATACTAATTATAACACTTTTTCACTGTCAAGAGACCTCTAATTGTGATACTGTTATAAAATGAATGTATGAGATTTAACATCAATTATACTGTTATACATGTATTTATTCTGTTATACATATATGACATCTCATTGATTCATTATTCAATTTTCAATTTTTATAAAAGAATAGCTTCAACCGTTTGACATCTGTCAATTTAAAAAACTGTTCACGTCAAATTAGTTGATCAATTTAATTATTTGGCAGGTTTGTATGAAGTAAAAAATCTTTTTCCTTGTTATCACGCCCTTGTAACAATGTCAAATTCCAGTTATTTCAAATCTTTTCTAACTTCACACAGAGAGCCCTGTCATCTTAATTAACATTCATAAGACATAACCTCATTACGACACTCAAACGGGCTTTGACAATTCAAAAGAACTCTTTTTCAACTTTTGATTACCATCTTTCAATATACACACATACCTTACCTATACTCTTTTCTGTTATACATTTTCGGCATATCTTTTACATTTTTTAACATTATCATTTGAACTCATTCTTGGAATTCATTTTCTCACCCAAAAAGGCAGAGATAATAATAAAATAAAAAGAAAGGAGACAAAAAAAAACTCATGCATATGTCACATACATTTTTTTGTTTTTTTGCTTCTATAATAACAATAGACATAACGCTCAACGACGAAAACACGACTCTACGCTGACAATGACGATGACAACACTAACGACAATGTAAAGCTGCGTCGTCGTGGTCTATACGACAGCAGCGACAACCAACGGCGGCGGTGGCGGCTTATTTAAAATTCCATTCACCTAGGGCTTCCTATTCAGAATGAAAATTCCGCTTACTATGGATGATGTCGACATCAATTGATTACATGTTAATGATAAAATAGGAAGATACAAGAAAAAAGAATAACCATGAAGCTATAGATTTTGACATTAAATGTGGCATACAACATACATACATAACATATATCGCAACATAGTCCGCAACTTTATAACAATGGCAGCATTCAGCTGTAGCCTTATAAAGAGTCAGCGAGTCAAAGTTAGAGCTACAGAACGCGCACAGAGCAATATGACGGTTCTGCTTATTTAGTACCATATTGAATGTGACATTGATTGATTGTTGTAAGCATAATTTTTAACACGTTTATTGTGGTTATTTCAGAATGGATAGATGTATACGGTCCCTAAGGCTATATAAACACACAAAACTGATTTCCAAGTCTGTCTCAAGACAAGAATCTATGTGTGTGGTGAGTTTCAGTATAACCTTCAGCATGTTTCACACCTCTTTTGACAGTTGTATAGTGCAAGTATATGAGAAAGAAACACCAGAATAATTGTTGTCGGTCGTCGGCAAACAACAATATAACAGAGTTTAGAGAATTAAAAAAAATAAAAAGAAACAACACAAACGTGTAGGTCTTTTCACAAGAATAAATGGTCTTTTGATATATGTCTGGGGTCTTACCACTGACGTTTTACCTGAGCCCATAAGTCACACGAAGAATGAGAATAAAATAAATGTTCTTTTGACTGATTTCCAAATCGTTTATTGTTTCTCTCCAACGACCGACGCGACGTCCCACGGTGAGGACTGTGCTGTTGTTTGTCAGTTGTTGTTGGTGTTCGGGAATTTCTTAAGAATCGCATGAACATTGAAAAAAAAATACCTCCTAAAGACCACCCACGGGTATTTCAAACACTCTCAACAAGATCAATATTCTTAACGAACAACAACAAAAACATAACATTGATTTTTAATGGTGGCAAAACATTTTATCATCTTTTATTTTTCGGTGTCCTTCTTGTGTCCCTTTTTTGCCTACTAATTACCCAAGTTTTATGTGTGTTTCTAGAGATGATTTTTTGGAAAAAAAAAATTCCTAGAAGCTAAAAGTACCTAAAACCTCCCACAGTGTGATGACGACGATGAAGACGAACCGGTGACCTCACTCAACCATAATCTCTTTAGACGACTTTTGGTGAGTGGCTATTACAATGGAATTCCAAAAGTCTCTAACAAATTCCTAACATTTTTTTCTTCTCTTCCTATCCATCGTATATAATTAATTATCTTCCACCTAATGACGCACTTGTGAAATATTCCTGGGAGGGTCCTTAAGAAGATATTTTTCTTTCTTTTTTTTTTTTTTTGCTTTTATCCCTATACCTACCATGGACAAGTAAGCAAAAAAAAAATAGGTAGAGACTTCCGGATTAGTGAAGACGAACTTACCTATTTTGTTGTTGTTAACAAAGAACTTTGCCCATAAAAACGAAACAAAAAAAAAAGAAGAAGATTATAGCATGTTGGTCAGTCATCCGATTAAATGTCAAATAACAGCGATGACAGCGATGGATACCTGTCAAAATGTTTTTGTGTTCTTGTAATCTTTGAATTTATTACTCATGTTCTTAGAAAAAATGAAATATTGATGTTTCATTCTTATTTATACGAGTGTTATGTGAGCTAATGATGCTGTTATAATCTGTTATAATTTATATTTTTATTATAATCGATTGAATGACATTTTAAATGTCACATTTCATCAAATTCAATTGCTTTTGTTTCCTGTCATCATCACACAATTGTTATTGTCTACTATCTATCTATGATGGTGTCTCTCCGACTATGTCTACTCATTGAATCGGCGAGGCCGATAACACAGACGCCTCCAATTAAATGACCCGTTTGACGGTATAATTACTGTTACAAAATGCCGACATTGCGCGGCGGTTAATCTGACTATCAAATTGCTATAATAAACAACTATAGACACAAAGCACACAAAACAAAAAAAAAAAAAAACCTCCATTGAAACCGAAAACTGTTCCCACGATGATGATCAGATCGGTTCGGAGCGCGGAAGCTCATTTTTAATGTGTAAATGTCCCCTTATCAATTTGAATAAATATAACTAGAGCCCATAACCGAATGCTAGCTACTCTTTTATTTATAATCGGTTTTTTTTTTCTTTTTTTTTTATTTCTCTCATATTGTCCTTCTCTCATTTGGTTGTGGATTTAATTGCTGATTATTTGTATTTTATTGAAGTATTTTTGTTTATTGAGCAAAACGAAAAACCTTATCTTTAATTCACAATAATATTACATGACTATAATATATCGATTTCATTGTGGGGCTTTTGCGGTACTCTGTGCTCTGTTTGTACTGTCAAACTCCTTTGGCAAGTAGCGGTTTTTTTTTTTTTTTATTTGGGAAATATTTTATTTTTATGGTTGAGGTTTATCAGTTTTTATTCTTTGTATAATTTATACGGAAAAAGTTATCAAGTAGCTTGAAATTGTATTAATGAGTATTTTTGTCTCTATTTTTGTGTTTAAGCGCCAAGACCTGTTCACAATGTCAATATCATAATTTTTTTTCAACTGTCAATTTAGGTGCCATAACTTTCAATTATTTATTAGAGGAGACACAATTGTTATATTATATTGTGAACATGTATAGTTTAAGTTGAGTACACAATTTGCTGTGGTACGATATAGTGTTGGTGGCGCCATATTGAATAACTGTCAATAAAATATGATTAAGTGATTTCATAGTAACTAAGTTTTTTTTTTTTATAAATTAGGATTCATTGAACTTTTTTCGAAACATTGTAATGTATATAGTACGAGTACGGAATGTGGTGTGCTGATAAGTTATAAAAGTTTTGTTGTTGACATTTTATTATTCACCTGTTCATGGGGGAGCTCATATTTTAGTTGACGATGTTGAAAATGAAAATATCAGCTGTCATCACACTTATATATGGGTGGAGAGTTAATAGTTTTTGATTGATTGATTTCTAGTGAATTATGACAGTTAATATGAAATGTCATTATGATTGATCATGAGGAATTAGTAATTGTTTATGTTTTATGTTATGGAAAGTGAAATGATACGTAGAAAGTTTTGCTACAAGACGGAAATTTGACAAGAAAAGTTTGTCAGATGGAGATTAAGATAAATTAGTTTTCTTATACACAGTAAGAAGGATGGGCTTAGGGAAAACTGTTATACATATATAAAAATTAGAGGCATAGTTGTGGCATATACTAATGTTTGACAGGTGGAAGTTGAGTGCGATGTTTTTAACAATTATACCAACAAAGACGAAAGATGTTTCAAAGCATTTTACGATCTTCTCAAGTAGTTGGCTGATGCAAATGTCATTTTTCGAGACTTCCGGAAACCATCATGAAAATGCTGGCCAGCGTCTGCTTTTCAGCTGATGGAGAAATCACGAAAAGCAAGCGGTATATTTCCATTGGAGAAGTAGAGTTCCAAACTAGCTTGAACGCCAGGTTTCTTCAATTTTTCGAAAACAGGATTAGATAAATTATCAGATGAAGCTGACAATCAAGCTAACAATTGATTCTATTTAGAGTTTCAATGGGAAGAATAGATTTTCAGGCTGGCTGGTTGGCTATTCAAAAATCCTTCAGTTTTTCGAAAATTGGGTTGAATAATTTACCAAATGAACGTGACAATGATTAGGCACATTTTAACAGGACCTCAAACAACGTTGGGCCCATAAATAGAGGCAGTAAGACAAGAGACAAAGAAAGCTGGAGAGGCTTAATATTTCGTGCAGTTCGAAAATCGAACTGTTTCTTCAATTTTCGAAGATAAGCTTGGCTAAGCTATTTGATACGATTAACAATTACTAGGCAAGTATAGCTGGGTCTCAACTAACTTATTTTTCGAAAGTAAAGGGAACAAATCAGACTGAAAGAGCTGCATTTCGAAAAAAATCGATTTTTTACTTCAATTTTTCGAAGATTGGGTTTGATAAATAACTTGATGCAATTGACAATCATTAGATAAACTGGAAATATGTCCCCAACCAACCTCGTATTTGTAATTGGATGCGGTAAAGTTAGGAATTAGGTTGACTGGGAGAGTTTGGCTGTTGTTCCAACAGATTTCATGTTCGAAAATCGAACTAAGTTTGATAAATTCAATGATAGCAAATCATTAGACACATAAATGTCTTAGAACTTTGAGTAACGCAGAGGTCTACAAAAACATATGAAACTTAGCTTAAGTTAAATTTGTTTTGTTATTTTGAAAACCTGTTGAACTGCAATAAAATCAAAACAAAAGAAAAAGCATAAAATTCACCACACGAACCAAAAAACAAAACCAAAGACAAAATTGCCCAAAAAGAGACAAAAAGAACAACAATAAGGCAACAAAAAAAATAAAGGAAGAAAAAAAAAACATAAAATATAAAAGTTCCGTCGTTTCTCCATCAAACAAGAAATGCGCCTTTTTCATCGTTGCGACGGCTTTGGAAACGACGACAAACGACTAAAAAAAAACAAAAAAACGACAACTCGGATATTATTTTTCCTTCTGTCGCGCTGCCTTTTTACCCTCAACCAAAGCCTGGCTTGCTGCTGTTACTACTTTTGTGCGGCGTATTACTGTTAAAGTTTTCAATAATAAAAGGAAGATACAACAACAACTAAACCACATCTTTCAAGAAAAAAAACTTAAAAAACCTTTTTTTTTTTTGCAAATATAAGAGACCTTCATTCAATACCCCTCTTCTTCTTTCATTTTTATCATTCCTTGAACTTTTTATTTTTGTTGTTGTTTTTTGTTGAAGATTCAACTATTTTTTTTTCAACTGCCCAGTGGCCAAACGCGACTATACAACAGCAGGTTCTGGTTTTAACCAAAATCGAAAGAAACAACAAAAAAAAAAAAAATCCACATAAGATGTCGGCCGACGAGAGATAGAAGAAGCACAGAGCACTCGCAATATACAACAACCGCCGCCTTGCCGCTATCATCATCTTTTCGTCTTTTTTACGTGAGCTCTGCTCATATACACGCCGCCGCCGAGCCATCACTGCCGCCATTTCAAACCGCCCGCCACCGCAATCACCCTCGCCGCTGCTCCGATCATCATCATCATCAACATCAGTCGCGGCTCAAGGCGGCAATGTGGTTCGTTCTTAAAAGGCAGATATACACAAGAGAGGACGGTATATCTACCACCTCTGAAAAACACCGGGTCCCTCCCTCAAACCCTCGAACTATAGGGTTCCTGACTATTCTTCAGTTATTTTCGTTTTTTTTTGTTCGTTTTAGTGAACATTTCAAAGAGCGGCACCGCAGGTAATCGTAATATACTACACTCTTCTTCTTCCTCTGCTTCACTTCTTGTTTGGCCAGCTTATATAGGCTCTTCCAGCTTTAACCATAACAGAATAAGATCCGAGAGTGTCTTTATAGATCTTTTTTTTTTTTTGTAAGGTAGGTAGGAAGGTAGGTATGCTTCTTCATCATCTTCTTTTTGCATCTTCACTTTTGTTGTTGTTGTAGCATCATTTTGTTGAGAAGGTTTGCAGGTAAAACGAGCAACGAAGAAGATGGAAGAGGATTATATCCAGAGATACCCAAAAGAGATGAGAAACTTCTGACGTCATACGCGGTTTGCCTACAAGCTGCTTTAGACATTTTTGGATAAGTATGCGTGAAAAAATATACATTTTTGGCGAAGTATGCGTGAAAAATTGACATTTTTGCTTAGGTGTGCGGAAAAACACCGTGGCTACACTATGTGTGTTTTTCACATTTATTCACGAATACAAAAGAGATTACAACAACACGAAATAAACAAATGGGTTTTGGGGGGTAAAACGTACGAAAGTTTCCCATCTCCTTTGGGTATCTCTGATTATATCAGCCGAGAGAGAGGTATAGAAAAGTCGGGAACACAAGATCACCGCTCCACACACAAACGGTTTCAGAGGAAAACAAAAGCAGCCGAGTAGGTTTTTCTTCTTCTTCTTTTGCATCTTCTTTTCAGAGTTATATCTGTTATACTGAGGGACTCTTTAATAGGAATAGGTATAATCATACCCTCAACTCTATGTTATGTTTTCACATTAACCTCATAAGTTTCACTCTATTGAAATAGATCTTGCTATTGTTATGAAGATTTGTATACATTTCCCCTCTCTTTTCAAATAGTTGTTTAAAGATCAACAAGCCTATAAAATATAGAAAAAAAAAAACTGTATAAAAGAGGTACACATTAAGCGGCCTTTAAAAAGAGTGTATTCAGAACAACAATAACAATGAACTACAACTACAAAAGATGAAGAAGAAGAAAAAAAATCTGGCACGATCAATACAATATCTTCAGTCTTTTGCATATTGAATGAAATTTTTTTTTTCTTCAAAAGAAGGTTCAATTTTTTTTTTTTTTCTTGGAGATTTCTCGTATTTCGTTTCCATTCAAAAGATTTTTCTGCTTAAGTTTGTTGTATTCGGTTGTGATCTTCGTTTGTCCCGGCTGGGGATTCGTGGAAGATCGCACCATCATCAACATTATCATCATCGCGTATATCGTTGATTGAAGTTTTTTGTTTGAATTCATTGGAAAACCCTTTCTTCTTTTCAGTTGGCACACCTTTTTCCTGTCTTAATTTACATATTAAATGTTTTTTTCCATCTTCTACTTTTGATTTTCTTTTGAAAAACTTAAAATCAAACAGAAGCGATCGTTATATTGATCTTCGATTTGAAGATGAAGAAAAAAATTGCATTCCATTTCTTGTGGTTGTCAATAAAAAAAAAAATGTTGGAATGTTGTAAAATGACAGCTAAACATGACATGTCATCTTTAAAGGAGGTATATAGAAAACCTAATTTTATTGGTTTCCTTTTTATTTTTTGTTCTCCTTTTTCTTCATCAAAAATAAGGATTTTCTAGGAATTTGATCGTCCCTTTTTCTGTGCGGTGTTCGTTTTCTTTTAATAAATTTTGTAGAAATATGTTCAGCTGTCTGTTTTTCGTTCACTCCCCTAAAAAAAATATAAAAATACTATACATCGATCGCCCTTTAACCATAAGAATCAAACAAATTGACTGATTACTTTTTGAGTTGTGTAGTCTGACATGGTTTATCAATTAAAAATAAAAAAATCGGTACAGATGTCATGTTTTTTTTATTTTCTTTACCTACCAACTTTACTAGATTGGGTTATTTTGTTGTTTATGATTGGAAGAACAAAACATTTTATTTTTGTTGAAGACCCTGATAATATGGAAGGTTATTGGACTCCAATGCTGGAGCCCGTATTCTTGATAATTAAAAAACAATAATAGATAATATTATTTCACTCTTTCGGAATTTATTGACATTTGAGCAAGAATCTGTCAATTGTTGCATTTAATTGTTATATTTTGAGGTCTCACAGGAATTTAAAAACGATTTTTCATAATTTACCAACAATCTTTGAGTTTTATAATTTATTTTCCGTTGAAAAACAAGAAAAAAATTATTTTATGACCTAGTTATTAATATAAGTGTCCCGGAACTGTTATACAACTGTTATAAATAACTATTATAAATAATTTTACACTATTAGCAAAGCCCCCAACACAGTCATTTTTAAAAGTAAGAAACTGACAATTGCGAAGTTTAATATTGACGTTACACTTGTATTAGACTGTTATAACTGTTAGAAACAGTTTCATATAAGCACGCTCCGAAAAAGCGATTTTTATAAAGCTACAAACTGACAGGGTTGACATTTAATGTTGACTTAACTTTGACATAAGACTTTTATGACTGTTATAAAAAGTTTTAAACTTATAGCAAGCCCCCAGAAACAGTAATTTTTAACAGCTAGAAACTGACAGTTGCGTCTGACGTTTAGTGTTGACGTTACACTGTCATTGTATATTGTATTAAATCTAATTGATTTCATTTTGCAAAATAGAAAAGCCACTTGTTTGGTAGACATTTTTTGGCTTTGTATATATAAATTTGTTATGGTTTGGTTAGCTCCAATTTTCATTAAGTTGGCGACAGAATTAATGACAGATCATGTCAATCGTGTAATAGCGCCATTAAAGATTATTAAATTAGCAGTTCATTCGCATGACATTTCTATCTCCTGACTTTTTGTCATTAAACTAATTAGTGTTTGCAGCTATTTCCTCTATAATTTGCTATCATTTAATTTATATACATCAGTGCACTTAATAACTTTCAGCTATATTCTAATTGATTTAAAAATTAAAAATACAGTTGCTTTCCCATGATATCTATCTAATGTAACATGAAAAGATGACAGTTATTAAGTCCTCTCATGGTAAACAAATTTACGTTAATTCCCTGTTTTTTTTTTTTTTATTTAGTTCTCACCCTGTTCTGGTCAGCATTTTAAAATTGTTTCCGTCTTTTTTATTATTATTTTTATTATTACATATATCTACTCTATATTATAACCTCAAGGCATTTGCTGTTTTAATTTCCTGTTGAATTAACCCCAGAACACACAAAATTGTTTAAAGGAAGGAAAAAATCAACAGTCAAAAAAATTTAAAAAAAATATCCAGCCCCATTAAGGCCTGTTCACATCCGTGAAATTGTTTATAAATCATTAAACATGCGGGAAGAAGAAAATTTCTTTGCTTTAAATGTTTTTATTTTTTTTCTCACTGGGCCTCTCGATATTATCATAGGGGACGACATTAATATCTATAGATACCTACTTGTATACTTTATAGTCGGTAGCGGTACTCTCTCTTTTTTTATAATTTTAAATCGGCTTTGGCGGCAATGGCGGCTGCGGCGAGGCTATAATATAAACAAATATATGTATTGTATCGGGGTAAGAAAAACAGGATAAAATTGTGCTGTGCTTCCCTTGGGTTGGGTGTTGATATGTCAACATTTGAAGAGTAACTGGAGGGAGTGTTATTATAGGACACAAACCACTTTGCCTACGATGACATAAATTTACGTGGAAATAAAAATTCATTGACTCTTAGACCCCATTCCCGGCAATGTTGACTTTTATTTTTTTTTTGTGGGAAAATGTGACATTTGAAAACTGAGCAAAAGTGTGCTCAGTTTGACATTTTAATTTTGACAGATTCCTTTGATACCAAAATCACATAAAATATTTAAAACTTCATAAATTTTGTTTCATTTCTCTTTTCCTTGCTTCCGTTATCAAGAAAAAGAGATTTTCTTTAATTTCCCCCCAAGAAAAAGAAAACAAAATATTATCTGTTCATTATATCGAAACGTCATGGTAGCTAAAAAGAAGTTTTTTTCCTGCCTTTGCTTATTTTATTTCAACTTAAAAGTTGAAGAAGTGATTTGCATTAAATTATAAGATTCTCTCTTTGCAATGGCAAGCAATGTTTAGAATTTTGGTAAATCGGCTTAAGATTTGAGATGGGTAGGGGAAGGAAGAAATAGGTAGTTATTTAAGAGTCCTTCATCTAATGGTTTTTCTTTTGTGACATTTTGTTTGAAATGACATTTAGCACAAAGAATGGGGTGCGATATTTTTTTTCTTTGTTTTTTTTTTGTCTTTGTTAAACAGTTTTTTTTTTGCTTCCAGTATAATAAGATTGAAAAGAGAAAAAGTCAAAAAGTCGTTTAGGTACGTGATTTGATTGGAAATTCTGTCAGAGAAGATGACAGAATTAGATTGTAATCTTTCGATTTAAGAAAATAATGAAAGAAAAAATGTCAGCAATGGAATTCGATTAAATTGAGTCTTGGAGAAATGATAGAACTTTCTTTCTATCACTTTTTTTCGACCATTAGGTTGTCGTGTAGGAAAATTGAGTGAATTGAAAAGCAGTCATTATTTTACCCTGGAACGCTAAGATGTTAAGATTTTGATTCGATCTGTCATTTCAACTCGATCCTTCTTTGTAAATCGATTGATCGAAGTATATGTAGTTCAAACTCAGCTTATGACGTTAAAACTTTGACAGTTTTAAATAAAATTGAGATGTCATTCCACAAAATCTGACAGGATTTTTCATTTTCTTTCACATTTTAGGTTATGAACACACTTATTTAAAAGTAAGTCAACTGTTAAAAAATCAAAGAGAAGCTCTTTAAAAGACAAAAACAAATAAAAAAAGAACGAACAATTGACAGCTGATTGCAGTTAGTGAAATCGTCCTTTTTTGACAGTTTGAATGCTTAAGTGCAAACCCAGAATATTATCAAAATATTCTTAGAAAACTTATCAAAAACAAGCATATGCTCATCAATCATGATCAGTAGCGTATGATTTTGCAGGATCAATATCTACAAAAAAAAACAACATTCAAGTAGCCTTGCGTATATAAAACCTATAACTCAACATGAGAGTGAGCTAAAAATACCAACAACAACAAAAAAAAAACACTCCTACTCATCATCCGTCTGTCAAAGTTGCTTCTGAATTTGTGTGTTAATTTCTTCCGAAAGACAAAAACAAACCAAAGAAAAAAAAAAGGATTTGCTTAAGCATGCACCCCAAAAGAACATACATATTTTTTTATTCCAAAAAAAAATCCAAATCAACAACAACAACAAATAACTCACGCATCCAAAAATAAATCGAATGCAGTTTTCAATACTATACACAAGAAGCGAGAAGTGTGTTGCTGTAAGAAGACGACGAGAAACTTGTAGAATTCACTCGAAAAGAAAGACGGTAAACACAAACAAATGGCGCGGCAAGACACAGAGTAGTGGTACCACTTCGTTGAAAGAACCTTAAAAAGTGGTCGGCCGACTCCTTTAGTTCTTCGTTTTTTCTTTTATGTTTTCGTTTTGAAAAAAACAGTCTTTTTTTGACTTTTTTTTCTTTTCTGTTTCGTATGTATGATTTTTTTGAAGATAATTTTTTTTTGTTCATCTTTTTTTTAAGATGCACCTTGGACCATCTGCCTTAGGTTCAGTTTTTTTTTTTTTTTCATTTTCTTTGTTTTTATTTTGTTTCGTTTGTTGTTTTTAGGACGATTTTTTTTTTTCTTATAGATAAAAAAGGAGAACAATCTTAAAATGATGTGTTATGTTCTTCCGGAAATACTTTTGTTGGAGCAAAGTAGAAAACACAATATTTCTGCAACAATTCAAGATCATAAACAAGTAAATAAGTTGCAGAAAGTTTAAACTTATTGGAATCTTAACGAATACTTTGATGATTTGCTGAGAATTGTTTTAATATTTCTGAAAGAAAATCTAACGGAAAACAATCACAAATTGCGAAAATTTTTAATGAATCCTTGTAAATGGCGCCCAACGCAGAAACAAATTTCTTAAACTTCTTGAATAATTAAGCTAGTTTAGGCCCAAGTACAAAATAGGTCTAACGTAAAAATATCCTAGTTTATAAATGTTGTCCGTTTAAAATATTGCTCAACGTAAAATCAAATTCTATAGAACAGTCTTCAGAAGATATAGAAAAAAGCAATGGTAGGTATTTGAATGAAGATTGAACCTACTTTGGAGCTGCGTTAGTTTTGCTGGGCTAACGTAGCAGTATCTTAGATTTGTAAATTTGTTTGTTTTACTGGGCTAACGAAGCAGTATCCCATATTTGTAAATTTGTTAGTTTTAAATGGCGCCCAACGCAAGATCAAATAACTAATGATTGTGTAGTTAAAGCGTTGAATTGAAGAAAGATCAGATTTCAGTAACTAACCCAGATCTAACATAGAACTATTTCAAGTTGCTCAGTCTATTCGTTTTAAATGGCGCCCAACGTGAAAAAAAAATTCATCAGAATAACTTTCTAAGGAAGGCCTGGACATTTATTAAAAATTGAGGCTAGTTCCGATAGTTATAGTAAATATCGTAAGAATAACAAGGAACATTCTCAAATTTCTGAGGATATTCGTTTTAAGTGGCGCCCAACGAAAAAACAAATAGATCATAGCTTTCTAAATCACATCTGGAAAAATAATGTTTAGTGAATTAGATTGAAAGTCAAGTTGAAATTGTATTTGGGATTCTTAAAAATCAGAGATTTCGAAGGTAACGATTTGAATAAAAATTAAATGGCGCCCAACGTAACATAAGAGTTCTTATATTTCTTTAAATAAGGTTCGCAAAGCCAAAAGTAAATTATGACTTAATTAGATTGATAGTTTAAAGATAGTCTTATTAATTTAACCAGTTCAAATCACGCTATAATAGAAAAATTACAATTCGTTTTTAAAATGGCGCCCAACGTGAAAATTAATTATCTTTTCTTTTTTCTTTTCAGCTCATCTTGGACGCAGACTTCTTGGAATCATGTTTTAGTACCATAAGCAAAAAAAGCATTTGAATAGAATTATTTCTCTTCAAAATGGCGCCCAACGTAAAATCAAATTACTAAACCACTAAGTTTACGTTCTTCTAACTTCTTTCAAGCTTAACTGTGACGGGTTTAAGAGTATAACTAGAGCTGGCATTCCAAATGGCGTCCAATGTAAAAATATATGCAAAATGTTAAGTTTTCTTTCGTTTGTATGCTTATTTTCCCAAAAAAACGATTTTTTAAAACAAATCTCAAATAAACAGCTATTATTTAAAAAGAAAAGACCATAAAAGCTGTCAATTATCTTGAAAATAGCGCCCAACATAGAAATAATAGCTAAGTAACAATTTCTCAGAACTAGAATTTACAAACAATAACTAACTCTCTTAAAAATCGTAATTAAACTATTGAGATTAAAACTTTTCGTTAAGTTTCAAAAATGCTTAAGTGCAATAACCTTATAGAGGACATAAGGTCCAATTTCAATCGAAAACAATTTTGACTAAAAATTTGAGGTTAAAACAGAATTTGATCGGTTTTCGTTAAAAATGTCTAATATTGAAATGAGTTTGAAAAGATTCCAAAAAGTTAGTCAAAGTTCAAAAACCTTTCTACAACTATATGCATCAAAAAGGGTCCATATGACATAATAATAAATTCTCAATTGTCAAACTTGTCAATATGAACAAAAATAAATCCCCAATGAAAAACTAACTGAAATTTCATTGAATAGTTAATAATGACAGTTTGAAGTGTGACAAGAAGTTTACTGTCCCTTAAATGGGACAAAAACCTGAACGGAAGTGTCACCCCCTAAAATATTCCATATTACATTATTCATATAAAAAAAAAAACTTCAATCACTTACCTGAGAATTGTTTATATCCACCGAGTATCTTGTGTTTCCACCATTTAACGATATTTCCCGCCATCGTCGTGAATTATTTGTTTTCTTTTTTGCTTTTTTTTTTTGCTGTTTTTGCTACTTCAAATTGAAAAGAAGTAATTTTCCACGTTGTTTACTATCTTCTAGGATCCTGCTGCTGATGAATGTATAAAACGACCAACGACGTTGTTGCCGTATCTTTCTTTTGCTCTATTTATTATCCTTCATTTTCTTTTATTTATTTTTTTTTTTTTTTGCTTTTTTTTCGACCAACAAGTGTGAAGACGTTGATTTGTAGTCCTCTATCTTTCGTCCTTTTTTTTTGTATTTTTTTTTTTTTTTTGCAAAACTCTATACCATTAAAAATAACGATTTTAATTAGGGAGGGGTTGCCTATGTACAATTTTCACTTTGATTTATGAGAAATTTTTTTTTTCTAATTTTCCTTTGAATATTTTTTTTTTTTTTTGAAAAAAAAAATTTTTTTTAACTTTTTAGGATTTTATTATAAATTTATCAATTCTATTACACAAAAAACACAGATAAAACTGAAAAATTGAGTAGAAGAAAAAAAAAACATCAAAAGAACACAAAATACCGGAAAATCATCAATTATAATCTCGTCAAGGCGCTCGCTGCGGCGCTGTTAACTCTGCTGAGCTATATAATTGATTTTCTTATTCAAACAGCTTTTTGTATATTGAATAAATTTTAATTTTCGACTTTAATTAAATATTTTCCACACTATTATTTACTACCCACACGATTTTTTTTGTAGTTTTTTCCTTTTTACAAATTTTACGTTTGCACGCGATGTGTTTTTTTTTTTTTTTTTACTTCTTAGTAAGAAATTCTAAGGCAGTAAAAATATTTCGAGAGCTAAAGTATGGTTGTAGCGTATTAAATGGGAAACAGATGTTTTCAAAAAAAACCCGAATGTTTCTTCTTATTTCAAAAAAGACTTTAAAACAGTAAAAGAGTCCTTTTTTTTCTTAATCTGATAAAGAGGAAAAAAGGATATTGGATTTTTTTTTGTTGTTTTAATTTACTATGGAAACTGGAAAGGATTTGTAAGGTAATCCCTCTTTCATGAAAAAGATAGATTTTTAGATTTTTCTGAGTTTTGTCAGAGATGCGCGTTTAAACAATCTTCTCTCACCCACGAACGGACACTGACTGAAATCGAATTTGTGAGGTGCGAATGGAAAAGTATCTCCTCTACTCTACTCAGTCAGTCTCTGCTGGATTTGTTCGTAGATACTTTTTTCGTTGAGTTGATTTTTTGTTTTCGTTCGAATGTCTTCGATAAATTTATATTCGAATAATATAAAAGAGAATATGTTCGAAATTCGAAGTTGTTGTTATACTCTCTTGTTTACATTTTGTTTATATAGTGTTTTTTGTTGTTATATTTAAGAGAGAATATTAGTAGTAATGCAGCGATGAATAAAATTTGTTATTTAGTTTTTGTTGAATTTGGTGCATAAGTCAAGGCAATGACAAGCGTTGCCAACTAACCCATTTATTCATTTTTGAATAACTTTTGCATTTTAGGACGGTAGTCGGAAAGATTTATAGATTTAAAAATTAGGTATTTAATTTTTTATTAAAAATAATACAAATTTTGGTGTTTGAGATAAAATTTGAAAAAAGTGGTTGCCTGTAAAGTCGGTTTACGGACGATAATTTTAAGTGATAACGTCATAAGAAAACAGGTTGTGTACTTTCGTACACTATTTATTTGTCAACTTTCTTGTAAAAAAAATTATATTAAAGTACCTACCTAAGATTAACACCTTACATATTTATATCTGTATGCTTTGTAGAAAAACAGAATAACTTTTTGAATCCAATCATAATTTACATAGAAAAAGCTAAAAAAAATTACCTTTTTTTTTCTCTTTTCTCATTATATCAATTTGTTTAAAAAAAAAATGCTAACACAAAAATTATACCATCAAAAACCTATATATTTCTTCTAAGGAATAAAACCATTTTTAAATTTTTACAATGCTCAAAAAGTATTAAAATAATTTGTTTGAAAACAATCATTTCTTATGAAAAAAAAGTGAAAAAATCACTTCCATCATCCAAAAATCAATTTTTTATACAACAACCTTTAATAAATTGTATGCCATCTGAAAGCCTATTTTTTCAGCTTACAATATCCATATCAACCATATCTACACGACATCTACAAAAAGAGTTAGAATTTTTTGAACCCAATGAAATTTCATGAAAAAAGCAAGAAAATTACCTTAAAGTCCATTTTTTTATGAAAACCTAAAATAATTTTTATATCATCTGAAAGTTTATTATTTCACCTTTTATATGAAGCTTCGATCATATTTCTACGATGCCCACAAAAAGAGTTAGATTTTTTTAAAGCCAACCATGTCGAAATTTCAAACTGAGGTACTTCCCACACTGGTGGCTGGTCGGTCATGGGCAACAAATCTCTAAAAATAAAAATCCACCCAAAAATACCAGTAAAAAAGCAGGTGTTTTTCAAAAAATCATATTTCGAAACGCAGTGAGTTAAAAAAAAAATCTGTAATAGACCCCTAATTTGTTTAATTATCTTTTCAATGGCATTTTTCAAATTGTCGAAAAAAATTTCCTCCTACTTAAAATTACTACTTTGTCAAAGGTCTACCTCATGTTTTAATTTTATAAAACCATTAATAACTTGATTTTGAAGCTGTTTAGAATTTTTTCAATACCATTGTCAGTCTAACAATAAATTTATATATCGATTAAAAAAAATTTTAGCAATTTTGTTTTACCCCTATTAAATGATGGAGTTTTTAAAAATCCTTCATTTGTTTTTAACTTAAGGTTATTCTTATTATCTTTCAAAAAAGCTATAAAAGGTTTTTATATTTCTAATAGTTTAATTTTAATTTTGAATTGAATTTTTTACCGCACTGCTAAAAATTTCAAGTGGAACGGGAGAAAATGGCGTCACTTTTTTTGAAATATTTTTTTTTTTTTTTGTATTAAATAATTCATTAATCCATAAAACAACTCAAAGTTTGTATAAAGCAAATTTCGCGATGCTTACATTGGCAACGCCAATTAAAGAGGAATAAATTTTAACATTTTAAGAGAAACCAATTTAAGAGAAACGCAATATGAATCATCATAACAGAATGAATGTGAAGGGATGCCAAATTCAAAAAAAAAAATAATTTTTTGTAACATTTTTTTTTTAATATCTAATAAAGAAAAAGTGTAAACATTTACCAATTTTGTAAGAACAGAAGAAAAAGTAATCTTAAATTTGAATTCCTTAAATGTTTTGGAATGAATATTATCTGATACAAATGAAATTTTCTTATTTAATTTGTATTACAATTTTTACTAACGAAATATTTATTCGTTGTATTCGTTTGAATAATAAGTTCCATTGTGTTATAATTTTTGAGAATTTTTTTTTAAAATAGTTTCAAAATTATATAAAAAAAATTATTAAATTACATAAAATACGTAATTATAAAATTGAAAAAATCTTTTTTTTTTCTAAGGGTTCGTAAGATTTTGAATGGAATTTTTGTTTGTAGGTAAGTTTGCAAATACCGTAGTAGGTACTCTTAAAAAAAAAAATATTTTTTGAAAAAAAAAAAAATGTTTAACAAATTTTCGAAAACGACTTAACCGATTTCATCAAAAATTTTATACAGAAACGTTATAGTAACTGTAGGTAATGATATAATTTTGAAAACTTTTCAAAAAAACACATTTTCGGATTTTTCAAAAAATAAAAAAAATCAATTTTTTGAAAACAAAACAGTTTTTGAAAAATAAATTTTCAAAATCAAAACTTTGAAAAAAAAAATGTCCAAATAATTTTTTTTTCAACATTTTATGTTATTAAGCACTAATTAAGTTTTCGAAATTTATTTATTTTTTAACAAACACAAAAAACCGGATCCAAAAATATACTACCATTTTTGAGAAATAAAAAAATAAACACTTTTTCCTAAGAAACCTCTTTATTTTTGTTTTTTAAGTGTTGATAAATTAATTTATGAAACATTAACCATTCTTTTTTATGTTTTAAATATTGACATTTAAAGATTGATCAACTTTTTTCATTGATAACACCTGAAACTTACGTGAGAATTTTTCTTAATTATGTCTGAGGTGCTCGTCGCCGCCTATGGATTCTTGCTGTAAAGGCCTTAAGTCAATAAAATCGCAATTTTGTAATGAAAATTTAACAACAAATAATATTGTACATTTTTTCGAATCAAAAAAACTGAGTAAAACAATAGAAAATCTGCTGATATACAAAAAACTCCATACCTATTAACCTTTAGGGTTTTTTCATTTTTTTTTTTCAAGTGACTTGTGAACCCTCTAAATGTTCAACAAAAAACAAAATATTAGCTCGGAGGTCCCAAAGAAATAATTAAAAAAAAAAAATTACATAATATCTTGGGGCCTCAAAAAATATTAGTAACATACTCAACAAATGATATGTACATCAAGGTGCCTAAAAAAAACGAGCGCGTATACGACGTACTTTTTTGTCTGTTCTTGTTTTCTATGTCAAAGGGTCCCCAAAATTAAGTCTTGCTCCGGGGCCCCGACAACTTAACGTACGCCCCTGAGGAGTAGGAAGATACATGTAGAAAAACCATCGAAAATATTATGTTATTTGTCTCTTTTGTTGAACAGTTTAATTGTCATTTGTCATTTATTACTCAAGATATATGTATATGCAAAGCTACACAACGCTACACAATGCTCCATAACGTGAACCAACGCGACACAAAGCGAAAAACAAACTTAAAACACCACACCCAGGAGCGGAGCGCTACTAGACATAAATAAAAACATAATTAAATTAAATATTTAAATATCTCTGGGGGGAGGGAGGGGTCATATTTTGCTATAAAAAGGGCCACAACACACATAAATAATTCAGTCCGTCCGTGGTCGTCGACTAGTGCACATCGGGAAGCAGCTCCTGGGGATAGGTAGGTGATCGCATGTCTCATGATGTTGAATGTGGGATGTTGAATGATGCATGTTACATGTTACATATTGCATGTTGCATGCTGAATGTTGCATATTGCATGTAACATGTTGAATTTGACACAAAGCGACACAACGCGACACAACGTGACACGATGCGACACAACGCGACACAACGCGACACGATGCGACACAACGCGACACAACGCGGCACGATGCGACACAACACGACACAATGCGACACAACGCGACACAACGCGACACAACGCGACACTACGCGACACAACAAGACACATTGCGACACTACGCGACACAACGCGACACATTGCGACACAATGCGACACAACGCAACACAACGAGACACTACGCGACACAACGCGACACAACGCGACACAACGCGACACTAGGCGAAACAACGCGACACATTGCGACACTACGCGACACAACGCGACACATTGCGACACAATGCGACACAACGCGACACAACGAGACACTACGCGACACAACGCGACACATTGCGACACAACGCGATATACATAGGCTGTTCGTTTTTTTCTAATTTTTGACTTTGATTACAATTTTCTTCGATTAATGATAACCTTAAAAGACATTAAAGGAATCAAAAGAATCGTTCATGAAATTTTACCAGTTTACCATACAAATTGCTGTTTGATTTCACTATGCAAAACACATATTGGAACCTGGCAGCACTTTACTAAATTTCTAGCAGAAGAGTGACATTTTTATTAAAGGCACTCTATGTAGACACCATTTTTTACAATCGATAACAAAATTGTTACATCCAAATATAAGGTGAGTGCCCGGTGAGCTCAAGTAGCCAACTTTTGCTGTAATATTTATGTGAATAAATCTATCCCAATATTCCTCATCAAATATCTATCATTAAGAAAATATTTTGATGGATCTAAACTCAAAATCCAAAACTATTCCATCTCAAATTTCCTACAGCTTTTAAGTTTACAAAATGATTTCTACCAGCAACTTAATTGAAAACATTTGAATAACAATCCCCTGGCATCGCTATTAAAACCCATTTTTGCATAATGGTATTACCAATGAATTTCACATTTCAACAACAGCAAAAAAATTCAAGCCAGCAGCGTGCGGTACTCACAAAAAAAAACCTGAAATAAAATCTAAATTAAAGAAAAAATAAGAAAAAAAAAGATGGAAAAATAATAATACCCCACGAAATGTATAAGAAAAAAAAAAAACCATCGGCATCCATTCCATCCCACATCCATCCATCTTCTCGCCGAAGGTTCATCTCAATGATTCTTCTTTTTTTCTTCTGTATTGAATGTTGTGTATGTAAAAAGACTGATGCCGCTACCACAAAAAGCAAGAGAGAGATCCCCATCAACATCCAAAAGATCGCCAGCAGTCGTCGTCGTCTTCGTCATCATCATCTTCTTCATCGTCGTTGTTTTTTTCGTCCCATTCAATCCACCACCAAGTCGGATCACTGCGAAGAATCAATTTTTTCCAGCTTCGAGATAAGCGTAATTCAGGATTCTTTTTCGATGAATCCGTAATTGCCCATATGTGTGCATATCGTTTCGGAAACAAAACAAAATAACATTGGCAAGAGAAGGATGAAGGCACAAAAAAAAAAAAAAAAAAAAAAAAAAAAAGTAAGATCTACCCATGGAATTGAAAGACGAAGGTTTTGAGATTAACAACAAAATTTAAAAAAAAAATAAAAAGACGATCCCGCATCCGATCCCAAAAGGTTTGCCGACGACAATCGACCCAAGAAGTGATTGAAGCTGAAGCACTGAAGATACAGAGTAGATATATGCAAGTCGTGGTCATGGTGTGTGCTTGGCTGTGCTAAAGCTGAGTAGGATCACAACCCCATTTGCAATGCAGTCATAGTGACGTCGATCGGTCGTCGTCGTCGTGGATCGTCTAGAAAGAAGCCGTACAGTAAGTTGTGATAACATTGAAAGGCAAAACGATATAGGAAAACTAACAAAATCTGGTTGAATTAACTATTTCTATAATAAAATCAACTATAGATCACTTTAAAACAACTGACATTTCAGTATTAAAGTGATCTTTTATAGAGTTTATATCTATCTAAATAAACGGTCATAGTTTTGTCGAAAAAAGCGATTCAGATATTCGTCATTTTAGTGACAATTTGACAGCAGTAAGAAGAAGAATCAACTTCACAACGAGAATAGAAATTCACCTCGCAACTTTTTTTTTACACATCACACAAGCATGCATATTTTGCTTCCTAGTTATAACCGTTCGAAACCGAGTCTATGGACTTAAATGTCTTGTGGACTTAAATGCTAAGGTTGGTAAGGAAAACATCTTTGGCGCATAAATTGGTAAGAACAGGTAATCACAGGTTCTTAGTAGTTAAAGTGATTTCTGCTTTCTCACACTGTCGTTTTAGTGACATCTTCTGTCTTAGATTATGAATTTTAGTTTCATCTGCTATCTCAGGCTGTGCGAGTTTAATGCCATCTGCTATCGCAAACTGTGATTTATAGTAACGTTTTCATTATAAGGCTGTGATTTATAGTAACGTCTGCTATAGCAGATTGTGATTCAAAGTGATGTCTGCTACCTTATATTGTGATTTAAAGTGACGCCTGCTATTTAAGACTGTGATTTACGAATATGATGACGTCTGATATCGCAGACTGTGATTTACAGTGACGACTGCTAATACAGACGTCTGCTATCTCAGATTTGTTATTTGTAGTAACGTCTGCAATCTCAGAACTCAGACTGTGATTTATAGTGACATCTGCTATTTCAGACTGTGATTTAAGTGACGTCTCCTTTCTCAGATTGTGATTTATAGAGACGTCTGCTATCGCAGATTGTTATTTAAAGTGATGCCTGCTCTCTCAAACTGTGATCTATAATGACGTCTGCTATCTCAGACTGTGATTTTAAGTGTAATTTGCCAACTGCTGCCGACAGCGAATTTGTATAAAACAAACTTCACACCTGTCCATCGACGACATAAAACGTTGTATTTCTTGTTCGATTTGTACGAATCAATATGTATTAAATTTAGTGCAAAGCTGAACTTGCCAACACCACCCTATGATTTTCAATTTTTTAAAGCCAGGATTCAAAACAAACTGTGACTTTGAAAACCTGTTTTAAAGAACTTTTACAAAACTAAAAACCAAAAACAAAAAAACTTTAACAATTGAAATTCAATGAAAGCCATCAAAAGATTACCCCAAGCAAAGCATCATCCACATCACTTCTATCATCATCATCATCGTCTTCATCGTCAACATATCGCCCTGGCCGCCACATAACATAAAAAAAAAATGCAACAGCAACAATGTTTTGCAGATACCAGCAGCCAGGAGTCAAGGCAACATCAATTGGCGGCATCGAGAATTTATATTGTATATATTTTTTTTTTTTTTCTTTTTCGTATTTGCCTTAAGGTGAGTCCTTAGTTTTGCTGTCGGTCCCTGCCAAATTGAACAGTAACAGGGCCGTAAAAACCCATGTCCGAAGTGTGTGGTAAATCCAGGCTCCGCATGAGTCTTACATACACAGTGATTAAATATTCATCGAACTTGACAGTTAGTGATTTAAACATCAACTGTCAAAATTTGACTATGTGAGTATACTTTGTTAGATCTGTCAAATATCCAAAAGGGAAACTTACGAATCTGTCAAAGTCAAAAGCAACAGGCATCACTTTTATAAGAATAACAGTAAACAAAATAATTAACTTTCTTCCAAAGCAATTCACAAATGTCAGATTCGTCGAATTATAGATTTGACGTTTGTGAGTGCTTCCAAAGCATTAAACAAATGTCAGATTTATCAACTTTGGTATTTTGACGTTTGTGAATATTTTTTTTTTAATGAAGGCTAATTGAGGTTTTAAATTGCTAATAGGCGCTATAAAAAGTCATTACGATCATGTAAAGTCCTCTTACCTTTTGCGGCATTGTGCTGCCAGCGAATAGGTCTCAATAAAACGTTTGCTCTTGTTGTTATTATCTTTTGGATTTTTGTTGTTTTTTTGTTCTCTTATTTTGTTTGTTTCCTATATTATATATTTTTTCTTTTATTTTCACATACGAGTATTTGTATATATTTTTCCAAATTCGTATCATTGCGATTTGAGTTTGAAAACCTTTTTCCCCCGCAGTACTCATATATCCTCTTATCCATATCTTACCTGGATCTTGATGCTAATGCTAAGGCTAACTAAGGGTAGAGAGGCTTCCGTTTGTATACGTTTTTATTGTTTTCCAATGTATTCGTTGAATTCGGTCGTGTTGTAGCAGTAGCATCAGTATTAGCGCAGCATGTCAGGAGCGGCAGCATCGGCTGAATAAACTGAAGAAGCATGCATAATCGAAGAAATTGATATCCGTTCATTTCGAAGGGATATTAGTTTCGCTTGAATTTTGATTCGTTCTCCTTTATTGTTGTTGTTGTTTTTGTTATTTTTTTTTTGAAAAAATCAAAAACAACTGCATGGAATAATAATCCATAGATGAAAAAAATAAATATAATTTATGGGAAGATTTTATTGCCCCAGCCCACAAGAAAAAAAGTTGAATAATGTAAAGATTTCGTGTTACAACTGACATAATTGTTGCAGTAGGAGGTATACACTATTAGTTGACTTTTAGGTTAACATTTATGCTAGAAGAGACCTGAAGTATATCATTTCCGGAAGTATTTTTAGTAACGAAAACAAAAAAATACCGAGGTCATTTTATATTTTATATTTAGTAAGTATGTTCTAGCAATAGATTTTTCGGAATATTTTTGACCCACCCTAATGACGATGAAGAATGCACACTACTTATTGTATGAAAATATCTCACTGATACCTTTAAGCTTTAATGACAAGTTGTCATGCAACTCCTTGAAAGAATAAAATAATGCAAAACTCTAACTTCAGCACCAGAGACACCATCTACCAAAAGTCCATCCAGCATAGATATGCCAAAGATTTTGACTTAATCGGAAGAAAACAGCGTGATGTCAGTGAGCATCGAAGCGGAAGTGGCAAAAATGGGTTTAACTGTCAATGAGGACAAAACCATGTTACCACTTGACACCGACGCGTCGTATTGAACCGCGACGTATTGAACCGTCACCATTGACAGCCATGGAGGCAATAAATGACTTCGACTCTTAGGCTCCACTTTGTAAACGACAGTGAAAATTCATTGCAACATTATTAAAATTTGTGTACATTCAAAAAGCACAGCGAAGTTAAATAAGAATATGAACTGTCATCTATCATTTTCAATTACAACGATTAACTGTCAAAAATGACAAACTGTACATATTTTGACTTAAAATAAGATTTTAAACTCCACATGCTTGCCAAGCAAAACTTCATATTCTGAACTCAGATTGAGTAGGGAGAGAGGTTTAGAAAAAATAATGTTTTGTGTTTTTCCCTTTCTCAATTGAACTTAAAAAGCACAAAATCACTTCGAATCAAAGATAAATCAATTTCCCGCTTGTACACAAATTTTGTATAATCTTTACTCTACTCCTCCGTACAATTGATGCGTAACTCAGACAACACCCCTTTTTTATAAACGTTATTAAACTGAGATCCACTTCAAAAGCCCCCCAAGAGCCATAAGTTTAAATCCGTGTGCGCTTTCAGGCAAAAAACATCAAAAAGTGTGTTACAAAACAGAAAATATTAAATTGCGAGTAAATTATTATATATTTTTGTTCTCCCCTTGTGTGTGTTTGATGAAATGGATGGACATGGACATCATGATGGCTCAAAATAAAAAAAAAAGTGGTGATGAAGACTATACCATCAGAGTATTGCGGTTCAGTTGATGTGCTCGTGTGCTGCCATCTGTCACCAGGTCTATTATTAAGCCATCAAGATTAAACTGACAGTCAGAGAGGAGAGAGAGAGAGACTGAATAAAGCACAACAACGAACAAAATAAAAACAGCAAATCGCTAAACTGTGCGGTGTGTGTGCAAACTGCGAACAAATGTGCCAAATGGATCCCAAATGGATACCAAATGGAGGATGACGGTTTTTTCGACGTTGTTGTGTTGGTTTGTCATTTTTTTTTTTCTTTTTTTGTTTTGTTTTGTTGTTTTTGTTGGGATATTTTGTTTTCATGTTTCAAGAACGTTGCTGATGGAAATTATTTGAAATCACTTTGAAGTGCTGATGATGGGGAATCTTCAAAGCAAAGAGGACATTTTTTTATTTGTGATTTTGGTTTCAGTTTTTTTGTTTTTTTTTTTTTTGTTTAAAGTAATTTGCCGCAGGCACTCTGGATGACTTCCTCCACTTTGTGTGAAAAGATCTTTATACCCCTTTGATGATGCGGATGATGCATATGATTGCGGTTGAGTTGTGATGATACATTGTGGAATGATGTTTTTGGCAGTTTTATTTGAACACTAAAAAAAAGAGGGAAAATCAAATACATTTTAGTGCAATCGTAGCCTTAGGGCTTATCGAAATGAGGGATTCCAACGTTTTTTTTCTAAAAACACGGACACCAAGGGCTTTAAATAAAATAGTGGTAGTTAGTACAAAAACCAGCTTAGCATTAAAAAAAATAGTAACTGATGTTGCTGTCTCGCTATTTGACAGCAATTTTCGTTTGGTTAGTCCAAAATTGTTACCAAACTTTGACAAAAAAATCTTCTCAGTATTTCGCGATTTTAAAAGCACTTGTCCCATCGTTGTTATGATACACAAGTAAATGAACATATCTAAATGTCCATGTCAATGAAAATAAACATAGCTAAAATCAAAAATACTGAACGCACCTAACGAGCATTAGAACTGTTCGATTGATATGTTTTTTTTTGGCCGTAGAGTGAACACGTATATGAATAGAGATTAACTTAAAAAATTATAGAAATAGCTTGATAGCTAGGTGCAGATTTTTGTTCTAGTACTTTTTTTTTGTTTAACTTAATTAAAACTTCGAGGCGACAGTGGAAGTTGCTTAAAATGGACCCCTAGCTAGAAATCATATTATCGAACAGAATTAGAAAGTTTTGTGGATACAATTCTTTAGTTTATCTGGCAGCATCGACATATGAGAAATTTTAGCAACTTCAAGCCATTATTCGAAATTGGACAGGTCAAACTGTTTTTACCATCTCAAAAAGTAGATTCACAAAAATTTTGTCAACAAAATCTATAAAAAACATTGAAGCCTGAAGTGCATCTTTTTAATTTACTAAAATAAGTTGGCCTATTTCGATTTTGTATTAAAACTTAAATAAAAGAACCCCCCATGGGTAAAATGGCCTACTTAGCACTCGGGTAAAATGGCATAGTGCTAAAATGGTTGATAAATATTAAGGTTCTGCAGAGAGGCACTCCTGGACTGAGGACGCATTATCGAAAGCCTTTGATACCGTCAAAGAAAAGAAATCAGCTGAAAAAAAAAGCATTCAAAACATTCGGAGTTCCAAGAAGACGAGCAACCAACATCAACAAGATTCTTAATGGCTCACAGATCTGAGAGGATTTATTACCTAATACTTTTTCCATGCAAATAGAAAAGGAGCTCATCAACTTTATTTAGCTTTTAAAGTCACATAAGCTTGGAGTTTGGACTCACTTTCACGGATATTCAGATACTTGCATACCAGTATGCCATTTTACCCGGTCAGTAAAATTTGAAGACTATTTTGAAAATTAAGTACTTTAAATACTTTTTGATACTTTTTTTTAACTAGTAAAGCAAACAGATGTGAAATATATTGATTAAACTTTGAGATGCATCTAATATTTAAAATTTATTGTAATAATAAAAAAAGAGCATTTTCCTAAGGTGGGCCATTTTAGGCCACCTTCTCCTAATTACTCTTTTATCTATTATTTCGGGCTTCAAAGTCGCGCATTTGAGGAAATGTCATGCCCCTTATCCCTGAACTTAATCCCACCATTTGAGCTCTACCCTAAATTGAGTAACCACACAAAAACCAAAGTTTTGTTTTTAAATCCACCAATCTGAATGCCAGTCTTATGCATTCATGGTATTAAGTTTTTCTATGCCAGAATTCAGATTGATATCTTTGCTTTGCAATCGGCTTAGCCGCCTAGCAATATATAAAACAAAACAAAAAAAAACGCAGTTAAAAAAATATTTGCATGCTATGGTCCGATATATGAAGTCAGATTGCTGCACTCATCATTCCGCGGGACACAATTCCAAGAGCCGACTTTTTCTTTATCATCTACCAACCCCAGCATCTCTGAACATGTAAATACCTATACCCACTATCGGCCATCATCATCATCGGTGAGTAAACAGATGCATCAACCATCGCATCGCAGCCGGCCGCCATGGTGGATCATTTTATTCATTTCATTTTTTTTTTTACAATTTTTTGTTTAAATCCATTGATTTGCATCGAAAATCCAAAAGATCTGTCAATGGTTCGGAAAGTAACCCCACATAAGCTCCCAGAGAAGAGAGAGAGATCACTGCCGTTGTCCATTGCCGTGCGGTGCGTCCGTCAACAAAAGTGCGCGGTTCCACCATGACGAATGCCAGAAATAACATTGAACGACCGAGACCGACTCTTGGAAACAATATATATACCTACAACCAACAAAAACAAAAAAGAAAAAAAATACGAAGAAAAAGCATGCTCCTCCAATGGCGAAGCCTGTAATTACGGTTTTGTGCTTCCCTGGAGCATCAATCGGCATAAAAAAAATAACAAAAACTAAAGAACTCGTCCCGACTGACTCGACTACTACTGCTTGTAGCAAAGCAACGACTACAACGACGATGATGATGACGAGCGGCATTTGGTCTTTTGTTTGGATATGCGGCAGCCGCTCCCTGCGGCTAGAGTTCAACTCTGTTGTTCTGCCCTGGCACATCCATGGTCAATCTCGCTGCTTCTCTTTTTTTCGGAGTTGTTCTTTTTATCATTTCTTGGATTCATATTGGGATCCCCTCTAGCGTACTCCCTGGTTCTTCCGCTCTCTGTGAAATGGGATCCCACACCAGTTTCTCTGGGAGCTTTGTTATATTCAGTTCTTCCAGGTTCCAACTCGTCCGAGCCTCTGTGAGAGGGTGTGCATTGTAATTTCTTTGAATTATGGATGTGACGTGATTTTGCACGTGTAATGTCTTCATTTGGACCATAAACGATATTAGGGCATATTTGGGGGCTGCTGCATATTGCAGTAATGGGCAGGGCATGCTGGCTGGGTGATTTATCGACACCATCGCAACTGGCCAAAAAGGGTTACTATAACAGCCATAAACACCAAAATGCTATAACTTTTTATTTAAAAAAGGAACAAAAAGAATAGTTATAATTTAGGTACAGGACAGCTGCTTCCAAAAAAAAACAGGTAAGACAAAAATAAAAAAAAAAGAAGATTGGTCATCGAATAAAGATTATCAGTTTCGTCCCTTTTGTTCTGGTTCTGGTTTTTGGAATGGCTGTGTGCATGACAGGAAAGATTTTTATCTACGATAGTAATGATCCGTTTGTGCTGATATAATAATACTATTATTATCCTAATTACTTAATTATAAGGATAAAGTTGTGTTTTGGCTGGGCAGGGTGGATCAATTTTAGGATAAGAAGTGCTTAATTGCAAATAATTGAGATTATTTGGATTTTAAATGGTTTTTCATTGGCAAGGGAATGAAAAATAATGATATACCTACCACAAAATTTGATTTCTTATTTCTGTTGATTTTTTAAGGCTGAGTATAAGATTATTTTGAAGTTATACTTTTTTTGCGGCGTTTGTATCAGTGTGACAATTCACTTTTTGACAAATGTCAAAATGACATTTGCCTATTATAGGTATTATTAACTAACCCAGCGATTGCATCAAATTTATTATTCGAATGTGAACCTGCTTGATTTTGAAGTGCCTGATGTTTACACAAGTATGAACAAAGTTTTGATAACAGTGAACAGTGAGAAACAAATTTTAATATACTGAAGAAATGGTTTTTTAACCGAAGACAATTTTTCAGCAATCGGCTTTATAGCATGCACACACTTATGCGTTGACGCTGCGGCACCACACGTCTTTCTTGAGGGAAAATACCTACACTACGAGGTTCTTAAACACTGAGTTACTGTACAATCGGTTAGGCCCGGTGCAAGCATGCGTTGTTTCACCCAAGATGACGCACTTATTTTATTCTACAGGAAATACACACAAGTGCGGTGACGCTGCTGTAAACTATTAACTGATGTAACTACTTGTACGGTGACGCAGCGGTGTTTTGGGAACATGCGAATCATTTTTCCTTTCCCCGAAGGGTCATTGCTGCGTCACCGAACAGTGTTCATGCTCAATTTGACTGTGATTACTGTAAAAATCAATTTTCTGCGTCATCGTGCGTTAAAAAATAAATGTTTGAACCAGGCATACATCCATCAGTGGATGGAAGCAACGGTACCGCACTTCTTTGTTATTCATGTAAGAAACAAATGGCTCCATCATAGTGGACTAGGGTGGAGCCAGTTCTAGCTTTTGGGGCTCCTAACGATTAAAACCGGTTATTCTTTTCTTTGGTCATCATCATAACACCCGCAAAGCTGATTTGCTGAAAATTATCACACGTACTGATTTTCTTCAGTGTCTTAGGAATACTTAATTCATAAGCATTTTGTTTTCACTCGTCATAAGCAAGTGTGAATTATATCTGTGAAAAAAAAGATGTAATTTCCCTCAGTAATTCGTTTTATTGAGTTCTCAGTAGTTTTAGGAGAAATAAGTTAAGATTACTGTCAATGAAATCGGATTACTGCCTGAAGCTACTTCACCAAAAATGTTATCCTCATTCTGTCAATGTTAAAACCTAAAACTGTTTTTCAGCGCGAATGTCATTGTACCTGTCAACACGTTGACGGCATTTTCTGTAATCGATCACACGACATGACAACCTTGGCAAAGTATTTGACGTCACTTTAACGTCAGATAGTCCCGTTGACCGATTTTGTTGACCGTGTAAATATCAGCTTTAGCAAAATAAGTAGACAGGTTTATATATATAGAATTGTTAGGTTTTTAGCTTCTTTACTTGTCAGTGTAAAATATCACACGTAAATGTGAACAATTTATAATATTCTGAAAATTTCTTTTCCATTTTTCCACTTCGATTTATTTTTCCCACTTCGATACAGTTTAATTATTTTCTCATACAACAAACAAAACGAAATAAAAGAAAAATATCTCTCTTACCATTATATTCCTATGTATCTCTCCAAACGGTGTTCCCACTTCATTTGCAATTAATTTCCAATTAACCTATTAGCAACAGTATGCTGCATTTCAAAGCTCATCGCTTTAGTTCAATAGAAATGCGCCGCGCTCAAAATGCCACCACGAATCTATTTCATATGCGAAGAACCATAACAAACGTGAATCTGCAGCAAAAGTCTCTCACTCTCTGTTTGTGTCTATGTTTTCTGTCGGCTTTTGTGCTATGGCCGCTAGCAATTGCTTTGATCTTTGCAATCCGTCAAATTGAATTTGTTACAGGCAATTATCAACGCACGGGCGCGTCAATTGATAGAAAAAAAAAACTCATGAGTGAGAGCGCGGAACTAAATAACAAAAACAATAAATAAAAAAAAAATAATGAAAAAAAACTAACCATCGAATCTCATCTTATCACGCATTGTCGTTGATGTTTCCACCGCATATTGTGGTCTAGGTTTTAGGTCCGGTATACACTCGTACCACTGACAGCAGTGGCAGCAGCGGAACCGCACTGTCGGCTTTTAATTAACCTTGCCAAGTCGCATCACCATCATCAACATCATCTGGAACTCTACGACACGGCAGCCAGCTCAAGCTGCAAATGTTGGCCGTCATCGTTGGATGGAGCATCATTATCTGCATTATCCATCGGTGAGATGTTTCAACGCCGCCGCCAACTGTTTCTATGGATCTCTTGATCCATTCGATACAGAGTTCCACGCCATCGCCACCATCATCCACCTAGGACCTCTGTAGGCCTTATTTCTTCGCCCCAATAGCTGATTCGAGGTGCATGGCTGACGGAAACCATACCGCTGACTGGCATGATGTGGAAAGAATTGCGGCGACCGAGACCCACCAAAAACAATTGACGTTCAAGATAATCGTAGAATAGTGAAATACGTATAGATAGAACCAAGACAAACAGTGGGGACGATTCAGATTTTTCATGGAAAAAAGTTTAATTTGGACTATAGGTAGTCAGTTTTTTTGTTTTTAACCATAACGGTAGAAATAGTGCGTAGTGCGTGCACTGCCTTATAAAAATGAACGAGTGGAAGGAAATTCGCGCAACCGTAATAGCGGATTGCTCAGTTTCGTTAAGTTTTGTTTTACCAGCGGCTTGCTTCACAATTAAATAATTGTTTTCTTTTTTTAAGTGTATTTATAACAGTTGCTTCAAAATTTAAAATACTTAGTCTCAAAAATATTGCCATCTACTGCCAGTACTTAAATTAGGAGCTTATAAAACTTAACGAAGAATATTTAGAAGCCTAGTTTTAAAGTCATTTGTCCCACTGTGCTCGCAGCTAAAATTGTCGGCCTTCTCCATTGTGGCATTATAATGATAGACTCTTCTACCGCTGTTACAGACAGATGCTACATCTTGAGCTGCCGTATACTATATATTCTCTTCAGTTGTTATTCTGCTTATATCTGCGGTATTTTTTAGTGATTTCCTTGATCTTTAATCATGGATGCTCGCTGCAATGGCAATTCGATAAATTTTCTTTTTGTTGCGTTTTATTTCAAAGGAACGTATTATATCCATTCCATGACATTCGTGTCCTCTCTCTAAGGAAATAAGTGTGGGCTAATTTAAAGTTTCTTTTGTTTTTTGTTATGTGAATGGAATGACTAAGGTTATCTAAAGTACTGAGCAATGACACTTGCTGGTTGAAGTGAATTTTAACGTCATTTCAGTACATTTTTTTGAACTTATATTAAAAATTACATTTTTAAATAAAATTAGTATTAAAATGCTTTTAGTATTATGTTCATCTAATTAAATTTTTCGCTCATATTGAATTGTATAAACGAGCTTCCGAAACAACGTTTTATAACAGTTAAGGAGTACAAAATAACTCTCCACCGCTTTCAAACACTCTAAACGATAAGATTCTATGGACTGGCTCATGGCACTTTTTTAGAACCAACATATTTTTAAAAAAATACACTTATCCTTGAACACTCGCTGAACTGAACTTATTCTGAACGTTCTGATTTAAGTATTAACCCCGTTCTTTTGAAGGCGGTAGTTTACACATGATCTAGTACATTTTCTTCAGAACTACTCGTGCTCTTCTGCCCGAGTTCATGAGACTTGCATTGATTTCGTAGAAATTCTATTGAAAATCGTTTTCTTTGCCACATTCCAAAAGGAACAAGGCTATTATTGAAACAAATTGGAGAACAAAGCTGTCACCAAATGACATTTGGCAATACATTGATCTCAAACTTATTGTTCAGGTTTTTATTTAGAATGCTCAGTCTCAGTCAAATTTTTCAGCTCGTAGTTCGGACTCTAAATAAGCTCGGATTGATTTCTAAACAAAAAAGAGTTTGAGGCTCTGGAGGCACTAAAATAAAACACAAAATTCTTTTTGACAGCTCATACCCTGTTCTAAACGAAATAAGAAAAATCCTTAATATAAAGATCTTCTTTTATGTTTTAAAGCTTGACAGTCAAGTAAGCGGTGAATTGAGAAAATTTCTAAATTTTCGAAAGAGCACTAACTGGCAATAAATTGTGGATTGGATTGTAGAACTGTCATTTTTTACAATGAGCTGTTGTCACAAATTTTCACCCGGTGATTTTGAGTGTTGCGAGGCTATTGGTGATTGGACATTGGAGGCTGTACTATAAGTGCTGTAGTTGTCACCATTTGAACTGAGTTGTTAAGCCGGAAGAAACCAGCGCAGCGCCTCCTAGCCTTCAAAGTTTGAAAATAAGTAGTTTGTTTTGTGTTTCGGGAAAACAAAAAAAAAAAAGGAATAGGTTGGAAACTGGGAAAAGAAGTGTTTGGAAAGTGAAGGTAGGAAATCATTTTGGTGGCTAGGGGTGTTATCCTGCTGCCAAAATCTAACCTGGTTTTCATCAAGCAACAGAACAAGTATTTGAATAATTATCGGATAAGTGACAGCGGACGTACAATTACCACATCAAGGGCACTTTGGCTCTTGATGCAGTGAAACTTTAGATCCAACCAACCATGGAAATTAGAAGCTTCGAGTATGTACTTCGCCCTCAAAATGAGAAATTAAGAGGGATTATAATAAAATCCATGAATTGTTTAATTGTGTAGATAAATTGAACCCTATATTTTCAAATGATGAAGCAAATCCCCTTTAAATATACTCAATAAAAACGTTCAATATCAATTGAAATTTTAAAGATTAAAAGTACCATTATCATCATCATCATCATCCACATCAATTCACTCTTTCGCTAATTAACGACCCCATATTGCAGGCAGGCGAGGCGGCACAGTGCACATCGGCGGCGGCGCACGGTTGTCCAAAATGACTTATCTCGTTGCAAAAATCATAACTTTTGAACGGATTGAGTTAGCGGTACAATTTTTTTTTTTATTTGAAGGACATTTCTAGGGCTGTTATACCAATGAATTTCAATAAAATTATTTCACAGGGTGTTTCGGAATCATCGGCCAAAAACAGATTTTCTTTAAAAAAAAAGTTTAAATTAAAATTGGTATGCCATTTTGTAGAAATCACTAATCCACATTTAAAAACAAAATTTCAAAAAAATACAACGTCACGTTTTCGAAAATTTTATTTTTCAAAAAAAAATTTCAAAATTTTTTTAAAAATCCAAAAATTATTTTTTTTGAAATTTTATTTTTGGCTTATATTTGAGTTATATAAGTGCTTCTTCACAAAAAGTTTCGTTGAAATCGAATAAGCCGTTTTGGAGAATATCGGATTTGAAAAAAAACGGTTTTATGGCAGGTACCGTAAAAAATCCATTCGGTTCCATTCATTAAGCCGAATAGGGTATGTGTACCAATCAATTGTTGATTCAAAATAAAAATATTTAGCTGCGCATGCTTGCGCACTGCCGAGATTTTGTACTTTGAAAAAAAATGAAGGCAGAAGGAACAGATTTTCTTTAAAAAAAATGTTTAAATTAAAATTGGTATGCCATTTTGTAGAAATCACTAATCCACATCTAAAAACAAAATTTCAAAAAAATACAATGTCCCGTTTTCGAAAATTTTATTTTTCAAAAAAAAATTTCAAATTTTTTTTAAAAATCCAAAAATTATTTTTTTTGAAATTTTATTTTTGGCTTATATTTGAGTTATATAAGTGCTTCTTCAAAAAAAGTTTCGTTGAAATCGAATAAGCCGTTTCGGAGAATATCGGATTTAAAAAAAACCGTTCTATGGCAGGTACCGTTAATAATGATTTTCCAAAAAAATTTTTTTCATTAGAAGATAGACCTTGTTTTCAAACTTACATTTGAATTTTTTAAACAAAATCGTTGGAGCCGTTTTTGAGCAATTACAGCTTTACTGAAATTGGTGTATGACAAGTACCGTTATTTTTGGCCCAAAAAAATTAATTCCAAAAACACCTCTGGAGGGTCTCCAAAAAATGCTACATACCAAATTTGAAGTCAATCGGTCCATCCGTTTAGGATGTAGATCCTTATACAGACAGAAAGACAGACGGACTTCCGGGACCAACTTTTTTGGCATTCTCTATAATCGTAATATCATGGAAAAGTGTAATCTGAACTTTTTTTAGATGTGAATTAGTGATTTCTACAAAATGGCATACCAATTTTAATTTAAATATTTTTTTTTTAAGAAAATCGGTTTTCGGCCGATGATTCCTAAACACCCTGTAAAACAATTTTCTTGAAATTCATTGGTGTAACAGCCCTGGAAATTTCCTTCAAATTAAAAAAAAAACTGTACCGCTACCTCAATCCGTTCAAAAGTTATGATTTTTGCAACGAGATAAGTCATTTTGGACAACAGTGCGGCGTCCACAAACATAAAAACGTCCGACAAAACGTTCGCAAATATGTACGTCAATTTGCTTATCGCACTTTGGTGTTGTGCACTTTTACGCCGCCATCACCATCATCCTCAGCCATGCTATACGACCAAAAGAGCCACTCGAGAGAGAGTACTTCTTATTCCATAGGGGAATTATATCGGTTGATAGAGGCATACACACTCAGAAAGGTCCGTTCTCTTGTGCGTTTATAATATGCAAACTGAAAAAAAGAACAAAATCCGAAATTATTTTAATTAATGCCAAAATATTCTTTTATCGACGCGACGCATCAAGTGTGGCAGTACCTCTATGCGACGACCGACGCACGACGTCGACTATAATAACGGTGGTCAAAGAGGATTATGCTGGCACACAAAATGCGTCGTCGGCTGGGTCTCTGTGTAAACCGCTATACTGTCTCCGTTCGTCCGTTCTTCGTCATTTCTGTGGAAAAAATATATATTTTTGCTTCTTTCTTTGATTTTATGATTAATTGCATGCTTCCGCGATAATTGCTTTAAAAGAAATCCATTAAAGTGATTCCCACTTGCACACACATTTCACATTTTCACATCGCTCATTGGCTCGCTCAAGGCGTCGCCACAGCCGTCGTTCTTTAATAGTCGGTCGGTCGATGTTTGTCGTGTTGGATCTGGAATGGCATCGCGAACGGGTCTACCAGAGACAGTGCCAGAAGAACGAACCAAACATACCCACCAGCATTATTATATAAATCCAATGATTCCCACAGAGTGAAGTAGCTGGCTATTTGAACTGTTTGGGGGCATGTTGTAGGTTGCTCTGGCTGATGGCTTCTGCCGCTTCTGATGATGGGCAACAAAGTAACAAAGACACTTTGTGATAATAAATTTTCGGTCCGAACAAGCAAAAGAGTTCCCTCAGAATCATATATACGAAATGATGACAGGGTTGAGTTTTTATTTTTTTTTTTTTAGGGTGTGTCTACACTTGTTCTTTGCTGGATGCTGGCTGGTGTATTACTTTGAGATGTGTGTGAATGGATGTGTGGTGAATGCTTTGTATAAATTATATTTGACTTTGAAGTTTGTGCAATTTGATTGTAAAGTGGACCAAAAGCGACACAACACTCAAAGTGGAAATTTATTTTATGCTCCTCGAGAACTCTGGAGTGCTTGCTGGATAGGAACCCCAACCCAGCACATCATACAGTTGTATAAAGTGGAGAGAATATTATTCGCAATAAAGTGGCTGCTCTACAAGCATCTTCTCTTGCATTTAAAAGTGGCTTCTTGAAGAGAACTTGAAGAGTTTGATAGCATTTTATCGACTTTGAGGATTTGTGTCTTTCGTTTTATTGTTGACATGTTTTGTTTTTTTTTTTGTTATTTTTTAATTTTATTTGTGAATTGAAATGACAAAGAACAAGACGACAGATGTTTTGTGTAAAGGAATTTTTGTGTTATTTGAGATTCTTTTTGAGAAGTAATGAGAAGTGGGGGGGGGGTGGGGAATTCGTATCTATAATCTTATACAGATGTGTTGTGTGTGTATGGCAAAGTTTTTGAAACAAGATATGTATTAAGTTTGTGTGGATCATAGTTTATAGAATAAAGAAAGTTTTTTTCTGGTAATTTGTGAAACACATTTAGGATTGTTTTCACAGAAGAAAACTTTGTTAAACAAATTTCATATTCATAATCCAATTAGCAATTAATAACAGTAATGTCGACGACGTCAGGCCATATGTATCGTTCTTTTATCATCTGGGTAGTTTTCTTAACACTGGGATGTGACATGTTGTGGATTGTATTGAAAACTTGACGTCGCAGATCTGATGGAATGTATGGTCGTGCTTTGCCTGTTGAAATATCACAAAAGATTTGATGATTTGTATCAGGTAGAGTGATTTGCTTCAACTGTAGAGACGAAGAAGTAGAGTTGAGGAGGTTCTTGAGTTCTTCATCGGTTTGTTGCTTATGAGACACATCGTTGTAATCGATTGAGGATGGTGAAGAAATGGCGTTTAGTCTGGATAAAGCATCAGCGACTACGTTGTCTTTGCCGCTGATGTGAACTATATCAGTTGTAAACTGTCCGATGAAGTCCAAATGTCTAAGTTGACGAGGGCTTGATTTCTCTGGCTTTTGTTGAAAAGCGAAAGTAAGAGGTTTGTGGTCAGTGTAGAGAACGAACTTTCTTCCTTCCACCATATGCTGGAAATGCTTGATTGCCATGTAAGCACTTAGCAGCTCTCGGTCATAGGCGCTATATTTGCTTTGTGTAGGTGAAAACTTTTTTGAGAAGAAGCCAAGAGGTTGCCAATGGTTAGAGACAAGCTGTTGAACAACTGCACCTGCAGCAGTATCGGATGCATCTGTCATGATTGACAATGGAGCGTCAGTATCTGAATGTGCTAGGAGAGTTGAGTTGGCTAGAGCTTCTTTACAGGATTGAAAAGCATTTTCTAGTTCGGCCGTCCAATTGATAGATGTGTTATCATTTTTCTTGTTGCCACATGGATATGCATGAAGTGGAGCTTGGATTTGAGCAGCATTTGGAATAAAACGTCGGTAGAAGTTAAGCATGCCCAAAAATCTTCGGAGCTCTTGGACTGTTGATGGTTTCTTGTATGACATGATGTTTTCAACTTTGGATGGCAATGGTTTGAGTCCTTCTTCAGTGACAAGATAACCCAAGAAGCTTACGGATGATGACTGGAAAGTGCATTTGGAAGGATTGATGGTAAGACCAAATTCTCGAAAACGTTGGAAAAGCTGTTTCAGATGTTGGTGGTGCTCTTCAGATGAATTTGATGCGATTAGGAAGTCATCAATGTAAGGAAAACAGAAATCAAATCCTCTGGTCACTTCATGAACGAATCGTTGAAAAGTTTGTGCAGCGTTGCACAGACCAAAAGTCATCACCATGAACTCGAATAGTCCAAAAGGAGTGATGATAGCTGTTTTTGGGATATCTTCTGGTTCAACAGGGATCTGATGGTAGGCACGAGTCAGATCTATGACGCTGAAGACTTTCTTACCCTTCAGATGATGAGCAAAATCTCCAATGGGAGGCATGGGATAGCGATCTGAGATGGTTATCGCATTGAGTCTTCTATAGTCGCCACATGGACGCCAGTCACCATTTTTTTTCTTGACCATGTGAAGAGGACTCGCCCAGCTGCTCTTTGATGGTCGACAAATCCCTTGGTTGATCATGAACTCAAATTCTTGTTTGGCTGTCTTTAGCTGTTCCGGAGATAGACGCCTTGCTTTAGAAAACACAGGAGGTCCTTTTGTTTGGATGTGGTGTGTCACATTGTGCTTGGTTTTAGCCAACAGATTCGTCTTGGTGATGTCTTGAAATTCATTCAATAAATCGTATATGAATGACGACGGATTTATTGTTTGGATGTTTGCGGCACTTGAAGATGTTGTTGCGCCAAAGCCATGTGTTTGAAGACTTGTTTTTCGATCAATTAGTTTCTTGTTTTTAACATCAACTAATAGATCGAAAAAGGACAGGAAATCGGAACCAATGATTGGCTCGGTGACTTGGGCAATGATGAAAGGCCAGGTGAAGTTTCTTCGAAGACCAAGGTTGAGGGACATCAAACGCTCTCCATAAGTTGGAATTTCAGTGCCATTTGCTGCATAGAGAACACGGTTCGATTGATTGTTCCGCTTTTCTATGCTTGATGGTGGAATGACGGAAATTGTGGCTCCAGTGTCAATGAGAAAACATTTATTTGAAGATTTCTCATTGACATAAAGGCGACTTATGGTGTCTGCGGGCTGGCTAGTCGCTGATTGCTGTCCGCAAATTAGTTTCCCGTCTGAAACTGGCAAGGTTCTTGGCACTTTCTTGCTTGTTTGCCAAATCGACGGTGGTAGTAGCACATTTTTTGATTTCTTGACTTTGATTTATTCCGGATAAAATTTTTGGAACGTGAATTGCTTCGGCTTCTGGATACTTTAAGTTGCTCAATATCCTTTTGAAGAGAAGCAATCTGATTTTTTAACTCAGAAATTTCAGAAACATTGGAGGGCTTTGAGACAGAAGCAACATCTGAATTGGAATAAACGTCAGAAATTTTATCTGCCATTTCTGCCAAAGTCTTGAGTTCTTGGTTGGCACTACACGACAGGATGGACTGGGTGGTGTTCGGGAGCTGCTTCATCCATAAGGTTCTGAGGATGTCTTCAGAAATAGTGGATGACGCAAGCTCTCTCATCTTAGAAAGCAGCTGAGTTGGTCGTCTTCCATCGAGAGTAATGCCACTGAGAAGGGTCTGGAGTCTTTTCTGCTCAGATTCTTGAAACGCTGCTAGAAGTCGATTCTTCAGACCATTGTATTTTTCTGTAGCAGGAGGGCTGGTGACTACATCTCGAACTTCGGTCAGGACATCTGCTTCAAGGTTTCCAACAAGAGTGAAATACTTTGTGACATCAGATGTGATTGCACTGGTGTGGAACTGGGCTTCAAGCTGGAGGAACCACAGGTCAGGGCTCCGCTTCCAGAATGGTGGCACTTTGATGGAAACTCTGCCAACAACCTCTTCTTGGACCTTGTCTACGGTGTCAGGCATTGTGTTGGTGTCAACTGTCGTATGGGTTAATGATGGCACCTTACCGTTGGTCGGGGGATACCTTCTTAACTGTGTGTGAATGTTTTGTGTGAGGCACCTTACCGTGGGTCGGGGGATACCTTGTAAATTGAGTGTGGTACCTTACCGTTGGTCGGGGGATACCTATTAGAGTGTTTACTCGGGGTCACCAATGTAGTAGCTTCGGATGAAAGGAAACTACTTCTTTGAATTCTTTAATAGAACTGATTTAATTTTATTTTTTAAGCACTATTTATATCAAAAAGTTTGTTTACATTCGATAAACAAACTTTGCACAGAATAGGTGATTAATATAAAATTTGTTCTTAAAGTAAATTAATATTTGAAAATGATTTTAAAACTAAGTGGATTTTATGAATTTCATGAATCGCCACAGTTGGTTTTGCCTTAAATGTGATTTAATTGTTTTGTATAGTCTTTGTGTTTTATCGTAAAAGTGGGTGATGGGAAAACGGAATTCTTTTTATGTGAGGATGAAATTGTTTTCTGAATACTTGGAAATTTCAATTTACGATAGTGTTCTTTATGTCGTATATGTTTATACATAATATTAAATCACAGCCGAAACAGGGAATCCCTGCATAAAAATCACTAGGTACTGGAAATTCTTAAATTCTGAGTATTATTCTTTCGAATGCTCGAAAGTTTTTCATTTTGGTAGCCCAAGATTTTTTTTGTTCGTAAGTCCACCTTTAGTTCTAAAATTAAAACGCAATTATTTTAGTTTTCACCTCAAAAATCGCAAAAAAAAAAAATATATATTTTTATTCAGTGTAAAAATTGTTGGTTTTGCACTTTGGTTCATTATCCCAGGATAGCCCAACTTTTTTTTTTCTTTATTCCACTATTTTTATTTCTAAAGATACAAAAAAAAACTTTTTTTCATATCAGAAACCAAAAAAATCGTAATTTTTTTTCCTGTGAAAAAATCGTTAGTTTTAAACCGTGGTTTGTTTGCCCAAGGTTGGCCCAACTTTTATTTTCACTATCATACCCTTAGTTTAAAAATTATAGAATCATTATTTTTTGTTCACCTCACAAAAAAAAAAAGTACGCATACGCCACAGTGACCATTTTAAAATTATGATTTAGAAAAAGTAAATTATAATTAAGAAAAAGTAAAAGCTACATGCTTAGTTATAAATAATAAATAAAATTAGTATAATCTATCCAAACATTTTTCAAAAGTAACAAAAAATATAAAATGGTGTGTGAGGTGATTTTTTTTTTTTTCAGTTCACGAATAGGTAGTAGGTACTTTTTAGACCTTTCTCAACTAACCATGGTAATTCCAATAAATTACATCTCTTTTTTGTCGTTAGCGGTTACCCCACTCTTAGTTCAAAAATTATGACAAAAACACTTTTTTCAAATTACCAACCTCTTAAAAATCAAAATTTGATTTTTTCATTATTTCATTAAATTGAGAAATCACTAAAGCATCAAAATCATCTCTAAAATACCAAGGTTGACGTACTACACGAAATTGCATGTCAGTTTCATCACTTTCACTTGAAAATATATTATTTGAATTTTTGATCGAACATATCAACAATCAATATTGTTAAGTATTTACTGAAAAAATTGTAATTTTTTTGAAGTGAAGACTTCTTTAGTATCGTAGTGATTTGAAACAAGATGAAACGATAAAGTGACTGGAAAAATCAATTGATTATAACTTTTTTGTTTTAACAGATAGATGAATGAAATTTATATTGTAGATAGGTAATTAAATAAACTACAATTGTGCAAAATTTTAATTAATTTCACCTAACGGTGAAAAGATGTTCTTTTTCTAAACACTTTATATCTTTTGAGCTAGAGCACATCAAAATTTGATTTAACTTTAATACGCATTCTGATAGTATAACCTTTCATTTGATAATAACACATAATGGTACGTGCTCTACAAGTCACACAACATAAGATTGAAAAACTTGGAAAATACCTCAAAACGGAAGTACCGTAATCTCAGTTCGAAATTTCGACATGGTTGGCTTTAAAAAATTCTTACTTTTTTTGTAGGCATGGTTGAAATTTGATTGATACGTCATATAAAAGGTGAAATAAGCTTTCAAATTATATAAAATTTATCATTGGTTGTAATTTAAAAAAATATATTTTATGGTTTTATAAGAGAAAAAAAAAATTGATTTTTTTGCTTTTTTGATGAAAAGTGATTGGGTTCAAAAAATCTAGTTCTTTTTGTAGATGTTGTATAGACATGATGGATATAAATATTTTGAGCTGAAAGAAAAAGCTTTCAGATAATATAAAATTATTATAGGTTGTCATATAAAAAACAGAGTTAAAGGTGATAGAATAAAAAAAGGTAGATTTTTTTCTATTTTTTTTTTTTTTTGCAAGAAAAATGATTTTTTAAGGTTTCACTTCTACCACGTGTGAATTGCACACATAATTTTGCAATCTAACCTCGCTGCCCAGTAAAAGTTTGTTAGAATATGTCTTTAGGGACTTGAGCTTAAGTCAGCCGCAGCTACGTTATGCGACAAAAAATCAACTCGTAAAAAAGTGACATTATAGTATTGTAAAAAGAAATCTGAAAAGTCTTCATAAACTATCTTTCGTAAAGCCGTAACTTCTAAAAAAAACTAATCAACTGCACCATCTTTTTTTCAAAAACTTCTTTAATCCTTCTATAGCAATAACCTACCTGACATGTGAATCTTAAATAACACCTAAAACACATCAGCAATACAACTCATCATATTTGTTTGTGACCAACTGCAAACAAAATTCACCTGAAAAATGAAACCAGCCACATGCCATTGCCACTATATCCCCATCCATATCACTAAGCTGCACCGCCACCGCTGCCTCAGGCAAGTCGTCTCAAAATCACATCTGCAAGCAAACATCTTCCAAGAAATCAATACTCAAATTTGCGCGAATGCATGCGCATAAATTGTGTTAAAGGTGTGAAGTTTCCTACGTGACCGACCGCCTTAATATTATAATACAAAAAAAAAAAAAAACCCTCCCAAAATGCTATGAGTTTTGAGTACCTACATTCACCAAATGATCTTGATAAGAACACCTCCTTTCGTATAGTAGTGGATGAAGGTTTCAAAAAAAAAATATTTAAAATAAAATGACCACTAAAGTCTGTTCTCTGTGTCGCTTTTGCTTGATCCATAAGACGCGAGGCACGAATGCCAAATTCACCATCTTTTCATGTCTTGAGGGCTTATCAGATTCAAAAAGGCCAAACATAGTATTATAGAATATATTCTTGAGAGAGACTTGCAACTATACACTTGTGTGGCGCATCAACAGGACAGGATAAAAGCGGGAAGTAAAACAAATTTGAAGGCCAAACTTAAAAAAAATATATAACTTTTTCACAGGTGAATTTATCCAGCAAAAATAACTGCTGTATTTTGAGTCTCGCTAGTGTCAAGGAAGGAACCATTATTAGGAAATTTTAAATCTTTCGTTAAGTTTTTTGGTAGCTAAAAGTAACGTCTATTGGGACATTAGGAAGCGCTTTCCTTAAAGTTTTAAGAACTCCAAATATGGGAAAAAAGTAAAAGTAATCTAATGCCATAATTAGATTTTACAAACTTTCGTTAAGTTTTTTGGTGGCAAGAAGTAATGTCAATTGGGACACATATAAGCAATTTTTTTTTTTAAGTTTAAAGTACTCAAAATATGGGAAGATAGTATAAGCAATCTAATGATAAAATAAGATATTACGATCTTTCGTTAAATTTATTGGTGGCAAGAAGTAATGTCAATTGGGACACATGGAAGTAGATTCCTTAAAGGACTTAAAAAAAGGGGAGGATAGTATAAAAAATCTTATGCCATAATTAGATTTTAAAATCTTTCGTTAAGTTTTTGGGTGACAATAAGTTAAGTCAACTGTGACATATGGAAGCAAATTGAGGAATCAATATTTTGGAAGACAGTATAAGAAATCTTATGATATAATTCTTCGTTAATTTTATTTGTGAAAACTAACGAAAACTATAATAAATAAAGAACATATAAGAGCATTGTGCTTTTACATCCAAAGCACAAAAAAAGTTGTATTCTTCATAATTTTTCGTTTAGTTCTTGCAAATGACCACTAATATCAGTTGAGGATAAATCAAAGCACTTATTTCTTAACTTCGTTTAAAATTCAAAGTCAAATAGTTACAGAAATTAAATGCTTTATTCTTTCGTTAAGTTTTTAGGGAAACAGAACTTTAATTCAGTGAATTTATGTCTAAAAAAGCATTTTCCTTAGCTACAACATTTTATATGAATAAATATCTTTGTTCGGAAAGGAAGTCTGATTATTCGTTAAGTTTTTAAACAAAGGCGTATTTTTCTGTAAATATTTTGTAATCTCACAATCGAATTGAAAAGGAAGGTAAAATTATAAATTTTCCGTCATTTTCTCTGTTTCGTGGACAATATAGATCTAGGTAAAAGAAAATGTTCTCTGTTTCGGTAAGTTGGTTTTTACTTAGACAACAACTGTTTGCTTCAAAGATCAGAAAAAAATTCCGTGGTATCATGTTTCCCAGTTTGAATACAAAGTAAAGGTTATATTAGTATTCTTCGTTAAGTTTTATTTGACGAAGATATCTCACTGTTTTTCTCAAAGATTTATTGTTCACATACCAATGCTATCAGAAAACAATCCAATTCTTCGTTAAGTTTTTTTTTTAGTAAATCCCCTTTACAGCTCAATTTTAAAGTTCAGAAAATTTTAACAGAAATTCTGGTGAAATTTTCATAGCATTGCACACAGTGTGTGCCGCTTGTCTGTCCAACAAATTGAGTGAAACTTGAGAGTTCATTCTGTTGCGTTGGGTTATTATTATTATTTTTTTTTGTTTTGTTGCTGTTGTTTTATTTTCATCTTCTGGCTCCGCTACTTTATTAAAAGGCAGCCGCTTATAATCGTTTGATAAATAACGAAAAAAAAACTCATTGGATCAGATCAGTGAGAGAGAGCGAGGAATATAAGAATAAAAGGCTGCAAAAGCCGCCTTTGATGTGATACGGGAACATACGGGTGGCAGAATTAATACTTCGTGCAGTAGGAAGGTCAATGGTCATCGTCGTCGTCATCGTTGTTTTTCAATGTGGACTCCTCCTTGTCGTCGTCCTCGTCATGGACTTTGCCATTTCATCTGTGTATATTATGATGATGGACTGAATTTTTACTCAGAGGTAGAAGATATACACGCTTCAGGATTTCAAAAAAAAAATAATAATAATAATAAAACTAGGATTGCACGCTCGGTGTGGCCACCCTCATGCAATTTGTTGCACATGTCATAAAAGACAGGAGGAATTCACTTCAAAAGAATTCACTGCACACCACCACTTTATAGAGCCTTTAGGCTAGAGAGAGGGAGAGCTTGAATCTGGACAAGAGATTTCATTTAAAACGCTTCAGAAAATTGACTGTCGACTCTGAACACTCCTCCAGGCTGCAACATAGGTGACTGATTGCATATGAAACGATGGAAATTAATTACGCCAGGTACAAGTGGCCAACACGGTTGGCGGCACTCTCTATAAATACCTGATGGTCAAAGAGCCGAAGAATGGTACATATCATGGACTTGGAACTGGGAAATTAATTTTGATTATGGCAAATTGTTGGGACGGGCTTGATCTGTATAGAGATTGAACGGTACATTAAGTTGCATGGTTAATCTATACAATTGCAAGTCATTGGACAGAAAAGAGCAGGTGTTTTTTTTTTTTAATCTTGTTTACTAGCCAAAGGCGTATAAAAGCTTTTTTTTATAGCAGGTGGATTTGTAGGTAATGCGGATTGCAACTTGCAAGCTAAAATTATACTGAGAAACAACTTTTTATCGGCCAAATGAAGTTGTATATGAAGTTATTGGGTCAAGTCGACAAATATTACTTTTTAAATTATCATAATAGAAAATATAATAAATAAATTATCTTATTACCAGAGTTGGGAAGTAATGATTCATTTTTATGTGAAGTTGAACTGGTTAAAAGACCTGTCGCCAATACATATCAGGAAAAACAAAACAAGACATCTTAAATATCCTCGAAATCTATGTCGGAAGCACAAAAGTACGTTGAACATTGCAAATTTGGAAAAATCCCCTGAATCGACCACAAATATAAATTTTTTTGATTTGGCGACGAATCAAAAGGATTATTTTTCATTAAAAAAAATATTTTTTTTTCAAGCTAAAACATTTATTTATCGTATCAACTCCTAGAAGACATAGCCTCAATGATACTAACTTCGAAATGTTAGTGCTATTGAAGGCAAACCAAATATTTTGTCAAGAATAACACTGGTCTGCAAAATTTAACTTTTTTTTTCTCCTTCAAATAATTTTTTGATATTATGAAAGATTAGACTTTCCTGAATCTAAATCTGGTATCAGAAAAATTCTATCAGGTACCATTTTTGTAAAAATGATTTTTGAAAAATGTGAGTAGTTTCTAAAAAATCCCTCTTTTAGATTTATTTGAACTTGTATATAATTAAAACTATTTGTCGCATTGAGCTCAAATTTGGAGGACTTATTCTTCATAATATGACTTATCGATTGACACCAAATATGTTCTTTTACATTCATGTTTACTCATTTTTTTAAATACTGATTGACAATAAAAGCAGACATTTCGAAATCCTTCACTTTTTAGTAAATCCTACATGAACAAAAGCACCTTAATTAAGGAAAATGTAAAATATCAATGCCCATTATATTTAAAAAGTCAAATATGTAAAAAAAACCAAAATAAAAAACATTAAACAAAATTTTTACGTGTTTTGTAATTTTAATAACTATTTTTCTATTTAGAAATATCATATTTTTAATAAACTATTCGATAAACTGCCTTGTAAAGCTTCAGATTAGTTTCTCCTAGAAACAATATACTCCAGTCAAAGCGTCATTTGACCTTGCGCTGAGAGGCACTGTCAGTTTTTATTTCATGGATCGATAGGGTTATATTTAAAAAGCTTAAACCCAATTTCTCACCACCTGATCATTCTTATTAGCGGAGTTATTCGTAAAAATGCATTTTTTGGGATATTTTACTTCTAAGCTAATATCTTTGCTCCAGATTGTCGTAGACCAAAAAATAAACATAGATTCTCTTCCTTATAATATTTTCTATCGTTGTATCTAATTTCATTGTATTTGAGTGAGTAAATACAAAATGGCAGCCATTTAAAGTCAAATTCTTGTTGTTAAAAAACACATTTTTGTCATTATTTCGAAAAAAGCTTATATCATGATTGACATTTTTCTAATCTATTCATGTCCTGCATTTTACAGAAAAAATCAGCTCTTTATCACCAAAGATGGCCGAGCAATTGATAAATGAACGCATGCAAAACCGGTGCGAAAACACCCAAAAATATCGTTTTTTGGGAATAACTCGGCTTCAGAATGTCCTACGACAAAAAATAAAGCTATTAATTGTTCGTTACAACATTTTCTATCGATTTGGTGCACATTATTTTTGTTGAAACAAATAAAAAATAAGTAATATTAAATCAAAGACGTTTTTTTGTTTACACAGAGAAAAATATGACCCGCTAAAAACTAACAGATTGCCATATTGTTTTACCGTCCATACATTTCATAAGGAAATCTTATTAAAATCAACGATTAATAAGGTTTTTTTAAGGAGATTTCTTATTATTTTTATAGAGAAAATCTTATTAAAATTTGACTGAAAAGTTGATTTTTTTTGCAACTAAGCACTAGAACAAAAATCGCGATCAATATTTTTATGGCAGGTTGGTTCAGGTGGTAAGGTGGGCGACTAATGATTTGAAGTCTCCAGTTCGATTCCCAGCCTGGTCATCGTTTTTTTTAATTTTTTTGCAGATTTTAAAACAATAAGGAAAACCCGATTGTTTTAATAAGGTTTCCTTCTTGGATGAAAACCATAGAGAAATCTTATTGTTTTTGTTCTATTTTATGTGGTCTATTTTTCTCTGTGTAGCAAACTCTTGCCTTATTATTTTGTAACGGTGTAAGTATTGGCAAAAAAATAAATTACTGTTGTAGTCCTTTAAATTATCTACAATTTAAAACAAAAATTAGCTCTCTACGACCCACACGAGCCGAGAAATTCATTTTTTTTAAAAGTTCCAAATGCCCAACGAAAAACATGAGACAAATCCTCTTATAACAAGAAACAATGAAAACAACCCCTCTCACTGAGAACTATTATTCGACTTATAAACAAGGGAAATTTTTTTAAATTTTCTTACGGAATTATGCTTTCTTAAAATTATAATTACAACAGTAATTTATTTTTTTAGCCAAAAATGTGTTTTTTAACAACAAGAATTTGACTTTAAATGGCTGCCATTTTGTATTTACTCACTCAAATACAATGAAATTAGATACAACGATAGAAAATATTATAAGGAAGAGAATCTATGTTTATTTTTTGGTCTACGACAATCTGGAGCAAAGATATTAGCTTAGAAGTAAAATATCCCAAAAAATGCATTTTTACGAATAACTCCGCTAATAAGAATGATCAGGTGGTGAGAAATTGGGTTTAAGCTTTTTAAATATGACCTTATCGATCCATGAAATAAAAACTGACATTGCCTCTCTGCGCAAGGTGAGGCCCTTTTTTCCCACGCTTTGACTGGAGTAATAGTACACTTTTCTTATAGTTTTTGATATGCTGAGTTAGAATCCGAAGTCAAAAAAATTCTAGCACGTCAGGATTTTAAGATATTTGCATTAAAGTATCACAAAATCAAGTTTTTTTTAGAAAATCTCAAAAAAACTACTATATCTCAAAAACCAGAGCTGGCCGAAATTTTTTGAGCTCGGATTCAAAATCAGCACACTAATGTCCATTAGAAAAGTATACTTTTGTTCTAGGGAGAAAGATATATTAATTTTTAGAGATCAGTTTCTTTATGGTAAGATATGCCAAACCTTGTAAACTTGCTTAAATTAAGATATCTCGGAGAAGAAAAGAGATATTGAGAAGATTGAAATTGAATTTGAAAGAAAAAAATAAGTTCTTTCATAAACGTATCAATTTCAATTGAAAAAGATTACATTATGCCAAAATATTTCTTCGAAAACAGCAAAAAATGGGTTTTTGAAATTTACTAACGGGAATATTTTAAAAACGTGACGTGCTAGGTCAATTCTGACTTCGGATTCGGAATCAGCATACAAAAATCCTTTAGAAAAGTATAGTTTTATTTAAAGGAGGATTTCCTTGCAGACCAGTGTAATCTAAAAAAAAGTCATATGATAGTATTTTATTTTTTTACATTCTTATGTGTTAAAACTATTATGTTTATTTTTCAATGGAATACATTTTATTTATTTCAGTTGTAAAAATAATAAAATTAAATTAATAAAAATATGTAATTAATTACAATAAAAGTAATCAATTACAAAAAAATGTAACTAAAACTATTCTTTCGTTTCAAATACTTTCGAATTTATTACTATTTTCAATCACATGTGTGTCTGGAAATTGAACTTTTTCAATTACAATTACATGTAATTGTAATTGAAAAAAGTTCATTACTAATTACATGTAATTGAAATGAAAGTTGTAATTAGTTACAAAAAGGAATCATTATTTCCCAACTCTGCTATCTGCTAATTACTCAAGAACGGAAACAGGTCAATGCCTTTACAGGTAACAGGAAATCATTTATAGAAATTCTTGAAAAAGATATTGGGTTAAAATGAGTTTAATTGAAGAACGATTGGTTTTTAGTAGTTATCATATTGCTAGCGCAATATTTAGGACTATGGATATGCAGCTCCCGGCATTTTGAAAAACGTGTTGAGAATGACTCTTTGTTTAAAACCAAACTGCTTTTAAAGGATCGCTTTGAAAAAAAGAGCAGAGAAGAACTCTAAACAAGACAAGTATCGGAGTTTGTCATTCCTGTTTTAGGCAAATTTTATGCATCGTTTTTAAGTCGCCTATTGATCTAAATTGTAAGAAATTTTTTTTTACTAAGCATTCTTGTACAAATGGGACCCATTTTACGCTCCACTGTGAGAGCGTAGAATCAAACAAAACTTTGAATCTTATCAATATGATTTGGGCCTAAAATTTTTTGATGAAAGATGAAAAGTTTCTGTCTTATGAAGTTAAGAACCAATGGAGAGTGAATAAATTGGGGCTTATAATATTTCAAGTTTTAAATTTTCGACAATTTCAATTATTTATATAGTTTGAAGAAAGCTTAGAAAAACGTAGAACCCAAGTTTATCGGTTGCGTAGAGACATTCTTTCAGCAATTTTTGATTTAAAAATCCTTGTTTTTATATTAAAATTTTTTTTTTTAATTTTGAGGTAACCTAAGAAGTTTTTTTTTAGCTTGTTTGCTGGAATGAGTATGACATCTTTACTCGAAATTTTGTACTTTTTCACTTTGGTTCTACTAAAAAAATAGAAATTACAAAAAAAGGTTACGCATACACCACAGTGATCCCTTATTTAAGTAAGGTGTTGTTAAAAGTTTTTTCTACTAGGTAGATTTGAAAATTATTTGGAAATTAAAATGCAATCAAAATGCAGTGTAACAAATGATTATAATGTCAAAAAAAAAAATAACTGGCAATAAAATAGATCGTTGTAACCTATAATACCAAAAGTATTAGATTTTTAAGTCATCTTTGGGTTAGAATCTTTTTTATCAAAAAACAAAACCGACTTCCATGGATTGGGTTTAATGGTTTTTCTAATAGTTCCTTTGGCAATAACTGAACGAAATTGAAATGGGACCACCAGCTTTCCAGCATAAAAAGAATTATCAAAATTGGTTCAATCAGTCCAAAGTTATGAAGTAACAAACAAAAAAAAACAAACAAAAAATTATAGGCGAATTGAATACCTCCTCCTTTTTTGAAGTCGGTTAAAAGGTGATTCATTATGTTAAACGTTTGTTAGGTACAGTGGAAGGATGATCTATCACTATCATGTGGCTGCACACCAATTACACTGGTTTGCAACGAAAATTGGCTTTGAACCAAAACATAATTTTCTTAAGGATTTTTGTGTGCTGATTCTGAATCGATAATTTTTGACATCAAATAACGTCAAACACCACCGTATTTTTTTGCCGACGAGTATTATTAAAGTAAATGAGACTACGACTTCAATTTAATGCAGTTTTTATTTACAAAAAAAAAAAAATAACCTGAAGCTTAAATTTTTCACCTGTATGTTTTTTTGTCCTGAAGCCTTGAAGTTATTAATTGCATTGCACACTCATCTCATTAAGTCTTGTTTTCCTCCTTTTTTTAATATAAAAAATATCAATACCATTTTGTCAATAACACGAATACCTATATAAATGTACTTATGTGTCTATGAGAAATGAATTAATACATATTTTCCATTATCATATTTAAATTCCTTCTCCATATATACAATTTTCATCTGTCACAAGCATTTGTGTTTTGACGAAATAAAAATGCATAAATTGCAATTAATTTCCTCAATCAAACAGAAAATACAACAAAAAAAATATGGCAAAAATATATTCATCATAAATATTTGAGATATACATCAATATGGTTTAATATCGAATACCTATATGCATTGAGCATTGCATTGATTAAAAACTCTCACACACTCAGTTTTTTGTATATATATTGCCATCATCAGAAAAACATAAAAATTCCATTATATCGGAAATATATACAAAAAACAAAAAAAATTTAATATATAAATACACTTTCTCACTACTTTGTGTCAGATTGAAATGCCACCTCTCTTGCACGCTTCACATCAGTCAATTTGATTGAAGTCTTTTCCTGTCCCTCTCTGGCATATTGGAATATACATAATTGCATTTCTATAATATCCAAGCAATAATAATCAACAACACTATCTCTTTCTCTCCCTCACCGTTACCAATGCCACACATCGACTCAACCATGTCGAAGAAGGATTGGAATCGGAGTTGGAGTAGTGTAGTAGAATGGTATGCGGAGTCCGAAAAATCAAATCAATCATTTTGATGGAAAATAATTCCCATGAAATAGCCTTTGGGTCCATTCATTCAAGTCAGGGCTGAATGACGGTAGAGGGACCATTCATCATAACACCACTCCGTCCACTCCGCTCCGATCCGCACGGATGACATGGCAGTAAGTTTTTTTCAATACCTACACATAGAATAGAACACAACATACGAACGAGTCGAGCCACACTAGAAAATTCATTTTGTTTTCCCAACAACACACAACAAAAAAAAAAATCTCTCTTTCTCCCTCGCTCCACTCTGTCTCTTAAAACAGATGACTTCTTGAAATGGAAATTATTCGAATGACATCGTACAGGCTCACTCACAGAAACAAAACTATCTGACAGATGATTGAAGTGTATTTCAACAGAGTGTCGCATCCCACAGGGATACCATCATATCCCATATATCTCATCTTTTGGTCCTCACAATTCCTCTCTTTTGTTTACGATGATGATGACGACGTCGAGTCGTGCGTCGGTCGCGTCAATGATACCCTGGATCAATGGAGATTCGGGTATAAAAGGCCCACAAAACATATACGTATTTTGTATTTCCCTAGAGATGTCATGCTCTAATTATGCCCTAGAATGTACGAGGTACATTCTGCATCTCGGCAACAGCTTGGTGCAAGCAGGATTAATTGAATTACACTCACTTTGACAACTCAGTGTGTGTGCGATCAATTAATGCGATGTAGCGCGCCTACAATCTGCATACGAGAGATATCTCGCACAGCTCTTCCACAGCAGCTGTCATCGAGGGGTCGGATGGAGATGGCGCCCAACGCGAACCCATTTGACCCCATTTCACTATTTTGGAACTCGAATAGGACTTTGTAACTAAAATCGTCGTTGTAAACGTCATCGTATTCATCTGTCAAATGATTTATGTATTTGAAATTGTAAAGACCAAGTCTCTGAAAGCTCGAAGGAAGGAATGCCACACTTGGAGAGAAGTCAAAGTCGAGTGCTGCGGTCGTTTTGTTGGAGGGGATGAGTGATTTAGGGAATTTAATCAAAATGCGTGCCATGTTGGCAAAAGGAAATCATGCCAACTGGCGGAAGTGTCTGTGTTAGAATTTTTGAAGGAAAAAGATAAAAGAACGGTACGGGGCCAAAATATCATCGGCAGTAGAGTCTCTCTCTCTCTAATTTTTTTTTTGTAATGAAATTCTGTCGAATACTTTGGTTTCTCTTCTAGCTATTTTGTTTCTTTTGTGTTACACACTGAAGATGTGGTATTTTTCTACGTTTTTCTTATAGCATTTTTCGCTTTGATCAGTTGATTAATTATGATTAGATGAAAAATTTGTTGCGTTGTGATTAAATGATGTGGGAGCATGTTTCATGTTTTCTAAGAGAAAGAAAAAAACTTGAATGCGACTAATGGCGGTGAGTGAGGGTCGGATCGGTCTATCACATATGAATAAACGCGAGTGTTGTAATGTAACTGGGAAATTAAATTTATGTTGTGAACATGCTTTGGGTGTTTTTTTTTATTTTACGCAAGAAGTGTGGGTGAGAGATGTACGCAATTAAGCAATTTTTTTTTTTTTTTGAATGAAGAATGACATTTGAAAGATTGGATTGTGGGACAAGAGAAATAGGTTTTTGGGATGGTTTTGTATCTTTATTTTTTGTATTATTTTTTTTTTCTTTTGGTTTGCTTACACTTGTGGTGTTATTTTTCAAGTAAATAGGCGGTTTTTATTATGACATCTTGAAATAATAAATTGTGTTTAGAGTGAAAGAGGTTAGATGCGAGTTTGGCAGGAGAGATTGTGTGTCGGCAGTTTATCATCTTGTTTATTTTTTAAAGACTTTTGGGAATATATGTGGGTGGACGGAAGTGTCTTTGTGTTATTTTTTTTTTTTTTTATTTCGCTGAACAACACACAAAACGATTATTGTCATCTTGTCAGAAATGACGTTTATATGTCTAAAAATGTTTGATCAATTTACCAAAAGAATTATGGAAGAAAGTTCATGAGCATTTTGACAGTTTATAAAGCTTTTGGATTTTTAAAACTATACTGTGATATTTTATGTTCACATGAAACAAGCGGTTTGCTTTGAAACCGATTTTTGTAAAACCTGATGGCTAGACTCCAGTTATTGCAGTAGTCCGTTCGATAGTTTACCTTGCCTAATTTGTAAAGTGTCGCTGATTCTAAAAGATGTGTAAGATGTTATAATCAGCATAAAGTAGTAGATTATTTGAAATGCCTGCAACAGTCAAATAGTTCCATCTAAAACCTGGAAGTAGCTTCGTAAAAACAATGCTGTTTCTAGATGAGTTATGAGTTGCGTCGGAATTTCCTATAGAATTGCAGGCTATTCAGGTTAAATCACTAGTCTTCTCTGTAAAATTACGGTTTCTCTGGTAAATCACGAGTTCCATGTCGAAAACACGATCGTTTTACTTTCTTGTCAAAGTCTGATGTTTTGTTTGATGGATTCCCGATTCCTCGATAAAATAAAGAGTGGTAAAATCACGAACCGCCACACTGTGGGCTAGAAAGCTATTTTAGCTGGAATTAATTAAAAATGTCAACTTCTTCCAAAATTGATAATTTTGGTCTCATTCGATAGATAAATGAACTAGATATAATTTCTCATTCAAAGTTGAAGCCAAAACATTCATTGGCTACATAAAAAACACAATCGAAAGCAATTTTTCGAAAAAAAAAACAAAAAAGGCCACTTTTTCCTCTATACAGATATTCGTTTACCGAGTTTGTTTTAACGGATTGATTGTGAAAATTTTGCTAGTTTATCAATAATAGTACAGGAAAGATATACTTTTTCGTGGAACGAACGAGGACGGCTGAATTTTTCAAATCTGAAAAAGGGGTATTAGAAAAGCTTAAGTCCTGGTTTTCGGGACGCCATCCCCCTGGCGAAATCCGCCATTCTGGAAAACGCGAATCACTCTATATCTCCAAAACTATGGGTCCTATAGAAATGGTTGTCAGACCAAAGTTCTTGGAAATTTAATTATCTTTTTCTTCGTAGTACATTATTTTTCTCAGCGGGCAATAGTTTTGAGGCTATGTTGTTTTAATTTATTTTTTTTTCGGTTTTCTTAAGATTATAACAATCCCAGTACTAGTTACATAATTTTTTAAACAGTAAAAGTTATAGACCATCAAATTTCCAATAATTTGGTATATTTTGAAAAGTCATGCGATGTATGAGTCGAAAGTTATTGAATTGAAAACTATAGTCTAAGTACAGGAAAGTTAGTAAAGAAATCAGGCATTTTGTGGAACGAATTAAAGGGAGGCTGATTTTTTCAAATCTGAAAGAAGGGTATTAGAAAAGCTTAAGTCCTGGTTTTCGGGACACCAACCCCCTGGCAAAATCCGCCATTTTTTAAAACGCGAATTGGTCTATATCTCCCAAACTATTGGCTTGATAGAATAAGTTACTGAACCAAAATTGTAGGTAATATAAATATCTTTTCTTGTGCATGCACTGTTTTTCAGCGAGGACAACACTTTTTAGGTTATGTTGTTTTATTTTTTATTTTTTCTGTTTTTTTAATTTTTCTCAGTCTCTATGATAGAAACATAATTTTGTAGCATCTTTAAAGTTGTAGAACATCAAATTTACATTAATTTGGGATACTTTTGAAGATTATATGACTTTTCAAACCAAAGATACGGAACTTAAAGAGCAATCCCTCTCAATATTTTCAAAAAATATACCCACTAATATGTTTTTGCATAAGGTATGAAAAAAAGGCTAAATCGGGTACCTAATGTAGAAACAAGAAAAATATGATATGAGGGGGAGTTATTTAGGTGGGTAATGGTAAAACTTACAATATTGAGGTACACATATTTTGTTTTCAGTCAAACATCATACTTTTATGATGCTAACAAATTATGTTTCTATCTTCTACTGAGAAAAATTAAAGAAAAAAAAAAACAGAAAAAAATAAAAAATTAAACAACATAACCTAAAAAGTGATATCCTCGCTGAAAAACAGTGCATGCACAAGAAAAGATATTTATATTACCTACAATTTTGGTTCAGTAACTTATTCGATCAAGCCAATAGTTTGGGAGATATAGACCAATTCGCGTTTTAAAAAATGGCGGATTTTGCCAGGGGGTTGGTGTCCCGAAAACCAGGACTTAAGCTTTTCTAATACCCTTCTTTCAGATTTGAAAAAATCAGCCTCCCTTTAATTCGTTCCACAAAATGCCTGATTTCTTTACTAACTTTCCTGTACTTAGACTATAGTTTTCAATTCAATAACTTTCGACTCATACATCGCATGACTTTTCAAAATATACCAAATTATTGGAAATTTGATGGTCTATAACTTTTACTGTTTAAAAAATTATGTAACTAGTACTGGGATTGTTATAATCTTAAGAAAACCGAAAAAAAATAAATTAAAACAACATAACCTCAAAACTATTGCCCGCTGAGAAAAATAATGTACTACAAAGAAAAAGATAATTAAATTTCCAAGAACTTTGGTCTGACAACCATTTCTATAGACCCAGAATGGCGGATTTCGCCAGGGGGATGGCGTCCCGAAAACCAGGACTTAAGCTTTTCTAATACCCCTTTTTCAGGTTTGAAAAATTCAGCCGTCCTGTATTTCGTTCCACAAAATGCCTGTTTTTTTACTAATTTTCCTGTACTATAAGTGATATGTCCAAATATAGTATTTGCTAATAAATTGTTATTATATTTAACTTTTGTGTATGAATTTTAAAGTAAAGTATGTTACTAGCACCGATTTTATATAAAACGAATGTTCCTAAGCTTTAAAAAAAAGGCACGCGTAGGCACACTCTAGAAATAATTTTAAAAAGTAGCTAGCCTATATGGCTTTATGTTTTATATAAAACTATGTATGTCCTACAAGAGCAAACTTTTTTCGCTGTAACTCCGAAAGTTTAGGGAGCAAAATATTCAGAAAACCACTTACGATTAAAAGAAAACAAGTTGAATGTTTTCACATAACGGTTTTTTTTATTTGCATTAACATTTTACGTTCCATATTAAGTGAAAACCACTTTTGTTCGCTTCAATGATACCGTTTTCGAATTTGATGCGTTCAAACTTCAGAGACCCCATTTTTTTTTTGTTTTTTAGACTAATAATATGTGTTGTAAATTTGAAAACCTCATTTTACATAATAATTCGCTTATTTTAGTTGCTGTTCTTATCATTAGTGTCTGTTGTGCCATAAAATTATCATTATTATATCATTCGACATGATTTTAATACCTTTAATTGCAATTTTAGACTATTTCAAGAATTTCTATAATTAATTCCAGCTAAAATAGCGTTCTAGCCCACCGTGCGCCAAAGTAAAATCGCGGGTTTCCTCGGTAATGTCTCGTGTTGGAAACTGAAATATAAGACCCCTTATCACTTGTTTATTTACCCATTTGTTTGTGGATCTTTATTTTACGGGTCTGCTAAAAACAATGTACATTACGTAATGGATATCAGCTTTAGCCAACAAGTTTCTTCTGATAAGTCGGTCTCTCTATAGCTAGCTGTCTCAAGTTGCGCACATCGAGTTGGTTGAAACTATTCTCTATTTAAAGGTCCCACCTAAGACATGGTCTCCCCTGCTACGCTGATGCATACCTACTCCAAATTTCTCAACTTAGCCATTTTTGTCAGCTTTAAAACCAAGTCAATGTAACGTCATCGTTGTGAAATCCTTTCTCATGTACTCTCCGTTGATGTACACTTGACCGAATGATTCCATATCAGTAACCCCAGAAAGTTTTCATCCAACCCAATCCAGCAGAACTGGGATGATTCCCTGAAGCCTTAAAACAGGGCTTTTAAATGCTTAAATGCCTTCTTGTTCTTAAAATAAATAAAATACATATAGGTGTCACGACATACCATGACAGAGCAAGACCTAGTGACTAACAAGTATTTAACCATTCTTATGTGCGTGAAAAGAACCCACAATTAAAAGTTCGAAAGAATAATAGCAGATACATTTTTTATAACAATAATACTCTTGGAGACTTTTTCAACTCCTCGGAGGAGGCAGTACCCAAAAAAAATTTAGGTGGTCGATGCTGGGATTCGAACCCAGACCTCTGGCATGATAGTCCATCGCAATAACCACTGCGCCACCACACATATATAAAGTGTCTGAATACTTCAAAAATATATCTGTCTATTGCGATGTTCTGGCCGAGTTGGTGGTATTGTGTATCTTTTCTACATGACAGCACAACCTTATTAACCAACAACCGTACCACTGACATATCACTTTGTTCTTCCGATATTGTTAATATCATCTGCATAAGGTAGGAGTCAAAATGACTTTTGAAAAACTCGGCCAGGTGCCACTGCTATTGGCTTCTGAAAATTTAACCTACCACTGTACTGCCTCTAGCGAGGAATTGACAAAGCCCTTAAAAGTATTGCAAGTACCAAAAGAAATTGTTACTTCTCCTCAACTTCTTTTGTACTTGGCATTAATTTTCATCTTAGCTTTAATTAAATCCTTGGTTCTATTATCTCAAAACGTTTGTTTCATCTCTGTTAGTATTCATATAGGAGTAGAGTATGATGTATAAAACTTGACCTTATTCATTTTTGCTTGTTTCAAAAGAAATAGAAAACAAGAGAATTTCACAAAAATATGCAAACGAACCGCATAAGAAGCACGTTTTGTTGCCTTTTACAAAGCCTAACGAAGCTTTCACCCATACTCTATGGAGAAGTGATTTACCCATCATAAGCCAGCAAGTTCCCCACACTTTAATTTACTTCGCAAACAGAGCCTCTGCTGTGTTACCTTTGTTGTCAAAGAGTTGTGCCTAATAGGGAGCAAAATCTAAGAGGATCAAGAGCATGCTTCGGGGGTGTTTTAAAACCCCCTTTAGTTTTCAGAACTGCATGATGATGATGATGATGAGTTTGACAGTAAAGGCAATCCGCATATACTCACACATGGAAGTATCCTGCAGAAAAAAAAACGCATAAAAATAGAACTAAATTGACTCCTCATCTTTCCTTTTATATTTCGCAATATGTAGTCCCTCTCTTTCTCTCTCTCTCCCACTCGCTCTATCTCATTCTTTGTGTGTGTAACAGCAGGAGAGATTCTTGTTCCATGATATTTCCTCTGAAATTAGCTTTTAGTTGAAACACTCAAATGAAAAACACGTATGTTGTGTGCCTATACATCTGTATAACGTACGTAACGTAACCTTTTGATTAGCCCCAAGAGATAGTTCCCGTACCATATTCGGAGCCCAGATTGTACGGTAGTATAAAACCACTGTCGTCGTCGTCGTCATCGTTTGTTGTTGTCGACCTCTCTTCTTGCTTTGCAAAAGGAAACGAGAGAATATCGTCCTCCCAAGCGGCCTCATGTTGAGTTTTAGATAATTTTGTGTTTAACTCGCAGGAGATCAAAAGGAGAAAACCCTGACAACTTTATAACAATAATTAATCAACATCATCATGTGAATCTAGAACTTCATTATTATCAACATCATCATCATCATTAGAATCGTTGTCATCGTTGTCATGGTGAAGTGTAAAAGGGACCCCTAGGAGACATCATCATCAAAGCCAAAGCGCACAAATATGCGAACCCCTAAACGATGCAGAACGGTTACTTATATGAGAATGGTGTTTTTTCTTGTTGTTGCAAGGTTTCTTTTTATGGGTTGGTGTGCTAGTGCTGGCTTTGTAAGGATTCGGAAATCTTGTGAAGTTCTCACGTTCATTTTTGCGTTTTATACAAAGGCCCTTTAGGGGTTAAAAAGAGCTTAGATTCTTCTTTTTAAGTTGTTATTCATATGAAGCGAGAGAAAAGGAAGCTTAAATAAGTGAAGTACTGCTAACCACATGTATAAGAAATTACCACGGCAGAAAGTGGAGCTAATTGCATATCAAGGACCTGTGTGAGTTTGATCAAGTGCAACACTTTTTTTTTTATTATTATTATTATCAAAGAGAAGAATGAGTTTTGAAGAATTTTCATTTTTAAAGTCGAGTTATTGCTAGAAGCAATTGATGCATTTCAAAGGAATTTACTACACATTATTTAAGGGTTAGTTTGAGTCAAAGTGTATTTTTGTTTTTCAAATTCATAAATTCGTTTTTTACCTAAAAACATTGAATTTAATTTACCACCATTTCAAGCAGGTATAATAACACACACAGTTCACTTTTTCAAGAGAAAAACACTGTTTAATTTTAAACGAAGTCACTCAAGTTACAAGCTGAGCAATTTTCGGGTCACTATGGTGTATGTGTAACATTTTTTTCTTTAGAAAATCTTTAAACAGTAATGGTACCTACAGATAAACTAAACAAAACAAGGATAAAAAAGCATATAAGAATATTGGTTGGAAGTTTTTTTTTGTGGTAGAGAGCAGAGGCCAAGGTCACCAAAACAGTGAAATAAATTGTTGGTGGAATAAAATTATAATGACTTTAATTTATTTTTTGATATTGAATCTAAGGACATAGGTACGTATCACGATTAGGATACGATTACTCTTCTTTTTTACAAGAACAGGTAAAATACAACTGAAACCCATGCGAAAAACTTAATACACTGATGAAATTCTGGATGAAAATTTAAGATGAGGCAGGGACAAAGAATCAATAAATTTCTCTTAAAATATGTGAAAGGGTGTTTTTTTTTTTGAGGGGTTGAATTATGTGTAATATTTTTAAACTTCGTGAAAAAATTTAAATTTTTTTATAATAACTTAGAATCTAAAGAATCTACAACATAATGATTTAAAGGGTGTTTTTTTTTTTAAGAAAAGAGAAAATTCAGAATTAGTAGGTACTATAAGAAAGGAGGCAAAAATGATATCCCGATGAAAATTAGTAAAAAAAATGTTTCATTTACTACAGAAATCAAGAATTTTAGCAGTCTACAAAAATATATTTGGGAATTAAGAAAAATTCGTAAAAAAGGCTGAGAAAATCAATGGTATAAATGGTACCCCTACGAACATTATTAAAAATGTTGCCTTTTACATGTGAATTACAAATAAAATAAGTCTATATATATTTTTTCATGTGAAAGCGTTTTTTTAAACGATTATACAAAATAAGGATTTATTTCAAAACTAAGTAATACTAATTGTACCCTGATGAAATCTAGCAATTATGTGATATTTAAAATTGGAACCAGGAATCTGAAGTGTCTATAAGAATAGTATGGTTAAAAGTGTATTTTTTGATTGTGTGAAAGAGTATTCTTTTGGGTGAAAGGAACATAAGTATTTATTATTATTTTGAATGATGGATTACACTGCCCAACACACAAAAATTGTCCAGACCGTTGTTTATCATTTCTTACTAAGTTTAGGGTGCTGATTCCAAAAATGACATTCGTTTTTTACTTGCTCTATAGGGCAAGTATTGGTTTCGTGTAGAAAAAAAAATTTGAGGTTTTAATCAAAACCAACATTACGATGATGGAGAAGATCAAAAAAGTAGTTTCCGTCATGCCGTCCGTCGGTCTGTGCGTCTGTGCGTATGTGCGTCTGTGCGTCCATCTGTACATCGAGCTAGGGCCTAAATGGATGGATGGATTTGCTTGAAACTTGGTACAGATGATTTTTGGGTAATTTCCTAGGTACTTTTTTTTTTATTTTTTTAATATCTCCTTTTTAACGCATATCTCCCATATTACGTTTTCGAGGTATTGCAATTTTCTCGAAAACGGCTCTAACGATTTTGATTAAATTTGGTATACGTAATAGACTTATTGATTCTAACAAACCTGCGTTTTTAGTTTTTCTCAAAAAATGCGGAGAACGCAAATATGGCGTTGCCGTTCTTCAAAAATTTACATATTTTTTAAGTTCATATATTTCATCAAAGCATAGGTTAATTTTATTAAAAATTTACAGACATCACTTTGAAGTATAAAATGTAAAAAAATTTTTAAACATTTTTGAAAAAAAAAATTTTTAATTTAAGCTTGTAACTTTTTATTTTTTTTTTTTCTCGACACTAAACAAAATCTTAAATTTCCAATAAATATTTAAGATAAGGATCCAGTCGTGCATTTTATTTCTAGCAGCTCTAGTTTTTAAATTATTCAAACATTAAAATTCATAGAAATTCATACAATTTTTTTTTTTGTTAAATTTTTTTTTATTATAAAATTTTTTTTTTTGTATTTTTGTTTTACTTACTGAAACGAAATACATTGCATTCGAAACAAATTTTTCCAACAAAACTTTTAAAACGCTTGTAATAATGAAATCTTTAAAAAAAATAGTATGAAATTACCCCAAAAATGTGAAAAATTAAAATATCTAAAAAAAATAGAGCTCCTAGAAAGCAACCAGGTTCTATAAGAAAATTTCTGGAAAATGTGAACAAACAGTTGAAATAAGCATAACTTTAAAATAATTACAAAATTACCCCCAAAATGTGGAAAACTAATATATTTTAAAAATAGAGCTAATAGAAAAAAATGAATGTGATTTTTAGGTTAACTGAGCTCGAATACATTGAGTTTAATATAATTTTTGTTGGAAAACTTTAATAAACCCTCAAAATAAGAAAAAACTTAAAAATTAGTATGAATATTTCCCCAAATGTGAAAAATTAAATATTTCAAAAACTAGAGCTGCTAAATATTATTTTTGAGCTAACTGAACCCAAATCTATCAAATTTGATATAGCATTCGCACTTTTATTTAAACTAAACACAAATTAGTTTCACCTTTCACAAATATAGCATTCGCACTTTTATTTAAACTAAACACAAATTATTTAACCTTTTAACAAATATATTTCATCTTTTAGCAAATATATTTCACCTTTTAGCAAATATAATTAAACTAAAAGCAATTATAATTAAACTAAAGCAAACTATTTAAACTTTTCGCAAATCTATTTAACCTAAACGCAAAATGATTTAACCTTTTTTAGAATAGGCTTTTGATATCGTGCTTTGAAGAAGGGATAAGAATTTAGAAGGTGAAATAAGTTTGTGTTTTGGTTAAATAGAATTGCTAAAAGTTTAAATAGTTTGCTTTAGTTTAATTATAATTGCTTTTAGTTTAATTATATTTGCTAAAAGGTGAAATATATTTGCTAAAAGGTGAAATATATTTGTTAAAAGGTTAAATAATTTGTGTTTAGTTTAAATAAAAGTGCGAATGCTATATATTTCACCTTTTAGCAAATATATTTCACCTTTTAGCAAATATAATTAAACTAAAAGCAATCATAATTAAACTAAAGCAAACTATTTAAACTTTTCGCAAAACTATTAAACCTAAACGCAAAATGATTTAACCTTTTTTAGAAAAGGCTTTTGATATCGTGCTATGAAGAAGGGATAAGAATTTAGAAGGTGAAATAAGTTTGTGTTTTGGTTAAATAGAATTGCTAAAAGTTTAAATAGTTTGCTTTAGTTTAATTATAATTGCTTTTAGTTTAATTATATTTGCTAAAAGGTGAAATATATTTGCTAAAAGGTGAAATATATTTGTGAAAAGGTTAAATAATTTGTGTTTAGTTTAAATAAAAGTGCGAATGCTATATGTAAATCTCTCTGGAAAATTTTAAAAAGTTGAAAATTGTTGGCCAGTGTTATTTTAGATATTCGAGTAGGTATTTTTTGTTTCCTTCACTCAAAAAAAAAATAACATCTTTTCACGGAAAGGACTTTTTTTGTTACCATTAAAACCTCGGCACACTAAAGTTCTTAAAGAGTCATGTCATAAGCATTTTGAGACGTATCACAGAGTTTACTCCCTCCTCAAAAAAAAGCCTTTAACCCAAGGTTCATTTTTCGTCACAAACAAAAAGTAGCGTCTCAAAGAAGTACATACCTAAAAGTTAAACAAGTATTTTAAAGACATAAGTTAGCAGGGTCAGAAGCGATTTTTTTTTGTAAATACATATTACTCAAAAGCCAAATAAGTTTGAAGTTCTACTATAGACATCTAGGCATTAAAATTTGGTATAAAATTGAAGTGATTTTTGAAAACTTTTGCAAAAAGCAACAGTTGCCATTCTTGGCTCTTTTATTCTTATTTTACCTTTTTGTTTTACTTCTTAAACTCCATTAAAAACGCATTTTTTTTATTTTTATATTATCTATATATTTCGAGGGCCTTTTTGCCTCATCATCAGGATCTAGTATATAATAAAAAAACATGCGTTAAAATAAGAATTATAAGTACTTAATCCAGCAATACAAAAAAAAAAGACAAAATATATATGATATAAAAACTTTATCATTAATCGTTTCCATATTTCTAGACAACCGTTAACAGCACCGACAAATCCCGGAATCTTGACAGCAAGCATTATTTCAAAACCGTGTTTTAAAAGGTACATTGATCTTAGTTGCTAAAGCCTATGTTAAGAGCTGTTTTCTGAAATAATGCTTTTTAAACCTTGTTGTTTGTCATGTTAATTATTTTTCTTTAAAAAAAACCTTGAAAATTTTACCTAAATCTTGAAACTCAACCTAAAACTCCCCAAATTTGAACCCAATAAAAAAAATGTTTGACAGTTTTCAAATACAATAGGCACGTGTCCCAAACAAATAGTCAGTTATATAGTTCATCCAAATTAAATCTGCTCCCATTTGATTCCATCGAACTCGATTTTTTCTCCATAGAACATCCCACTTCTGAATTTTTACAACTCTACATATTCATAAGTTCTGTTCATTCATTCTCTTTATCGTTTTTTTTTCCAGAACTTTTACATTAGTGACACTCGTAAAAACCCTTAACATATATTTTTTGTTGACAGAGATTTTCCCAAAAGAGTAAAAACAAAAAGGAACCTCAACAATCTGACACCAAAAAACATATTTGCATTTACATTTTAAAGTCTTATCTTTACATACTCTTAGATTTTCCCATATATCAGTTCTCACGATATGATTTTTTGAAAGAAGAAAAAAAAAATCCACTCAACCTCCACAACAATCTGCACTTCATCACACACGAACGTCACAGGACATTAATAGGACTCAACTCGTCTTCTGAACTGAAATCCTCCATATGCGCTCCACAAACAAGACAACTAATTACAGTCATCTCGACGAACTCGTCGTCATCATTGTCATTCTCGTTGTCAGTCGGTTTGAGAGCTCCAAAAGGTGAAACAGTGGAAGCTCTTGCACTCGTTGCCAATTCCATATCACTCACGATTCATGAGTCTATTCATTCGGGAATTTCTAACCAAGAGGCCTTGTCGCTTTTTGCTATCGTCGTTGTCCCCGTGTTGTTTGTGACTTTTTGTATGAGCTTCCTCCTCGTTGTGCCGTAATTAACTCCTGGCAACAGGTCGGGGCCAGGAAGCTAAAGCAAACATCGCCCCCTTCGATAAAACCATGTCGTCCTTTTTTAGTCCTGTTGCTATTCTTCTTCTATAATAGTCGTTGCTCTGCGTGGGTTGGTTTCACGAAGAATGGTGACTCGATGGTGGATGGTGACTCCATCATATATAGATCCTTTTGTTGTTCTGTTTTTGATGAGAAAACGTTGGTGGTCCTTTATACGTCAATGATTTCCTTTGCGATATGCAAATGATTGCGAGTCAAGAAGAAGTGCTTGGCTATATTATACATATAAAAGGAAGCCGAAGGATGCTTCAATTAAAAAAAAAAAAAATGAGGACATTCCTTATTTTCAGAGAGAGAGCAGAGAGAGAACAAAAGCATAACAATAATGAGAAGAAGCGTGTGCGGTATGAACAAGTACACACTCCAAACTCTGTAAATTAAACTCTCTCGAGGTTACCCGCTAGTTTATGATATGTATAACACTCCTATATCTACTTTATAGAAGTACTATACAACGAAAAAGAGCTGACAGGAAGGTGAAGCAGAAATGCTGATCTGGAGCATGAAGCAGCAGCTGTATATCGTCCCCTCGTTTATATGGTATGCTCGCTCAGCTCAAATCTTACCACGAGGATTCCATTACACAAAGGAATGCCGCTGCTCTGTTTGATTAGCGAACAGCAAAGTAGATTGAAGGAGGGTAAAAACAAAACAAACGTTAGGCTACAGAGCCGTATCGTATCAAATGAGTTTGCCGCTGGAATGTGAAAAATGTGCCCACGGAAACCTCAAACATGTCACTTGTATATCTCGCTAGCTAGCTATCAAAAGCAGTTTTAGATGGTTCGCATAAAGAGAAGTGATGCGGGAAAAAGAATGAAATCTCAAAAATTGTCAATTGTGGTTTGGGGGACAACCCAACCAGGACGTTCGACAGAGCGGTGGCGGTGTAGATATTATAGAGAAGAACGATGACAGCAGCGGCGGCGACGTCACATGTTACCGCGGCGACACAAATTCAGCTCAGCTCAGCATCTGACTGATGGAGTATATGGAGTAGAATTGATGGAAAATATTTGCTATATAAAATATGTAGTGTGTCTTAAGTTTGTTGCGGTTGGAAAAGGCACACTCGCACTACTGACACGCAAAAGGTTATTCGAGAAGAGAGAGATAATTATTAATTTTTAAGGAATCTGATTGTGACGTTGATGACACTGCGGCAAGAGATGAAGATGATTTTGGAATTTCTTTGCACGTTCGGAAAAAGGATGAAATCAGATACCAAAATATGTGGTTATACCAAAGACATGATGATAGTTTATACCATATTTTCAAACAAAAACAACAATAAATAAAATTGCTTGAAGGAATTTTTAGTAGATGCGCATATTTCTTTTAAGGGTAGTGTCTTATTACGTGGAATATTTACTTTTGGAAAAGCCGCGCTAAAAAAGGGTAAAGCTATAAAATTTCAAGTTCAAAATCTATGTAAATATTGTGGTTTGAGTGGGAATGTAATGGAATCTGGTAATATGCCAACTCTGACCTTGAATAATTTAGGTTGGTATGTAATGTGCAAAGGTTATGATCTTTACCACAAACCAAGGTCTCTTCATAGTTGATTACAAATTGTTCTCTAAATTACCTCAAAACTATGCGATTCTGGAACAAAAATGTTTAAATTAACCTGATTTCCACTTTGATTTCAATACATTTAATTTCGATATATCGTGTTAGTAAAAAAGGAAAGTGGAATACAGTTTTCAATAAACTTTCTCTGCTTATGAGTACCTTGGAATATTCTAAAGATGATGTCTTGTTCGGTTCTGCGGCAGAACTTCTGCCTACCACCTCCGGTAGAGACTAGCCACCGTTGGAGTCATTTAATGAAGATAATTATGGTAAGGATACGTCGCACAGTGGTTCCCAGATGGAAAAAACCCAAAAAGTGAAACAATTTTCTCAACTTTTTTGATTTGGTTTTTCGATTAAAAATATATTTAAATACAGAATGCAAAAAAGTGAAATAATTTTCTCAATTTTTTTGATTTGGTTTTTCGATTAAAAATATATTTAAATACAGAATGCAATCAATTTTAATTTTTTGCATAGCTTGGGTCCCGAGTATACCTAGCTCAAACTAGTTTCTTTAAAATTATCGAAATTTCGTTCTTTTTTTGCAACTTTTAAAGTGTTTATTTTTAAAGAATAGAGATTTTTTTTAAATAAAAACATTATGTAGTGTTGTTAATGTCCTTAAGTGTACATTTACCGTTTGTCGATTTTGCTTTTGAATCAGAAAAATCAGAATATTATTTAAATAAACCTCTAGAGCGAGTAGTTTTTTTACTCTTTGTCGGGCTATAAAAAAAAAGCTATACGTTCATTTTAGTAACAATTTAAAGCTTATGCTATATACTATTTATGGTGTTAAAACAAATGACCCATTTTGACCCATTCTCCCGTAAAAGCTTCTTGAGTGCAGCAATGCGTGTCACTCAAACAGCACATGAAATCGGCTTCTGATATTACCGTTTCTAATTTAACAGCTTTTTTCAGAAAATAAAGTTGTTTACATTATAACAACATTATCACTGATAAACCAAAAAATAAAGAAAAATCAAAAATTTTCAAAAAAAGGAAAAATATCCAAAAACGGTATACCTAATTTTTTTTCAAAATTTAATTTTTTTTGAAAAATTTTAATTTTCTTTGGTTTATCTAAAATTTAAACGGTATGTATTAATAAAATGTTCAAATAAACTGAAAAAATTTTATTTTGCTCATAATCAACTATAGTTATAAAATAGCGGAACATTTTCTAAAAAGCCGTAAAAAGGCCTATTTTGATAGATTTTCTAAAATGATCTCAAATGTAAGAAAAAATTTTATTAACAAAGTAAACTAAATTTATTTCTAGAGAATTAAATGAAATTTTCAAATATATGCTTAAATTCTCTGTAAAGTGATCCGTTGTTGAGATTTTGATAGACAAAGTCAAAAGTATGGTTTTTGGTTTGATGACTAATATTGCAGTCTAAAAAAAATCGTAGAAGTTTGAAACACAAAGAATCTTAAAGCCCAATAAATAGCCTTTCTAAAAAAAGTAATCATTTTTTCGTAAAAAAATTTACCACATTTTTTTAGAGAAAAGTAAAAACAAAAAAAAATTTGGAAAATTTTGGTATTTGATATTTCCAAAGATTTAGCTATTTTACCATTAGAAATAAAATTTTAAGTATCAAAATCCTAAAACTAGACAAATGTAGCTTTTACATGCTTTTTGTTTTGTCATGATACGATAATTTTTTACTGAGATACAGCCTATCGAAAATCACTAAAAAAATCACAATTTTTTTTTTGTTCCCTTAATTTTTTTGGGCTAGTGTAGTAAGCAAGTAGTAAGGTGCTATAATATCTACTTATGAACTACTTTAAAAATTTCTCAAAACCTTCTTTGTATTCAGTTTTAATTAAGCCTTAAAGTATAAGAGAAAATCACATCACAAAAAACCAAAAAAGGAAACAAAAAGAATGAATATATTTGAGGAGCTCAGAACTAAAACGGCCTAACCCACATTTTCAAAAAAATCAAACTGAGTACACAGATCGAACCGCAATAAAACAATTTATAATATAAAAATACATCCCCATTAAATTACATTAAAAAGAGTTAAAATTAGAGCCAAAAACTTTTGTCACTCTAGTGGACGCCATTTTGGCTTCGGCGACAAAATTGCCTAAATCATTTATAGCAAATGTAGTTTCGGAATAAAAAAAATATCAGACCTTAGCCCAAAAGTGTAGCCAACACTCCTAACTAAAAAAAATTACAAACTAAGTATTGAATAACATTTTTTTTATAACTTTTACAAGCCAACAAAAAAGAAACCCTGAAAATATGATTTTCTTTAAACTCGTTTTTCTCAAAACGAAATTTTGTGGGTTAGGCTGTTTTGGCGCTGAGCGCCTCATTTATCAATACAACTTTTGAAAAAATGAGTAATTTTAAAGTACGAAACACTTTTTTTAAATCACGATGAGAACTCGTTTTATTTAATTTATATACATATCTACAAATTTCAATCAAATCGGTCCACCCGTCCAGTTTTTATAGGTTTTTTCCACTTCCTCCATAGAAGGGAACCACTGTGCGTCGGTCGCCTGTGTAGTTTAGTCCTAAAAAAAAAAACAAAATGGGAAAAAGTATGCAACCCTGCTTGACTCCACTTTGAACTTAGGTGTTTTTTATGTGTTACAGAACAATTTTTAATATTCCAAGGGGGTAACAGTTCTGAGCTCAAGTCTTATCTCCTTTTTGGTTTTCGATCGCGGATACCTACGCAATCGGGAATTTGTTGCTGAGTCAGTATGTGTTGGTTGCACATTTCCATTAAACCCTCGCAAAATGGTGCCTTTTGTGGTTTCTGGCGACAAAATTCATTTGCACGGCCATTTCTTAACGAAAAACCATGAATTTTGGTGCACTCAAAGATATTTGTATGGAAAATATGAAAAAGCTGCCAACTTATTTTAAAATGGTCTTTAAATAGAATTTTCTTTTTCAAAACAGCATGTAAACTCGAAATTTGGTTTAGTTCATAACAAAAAGTTGTTAGATCTTAGATTTAGGATTCATTCATATTCTTTAAAAAAAAATCAAACATTTTGAAACAGAGTCCAAAAAGTGCCAATTGAGTAAAACACAATTTAAGACCTCTTATTACGCTATTTCATGGATTTTTTTTTTTTAAATTAGCACAATTTTGAAATCTCTTCTATTTGTGTTTCATAAAAAAATTGAATATTTTGGGGTTATATGGTTGCCAACTATGTTTTAAAGTAAATTAAATTTTCCTGTGAACCAAAATATACTTTTCTAACAGATTTTAATGTTTTTAATTCAAATCCAAAGTCGAAAAAAATAAATGACGACACGTTTTGTATATTTCGAAAACGCCAAATAAAATACATTTTTAAAAATTTCCTCCATAACAATTGAGTGAGTCATCAAAACATAGGTCTCTTTAAACTATATTCATAGTTCAAACCAAAAGTTTCTTGGAGGTTTGGTCCTTGAGATATTTCTAACCAAACATTTGTTTTTTGTTTTTGTCTTACCTTCATTCCGAGGCCGATATCTTGTGACCAAAGTCTCTAAACAACTTAGGTACAAAAAATACAAATTTATTTTTTTCAAATTTTCGAAAAAAAAACAAGGGCTAGGTACCCCTTGCGAAAATAAAAATACTTTTTCCAAATTATCCTCAAAATTCATCGATTGAGACATGAAAAGAGAGGTCTCTTTTAGCTTTATTCATAACTGAAAAGTAAAATTTTCTTGGAGGTCTGGTTGATGAGTTAGTTGCATCCAAACATTTTGGCTTAATACAATATTTATGGCCAAAACAAATATTCACTTTTCGGATATAATGACTTATACTCAGCATAATAAAGTTGTTAGTTGACATAGAACAATTTGTCTCATTTAAACCCCATACAAAAATGACTACTTCTAAGTTACATTGAACATTTTACATTTAAAAATTAGCCGCCGGACTCCAAAATAAAATCCTTTAAAGCAATATCGAAAGGTCATGCGGCAGGTCGATTATGGCTTTTTTACTCCAAACTTTGCAGTCGATTTTCTCGAAACCTTTTTTTGAAACATAGAACATTATAATTCAATATAAGTTCAAGTGACCTCAACTCCAAAAATGTATAAAGCGTTTCGCCCATAATTTTAATAATTTTTTATTATTTTTGTTATTTTTTTCTTCGTTATCATAGAACATTATAGTTTTCTGGCAACGATTTGTCTACCTTTTCTATTCTTTGCCAAACTCCTGTCATATTAAGTGGATATGCTTGATAGTAAAAGCAAGAAAAAAAGTTAGAAGATTATTTATTAAAAAAAAGTTAATTAACCTCGACAACGGATTTGATTTCAAAACATGTTCTTCTTGTATTCCATGCATTTGAACAGCTAAGCTACAGCTCATATTTATTTGTAATTACTGTGCGTTTTGTTCTGCATATTAATCAAACAATTGTGTATATAATTTCCCTTCTGTTACTAAATCTTCACCCTGATTATGCATAATTTATTAAATCCACCACCATGTTTCCAAAAACTCCACCCACCAACCCACCTACCTCCTACCTCGGAAACCCCGTGGTTCTTTTTTTTACTGTTTTATTATTTTTTTTTTTTGTCTTCATTCGACCTTTGTATTTACATTTTGCCCATCCGTATCCTGTATTCAAAATTTGCATGCATCCATGGATACGCGAATATCAAAGGAGAATACCAAAGTATATGTCCTCCTCCAACTCCTCTCTCTCTCTTTTACAAAAGTATACAGACCGCACAGGCAGGTGAGAGAGAAATTGAGGATGCTCTATTCTATATGTTGTATATGAGTATAATGAAGCTTTCGCTTTGAAAATAGGGTCGAAACGAAAATGCAACCAAGCTGCTGGAACCATCCATACATACATCACGAGTGTGTTCCCTAGGTAAATGGTAATTACATGCTGCATGCTACTATACATCCACACACACACCTACTCTCTCCTACTCCTTCTACTGCTATACCACACATGTCAATATTATGCGCTAGCAAAGCTTAATTACTGTCAGTTCAGTAGAATATGATTTAATCAGTTATTCGCTTATTATTATTCACAGTTAGAAAGGGTTAAGGAGGCAGAAGTTTGTGGTCCTTTGTGCGTTACCAACAAAACTACTGACTGACAATGGTGGGATATAGTAATAAATGTATAGAGTGACAAAAGGGGGGAACCAGCTACAGAAAGCAATGTATAAAGGCTTTTGAAATTGTAACCATGCATCGTGGTATCCAACTTCCAACATTGTATATATAACTACCTCTACGGTGGCAAATGGCCTGACATATACCTAAACATAAGTTAAGTGAACTTCTCTATGAAAAGTCTGAGGTGAGAGAGAATGGGAGTGGTACCTACTCTGGCCTAGATGCAAAAGGAAACATTGAATTGGAAATTAGTACATTTCAGGCGCAAGAGAGCAGTCTAATTTTGGATTTTGGTGCGGCAACGGGCGGCGTGGCGAGTTGATGTGATTTCTATTTCACCTCTTGTCCATAAACAGATTGATAATAATGTATGTTTTGAAGGGAAACACACGTTGCATATGCATAGGATACACAAAATTAAGTTTAGAGAGTTGTGTTCCTTTGACTCAATTTGGAAGCAATATAATTATGAAAATGAGGGAGGTGGTTAGTTGGTTGTTGGTTGCTCTTGTAATAATATGATTTATGTTTGCAACAAAGTTATTATATGGTCGAAGGGTGTTTCTGATTGGTAGCTATTGTTTGTGATCATCGATAGATACTATAGAGACCTGTTGTGGTTTACAAAGGATGTGTGGATGGACAAATCAAGAAACTTACCCGTTCTTACATATTTGCATATTTTTGAAATGCAACTTTGATGTCTCTTTTTGAATCTTGAGAAGAGATATCTATTATTTAAAGCCAATTAATTGAAAACGATGTCTTGATTGTTGCATATTTTTAGGCTGAAAAAAAAGAAGTCCTTAGTAAAATAAAAGAAACTATTAAATATTTGAATTGTTTCTTTTCCAATATATATTCGTAATATATCACAATTTTGTCATCCCCTCATGAAGACCCACCGAAAAACAAACAAAAAAACACATTCCGTTGTACTTAATTTTAAAAACACAAAACACGAAAAAAAATTACAACTACTACTTAAAACAAAAAAATTGGATAAAACAACAAAATATTTTGTATAAGTACACTTGACTTTGATTGTTTTTTTCTATTTTCTATCTATTTTTCGCAACTACTTGATCTTGGTACACTATCCTTTCGCGGACTATTTACTTCAGATGATGTTCCTCTTCTTTGTCTAACCATTGACGATAATGTCTCTGATCTGGTGTAATCGGATCTTCTTAAGATCGCACATATAACTAAAAATGGCACTGCGATAATAACACACAAGCCGGCAAGAATAATCAAAAGTACATCAACTAATTCGGTTTTAAAGAAACCATAATTGTTGGAATTTGATTTGAGATGATTTGCTCCTGAGGTTTTCAAGACCATGTCGATGTAATATAATGCTTTTGACATGGGATCTTGAATGTTTTCATTGAGTAGTTTTCCAACAGCAGCTATGTTCGTTGAAAGAGATTTATTTGATAGAGCATTATCAATGGCATCGAGGAGGGAATCATAATTGAGATCTTCATATGGCAAACTGATACCACAACCACGATTTTCAAGTCGTTTTGCATTGACTTGTTGTTCGGGTAGAATTGGAATGGCTAATATGGGTGTTTTGTAGTGAATTGTTTCGATCACGCTCATTAGGCCAGCGGACGATATAAATAATTTGACTTTTGGATGAGCTGAAATATAAAAAGGGTTGAGTAAACAAAAGGCGAAAAGTCTTAGAATGAAATTACTTACCTAAAACCGCTTGTTGTGGAAACCATTCGCTAGTGAAAATGTTTTTTGTTCGTAGATCATGCTTTTCTAAAGTATCCTCCCATTTCAAAAGAACCCGCATAGATTCTTTAAGAGTTTCTAGAACATGGAATAGGATGTCCAGTTTTTGTTCGGAAAATTCAGAGATTTTTATATCAGCTCCAAAGCTAACGTATATAACTCCGTCTTCAGAATCTTCAATGAATTGTAAGAGGTGCTGGAAATGATTTAAATTTATTATATTTATTTAGATTATAGAATATTGCAGCATTTCAGATGTACGAATTTGAACAAAAGTTAAGTTAATGCTATGAAGAAAATGTATGTTTTAGAAAAAAGTTTTGGAACTGACATTCAACTGGTTGGTAACAGTCGTTTGAATATTTTCGACTGCCCCTAAGTGAATTCTTTTGAGGTGATTTTTTAATCTAGGGAAGAGGTAGTCAATTTGATTTGATTTGATTTGATTCTAACCTAACCAGACTATTATAAAGGCTAAAGTAACCTTTTTATTAGCGAAAGGTATTGGTTTTGCGAGAGGTTTTTCAGAACGAGTTTTGTGCAGATTTTCCCCATCACCACTTCATTAGTCAAAAGTTGATGAACGGTGATATAAGTAAGAACCAAATTACTTGATTTTTTTGATTTTTGTTTTGAAGATCACAGCAACTTGAAGAGTTTGAGTAATTAAAATTAATACAAATTTTTTGTTGGGACTCTTTTCATTAGAAATTGATTCAAGTATCGATTCGGAAGCTTTTATCCAACTGCAAATTGGAAAAGTGAACAGTCAAGCTTCTTAGTCTCTGGTTCCATTTGGGTCGGCATAAGTCTTAATTTTCATCTTGCTAGCGAAAAACTATTTAACTTTTTTCGTTAATTTTTTTATTCTTTTTTCCATTTACTAGAAATTAATTAAATTAATGGCTAAGAACAAAAACTCTGAAACTCTCTATTAGACCATTTTGCAAACAATTTGGTTATAATAAGGTTTGAAACACCACAGTGAGTGAAGTAAATCACCGCTAATTGGATAAGCGTGCTTTCTCACCTACTAAATGGTGGGTGGTCTTGGTCTTTGATAGATTTAATGTAGTTACCTTCAATGAATCGATTTGGAACTATAAATTATCTTGTTGAGTTAAAGGAATCGTTTTTAATACAAAATGCTGATGCTGTTCTTATTCCAATAAATTTTTCAACTTACTTCTGGTAATTTTTCATCTCTCAAATGAATACCTCCAACTTCAATAACATTGGGCAAAAATGACCTTGGATATTGCACAACTGGATGTGAGTTTAATAGAACAAGACTAATGTTATGAGTCAAGTCTCTGTGATGTGGCAGAACTTCATTACGTTCCACAGCCAAAGCTTCAAAGTGTTTTTCATAAACAGCTTGATGTGATATCATATGAAAGAAACTGAAACAAAAGAAACAATCTTACTAATCTCCCAAAACCTTCTCCCATTTCACTTACTTATAAGTTAATTTTTCAAAAACAGCCATTAATGTGTTTATAATCCTCTCGTAGAGACTCATTTGCTCCAAATACGGAAGGAAATTACTCGGATCGAGGGCGGAATTTTGTGAATTCCCAGTCATTTCATTGATCCAGGTATTCGGTCCAGTTGGACTAACAACAACAATTGGAACTTTGTAGAATTGTGATAACCTGTAAAAGCATTAATTAATTTATTTATTTAATTTTAATACTAATGTAACATCTTAACATTAAATTTATATACTAAAATCGTTAAATACAATATTACTTAATATGTATTTTAAAATTGTGCATTAAAGAAACTTTGCTTGAAATTATTATAAATTAGTAACTGTTGAAGACTGAAATCAGTTGATTTAAGTAACTATTTTTACCATAATTTGTGCTCCTAAATATTGGAAATAAAATTATTTGTCTACGTAAATTAGCTTGACAGTAGCTGAAATTTAGACGATCCAAAACTGATGGAGATGTTATTGACCCATTTATTAATTTTAAATCCTGGAACTAACGAGCAAATCGTCCAATGAATCCTAAAATCCTATTTTCTTTTATTACTATAAAATTGTAGTGATCAATGAAAGTCAGTGTCATCCTCCTAAAAACCTCCATAGTACTATAGCTTAGCAATAAAGTGGCAAGTTATCAAATCTTTATCATGTAATTTGCTATAATTGGCAAAATACTTTCGTCTATTTTTAATAAGAAGAGTACCTACGTTTAAGTATACATATGATTAAACATAACCTAACTAAAATTAATCGCTCATTTTTTGTAATTGTTCTTTTTGCAAATTGATCTCGTATTCGAAGGTACATTTAGTTAAATTCCTGTACATATTATATTTTAACCTTGATTTTCTTTTTCTATATTAATTTCTAGATTATTGATAATTCAAGAATATTTCAAGATTAGGTTTAATTCAAGAAAATTGTTTCTCCAAGTTTTTATTCAAGAAAATACCAGTTACATTTATGTTAAAATTAAGACATATCCATATTGAATTTATTGAAATTTTAGGAAATAAAATCGAAAGTTTACCAGATAATAATCTGAGTTCGATATTTGTTGTTTGAAAAAATACTTGAAGTGGAGCAAGACGCAGTATTTGATCAAGAATAAGTCCGAGGTCAGAAAAGAGGGATATTTAATCCATTGGAGATTTGTTCAACATATTATATAAAATCAAAAATGAGTAGCTACTGACTAATAGAAAAAACACGCCTTTGAAAACATAAATAAGTTTATAATTTGTACGCATTTAAGATTAATTTCATATAAATACTTCTTGTATTCAGTTACTTATTAAAAATAACAGTTCACCAAGTGAAAAAGGTTGTTGGTTAACAAACACATTGTAAAGATTTTTCTCTTGGATAAAAAAAAACATGATTTTAGTTCAAATAACATGAAAATCATGCTAAATTATCGGTGAACACATAAGGGCAATTCCATGGTAACTCACGTTACATTCACAAAAATTTCTAACACATAAATAATTTTTATTTTTTTTAATTTTAATGTAAATTGATACGAAATTACTATCCATAACTATTACTTTCATAATTAACTAAAAAAATTGTCTTTATTTTTGACATTTGCTTGGGAAAAATAAAAGTGTGATGGTAACTCACGTTACAAAAATCGGACACGAATTTTAAGAGTCCGACAGTATGAAGGTTTTATGTGAAATTAAGAATCTTAATTTGTTTTCAATGAAGATTTCATACAAACAAAATTACAAGCTTTTAATATGAGTGACAAAACCAAACATTTTTTCAATATTTCGAGGAAAAATTTTAAAATATTTAGGTAACTCACGTTACATTATTTTGGTAACTCATGTTACCTGCGATTTGTGGTTCCAAAAGTAAAGAAAAGATGCATTTTCACTCAAGTTTTTTTAATCGAATAGTGTGTAACGAAGCTTGCCTAAATGTTAACTTATTTTAGCACTCACGAGGGGATATTGTGATCGTCACTATTAGACTCATCATATTTTCAATTTGCTTGTTTTTCCGTCATTTTCATGTGAAATTCTTCTGTTGTTGGCAAGCTGATGCTTTAAAAATGCTTATGATCCTCATAGGCATCAAGGCAAAACGTGGGAAAGTGTAACAAATTAGTTACAGTTCATTTATTTTGAATGAATCCATGCTGATTGTCACAGATAATGGATCTACAGTAAAAAGAAAAGACAAGGCTTTACAGATAATGGATTCGAAAATTTTTGGCATGACAGAATGTTTTGGAATAGGATTCTAATTGGTAATTTTATTTTTAGACGGTTTTTTGTGAACTGGTGTTAAATTTTCACACAAAATATAGGAAATATTGAGAATTTAATAGATACATTGATACATACATGGAATATTGCTTAAATCTCCGGAGGAAACGTGAGCATTTCGCAGATTTTAATTTAATGAGTTTATCAAATTTTTCCGCTCAAGTTTCACACCCAAAGGACAAGGGTGTGAATCCTCAAACGAATATGAACAGCTGAGGGTACTATCGTCAGCGAAACAATTCAGTGGATTAGAAGTTTCAGAAAGAAAGCAGATCATTAATGAAAATAAGGAAGAGAATCGGAGACAAAACGGAGCCCTGGGTTTCAGACTTGAATCCATCCAATACGACTTGAATTGGAACGATTCGAAAGGTAATTTGTAATCCAAAGAAGAAGAGATTCATTAATACCTAATGCAAGTATTTTCGATAATAGAGCTTGATGCCAAACTCTATCAAATGCCGTTCAAATATTAAACCCAATAATCTAACTTTCTTCAAAACGATGTAAAGATTCGTTCCACTGATCGGTGAGATAAGCCATCAAGTCACCAGTGGTACTATTGCTACGAAAGCCATACTGCTGGTCATTAAGAAGCTTCCGTTCTTAAAGATATTTCTTTAGCTGGAAATTATACAGCGTTCCCATGACCTTGGAAAGAAGGGACATAAGAGCAATCGGACGAAAGTTGGATGGTGATGAAGATTCACCTTTTTTAGGGACAGGCTGGAATAATGCTGTTTTTCATCTACTCGGAAAGAGACCTGTAGAATAGGACAGATGAAAAAGCTTACGCAGTGGTTTTGCCAGCGTGGAAGAACACCTGTTCAGAACTACTATGGGAGGGATAAAATTTATATACAATTCTTTGGAATAGTGAATTAACTTAGTTTTCAGTTCAGAATACACCTTTAAATCACCATAAGCTCGGGATGCCCTATATTTTGGTCAAATTTTATTTCTTTTATTTTTTAAATATACTTAAATTCAATATTAAACCAGTTTTAAGACTTTCAAATGATTTATAGATTCATAAAAATATTTGTTCCAAATAATAATTTCTAAACTTACCCCAACAAAGCATCGCTTAAGAATATATCAACAATAAACAAATCGAATGTGACATTGCTCATCAAAAGATTCTTCACCTCCTTGCTAGCCAATACCAAATCAGCAGCCGATGCTCCAGCATAGACCAATCTTGTAAACCTTTCCATAATTGACTTTTCATTCATACTATCGACTTGAGTGCTCAAACCCATTTCAAGCCAATTCTGTTCTAAGCCATTTATTTGAATTTCAGTGAGTCGCGAGTCTTGAGGTAGTTCGGTGGTATTTTGTGTGACTTCCCGGATCACATTCGTTCTAAAGGCACTTATGAGTGTTACATTGTGTTGTTGTGTTTGTACTAACTCTTGTAAGATTGCCCGACCATAAAGATAATGGGATTTCCAAACACTTGGAAAGACGGCTAAAATGTTAGCTGCATAAGTGCTGGGTGGAGTGATGTTGGCGATGTTTAGGATGATTGCAAAAATCAAGGAGAGGAATGATGAGATTTTGCATGGCGAAAATAAAGGCATTTCGATAGGTTTTTTTTTTAATGTTTTTGAGTTCTCTCTTTTTAGGAGATGGAAAACATTTTTAATAGAAAACCCAATTTAATGGAATTTTGTGTGGAGAGAGAGAGAATACTTTTTTAATTTTATTTAAATTAAATTGTATAAATTTAAAAATTAAGTTAGAAACGATGACGAAAAATGCAATAAACTTTTTAAAAAGGAAAACATAAAAGTTTTATTTTTTTTTTTTGGCAAATTTGACGGTCGGTTGACAGATAGACAGATGATATGACATGCAAAATGACAGATGGTAAAGATAGTAGATTGTTGCATGAGAGTTTTTTCAAAAGGGTGATTCATTTAAACTTGGGATAAGTTCTAATATATAAAAAGCGTGTGTTTTTGACATAGACGACTTCTACACGAAGACGTACCGGCACAAGATGCACATAAGAGCAAAGCAGAAATCGATCATTCTCTCTCCCTTTTTCTTATGTGCATCTTGTGCGTCTACGTTTTCGTGTAGAAGCAGACATTAGAACACTCCCAAGTGCCTGGCTACACAGTGATTTTTCAATCGATTGAAAAATTACATGCGGTGGCTACACACTGTTGTGCCCAATCACGTTCCACTCTTACATTTTCTAGGAACAAACGTCAAAAACAGGAACAATTAAGCAATATGGAACTGTACTACCCTCAGAAAATTCAATTCCCTTCGTGAGCATCTTCCCCCTTCACTCCTCATCCTTCTTGCCTACAAACTCACTGCTTAGGCGATTGAAAAATCACCGTGTAGCCAGGCACCAAGGTAAACGTTCTAGCCTGGTACCCTGCTCGCGCTAAATTTTAGCTCCCATACAAATTATCGAAAATTTTTAGCCGAGATAAAATGGATCCCATACAAGTTATCGATAACTTGTATGGGAATTTTATCTCGGCTAAAATTTAGCGCGAGCAGCGTACCAGGCTTCTGGGGTCAAAGTTAATTAAGCCTAGTACGCAGCTGAAGTGAAACGAAAAATTTTGAAGTCTCTAAAGTCAACAGCAAACATGTTAACGAAAAAATACCATCAGGTATTAGGTGTGTTTTTTTGTTTATCTATATAGATTTTGTGCAAAAAAACGACATCGAGATTTTTGAAATCAAAACAATTTACGTGTTAAAAACAACAAAAACTTTATCTGAATAGATTTTTCAAAAATCCAGATAATTATCCAGATTTTACTTTCTCTCGATAAAAACAGTAGTGCCAAGGTACTTTATTTGTTGTGTTCATACAAAAATATCTGAAAATAGCCGTTTTTTATTATCACTTGATCCATATAGATCATTAATTAAAATGTATTACAACAACTACATGAGATCTTGCAAGATCACGATTCGTGATCCTGATGAAAAGCAAGATCACGATTCGTGATCCTGATGAAAAGCAAGATCTCATGTAGTTGTTGTAATACATTTTAATTAATGATCTATATGGATCAAGTGATAATAAAAAACGACTAATATTAACAAAAAAAAAAAGCGGAGAAAACGAGGTTTGAAAAAAACTCTGATAGAAAAAAATAATCAAAAATTTGTTTGACATGGTTGCATTGAAATGTTAATATCTCGGGATATACGCAATGCACTCTTCAGATAAAAGTCTTAAATTGATCCTGATAAGATTGTTGAACAGATATGTATATAAAATTACCAAAGTTTTCTCGAAAAATTAGAAATAAAAATAAAAAAGTTTTCACATTTGATTTTTAAAAAATCGAAAAAAATTCAATATGGCTACCTTCAAACGCTTATAACACAAGAACGACGCAACTAATGTTAATGGTCATGGTCTTAAAATGTAGCTAAGAATATACAGATAATTTTTGGTTTTTCGTGAAAAAAAAATTTTTTGAATCCAACATGGATGCCATGGCCATATGAAAATTTTTGTTTGCATCCAACATGGATGTAATGGCCTTCCCACTTCGTAGTTAAAATAAAAAAAAAAACAAAAGCAACATTTTGGACAGACAGCTGCCAAAGTATATGTACAGTGGTGCCAAATGTTTGCATGGATTTCAAAAATCTCGATGTCGTTTTTTTGCACAAAATCTATATAGATAAACAAAAAAACACAGCTAATAACAAAGTAAAAAAAATAAAAGAACAAATCAAAAAATTCAAGAAAAAAACATCAGAAAATAAGTTTAAAAGCAAAAACAAAACAAATTTAATTTCGTTCAAGATTTCACGAAATTTTGTATGGAGAATTTCGTTTCACATCAGCAGCGTACCGAGCTTAAAGGCATAACTACAACGGCCACTTTTTGCAAAAAGTCAAAAAGTGAACATTTTCAAAATCATGTTGTGACAGTTTTTTTTACAAAATTAAAAATAATGATGCAGAAAGCTTATTTTTTCGTTTAAAAAACAATTTTTTGTAGTTTTTTCAAAAAACAAATAGCGCTAGAAAGAAATAAAAAAAATTTACTTTTGTAAATTTCCCACTTTTTCACTTTTTGGTCATTGTAGTTATGGCTTAAAGCAAGAAATAAAGGCCAGTTGTACAAATACTTAATCCGTGGTTCAGCAACTTTAATCTTCTGAATTCAGTGGTAAAATTGATTTTTAGCACTGATTCTAGGTCCATATAGGTTAAAATAGCTAAATCCATCCTTGAACCAAAGTTTATCCACTGCTAATCCGCCGAAATTGGTGAATTAAAGTCCTGATCCGAGGCTGAACCATGTTTGTACAACTGGCCCTTAGGACCAGTTGTGCAAATATTTAATCCGTGGATCAGCAACTTTTATCTTCTGAAATCGGTAGCAAGGTTGAAGTTTAGCACTGGTTTAAGGTTCATATATGTAGAAAAAGCCACATTCATGCCTAAACTGAAGTTGACCCGCAGCTAATCCGCCGAAATCGGCGGGTTAAATTCCTGAACCAAGGCTGATCCATGTTTGTACAACTGGCACTAAATGAATTAAAAGTGGAAAAAACCGTCAACACTGCTCTTGGAATCAAGAAAAATGCACAGGACAGTAAAAAGTAAAGGTATAACTACATTGGCTCAAAAAGTGAAAAAGTACAAAAGTGAAAATTTTCAAATGCATTTTTGTGTAGTTTTTCGGGCTGGAAAATTAAAACTAATGATGCAGAAAGCTTATTTTTTGGTCTAAAAAACAATTTGTATACTCTTTTTCACAAAACAATTGCGCTAGCCAGAAAAAAAATATTTTCACTTTTGTACTTTTTCAAAAAGTGGTGTATGTAGTTAAGCCTTAAGTGACAAAAATTAATGAAAAATCTCCAATTTTTCGCTAGAGCTGCGTACTGAAAAACGAAAAGCAAAACCGAAATTTTTCGTTTATGATTTCGTTAACGAAATTTTGTATGGAAAATTTCGTTTCACATTAGCAGCGTACTGGGCTTAAAAAAATAAATAAACAAATTCCGAAATTTATAAATGGGAAAACGATAAAAATCTTCTTGTCTTTGTGACACCCTATAAAAAAACTCCCATGCGATTATTTCTATAAATATTCCATTGTGAACTACCTCAAAAAATAATTTCTCCTGTGAATGATCACATAATCAAAAAACAACTGTCAAAATTCCGCCGGTTTGGATTATTTTTCCTCTGTGTATCATTTGTGGTGTATCTCCGTCTGTTCCTGCTGCACCATTCGTATTCGTAGTAAAAAATTGTAAGAAAAAAATTTATTTAATTTACCCTCTCCCTGCTCAATCTCTTCCGATTATCAAATTGATTTTATTTTTACCTCGATAAAAACAAGCCCCCATTCAAATTGTTTAATCTAAAAAAAAAAAAACTAACAACTCAAGTGGTTTTGCGGATTTCCTTCTACTTTGTCTCTGATTTTTTTTTCTAATTGGAAAAAAGGTGTCACTAGTTCAATCACTTTCTATCTTTCCTTTGGCACACGTCCAAAATCACAATTTAATTGAATTTATTTTTAAAGAAAATCTTGTTTGTGATCGTTTGTCAATACAAAGTAAACAATTATCTTTTTTTTATTACAGCACCTGTTTTTGTTATTCAGAATTATCCAAGACCTCCCCTTGACAGCCCCAAAGTGGTGCATAATAACTAGCAAAGAAAATTACGTAACTTGGAACTAAATCAATTGCATTTTTACAAACAGAAAAATGACACAAATCGGTGAGTTACATAAAAACAAAAAATCAGGAACCTTTGGAAAAATAAGGTGATATAATTTGTTGTCTTTTATTTCAGATCGAATTAATGTTGACAAGCCTCTGTTCGATACCAACACATTTGTTGGACGTTTCAGGCATTTCGCATGGATGACAGATCCTCGAACTGTTGTTGTTTCGAGTGAACGTCTGCTGGAAGCTAAAACACTTGTCGAGAAATATCGGCTGGGACAAGAGCCAGCTGGAACGTCCAAGGATGAAGTAAAGTACGCAATGAAGCTGTACACTTCAGCTTTTCATCCGGATACCGGCGAATTGCAGAATTTCTGTGGTCGAATGAGTTTTCAGGTATAATTGCTTGTAGAGTTTAAGAAATCTCTCTTGGCTTTGATGCCTTCTCTTTTGACTTGGAGTCAAAAAATACGTTGGTAATGACGAATTACCGGGTCCTCTTTCAGTTTTATTTGTTAATTTTGTTCCAAATTTTGTATAAGAGGTTTGGAGTCAAAAAATACGGTGGTAGTGACGAAAACACTTGGTCCACAATTCATTCATTTTTATACATTTATTTATTTGATAATTTTGTTATGTATGAAACAATGATCGGAGAACCAAGCTGATACAAAACTTTAAAAAAAAAATATGATTTTAAACTAAGAAGATATCATTTCTCGATATTTCATATAGATTAGTCCTGATTTACCGGCGTATTTTTGAAATTTTCGCAGGAAAAAAATGTTTATTTAAATATTTGGATGAGAAAAGGCGCGATTTCTGAGCTTGCTAAGGGATAGGAACGGCTCTGGCCTTAGGAAGGAACTAATAGAATGTGACATGACTTGAACTCACGTGCCAACGCAACGTAAACTATTTGCCTTCTTTTCATCTGTTGTTTGTTGCTTGTCGTTGTCGTGAAGTTATATTTAGATTTTTTTTGATTCTTAGAAAAAGTATTTTCTGTTGACTGTTTACTTGTTTTTTTTTGTATTTTTTTTTTATTTACATTCATCGTGTGAGTCTGTTTCTGTTTCATTGATTGGGAGAGGGCAAAGTCTTTATTTAAATACAAAAATAAATTTAAATATAGGAATGGTTGATGATGTTGTTGCACAGTGGTTTGCACAGTCGATTTTATTATTTTGGCAAGCTTCTAATAATTATTAGATTCATGTGGAGAAGATTTTTGTCACTTAATTTGATTAATAGAGTCTTTCAGTTATTTTATTTGAAATGAATAACAAAACTTTTTATTTCTAGATTGATAAATTAAAGAAACAGTTCCACCCTCTTTATGATAATATAGTTAACTTGAATAAATAATAAAGCACTTAAGAATTCAGTGTCAGTTGAAGTAGCTACTTACAATTGTACCTACATATTAAAAGCAGACAGCTTGGTATGCAATGCAATAGTCGATCGACACGGTTTCTGTGTTTTTCAACACTCTCAAAAGGCACTCAAGAAGTAAATATTTTATTTTGTCTTGAATACAATGCGTTACAGAAATTCTAAAGATTGTTTTTTTTTTGTTTTATTAGAAATAGAAACTTATTGTGTCTTTTTAGACTTTGTAAAGCGAACACTTTCTATGCATTTTATTTTCTTATCCAATACTTACGACTTATGCAATAAAAACAAAAACTTAGCACATTCTATAACACCTGTTTCTGAGGATGTAATTTGAAGGAAAACAATTCGGTATTTGTTAATTAAATAACTTTGATTTGATTAAGAGGAGGTGGAATGTAAAGTTCAAAAAATCACGTAAACGATTTTCTATGAATATTGAATTTCACTTGGATTTGAATAACAGGCTTTAATTTGAAGATTTGTAAGCAACAAACTATACGGTCAATGGGTTTTCTTATTAATACAGGACTATTAAAAAATAATTTGGCCAATTATTTAATATGAGTTGCTGTGTTGCACGTATTTGCTCTTATCTTTAAATGGTGCGAATATAAATGAATGTTTAATAAATGCGCAACTAAATTCTCGCTGTTTGTAAATAAGAGCTTGTCGACATTTATAAACCGACATGAACGTAAACATTTGGTAACACTATTTTTTTTGTCTGAAAATGACTTATTTTGTGGTCATTTGCAAGAATTGTGATTGGTTGCGTACTTCAAAAACTATGATTTCAATGTTGACGACTGTCTGCATGAAGGAGTTCCAGACATTCAATTTAAGGCATTGCTGATTGAAGATCCGTGCTAAACTTAAAGTTTTCATTAGCAGTTTCCCACAGAGTCATTTCCAAGCGAAAAATGTGTAATTTTCGATGCCCTTGTATAGCCGTAAAACAAATAGTGCGAACTGAACTCCGAGTCCAAAAAAATGAATAAAATGAATAAGTTAGGGTGACTTAGTGGAACTTCACTTAATTTTATTTGTGTTGCACATATGTGACTCTTTTTTCTCCTCTGCATAAACTGTCATTTGAGGTTTTATGTAGAATAATTTAAAATCTTTATAATATCCTTAAAAAAATGTTCAAATTATCTGTCAATTCCAATTGCTTTTTTTTATTGTTCTTGCCATAAGATGACAATTAAACAGATTCAAAAAAGATTTTTTAAATTTGCTCTGACATTTGAATGGTAGGACCCTTTAAAACTACCATCTCATAATAGTAGACTAAATCTAATTGACTTACCTACTCTTGAGAGTAGACGTTCTTATCTATGTTTTGTTTTTATTGTAAAACTAATATGATTAATTTATAAAACTTAAACCACAACTTAGGCTGAGTGTGAATTGGGTTAAATATTTAACCTCTGTTAAATATTGAGGTGAATAAACAAATTTTCAGTTGTCAAAAATTTAATTGAATCCGGTTGAATTTTTCACAGAAGGATTAGCAATTTGTTTTAATAAATAATCAAAAACTGAAAATAAAGAATGGAAATTGAGAAAGAAATAAAAAATTATGAGTAGGGAAAAATAATATTCTTTGATATTGGAAATGCATGAGAATCAAAAATAAAATTCACAGAACAACGCGTGTTGGAAGTTTGTATATTGTAAAGATTTATAAAAGTTTTTAACACCATTAATTCTTTTGTTTTGCAGCTTAAACAAATTATTTAGCCATGTCTAAAATTTATCCCACCTCACACAGCTAAAGAGCAGGTTAATTTTTTTGCAGCTAAAAATTTGTTTATTCACATCAATAGTGTCAAAAATTTAACAGAGGTTAAATATTTAACCCAATTCACACACGGCCAAATAACAAATGCTGGCTTAATGATATTTTATAGATTTCATGTCAATAATTCATAAATTATTGACGCTAGAATATTAGCTTGATTGAATAAATAAATACTTTATTACCATTTTCTTATTCGAACTAACTCGACCATAGCCGCATAAAACCCGCACTAGGAAAGATTTAAGTATACACATTAATTAGTAAATTCTATAATTAAATCTTTTGGTGCCAAAAAAAAACAATATAAATCGTCAAAAAAGCCGCCCGGGGAATATAAATTTTACTCGTATGTATAAGCATTCATTCCAAGGTTTAATGACTTTTGAACTAGACTTCATATATTTATGGAACTTGCAAAAAAAAAAGTCACATAAATGTTTAAAATTTACAAAAATATCACAAGAAGTGCAATAGGCAGTTGTAAATGTAACAGCATACAAAACCATAAATTCAATTAAGTCTTTACTAGGACAAATTACATACTTCCTTTTTTTTAATCGTTAAAAATATTTAAATTTATTTTATTCTTTCAGGTTCCCGGAGGAATGCTGATTACTGGAGCGATGTTGCAATTCTACCGCACAGTGCCAGCGGTAGTGTTTTGGCAATTCGTCAATCAGTCATTCAATGCTGTTGTCAATTATACAAATCGTAATGCAAATTCCACTACAACTGTTACTCAACTTGGAGTCGCTTATGTTTCTGCCACTACGAGTGCCCTTATCGCTGCCATTGGATGCAAAAATTATTGGACAAAGAGGGCTCCACCAATTTTTCAAGTAAACTAATGTCAATTGCCTTTTCTCTGAAATTTTCTAAGTCATTTTTGTTTCTTTTTTAAATTAATAGCGTTACGTTCCATTTGCTGCCGTCGCTGCTGCCAATTGTGTTAACATCCCATTCATGAGACAAAATGAAATTCTCCAAGGAGTTGATGTACAAGACGAGAATGGAAATGTTATCGGCAAGAGTCGTGTCGCAGCTGTAAAAGGAATTTCCCAGGTGATCTTCTCCCGAATTTGCATGGCTGCACCAGGAATGTTGGTCCTACCAGTGATCATGGAGAAACTTGAAAAATTCCCAGCATTTAAGAAAATGACATTTATGCATGCACCATTCCAAACTGCCATGGTTGGTTGTTTGTAAGTATTTTTAATAAATTTTAAGAGATCCACAACTAAACTAAAATATTTCTTTTAGCCTAATCTTCATGGTTCCAACAGCTTGCGCTCTATTCCCACAAATGTGTAGCATTAAAACATCGACAGTAAAACGTCTAGAACCAGAACTATACGCGGAAATGGTTAAAAATACTAAAGAAAATGTTCCAGAAAAAGTTTACTTCAACAAAGGATTGTAAACTAAACTTATATTAAATATATTTATAAGTACACGCTGACAATATATTGAAACTTATCCTCATTTAAACTCATAGGATGCAAAGTAGAAGTTTGTAAAATATTTAGTTGTTAAACAAAAAAAAATTAATCGCGTTTGCATTTACATATTAGAAACAAAAAGACACAGTCACGCATTTTAAATTGTTTTAGTTTTAAGAAAAAAAACTTGTGTTCTTTTGTGATTTTTCGATTTGTTTTCCTTTCTCCTAGTGTTCTTTGTTCCTAAGAATATTATAATACACGTAATATGTATTTATCTATCCAATACAAGTGATCTTAATTTCAGTATTTTGCATGTTAAAAGTTGTTAGAAAATATGCAAAAGTTAAAAAAGGTGTTGGCTGTTTTTATTTTGTGTGTCGTTAAAAAATAATGTATATGTAATTTACTTAGACAATATGCTTATAGTATGGTATTTTAATTTGTTTGTATATTCTCATTTAGGTTTTTAAGTTTAGCAAAAAACAAAATGTGTTTATTAAAATTAAGCCACAAGAATTCGAATCCAATAAAAATAAAACATTCAGTTTACTTCGACAATAAAAAAAATTATCGTTTTTATTTTGTTGGAGCTAACGATTTTCTATTGAGTTATCAACAATAAGTTGTTTTTTTTTTTTTTTTTGCAAAGCTGCCCACAAGGATCAATATTTAACACAAATATCATTATTTAACAAACATTAAGATAAAGGATATACTTCCTCAAAACTCTATCCGAAGCTAAATTCTACTTCTATTTTTATCGATAACTGCGTGTTGTTTTTGTAATACATGTAAGCTGCGGGTACAGATAGCAATGCCTAAAAAACAGCAAAAACAAATATGTTTTAATAAAAAAAAAATAGCACGCATACGCCACAGTGACCAAAAAAAATTATATTTTAATGTGTGAACTATTGAAACTATAGGAAAGAAAAAGGATATCGCTAATCACCAATGCTAGCGTAAAAAGTAACAATCAAGAATTGGGATTTGGTGTTTGAAAATCCCAAGCCATTGGAGACAATACTGGAGGAACAGTTCAAAGTTATATTAATTTTCTCGAATATTGTATTCGTCCCCGTCCCAAACGCTCAAAAAAAAAATATACGTATGATGGAAAATCTTATGAATGTCAACGGATTATCGTTTAATTATCGTTTATAAGGGAACATTTGCCAATAAATACCTAACTTAATTGTTGTGGTCGAATTATTACAAAAAAAAATTATTTTTTTCAGATTATCGCCATCCAAACGGCAAAACTATCTAAAAAGCATTTCGGAAAGATTTCGAGGATAAAGTTAAATTATCGCTCAATTTTTCAAATCAATTAATTTTAATTCCTGTTTGCCCAGTCAGATTAGTAAATTAAATCGAATATTTTGCGGGACAAATTTTTTTTTGTCATGGAATGTGTTCGGGTGTACGCAGCCGCCATGTTTGAAAAGAGGTTTGTATCGTTTTTATTTAATATATTTAATAGTTAAATTTTTAGTTATTTTAACCAAAACTTATCAAGAACAGATCTGGAAAATTATATACAAACGAATTCCGAATTGAATAAATACACTTTTATAGACAGGCAAAGTCCGGGTTTGTTTTGCGAGGTGAGGGTAAACAAACCAGTGCGGCAGGAAAATTAAGGATACATTATAGGTATAAGGGGAAAAATAAACTGTCCATAAACAAAGGGGTTGGATGGGTGAAAAAGTGGGGTTGGTGTCAAAAATCGTGTTTTTTATACGATTTATGTATGTCAAAAGTAGACCTCCTGTCGAAAAAAGTCAAATATAAAAGTTGTAGATAATAAAAAAGATTTACAATTTTTATTCAAATATTTTTACAAAAATAATTGAATTTTAACAAAAACTTGATGAAAGCTTATTTTTTTGTGTTTTTCACATTTTTTTGACGAATTTAATTTGAAAAATAGCGTATTTTTCAATCAAAATGTTACCTTAAAAATTTTTGATTTTTGAAAAGTTTGGGATGCCGTGTATAATATTAAAACATTGACTATGTAGAAATGACAGTATATTAGCGAGTCAGATTTTGCCATAAAAATAAAATCAGAGCAAATCAGAACAAGTAATAACGGCTCGACAACACACTTTTGTGAATATTTCGGCATCAAGATATGCTACGATACGACTAAAAAGAAAGGAATTATTTATTTTATATACCTAACATTTTTTATCGATCGACAATCTTTTTCTTTTAAGATCGTTCAATCCTTAGTCATTTGTTTTTTGCTAAAACTCATGAAGAGCTCATATTTTGAATAAATATTTTTTTGCGTATTTCGAACAAAATTTTGAGCCTGGAGTGAAAAAAATAGTAGCCAAACAAAATGCACCCCACTCTATAGCATTTATTGAAAAGCATCTCGTTCTTATCACAAATCAGGGAAAATAACACTCATACGCCACAGTGACCGAAAGCCAATCTAGTTTATTAAACGTTGTTTAGAATGCAAGGTTTTTAAAAATAAATGATTAGAAAATAAAAAAATCGTATAACATATGTGCCATTAATTATGAAAGTGGACTAAGTCTGGCCTCAAATCTAGCCTTAAAATAACTATTATTTAATCCGTAAAGTTTATTTGAAAGCAAAATTGCAGTAAATGAACTTCTTTATTGCTCCTCTAATGATTTCACAAAAGAAATATAATTAAATCGTTATAAGAAAATTATTATGTAAGTTTTTCTTTAAACTATGCAAAAAGTGACTTAGTCCACTTTCATAATCATGGGCACATATGTATGTAATTAAAACACGAATTCCAGTTTTTCTTTCGTTATTTTTAATTTCAATCTTAAAACTAATCTTCGAACCGAAACATACAAATTGAAAGAAATGTGTATGAAAAATCTTTCTTGTTTTTTTATTTTTTTATTATGTTTATTTTTTTTAACAATTATTATATGTTTTTGCAATCAAAATATTTGGATATTTATGAAAAATTACGACGAAAATCACATTTTTTATTCAGAAAGTTATCATTTTGAGTTTAGTTATGAATATAATAATTTTTAAATCATATCAGTGTTAAGACTGATAGTTTTTAGTTTATTTCATGTTTGGATTTAAATATTTTTTGTTTGTTTCTATTTTTGAATACTGTTTTATTTAATAATTAATAATAAATAATTTAAACAACCAAATTAAAATTTGATTCTTTTAGTTCTTTAGATCAAATAATTAAAACCATGAATATGAACTTTCTGTTATTGAATATTTTTTTTTTTTTTTGAAATACAATGCAAACATCATGAAGTTAAAAAAAAAAATTATTTGAACTATTGTTTTTTGTTTTTAAATATATTCATGATTGATGAATATTCTTTTATAAAATAGTTGCCACATTTGTTTTTTTTTTTTAATTTTATTATATTCTTTTAAAAATTTGTATAAGATTATAATTTCCACAAAAAAAATTACAAAAATGCCCATAACTATGAGCATTTATTTTTGTTTTATAAAAGGTACAAATTGTGTTTACGGACTTACAAAATGTGAATTATTTAAATTTTTCACAAAGCTACACAAATTTTGTCAGCTTTAACAAGATTTAGTACGCATAGCTCATTTAATTTCGCATCTACGATCTTTGTTTTTTTTTTTTTTGTTATCAAATTAATGAAACTTTTTTATGTAAGGTTGTTATTTCTTTATAAACTGCTATTTTGTGTTTTCTATAGCCCTGATATATATTTGTCTTATTTGTTTATTATGAATTCTTTTAAATTTAATAAGAAGTTTGCACATATACATTAAATATCTTCATATGGAAATCGAAGAAGGAGTTTTGAGTTTAAGCAAATCTTTGTTATATTTTTTTTTTTTTGTTTAAAAAATTACATTTACAATAGTATTTTGTTGTTTTGCAATTTTTGATATTAATTTTTATTTTATTTGTATTTTTGAATTAAGGGGATTTTTAAGAACAACAATATTATACAAGGTTTTAATATTTTATAAAAATCTTATTTATTTTTTTTTTTTATGGTGCGTACCCACCGATTCGGTTTGTACTTAACAAATTTCGCACAATTACTAGAATTCGTTCGTAAATTTTTTGTTGTTTTTTTTTATGAATCTATCTATATACTTACTTAAGACACAGCCCTGATTGTAAAATCCTTTAAAATCTGCAATGCTGTTTAAAATTCTTTGTTTTTGTATACTTTTTGTATATTAAATTTTTACTTGAGAGAATTTCTATTTTATTAATTCTTTGTTTTGTTGGTATTATAACAAATGAATATTAATAATGATTAACTAAATTTAAGTTTTATTTAATACATAAGATAAGTTTTTTTTTTAGAAAAAAAAAATAATAATAAATGATGAAACTTAAATATTTTGTATGACGATTAAAAGAAAATTCTCTTGAAGTTGGTGTTTTCCATACTCTCCATCAATCATCAATGATGAAGCTTCATTTAATTTTTTTAATAAAACATTCCCATCGAAATAACTTTGAACCAAATCTCACCTCAGTAATTTTACATCTGATATTAAATTTCTTTCGTCATTTTTCTTCTTTCACACTGTGTATGATAGATTTTAGAAACACATGCTCATAAAATCGTTTTCGATTCAATATACCCAGCTTTTTACGATTTGAATTCCATAAAATAATTTTGCCGTTTCGTTCCTGTGGTGCTTACTTTTACTGATCAGTGGGCTTATTCTGGTTCTGTGATCAAGTGATTCGAAGAGCACTTCTAAGCTCCTTAAAGCAAATCTCGTTTCCTTAAAAATTAACCATTTTGTACCGACCCCACCCTTTTCTTTAACTGAACTTCGAGTACCCTTTCCTTACTTATTTTTCTATGATGTTGTGTTCCTTCAGGATACAAAAGGATACCTACATTTTTTTACTCCGTAGTAATTTTATCACTAACGTTCTTAGTCAGATCTACACATATTTGCACATGGACTTGAACGAACACTTACATATTTGCCATTTGTTTGTTGTTGTTATTGATTCAATAGCTTGTTGATTTAAAGGCTTGTAGTTAAATAAGTTTTGGCTTACAAGTACATAGTAGTTTACATTTATTGCCTTTAAAATTCATACTTGAGTATTTGTTGTGAATTACAAGCAAGAGTTTAATCATATTTTTACCGAGGATAAAGTAACAAGGTCGGTTTGTTATTCAAAAATGTTTTATTTAAGAAGTAGCTACTTATGTTAGATAAAGTTTTTTATACGCCCGGGTTGATATCATTCTAATTTTCGTAAGATTTTTTTTTGTAAATTAAGAAAAATAACACTCATACGCCACAGTGACCAAATTATTTTTTTAAATAAATTGTTTGAAATGATATTAACATTACAATATCTTCCATGGGATTTTAAATGTATGTATACCATCCAAGTGTATAGGCTGGAATTATAGTTATTTTACGGGACATAGCCCGATATCTGATTTTATGTCGCTTTGTTGGAATGAATGATCTTGTTATTGTTTTGTCATCTGTGAAAGGGGTTATTTTAGATTAAATAACAACAATAAAGCTGTTACACATTCAAATGCTATACACTTCGAGCATTAATTGTCCCCTTCCGTTAGTTTACACATCAATACAATTTACGCAATCGATGAAAATACATTATCAATTCTTCTTTGACAGATCTGAGAGGTGTCATAATAAGCTTCGCTTGTGGTAAATTTGTACATGCGAAAAAAACATAGTCGAAAATTTACAATCACAAATGACGTTTTTTTGCAAATGGCACATACAATTCAGGATTTTTAAAACTGAGTTTTATGGTTTTTCTAATAGTTTCTATTACCAGATTTGAACAAAATTGAAATGGGTCCACACTGCAGGCTTTCCAATACAAAAAGAATTATCAAAATTCGTTCACTCAGTCCAAAGTTATGAGGTAACAAACAAAAAAAAAAAAAAAAATAAAGACGAATTTAAATACCTCCTCCTTTTTGGAAGTCGGTAAAAAAAGACAATAAAGAAATTAGAATAATAATATTGGTCGAAAGATAGAATTTTTTGTTTCGTTTCTTTCGATTTCTGGAGCCTAGCTGGGCATCTGTTCCTAGGGTGAATCCACTTTTCCAAATAAGACTGTCAAATTTAGGCTTATTAACGTCAAATTTTGACAGTTCAAAATACTGACAGTTCAAAATTATGACGGGGTTCAACATTCTCCTTATGAGTGATAATTATGACACTCATTTATTATTCCGGGTTATCTCCAGAATGTTGATCATAGTATTTTAAAAGACCTTGATTACTCGAAGGATTAATATTTTCCAAGTACCTACAGCAAATGTCAGGGCAAAATTTAAACGACAAAAATCAATTATGCCTGCAAATCATTGTAATATTTCCCATTTGTTTTTAGTCAACCTTGTTATGAGTCTGACTATGGAGAACTTTTCATCCTAATTTTTTTTTTTTTTGTTCACCCGGAACCAGGAAAAGTTTGTGGAATGAATGTAACGGAAATTTTTGGGCTAGCTTGTATCATACTTGCCACCAAAATTTATGTAAAACAAATTATATACAAAATATTTCAGTAAAAACCAAACATCAATCCAGTCAAAAATCAAAAGAGAAAATAATTTCGAATTTTCATCCCTAACAACAAAAATAAAACTAAAAGAATTTTTTTTTTCAAGTTATATTTGAATTATTTTTTTTATTTATCATTAATTTTCCGTTGATTAATATTTTTTTTTTCTTCAATATTTTCGTCGTTTCTTGTGAAATTTTCTTTGTTTTTTTGTATACAAATTAATTGAAAATTCTTAACAAAAAAATTAAGATATGTGTTTTATGTTCATTTTTTGTTTGTTTTGTTTTAAATTTTACATAAATAAATGTAAACAAATAAAATAGTAAAAATATTTATTATATGTTAATAAACATAACTAAAAGTCAGTCTATTCCTTTTTTATTTATTTTTTGTTGTAAACAAAAGAAAAATAACAATTTAATTTAAAAAATAAAATAATAAAATAATTATTAATTTATTTATTTTTAAAAAAATATTCAAGTTATTTAAGAAAAAGAGAAAAAAAAAAACAATTGACTGTATGCATATTATATCAAAAGGAAAGAAGTTTTATGTGAATGTTTATATGTATATTTTTTTTGCAAAAGAAAAATTAACATAAAATAAATACTATATGATTTTTTTTAATATGATTTTTTTTTTCATTCCATTTATATTTTTGTATAAAGAAAGAAGAACAACAATGATGTAAAAAAGATGTTTTTGTGTGATTGACAATATGTATGTATTATTTTGTTTAAACATTTTTTTAGGTACAATTAAAAAAAAAATAACTATTAAAAACATTACGCATTGTAATACATTTACATTCTTACCCGCAATTATTTTTAACTTTTTTTTATTGTGTATCATAAAAATACATCTTATTTAAAGTGACTCTTTTTTTTGTTTGTTGTTAAACTTGTATGAATTGATTACAAGGAAAAATACAAATATTTATAAATTGATTTATGTTTTTTTTTATAATAAAAATTGGCTTTTTTCAGTTTCAGTTTTTTTTTTGTTTTTTTATTTTTTGGAAAGAACAAACATTTTATTTTTGTGACATTTGATGAATACTTATTCTAGTACATTTTAATATGGCTTTTTTCTTATATCTTATAAAATATTATAATTTTCTTTTCTTAATTATTATTAATAATAATATATATATATGAAAAAAACACTGTTTTATTTAATGAACAAGGAAGATGTTTTTAAAACATTTCCTGTAAAATTTAAATTACTACATTTTTTCTTTTCTTTAATTTTGTTTTATTTCTTACTGACGTGAGAGTTAACAATTTAATTTGTTATATATAAAGTAATATTACTTGTTTATATTTTTTAAATATAGTTTTTTTTTTGTTTAATTTTAAATATTTTTAACAATATTAGCATTTGTGGCGTGTATATAATAATATATATATATTTATGTTGTATATATATGAAATTTGTTTTTATTTTGTTTTTTTCTTCTTTTTTACTCACTCACAAATTTAAACATTAAAAAATATATGATTTTTTGTTTCATGTGTAAACAGCTTTTAAATATTTTCTTTTTTGAATTATGTATGATTTTTTGTTTATATATGTGTTTTGTAATTTTTTGTTCTATTATTAGCCAAGCCAACAACAACCAATCGAGTAGGAAAAAGTTTTGTTTACTGCTCCTTCTGCTCGCCGCCATCTTCATCCAATTCAGGTGCTTCTTCTTCTGCTTCTTCATCAACATTTGACATTGACGAATTATTCGGTGTTACAACAATTGATGATGATGATAATGAATTTGCGGCATGACGCATAGATGTAGCTGCTGTCACTGCTGCTGGTGATCGTATGGGTGGCGATCCAGTGGCAACATTTTCAACAACTGACACCGCCTCGGCGGTGGTTGTTGTCGACGATGATGTCGTTGACGCGGGCGACATATTATCGGCAGCTTGTGCCACCGGTTCTTCACTACCAGCAGTAGGTGGCAGAACAAAACTCTTTCCTACAAGTTGATCTCATTTTAGTCCTGTATCGGAGGACGGTGTCCATCGGTCGAATTCAATACCAGAGTCTGGTGAGACTCCGGTTGCTTTGACATTCGCAATGAAACCACTTGTTTGCATGCATTTGCAATCGCTCGCAATACAATTGCATGTAAATTTATTACCACCGCGTGATGCATGATAGCGGTCACTGACACAACTGCTTGAGGCATCCATTAGAATTGTTTCGTTGGGACTGAGACGAAGTTGACGTTCGAATGAGTGAAGTTGTTCCATGAAATGGAAATTTGGTGAAACATCAGGTTTGCGATCGCGTACTAAAGTAAAGGCTTCATTTAGGCAGAGGGCACGCGTATGCATTAAATAGGCGAGTGTTACGGTGACAGAGCGTGAAACACCAGCCAGGCAGTGAACCAGCACGGCGGCATTTTTAGAGCGGGCTTCTTCTGTAATTAAAAAAAAAAAAATGTTATTATTATTCAATTATTAAAAGATGTATAAAATATTGTTAAATAAAAAAACAAAAAAAAAATTAAAAGGATCAGAAGAAACTCTTGCTAAACAAAGTTAATAAACCAAGTTATATCGGAAATGACAGTTTACTATACTTATACCTCTGAAACTTTCAATTTCTATCTTGTACCTAATTCAAACAATTTTCGAAGAATTCGGCTCGAAGGACCAATGTTTAGAATTTATTTAAATACGCCCAAACAACTAATCTTACAGAAACGGAAGTGAAATCCATTTCTAAAACGTGTGAACATGCGTTGTGAAACTAGGCAGTTCCACACAGAAAAAATGCACATGTAGCAGCTGGGTTAATATAGAAATATGCCATTTTGACATACAAATGTCAAAAAAGTAAATTTTTTTCTGACCAAACGCCAGAAAAAATTATATATAACTTCAATAACTTAAACTCCTTAAACATGTGGTTCCCCAACATTAAGAACAATTAAAAGGGGTACAAAGTACAATGCGTAAGTTTTCAGTTTCTTTAGAAAATAGTCGGTGAAAACTTTTTTTACTAAAAAGTTATTCATCTTTAAAATTCAAGCAAATTATTAGAAATTTGACTGGAAACTTAGTCAAGGAAAATGATGTTGAGTACAAATCTAATCTCTTATATTTCTTAGTGTTCCCATTGATATCTCTAATGCCCCATCTCCGCGCTAAGTCTCCTTTAATTAACGATCATAAATCTCCTCAAAACAAGATTTAGAATAAATCTCCTCTACTTTGAAATCGAAAATGAGGAAATCAAACATACCCAAACATACTGATTTTGTTGTGCTGAACGCACTCATTTTCTATTTTGACAACTTATGAAAAAAAAAAAAAATATGAAAATGGAAAATTTGAATTGTTTTGTAATTTTCTCATGATTTTGCGAAAGATTAGAATTTTTTTGCTTTTTGTTAGATAAATTAAATGAAGGTTAAAGACAGTGATAGAATCAGTTTAAATAGCTGAAAATACACAATTAGTAGGATTTTTTCATTTAGAAATATTGAAACACCAATTGGATTTTTGTAGAACTGTCAAAATAAATCTTCTCATAAATAATCTCATGCCAGTGAAAACATAGTTTAAATCTTCTACGCTAAATCTATATTTATTGTCAGTGGAGATGGAGCATAAGAATCCCATGTCCGAATCCGATTCCAAAAAAATTTGTTGAAATTTGACTAGTTTTGTTTAGTCTTTGTTTTTCACGTCGCTGACAGTAATTACGGTTATATGAACCACGGTATAAGAAGAGAAGGTATGATCATTAGAGTCGCCATTTTACAAAATGGAGTAATAAGTTTTTGATGTTTAATTTGGCAAAGTCAAAAACAACAACAATTTCCAAGACACATTTGTTAACAACAATTTCAATAGGGCAGCTGTCAAAAACTTAGAAAGACATCTTTTTTTTTTCTTTCATCTGACAGTTCTTGATACAGACTTTCTTTGCGTGATCATACCTTCTTTTCTTATACCATGAATATGAACATGAACGACCCTTTTCATGACAATACACATATGTATGTATGCATCTGAACTGGTTCATAAAAAATCTGAACCGGAAGTTGAAGATAGCGGTGTTCTTTTGGAGATGGTAGACTACTCATAAGAAGAAATCTAGTAATATCAACCATTGTATATATATTTCTATAGTACTATCATGAAGTCGAATTTAGTATTAGTTCATGTCGCCACTTTGTTAAGGTGGCGATCAGTGTGTTTTTTTTTATACAAATTCTGCTTTTTCCTAAGATCGTTTCACTTCATGATAGTACTATGGAAATATATATACAATGATATCAACTACATATCCTGTCTACTCGAGCAGAAGATCATATACAGGGTGTCCCACAGTCACCGCCCCAAACGAAAACCATGGATTCCTGAGGTCATTTTAAGTCGAAAAACTTAAGAGGTAATTTTCTCGTTTTCGTCCCGTTTTCGAGTTACCACGGTTTTTATGATTTTTGTTCTCTTTTCCCTTATCTAGCTTTATCTTTGCCAAACTACGTTTGATTTGAAAAAATTTTTTTACAACCAATCAAGAATTTATTACAGTTTTAGTTTGTCTCAAAACTTTTTTTTCTGCGGACAACCGTTTCTCCACAATTTGGCATCAAACACAATTTTCTTCGTTTTTTAAGTTGTTTTTTACACTTTCATATCATTTAAGTCAAAAAACCACGTTAATGAGTATTAATTTTTTGTGCTTTTTATTAAAGCCCAGTTTATTTTCCTAAAAAAAATAAGTTTTATTTCATAAAAAGGCTACTGAAAGTAATTAAAAAAAAATAAACAAACTGAGTGAATTAAAAAAAAAAATAATTTTTAAATACAAAATTTATTTAAATGAATTAAAACTTTTTCTGAGCTTTATTTATTTGTTCTTTTCTTAACCACAATAGCTCAGAAAAAGTTTTTAATTCATTTAAATTAATTTTTTATTTAAAAATTATTTTTTTTTTAATTCACTCAGTTTGTTTATTTTTTTTTAATTACTTTCAGTAGCCTTTTTTATGAAATAAAACTTATTTTTTTTATGAAAATAAACTGGGCTTTAATAAAAAGCACAAAAAATTAATACTCATTAACGTGTTTTTTTGACTTAAATGATATGAAAGTGTAAAAAACAACTTAAAAAACGAAGAAAATTGTGTTTGATGCCAAATTGTGGAGAAACGGTTGTCCGCAGAAAAAAAAGTTTTGACACAAACTAAAACTGTTATAAATTCTTGATTGGTTGTAAAAAAAATTTTTCAAATCAAACGTAGTTTGGCAAAGATAAAGCTAGATAAGGGAAAAGAGAACAAAAATCATAAAAACCGTGGTAACTCGAAAACGGGACGAAAACGAGAAAATTACCTCTTAAGTTTTTTGACTTAAAATGACCTCAGGAATCCATGGTTTTCGTTTGGGGCGGTGACTGTGGGACACCCTGTATTAATAAAAGTAATAGATCTATCATTTACTGCTGAGTAGTGGACTGGACACCCTACAAAGGAACGCGGCTAAAATAAATCTGTTCAGTGAGTGGGACCTGAACACGAGTTGATATGTAAATTTTTAACTACTCGCAATAAAAATCATACTTCCTGAACACTATTAACTATTTGGAGGGAAATATCGAATGTAAATCTAATGATTTGAATTAGAAATTTAACTTACCAATAAATTGTATAGCTGCTGGAAAATGCATAGCCAAATCTTGTGAATAATGATCCGTTATTGGAATTTGTAAATACTGTATACCTCCGGAAGCCTCAAATACATTTGGAAGATCAGGTGTTACATTCAAAACATACTAAAAATTAAAAATAAAATTAATTAATTAATATTTAATATTAATTTTAAAAAATAATAATTACTTTAATATTATATTTTTGTAATGCCCTTGAATCACCACTATGTGATGCATTGCCCAAAAAAAGTCCCGGCACTATTTCGACAGGAGCTTCGTTAAAATTATGATGTGTTGTACTTTCACAATCTGACGATTCAGCTGAACTACTACAAGCTGAATCTGAATGAGGTGTTGATATCCTCAATGATCTATTACAAAAAAAAAAAACATTTTCACTCTCATTTTTTTTTTTTTTTGAAAATCAAATCCTTACCTCAAACCCATTAGTTGATCAGCTTGTGTACCACGACTAGATTCCATTTCCTGTTGATTGCTATCATCCTCACACCATTCCGGAAATGCATCCCGGAAATTTGAAAAACCATCTATAAAAAAATAAGAGAAAAAAAACAAAAATAAATATTTATAATAAATATTTCAAAAGAGTGAAAGGAAATGACAATGGAATATATAGAAAAATAAAAATTAAAAATCACTAAAAGCAACATCCGCCACCGTTGCCGTGTGTATTTTGCTATATAACCGTTTTGCTTTAAAATTTTTATATAGAATTCAAACGCACAAGAACCAAATGGTTACCTATACCATTCATAGGTAATATGGTAAGCTAAATGGCGATGGCAAAATAGCCTGGCGACTTGATAAACAACAGGATGTACAGAATAGAAAAAAAAGAGTTTTTTTTTTGTATTTTATTTTTTTTGTTTTTATTTTTATTCTTCTGTTTTTGGATATCACTTGCAATATAAATGGCAAACAATAAACGGAAAAAGGAAATTGGCTTTTCCTGCCTCGACAATTTTGTTCGTGTGTTGTTTGTTTTTTTTAATTTTTTTGTAATATTGTTTGTTTGAATGAAAAATCTATACAAAAGGACTACAATTCTTTGGAAATGTCAACATATCATGTTTGAATTGTGTATAATTTTACCTTTGTAATTTTTTTTGTTTTGCAAAAATAAAACGTGTACAACTTAAATAAGAAAATTACAAAATATTAAAGACAAAACAAGATTTCTCATAAAGTAGCTTCAATTTTCTTGAAACGAAGCAGCTGAATAGGTGATATCAGATCAAAATGTCTTTTAAGAAAGCCTTGCAGATATGTAAACTCTGTGAAAGTTAAAGTTTGACAGTCGAATAAATGAGACTTAAGTGGCCAATATTGGAAATAACATAACCGTTCATCAAATTGACTTCAAAACTGGGAATAAAAATATTTATCCAGTCACTTATTTAGTTTAAAGTCACACTGGTAAGGTTCATAATAAAATGTTTGCTTTGATTAAATTTCATTTAGTTCAGTTCAGAGTAAAATATCAGCTCCTTCAGTATTTACTAAATGTGCTGAGATCTCATGTATCTGAACTGGTCTATTAACAAACAATGGCTAACGCAGCCATATCCAAAATCTAGTACTTCCAACCACACATCCTATCTACTTGAAAAAAAAATCATGTGTTAGTTTTAGTACAAGATCTACTAATCATCTGTTATCAACTTCAAAGGAACGCGGCTAGTATAACGTCATCTTAAACTTGACGTTTGGGGGTGTTCATTGAACTGCATATTCTATGTTTGTTTGTTAACTCAACAACAATTTGTAAAAAATTTTCACAACAAACTGCATTTAATCAAGCAAAAACTGACTCATAGAAACTGCGGTTTATTTGGCCCACACACAAATTTCAAGATCATACCAACAAATATCGAAAATTCTGATAACTTATGTCGAATTCCTTTCAATTTTTTGAATCGCCTCAAAAAAATCGAATTTTTGGTGTTAAAAAGGAACATGAAAACAGACCGAATTCTTTTTGCGATTGTATGTGTGTCATTTGACAACAATTTTTACACGAACGTCAAGCTGAAACCAAAACAATTTCTGCAAAATAAAACCAGAGATTCCTTTGATCAATAATTTTGTTTATTTTCTTCGGTAATATAAATTTATTTTAATCAGAATCAAAGGGAAATTGCAGTTATTACTAAGATCTGAGTGAAGATGAAGTAGAAAATTATTATTTTGGCCGTATGCTGTGGTTTTACAGAGAAAAAAATTTCTGACGACAATTACGAGAAGAAAAGTCACAGTAATTTGACTTTTTCACAAGAACTATGCCAGGAAAAATATATTTTGATCGCACATTGTTTTTTTTTATTTATTTTATATTTTTCCGCAATAAAAATACGATATTCTATTGAAATTTACTCTTTATTTGAAGTTGGTGTTCTCAAATGAACAAACAACATGAAAAAAAACTTTCAGCTTGACGTTTGAGAAATGTCAAATGTTCCAAGTGTGTGTGCAAATCCGTGTAAATCTCTCAAAAAAGAAGGATTAAAAAAAATTCGAATTCTGCTTCGTTTGAGGCGAATTTTTTTTCTATGGAACATGATTTTCAGAAAAAATTCGCTTCGAGATCGCCGAAAATTCGATTTTTCAATTGAAAGGAATTCGACATTAATGTCAAAACTAAATTTAACCTATACCTAACCTTAATTATTATGATGTTATTGACAAGGTGTCATTCATTTGTCATATTTAAAAGGGTGACATAATTCTGTTTTTGTGTTATGTGTTCACCAACTTAAAGACAATAAATTACAATAGACATATCGACCACGGAGTTACTAACTGTCAGTTTAATAAGAAAACAAAATTTAAAACAAAAGAACGATTTGCAATCGAGAGGAAATTTTTATATGATGATACACAATAGCAAATTAAAAATACTTTTTCCGTTTTATTTGTGTAGCATATCAATAAACCTCAATTAATATGACCGATTTATTAGTTAAGGATTTTTTTTTTCTGTTTCGTTGCCATTATTTATTTTTTCTTTATTTTTTATTACATATTTGTATTTTATGTATGTTCATCTTCATCTTTTTCTGTAGATCATACTCATCGCTTTGCGCGCTTAATTGCTCGATCATGATAAATTGAGACGCGGATCGCAAATAAATTATTTTATTTCTTCCATGTTTATGGGGCGACGATGATCTTCACTCATACCAATCAGTGTTGCTAATGGTTTAGAATATATTTTTTGTGATAAAATGAAGAACAAAACATTTATTTAAGTACATTTTTAATCTGTTATACAAATAAGTAAACTAATAGTTTACAAAGTAAATATTGTCAAGTACGAAAAAACTAACAATTTTGCTTCTATAAAGCTTTACAAAAGCAAAAGTAACACATGTCAAGTTTTAAAGAAGCAAAATTGTTAGTCGGGAAGAAACCGAAAATGTTTCATGCCTTTTGTTTAACAAAATAACCTCATGGCAACCATGTCCAATCTCAATCTAAAAATTATAATAATGAGTAGTGTAGTAAAGCATTTGAACGATCTTACGTACTTAATTGACTCAATTTTCCATCTCAAAGATAAAATAAGTAAATGATCATATAAATATGTCATTATGCGCACATATACAATGAATTGATTTTATTAACTCAGAGAGAGTGATAAAAATTGCTTGCATATTTTAAAATCATTATAACAATTATTTATAAACAGTTTTTGTTTAGAAATAACATATAAACCGGCGTTTTAATTAAATAACAGTTAATAATAATAACTTTATAAACTTTATTGTTTATCACAATCACCTGAAGAAAAGTGTTTTCAGAAAAGTTAATAAATTAAGTATTTTCTTGTTTTGGATCTACATTTTTTTGTTTAAAATTTTTATCAGTTTGTTGCGTGCCAATGAGAAGAAAAAAACAATTATAAAATTATTGTGATTATGAAGCGAGTCTTTATTCATTTCATATTTTTTTTTTATCAAAAAGCATTTGTCCCAAATTTAAAAAAAAAAATGAACATGTGTGGACTTGCGATCCCAGTTATCGCTTTGTCGCGTGCTTAAATTTGTTTGCTTCAAGTAATTATGTAACTTTTGAAACGATAATTGTTTAGACAGAATTGCTGTGAATTAGTTTTATGTAGCATTTGCACAGACATTTCCTGATTGTACTATAAAATTCAGTTTCATAATCCAGCCACCGAAACAATTTTTTTTATCAATTTTTAAAATATTGAATATAAGAGGTCACTGGGGTGTATGCGTAACCTTTTTTAAACTGAAAACAATAAAGGAAGAGTAAATAAAATGTAGTTTTCCGTAGGGCTCTTTCAGAATCACCACTCTAAGGATAATGTTGTGCACATATTTCTATGGAAAGTGAAATATTTTATTTGACAGTTTTGTAATGGATTCAAATTTTTTGACAGGTAACGCATAAATAACCTCAGCACTGTTTGTTTCCACTTTTTGACCTTCAATTTAATCACGTTTAATTAATTTGTTTATTTGTTTTACCTTTTTTTTGCAAAACATTGATTAGAGTACACATAATTCAATAGATTAAACTCAAATAATATAAGAACAAAGATATTATAGCAAATAATTTTATCTGCTAAAACATATAGGTAACCTACAAGATTGTTCAAAATGTACTTTAACTTTAATTTATCTCAAATGAATCTTATCAAAGTTGTTGTTAAACAATTATTTCGGCGAGCAGTAAAAATTGGTTTTAGCAGGAAATTGCAAAAAAAAAAAATCCAATAAAATTTGAAGACTACAAAGTCTCAGTTTCGTTCTTGGAATTTTTAAAAACTTTATAACTTCTTATGATTGCTATTTTGTGTTTATTGATTCTAATTTCCGGTTAATAATTTGTTTATAGATGTGCTCATTCACTTCCAGAAAATCGAAAGATATTAGAATTATATAGAATTAAATGAGAATTTTGCGATTTTATATACAAAAAATTGCTCATATTTGAAATTGACAGGAAATACTATTTTGAATAAAAATTTAAAACATTTAGGAACTGTCTGACAGTCAAGTACCTAAGTGACATTTAAGTTTTCCATATTGGATTACACATGTGAACGCTATTTAGGTTATACTTCTCACTCACAGAAATTCAAAAAGCATAAGCGAAAAGCATAACAAACAAAACTGTTTTACAAGTATGAGAACTAGATGGTTTATCAAGATTATCACTTTGACATTAGGGGTAGGTATTCATGCAACGTGGTAAACTCTTGGTAAACCTGGTAAAATGGTAAATATGGTAAAATGGTAAGTAGACCTGTTTGTCTACAACATATAAAATCCCATACTAGTATCAAACTAATAATTAAGTTTCCCACATAGATCAAGTAAAACAAGTTGGAAATGAAGTAAAGTCCCTTGTTTTATGTGGAAATCCCTCTAATCAAGATCAGTTTTTTTTCACTAGAACCCGAGTATCGATCATTTAAATAGTACGACTTTGACAGAATATAATTATATCTTCAAACTTGCACACAATTGGATTTTCCAAGTAATTCGATGATTCAAGAAAATAAGTTTTACCTGTCACAACTTCTATATTCTCTTTTTTATATCATTATAACATATGTTTAAACATATTTTAGACATTTAAGTGAGTGACAAACTGACAATATTGTTATGTAACACAACTGTCAAATGCTTTTGTCATAATTTGGAGTGGTTCACATTGACTAACCAACTGTCTTTTGGTTAACGAACAACGCAATGATGTGAACATTCAAACGATGACTTGTCCAGTAAGGGGGAAGTTTTTAAAAACAATTAGATTTTTCCATTTCTGACAGCTTGTCATTTGTAAAATAAAAGCATTTTCACTATGCATAACAGTTCCTAAAAGAGAACGTTTCGATTCTAAAAAGAATCTTATTCCAACCACATTGTTCTGACTACTTTTAAGCTAACAAAAAACCACAAAAAAATACTTAAAAAAGTTCCACAAGAATATTCTCCAAAATCTAAAAAAAATGAAAACAAAAATAAAAAAGGAGAACAAAAAAAAAAGATGGCTGACTTTGAATTTTTTTTTTATTCATGAATTCAGATTCAGATTTTTTTTTTTTTGTTAATCGCCATCACTTTTGACATCACAGGATGAGTTTACAGTTCCCCAACTTGGCCTTTTTTTCTATCTTTATACATTTTTTTGAATGGTATATGCGTTGTGCAACATCATTTGATTCATATACAAAAAAAAAGAAAACATTTTAAAAAACCACCTCATTCTTCTTTTATTTTCGATATCAATGTATTTTTCTGAATGAATGAAAGTTCGTTTTTTTTTTGTTTGGTTTGGATGCCTGGTTGATTTCCAAAAAAAAATTCTTTTTTCATCTCAAAAAGCATTCTATACAAAAAAAATACAAGAAAAAGTAAATAAATAAACAAAACGCATGCTATATTCGAGAATGAGAGAGGAAGTTCTGTTCTGAATTCAATTTTTTTTCATTGGTTTTTTTTTTAACATTTTGGATTCAATATCAAAGGACTGAAAATATTTCACCCAAATGATGAATGTTTTTTATAGCATGTTGGTATAGTATATAGTGGATTCTGTATAATAAATAGAAAAACAACAAAAAAAAAGAAAACCTTAACGAAGTAATAAATCGATGAAATTGGTACACTGAAAATGATGCCTCCGAAAATCCAATTAAATTGCATCATTAATACTTGTTTTTTTTTTTTCAATTTCATACACGAGATACTAGTTTGTAGGTAGAGTTATTTTTTTTTTTTTCAATTAACATAAAATTCCTATAAAAATAATAAAACAAAGTTAAAAGGACTTTTATTGAACTAAAGGATATACATATCTCTCTCTCAAATGTCAAACTCTAAGCTTTGATGAATCGGGCATTTCCTGAACAAGAAGTTTTGAGTGCTTTCAGCTTAAGCTAAACTGCCCATCAGAATTCTAATGTCAAAAAATAGCCATCAAGTGTTCAAACGTCAATACTAGTCGATTCAGGCACAAAGTAGTGTGAACACAACCTTAAGCGAAAATAGGAAATGCCAAATGTCAAAACAGCGAAAATGAAACAGTCCACTGAAAAAACTTAAAAAAAGACTTGGGTATCTCTTTCTTATAAAGTGCTCGCGAGAAAAAAAAAAACACAGATACGTCAAAAGGAGTGAGCAGTGTTTCTAAAGTTACGTTTACATATGTTGATTTGTGATGATCAACACGCTTGATCAAAAAAGTTAAGCAAAGGTGGACCTGTTGTTCAATAGCGCTGCTGTACTTTTATTGACCCAAATGCAACACGATTGAAATTGGTAAAGATCAGAGAATGCTGCGAATGTTCCAGCTTTTTGACAGCTTATTAGCAGTTGAATTCAAAAATGACATTTTACTGACTTTCAACGAGATAAATATAAATAACACGTCCACATTTAAATGACAGTCAACAGTTAAAAAAAAAGTTTTGATCGACATACCTATAATATGGATGCAGCTTAATATATAGCGTCCGAACTCCGAATACATTTTACATCTCTCAAGCTCAGTGGCACAATATCAGCATTGCCAGATATCAATTAATTTATTTACTGTCATCATAAAATTACTAGATATAGCAAGCTTTGGTATAGAACGGTCATTGACAGTTTATCAAATGACACCATAGATATTTTTACGCCTCAATTCAATAACCTTTTATGCATTTATCTAATAACAAATTCACCCTGAGCAAGCATCTCATACACTTGATAATTTAAATTTCTAATACCTACTCGAAGCTCTACAAAAAGCAAATGACACATAATCATTAAATAGCATCATTATCTAACGTTCTATATTTATGTGCAATCGATTTTATTATCTTGCAAATAACCTTGAATATTTCATTCAAAACGTCACCACCATCAAACAGCATCCAAGTTTATTCGTCATTCTCACACGACAACGACGACGGACGACGACAAAGCACACGACCGACAGCGACATAATAAATCGTTGACCATAATTTCGACCAATATAATACAACAACACTATACAAACAGCCTTCATTTATAATGAAAAAAACATTCAAATTCATTAACACACATTCTGTGTGAGAGAGAGCAAAATTATATTGAAAAAAAAAAGATGAATAACAAACACAAAATTGGCTACACACACCAATCTCATTGTCTTTTTACTCCAATGTGACAGCTAATGTGTTGACATTCAAAAAAACAAGTGAACACCAAACTGAAATTAAAAAAAAAAAAACACTTTCAAGCTCCCCATATACAGTTTTTGATATGTCATTCAAGTGATGTGTGTCGTGCACATGCATGTGAACTAAGCCAAACTCATTCGAAAGCGATTTTCATTCACAAATTAATCGACCGGAAGTGACATATTTCTCAAGTGGTTGTGAGTGTTGTGTGGTATGGTGTTGTGTTGTTGTAGCTTACCTTTCTCCCTGTATTTTTAAGTCTCCACCTCACCCACACTCTATTTCAATATGAGAGCTTCTAATGCTTTTTGGTTGGTGGAGGCGAGTGGTAAGAGTGGTGTTAGAGATCTCCCCTTCTAAGTACACACAATATGTACTAGAATAGACACAAGTACAAAAAAAAATACTACTAACAGCCATTCATCAAAAAACGGGCGCACACGTATGGCGGCGGCCTGGTGGCTGTTTCCTGTTTGTCGTTGTTTGCCAAAATATAAAAACCGACCATACCGCCACCTTGTGTTTAGAGCTATATGCTCTCTATTTATTCAAATATTTAAACAAGTGTGTTCTAATAGTATGCGTGTTCGACTTGGAAAGAATAATATAGTTTTTGCATGCGCTTTTGTATGGGTTGTATTGAATGACAAGCTTTTAAAAAATTGGGTGGTAAAAAGGTGGTGAATTGAGGTGGATTTAAGCGAATAGATAAATGATTCATTGATACAACTGTCACAACTACAGGAAAGGTATATTGGTATACACACATATCTATCTATATTTCCTCTACCTATCACAAGAAATTTAAGTGTGAGGTTACACATTTTCGAGAGGAAGTTGTGATATACTTACTCGTACTTTTGTTTCTCAACCAGAGGTTAGGTAACACATTGTGTACTTACTTTGTCTACTTTTATCGTTTTTCGTATGATGATGTACAATTGAACTTTTTTTTTTATTGTTTGCATTTGTTTTTTTTTTTCGATTTTTGTACAGTCAATGAACGGCTGTAGATAGCAAAACAATGTCGATGTTAACGTTAAACAGGAAGTCAATGAGTTTAATTGTTGTTCAACTTGGATATGATGACATCAAAATACTCTGTGTGATAGTTATCATTTTTCAGTCAGTTTAGGTAATGTCACTTATAATGTATTTCCTGAATGCAATATGAACTTAATGATTATGCTTACATCTAATAATTGTAAATGTAACACGTTGTGCAACATCATTTGATTCATATACAAAAAAAAAGAAAACATTTTAAAAAACCACCTCATTCTTCTTTTATTTTCGATATCAATGTATTTTTCTGAATGAATGAAAGTTCGTTTTTTTTTTGTTTGGTTTGGATGCCTGGTTGATTTCCAAAAAAAAATTCTTTTTTCATCTCAAAAAGCATTCTATACAAAAAAAATACAAGAAAAAGTAAATAAATAAACAAAACGCATGCTATATTCGAGAATGAGAGAGGAAGTTCTGTTCTGAATTCAATTTTTTTTCATTGGTTTTTTTTTTAACATTTTGGATTCAATATCAAAGGACTGAAAATATTTCACCCAAATGATGAATGTTTTTTATAGCATGTTGGTATAGTATATAGTGGATTCTGTATAATAAATAGAAAAACAACAAAAAAAAAGAAAACCTTAACGAAGTAATAAATCGATGAAATTGGTACACTGAAAATGATGCCTCCGAAAATCCAATTAAATTGCATCATTAATACTTGTTTTTTTTTTTTCAATTTCATACACGAGATACTAGTTTGTAGGTAGAGTTATTTTTTTTTTTTTCAATTAACATAAAATTCCTATAAAAATAATAAAACAAAGTTAAAAGGACTTTTATTGAACTAAAGGATATACATATCTCTCTCTCAAATGTCAAACTCTAAGCTTTGATGAATCGGGCATTTCCTGAACAAGAAGTTTTGAGTGCTTTCAGCTTAAGCTAAACTGCCCATCAGAATTCTAATGTCAAAAAATAGCCATCAAGTGTTCAAACGTCAATACTAGTCGATTCAGGCACAAAGTAGTGTGAACACAACCTTAAGCGAAAATAGGAAATGCCAAATGTCAAAACAGCGAAAATGAAACAGTCCACTGAAAAAACTTAAAAAAAGACTTGGGTATCTCTTTCTTATAAAGTGCTCGCGAGAAAAAAAAAAACACAGATACGTCAAAAGGAGTGAGCAGTGTTTCTAAAGTTACGTTTACATATGTTGATTTGTGATGATCAACACGCTTGATCAAAAAAGTTAAGCAAAGGTGGACCTGTTGTTCAATAGCGCTGCTGTACTTTTATTGACCCAAATGCAACACGATTGAAATTGGTAAAGATCAGAGAATGCTGCGAATGTTCCAGCTTTTTGACAGCTTATTAGCAGTTGAATTCAAAAATGACATTTTACTGACTTTCAACGAGATAAATATAAATAACACGTCCACATTTAAATGACAGTCAACAGTTAAAAAAAAAGTTTTGATCGACATACCTATAATATGGATGCAGCTTAATATATAGCGTCCGAACTCCGAATACATTTTACATCTCTCAAGCTCAGTGGCACAATATCAGCATTGCCAGATATCAATTAATTTATTTACTGTCATCATAAAATTACTAGATATAGCAAGCTTTGGTATAGAACGGTCATTGACAGTTTATCAAATGACACCATAGATATTTTTACGCCTCAATTCAATAACCTTTTATGCATTTATCTAATAACAAATTCACCCTGAGCAAGCATCTCATACACTTGATAATTTAAATTTCTAATACCTACTCGAAGCTCTACAAAAAGCAAATGACACATAATCATTAAATAGCATCATTATCTAACGTTCTATATTTATGTGCAATCGATTTTATTATCTTGCAAATAACCTTGAATATTTCATTCAAAACGTCACCACCATCAAACAGCATCCAAGTTTATTCGTCATTCTCACACGACAACGACGACGGACGACGACAAAGCACACGACCGACAGCGACATAATAAATCGTTGACCATAATTTCGACCAATATAATACAACAACACTATACAAACAGCCTTCATTTATAATGAAAAAAACATTCAAATTCATTAACACACATTCTGTGTGAGAGAGAGCAAAATTATATTGAAAAAAAAAAGATGAATAACAAACACAAAATTGGCTACACACACCAATCTCATTGTCTTTTTACTCCAATGTGACAGCTAATGTGTTGACATTCAAAAAAACAAGTGAACACCAAACTGAAATTAAAAAAAAAAAAACACTTTCAAGCTCCCCATATACAGTTTTTGATATGTCATTCAAGTGATGTGTGTCGTGCACATGCATGTGAACTAAGCCAAACTCATTCGAAAGCGATTTTCATTCACAAATTAATCGACCGGAAGTGACATATTTCTCAAGTGGTTGTGAGTGTTGTGTGGTATGGTGTTGTGTTGTTGTAGCTTACCTTTCTCCCTGTATTTTTAAGTCTCCACCTCACCCACACTCTATTTCAATATGAGAGCTTCTAATGCTTTTTGGTTGGTGGAGGCGAGTGGTAAGAGTGGTGTTAGAGATCTCCCCTTCTAAGTACACACAATATGTACTAGAATAGACACAAGTACAAAAAAAAATACTACTAACAGCCATTCATCAAAAAACGGGCGCACACGTATGGCGGCGGCCTGGTGGCTGTTTCCTGTTTGTCGTTGTTTGCCAAAATATAAAAACCGACCATACCGCCACCTTGTGTTTAGAGCTATATGCTCTCTATTTATTCAAATATTTAAACAAGTGTGTTCTAATAGTATGCGTGTTCGACTTGGAAAGAATAATATAGTTTTTGCATGCGCTTTTGTATGGGTTGTATTGAATGACAAGCTTTTAAAAAATTGGGTGGTAAAAAGGTGGTGAATTGAGGTGGATTTAAGCGAATAGATAAATGATTCATTGATACAACTGTCACAACTACAGGAAAGGTATATTGGTATACACACATATCTATCTATATTTCCTCTACCTATCACAAGAAATTTAAGTGTGAGGTTACACATTTTCGAGAGGAAGTTGTGATATACTTACTCGTACTTTTGTTTCTCAACCAGAGGTTAGGTAACACATTGTGTACTTACTTTGTCTACTTTTATCGTTTTTCGTATGATGATGTACAATTGAACTTTTTTTTTTATTGTTTGCATTTGTTTTTTTTTTTCGATTTTTGTACAGTCAATGAACGGCTGTAGATAGCAAAACAATGTCGATGTTAACGTTAAACAGGAAGTCAATGAGTTTAATTGTTGTTCAACTTGGATATGATGACATCAAAATACTCTGTGTGATAGTTATCATTTTTCAGTCAGTTTAGGTAATGTCACTTATAATGTATTTCCTGAATGCAATATGAACTTAATGATTATGCTTACATCTAATAATTGTAAATGTAACACATTTTTAAATTTAAGTACTACTTAGCAGTTTGAATGTTCTGCTGTAGATGCAAGGTAGTAAAATAAACACTTAGGCCCAGTTTCATAGTCAACACTTAAGTTGAGAGATGATAAGGTTGTTTACATGGGAAATGACACTAAAGTCCATTTTCAAGTCAGTGCTACTATTAAGAGGCGGAAACGTCTTGCACATTTTTTACTTGAGTGTCACTTAATGCACTATGACACCGCTTTTTAGAAACCATTTTTCAGAAACGAAACCAAAAGTAAAATAAAATATGGCGATAATGACATTTCCAAACAACTTAACGTAAGTTTTAGTCACCTGGTGAAAAAAGTTAAGCGTGTTCACTGTTGGCTAAAAGCTGCAAGATAAAGTAAGGGCTAGTTTCACATTCAACACTCATGTAAAGAAATGGCAAAGTAGTGTAGATTGTAACATAGGAAATGTCAGACAAGTTATAAATATTTGACAATTAAAGACCTTGGTTGCCGCATTAAAGTTCGCATTTGTTTATGTGTGGTGAGTATTTATAGCACATATTTATCACTGTCAGTGAAGTAGGTAATTTTTCATTCTTAATAAGAGCAAACTCTAATTAATCTGATCTGAAGCGATAAAAAACACGTGATATTTTATGGACAAAAAACAAGCAAAAGTATAATGTCGATTATTGAACTTTTTTATCTATTTCCATCAAATTCCTTCTAATCAAGCTATTTCCTTTATTCAAGAGTGTACCATGGTGATAGCATTTTATCGCTGAAATCGATCGCAAAATAAGTATGCAATTAACAAAAGATATTACTTAACAATTATATACCACTTCTCAATACAAGCAAACACATACATAGGCATAGCTAATGTCAAAATTTACATATTCATACTCAAGTGTCAATAAAGAAAAAAAAATATTTCACCTGCGTTACTGATTTTTTCAATGTGGGTGTTAAATATATAAAAATCTACCAAGGATTTTGTAATAAATTCACCCCACACACTTCAAATTTATATACATACATATGTATTCTACTACATTTTCTCCAACACAAAAACTGCACTCTGACCGTATGTCAGTGTGTTTCATAGATAGATTAAACGTGTGTAGGCGGTTTTGTGCAAAAAATCAGAATGTCTATCCATTACATGATTATAAATTCTCTTTTATTTGGAAATCAACAAAAAAAAAATTGTTTTGAAATTGAATATTATCTCTCAGAGGGATGCTACTAAATTCTTTTGAAAATTTATATACCTATCTAACGAAAAAAAAAATACAAATGTTGACAGACAGTTGAACCATCATCATCATCATCAAACTAAAATACTAAACTACACACAACACACTAGTACTTAGCTGTCATGTCAACTTAATTTGTTTACTCTTGACGTATATACAACTGTCATCAGAGCACAGTTTTGTTGCCCACGATGATTATAATAATAATAAATAAATGCTGTGCAATGTTGCGGTTGTGGACACCGGACTGTGTGCAATTTGTGTGTTGTGTGCGGGCAAACACAACACAACTTATGTTTATTAGGATTTCCTGCTAAATTTCAATTTCCTCTATATTTTTAAGTTGTTTTGTGTTTATACGTATACTTATGTACGTTACGTACACTAACTATACTCCTCCGCTTTGCTTTGATATATATATTTTTTTTTGTATACAGTTTCTGCAAAAAGTATAGTAGGCTAAGAAGTAGTTTTGCCCACCGAATGCCTTGTGTTTTCCACTTAACAAAATGACAAGAGTCCGTTCGCATATAAAGTATCTTGTAGTCTGTGTATAGACTGCAGAGCGAAGATCACTTCTTTCCGCTTTATAAAGTAGGTAAGGTAGTACATGTCAAATTAGACCACTGTAGCGTGTCAATTTAACTAGAAAATTGCTGTCAGTTTTTTTTTCTTTTTCTTCTTCATAAGAAAAGGAAAAAAAAAAGAGAAAACTTGAATGATTTACGCTAGAATGTATATTCAGTTAGGTAAACTATATATGAAATTTTTCATTCATGAAAAATTTAAAATTAAATTTATTTGATTACCATAGTGTTCTGCACTACTGTTGTACCGTGAAGTGAACATTGTGAATGAATGCGTTCAGCAGTATACCTTGAGAATATGCATAACTAAATTGTTAATACAAAAAAATGCATTTTTTTACCCCCCCATTCAATTTTCTTCGTTATTACGTGTTATTATTATTGTATTCGTGTGTGGGAATGTTTTTTTTTTATTTTATAGTTATATGCCTATTTAGAAATATAAGCTGCAACTAGTAGTTGTTTTATAATTAATATTTTTTTTATTTCTTCTCTGCAATTAATTTATTGATGTTATATTTTTCATTTTACTGAGTTACGTCATTACTTAGTTTAATGAGGAGTTTCCATGTGCATGGGATATGTTTCATTTTTATTTTTGTCTTAATTTATAGCATTGCATATTTATTTTGTTTTGCTTATTATTATTTTTTTTTTGTAAACACAGGTATTAAATAAATGAATGCAGGTTTTTTTTGTAGGTAGCCATTTCATTCATTCCAATCAACGAACACAAATGCATAGAAACTAAACGATAGAAATAAGTGTTTTTGTGCTTATAACAAAACAAAAGTATGAACGCAGCTTAGAGCGTAGAATGCATTCATTCTAATTGATGCCATAATGAATGATTGCTATGGATAGTTAGTTAAAAGTAGTAGTTTTGTTGTGATATTGCTGTTGGTCATGCTAGGAAAAGATGTGCGAAGTTAACAAAAAAAAAAAGGTTGCGTTTGACGTTGCATTTAATTCAAATGAAATTATAACGGAACCAATCTCGCTAGGTAGAGAAAAGATGAACGAATTAAGATAATCGCAATCGATAGCTTTTTCACATTAAAATTAGTGGTTTTGAATTTTGACATTTGTGATTGTTTTAACCTGTCAAATAAATAATTAACAGTCTAATGAACATTGCTAGCTACTTGTCACATTCATTGGGCTAGTTCATGCTTCTGACTTTGGTTTGTTACACCGACTGAGTATGGAACAGACCTAATACGGTGAAATTCAGATCCATTCAAAATTGACAGATGTCGTTAGCCGCGATTCGTTGGAGGTGGTAGACAAGTTTTTTATACTAGCGATTTTTAATGGAACGCACATTCGATTGGTAGTACTAGATTATCGTTTTCGTTTACTCATGGTATAAATCTAGTACAACCACCTACATATTCTACCTACTCGAACAGAATATCTTGTGTTAATTGTAATACTAGATCTACTAATCTTCTACTCATGAGTAAACTACCACCTACAATGGAACAGGACTAACATGGATCAGCTATTATAGAGTAAGCCGAAACATTAAAATAATCACAATTAAGTACAAAAATTTGACAGTTGTAAAAAATTCTATTACATTTTTATTTCATCATGTGTTTATACATTTTTAAGATAGTCCTTAAGCTAAATGTGTTTCACATGATTTAACAGCAATTATATTCAACGCTGTGACCCGTTTAGAATATTCACTGATATTGTGCAATCTTATTCTGGCTTTCTGTCAAAACAATTCAACACATTACTATAATATTAATTACTTAATTTTTAAGTTTCTTAACCTCAATAACAGCCTTTCAAGCACAGATGTTGTCTATTGTATTCTCGTACGAAATGTCAAACAAGGAAATTTCAATTTGATTAAGCGATGTGCTATAAATTGTTAAACTGTAACACGCCTATATGTACACACAATTATAATTATTTTGAAAGTGTGTTTTGTCATTCCTCAATTTGAATTCATCTTGTGTCAAAAAAACAATGCGCCTATGTTACATTTCAAACTATATATTCATCTGCACAAAACAATTGTGACTCATAAATTTAAACAGTAAACGTATTTAAGGAATTTCCTTTGTCTTCTATAACACATCTATAATACTTGTAAAATGTATTTAAACTTTAAGGTCATTGCAATAAACGTCATTAATAGAAAATAAACGATGAGCTTCTTCTTCCTCTTCTTTTAATTCCTTTATGTTTGCTATATAGGCAATTGGTAATTCACAATATTGAATATATGTGACTCACAAAAAGCTTTTAAATTTATTGACTTTTAGAACGGAAAGAGACACTTTGTCTTGTGAAAAATATTCAATTTTATTCATCACCGTCACCACCTGAATGACAGCTGATGATGACAAGTGAAAAAATGTCATCGACAAACGACAACGACGATCGAACGAGTGATGATGTAAGAGTTATTATCTGTATCAATACCTTGCGTTTTATATATTTTTTTGTACTTTTTGTATACTTTTCATCCGTTCAGTTCAGCAGGCTTATTCATTCGCTTTTCTTTTCCGGTCTATTTTATTTAGTCTATCAGTTTTTTGTATTGTGTGCAAAATTACCACATTGTTGTTGCTGTTGTTGTAAAATAGACTCATAAATTATTTGGGTGGGACACTTGGCGGATGGATGGATAGATGGATAGGCTGAAGTTTGAAACACCCCATGATAGTAATACTATGATGGCGGAAGTTGTGGGAATTACATGGGCACGCGAAAAAATTGAATGACATATTGTGAGAGTAACCAAAAAAAAAAAAAAAGGGAAACAGAACTACGAAACAAATTGAATTATCTTTGCGGCATATAATTATGTAAAGTAGGTTTGTTTGCTTTTGTTTACTTTGTTGGTATTAGATTGAATTTCCCGTAAATTGTATCTCATAATAATACATACATATGAAACATTATATCAAGGCTGTTTAAGGGTAACATCTGAATTATATTACAGTTGATTCGGCGAAATATTTCCCACCATGTATAAAATGTGTATTTTTGTTTCCGTTAACATAAACATGTATACTTTCATATATTTTTAATGAGTTTTTTTTTTTTTAATTTAACCTTGGTATTAAATTAGGAAAAGATCTTGAAGGGAGAATACATAGATTGCTACCGAATACGCAAAGATTAGGTGCATTTTGCAATCACAAAGAGAGTTGGAACAGAAAAAAAAAGGCAATTTTGATGTTTCCATACAATTTATCGATAACACAAATTTGACTCTGTTCAAATAGTTTATTCTAGAAATTTGATCACAGCATAAACATTACCCACCAGTTACATGTGTCACTTATTTAAACGCGATTTGTGTAAGTTCTGTTTGTTAAAAAAAAAACTGTCAAAATGTAAAATAAACTGTCAAAATGAAACTTACGCTTGAAGATGGTATGGCAGTTCTATGGAAGTAGAGTTTTCAATATCATCTAATGAAGTGAAACTGACATACCTACTTTTATGTTGTAGTAGGAGTAGTTTATATTTGTTTGAACTTTCAAAAACTAAAATTAAACCTATTATACGCACTCTACATTACCTAGCTTCTTATAACTTAAATTATAATGAATTCTTTAAAGATTCAAAACACAAACAAAAGACAAGCTTAAAGATAAAAATGGATAAAAATAAAAAAAAAACAAACATTTCCGGTGCCCACCTATATCTACTTTAGAAATTGATTGCTGCCGTAACATGCATCCGGCTACTGCAGCAGTATCATCTCTCTCTCTTCGTTGTCATCTACCCACATTCATTGATTTACATTTTTTTTTGTAAATTCTTTTTCGATAAAATTGAATATAAACCAAAAAAAAAAAAACAACAAGAGTTCTTTGGGCCAAAAATAATATAATATTTTTATAAGCAGAAGAAAAAACTAAAAAAAAAAAAAGTAGGAAATAAAATGCCATAAGGTACACCCACCAAGCATCAACCGGTCGCCCAAACAACCGGGACCGGCTTATACACAAATGTGGGGAATTTCACATTGAAACTGGCAACATCCTTTTTTGGAAGAAAAAAAAAGCATAACAAAAAAAAAATATAGGATGACAGCAAAGGCGGCAAGTAACATGATTTTGTTTTTTTCTTTTTTATCGTCGGCGTCGCCACCGTCGCATTTTTCGTCGGGGCTATGAAGGAGTAAAGTAGTGAGTATTCCAACAATAGTAATAGCTTGTAGGAGTAGAACCATTACAGTACAACTTCGTTCTTTATCCATTGCTCTATCTGACACTTTTTTTATTTTTGAAAATGCAAATGATGTTTGTTGTCTCGGTGAGAAGTGTATAAGTGAAACTTCTACGAAAAAGAACTTGGCTTGACAAAGCAAAGTAAAGTGGGTAGATAAATATTTCATTGATTAGTGCGGGCGTTATTTGTTTTTTTTTTTCAGATTTTTAATAAATTTTCTGTTTGGAAAAATTAATTTTCATTTTATTAATTTTCAAAGGAAAACTTTTAGTTTCGCTTTATTATTAATATTAAACTGTAAGGAGTTTGGAATAAATGCAATTTCCCCTTCACAAAAAACTGTTAACCTTGGCATTTACATTTTGTTTTTTTATCCCCAAAAAACAGTTGCGAAAAGTTCAAATCTTTTTTAGCAATGTTTTCGCTTCCAGTCAAATGTCATGTTGACTTTTACATTAGTTGACTGGAAATGTTGAAAGTATTTTTTAAGCTGCGTTCACACTCTTGATCAATTCCATCAAAATATCAAATAATGCTTGTTTTCAAGTTTTGACAGTGAAATGACAGTTGCATTCAGATCTGACATTTTACTGACATTAAAAATCCATTAAAAAACGTCAGAAAAAAATAAAAACGTCCACACTTAACTGAGTGTGTGGACGAGTAGCATGATAGTCAATAATAATCATAAAAAATATAGTGTGGACTCTGCTTTAGAATACCATTAAGCGAAGTAATCCAAGTTGAATTGAAGTGGTAGAAATTTAGATGGTCGAGCTATTTTTTGAAAGGTCAGTTGACTGGATTTGTTGGAAGAACTTCATAGTAATTTTATAATGAACGGGAGTTAAATTATGGAAAGGGATATTATTTCTTTTAATAATACAAACTCCTAGATTATAAGCACTATTAAGACGGATGTATTTTATTACTAAAATGTTAACAGCTAATCAGCTTATCTTAATTTTGAATCCAAAATATTAGTTGAGTTCAAATGCGTTATCTTGAAATTAAATTGCTTTTCTTTGCATATATTTATTGATTACAAATTAACAAATTTATGACTCATTTTTGTGGACGACGAAACATAATCGTAGTCGTTCTAAGAAATGATTAAGATTGTTTTGTTTTTGTATATTATTTTACGATCATCCCGATTTATTCAAAATGACTGTATTAATTTAAATAAATAATCAGATTTAAAAGTTTATGAATCATATTATGATAACTAATTCTGGACAATTTCTGACCATTGACTCATAATTTTGTTGAGATATATTGACAGTTAAAAGAATGACGCATGTTACAAAACCTCTTTTTAACTGGATTTGCTGTTGTTAAACAGAGCTGTTCAAAATAGACTAATTTAACTGTTGATTGGTATAAACTGTCAAAACTGTGGTGAATTCGATTATTTCACCATAAACAAGCAGATTTATTTATGCGAATAATTGACTAAAACACAGTTTTCATTTAAATATTGACTGGTATAAACTAGTCTAATCTACATTTAAAATAAAATGGAATGTGGATTCATTTAGTTCAAATGCTACAAAGTGCAGTTTAAAGAATCTGTCTACTGTAGGTCTTCTGATGCTTTGTGATTTAATTGGTATAAAAAGGCTCTTTTTTCTTTTAAATGTGACATAAATGTACCTACATATTTTGATAAAGTTTTCATGTCAAACGGTGGTTTTAATTCTTAAAAGTAGCAAAAAAAATTGTATTTGGTATAAACTGGTCAAAACTGTGGTGAATATGATTGTGATATTACATCATTTTTTTTTTTATTTATCCATTGGTTGGTATAAACTGGTATGATATACATTATTTCTATTGCCATGTAATTTAAGTTCATACAATATAACAGTTGCAAACGGTAATATCAAGAATCTGTCAGTTTTATATCTACTCGGGTTTTGTAGTCATGTTCTAAATGGTAAAAAATTTTGTCTTTCGTCGCTAAAGCATAAATACCTACTTATAAATATATACGTAAATGTAACAAATATTTTCATTCTTTAGTAACTAAATACGACATATATTCATTTTTGGATAGCAAAAATATAACAGTTTAAATCACATTTTCATTTCTTCTAAGGATTGGTATAAACTGGTCTTATAACTATTTCTAATAAAACGATATGTTTATTCATGAAGAAACTTTGGTCCAGAGAGAAATACATCATATTTTTTTTTATTTTCCTTCACTGTTTAATAGTAAAGAAAAAAAAAATAAGAAAAAAAAATAATCCACATTACAACCTCAGTGTATTTATTTATTTTTGCCAAACACATGGTTCATAAACGAAATCTAATTAAAACACCAAGCAAACAAGATTCGTTTACCTGGCATCATTAACCTCTCATAAAATAATAATTTTCTTCTTCCTAGAAAACGCCCTTCTAAAAGGTTTTTTCTTTCTTCCCCATCTTCTTTTGTATGAGTAACAAGAAAAAAAATGTATAAAAAAACAAAAACAACAGCACTAATTAAATAATTACATCTAATCATAAATTCTATGTTATTTTTTTTGTTCATCCCTTCATACATTATATGCAAAAAAAATGTACTCTTCTTTAATGTAATATGTAAGTAAAGGCCAAGAAGAAGAAGAACGATTGCTATCAAGGTTGATTCCCATTTTATGGGTACACTTTTCCATCAATCTGTACTCTGTGAAAGGGGGGTTTGTTACCCCCTCCCCTTTTTAGCCAGCATACACAAATATCGAGACTCGAAATGAAGAACCCAAGTTTTATTATTTCATGGCCACTACAGAAATATAAACTTTTTTTTTATCTATACTCCCACACGAAGCTCAACGAAAACCCCCACGCAACCTCCCCATTCCAGCACCATACTCTGTGTGTTTCCCCTTCACCTCAACAACACAAACCTTTGTGTATATAATATTCTTGTGAATGAATGAAAACCATTGTCCTAAAAAAACACTCATATACATTTCACCACCCCTTGTTGAATATTATTATAAACAAAGAATAGGTAAAACGATTTCCATTAGGATCTTCAACAAAAACGAAGAGGTGAATTGTATGTACATTATTTTTTTATTCACCTTTTTTTTGGTGTATATAGGACAGAAGCGTGTACAAGTTTACCCTGTCCTGACACTGACACTGCAAAATTTATATAAACATGTATTTTGTGACAAAAAAGACAATGTATTTGTGAGCGCGCATGGATTTTCAATCAAAAATGAGAAAGAGAGTGTAAAGTCTGTGAAAGAGGATAACGGTACCAAGCTGTCTATCGGTAAAGGTGTGTTACTATCTTCTTCCATCAGAATTTCAGAACTCCAAAGCTATAATATTTCAATGTTGAGGAAGGGGATGGGTAGAGAAATATGGAGAGAGGGAAAATCCCAATCCATATTCAGTTGAAAGCAGCCCAACCCAAGTCAAAACCTCACGAACACACCCCGCTCACCGAATCGCTATGAAACTGAGCCGAACCGACCCCAACTCACACCGACAGAGAACGGGAAGTATCGGATATGAAGCGAATTTGAGGTCAAGTTTAAATGATGTAACCTTCACTTCAAAGAGGGGTTGGGTTGGTGAATTAAGCGGGGACAAATGAAAAAAAAAAATAAACACACACACACACACAAACAAAAATGATTATTCCGGGGTACTCAAACAAGTTGCCCTCTCTCCAAAAATTAAAGTGAAGAAGATTTCAAAACCAGATTAGATTGTCCTTTTTGTTTTTAATTTTCTTTAATGGGTTTTAACGGTGTTGTGTCGTACCTGCATATAGGGAGGCTAGGCATGTATAACATCCCTGTTTCCTAAACTATGTAGATAGATTACTCTGGAAGAAATTTTTGCTCTCGTGTCGTCTGTATATGTTTTGAGCTTATTGATTTTTTTGCACTTCAGGGGATAGATAGAGAGGAATGGTGCGAACGGTGAACCCAGGTAAATATCCTGTAGATATGCAAATAAATGGTGCTTTCTTCATTCATCAATCATCTCGAGCTTCTGATGGCTAACACGAGCCCATTCTCACCACCAGCTATAAGGAAGGCTGGTCGGTCTGATGGTTGGCTGGCTGGTTGATGGTTGGAAAGAAGAAACTCTTTCGATCGATCATTTCACCAAGCATAAATTTGAGTGAGGCAGCGAAACGAGCAATCAATTTTAGTGTAATGTGATGAAAATGAAAATAAGTAAAGTTTCGTTTTTTTTCGTTTTTCTTTTTTACTTTATGAATGTGCGGTTTCATTCATCAAAGAATGTGACGAAGTAATTGAGAGAACTTAGAGTTTTTTTTTTTTTGCTTTCGTCCTTTTTTTTGTGGTTTTAAATTTATATAAAATTTCGTTTCGAACACAACAACGTAATAGGTAAAGGATAGGGGCAAAAGCAGGGTTAAGAGGTAAATATTTAAAATGAAACGTGACACAATGTCGGGTTTAAGGGATCAAAAAACAACAACAACGACAACGACGTTTGTTGAGAATGTGCTCTCTGGGTGTGCGTGATGTTGTTCTTCCTTTATTTTCGGATAAAATGCTTTCCGGGCAGTTTTAGTTTTTATGTTTTGTTTTTGTATTATATTTTAAGGGCACACCCACACTTTTTTCTTTGTTTTTGTTTTTTTTTTTTATATCTTTAAATTGGGAACATTTGTTGTAGATATTATTTGTGTATAAAATTTAATATTATACAAAGAGATGGGATTATTATTTTCTTTTGTTGGGAAATTTGGGGGTTTTCTTATATTTGTTGTTTGTTTTCAAGAGGATACAAAGCAAATAGATGTGACTTATCAGTTTTTCGAAAGAAATGCAAACGCAGTTTAAAAAAACAAATGGTAGGTAATTCTATATATATATTAAGTTCTTAAAATGGATATTTTTTGTTTTATCTAGAATTTGCCATTTTAGATAGAAGATAACTTTATGAATTTGTACATACATAGTCATTTTTTCAATCAAAGTTAAAAGAATTTTTTGTAGATTTGTGCGAGATGAAATTAAATATTCATATAGTTAAGGCACGTGCGCCGTTTGAAACTACGAGAGGAAATTAGATTGTTTCTAGAAAAAGCTGTTCTTCAGATTATGGAGAGCTTTGAAACTAAAAGAAATTTTTTTTTTTACATTAAACTAATGAAATGAAGAATTTATACTAATTGAAGTGATTGTAAGGAAATTAAATTGTGTTATAAGGCAAAAAGGAGAGTGGGCAAGGTAAACTATTAGGAATGATAATAGAAAAGTAGAAATTTACTTTCACAAAAAATTAAGTTAAGTTCCGGAAACTCGGACACACCTTTAATTGTCAAGTTTACTTAAAATGTAGACTTTCTTTACATAGTTCAACAAATTTGGAAACGTTGAGCAACATTTTTTTTCTGAAAATCGCAATGATACGATTAAAAAAGATGTGAGTGAACACAAAATAATGATTTTTTTACGCTTCATTATAATTTAAAAGTTAAAAAAAAACGTTTCGTCTGATAGAGAACAAACAAAATTTCCTTGTTCTGACACTGACTTCTTGCAAATAATTTTTTTTTGAGTTATCATGCATTTAAAAATTAGTAATTAAACAGATCTACATAGCAACGTTGCTATACTTGTACTTGTCTTGTACTTGTACTTGTCATTTTCATTAGACTACACATTTTTAAGGCCGTGTTCATATTCGGCTTAGTCTTCCGACTTACTTCGACGTCTCTATGTTGCGGTCACACTCAAACTTTCTGATAAGGAAGAAATAGGCAAGTAAAGAAGGATTTTTATACTTGCAAACTCTTTTTGACAGACTCTTTTTGAGTCCAAAGTGAGCAGAGAGTAAATAAGAAGAAGTAAATCAGGTCGAATGTCAAAATGACGTTCAATCGGAAATGGCGACCTTCGTTTTGGATAATCGATTATTTGCAAATGTTGATTATCGATTAATAAACAAAAATCGCTATAGGGACCTTAATTCACTTGCATCTTTCATTTGAATTTTCTACTCATCAAATACGTACCAATCACCAAAACTTTCTACACTCACTATACAAATGCTCCAATTGAAAATAAAAATTAGTTCCGCATACTTTTGATCTCACTTGATGACAAAAGACCATATCAATCCAAACTTCAAACACATAAATCCGATTCTCTTAACTGTCATCTAATTGCTACATCTTTGGCATTAGAAATGAAAAATTAAAAACAAAAAAAAATAAAAATAAAAGAAATAAGAATTTCTCCAAACCATATAAGTGTGGTATACCTATACCGCATCTGTAAAAATATATATAAGAAATCTCGTCTTTACTATAAGTTCATCGTAGCAAGCTATACCAAAAGCAAGTACAAAATGAAAACCTTGATCGTATAACGATCGCTCAACATGACAGCCAACAACTATAACGATCCAAAAAGGTGTGGCGGTCAGTAGCAACATCGCTCTCGTCGTCGATTCGATGCATTTCAAAAACCAACAAACAAACCCGAACAAACAAAGTCATTCGTTGCAATGCTAACCGGTCATTTATACTATATACTACTATACTGTACTCGAGCATAAGCTGAAAAACCACCAAACACCTAAAAAGGGCAAGATATTTATTTCATGATCATTTTGGATCGCAACGCTTTTGTTACGCGCGCGAGTATAAGCGCGCTTTAAAAGTGTGCTTCCTTGAAACGAGTAAAAATGCCCTCCATTTGCACGATATGATAACAAACGAAAACGATCATGACGAACGACAACACAACCAGCATAGCAACCATCAAAAGAGACACCACAGAATGAGAGAGAGCAAAAAGACCTTTGGATTTTGTTAGTTTTAATGTTGGTTGTTGTTCTTGTAACTTAACTTTTTTTTAGTCTGCCCATTATTAATGATCCCGCACTCTTCCCCGTTGTTCCAGTTGAAGATCCTGTCAGTTGGCAAAGTAAATTTGACGTCTTGAAGAACGATGAATGATGAACAAAAGGCAACTAGAAGACAGTGAGCATGTTTGTTGCATGTTGTATATGAGTCGAAACATAAAAATAGATTTCGTGCCTCCACATGGAGTCGCCATATGAAACTGATTTTTACTTGAAAAATATTTAGGAACTATTTAAGGGTTATAGGGTGGATTCGAGAAAAAAAAAATTTGAACTCAAAATTTGACAGAAGGTTGATCAATCCTTTTGACTAATTGTATCCAAAATGGCGTTTTGCGAATATACCATTAAAACAATTTAAAACGGTGTTGACATTGGCTTCACTCCGTCGACTCATATTGACATTTCAGTGAGCTCAAAGATCTTTAATGAGTTTAAAAGATCCTGCCTCTTGGGTTTCTCTTTCTCTCCAGGAAGTGAAAGTGAGAAAGCAACTGAGAAATGTCAAAATGAGTTGGCAGAGTGAAGCCAATGTGAACACCGCCTTATGATATCTGTTTTGAATATAAAAGTATAACAAACACAACCCCTTAGGTAATTTTAGAAAAGAGGAGCAGGTACATACGACTTACTTCAGCACTTTTGATTTTTTAATTGCCAATGAGGATGAGGATGTTGGAGTCTGTATACGATTAAAGACGCGTCTTCTAAACACACATCGTTCTAAACACGATGAAGAGAATGCGTATGATGAAACCACAGCCCCATATTGTGCACAGGCAGGCAAAAGAAAAATAAACTCAATGTATCCGGTGGTATTGGTTAAATCAGTTCAAAAGGAGAAAGGGGAAATGAGGAGGGGTAAAGGGGAGAAGTAGACAAACTATAAAAAAAAAAAACATCACAGGGAAGAGATATTATATTATGGACGCGTCTGGGGCTTTGAAGAAGAATTTTTTACTACTTGTGGGATGTCTGCCCTTTTTCGCTTGCAAAATCATTTAGTAAAAATAAAAATTGTATTATTTGTCTAGATCGATTATGTGTTACCCTATATTATAATTGTGAAAAAAAAAATAATCTTAAAAAATTTGGACAGGTCAAATTTTTTTCAGACCACACATCTTGTGTTTAGGACTTAAATAAAAGAGACAATCAGCTGTCAAGTCAGACTTCAGATTTATGGAAAAGTTAACATGAACAAATTTAAAATAACCTTCGACTGGTATAAAATAACTAGAAATTTGCTCACGTGTTAACAAACAACAAAACTATATAAAATACAAATGACTTTATCAAGTTTCCTTTCATTTAAACCAATAAATTACGATTGGTATAAAAGAAAGAGTTACTTGTTTGGCTGGTATAAATAGAAAATAAGTGTGATTAAGATTGAAATAACAAAAATAAGTAGTTTCCATAGATTTAAAGCTTCATATTTTGTATTCATTGGTTGGTATAAACAGCTTTTGAATGGTATAAAAAAATAACTTCACCACAATTTCATACATTTTTTCTTATATATTTTTGAGAACGCATTAAGTAAATAAGAGAAAATTTTGTTCTTTCTTATTGGTATAAATTGATCTCACTGAAAAATAAATTACATCAATTATGAAATTTAAATCTGGAAGCTTACGCAATAACAATAGAATTGAAATTGATTTGAAGTTGTTATTGATATTTTTTTAAAGAACTGATAAAATAACACCAAACATATCTAACATACCCTAAATTTGCAATTCTGCTGTTCTAGAATAATAGCCAAAGAAAAATAAATACATTAGAAATTATTGTTAATTTAGAAATCGCAATTTGTTGCTGTTTTGGAGAAGATACTCTTAATTTTCGCAAAAGAGATACGTACAAATGATGGTCATAAATAACAAAAAAAGATCATAGATAAAAACTCTTATGGGATCATTTACTTCTAAAAATCATCATCAAAGAGACGCCCAAAAAGATGTAAAAATTTATATTTCGCGTATAAAAATATACGCTAATATACAAAAACAACAACAAGAAAAAAGGGATCTCAGATCGTTTGCATAGCGTCGCGTCGCCTATAATGTTTTAAGGCATACACGCAATATTTTTATTGCACAATTACTGGTAATGATCATTATATTTGAAGCAATGTTTTCATCATCATCATAACATGCACTCTCATAGAAGAATTTTATTTTTAAATCTTGTGTTGTTTACATTTAGGGGTATTGAACACACATTTTTATATATTACTACTTTAAAAGTGTGCTTCCTTGAAACGAGTAAAAATGCCCTCCATTTGCACGATATGATAACAAACGAAAACGATCATGACGAACGACAACACAACCAGCATAGCAACCATCAAAAGAGACACCACAGAATGAGAGAGAGCAAAAAGACCTTTGGATTTTGTTAGTTTTAATGTTGGTTGTTGTTCTTGTAACTTAACTTTTTTTTAGTCTGCCCATTATTAATGATCCCGCACTCTTCCCCGTTGTTCCAGTTGAAGATCCTGTCAGTTGGCAAAGTAAATTTGACGTCTTGAAGAACGATGAATGATGAACAAAAGGCAACTAGAAGACAGTGAGCATGTTTGTTGCATGTTGTATATGAGTCGAAACATAAAAATAGATTTCGTGCCTCCACATGGAGTCGCCATATGAAACTGATTTTTACTTGAAAAATATTTAGGAACTATTTAAGGGTTATAGGGTGGATTCGAGAAAAAAAAAATTTGAACTCAAAATTTGACAGAAGGTTGATCAATCCTTTTGACTAATTGTATCCAAAATGGCGTTTTGCGAATATACCATTAAAACAATTTAAAACGGTGTTGACATTGGCTTCACTCCGTCGACTCATATTGACATTTCAGTGAGCTCAAAGATCTTTAATGAGTTTAAAAGATCCTGCCTCTTGGGTTTCTCTTTCTCTCCAGGAAGTGAAAGTGAGAAAGCAACTGAGAAATGTCAAAATGAGTTGGCAGAGTGAAGCCAATGTGAACACCGCCTTATGATATCTGTTTTGAATATAAAAGTATAACAAACACAACCCCTTAGGTAATTTTAGAAAAGAGGAGCAGGTACATACGACTTACTTCAGCACTTTTGATTTTTTAATTGCCAATGAGGATGAGGATGTTGGAGTCTGTATACGATTAAAGACGCGTCTTCTAAACACACATCGTTCTAAACACGATGAAGAGAATGCGTATGATGAAACCACAGCCCCATATTGTGCACAGGCAGGCAAAAGAAAAATAAACTCAATGTATCCGGTGGTATTGGTTAAATCAGTTCAAAAGGAGAAAGGGGAAATGAGGAGGGGTAAAGGGGAGAAGTAGACAAACTATAAAAAAAAAAAACATCACAGGGAAGAGATATTATATTATGGACGCGTCTGGGGCTTTGAAGAAGAATTTTTTACTACTTGTGGGATGTCTGCCCTTTTTCGCTTGCAAAATCATTTAGTAAAAATAAAAATTGTATTATTTGTCTAGATCGATTATGTGTTACCCTATATTATAATTGTGAAAAAAAAAATAATCTTAAAAAATTTGGACAGGTCAAATTTTTTTCAGACCACACATCTTGTGTTTAGGACTTAAATAAAAGAGACAATCAGCTGTCAAGTCAGACTTCAGATTTATGGAAAAGTTAACATGAACAAATTTAAAATAACCTTCGACTGGTATAAAATAACTAGAAATTTGCTCACGTGTTAACAAACAACAAAACTATATAAAATACAAATGACTTTATCAAGTTTCCTTTCATTTAAACCAATAAATTACGATTGGTATAAAAGAAAGAGTTACTTGTTTGGCTGGTATAAATAGAAAATAAGTGTGATTAAGATTGAAATAACAAAAATAAGTAGTTTCCATAGATTTAAAGCTTCATATTTTGTATTCATTGGTTGGTATAAACAGCTTTTGAATGGTATAAAAAAATAACTTCACCACAATTTCATACATTTTTTCTTATATATTTTTGAGAACGCATTAAGTAAATAAGAGAAAATTTTGTTCTTTCTTATTGGTATAAATTGATCTCACTGAAAAATAAATTACATCAATTATGAAATTTAAATCTGGAAGCTTACGCAATAACAATAGAATTGAAATTGATTTGAAGTTGTTATTTATATTTTTTTAAAGAACTGATAAAATAACACCAAACATATCTAACATACCCTAAATTTGCAATTCTGCTGTTCTAGAATAATAGCCAAAGAAAAATAAATACATTAGAAATTATTGTTAATTTAGAAATCGCAATTTGTTGCTGTTTTGGAGAAGATACTCTTAATTTTCGCAAAAGAGATACGTACAAATGATGGTCATAAATAACAAAAAAAGATCATAGATAAAAACTCTTATGGGATCATTTACTTCTAAAAATCATCATCAAAGAGACGCCCAAAAAGATGTAAAAATTTATATTTCGCGTATAAAAATATACGCTAATATACAAAAACAACAACAAGAAAAAAGGGATCTCAGATCGTTTGCATAGCGTCGCGTCGCCTATAATGTTTTAAGGCATACACGCAATATTTTTATTGCACAATTACTGGTAATGATCATTATATTTGAAGCAATGTTTTCATCATCATCATAACATGCACTCTCATAGAAGAATTTTATTTTTAAATCTTGTGTTGTTTACATTTAGGGGTATTGAACACACATTTTTATATATTACTACTTTTTCGAGTTGGAAAAGTTGGGAAATCGTTTTGAGAGAACATTTTTATTTATATTGTTTTTGAGATGAAAGCTAGGTTGAGTCATCTTCATCGCCTAACAAAAAAAAATTAAAAAAGAATGTCAGAATGTTGAAACTGAAAAGGAAGTGGTATTTAAAAATAAAGTTTTCTTTTTATTTTTGTTTTGTTTAGTGTTTTGAGATGTTATGGATAAATAATATCAAAATTATGATGATTGACGTTTAGTTTTAGCGAATTTTTGCTTTTGTTTAGATTTTCACTTCCGTTGTATAAGCATTTCATCCGGTGAAAAAAGACGAGATGGAATTTTAGATTTCTATGTGTATAAACAAGGAAACAGACAAAATCACTTAAAAGTTCTTAAGAGCTGTTGAAAACTTCCTGTCCGAATGAATATGTTTTTGAGGTCTAACATTTTTGTAAAGCTTGGAGATCTAATCGAATCTGTATTCCATGAAAATCGAATATGCTCAACTAATTGCCAACGAGAAAGTAAGCAAACTTATCCTCAAACGTCAATATAACAGTCAAAATTTAATTTTAGGAATGGTAAGGTAGTGTTTAGTGTTGCGTGGGGAATTTTCTCAAGTGTAAACTGCGCCTAAGGAAGGTATTCTTGAAGTGCTCATAACTGAAGTGGCTCATAAATCTATTCACCACACTATTCACTACAATATTCACCTCACTATTCAACATACTATTCATACAACTTATGAGTGCTCCCGACCACTCTTAAGTTAATATGGCAAACTCCGAAAAAATATCATATGAGTTCTTGTAGAATACGGGCATTAACTTTAAAAACTAAACACACGACAAAGTCTAAGTTGTAACCTTCAAAGGTCACCAAAAAAGCCGCATAATATAAATATTGTAACCAAAAGACATAGTGCGATCGTGAATAAAGTTAAAAACCACATGTTGTTTAACAACTATACAACCAATATGTGTTGTTTTGGCTTAATTCTCTTGTTTGTCTTTTCTTCTCTTCTTTTTCCATAAACGAAAAAAATAAATATTTGGGTAATAAAAAATAATAAAAACTCATCGCAAAAAAATACAATGAATGTTTTTTTTTTTGTGAATGGAGAGAATAAAAAGAACGTCAGAGCGGGTTGACTTTAAATCTGACGTCAACCGGAATTTATTGTTACATACCACAACAAAATGTTTTGAGATGAAAACATTTGGTGTAGTATGGTGTGCGCCACCTCCATGGCAATTTTTATTAATGATTTCAACCTAATGAAATAAAATTATTGAATTTTATTTATTTTATACAAAACAAACAAAAGTTTATTCATATGTCAGACAATTGTGGTATACATTGTCTCAGCTGTTATACAAAAAATGAAAACAATACCCACTACACCGCCTTCGAATATATGACCAAAAATTGTATTTTTGTTTTTATATTTATTTGATTGTTTTCCGTTGATGGAATATCAACTTTTAAGTTTGTTTTTTTTTCAATGACTGCATCTTGGGCAAAACCTTGAATATTACTCGCACCACCCACTTGAAATAATAGCGACAACGACCGTCGGCGGTGACGTTACCTTACTACCGCCGCTGGTTATTGCTGTTGTTTTGTAAATTGCTACCTGTATGCTTTGTGACAGTTGTATACCTTTAGATAATTTATTTGGTTTTCTTCTTAATCGAACAATTTGTATTCATTCAAGCTTTTCAGTATTATTTTGTGTTGTGATGGTTAATCACATTTGTCAGTAATGAGCATTGTAAAAATACTTCCTATAAGTTTTATTACTGACTGGTATGTAATGTCAATTTTAAAAGTTAACATATTTGGTCAGTTTACACAAGGGCTTGTTTATCTGCATATAAAACACTAGATAAGGGATTCTTGATTTATACAAGTGATAGCTTGTCATTAAATTTGTTATTCATCTGTCAAATTTTACTGTCATAAACCTGGGCTCGAACTACAGCATACGTTCGTTAACGTTTTGACTATTGCTCTCTCTATTTAATCAGAAGAAAATGATAGAGACATAAAGCGTCAGTACGTTAAAGTACGTATGCGGTAGTTCGACCCTGGTAAAATGGTAAATGTGGTAAGTTAACTGTCAAATCCATACAAAATTTTGACACCTTTTATACCGAAACTGAATTTTAAGGGATAAAAGTTACCCTATCATTTTGAGTTGAGGTTCAATGTTAACTAATTAACTTTTGACGTTTGTGTGTGTAAATTCAACTCACTTCTGTCAAAAATTAACTCCGAAAAGGGGGTTAAACTTAAAACAACTTATAAACGGTAAAAAATGATTTCTACTCGCAGTTGTTAGTGAAATTATTGCGAAATGCATTCCAAATCTCAGACAATCTGCCTTATAATAAAGAATACTCTCAGTTTTATCCAAATAAACAACCAAAAATCTTCCTTGTGTTTCAATTCTTGGCAACGAGCCAAAAAAAAAACAAAAACTGTCAGTATATGAACTCCGACAGGCAATGTTAACCAACTGAAGCATATAGCATCCTTGTTTGGGTATTTTGTAATTTGGCTTTTGGACAGGCACGTTGAATCTGTGTCACAGTCACACAAAATGTCCAGCTTACCATCGAGTGTGTGCATATATGCTTGTGTGTGAACCATGCTTATCCCGCCCAAAACGTGTCGCATAATAGTTTCGCAAAAACAAAAATACATTCTGATTCTACCTCCTTAACTTGTCCTTGACCTCTTTGACTCTTTCGAGTCTGCATTTTATTATTTTTCTTTTGAAATTATGTAAGTCAGTTTATTTTACAAAAATAAAAACAAACATTTTAAATCAGATTATATTCACCACCCTATATCTACCTACATATAAATGTTATTTATTTATTTGTTATTTGTTTTGGATTTGGTGTTCTCTGGTAGGTGTCACCTGTCAAATACGCCATCAATATCACACAACTGTCATGGTGAATCACCTTGAAAGCTTGAGCTGGTCCAAAGTTATCACACGCTGTGCGTGTGATATGTGTAACATTTCAGTTTACTTTTTATTTTTCAAATTAATGAGAACACAGAATTATTGTCGCCCGCCTCCATATAAATACATAAAATGAATTCGGCCAAAATGTACACATATTATGTACATAAAATTTATATATAAATGCGAATGTAATGCAACTACACAAATAGACAGAGATATCTATATCCTTGCACTTAACAACAATTTCCACTACACTACATGACTACATCCGCCTGTCAAATTCAATGTTACAAAATGAGTGAAGATTTGTCTTCTTTTTTTTTGCCGTTTGCCCTGTTGTTTGAGTGTTTGCTGGAGCATGTTCGTTTGTTCGTTGGCGCGCTCCATTGCGCATTAGTTGCAATGTAGCTATAGTGCTGGGGTGAACTTATTTTTTTGTTATTCCCACACATTTACATGTATGTGCGGGAGGAAATGCGAGAACCCCTTATTGGGTCTTTCTTATCCCATCTCGAATGTAATTTAATTTGTTTGTACCGTTTCGGTTTTCTGAGCTGCCTTTCTAACTCTAGTACATGCAACACTTTTTTTTGTGATATTCTATCGTTCAACGTCAACGTCCAGTGTGTTGTCTTGAATTTCCTATATTGCATCAGTTTTCATCATCATTCTCTGTCCTCCTCCACTCTCTATGAAAATGACACATATACAAAGGAATCTCGCGAGCACTATAACACAATACACATTACACATGTGTGTTTTTTCATGCTAATGCCCGCGGATGTGCATTTTAACATCTATTCATCTTTTCACATCCCACCCTATTCACCATAGTAAAAGTCATCGTGCAGTTGTCATACTCTGGATGAACGAGCATTCGTGTGGTGTGTTCAGTTTTTTTGCTGACAACTTTCAAAGACTCAAGAGACCCTAGGAAAATATCCGTCTTTCTTGGATATACCAGTCTCAGCCAAACCAACTAAAGAGAGAACCACAAGTAATAATATGAAGAAGCGTCTCGTTTACGATTTATACCGCACACAACATAAACTAAAAAAGCTATGCCTGTATCGTGGTAGTCGTTCGAGCCGAAGTTTTCTTTTATCCCCTTACTTTGTATGTGTATAGAAAAGACTGTATACCCTTTTGCTGTTCTGACATTTATTTCTTTTTTTTTTTAAATGAAATGCTTTGAGAGAAGACCTGCGTAAAAGCGACATAATAATATCCGTGTGCGCGCGTAGTAGTTGAACTCGCGGTTGTTGACTCCGCGCGCAGCTTGCCTCACTACCGCCACCATAATGCTGAAGTTGATGCGCGCCAGCTATAGTACTACAATCGATCGTCCACTGCAACTGTCAGAGGGCGACAGCAACAACAATATTGGAGATGTTGCCCATTTTTGCCCTTTTTCCCTTACACAAACTTTGTTTCAAGTTCTTCTTCTTATAAAAATATACTTTGGATTTTTGGTATCGTAATCGTATAATGACGAACGAAATGTAAGAAAAGGGAATAATTGAAAAACATAAATGATCAAAACCATGGAAAAGTTGAAACTGAAGTAAGGTGACGCAGAAGTGGTTGGGTTTCTTTTTTTTGCTGTTTGGTATGATAAGTTCGTTTTCGTTTTGACCACGTGCCAAAAATCTTTTTTACTGGATTGGATTTGAGTCAAGTGGGCACATAAATAGATTTCAGATTTTTTTCTGCAAAACTTTTGAAAAGAATCATTTTGACAGATGAGACGGTATGTCTGCTATTTCACAATGACTCAAAAGTCATGACTTTTTTCAAAAATAAACGAAATGCATGATTATTTCTCAAATTTTGAAGATTGGTTAGAGTGACTGCTAAAAAAGCTTTAAAAATGCTGAATGCCCTTGACTGGATATCCAAAAGGGTAAGGTAGTGCGCATATTTTCAACGTAAAAAACAAAGTTAAGGGACAGTTTCACAGTGCGCAATAATGTGGTCGATTTATAAGCCTCTTCAGTTACGAGTCCTTGAAGGCACCGGCCACAACGTCTAATGTCAAAATTATATTTTCAAAAGAGAGGTCATCACGGATCTGAAAAGCTGATATCAGAACAACTCTTTAGACTCCCACCGATTTGACATGGGAATTCACCTCGGTGAATAGTGAGTGGTGAATATGGGTGCCTTGTTCTCCTTGATAGATAGCAGAATAGGGCTGTTAGAAATTCGTACTTTTAAATTCAAATTGCAGGTAAGTTAGTTTTAGCAGCCTTACAAAACTATGACGTATGTTTTTGACGTTTGGGAATCCACAAACTATGCCAACGACTAACGCATATTGACATTTTCCGATATCCTTAATAAGCATACATACTTGTATTGATTAAAAACTTTGGTTGTCATAAAAATTCCCCCTTACCACAATAAAAAAAACCCACCACCAACCTAATAATCAAATCAAAATTCTTAAGTAATCATTCAAAAATCCATTCTTATAGAGGAATTTATAGGAGTATTTTTTTACAAAGGCACTGAAAATATTATTTTATCAGTTCCCACGAGGGGATATAAAATTATTGAGGATAAAAAAAACTTCAATCATCAAAGAACGTGTATACCAAAATAAAAAAAAAAAGAAAACACAAAGTTTACTTCACACAAAGCCACCCTTGGAAAAGCCAGCGCCAACTCGTGTCGGATATTGTACTCGTACCTTCCTAGAAAGTATAGTGACAAAGCACAAAAATTTAATTAAAAAATGTATTCCTTTTTTAATGGATGCATCGTTGTAAGTTTTTTTTTATTGTTAGAAATATAAACCATGAACTGAACCTAGGCAAGTGTTTACAACAACAACAAAGACGACGACGAGGTGATGTGCGCGGGAGAATGAGAATGCAAAGTGCAATCTATATAAATTAACTATGGGTATCGTTTTGAGAGAGAAGAGATAAAAGGAATAAAGAAATAAAGAAATATCCAAGTTTGGTTTATTCCTTACTACTGCCTAGGGATAGATTTATTCCATTTTAATATAGACATTTTGTAAAATATCATTGTCGTTGCATTGGAGAAAGGGTAAGGTTGTATTGTGAGGCGTTGTTGATGGCGGGGGCCAATGACATTGTCAAGACGTTGCGATGTGAAGCAATTTGCTTTTTTTTGTTGTTTTAATTTAATTTAAGGAAACAGTTTAAGATAATGAAATCTGAAATGTCAAAATACAGTATGTTAATTCATATGAAACTACGCACTTCGAAATTTAATAACGTACGTCCATTCAACACAGGGAATATAAGGTAGTGCACTGGTCTAAAGACTTAGTTTTAAAGTCGATCGAGTGCCAATCGAAATTGTGAACTAAAGTCAGGCTTTCGTGCACTACTTTACCATACATATACTTAAGTGTGTACAGTCCAGTGACACTTAAGTGCACGACATTGGAAACTTAAGTGTCATTTTCAATGTAAAAATGCGCACTACCTTATCTTCTATGTGTTTAGATGACGTCTAGTATTTTGACAGATCTCCTTAAAGGTCGTTTAAGAAATTTGTCAAAATACTTTCACTCGAGAGCTTTTGATGCATTTTCATTTGACAGCTAATTGATCAATTCATTTTCATTCAATTTCGTATTGATATCAAAATATTTCTAAAAACGTTCTGTAACGCAAAAAGAAACATAAAAAACATCAATAAATTAAACACAATTAAACAAACAACATTCCATTCATTCTGCTTCAACGAAGGTGCTAAGAATTAATAAAATTAAAAGAAATAATAAAAAATCCTATAAATGACCCACATCTGTCCCAGTTCCACACCATCTGTCACCCATAACTGTCAGTAACAATTTTATAATAGCAAAATCATTAAAAAAAAAATATTATACAGCCACACTTTATTGTCATCATCACTATCATCGTTGTGTGTATACTGTTTGATCATCACCCACGGAAATCAAAATCAAATTAAAATAAAATAAATTAAAACAACCCAACAAACAGATCGTGCCTTCCATATGTAACGTTCTACTTTTCATTTTATTATTCAAAAACTGTTGGTGGTTGTGAATGAGTAAGGCGGCAGCCATTATATCCGCTGGAGTATTATTTTTTTATGGTTTGGGTGGCCACATCCGATCTACTTAATTTGGACGGCTAAATATGAGCCCCCACAACCATATGCGTGACATTTTAAAAGCATATTTTTTTTTTTATTATTCTGCATAAATGATTGAATTCATATTTCTTATTTCGAATAAAAAGAGGGCTTTTGAAGTATTTGAACTGTCACTTTTGACATAAAGACATGAAAGACGTCAAAAAAAAATATGTTTGTGTACACCTTAGGCAAATTAAAGCTCCAAACAAAATAAATCTATAGGTACTTCGTCTTGTTACGGTAACCCAAATAGCGTTTTTAACTTGGTCACAGGAAAAGCGTACCTTGGCTAATTGTCTGTGAATACAAATGTCTTCCTTTCAATTATTATGTATGCATGTATTTTGTTTTTTTTTTAATTCGTTTATTAAAGGAACAAACAAAAATCCCCTCGTGATATTTCACAAAAGCAAAGCCACCATTGCGCCCCCAGTTTGCTGGTGAATGAGAGAGAGATTCTTCATGTCACGGAAAAAGATACCATCCGTCCGACTTGATTCAACTCGCGATTCAGCCGGGTCCCTACGTTCTTGTTGTTGTTTGTTTGTTATTTCGATTTATTTGTATAATTTGCATAATAAAATTTTAATAAACAATTTGCCATTGAGAAACGTGTTCGGAATTCTGAACGACCGACCGACGGTTATACCAACATAGACGGATGCGCGTTGGGCGCGAACGCCAATGTTCTATACAAATACAAGTTCAAATACAAAGAGGCCAACACAAATGCACTCTCTGATATAGGCTCTGGTTCTGACTTTTGGCTCGCTAGCTGATGGGTTAAAAGAAACAACCTATCGTCATCATCATTGGGTTTGTGTTGTACGTTTGTATACTGTACAGCAGTTTGCCTTGTGAAGGCAAACCAACTTAATGAAGTTTAAACGAATTCCTGGAAAAATTCACGCGTCCGACCGGAAATCACCGACATGGAAACATTTCGTTTTGGCGTTTTGTGTTGCGCGCGGATGGTTTAATTTTTGAACTTATAGTGCCTTTTAAAAACTTCAGAGGAATTAATTAATCATCCGCACAGAAAGTGCATCGTTTTTGTTGAAGAATACCTATAGGATATTTTTGTTTTGCATTTTATTGGTAGTGTTGTAGTTTTATTTTTCTGCTGCTTCCTCACATGTACGTATTTTCTGACGGAAGAGGAGCTTAATTTCTTGGAAAAGAAGGGTCAACACATTGTTGCATATACACAAGTTATTGTGATGATCTTCTTGTGTGTATAGTTTGAATTTAAATATGGAGACTTTTCGATGTGTTGTATATTTTTGTTTCATAGATTTCCATTACTTTGAATTTTTTGGAATTTTTTGTTTGTTTGTTGATTTATGCATAAAGTCATTGGTATACCAAGAAGGTAAAAAGAATAATATTGAACATGACATGATTGTTTGTTTCTAGAGAAGAAAATAAACTGAGTGAATAGGTAATTGAGAAGTGATTTTGCGGGAACACACCTTTCTGTCATTTTGACAGAAATTGTCAATCAAATTATTCTTTGTGAAAAGAAATGTAAAGGTACGATTACATAAATTGCAAAATGGCGTTTACCTTAGGTATCACGCAATTCATTACTTTTAAGCCTAGTACATACTTGGTAAAGCAAGTCGTGAAGTGAATCCATACATTTTTTGTTTGTATTCAATTTTTAAATTAATTTTTTTCGAAAAATATATAGGTAGAGTAGCATCACGAGTGAAAGAGATTCCCGTACATTTTGCCATGAACTACTTCACGTCGTGAAGCAAAACTGTCCAATATTTTTTTCACCAAGAAATTTCACAGGAACGTTCACGGATGACAAAAAAAAATGTATGGATTCACTTCACGACTTGCTTCACCAAGTATGTACTAGGCTTTAAGGGACAACAGATGTCATTTTCATCAAAACTAGAGTTTGACGTTAGACAGTTCTTTAAAGCTCTGTTTGATGTTTCCTCGCAGTGAGAGCTCTGAGAGCCAATTTCACATTCGCGTAGAACTTACTTTTTGTCGATATTGAAAACCTTGAGCCAGATTTTATAATAAAGAAGTGGACATTTTTACATGGAAAGTGACACTTCAGTTTCCAAATGCCTGACACTTAAGTGACATCTATTCGAATGTAAAGCGCAGTTTCGCAGTGAACACTTAAGTTTAAGGATGGTAATTCAGTTTTAAAGTTTAGACATAAAAAGTATTACTTAGGTTACCAATAACGGTTAAAAAGTAAAAATGAGCATCTCTTTGCATTCTCAACACTCGAATGTTCATTCAACACTCAGAGACCTTTTAGGTGTCTTTATTTTTCACTTCATAAAACTCAACCAAGAATAAGACCTAAAAACTACATCGATCATCATAAAATGTCATACAAATTTAAATGTGTTACGAATTGGAGATTTTTATGAAAGAAAAGGATTATGAAGTAGGTAGTTTAAAGATTTAAGGGGAAAATACCGTCAAAATTACAACTGAACTAATCACTTTGGCACCTATCTCTCTGTCCCTTCTTGTACATATAAATCTACATTTTACGAGCATGAAGTATTCCCTTTGTGTTAAATTTTTGAAAGAAAAAAAAGGATCTAGCAAGAAAACGACCTGCTGCTAGTTTGACGATCCTTTTTTCGCAATGAGGATAACACAGTGGCTATTGTTTGATTTCATGATGCATTGTTCCATATTTGAAGTGTCTTTTGACAATACAACTGCGTTTGTATGCAAAAAAAAAAGAATCAATTGTATGACAGTTCAAGTAAAATAATTTTTTACTACCTATTCTGTTAATTTTAGGAGTAATATGTGTGTGTTTTTTTTCTACAGCAACATAATATTATCATTAAAGAAAAATAATAACAATAGATACTTGAAGAGAAAATAATGAAATAAGAAGAAAAAATGTACACTATCGTGTTTATTTTTTCTTCTCGATTCTCTATTTTAATAAATACTATTTTCTTGTCAGTGTTTATCTACTGTTTCAATTTTAGCACCACAGAATATTGACACTTGAGCAAAAAAAATAAAAATTCACTCTCTCTGTCTGTTTGTAGAGATATCTTATCTTGTGTCATTGAAAACAGTTGGTATGGTGAATAAAGGTTTATTTGTTTATTTTGCTATTTCCTTTCTATATGCATATTGTGATATAATTAATTCATTCATTAAAAAAAATAAAGTATTGATTATAGCGAAATATGCATGTGTTTAGTTTGACACTTTCTATAAAATCAGTGTTCTGTTGAGTTAAAGAAACTCACCAATATTCGTGGTGAATATCGATCTATCAAATACTGTTTTGCTAAACAATTTATTTATTATTTATTTTTTCGCTTTCGATTGAAGAAAATTATCGTGTGGATATACATATACACACCACACAGGAAGAATTATGTTAATAATTAAAAAAAATTAGAATACGAACAAATAAATAATAAAAGTTTGAAGACGAAATATGATAAACATTAGCTTGTTGTTTTTGTTGTCCAAATACTGTAAATATTTTTTTTTATCTGTATTAAGAAAACAGGAAATCGAAAAGCGATAAAAATAAATATGAACTAAGAGAGAAATACACATAGCGCGCTATATGAACATGTGTTTGCAAGAGTACGATGATTTGGGAGCACAAACGAAATAAAATTATAGGTATTCAAAACGAAGGTGGTCAAAATTTTGTATGAAGTAATTTTATTTAAGGTTGGTAAAGGTATTTGAGATTACCGTTTTTCTTTAATTCTTAAGAAACATTCTTTTCAATGATAACGTCATTATAGCAACAACAAATGTATTTGTATTTGTGTGTTTTGTAAAAAAAAGTCATGATTAGGAATGAATATGATTGAAGGGAATTCCCATGTCACGATTTTAACAGGCGAGTATACAAAAAACGTGAGGTAGGAAATAATATTTTAAACAAAAAATTGACATTTGGATGATAGTCGATTTTTGACATTTTATGTAATTGATTAAGTTAATTGATATGACAGTTTGGGAAATTATAAGTGATGAATGGTGATAGGTGATACAACCAAATTAAATGTCCATCAGCGCAATGAGGTGGGATTAAAAATTTTGAATCGTAGTGACTAGTCATGACAGCGTTTCATTTGTTTATTTTTTTTAATGTGAAATGTTTAACTTATGTTAGGACGTATGAAAAAAAGTGTAGGTATAAGCGATTTAACTTAAACTTCTAACTCAAAGAAATTTTCCTACTTTTCCTATCAAAACTTTTTAAATCTAACTGGTTCATATCTTAATAATTCGATATAATTGCGCGTTAGTTAATATAAGTAAATGTCATTTTGACGTTTAACAAAGAGTACATTTTCACTTTGCTACAAACTCAGGAACGTGCTTAACTGTGATTGCTGAAATCATCTGAACTGGCAAAAACAACGTTTGACGTGCATGATATGACAAAAACCGTGTCCAGAGAAATTTTCTTACTGAAGGGGCTCTCATGTCTGAAATTTGACGAGATATTATCTGCGTGTTTGTAGTTTGATAGACATTAGACTTCCATTACTCATCAAACTTAATTAATTCCTGTTTGTAACTTTAAAAACCACAATACACAAAATAAGGTAATATCTTACGAACGTTGTCAAAATTTGTTTGTCACAAATGGGCACCAATCTATCAGGTCCGCCTTTAATTTTTATATTTCAATCGCACTAAACAGGAAATTTGTTTTTGTTTTAATTTATAAAATGTCATTTAAAAAAATTATAAACTAAAAAATAACAAATTTTCTTCGTGTTTCTTCGCGGAAAATGGTGAATAATAATTGTTAAAAAAAATTAGTGGTGTGCGCGGTTTTACGGTTTTTGTGCGTTTTTCGTCGGTAAATAAAAAAAATAAGAATTAAGGTAGCTGACGTTGGTCGCCAAATGACATGAGTTTTTTGACGCCATTTAATTCCATAAGAATCATACAAAAAGCTGCGTCAATGTGCCGCTCGTGCGATGACGTTGCGTCAATTTAATGCTTTTGCAGTGACTCTGCGTCAATTTACTGCTCGTTCTCGCATTTTTTCCCGCAGCGTCACCGCAACAGCAGTAAATTGACGGAGCGTTACCGCACGAGCGGCTAGTTGGCGTAGCTTATGGAATCAAATGGCGTCAAAAAACGCATGTGTACAAAGGGCCTAGTATTGGGAATAGAGCGTAATGGATCGTATGAAAATTAACGAATACAAGCAAATCGTATGGCGCACCTATAATAGCGAAATGCTCAGTTTTGTTTTCGTGTCGCATTTTATTAACGTAAATATGAAAGCTGGCCGAATGTTTCACTTTCTCTTTCCATTTGACAGAACGAATAGGAAGGCTTCGTACATTTTTGACATAAGCATCCGTTTGCTTCCGTCTATTATAGGTAGTTAGGATTCCAAGCTCTTAATTCTATCATAACTTATTTTCCTGACATAAATGAGGTGCATTTACCAATAGAAATGTCAAAAACTATAAAAGGGACTTAACTTAACCTAAACTCTAGATGGGCGAATTAAGGTGGTATACTTTCATTAAATCCTTTCTATTCATTTTTTAATTTTATTTTGAGATTCAGATTCATCCGAATAGAAAATAAATGAATACAAAATAACTATACATTACTTTGTTCAACAAAATCCCATTTCACCAGTCAATAGACAAAAAAAAAACGTAATATAAACTTACCTTGCAATGTAACCACACGACATCCATCTTGTTTTAATCGGCGATGCAACACGTTGATTGTCGCATCACTACCATTGCTTGCTGTTGCTGCCACTGATGCAGCAGCACCACCAATGTCCATTGCAACTCCACCACTGCCACTGCCATTGCTACTACTTCCTCCATTGCCGCCCCCGCTTTCAGGTGATGATGATGATACCATACCACCACCAACAGCATTCCCACCACCACTCAACAAATTACTGTCATTATACAAAATGAATAAACTGACTTTGTATCCATTTTGAATGCGTTCCTTCAAATCCGGTGATTTAATTGTTGATAACAAATCAATTTTTCCGGCTGCCAAACGACGCATCATTATGCTAGGTATTGAAAAATTTACCGCAGATCGAATATGTGATTCACTGAACTCATTTGAGCTGCGACAGTCCAATAGGATCAAATCTTTAACATCCGAGCGCAGCTCGGTTTGTAGCCATTCCTTGGATACAAAATCATAATCCGTTTCAGGCATTTTTGTATTTTTGTTTTTTTTTTTTTATATTCACCACACTGGTGATTTTTTTTTCTTCTCAAACAACAAAACAATCTAATATCCCGTCCGTCGACTTTTACTGCTGACAACAACAATACAAAAAAAAAACTGTCCCGAACAACAACAACACCTCAAAACAGAAGAAAAGGCGTGCGTTTTTTATGTAATTTGTTTTTGTTTATTCAATTTTTTCTTCCCTATTCACCAAAATTCATATTTTCAAATTCACCACAATGAAAACAATTTTGCACTTGAACAAAGTTCGATGGAATAAAAATGAAATAAAATCCAGAAAAATATAATTTCTTTCTACAAAAACCTTTTTCGCTTTGTTTATTTATTTTTTTTTTTTTTGTCTTTCCTGGTCATTCACTGTTTTTTTTTTTGTTTGTGATACCTTTTTCGGGGATGTATAACACAAAGATACAAATTTGAGAGGAAGATAATGGAAATATATGAGGAAATTTTCACTTTTTTCTTTAAATGTACACACAGCGCCCTCTTGAATTTTTATTTTTTTCAATTTTTCTTTTGTTGACACATGGGAGTTATATATATTTTCTTATAGAGCTTATAATATTCTATTCCGATCGCATGTTATTCTATCTAAACGTTTTTCTTGTGATAAGTTTATAGCGCTTAAAAATATGGAAAACTTTAGCAATTTTGCAAGATACAAAGAAAAGATTTCCTACAAAAAAAAAAATTCCCTTTTTTTTGACAGTTCCCGCAGAGAAAGAAAAGCAAAAACACGACCAACCACAACGACCGACTAACAAAATCTGATGATGAATTTATCTGAGATTTTTTCGATGTGAAAAAGTTCTGAAATTTCCCTGGTGACTGGTTTTTGTGTATGAGTGTGTAAAAAAATGTCTATGTGTGTGTAAATGTTTGTATATATGTAAAGAGAATGAGAGAAAAAGTAATAAATACAAAAATATCATGTGTGGGGAATATCGAATTTGTATACAAAACACCTTCTCTAGATTGTTGCGCATGTGGGTTTATTTTTCAGCAAAAATTTGTTTGTGTTGAATGTGTGGTGTGGTGAGGTTGAGGTGAAGTGTGAACGGACGGTGGAGTTTTTGTTTTATATACAACTTTTAGTTAATGTTTGATGGTATTTGGTATAGAGTGAAAGAGTGCTGCTGCTTGGTTTTTGAATGAAACATTTGTTGATGGGTGGATGTTAGAAAGAGATGGTAGCTAGTTTTTATTGTATGTTTTCTTTAAAGTGTTCGTGGGCGTTGTGTTTGTGTGTGAGTAAATGAAAAAGATGTTTTCAAATGTAGGTGGATTGAATTTTTCTCTTTGTTAAATTCTCTTTAAATATTAAAGCATTACCAGATAATGATTATTTTTTGTTTAAACAAAACAAATAAATTGTTAATTCGAAAAATTAAAAAAGGTCAATTGTGTTTGCAGCTTCAAATTTGATCTACTTGTGTCAAATTTGAAGCTGCAAACACATTTGATCATTTTTTAGGGACAGTTGGGTGGCCAGGCAGGTGTGTTTGTAAAGTAAATTGGCGAGTTCAGGTTAATGAATTTAAAAAATTAAATGAGTTTAAAAACACTTGCTGATGTCAGTTTATTCCGTCGGTCGATGGATTCTATGGTTAAGCTTTTGATTCTGGCCATGTTTTGACAAGAATAATTGCTGAGGTAACTAAGTGGTATAGGATCTCAGAAATAAATGAGAACTGGCTTTTTATGATTTTTCGTCAGTATTTTTTTTTTAAACGAAACATCAAAATCTACTTTGTATTAGTTATTTTTAAATTGATAAAGAATATTAAAGAAACAAATGTTTTCACTTTAAATTGCAACAGATGACAGCTGTCAGTTGGGCAAAGTAATGGCTTTCACTTTTATGATAGATTCGCTTGGAGAGTAGAAATCATATTCTAGGCATAAATAACGTGACATGGAAAAACCTTTCGCACCAAATACACTTTTTTTCATCACTCGTATGTTCACTATAAAACTTTTTAAATAAATTGTAGTAAAATATTGTATTTACAAAAAATATTTTGTACAATTCTTTCCAGTCTGCAAGTTACTTCCATACAAATACCAATATTCCAGCACGTGCCTTAGGCTTTTATAATACTCTTTTGTAGTCCCAGATTTTACCTGAAGGAATTTCAGAGTATACACATATCACAGGATCACACCCCATCTTAAGGCATTGTTTACATATTCCCTAACTATCTAGGTAGCTACATAGTCTCTTTAACGAGTCTTATAGCTGCCGAATTGATAGCTAAATAACCCAAACCAACTTCAGAGCTTCAAACTCATGAACATTGGATACAAAAAAAAAATAGCATTCAATATCGCCCACACACAACACGCGTAGAGCTCTAGTGCGCATGGAGAAAATTTTATGAATGAAATTTCAAGTCTCTCACCGCACCATTCCCAAGTCTCCAAGTCTTCTAAAGGTATAGAAGATTTCAAACTGTTAAGCTTTGGCTTCAGGCTTTATTCAAATCTATCGTAGTAACTTTTTGGGTATACTCGTATATACCAAACCAACCAACAAGAAACCACTATGACCAAATGGCTTTTATTGGTTTCAGTTGGTGTTGCCTCAAGAAATCTGTTAGCCATGTTTATTTGGAGTGGTTATTTTTGTTGGTAGTTGAGATGGTGATGGATATACATAACCTACTCCATCCGCACTGGAACGTCTATATTTCAGCCTACGCTCATCTCTTATATCCAAGTCTCTCTGTGCACACGCCAGATGGCGTTCGTTGTTCATATTTTGATCTAAATATTTGAATGGGCCCGGGTTGTTTCTGTTTGTTTTGAATGTTTGAGCGCTTGTTTGGGGATTCTTTTTTTTTTCACTATACAAGAGCTGTTTATGAAAAGTATGATGATGAGGTGGAGGTTGTAAAAGAGCAGTGGGTATATTTTGAATTCGTACTTTTGTTACGTGTTGTACACTGTACACAATATATATTTACGTTTTAGCCACTTTGGGAGAAAAATGTGAATGGCACCACCCACGTATTAGTCTCTACCAGGAGAGAGGAAATGTACTTGTTTATTCTGTATTGACTACGAGTACCCTGAGTAGGTGCACATATTTGTGAAGGCAGCATGCGTGCTAACTGATTTTTTTGTAAATAAAATTTAGGTAACTTTGGCTTTGCAATTACATACATAAACCTTCTGTGCAAAATCATGGTGGATAAAACGTATACAATAAATGGAGGTGGTATAAATTAAATATTATTTAGGTATACATTAAAAAAGCAAAGGTGTAGATGAAAATAGAACATTGAATTTATGACAAAAATAAGTCCTGATGATGACTGTTGGGTTATCTATATTTGGCAAATGTTCCAGGAATAAAAGAAGTCGTTTAATAAAATGAACATAAAGAAAATAAGGTAGGTGTTTGTAATTGAATCAATTCAGTATTTATACTGTCAATCTCTCAAAATGGGTATTGTATTCACCTACATGATAATTCTATTTTTGTAGCCACGAGCAAAGAGTGCAAAAGTGAGTGAGTTAAGGGATACAGTTAAAAACACGAGTTTAAGTGTAGGAGAAAAAATGTAATGGGTGTTTTCGCGTTCGTTCATCTCTGAGTGTAAAAGTTCATATAGAAGAACCTAAATTAAGTGTGAACAACTTAATTGTGAAGACTTATATCCGTAAAAATGTATCCTTTCAAATTTCGGATCTGCTATTTGAAGATCGTCGACTAGAGTGTCAGGTTTCGAAGTTGTCTGTAGCTGTCAATAGTATGATATCCCACAAATATCACAGGTTGCTCCTGTATATTTCTACTGCTTTCTTAGGCAATTATCACGATTTGCCATGTTAGTATTACGGGTTTTCTCAGCAAGTACCTATGACGGGCTGTCCTTCTATCTAAGTATCACAAGTTGCTAATCTAAGTATCGCAGGTTTCCCTGATAAGTTTTGCCCGTAGGTATGACGGGCTGTACAGGTAAGTACCTACCTATCACAGACTGACCCTATAAGAATCATGCATGTACCCGGTAGGTATCACATGTTGCAATAGTATGTTTAAAGGGTTGCCGCGAGAATCACGGTTTGTCCAGGTAGGTATCACAGGTTAACAAGATAAGGAAGTTAATAGATTTCCAATATCATATTTATCATATCCGACAAGTATCACAGGTTCTTCTGATATATTTCAACGGATTTCTTAGGTAATTATCACGGTTTGCCATGTATGTAAGTATAACGGGTTGTCTCGGTAAGTACCTATAACGGGCTGTCCCTGTAATAAGCGTTGATTCAGTAAGCATCACAAGTTGCCAAGTTTAAGGGTTGCCTCTAGAAGTATCACAGGCTAACCGGGTATCACATTTTAACGGTATAAGTATCACAGATCACCCTAGTGAGCATCACAGATTATCTCTATAAGTATAACGGGTCATATCGGGAAGTATCAACGATAGTACCGGTAAGAATCACGTGTTGCTTCAGTAATTATCACAGGTTTCCCTGTTAAGTATCACGGATTGCTCAGTTTAGCACCACGGAGTGCCCCGGTAAGTATCACGGATTAACCTGGTATGTATCACGACAGGCTTTTCCAATTGATATCAAGGGCTGACCAGTAAGTAAAGTACTACGTGTTGATCCGGTTAGTATTACAGATTGTATCGGTTAATACTTCTTGTTCCACACATACGTATCACAGGTTGCCCAGGTAAGTGTCACAAGTTTTCCCTATAAATATGGCGGGTCATTTCAGAAAGTATCACGGGTTGCTCCTGTAAGAAACAAGTGTTGCCTTAGTAAGTATCACAGGTTTCTGTGGTAAGTATCACAGATTGCCAGTTAAACATCACTGGTTGCCCTGATATCACGGGCTTGGGTGTTGCCTATGTATCATGGGCTGTCCAGGTAGGTATCATATTTTGCGTTAGCAAATATCACAGATTGTTCAGGTAAATATTGCACGTTGTCCAGTAAGTACCGCAATTTCACTAGCTTAGTATCACAGGTTGTTTCGCTAACATTTCCTGATCCCCAGATAAGTATCACCAGGTTGTTCTGATAAGTATTAAGCATTAGCCCGCATTTGACAAGAATTCTACATAATTAAAAAAATAAATTCAATCCTAAGTGGGCTTTAGGTCTGGTTTATAATTTTTTTCTATTTTGTCTCCGACGTTTCGACCGTGTTTACAGTCTTCTTCAGGGAGATTATTCTATCTTCTAATTTTAAGAATTTAATCTTAAAAATTTTTAAAAGTTTTTGTTTGTTTTGTTTTTATTTTTAAATATTTTAAAATTCAAAAAATTTGAAGTCTTGAAAAAGACGTTTCAAATCATCGAAATTTCAAAATATAATTTCGATGATTTGAAACGTCTTTTTCAAGACTTCGAATTTTTTGAATTTTAAAATATTTAAAAATAAAAACAAAACAAACAAAACCTTTAAAAATTTTTAAGATTAAATTCTTAAAATTAGAAGATAGAATAATCTCCCTGAAGAAGACTGTAAACACGGTCGAAACGTCGGAGACAAAATAGAAAAAAATTATAAACCAGACCTAAAGCCCACTTAGGATTGAATTTGTTTTCAAAAATAAGGTCACGAAGATAGGAATTATAATTAAAAAAATATTAGAAGAACAGCAAACTGCCATTTGAAAATATATTGAAACTTTTAAATTGATTTCTTCCATTTATTTGAAACTCTCACACACATAAATTTCTAAGTCACCCATGTCTAGCGCATATTACCTAAAATTTAACTCTTCTCATACATTCACCTTAGAAATAATTTACTCTTTCAAATTCATTGCGAAATACCACACATTGCATGTTTTGTTACGATTAGCAATAATTGAAGCTCTTTTAATGTGTAATTAGGTATATATCAAGTTTACTATAGAGCTTCCATAACACTAACGAAACTTATTCATGCTCTCATTAAAAGTCATAGTTATTATATATCAAGCTCGCCGCGTCACAAAGGTTCAACCAACTACCTAACCTACACCACATCGACCGTTGAGAATATCACAAAACCTGCCAACCAACTCAATGGAATGCATCTTCTTCCGTTCTATCAAACCCACTCTTTTTAAAGAAGGTATTTAATTCATGACTTCCCCTGCTCTTTTTCTCTGCCGGCGCGCCGTCTTTGACCTTGACTTCGGGAATTTTTTTTTCGACTAAGTTTTGTTTTTGTTTTATTAATTAACAATACAAAAACAAAATGCATGAAAAAAAAACTTTACTCAGTTTCATATTACAAAGAGGGCGGCCCGACAATTGATAAATTCCACAATTGATGTGGTGAATGACTGCACGATGCGGTAAGCTATATAAATTTCCCTTACACATTTGGTTTTTTGTTTTTATTTTTATTTTCTAAGGTAGAAGTTGAGGCTTGAGGTATAGTCGATAGGACAGTGTGCGATTAAAGCGGACGGACAGTTTGATGGTGTTAGTTTTTGTTGCTTGTGATGGCATGCATTTAAATTAGCATAATTGATTCGTATGTTTTCCAGTTGGAGTTATAGCTTCTATAGTGGGTATATCAATTTCCTGCAATGATAGTTTAAGGAACAATAAAAAAAAATTAAATATTTTTTTTAATGGACTATGAATTTTCCTTTATTGTAAATTAATAATGAATTTAATATGAATATGGTACCCAAATGCAAGTGTATGTATATTGTTGTTGGTTGAATTCACAAGTTTGTGATTTTGTATTGTATCGTTTTTTGTCGTGTTTATATGACGACTTACTGGCTATAGTAAGTTGCAATAATTTGATTGTAATAATTGGTTTCATTAGAATTTAAAAATTATGAAACATAGATTGGATGACAAATTGGGAAATGCGGTTTCCGTTTTCAAATACAATGACCGGAAGGATTTCGAAACGTGTTGATTTTATAAACTAGCGCCAGTTCTTGGAAAATTATTCAATTAATGCGGTTTGGTTGAATTCAAATTAACTCTTTGAATCATTGCAATTTCATAAATTTAGGTTAGTTATACAAGCAAAGTTTGTTATTGCTATTGCCGTTTGAGTTTTATGAGTAACAACTTTTACATACTCTTATCTGGATGAATAAACATCCGCAGTGATGGAAGAAATCGAAGTTAAGTCAAATGCAAAGAAGTTTAAAGGTATATTGCTACTAGATTTTCAGGTTTGGAAGCTGTTTTTATAGCTTCTAATATTATGATATCCGAAGAGTATCACAGGTTGTGCTGGGGCTATTTCGAAGGCTTTCTCCTTTAAGTATATGGTTTTGTCCCGGTAAGTACTCATCACGGGTTGTTCATACCCTGGTTAAGTATCCTGGGTTGCCCAGATAAATATCACATGTTGTGCTGGTAAGTTTAACGGGTTGATCGGCTAGGTATCACATGTTTTAGATAAGTATCATACGTTGCTTTGGTAATTATCACGGGTTGCCATAAAAGTATCATGAGTCAAACCCTGAGGAATCCATTTATCATATAGGTCTTCTAAAAAAAAGACCTACAGTAGATGACATTCAGAAAAAAAAATTTCTTTAAAAGAGATATTTGGAGATTAAGGGGATCTGTGATATTTTCACATGAATTTCACATGAAATTTAAATAAGAGCCTTTCTTAAGGACAGTTTTTTTTCGATTTGTTAGACCTTTGTTTTATCGATTCCCTTAACTTTGCCCACGAATATTAACATTTTTATCTTACTTACATAGGTAGATATTTTCTAAAAAAGTGATTGTAAATTATTAAAGCGAAGGTTAATATTGCGATGAGATTTAATTCTAAAATCTTAAAAATTACTTCTTTATCTTGAAATTTAAGCGGATACAGCTTCTAAAAGGCTTCTATAACATTTCTATAACAATTTCGTCAGAAATTTCTTTAAAGTTGTAGAAAACTAACTTTCTTAAGAAATTGAAGCGTACTTGCGTAAAACTTTGGTAAGTGAGATTGAAAAAGTTAGATAAAAGGCTTTTTCGCAGCTAAATATAAAAAATATGGTATTTATAATGTAGAAGGTATGTTCTGATCAAATTTATCGAACAAAAAAATACTCAAAGCTCAACTACAACTAGGTACGTTTTTCAATATGTCACACGTTGATAAACAAGAATGTGGATACAGCTAATACGAGAAAAAAGGTCTGTACATGTTTCTGAAATCTCAGCAAATTTCTTTTGATTGATTCCAAAATGTTCTTATGTACGGTAAATAATTAATTTATCAAACGGAATTACGTCTCACATCTTACAATAATCGAAAATTTTTAATTTTAAAATTAATAGTTTTGATAATAACAACTTTATTTATAGCGGAAATTAATAAATTTAAGAATATTTTACATTTTTTTTCGTAATTCAATCAAGAAATAGAGTGTAGGTTGTGTTTACACTCATCAAATATTTTTCTTTGAAAATCATCATCATTTGGCGAAATAAAATTGAAAGATGATGGCACTCAATTCTGATAATTCAAACACCCTCCACCACCCACATCCACACTAAACACCAAATGATGTTTCATTACATCAAAAAGATTATAAGACAAATTAATCAAAAGTATAGAAAAGATATTTCCCAGGTGGCCACACATGCCACAAAGACGCACAAAAATACTAAAAATGCGCGTCACTATGAAAAAAAATATTACATCACTGACGTATAAAAACGTTGTCTGATGTGATCTTCATCTTTGTTCTCACTATGTCTCATTTTATATTAATTTAAGTAAATTATAGACAATATAGTGTTTTTCTTCTTTCTTTTTTTTTTTACTTAAATTTTCCACCTCTTTTCATTCATTCATAATACACCAGCTTGCTCTCTCCTTGAATCTTGCTGACGTTTCTGGTGAACCACGTTTAATTGCGGTTTGCGTTAATCATAACTACAAAAGTCATCGATTAATCAAATTATTTTTAGATATCCACGCAATAGAGGGGCTCTAAAATATAAACTATATAGATTTTGATTCATTTTATCGATTCAATTAAAGATGAAAGAGGTGTGAATTTATCATTTGGAGGGTTGTTTTAAGAGATAATTTTTGAAAATATTTTTTTTTCTGCTCTTGCTTGGTTGTTTTAATGTTAATTTGGATGGCTTCGTCATTGAGATTTTCTTTACAACTTATTTATAAGTAATGAATGTCAAAAGTGATTTTTTTTCGTTTATGAATGATCTCTGAATATAAGTCACTTATAGTCCATGAACTGGCAGCCACTTTGACAGATGAGTAATTAAGAACAAGATAAATATAAATATAGTATCAAAGTCTTCAGAGTTGATCTGTACGTAATTTTACTCCATTTTTTGGTCCCTTACGTTTCTGATTGATTAAAAATCAAGTCCCTTATGTTTTAACTTTCGTCTGGATTGTTCATTTCTCAATTAAATTGAATTTGAGAAAAACCTTTATATATCTGTTTCGTTACAAAAATATTCTGTCTCTTTCTTAAAAATCTGACATTTGCATATGGGCAATTCCATGGTAACTCACGTTACATTCACAAAAATTTCCGATACATAAATAATTTTTTTTTTTGTTAATTTTAATATAAACTGATACGAATATACTATCCATGAACGAAGCATAACCATTACTTTCATAATTAACAAAAAAATTTTTCTTTAATTTTAGTATTTGCTTGGGATAAATAAAAGTATGATGGTAACTCACGTTACAAAAATCGGACACGAGATTTAAGAGTCCCACAGTATGAAGTTTTTCTGCGAAATTAAGAATCTTAATTTGTTTTAAATGAAGATTCCATACATAAAAAATTACAAACTTTTAATATTAGTGACAAAACCAAACATTTATTCGATATTTCGAGGAAAAATTTTAAAATGTTGAGGTAACTCACGCTACAATATTTTGGTAACTCATGTTACCTGCGATTTGTGGTTCCAAAAGTAAAGAAAAGATGCATTTTCACTCAAGTTTTTTTTAAATCGAATATTGTGTAACGAAGCTTGCTTAAATGTTAATTTATTTTAGCAATCACGAGGGCATATTGTCATGGTCACTATTAGATTCATCCAATTTTCTGTGGGCTTGTTTTTCCGTCATTTTCATGTGAAATTCTTCTGTAGTTGGCAGCTTATGCTTTAAAAATGCTTTAAGATTATTTATTCTCCTTGAATTTAATTTCTATCCATAAGGGAATACAAAAAAGAATCTTTTCTTGCAACTTGCATAAAGTGTTACCGTTTGTAAATAGTAATTTGCTATTACAAAGAGTAAAAAAAACTGCATAATTTGTTCAAAATTCGTGTCCACTTTTTCATGGAATTACCCATATGATTTAATGCATTTAAGATGAGGAATTATGATAGGAGCTTTAGGAAGGACTTTAATGACTAATCTACCGAACAAACCATATGACAGCTTGTCCGAAATGGAAATATTAAATTTTTTTGAAAAATATCCAGCTTATCAGACAGACCGTGTCGTTTGAGTGTTCACACTATCAAAATCGCGACCAATTCGCCCAAATGATCGGTAAATCAATGTTAAACCTTTTTTCATTCATTCTACTTTATCATTCCATAGAGTAAACTGAACAATATCTTAAGCCAGAACTATAATTGGCGGATGGAGTCGGAAGCTACTGTCAATTGTTGTTGTTTTCCATAAGTTTTCATCCGACGAGTGCGATCGCAACCGCACTCGACGGATGAAAACTTATGGAAAACAACAACAATTGACAGTAGCATCCGACTCCATCCGCCAATTATAGTTCTGGCTTTAGTTCCGTTTTGACAAATTTTCCAACCTGTCAAAAGTGAAGTATAAGGTAATTTGATGAAACTGACATATTAAGAGTGGAAGGTGGAAATTTGCCCAGTTTATACAGCAGAATTGGGAGGTGTGGAATTAAATTAAAGAACTAGGTGACATTGAGGCCACTGCTTGACGTTTTTTGAAGGGTCTTACTCTTTCAAACCAACGACAACGTTCAGGTGTAAAATTTAAGTTACACAGGGTTTTTGGGAGTTTTTACTAACAAAACAGCGCTGTCGTCAACGTTTTTTTTGTTTACCGACGTTGAGCCTCAATTCAAACTTTTTCTTCTGTCAGTGCCACACGTAAATCGTGTTTAAATAGTCTTTGTTAAACTTGTCGCATTTGCTGGGTTGTTAAATACGTGTGTGCTATTGGACATTGCAATGCTCTTCTGACTACATTCAAGGTGCCTTTGAATGCAAACTGAACTATGTTAGTTAGTTCTTAGTGTTAGTTCCATTTTGACAAATTTTCCAACCTGTCAAAAGTGAAGTATAAGGTAATTTGATGAAACTGACATATTTAAGAGTGGAAGGTGGAAATTTGCCCAGTTTATACAGCAGAATTGGGAGGTGCGAAATTAAATTAAAGAACAAGGTGACATTGAGGCCACTGCTTGACGTTTTTTGAAGGGTCTTACTCTTTCAAACCAAGTAAAATTTAAGTTACACAGGGTTTTTGGGAGTTTCTACTAACAAAACAGCGCTGTCAACGACGTTTTTTTTTACCGACGTTGATTTGAGAGAGCCTTAATTCAAACTTTTTCTGCTGTCATAGTGCCACACGTAAATCGTGTGACATTGCAATGCTCTTCTGACTACATTCAAGGTGCCTTTGAATGCAAACTGAACTATGTATATTAGTTCTTTGCAAGGTCCAAAGAAACAAGCAGCCAGGAAGAATTAAACTACTTACTCCATAACTCTTCAATATACATAAAACACACAATATAACGAAATTAATGGCAAAATTTTCGGTTAACGATTTGACTAATATCTGACAAAAATATAATAACACTCATCAGCACTCAATAAAATAGTGCATTTCACCACTTGCAACTGTCATTCACCCCTTTTTTCTTATAATCTACATAAAGAACCAAGAAGAAGAATATACATAAAACAAAAATAAATTGCTCAATTCTTTCACGACTCATCATGACTTCACGAGTGCATTATATTATACATATTTCCCGTTCGTTTTAATTAAAGACAAATCAATTATTCACGGCATTTCAAAACGGGTTCTCCTTCCGTCCGCCATTATATATTATTGTCAATCGACCTTTGGCTTGCTACAAATTTTCTTAATTTATGAATGAAGTGAAATATGTACTCACATCGACATCACATCATTTCACAAAGAGGGCAACCAACAACGAGGTCCGTCCATCGTTGTCGCGCCCGTTGTAGCCATTTGTTATTCATTTCTTATGAATGAAATTGAATAAAATGTGTTGTTATAGTATTTCCCCCTTTCTTAAAAAAAATTCTAAGAAATTTATTCAAAAGTGTGATGTTCCAAGTGAGTGGCACCGATCGATTTGAAACCAAAAAAAAAACAGCCACCATCCGTGATGATGAGCAGAGCATGGCCAAAGTCGACATCACCATCACCTCACAAAAATATTTATATTCCAATCTCAATTCCTATCAATGACTCTTGATTGGATTTAATGATATTGTTTTTCACTCTTGATAATGTGTATGGATGCTCGATATGAAGGCTGACTATAGCTCTGGCCCTGATGCTTGCTGCGATCACGCGAGAGGCTAACTAAGGTTAACGTGAGACTCATTGACCGAATGGGTCAATCGGTATAGGCAATCGAGACAGGGCCCCTAACTGTCAAATGGCTATAAGACAGCGACAACGATAACGAAGACGGGAGCAACTTGTACATTTTGGTTAATTGGATGCAATTAAAACATGGGACGCTGCTACCATCTAGTGAGTGAACGAATTGAAATTGCACAGAGTGACTGTGTACTCATATGGGAGTATAAGACTGCATATACCAGAGATATTGATCCAAAAAAAAAAACACAAAACGATGCAATGCAATGTTATATCATAGAGGGCAATTAATTAATAAAATGAATGACTATGCGGGGCTTTGTCTCTCAGGAAAGGGTGTCTATATAGTCTGCACTTGTTGTGTAGTGATGGAACTTAATTAATCGCAATGAAAAGCTGTGTTTGGTTTATAATTTATAAGAGGGTGATGTCATTTTTGTTCCAAGAATCATCTTGCTACAAAATAAAAATTGATGTTGAATTTCTCTCATAACATATTTGCAATTCCATAATTTTCCACATCAGTTTCAAGTCTGTGGGGAAAACTAATTGAAGTTTTGTACAATCGAATCTGAGACCGCCTTAGTTTTCCATTTGGCAGGCAGGAAATCACGGCTGTGCGGGGACCAGTGTTGCCAAAAGTACTCCAATAGGAGTATTGTGCTACTTTCAGCACCTCCGTACTCCCGTACTCCTCCTTTCACATTCGTACTCCTATTTTTTTTAATGACATAAAATATTTTACACTTGTAGCAAAGTGTAATGTCAGCCTAAATAAATTTAATTTACTTTAAATTTAATGCAAATTTGGCAGCACTTTTACCTTCAAAGGGAATTTTTACTAGGTGCACAGAGAAAAAATAAGGCAGGGATGACTATGCTTCTGGTATATTTAACTTTATTTCTGGTATATTCAACTTTATTCTGATTAAATATACTAGAAGTAAAGTTATCCCTGGCGTTATGTTTTCTCCGTGTGGTTAGCTCTTGAACAGGTTGTGGCAAGAACGCTAGAACAGTGGCCTGCATTATTACATTATTTTTTGGAGAATTCTTTTGAATCTTCTGACAACAATCTAGATCTTGTTCACAAGGTTCAAGAAGAACTAAATGATACCACAAAATTGTATTTATTATTTCTATCCTATGTTCTCCAATTGACTAAGCAGCTAAACTTAGAATTTCAATCTCAGTCCGTCCGGATTCATAAATTTTTGCCATACGTAAAAACGTTCTATAAAACTATTTTACAAAATTTTATCAAATCGGATGTGTTAAGCGACGAGTTTCTCTTCAATCCGAATTTTTCTGAAATTTATTTAAAAAATATTAACTTTGTATACGTTGGGGCTAAAGCTGAACTTTTTATTAAAACAAACAAAATTGAAATAAATGAAATAATTGAGTTTAAAGGTGTTTGCCGAAAATATTATAGGACCCTGTGTGCTCAAATTTCACAGCGAATCGATTTTGATGACGAAATTCTGAAACATATTCAAGGCATTGACCCTTTAAATTTAGCAGAAAGTGCAACTTCAATAATTTCTTCCATTCCCGATTTGATTAGCGAAAATGAAATTGAAAACCTCGACATGGAATAGCGAACACTACTTAGCCAAACTATGGTTTCGAATTCATTAGAAATAGAAGAATTTTGGTCAGAAATATTTAAAAAAAAAAATGCTCTTAATTAAACACTTTTCCATCTGACAAAGGATTTTGTTAGTGCTTTATTAAGTCTTTCGCACAGCAGCGCAGCGGCAGAACGAGTTTTTTCCCAACTCTTTATCATCAAAGATAAAAAACTAATCAGATTGGTAGTAAATACAATAAATGCAATTATGAGTTGCAAGGAATTGTTAAATAGAGTTGATTGCCACAAATGGAATCCTTCAAAACAACTTTTAAAAGCGTATAAAAAATAATATTTGTTTTTTTCTTATATCATTTTATACTTAGGTACCATATAATCAAAATACCTTGATTTTTGCAAAACCACTTCTATTTAATGTATTTAATACATATCTTGTGATTACAATATCTAAGTTCCTAATTTTTATTCTAAAAAAATAATATTACTATAGATTAAGCTATCTACCATAAGAAGACAGATATTTTATTACTTCTGTTATTTGAATTAATAATTTATTTATTTATGTTTTGTTTTTATGTTTAACTTAATATATTTTATTAAAAATAAAACTAAAAAAAAGTTTCAAGACAAAAAAAATGGCTGTACTCCTATTTTGTTCAAAATACTCCCCTTTTTTTCTGCCGTACTACCTTCTAATATTTCTCTCCGGCAACACTGGCGGGGACTCTCATTAACTTAAAAAAATAACACCTGAACGCTGAACGTCGATGACAAAAAAATGCTGTTGGTGATCATCATTAGTTTGAATTGAATGAGCCTTAAAACGTCAAGTAGATTTTACTGCCTTTGAAATTTCTCAAAACATGGGAGCGCTTTTTTCTGTCAAACGTTTAGTTCAAATTTTGACCAACGGCAGCGCACGTCAACTTCACCAACTCCCAATTCTGCTGGGCAATATTCCACCTTCCACTGTTAAATGTGTCAGTTTCATCAATATGGGTTCACATTTTTCACTTTGACAGGTTTGGAAATTTGCATTTCGTAAACGTCAAACGGAACTACAATCATACCTATTACCGAAGTCGCAGATGCACTGCGAAGGGAGTGAGAGTCATGTCGAATTCCTTTCAATGCAAAAATCGAATTTTCGGCGATCTCGAAGCGAATTTTTTCTAAAAATCATGTTCCATAGAAAAAAAATTCGCCTCAAACGAAGCAGAATTCGAATTTTTTTTAATCCCTCTTTTTTGAGAGATTTACACGGATTTGCACACACACTTGGAACATTTGACATTTCTCAAACGTCAAGCTGAAAGATTCCTTCGTGTTGTTTGTTCAAATAAAGAGTAAATTATAATGGAATATCGTATTTTTATTGCGGAAAAATATGAAATAAATAAAAAAAAAAAACAATGTGCGATCAAAATATAATTTTTCTTGGCATAGTTCTTGTGAAAAAGTCAAATTACTGTGACTTTTCTTCTCGTGATTATCCTCAGGGATTTTTTTTTCTCTGTAAAACCACAGCTTACGGCCAAATAATTAACCTTTTACTTCATCTTCAGATCTTAATAATATCTGCAATTTCCTATTGATTTGGATTAAATTTAATTTATATTACCGAAGCAAATAAACAAAATTATTGATCAAAGGAACCTTTGGTTTTATTTTACAGAAATTGTTTTGATTTCAGCTTGACGTTCGTGTAAAAATTGTTGTCAAATGACACACACACAATCGCAAAAAGAATTCGGTTTGTTTTCATGTTCCTTTTTAACACCAAAAAATCCATTTTTTTGAGGCGATTCTAAAAATTGAAAGGAATTCGACATGATGTTTCATTTTTTCACAAGATTTCGTATCACCGAAGCCGCCGGTGCGGAAGTGATAGAATGACATTTGGCTATGTAAGTGTCAACAATGACTTATGTATGTCGGTAAGCAGTTTAGTGTGTTTTCGTGGATCAATAATACAGTTCATCCCGGGGAGTTCACAGATTGAAATTTGATTATGTTGCGGATCAAGTAGATTCCCGGGGAATGAGTCACTGCGTCTTCTGTTATAGGCATGAATAGTTCGGTTCCCTCAATGAAAAAAAAGAGGATCTCATTCCCTCTATTTTTGCATAGGATTGTTTAACATTGGCTAACTTGCGGTCATTTGGTTTGATCGAAAGCGATTTTGATAGTGTCAACACTCAAACGATGCATGGTCTATCCGGTAAACCGAATGGTTCTGTTTCTGACAAGTTGTCATTTAGTTTATCCAGTACGTTAGTCAACATGTTTCTCCATAAATCTATACTATAATACTTTTTTTCTAATTTTGAATGCGTGAATTCAAACAAGCACACAAAATAAACAAACTGTCTGTTGATCTATCTCGTTCAAATGCACAAATGTCAGAAAAAAATGAACATTTGCTGAAAAATGTAGACTCGTTTTCATTTTTAGTACATTTTTAGAACTTTTTTTTGACATTTCGACGTGTTGTGTATTTGTTTCACACACTCATTCGTAATGTGTATATTCATTTTAAAAATATTGTTCTGCAATCTATGCATTTTTAATTTATTAATAATGAGAGGAAAAATGAAACATCATAAGGGGCTTTATCATTCTAACAATGAAGTAGTGTGGACTGGAAAACTGGATCGAATTAAAGTGTGACACTAAAAATAAAGGGTGCCAAAGCAAATTGGCTGTGTGACCTTAAAAAAACTCAGTTTCTTAGCAAATAGAAAAAATAATGGCAACCCAGAATATGTGCATGTTGTAAACTGATTAATGAAGTTTGTCCATTTGTATAATTTCATTACCTTCCGTTTAGTACTCATTCATCTTATCATTCAAGGATATACATACCATATCCAAGCCAAGCAGCTTTTCACTAGTAAACTCGCCCCGCACATCAAATAAAATGAAATTATATTCCTTTTGCGTGGGACTCCATTGACCATTCATTCAACATTAAAGTAAACAACCCTCGCAGTTTTATTTACAAAAAGCCTACACACCAACCATTCATTTCAACATAATACACGTCTCTCTCTCTCTCTCTCTTTCTTTTTCCCTCACTTATTCTGTCTCTTTCTTTCTTTGTGGCAATCACATTCCTATGGGGGACTCCTTTTTTTGCGTGGTTTGTATACCTTTGTTTGTTACATGAACCCCAAGCAAAACAAAGTGGTTTTACAAGAATTTTAGATATTTATAAATTTTATCGTCCTACTGTTACATTGAGTGTTTTTTTATTTGTCAAAAGAGAGTCCATTTGTGTGAACAATCATTTTGCAAAACAAAAATTTAATTAAGTTAAATAAATAATGGTTTTGTCCTGGGACCAAAGAGAGGCGACCTAACGGCGACTGTGGTTGATGTATTGGGACAACAAGTTTACTTCATTTAATTTAAAAATAAGAAATTTATTTTTGGATAATCCATATCCAAGTACATATCTTTTTAAATTTGATCTTTTATGAATAGATTTTGTACTAAAATTACGGCAGATAAACATGACTTTTATAGGAAAAATGAAAAATAAGAATTTTAATATGTACAGGGTAACGTTTAAGAATGTCAGAATGTGAAATGGATACCATTTTTTTTGTTAAAATAGAAAAATAAGCTCTGTTTTTTTTTTTCTTTAAAACTAAAGCGATTTTATAGTTGCATGTGACAGTTATGCGCTTAGCTGTCAAATTAACCGTTTTCCTTTGAAGTTGGCAGAGTACTCTAATACTAATGATGAACCCTCTGATAGTAGTATACAGCTTGCTCTAAGCTGACTACATCAAAGAATCTGAAGTGAAAAAAAAAGTACTCATGAGTAGACAATACATAGATCTAGTACTACGATTTACCCATGATCTTCTGCTCAAGTAAATAGAAATGAGTAGTTGGTAGTACTAGATTTCTGCTCATGAGTAGTCTATAACCTCTAAATGCAACTAATAAAACATTAGTTGCGTCAATTTGGAGTTAGTAGACTACTCATGAGTAGAAATCTAGTACTACCAACATCTACTAAAAATCCTCTACTCATGAGTACCTAGTCTACCAACAAAGAAACATGACTCTTATAGATATTATTTATTTATTATTATTGCAAAATTGAATGAGTTAATTTATTGTCCACCAAAAATAGACACTGTATTTAATAAGTTCATGACGTCATATAAGAAAATCTTTTAAATTCTCTTAAGAGAATAATCCTACACTTAATTCTTTCTTATGGACATCCTTTACTTTGTGTACTAAAATTAGACACAATATATTTTCTTATTCAATTTATAAGACGGAAGGATATATGAGTATCCTCTCTTACATAGCGAGAACACATAAAACAGAAATCCCATAAACAAAGAATATACACTGTGTACGTTATACATCCTCCAGAAAAAAAAGTAACTTTGTCACTTTTGTTACTTTTGTTAATAAACAACCATACAAACACACATTGTACACAATATGTGTGTACTGTCATACATATATTTTTTTTATTTTCGCCTCGTGCTTAATTACATTTCCTATCAATTTCTCTTTTTTCTTATCCTTTTTGGTTTATATGTCTATTTTTTCTATATCACAACCAAGGTTGTCACGAACGTCAGTGTAAGGTAAGGTGCAGCTATACAGGATTGGCTGGCACATGTATTTGCTGCCATTTTAGTTCAATCAAATTGTCAAGTCTGGTTTTAAATGTTAAAACATATAGTTAAAGTAAGTTATGTTACTTTAAACAAAATATGCTTCCTTTTTTTCCTTTTTGCGGGAGTTGTCAGAAATAATGATATCAATAGTAATTTTTTGTTGATTTTTGAATTTGACTTGAACTAAGGTGCAACCACAATAATAGAATGCAAACAGAACCTTAACCCTCTGTCGGCACACGGGTGCGAATTTGGCAGGACAAAAATAAAAAATTACGATTTTTCAAAAAAGTGGTCACAAAAAAGACTCTTTATAAGGGTGAAAATATTTTTTTTTTGGAATTGTGAATACAATATTCGAATTCCTCGGAATATTCTACATCAATTTCATACTTGATTCTCTATAAAATATTGTGACCGAAAAAAGTTCTAGCGACATGAAAAAGTATAAACCAAATTCGCACCCGTGTGCCTATCACGTCACAAAAAAGAGGTGTGTCTACAGAGGGTTAAGATTTGAAAAAGGTACAAATATGTTTACTAAACATCACAATGGTCTTGTACGTAAATTAATCTCATGAAAATTTGTTAGTTTTCTGATGGAATCTAAGAGGGTCACTGTGGCGTATGAGTAACTTTTAAAAGTTGTACTTTATATCAGAATTTGTTTCGCGACACAAAATGGATTTCACATTTAAACATCAAAGCAGACTGAGCCACCACCACAAGACATTATTACAACAAAGAAAACAGAGAAAGAACAAACAGAAAGAATTCATGACAACAGCAATCAATTGGTTTGGCGGTCCCCCAACTTTCAACTAACAACGCTCAATGATGCTAAACGAACTTAATTCCAAAATAGGAGAACTAGGCGTTTTTTTTTTAATAGCTATGGTTTTTATTATAAGATTTCACTTCTTTTTGAAAGGCATTACATCAGAATTTGAAATCCATATTACTTTTCTGTCATTTATTTGGTATTGTAGTCCCCAAATATTCGCTCTCATCAATATAAAAAAAAATTCCAAATGACCATTCAGAATAGTATCTATACATTTTTTTTGGTGTACTTATAAGTACATATAGAAGTTTGCCTCCACAAAATGTTTCCTTTCTTTTTGTTTTCCAAAACATGATAACAAAAAAATTGGCACAGACACGTGCCTTTTTCTTGCAAAAGCATATAGATTCATTCATCCCCAAAAAAAGGGCTCGATAAATGTAAATTCACTTCTAAAAGTTTTCAAATTCTCTATATACAACCACCCACATCGATCGCCCATTTACTTATGCTACCTACAAACATACTTTTTCTTTGGTTGTTTTGTTGTTGTTTTTTTTTTCCTCAATGAATGATTTTCATTCACCATTCAAAATGCTAACACCCACAAGTTATAGTGTCGACACGTTTACGCGTAAAGTCAACCCCCAACCATCATTATCCACAGAACAGAAAGAGGAACCTTCGAAAAATTGTTATCCTTATGTGGGCGCTATGTATTTACTATCAACCATGTATATTTTTGGTAATTTTTTTTTTCGTCTATGTATACATAAAAAAGTTTTGTCCTTCTTTTCGTGTGATTCATAGTAAAGAGTCGTAAGCTTAAAGGATCAGGAAGCGAATTTTTTTCCTCTGAACTTCAACTATGTATATGTATGTACTTTGTACATTCTGTCTGAAGTCTGGTTGTGGCGTTTTGTGTAAATTTTCTTCTTTTTTTCCCTTTTTCTCATGTTGGAAGAAAAACTTTATCAAAACAAAGTTAACTAAAAATCGATTGAATCAGACATAAATTAGATTTTTTTTGTATCGAGAACATACCTAACTCTGTCCTTTTTTCATTTTTAATGTACAAAGTTCAAATTCTAGTGAGTTTGATATATTTGATGCTTTTTTATAATTTTTTATTTTATTCGACTATGAAAATATTACGCATACGCCATAGTGACCGCTTTAAAAATTATTTTTTTTGTTAATTTAGTAAAAAAAATTCAATAATTATGATATTTCATCTTAATTAACAGTTTCGATATTTGTATTTTTTAAGAACTTCAAATAATAACATTTAAGCATGAAGGACACGAATTCAATGAGGTCAGTGATAGTGAACTTACACTTGAGAAACCCATGTAGTTTAGGGAACATAAGAAAGCTTAACTTACAGTGCCGCTCACTTGAAAAGCAGTACCCTTTTGTTTTTAATATAAGAAGCCAATAGAATTTTTTTGATTTCGGATTCGAGTTCAGCAACCCAAAAACCTCTAGAAAAGTATATTTTGGTTCTTGTGACTAAAAAAATTTAATTTGGTTGGCCAGTGCTGCTTCTGAGTCAAAGACTGGTACTTCATTTTTTAATATCTCGGACAGTAAAGGTGATATCGGAAAGATTTAAACATTTTTTGGAAGAATAAAACCAGTTCTTATAGACACCGCTATAATTTTTCAAAATGAATTACACCACATAAAAACAAAACCTCGAAAACCGCCAAAATGACGTTTTTCGGCACTTTCTAACGGTAATATTTCAAAAACGGAGGCCAATACATATTTTCTGAATTCATTTTCGAGTTCAGCACATCAAAACATATAGAAAAGTATATTCTGGTTCTTGTGGCAAAAACCTTGTTGACCAGTGTAATACGTAACTGTTCAATATGGAAGTTACATATATACTTCTTTTGCCACGTTGGGCTATGAAAATTTACTCTTTGAAAATAAAAGTCAAAGGGATTAGCAAGTAGTAGTTTTCGGTACCGTGAATTAAGGTAGAGAGAAATAAGGCAGAATCGACTTTATTTCCACTTTATATTGGAAATAATGTCCAATTCTACCATTTTCTGCATTTGACTTGATTTCCAAAAATTAAACAAAAAAATGGTTATAATGTCGATTACCATTTTTACCATTTAAATCCGAATTTTGCTATTCGACTTTATTTCCTTAAATGAAAAATAGTCGAGTAAAATTAAGCATAAAATTTGTAAAATCTCGGAATCCAGGAAAAGTCAATGAATCCGTAAATTTAGTACAAAACTTTCGATTACAACATTTTTAATGACCGTTTACTGAAAAATATATCATTCTTTAAAGCTATTTACAACCACTGCCACTGCTTTTCGAAGTATAAGGTATTTAAAGGGAATGTGGAAACTATTAATGCATTATTTGCATTGAACTTTATTTCGACTTTATTTCCCAGATTTTCTATATTGTTACCAATTTTTTTCTTGTAATACAACATTTCTGTTTGATTACCATTTTGAAAATCGTTTGCCGTTTAAAAAAAAAAAATAATTTTTTTATATAAATATATTCTTATATTTTGCAAAAAAAATTGGTATGCCATTTTAAAGAAATAATTAACTAACACTTAAAAACAAACTTTCGAAATCTTTCAACAACCCGTTTTCAAAAAATTGATTAAAAAAAAAAATTGAGACATTTTTTGAAAAATTAGTACAAATTTTCTAAAATGATTACTTTTACGTTTCTGTATAAAAACTTTCGTTGAAATCGGCAAAATCCTTTGCCGAGAAATTCATAAATAAAAAAAAAAAAACTTTCTATTGCTGGTACAAAAAACATCAAAATTTGACTCTTATTTGTAATACTACACACAAAAATTTTAATCAAAATCGTTAGAGCCGTTTTTGAAAAAAATTATTTTTTGTACCTATTTCCGTTATATATTACAGGTACCGTTAGTTTTGGTCCTAAAAAAAATTCAATTCATCCTCCAGAAAATTACCAAAAACTGTTACCTGCCAAGTAAAAAAAAAAAAACGCTTAATTTCTTAAATGCGCAAATTTAAAAGAAATCCACTTAATTAAAGCGGGAGATCATCTTATTTTTATGTGGAAACATTTTAATAAAAAAAAAGAACTAGCAGCCACTGGGGATCGATCCTACAACTGTTGGGTCACTAGGCGAGTGCATCAAGCCTTACCATTGTTCTATCTCACTGTTGGAATGGAAATAAGTAAAGCTAAAGGGTAACTATAATTTGAAAATTTGTATTATTTGTACGTTTTTTAAGATGAAAATTCACATTAAAATGAAATGAAGTTCCTAAAATTTAACAGAGTTTATGTGGAATCCACTTATTTTAAGCGGACATCGTATTGTTTTTAGGTGGGCATCATCTTATTTTAAGATGCCCTTCTTTTATCCATGTAGAAACATCGAAAAAGAATATACTATACATACCTACACAAAACAGGCCCCTTGTGTTATCAAGTTTTTATTTATCTTTTTCTTTATTCAAATTTGAGTTCTTTTTGTTTGAAATCTAAAGCAAAGTCTGTTTTATGATGATTGCTATTTCCATATTTCAAATAAACACAGAAACGTGCAAAATTCTCCAAAAAAAAAAATTCACACCCACGTTACAATTATTTTGTATTTTTTTGTTATCTAAAGTAAACGAAATTAAAAAAGGATATAAGAAAAAGAATAGGAGTTTAACAACCTTCATTCTCGTTGTACACTTGGCCGTGCCTTATGTATATTTTTGTTTTAACTCCCTTTTTGCCTAACCCCCTTAAATCCATTATATTGTATCTGTAAAAAATATATTTTACAATATTAAACATTTTGTCGTGTTTTCTTATCCATTTTTCGTCCTTATGTATGTTTTTTTTTTTGTGCTAAGAAATAAACGCCCCCGGGCAAAATATTGAATTTCTTATGAATGAATTCGACAGGATACACAACTCGTGTGGCATCGAGTATATAGAGAACATAGTTAACATGATAGGAATGGTACGTCGAAGAATGTGTCCCCGCGCAAAAGTTAATTCACCCAATATCCTTTTTCACCATCCAGCTTGTACAAGCTTACGTGTAGGTATATACCAGTAAAGTTAACTTGGATGAATTTTGATTAAAGCTCTCTTCTTTCTTTGTAAATATATTTTGTGCAAACGCAAAGCAAACAAGGATATATTCATAAATGTTCAGTATTTTCTGTGTATCTAGTAATTCCATTTATCGATCTGGGGCCCACATTCATCAGCAGAGTATAGCAGCAACAACATTCTGCTGCTGCTACTGCCCACATACATTTTAAGTCTCTCCACTTTTCTCATGGATGATGGCGCCTCTTATGGGGCATAGAGAAAAGGACTATAGCAATGTAAAGATATTGACATGAAAGCAGAGAGTGTATATTATGACCTTGAACCCAGCTGAGCCAAAAGCTCTCCTTTTTGGCCCCAACATCATCATCATCATCGTAATCATCATCATCAGTGTTTTACCTCCCTATTTGTGTTAGCATAACGTGGGCGTGTATTGTTTTTCATTTTTGCTTCTGTATTATTATGAAGAGGTGCAGCATTGTGGGCGTCCTACCTATCTGTGTTTTGTTTTTGGTTTTTGGGATTATTTTGGACTCGTTGACGCTGCTGGATGAATAAAAGTTTTTTTTTGTTATATTCCAACTACCATTCAAAGAATAAGTCATAACTATTATGATTTTCGGCCATAATGCATTTTGTTACAATTAAAAGTAGTTGGTGGTCTCTATTTGAATTGAATTGCTATGTTTAGTGTACCTGTCAGTATGCCTAAATGCAACAAAACATGTGCAAACTCTTGTAGAGGCATAACTAAAACGGCCACTTTTTGCAAAAAGTGAAAAAGTGAAAATTTTCAAACGCATTTTGTGATAGTTTTTTAGTAAAATAATGATGCAGAAAGCTTAGTTTTTGGTTTCAAAAACAATTTTTGTAGTTTTTGCCAAAAACAAATCGCACTAGAAAGAAATGCAAAAATTTTACTTTTGTAAATTTTCTACTTTTTCACTTTTTAGGTCATTGTAGTTCAGGCTTAACTACCCTTCCGAATGGAATCCAAAATTTTCCAAAATCTAAAAAAAAAAGTCTTACATTAAGTACATGCTAATAACGATGAAAATTTCATGCTTTTATCACAAACTTCACTATGGTGTTGCTAAGCTATATATTTTAGACTTAATTCTATCAAATATCAATTATTTTTGATGAAAAATAAGTGGTTTTGGTTTGTTTGAGCAGGGTTGCTGAGTAGGTAATCTCTCTTATTTTAGAGATTACATCCAATGCTTTTTACATAGAAAAAGAATCTCAGCTCAATTTAAGTGTATATTTATTATTTTTAGCTTTTAAGTAAAAAAAATCAATTTTTTGTTCAAAAAAACTGAAAAAATTAGAGGATTTCTTTTTTATTACTTAGAAACAGTTTTTCCACTTAAGAACTTGATTCTCGAAAAAAAAAACTAAATAACGAAAAACGAACGCCCTAGTGTGTACAGTACACGTAAACACGCGATTGAAGTTGTGTACACTTCTCACTGACAGAAGTTCACCTTCCCTACAAAATCGTAATTTTATTTTATTTTTTATGAAAATTATACCTTTTTTTTTGAGAAATATGATTTAAATTGATATTTCAAGAACTCTCATTTTAAAACCTGAAATTAATTTCCTAAAACTCATGAATACTACTCAGGAGCTCTGTTCACTGACGCTGTGCTGGACTGTTCTAGGCAGAAAAGTACAGCTTTTTGCTGTTCATTGAGGTTTTTTCTGTGCTGAACTGTTCTAGTTTTCTGTTCATTGCCAAATCTAGAACAGTTTAGAACAGGATTTTCTGTTCTTGCTTTTGAGTCAGATCAGGTTAGAACAGATTCGTGAGAAGTGTCAAAATCAAAGCTGTCATTTTTTGTTTTTGTTTTGACTTAATTGTGCGAATATTTCTCTGGTGCTCGTGGTTTTTATAACTAATAAATAATTTTTAATTATATTTTTCACAATAAAATTACAAAAAAATAGAAAAAATAAACGAGAAACGATAAACAAAAAATTCATATAATTTACAATTTGTTTTTTTTTTTTTTTTTTTGTATTTTGGCAAGTGACGCTTAAATGACTGTTCTAACTTGTTCTGACGTTTCTCACGAAACTGTGCTGTCCTGTTCTGATCTAGAAAAATCCTCGTTGAACATACTTATGTCGAATTCCTTTCAATTGAAAAATCGAATTTTCGGCGATCTCGAAGCGAATTTTTTCTGAAAATCATGTTCCATAGAAAAAAAAATCGAATTTTTTTTAATCCCTCTTTTTTGAGAGATTTACACGGATTTGCACACACACTTGGAACATTTGACATTTCTCAAACGTCAAGCTAAAAGTTTTCTTCGTGTTGTTTGTTTATTTGAGAACACCAACTTCAAATAAAGAGTAAATTTTAATTGAATATCGTATTTTTATTGCGGAAAAATATGAAATAAATAAAAAAAAACAATGTGCTATTAAAATATATTTTTTTCTGGCATAGTTCTTGTGAAAAAAGTCAAATTACTGTGACTTTTCTTCTCATGAAAAAAAAAAAAAATAAAGAAACTTTCACATAAATGGGCAGGTTCAGAAACGTTAGGGACTAAACATTTAGGTAATTTCTCGGTCTCTGATTGGTCAGCTGTCAAAAAAAATCCTTCCAATTTAGGTAATTTTATTGGAAAGCTGACTGGAAATTTAGGCAAGAAAATTTTCCCTAAAAATTTAGGAAAGTTTTTTTTGTCAACATGACAGCAGATTGTTTTTAATTAAAGAATTAATTTAACAAAATTAAATTTATTTGTGTGAAAAACAACTAAAAAGTGCATTTTCGGTTATAATTAATTTTATTTATTCATTACAGTTAAGTGAAATTTGGTGTCTTATCCATGCGATTCTTAAATAAATTTCGAAATTTGACAATAGCATCACATCCAAACAAATTTAGTCAATTTACTCAAATTTCCGTTCAGAAAATGACGTTGCCTAAATATCTAGTCCCTAATATTTCCTGAACGTGCCCAATGAAATTAATGTTTGTATGTTTGTTCCACACATTGACCTATTATATATGGACTGCCAGGACCAGGTTCAAGCTATGGTGGCGCCCCTTGGTAGGGTAGCGGGAAATAGTAATTTGACACCTAGTTTTGTGACTTTTGCTTGTCAAAAAAAAAAAAAAAACAATTTAATTGTTTGCAAAAATTTTATGTTTCCCAAGAATAAAAAGGTAACAAAAAATTAAAAATATATTAATATATTCTTTTCACAATTTTATTCCAAGTTTTATAATTTAAATTTTTATTCTATTCTTTCATTTCAGAAAACCATTTGACAAAAATGGACAATCTCCTTGAAAAAAAAAACAATCGATTGCCCTTACTGCTAGCCATAAATTCACTTCCTTGCATTCCAGAAGAAGGAAGAATAAATTCAATAATTATTCCCTCAGCAGACCTATGGTGCAGAATGTGAAGAGTACCTACTTCAAAATAGTTTTCTCCACATCATGTTTTTTAACTTGCATTCTCCTTTAAATATTTTTCATTTTTTTACTTGAATTTCAGTTAAAAAGGAAACTTTCTTTGAATGTTCAGCTGGCATAGCTCATAAGTCATAACAAAATTGTTACCAAACTAGAAGCTGGCATGACTAAGCCCAATAAACAAACAATCTTGCCTATGTCAAAAATCAATGCTCTCTTCGTTAACCTCCCTGTGAGCAAAATCAAAGGTCTTGGGCTTTGATGTCTGTGAAAGACTAAAGAAGAATCAAGAATCTTGGAAATTTGTTGAATTTTTCTGAAGTTGAACTTTAAGAGGAAACTCGTCGGAAAAAATAGGTAAGTCATAATTTCTGAGATTCTCTTATAAAAATCCAAAATTCATTCCCTCTATTAGATTATGGTTGCACTTTATGTTCTCGCTTTTACTCGAAAAGCATTGGTTGCTGTAAAAAATTCAAATTTCGGATGGATTTATTCTATTCTGCGACTTTCTTCTTTTCCAATTAAATTAAATATTCGTGGGAGCTCATAGCGAACAGCACCTTGTTTATTCAACCAAGTAAATCACATCGTCCTCTTTCCGGAACAATGTCGTCTAGTGGAAGATTTCTAAAAAATAGGGAAGTTCAAAATATTTTCTGTATCGAAATGAAAAAACCGATCCTGGATTCATCGACGAAAAAATTCTACTAATTATATCACAAAACCTGCACCGACTACATTAAGCAAATTGTTTTATTCCTACTCTTAAAAAAATCTTCATCCACCAATTCATTCATTAATTGTAAAACATTTTATTCCCATCGATTATTTTGTAGAACTGGAAGAAAATCATCAAGAAATTCAAGAAATATCTTCTCAGCTAGAAACTATTCGGAAGCTGTGAGTATACATAAGTTAAAATCAAAAAATTAAAAAAAAAATAAATATAAGATAATCTTAAATTTTTTTTAGAAACCTAAGTTTTATGGAAAAATTTATTAAAGACAAAGCTAAATCGAGGGCCACCCATTCGATGATTGATAATCTTGACATCATTAAAATGCACATTGTCAGTATTTCGGATATGAAGTAATAATTTTAAAATTTGTATTTAAAAATTTAGTCTCTAAACAAATTTATTTTCAGAAAAGAAACTCGAGAATTAGAAATGATTAACAATCATCACTTTAATTGCACTAACAAAACTATTCTAAATGATGCAGAAACAACGTTCTCAGCAACAAATGGAGCTTATTCTTTATGAAAATACAAAAGAAAAACTCAACCGAGCCTACAAGAGACTTGAGAATGTTAAAATGCTTACAAAAACTGTATCCGATGCACTTACGAATGCCGAACTCATATGGATAACTACACAATTGGATTTGGAAAAAAATCGTAACCGATTTAGTAACTCGGATGAATTAAATATGCAATGAAAATGTACAAAAGCTTGTTTGTATGAATATGAAAAGTTTGGAAGGCTTTTGAAATATGCTTTGAATGCATTGATAAATAAGAAACCTTATACGTCTGTTTTAGATTTAATCAATGAACTGTAAGTTTTCAATAATACTCGTATTTTGTATGATAAGCTTTAAAATGATATTTTTAGCAATCGAATTGAGAACATCTTGAAGCCTTATGTGTATGAAAGTCCTGTTAAATTGGCCATGTTCGAACAAATAAACTTACTCAAACCAATTTTCAATGCAAAAATGAATAAGAAACATTTTGAAATTGATTTTCGGCATTTGCGTTCTCAATTCCAGGAGAATATTCATGAAAAAATGGTACATTTTTTAATTTTGTTTAGACCATAAACTTTAAATTAATAATTTGTTTCAGAGCAATGATGCCTTGTTGCACAATGGTCAGTTGCTTTGGATTTGGTTTCTAACTGAACCAAAAAAATTACTAGATGCCGTTGCTGAGGTTCGAAAAGCAGCTTTTAAAGTACCAGTAATGACGGGAGTCAAATCACTTGGGGGTACAAAGAGAAAAGGAGGAGAATCAAGTATACCTTGAAATGTTATTGTAATATTTATTTATTTTTTTTAATAAAAGTTAGTTAATATAATAAATTGGAACTTACAATTTTTAGAATATTTCAATCATTTTTAAAGCATTTAATTAAGGGCTCAAATTTTGTATGACTTTGTTTTAAAAATATGTTTTTGTATTCTAATATTTTTTTGAAATATACAATTTAAAAGATATATAAATAAAATAAAAAATGCATGTTAAAAAAAAATTATATTTAAATCAGGAGCGCCATCGTTATGATTCGCATTTGAGTGCAGATTGAAATTCTCGTTCTAGATCTCTAATTGAAGATTCCACTTCACTTAAACCACGAGCCGATAACTTTCCATCATCTACTTGACTTTTTACATCATCTCGAAGTATCTTCAAATAAAAAAAGTTTATAGTTAAACTTAAAATCATGAAATTATATAGGTATAAATAATTACAAGTTCTAAGTCATTCTTAAGTTTTTTCTTTCCGTCATTGATTTTGTTTATCGTATTTCTAAACTATTCCTCATTGGTTGGTAATCGGCTTCACTTAAAATATCATCAATTTCATATTTATGTGAAATTAATTCCAAGTCCTGATCTTTGATGTGTTCTTCGGCTAATGTCAACTCGATTTCCATTGCCTCTTCATCTAGAATCTCAGAGAATCCATTTGATATAATCGACCAAGCATATTCTTTCGCTGTAACTTGAGTTTTGGAATAGAATTTCACCAACTGAGGATCAAAGTGATTTAGGATATTTTCACACATTCCCAAATAGTTTTGGGGCTCCAATGGATGAAACTCAAACCACAACTGGCATTGATTCGTTAGAATTGTAGCAATAATTTCAAAGCAAACAGTAAGACTGTTGGAGAAAATCTTCACAAATGGAAAGATGAATTCCGGGACAAAGTCACTTATGCCAAAGATCTTCGACCAATGACCAAGACATGAGAAAATTTTTATGAGATAACGCCTGGCTGTTGAATCTTTCAACTTTAGGCTGGCATTTAATGCAACAGCTGTTGAGTGAGTTCCCATTTTGACTATTTCTGAAAATTTTGACTTGTTGCAGGGTACATCGAGGAGAGCAGCCCAAATGAGCAACCGATATTTACTTGGATAGTGTCCGTATTCATTGTCAAAACAATTCACCGACAGAGCTTTTGGTTGGAACACGGCAGTTTGGCGTAGCATTTGAACACAGTTCTGGGCTGATTTAAGACAGTCAATCAATGCGCTAACATTATAAATGTTGCCCTCTCCTGTGTGCCTTATCGTGCTTAGGAACTCTTTATCTTTGGATAGAGCAACCCTAAAACAGTCTGTGGGCTCTATTATCGACATCAATCGTCTGGCAAAAAAGTATGTTGTCATTATTTTTGGGAAAGATCCAGGAGCTGTCTAGTTTGCGGGGCATTTGGCCCTTCTTCCATCCAACACGATTCCATAGGTGATAAATTTGCATCTGAAAAAAAAAAACAAAAAGGAAAAAATTATTTGGGCTGAACGATTTAATTCTAATTTTTAATAACTTTCAAATATTAATGAATTTAAATAAAAACCTTTTTCCATAATGATTCATTGCACATTTTTCTTAGCACAAACATTTTAAAATACATACTTTTTTTCTGAAAACTGAAAGAATTCTTCGTTCTTCCAATACGTCAAAAAGTAGACTTCAAAAAAGACAGATGCTACTGATTTGTACAGCAAACAAAATGTAGATGGCCATAGTTTCTATGCACAAAAATGGTAGTTCAAGCGATCTGCCGGAAGATGTCGCTACGCTAACTGAGTTCTATTTACCGCTTTCTTCCACAGGCGCTAGTAATGATTGAACCACGTTTTCAAAAATTTTGTATGGAAACGAGGAGGAACTGGCAGTCCATATATAATAGGTCAATGGTTCCACAGTTTCAAATTAATTCCATCATATTTTTCAGAACTGAATTTTATTTGGAAAAAAAAGTAAAGTAAATTCTGATTCATGAGTCAAGTTTTGCTCTGTTTCAAATTTTTAACGATTGAATTACGGCCATTAAAAGAAAACCGGAAATAAATTTAAATTCACACATTCATTATGGCTACCGGAAATGAAAATTCTCCATTCATAAAAAAAAACATTATTTTCATTATTCTATTCACCACTAGATGTCCCATTTAAAAAGTGACATTTCTGACAGATTGCATTTTGACACTACTACCATCTGTCATCTGAAAAACAAAATTTGCTTTCAACAGTTTTTTTTTATTGTTTATGCTTTTTTTTCTTTGCATCGCACACGTAAAAATAATAATTTAAATTTTTATTAAAAGGAATTATAAACATTTAGCTCCACGTTTAATCTCCCCAACAAAACAATACCAATTAAAAATGGAACCGGAGATAAAACGTTGCAAACTCGAGCCAACAACCACCAACACCAACACCAAACCCCTGCGCAAATTCAAGAAAATACCAATTTTCATTGTCGACTATCACAACGATGTATTGGAATTTATTTATCGATGTTTTGGATCCCGCCACTTACCTCTAACAAATAACACACTTGTCCATTTCGATTCACATCCTGATATGGTCATATCAAAAGCTATACCAGCTTCATGTGTTGAAAATAAAGATTTCTTATTAAATGAATTAAGTATAGAAAATTGGATTATGCCAACTTTATATGCGGGGCAATTCAATCATTTGGTGTGGTTGAAAAACTCTTGGTGTTCACAAATTCCCGTGGGGAAATATGATTTTCGAATTGGCGAACATCAAGATTTGATGTATGTTGATTTGCCAGTTGATTATTTTGCTTCCGAGGGGAATTATAGTGAAAAGGAACATTTGGAACGATCAAAAACAATCAAATTTGAAGTTTACAATGTTGATGAGAATGTTGAAGCAATTCAATTGGAAAGATATGTTCTAGACATTGATTTAGACTTTTTTAGTACAAAGAATCCCTTCCTTGAGGTGTACAAAAAAGCAAATTGCTATGAACAATTAAAGACAATCTTTAATTATGATCGAACTAAAATGTCATTGGAAGCTTCTAAAGAGCGATGCCGTCAATTAGACGATCTCAAGGCAGCCTTTGAATATATTGATGAACACAAGTCATTAGATTTATATGAAAATAATGACATCCCAGAAGATACATTCGAGGCGCTAAAAGAGCTTGTAGCCAGTATGGCGGAACACTATCAACCCGATGAAGTTGAGTGGTCATTAGTATTCGATGCTGGTTGTACATCGGATAATGATGGTTTACCTCATCATGTATCAACTGATGACGAACTACTTGAACATTATAGACGTTTTAAAGAATTTCTTACAAGCCTTCCCTGTCCACCAGTAGTTGTGACAATATCACGATCTTCTGAGGATGACTATTGTCCAGTTAATCAAGTAACTGCCATACAGTGTCATGTAATTGAAATGTTGGTTGATGTTTTCGAGGATAAAATCCATTCGAAGGCGATTATGCATTATTTGAATGAAGAATGGGATGTTATGGATCTGTAGGCGTATAGTAGAACCACAAGATGCAATTATTATTATTATTTTTTAATTGATGATTGAATGTAGTAAGTGTGTTTGGAGTATATATTATATTATAATGTTTTCTTTGTCTTATATTATAATGAATTTATTATTGAACGTGTCTTAAGAATTAAAAATAATGAAAAAATAAAAAATATAAACAAAAAAATAATAAAACCAGATTTAAGTTGTTTTTTTTTTCATAGAAAGATCAAATAAAATGAAGAGGCAAAAAGGATGACATAAAGGAGCTTTATTAAAATTTAAAATTCGAAGAAACAATGGACAGAAAAATACACACTTTGATTTTTCTAACAAAAAATTAATTTATTATTTGTGGTTAATGAATTGAATATATATGAATTCTTATTTCAGGTTTCAGGACATGAACTAACTTATATGAGGATGAATGAAATGAAATTCATTATATATGAGGATTGAGGATCGAAGACAAAAATTGTCAAAATCAGGGGTCGAATTACGGCACATGATTACGATCATACGTTAACGTTTTAAATATTTCTGTCTCTATTTAATTTTAGAAAACGATAGGGACACATAGAAACCATTCGTAAACGAACGTATGCCGTAATTCGACCCTAGGTTTTTGTCAGATCTAAATCAAAAAATAAATTCATTTTTGTACCAAATGAAAACCCCATTGACATAAGAGTTTCGATTTTTTTTCGAAGAAAAGGACTTTTTTAATTTATTTTAAAAGTTTAAATTTCTTTTTGATTGAGCTGATAGAGAATGCGAAAAATGTGGATCTAGCAATTATGTCTGTCTGCTTCTTTCTATCTCGAGCTGCAGTCTTAACAAATGAAGCGATTTACTTTAGTACTTTTAGGTACCTAACCTATGTTGTTTTAGGGCCGTTATTAACGGTGTTTTTTTTATATCTGAGTTTCTCCTAGAAATACGACCGATTTTACTGAAAATTATTGTACAAAAACTCAAATGTTAAAATTAAAGAAAATTTTCAAAAAATAATTTTTGAATTAAAAAAAAAAAAGTTCAATTTGTTTCTAAAAATTCTTAAGCCGTGTTTTATTGGTAACTCAGTAATATTCAGCTCATTAAAATTTTGCACGGAAAACAACAACAAATGATTTCTGAGGATAAACAAAAGTTTTTTTATTTGTTGGTTTAATGATAAACTTTTATTCTAAACTTATATGTACATTAGGGTGTCCGTTATTTCCCAAAGTGATGTTTTCGGGGGAGACACCCCCTAGATCGAAAGCTTAGGGCCTACATAAGGGGAATTTAGCAAAAAAAACATTTTTTGGAGGTCATTAACCCGTGCCTCTAGGGTTACTTTAAAAGATCACATTCAAAATTTCCCGTTAAAAATTTTTTTTATATTTTATTTCGGTTTTTGAAATTATTAGCTGTTTTCGTAGTTTTTGCTTTCACCTATCACACAATTTTAAATGCAGTTTTATTGGTTTTTAATTCTTTTCAAATATTGCATTCAAAAATTTGTGAATAAATCAAAAATTTCAATTTTTGAAATTTTTTTTGAAATTTTTGCCGTTTTTATACGTTTAAATTTATTTTTCTCGAACTACAAAAGATATGTTTACAATATTTTTATTGAATTTTGTTTAAAAATTATTCACCTAAAAAATTACATCAAAAAAGTTGCAAACAAGAAAGGGTAAAGTATTTAATAATATTTATTTATTATAAAAACGGCAAAAATTTCAAAAAAAAATTTCAAAAAATTGAAATTTTTGATTTATTCACAAATTTTTGAATGCAATATTTGAAAAGAATTAAAAACCAATAAAACTTCATTTAAAATTGTGTGATAGGTGAAAGCAAAAACTACGAAAACAGCTAATAATTTCAAAAACCGAAATAAACTGAAGGGTGACCGGGAAAAACGGACTTGAAAATCGGATTCAGCGGTCCCAAAAACATATAGAAAGATAGGTCTGCTTCCTGGTACATGAAACTTTTTTTTTTGTGTGCCGGGTATGACAGCGACATGTCGCGACAGTTGTATGAACCAGAAACCAGACCTATCTTTCTATATGTTTTTGGGACCGCTGAATCCGAATTTCAAGTCCGTTTTGCCCGGTCACCCTCCAGTTTTGAGAAAAATGTAAAAAAGACCCCAAAAACTACCTTTTTTGAGTTTTTTGCATATTACTCAAAACTGGAGGGTGACAGGGCCAAACGGACTTGAAATTCGGATTCAGCGGGTCCAAAAACATATAGAAAGATAGGTCTGGTTTCTGGTTCATGACACTTTTTTTTTTTGTGTGCCGGTGTTATTGTAAGCGACAATAATACACATTTTTCGTGGAAAACATTTGAATATTATTGTACCATCAAGGGAATACTGTGCATAAGAACCGCAGTATTTCATCCATTTTCGAACGGAGAAACTGAGCATTTTGATCGCACTTTTAAAACGAACGTATAGTATAATCATCGAAGAAGAAAAGTTAGGACTCTACATGGACGGTATCATCGAACAACTCTATCATCATCTTTAAAATTTTCTGTCAACAGTCCAGTTTACGTTCACAACTTTAAGTCCTAAGTGAAATAACGGATCTGTGATGTCAAAACTTGGTTCCATAACCTAACTGGTTCAAACCAAAAAATTTGGAAACACCATCAAAGTCAATTTAGATGACTGCAACAAAAGTTTAACTACAGCTAGAATATAAAGTGAAAGTTAGCAACCAAACGTTGAAATAGAAAAATGTAAAAATTGAATGACAGTTTTGTATTTTCTAAAGGAAATGAAGTTCAAGAATCAAGTCTACCAAGTATAAGCTTTTAAATTGCAGCTTCATCTCCTCGTATTCATAGTCCAGAAGCAGTCAAACTTAAACGGTCGATTCGAGTACGAAAGCAAGTTGCTAGTTTTCAAACTTAAGAAAACAACCTGAGGATATTTTTATATTGATATGGAGAAGTGATGAGAATCAAACCTCACCCCCCTTTATTCTGAGGGTATTTCAACTTTCAGGTTCTAAAGTCGACCAAGTCGACATAATCGTGCATCCATCAACATTCTAAAAAAAAAAATTGAAAAACTTTAAATAAAAAACAAAAGTACATTTTTATTTCTTTTTTTTTTTAATGAATAAAATGAATAATATAAATACATTTCAAAATTCCCATCATCTCTCTAACGACGATATCTATAACGTTTAAAATGAAACCACAATTGAAATATATTATTCTGAAATTGACATCGAAATCCTCTCTTATAACTAAATTCCCACTCCCGATTAACAATTTTAAATGCAATATCTTCATATGGTGGACCAGCATGAAATCTCAACACAGCAAAATCAACATTATCAGCACAAGGTGTTAAAAAATATTGTGGAGTACAACTTTGATTTATCAAATCTGGATAAAATATATTAAATTTATAACCTTGAACAATTTTCGGGGGAGGATTATCCATATCATAATGAGTTTGATTATATTTATTCCATTCGAAACCAGTATGAACTCGATTGAAATAACGTGGTTTTCTTGGGCGATATTTATCTGACCATAAATAAACTTGTGATTCAAGTTTAGTTTCGACAGAGAATACTGCCTCGTCGTCTGTCATTCCTTTACGTGCTTCCTGTTGGAGTAAGAGGTCTTCTCGAGACATTGAACTGTCTTCGTAGATCGACTCAATTAGTGTTTTTCGTAAAGTTTCAATACGATCTTCAGCTTCTTCGGATGTTATCAATTTGAAACCTTCAATTTCATCAGGTTTCAAATATGGAGGACTATAACATCCATCGTTATAAAGATCATAACACATGTTAGAATGACTCTCGTCGTTGTCATTCTCTTCAACTTCTTCTTCATTGGCAACCACATTTGAATCATGCTCATGATCCAAATCAGGCGAAGTCATACCCTCGACTTCTTCTTTTAAAGAATTCTCCAAAGTTATAGTCGATTTAGAATCCTCGACAGTAGAATTCTTCAAAAGCTCTAACTTTTGTCTCAATTTCAATTGATGTCTATCTCTCAATCTTGCTCTAGCCATATGAGCTTTTAGCTTCGACAAGAGACTTTCCCAATAACTGATATCAACTCCATCAGTTTTTCTCATAATTTTAGTTTCAATTTTATGTCTTAGCTCTTCCAATTGTTGAGCTGTCTTTCCACGAAAGACATCCGAAACTTCTTTCGATACACTTTGGTGTATTCCTTCGCGTCGCCCAATCTTGGCGTCATATTCACAACCAAGCTCAAGTTTGCGAAGCTTTTGTAATTCATCATTGGCAATGACAGTCATGTCATTCCAAAATTCAGAATTGGTACCTTTTTCAAGGTCAATATAAACTTCAATATCAACTAAAAGATCTTCTAAATCTTGAATATCTAAACCATTTAAAAAAGTATATGGTTCATGCATTTGCATTTCAATATTTTGTTCTAAATTTGAATTGGAAATATATTGAGCAAGTAAATCAATTGGTTTTGCTCGACCATCACGAATTCGAATGGAACTTCGAAGACGTGCCTGTTTCAAATGAAACATATCTTCTTGCTTTTCCCATTCTTCGAATTTAGTTGCTTCACGAGAACGTTGCAACATATTCATTTCTTCTTCACGAGATAATCTTTCCATTTCTCGCTTTTGCCTCCTCTTTTTAACCTTTTCAAGTTCTTTTTTATTTTCAACTTGTTTCTGACGATGCATAACTTCCACCGTTTCGGGGGCAACATTTTTAAAACCTTCTTTTTCTAGTTTTTTACCCCATACAAATGTTGATGTTAAGTGAGCATCACCAAATGGATTATCTTGATTAGTATAATGTTGGTATTCTGTGTCCCAACCCATTCGTTCACGTCGACGAGCTTCTTTAGCTTTTTTCTCTTGCAAACGACGTGCTCGTTTTTCACTAGGTGTTTCTTTAGATTTTAATTCTTCTTTTAAACGTTTACGTTCGAGTATTTCATTTAATCGTTTGGTTTCAAGTCTTTTTAGTAATTTGATTTCGTTAGCGGAATCCATTGTGGATTGTAATTATTAATATTTTGCACAGTTTTTAATAAAAATTTTATGCTAGAAAACAAAAGATAAGCCATTTACTTTTATGACAAAAAGAAAATTTTATATGTGAACAAAGATTATACATACAAAGATCTGAAGCTAGATGTCAAATCGATTTGGTGGATTTGATAGTGTGGTGAATGTTGTATGATAGTGGTGAATATCATACCATTTTGGCCAAACAGGGATGAAAACGCAAAGACCAAAGTGGAGTAGATTTGCAAAGAGAGTAGCAGATAACAAAATAATAGTACAAATTATATTAATTTTATTTAATTTATATAGACGAAAATAGCAATTTTTAACATTGACTAGTTCTTATTCTCTGAACTATATAGCATACGAAAAGATAGAAAAGAGTTGGACTTTTAAGGAAGTTTTTTATTTGAACAGATGCTTTCCGTTGAAGACAAAAATTCGAAAAATGGATTATATGGATTATGGAGATGTACATATAATTTAAGGTTTTCATCGTTATAAATTTTTACGACTTTTGGTTGTTCATTAAGCATTTTTTATGACTCTTTTTCACATAAAACAGTAAACTTTTTTTAAATTGGAAGTTTCGGAATTCACAATTTGAAAAAACGTTCTGTAATCATCATTTTAATAAAGAAAAAGCAGTAAAATGACAACGTTTTGATATCTGGATTGGGATTGATTGACTAAGGATTCGTAATTCAAGGAATAACGACCCTAAACACACGTCCAGATTATGCCAGGATTACCTCAATCAGAGAATACGAATAAATCATGCAATTCATGATATAGCCGCCGCAATCGACCGTATATAAACCTAATAGAGTTATTTGTGGGAGAAGCTGAATAAAAGGGTTGGATCAATCGCCTTATATCTGCTGAAACAATTCATAAACCCTTAGCTAGAATGTTAAGAATTATAAAAAAAGTAATCGAATGTAAGAGGGAGGTTTTAACTATTTGTCGAACTAAATGAAGAAATATTTTAGCTTGTTTTGGTTTTATACAAAATATAAGAGGAACTTCTTAAATTCTATATAGTTATTTTTGTTTTAAGGGAGGAAAACCCTCTGGATTTTTTTATTTTTGCATTATTAATTTTTTGCCTAAAAAATCATTTATCAACCGAAGAAACTATTTTAGTGGTCTTAGCCTTAAATGAAGCCTCAAAAGTACCCAGATAGTCCTGAAACCAATGCGTTCCCAGCCTACCACAGTACAAAAATGAAAACTTTAAACGAATTTATCTCGAAACACGTTTTTTTCTGCGCCGTGCAACGTAACTCAAAAACTAATGAAGCTATCGACTTGAAATAAAGTGCAAATTACTCGTCAACTCATTTGTCATTGCATGAACCTAAAAGTTTAATATAATTTTCGCAATAAATATTTTTTTTTAACAATTTGTTTATAAAAAAACATTGTGTTTTTTCGTTTTTTTTGTCTCTAATTTTAAATTTAGGTTCATGCAATGCGTATAAATGTATTTTAATGGAAAAAAATTTCTCTTTTGATTATAAATAATTAACTGGACCTGGGCATTGCACGGCGCAAACGCGAGGCATCAACTTTAAACGGCTGTAGAGCCGCCATTTTGTTTTTTTATTACTTCAAAAAAATTGTGTTAACACTTCATGATGTCAATAATATCATGTATTTTTTCAAATTTTAATTAATGCTTTCAGTTTTCCAAAAAAAATTCTTGAAAAACACTTCCTCTAGAGGGATTTCCCCCCTTAAAAAGTATTTTCACTGCTTGTATTTGGTTTTCTAAAAAAAAAAAAATGGACTCAATCGTTTGCCCTGCAGTGTATATTGATAACAGTTCCACAACTTCGTAAAATATTTCTTATTGAGAATATTTTGTGTATTTATAAGTATTTATGGATTCGTTAAATAAATAAGCTGTTTTTTTTTTTAATTATAATTAACTAAATTCAAAATGAACCCTAAAAATTGAATTTGAGACTTGAAACGTATTAGGTGATATTTTAGGTACTTTTGTTGTGTTATTTTTTTTAAAGTAATTTTTAGATATAATTGACCCGTTCTCACCTAAACTAATTGAATAAACCCCTACATCCACAGAACTAGTTTTTTTTATCATAAATCTTTCAGTTTACATATAAAAAAGTACCGAGCACAAAAGTACGTTGTTCCAAAAAAACTTTGTAAACTAAAAAAAATCCTATAAGAGCGTAGATTTGAATTAAATAACCACTTTAATATTTTTACCAAAAGTTAAGAAGAAATCTTAAATCGAACCGAAACAGATTTTGAAACTATTTGCTTACTTGGTTCCCATTTAATATACAATTTTTTAATTTTATTAACTTTGAAAACATGAAATTTATTTATATAATAAAAAGTCCACTTAGAAATGAAAGTTTTAAAAACTTGCATATTTTTACCCTTGTATCTCAAAATTTTATTAAAATAAGACTTTTCAAACATTCCTCCTTAAAGTGGTGCTTGAACCCAAACTTCTTATGTTAGGAAAATAAGGACTGCACCTACGGTCATAATTTAAAATTTTTTTTAAGAATATAAAGAGAATTTTTTACTATAGGACTTTTAATTTTATAAGTACAAAGTATATTTGACCCCATTCATTGCAATAATTTAAATTCATTAATCAATGCCCTTATGGGAAATCAAAAAGCTGAATAATCTCTATTCCAAATCTTTAAGATAAAATTAGTTAAAAGCATTTTTATATCTACTCATGTATATCGTTCAGAAAACTGTTTTTTAAATACATAATTTATATACGTATTATAGTAATTAAAATAATTTGTCCAAGTCTTTGACCTAGAATGCTTGGATAACATTTATTGTTTTCCTACCCCTACGAAGGAACATCGCACATGGTTATGACCACTAGAAAATCAAGTTAACTATGTCGCAACGAAATCAATATATTGAATAGTGTTGACCAGGCCAGCAGGAAGTTGAATATCTTCTTTTACTTCTTTTTTGTACACATGACAATAGTGTATAAGAAAAGTAAAGGAATTTTCTTTTAGTTACGAAAAGGTCTTCGCCGGGTTATATTCTTTTGGATTACTTGTGTGTAAAACGATTGTTTAATTTTCGTTTCATTTGAATTAACAGAAAAATGTGCGGAACCTATTCGGTAAATTCTATTTAAAAATATTGAATATTGTTCTATAAAAAATATTAAGAGCACAAAAATGAAATTGTTTATTATCTTAAATTTGCATATTCTTACCCTAATTTAAAATATAGTCAAATATTTAAGACTATGTACTATGTAAATATACAAAAATTAGCCCGAAAATGAGGCATTATTAATTTCTCGATTGAATGGAAGTGTTATTTGTTCAATATTTAAAAACAAAAAGGCCAACGGCCGTGAGTGAAACGTGATACTAGCACGCTATTAACCAAAATTCTGAGACTTATTCAAGGATTGTGACAAAAAAAAAAATACATCGAAATGTTTTCCTTTTTTGAAAATTGGATGTGTAAAACGTAATTCAAGCTACTTTTGGAAAATAGATTATTTGAATTAATATAAAAAAAGACCCACGTTCTTGAAAGATTAGAAAGATTAGAGAATAGTCTACGTAATTTTCTGAACCGAAATTTAGCAGTTCGAGTAAAATGAGTTAGGGAGAAATTCTGTGGACTAACTTTTTGTCAACTTTTCAATTAGATTGGGTATGTCGTATGTTGAAAACATTTTTTTAACAGCTAACAAATAAAAGGCCCGTAACTTGACAGACAAACTTTTCAATCCCTAACTTTCCTGAACCTTTTCTCAATGCCATCATATATGTTTTGTTGTTTAGGCCAATGAGCCCAGCAAAAGTTAAATTTTTCAAACATAAACAAAAAAATCGACTGGAAATCAAAAGAGAGAAAAAAATGAAAAGCTTGATGATTTTTTATGAAATTCTGAAAATTGGTTTTTGTTTATTATATCTTGCTTAGAAAGGATACATCCCATTTTTTTATTTTTTTGGAGAACGACTTTAACGATTTTCACTTGAACTTTAATATAAAAAAATTTAGTGTTAGTTTTTGAATAAAGGTATCTTTTGACGAATTTTATTTTAGAAAATCTTATCTTTATACCTATACGATAGAAACACTTTTTTAACTTCTGACTTTCACCCAAATTACTAACTTGATTTCAAATGACCCAAATGACTATTTTAACAGATTTTTTCATTCATAAGCTTTTATAACTTTAAAATAAATCAAAAACAAATTTAAAAAAAAAAATTAAAAGCTATTTTTTAGATGTTGATAAATAATTACTATAAAATCTATGGAGTTTGGTATTAACAACATAAGTCCAAAATCGTCGTTTGAGATAAATGCATTTTAAAGTTAGAAAAATTCTTTTAAATCCAGTTTTATTTAATACAAATATATTGGAACTAGTTTACTTAGAGTTATGCTGTTAAGACCAAACGAAAACAGATTTTTTTTTAAGGGGGGAAATCCCTCTGGAAGACAGCTTTTTTAATATTTTTTTTTTTTTGGAAAACCGAAAGCATTTGTTGAAATTTGGAAAAGTATATGATATTATTGACATTATGAAGTATTGATACAATTTTTTTGAAGTAAGAAAAAAACAAAATGGCGGCTCTAGAGCTCTTTGAAGTTGACGCCTCGCGTTTGCGCCGTGCAATGCAATGGTCCAGAAAACTATTTATGATCAAAAAAGAAATTTTTTTTCAAATAAAATATATTTATACGCATTGCATGAACCTAAATTTAGTAAAAACAAATCTAAAATAAAAATTAGAGACGAAAAAAACGAAAAAACACAATGTTTTTTTATAAAGAAATAGTTTAAAAAAAATATTTATTATAAATATTGTATTCAACTTTTAGGTTCATGCAATGGCCAATTATTTAACTAGTAATTTGCCTTTTATTTCAAGTCGATAGCTTCATTAGTTTTTGAGTTACGTTGCACGGCGCGGAAAAAAACACTTTTCAAGAAAAATGCGTTTAAAGTTTACGTTTTCGTACTGTGGTAGGTTCGGAGCGCATGGGATTCAGGACTATCTAGGGACTTTTGAGGCTTCATTTTAGGCTAAGACCACTGAAAATAGTTTCTTCGGTTGATAAATGAATTTATTAGACAAAAAAAAAAAAAATAATTCTGAAATAAAAAATTTCAGAGAGATTTCCCCCCTTAAATAGTTCTGCATACTTTATTCATTTTGTTCCCATGGTATGAAAAGATTAACTAGTGGACAAAAGGACATCTCCTTTTGCAAGAGACAAGGCCTTAGCTCTCAAGAGCCATTTTGGGACGACTTCTTTACAGAAATGTGGGTTCGGTATATTGATATTGAATCACTGATTATTTTGAAGAGCTTGATGCAAAAATTTGTATCCACAGTATTTATAAACTTACTTAACAGTGTTAAAAATGCATAAGGCTTGAGAGAGAATATATTATTAGGCAAAAATATTAATATATTATATTTCCTTCCCCTTCCCTGCATTTCTCGCATTTTTTAATCGAAATACGACAATATGAGTGTTTCCGAAATCGTTCGACTCGCGAGTCCTAATAGAGCCCATAAATAAAAAAAAAAAAAACAAAATCTATCTCCTTCGTCAAGTGCTCAATACATAATTTGTACCTTTCTTCAAAAATATCAGGAAGTGAAGAAAGTATGAAATTTCAACAAAAACCTATAACACCCCATATACTTAAAATAAAGTGCACGACGGGGTCGCACGTACTTGCTCTTGTAGTTCGAAGTATACTTATCTTAAATATCTATTGGATATTTAAGATTTTGTTTAGTGTCGAGAAAAAAAAATCAAAAAAAAAATCAAAAAACAAAAGATAAAAAAATTAAATTTTTAAAATTTTCTTTTCAAAATCTTTTTTAATTTTTTTTTTTAATTTTACACTTCAAAATGATGTCGGTAAATTTTGAATAAAATTGACCTATGCTTTGATGAAATATATGAACTTAAAAAATAGGTACATTTTTGGAAAACGGCAACGCCATGTTTCCGTTCCCCGAATTTTTTGATAAAAAATGCAGTTTTGTTGGAATCAATAATTCTATTACGTACATCAAATTTAATCAAAATCGTTAGAGCCGTTTTCGAGAATATTTTAATACCTCGAAAACGTTATATTGGAGTTAAAAAGGAGATATAAAAAAATTAAAAAAAACTCCTCTAGAGAATTACGTAAAAATCATCTGTACCAAGTTTCAAGCAAATCCATCCATTTAGGCCCTAGCTCGATGTACAGATGGACGTTCCTCTCCATCATCGTAATGTTGGTTTGGATTAAAACCTCGAATTTTTTTTCTACACGAAACCAACACTTGCCCTATAGAGCAAGTAAAAACAAACGTATACCAAAATAACTACGAAACGACACAAGAAGTTGCAATTCCCTAGCAACACGTGTACAAACCAAAATGTCTATAATAGGGTCGATACTTTTATTCAAGCAGTAAATTTATTATAACAAAACATCACGTGTGAAAGGAAGACACACTTATAATGAAGCCGGTAGTTATAGAAGCAAACAAACCAAAGCTTTTAGGCAAAACTAAAAAACCCCCCCATTTGAACCCCCAAATGTTTTGTATTCTGAATTTAGTCTTCAACAACTACCTTGACCGCAATAACACCTTTTTGTGTCTCTTTAGAAGAAAAAAGTCTTCACTTTGGATTGTGTGGTGATATTAAGAAAAATGAAAAGTCGTTTCTTTGTAAAAATAATTCTTGAATTGCATGCTGTTGGTCAAAATGTCTTTAATTATAGAAATACATTTTTTGAAAATTGAATTATCAATTATTTTTTAGATAACATGTCCTGGAGTTTGGCTTTGTACAAATGGCTATATGGAAGCAACAATAAAAACTTTAGGATACTTTTTTAAAACCGGTGCTATGGAACCTAAATTTCCAGCTTTGTGTCATGACCAATTTTTAATGGAAGGTTATTTTAAATCTATTAAATGTATATCAGAATTGGAACAAGTTTTAGCAGCTGAAAGTATAGAAATAACTTTGTGGCAGAATGGACGTAGATTGGCATATTATATTGGTCAGTTGGCTGATGTAATGCATCCACCAATGCCAAAAATATCATGCTTCCATAATGTTAATGTTCAAATACTCATGAATACGTCACAAGCATTTCCGGTAAATTTAAATACAAATCTGTTGAATTGATTTAATAAAAAATTTGCTAATTTTTCAGGGAATTATTGCTCCGAAATTGGAAATCTCAGCTAGAGCTGTGATTCAAGATAGAAAATGTTCGAAAGATACATGTAGTATGACAGGCAGCTCGAGTCATTCAGTTTTGATACCGAATTTACAAAAATCTTCAGCGGGAAAAGATACACCACATTGCAATGATGAAATTTCAAAAAACCTTGACCATCGAAGACAACAACCAGTTTGTCATTCAAAAGTTTATGGGTAAGTATTGAATTTATAGAGTAAAGCTTAACTTTTGAAAATTGTTTGTTTAATATTTTGTAGATCACAAGTAGGAAAACCAACTTCAGGGAACACACTTTTAGCTGCAAGTATTGGTCAAACAAATGATCGTTGTTTATCGAGTAAAGATTCAATATTTTCTCGGAATGAATCAAGGCTACAATCGAGAAGAATATCATCGTGTTCGAGGTGAGATGGTTTTAAATTATAACAATAACAAAAATTATGTAAAAAATTATGTAAATTACTCACTTTGGATTGCACTTAATAAGTTTCTGTTATACATATAGGAAAGATTAACTCTTCTCAGCCTTTCTATAATATGAGATCAATGTACTTAGGCGCTTTCTTTTTTTCCTCTCTTTGGGTTTGGGAATTCAGAGTTGCTTTCTCCTTTTGAGCATGAAGATCTTGAAATCTGTTTTTAGAGATTCTTATCCACCGCATCGACTTTTACAACATTTCTATATTAATTTGCGCACTTTTCATTGCGAATCATAATGCTGCTGCCTTAAGTGAGTAGTTAAAAGGTAGTACAAGTAGTGAGTCATTACTTACTTACCTAATTATTTGGCGGGCAGTCCGGGATGCATCTCGGCCCTAACAACGAAACTTTCTAGCGAGCTTAGTCCCTAGCTATCTGTTAGGGTAGGTTGTACGAAGTGATAACTTGACAAATACAATAATCTCACTCGGATCTCATTGAATCCATTGTGCAACACAGGGATTTTTTTTAATAGAGTTTCTGCATACCCTCCTGGCTTAAGCCAAGAGTACCCATCTTCACAGTGCTTGTAAGATTGGGCTCTATTTAAATCCCTAGCCCTAGATTAAGCTAAAGAAAAAAACGAAGATTATTAGTTATATAACTATCTATACAGTTGAACTTCCTACTTCCAAGATTCCATCCGAGATGTATTCCGGTAGCTTTTCATTGCGCATTTTTAAAATAAAAATCATTGCATCATAAATCAGCTTTTGTTTAACACTCATCCAATTCAAAAACTCAAGGATTATGTTGTCAAGGACTTTGGCCAGTTCATCTGCCCTTTCAGGTCTCTAATTTCATCACGACATCGATCAACCAGTTTGAAATTCGTGACAATTGAAGAAATGGCTTTGATTGCCGCCTGGTTGTCTATAAAGATATCAATATTCTTGTCATTCAATTCACATGTGGAGATATTTTGCGGCTTCACAAACTGCAAAAACTTCCATTTGAAAGACACTGCTAAAGTCCGGGAGTTTTATTGACCTGTTAGAAGGGTTACCTGAAAAGATACTTGATCCTGCTCGTAGGTTTTTTTTTTAACTCGTCCAAAAATATGATCTTCATTGATGAACCGGTTTGCTTCTCAGAGTTCCCTGAATAGGAAGTCTTTTGAAGCTACTGGGTTAAAATCAGTGTAGTCTGTTTGAATGTTGCCAGTTAAGTTCATTATCTTTTTTTGACCGTATTGGCCTTTCATGGCTGTGCCGATTTCCGTTCGAACTCTATTTTCTTCCGTTTCTAAATTTCGAAAAACGAACGGACCTACAATCCGACAAATTTTTGCCGTTTTCAATCCTAGCAATTTGCTTCCGGAAAATAACATTCTCTAACAAAAAAGCCGAATTGAAATCAGAGCAACCGTTTTCAAACCGTACGGATTCAATTTTCGTGTCCGTTTTCAAATTCGAACGAATATTACAACAGCCGTGTTTGTCATGGTTTTCATGTTGATCCCTTTGTCTACGGCAGACCATCGAACCCACCATGCGTACGTAAATATGAATACGTGAGCATCCAATGAATGGTTTCGGAGCTGAGCCCCATGCCAGTTATATGGAGCGGTTGCCTATTTATTGTGGGAGGGGTTATAATAGTTCAGCTTGGTGAAGGCTAATCTTTCCCTAACCACAAACTATTACATAAATGGCCACTGGTCCTCCTCCCTATTCCATTCTCCTAAGTGTTCATCATCCTCCCACCTTATTTTATTAATTAAGAACCGTGTTTGTTTAAGTTTCTGTTTGTTGGATCATCCATATCTAGGTTCCAAGTCTTAAGAATATATGGGGCTCAAGAAGTACAAGGCGATTCTATCGATTCCATTTAGGGCTTTGTTTTAGTGCCGTTGTTTAGAATGCCTTGGTATGTGAAAACACACCTTTGTTACGACATAAATAGTAGCGATACAAGAATGGATAGCCCTTCTGCTAACAAGAGTTTGGCAATTGCATAATTCTAATATTCATTTTAGTAGTAGCCCCTTTTTCATGCCAAGGCTTTACCAATAAACCATTTGTCGGTTTTATTTCCCAACCCATCTGCGTACCTTTCTACGAGCCAGGACTTTAGAATATGGTCCTCAGTTAAATCCTTAAAAATTAATTTTGAATTTTCTGTATCCGATGTTCAAGTAATATACTTTTTTATCTTTTCAGCTCCAACACAACCAATTCATATGGAATATCATCCGAATCTAGTTTAAGCAAATGTTCACATTCCTTCAGCAATCCATTGGACACCGAAGAACATCAAAGACATTGCAACATCTGTCTATCATACAAAAAAGCCTTTGATCCTTTAGCAACAACCTTCTAACTTTCTTTCTAATATATAAATAATTAAAAAAACCCATACAAAATTGTAAATAAATACATTTAATGAAAGTGTAATTTTATTTTGTCAGAATGAGAATGAAGGAATATATTTCGATTAAATGATTTTTTAAATAAATTCAGCCAGATCCAGCTGGTCAAAGACTTTGCATATAATCAAAATAAATAAATTATATGGCACAGCTTTCTCAACATCTTCAGCTCCAAGTTTATTCCTAAGTCGAATGCAAGTCTTGGCAATGTCACGCAAAATACTATGTACATCTGGTTCCAAAGGCATTCGCAAACAAGCCAAAGACGAATAAATCCAAGCACCCAACCATTGATCTTTTCCACAAAGATCTACATCGACATTATCCTGCCCATCATCATCACTCAACCATTCTGATTCGAATTCTAAAACCTTCTCCAGCAAACGCTGATCAATTCGAAGGATTGTACTGAGCAGAGGAGTGTTTTTGCGACAAAATGCTTCCCATTCGTTTTCGTCATCGGTAAGAGGCAATTGAACAATGTCAGTGGCATTTTCTAATTCAAAATTTTGTAAGTACAGTTAAAATAGTACATAAAATCAAGAAATAAAAAAAAAAATGTAACTCTCATGAAACTTGGCAAAAAGTTAGCTTTTGGGATAAGAACCAAGGACAAAAAAAAGTCTATAAAAAAAATTGGGTGGAAGGGTGTTTTTTCGCTGACAAGAGGAAGGGGTTGAAGGTCAAAAATATGCTGAAAAAAATTGTTTGTCGAATATCATCATATGACACATGTTTTCAAGGTATTTTTTGATGCTGAATCTAATGACATAAAAATAAAGTCAATACGATTGCACTAAGAAAAGTTATTGCCGATTAAAAACAAGGGTGCTTGTTTTTTTGGTTTCAACAGGTAAACAGGGCATTAATGTTTTAGATAAAGCAGGGACAAAGGATTCTTAAAGTTCTTAAAATTATTTTTGATGAAAGGGTGTTTTTTTGTATGGGTTAAGTTGTGTGTGAGAAAGGTGTCATAACAGCTGACATACATTTTGTTATTTTCTGTTATAAGAGCTAAGAATTAATAGAGTCTACAAAATTATCTTGAGTGAAAGGGTGTTTTTTTTTTTAAAGAAATTATTAAATTCGGAATTAGTAGCACAAAAACTGGGACAAAATTGTTACACCAGTGAAAATTGGTACAAATGTTTGATTTATAACAGAAACTAAGAATGTAAGTAGTCTATACAAATATTTTAGGTGAAAGGGTGTTTTTTTGGGAAATAAGGAAAATCCGCGATAAGTCCGATAAAATCAATGGTATAAAAGGTACCCTTACGAAATTTATTAAAAATGTTGTCTTTCTCATGGGAATTACAAATAAAGTAAAACTATAAATTTTTTTCACGTGAAAGGGTGTTTTTTTTTTAGGTTCATAGAAAATGTGGGTATATTGGAAAAGTAAATAATAATAGTGGTACCCTATTGAAATTCAGCAATTATGTAACTTTTGAGATTAGAAACAAGAATCTAAAGTATCTATAAGAATATCATGTTTTTTTTATTGAAAACAAAAATAATAGGCCACCAGTGGCGTAGCTACCACTGTATCAGCTGTATCCATGTAATAGGGCCCCGAAATATAGGGGCCCCCAAAAAATTGAGTATTAAAATTTTTCTGATAATAATTTTTTGTACATGTGTCTTTGGGATATTTTTTTTTTTCGTTGTGTATCAACGAAACTAATTTAAAAATTTAAGTGACATTGTAGAGACCTACGATTATTGGGCTTGAAGTTGAAATTATAAATCCTGTTTCTAAACTATTTCAGCATGAGCAAAAAGACTTAGAGAAAGAAAGCATTTTTTTTTTTGGAAGTGAGACATGTTTTCAAAAATAAAAGCAGGAACATAACATGAGTTGGCAGAAGTTATTAAGTAAGAATTTCAAATCCGAATTACTATTTCCGACTGAATATTTCGATGGGTCAAAATCAACAAGGATTTTACAGCCTTCATGGTATGTTCGACACCTTAGAACCAGATAAACTATTTCCATTTTCAAATGATGTAATAAAACAAGGATCAACAGAAGTGGTAGAAAAAAAACCTGCTGTTTTTAATTTTTTTTTTCAGTAATTGTAGTTTTTACGGTACAAATCCCAATTTTGTAGCTCAACTCTTTTTGAAATATAAAGTTTTATAAATACAAGTTAGCTCAAAAGTAAGCTTTCAAAATACGAAAAAATTAACGCAAAATTAAAATTTTTTTTTGCAGATTTTGAAGTAACCAAAACCGAGATGAATCGCTTACATCCCCGATTTTGTAGAAAGCTAATCGAGTTACAAAATTGAGGTTTTAGCATTTTATCTGGGTCTTCGTAATGACCCTTCGGGGTACCATCAGAACAGCTGGAAGATCATTTTTCAAACCAAAACATTAAAAATATATCTCATAACATCTAGGGGACATTGACGGTTATCGGATTTATCGATTTTATCCATAAAAGCAGAAAATCTTGATCTTGTTTAGCTATGGAAGAATTAATCAGCGAATTTGCCTAAAGACAAGTAAAGTACTACCATTGTATTATGTATATTCCTATAGTACTCTCATCAAGTAGAATTTTCTGTTTTGCAGATCTACCAAAAAATGTCGCTAAGAAATTTTCTTCGATTGATAGTACCTACTATAGAAATATATGTAATACAATGGTACTACTTTGATAAGTTTTGGTGCAATGAAACTTATTGAACTTAGTTAAAAAAAGGCTTTTTCGACTGTGTCCTAGTCTAGAAGATGGAGGGGGTAAAAACGTTGAGTTTGGGATAGAAAGCAAGAATAGAGTTTTCATGAAAAAAAATTAGGTGAAACGTTGTTTTTTTTTTAAGAGACACTAAAATCTGTAATTGGTACCAAAAAGCCAATAACTCGTCTAAGAACTTAAGTCTAAGAACTTAAGTATAAACGTTCAATTTGTCATCGAAACCAAAAATAAAATGAATCATTGGCTTTTTGGGAGCAATTACTGATTTTACTGTCTCTTCGGAAAAAACCCTTCCACCAGAATTGACACAGGGATACAATAGTATTCCGGGGGATTATTTTTCTCTAAGGGATTCGGGTACATATTTATTAAAAGGGATACATTTTTTCCTCAATCATTTTAACTCATTATTAAAATATAATCAAGTAATGTTCTTGAATTTGTTTTCGTTTAGTTATTATACTTAAAAACTGTTTTAAAATACTATTCGGTTCTAATCTGTTAAGAAGTCCGATTTAAACAAGTATTTAGTCAGAAGTTCACATCGTGTGAACTGCCTTTAATTTTTTTCTTGTTACGTTTTTGTTGTGTTCTATGAAATAAAAAAAATTGATAACACTAACATGCAGACTTTTTAGGAAGGGACACATTTATTTTGAAAGGGACTCTTTTCTTTTTTATTTTTGATTTAGGGGACTCAAAAATGATTTTGACTGCGGCAACACTTTTTTTTGTCCTTGTTTCTTATTCCAAAAGCAAACTTTTTGTCAAGTTTAATGAATGTAACAATTTTTTTTAAATGCCTATTTTACCTGTATTATGTTGTTTTCTCATATTTTCGATTTTTTGCATGACACCAATAAAATCTTCAGCTTGAGCGTCTTTCCATTGAACAGTTGGACGCAATGAACTCGGTGAGACATCGCTAACAGAATCCTGTGAGTTTTCGATATTCAATTTAATAAAACAAGGTAATAAACAATTTATCATGATTCACACGTGTAGTAAAACAAAAAACTTACCATTTCATTAATTTCTGGAATAGTAACGGTGTTTGGTTTTGAGTGTTTACCCTGTGGAGCAGGCTTTACTAAAACAGCTGGGCAATGTTTTCGCTCGTAGATAACTTTCATTAGAAATTCTTCACCATTTTGTGGTATTATATCGGGATCGAAATCAGAATCGGGTTGACGAACTTCTAATGCTTTTTGTTGAAATGATTCCAAGTCCATTTTTTGTTTTTTTCTCAATTAAAAAAAAGCTTAAAAAATAAAGAAAATCGGATAAAATATATCGGCACAGACGATAGAGAAATAACAACAAATTCCTATACAACTACACCGACCGACATCTAAAAAATAACTGTCAAATGCAGGTAGAACTGCATTGCCGACTATAGACACTTGATGGATTGGATTAGTAATGCCGTGGAGTATTTTTTTTTGAATAGGAGTTCTGTGTATTAAATAGTACTATATTATGTAGTACTTTTTTGATAGAATATTTTAACGTTCAGTTTTCGAAGTTTTACAAAGCGTTAAATACTTTCCGGCCATTTTAAAAATTCCAAAACCAAAAATTAGTTCCTATTTCGATAATTAGATGGTTTTTTACTTCAGTAAGGAGAAAATATTTAAGAGATGGACCATGAGCGGGCAAATAAATATGAACGAAAAATATATGAACATACAAATCCGTTTCTATATATTGATCCCGATGGTTTAAATTCGTATATTTATAACTATATGGATCATTGGTTATATAATAAAACGCAGCTAATGTACGATCAGTAATGTTAGCGCAAATTGAAAACTTAATTTTTTTACAACGTCCAAAATTAAAAATCTTTAAAGAAAAATTTTGTTGTTTTTGATTACGTAGTTTGGAAAGAAGCTTGATTCGTATTTGTACCATAAACGATAATATTAAAATAATAGCTGTGCTTTTTTGTTTATCTATATAGATTTTGTGCAAAAAAACGACATCGAGATTTTTGAAATCCATGCAAACATTTGGCACCACTGTACATATACTTTGGCAGCTGTCTGTCAAAAATGTTGCTGTTGTTTTTTTTATTTTAACTCCGAAGTGGGAAGGCCATTACATCTATGTTGGATGCAAACAAAAATTTTCATATGGCCATGGCATCCATGTTGGATTCAAAAATTTTTTTTTCACAAAAAACCAAAAATGATCTGTATATTCATAGCTACATTTTAAAGGCAGAACTATAATTGGCGGATGGAGTCGGATGCTAATGTCAATTGTTGTTGTTTTCCATAAGTTTTCATCCGTCGAGTGCGGTTGCGAGCGCACTCGTCGGATGAAAACTTATGGAAAACAACAACAATTGACAGTAGCTTCCGACTCGATCCGCCAATTATAGTTCTGGCTTAAGACCATGACCATTAACACTAGTTGCGTCGTTCTTGTGTTATAAGTGTTTGAAGGTAGCCATATTGAATTTTTTTTCGATTTTTTAAAAATCAAATGTGAAAACTTTTTTATTTTTATTTCTAATTTTTCGAAAAAACTTTGGTAATTTTATATACATATCTGTTCAACAATCTTATCAGGATCCATTTAAGACTTTTATCTGAAAAGTGCATTGCGTATATCTCGAGATATTAACATTTCAATGCAACCATGTCAAACAAATTTTTGATAATTTTTTTCTATGAGAGTTTTTTTCAAACCTCGTTTTCTCCGCTTTTTTTTTTGTTAATATTTTCAGATATTTCTGTATGAACACAACAATTAAACTACCTTGGCACTACTGTTTTTATCGAGAGAAAGTAAAATCTGGATAATTATCTGGATTTTTCAAAAATCTATACAGATAAAGTTTTTGTTGTTTTTAACACGTAAATTGTTTTGATTTCAAAAATCTCGATGTCGTTTTTTGCACAAAATTTATATAGATAAACAAAAAAACACACCTAATATTCACACTTTTTTTAAACAAATTTTATTGTTCCAAAAAATTTTTCTTTTTCTTGATCGGAAAAGTTTTGTTGATGTTTTTTTTTTTTTTCTTTATTGTGGTTACATGTCGAGTAAATACATTTTGTATTCGTTGCGGACGGTTTATCACAAGTCGATTTTAGCCACATATCTAATCTAATGCCTAAAGTGGCAAATATCGAGTAAGATTGCAGGATGACCGATGACGATTATTGTACTTTAGTCATCTGCAGATTACTTTTCCATGAGTTGATTTGGTCGAAAAGCACGAAGAAAATCGATTCCTGAATAGGTCACCATTAAGCCGTAGTTTCTTCTCTACCTTTTAAGCTTAACAGTAATTTATGAGGCTCACAAATTAGATTACTTTGGCAAGTTTTCGAAGATAGCGCTCATAACTTAAAATTAGTGATCGGGGTTACTTAATTTAGTTTTGTGAGCGCTCTTATGTTTCCCTTTATAGCATATGGCAGGGTTGTAAAAATCATTTTCTTTAATTAAAATATATATTTAATGCAAACAAAAAAAGCAGTAAACAAAAATATATGTTGCATTCAAAACATGTTATGGCAAATAAAAAATTTTCTGTACTAAAAAAAAAATCAATGAATAGGTATGTAAATTAAATCTTTTTAGGACCAAAACCAACGGTTTTCTATACCTAACAAGTTTGAAAAATTGTTTTCTGAAAACTCCTTTTTATACAATAAATCAGAAGTCTGTAAAACTCATAAAACGGTGTTTAATTAATTATTATAATTATTAACATTCACTTTTAAAACTCCTTAAAAAATCAGATTATAAATTTTACCTAATTTTTTTCAATATTTTTTTCAAAGCTTTTTCATTAGAATTACTCTTATAGGGTAGGGTTGCCTATTTTCGGCCGTCTCCAGTTTCCGGCCACCTTTCGGAAAATCGTTATAACTATAAGGATTGCATAGAGTTTATTCCAAAATTTTGCTCTTATGCTGTTCTCTTATTTGTTAGAACAGCATACGAACGAAAATTCGGAATAAACCCCTTCGAAATCACTAAATATAACGATTTTTCGAAAGGTGGCCGGAAACTGGAGACGGCCGAAAATAGGCAACTCTACCCTACCATAAGATCAAGCACGTGCGGGATGAGGGTCGAATGGGTCATTCGTTTATTTTTGTTAAATTTCAAATGCTTTTTTTTTTAATATGTAGATATTTTTACATCCCTTAAGTTATTAGTACTTAGTGATTTTTTAATTTTTTTTTAACAATACATGCCAAGAACAAACCAAGTCCGTTTATTATCATTTCATTTATTTTCATACATACAAGTTTCTCTGTGTGATGCAGGCTTTAACTATAGCTCTCATAACTTATCACTGAAAAACTGATGATGCAATGAACTATTTAACAAAGCTAGAAATTATATTGAGGCGTATTCATAGACATTGTTTAAGCTGTTTTTAAGTAAAAGTTAATTTTATCCCATTTTAATTGCACTATGGATAAACTCCAGTTTAAGTTAAACAACAACTATGAATTTGGCCCATTATTATTTATTTGTTGGATAATGTCTATAGTTATTTTTCGACTTTTTTATGCTAAGATTGATTTTGAAAAATCTTACAAATAAATTTAAAGCTCTTATCCAATGCTTTTTGAACTCCACTTTCAGATTTTTAAATAAACTTTTCAGTCGGATTTTATAAAACCCCCAATGAAAATCTGTTTGAAATTGGTCTAAAAAAAAGTAGTTTTTTGCATATTACTTGAGCAAAAGCTCATCTGGCAAGATTTTATATTCTTTAAATTCTTAATCTATAATAAATTAATTAAATTGTTTAAGAATTGCTTCGATTGTTAATTTAAGCTTGTTGCGCTTTTGGTCTTCCATTCCATTAACCCCTGAGCCCTGAATGTGTTTTTTTTTTTCAAGTCAACCTAAGGCATGCAAGCACTTGTGTGGCATCTTAAATGAACTGCATGCTTCTTTATACGTATTCATCTTAACACATACACAACGATTTTTATTTAATGAATGAAATCGGGAACTACACAAATACATGTAATAAGAATAATTTCATTATGTTTTTTTATTAAGTGATTTTTTCATATAAAAATAGATCGGAAATAATATCTAGTCGCATGTGAGATTTCTCAAATAACACGGTGTACCTATAGTAATGTAAGACCGCAAGAGACGTAAAATGATTAAATTTCATAGATACATTATATACAAAATCTTTTAACACACTTCAATAAGCTTACAATTTGCGTATAGTAATTCAAATAAATACTTGTTAGCTTTACATGATTATTAATTGAGCCGTTGTATTTGAAAGTGGTACAAGTCCATGTTTCGAGATATTTAAGGCTTTGCGTTTTAAAGTTTAAAAAAATATATCTAAATGTTAGGGAATTTAGGTAATGCATTTCAGATTACTAAAATGTCAAATATTAAAATTCTATTCAATTTATCAAAATTCTCAAAGAAAGTTAACATAAAAAATAACATAAAAATTAACACGTTTTTTTAATTAAAATTAACATAAAAAGTATAAAAGTCCACATTTTTGGATTTTTTAATAATTTTAATTTTTTTTCCAAAAGTGGACCTATACCACTTTAAAAAAAAAGTTTCAACTACAAATGTGAGGTTGCAGAATTTAGTGCTATAAGGCCGTGTAAGAATTGTGTTAAATATTTAGCCGACGATAAATGTTTGACATTTGTATGTGTCATCTTGGGTAAAATTTAGCTGCGTTAGATAAGAGGCGTTCAGAATAATAATGAGTCAAGTCCACTTATCCACAGATTGCATGTTTTAAGGTCTTAAAATAATGGATCAAGTCCACCTCTCTATGGTTGGATGTTTTAAGGTCTTAAAAGTTAAGGGTTTCGTTATATATCAAGAAGTATTAAAGGAAGAATTTCTGGAGTGCCTGTTGGCCACTTAAATAGAACTAAACTTGTAAGTTGTAATAGGGTGCGAAACTGCAAAATAGATTTCTAATTATAATTTTTTTCAATATTGCTGATGAAAGGACAATGCCTAAAACGAAACCAGCACCGATACGAATGAGACCTATTCTGACTTGAAAGGGCGTAATAGATAACAAATATAAAAAAAAACCATCCCCGGAACTTGCTATGACGATTCTTATTCTCAAGTTATAGTGTTTTTTCAGCCAAAACTTTTTTTCAGCGAAGTCCGATTGTCTTGGGTTTAGTTCCATGAGATGCAGCATAAGCTAATTTTGATTTTTAAATGACATTGTTAGCTTTTGTGTTTGGTTAAAATACACATACTAGACAAAGGGTCCACTAGAATTATGAGGATGTTGGTGATAACAAAAAATGATTGGTATCTTGGATAGTTCTTTGATTTAAATGTACTTACCTATAAGAGTCGAAATTCTTGCAGACCCTGGTGAGGCAACCCTAAATTGAAGTGCACCAACAATGCCGTTTTAAGAATGGTACCTAGAAAAAAACTTTATCACATCATTGATTTTTTTTCCCCAGATACGACAAACTTAAGTTCAAGATGGTTTAATTGTTGCCTTCCTCAAAACAAATTAAGTTAAGCTTTTAATGTTATTTTTGTTTTTAATTTAAAATCTTTAAGCCAAGAAAGATCTAACAGATGGCAACAGTTTTTTTCTAGGTTTTGGATACACTTTGTTTTCCAATAACACCCCCAACTAACAATTTTGCTTCTATAATGCTTTACAGAAGCAACAATTGCATCTGTAAAGCTTTATAGAACCAAAATTGTTTGTCGGGCCCCTAGGGTCTGCAAAAATGTTATATCTTATGCATCCAAATCAAAGACATCTGCATCTTATGAAACTAAAACCAAGACAATCGGGTTTCCTTGAAAAATTTTTGGCTGAAAGAGAACATGTTTACAGCTTGAAAATAAGAATCCTCATAGCAAACTCCGAGGATGATTAAAAAAAAAATTATTATTTAATATCTACTAATAATTCCCTTTAAGGAAATATAAGTCTCATTGTCATTCGTATGGGTGCTGGGTTTTTTCTTCATATATTTTTGGACATTCTCGTTTAGCCAGTTTTTTCAGGTTTTATTCTTTTTTATTTAAAAACTTAAATATATTTGGCAGATATCAAATGTAAACTAAAATTTCGAAGTATAAATATAGAACAATGAACTTTTTACCTTTTGTAAAAAAAATACAACCAACACTTTGTCACATACGCACTCTTCAATACACACATAAATATGTATAGGTACGCAAAATTCGACGTGCCAATTGAGGTCTAAACGTCTCAGATGTGCGATCTTATTATAACTTTTTTTTTTAATCCTTCTATCTCCCTTTTGGACCACAATTTGTATGAAAGTATCAAATAACGGCTGCCGATTGTCAATACACCATCAGAGCCAGACTGTGATCAAATGAATCCATCCATGTATATCGATCACGATCACCTCTCTGTGAGAGTTCATTCGTCATCGACTGAAGTCGTTTTGTGATGTTTTCATTCTGAAAAATCCTGCCAATCGATCAGTCTTATTTCGGATCGTTACCGGTAACGGTTATAAACAATAGATCATGAAAGTTTAGTTATGATTTAAAAAGAAAAAACTTAAGTAAGGAAGCACTTCTTCATCTATATTTGGGATCATTCTGTAACTGTAAACTTTTTTTGTTTAACGAACAAATAATTAAGAAGAATACAAAAGATAGTTACAATTAATGTTGTAAGAGGTAATCGGATACTTATAGAAGCAAACTTGGAAGAGACTTTTTCATCTTTAGAAGCACATATCTAGTGCAATTTTTTTCTTCTTCTTTTTGCGCAACGGTCACTCGGGACAAACGAAATGAGTTTGAAATTTGAAAAATAATATAACCTGTGTGAGTGAACATGAGATGAAACTACGGACTGCTCATCTCTCATCCTATTCTACTTTGGGTGTAACCTTAGATGCGTTACCTAGGAATTACGTTGCGCTTCAGCCGTTACCTGTGTCCGAAAGATCGGATGTACTGATGGACGGACTTATAGTAGACCTTTCTCCAAATAGACCCATCATCGTCATTGAGATCGAGGTGACAATTATTTCATCTTAGAAGAAGACTACATATTTCGACGTAAGCAGCAGTCCAGTAGTTTATATTGTAAGAGACAAAAAAAAGGAGGCCTAAAGAAATCATATGAGGGGTGAAAAGTAGGCAGGTCTTTTGTAAAAGATTCCTCAGCTGTAACTGGTTTTTCACATTTAAGCTCTGCACTGGCATTTCATATCAGCAGTTGGACTCAGTGTGTCAATCAACGATGGATAACGCAAACCTTAACCAAACCACACCTCTGTTAAAGTGATTTTTATTTAAAAAAGTGATTCAAGTGATATAAGGATGCAAAAAAAAGGATATACAAAAAGATTCAAAATAAAGAACTGAGATCGGTTGGTGGATAGACGATTTAAGCTAGTTTCTAGCACCATTCGAAATCAGTGCTTTTGATTGAAGAAAACATCATAAGTTATTGCAAAGTGTTTTTGAAATAAATTTGTCATAAAATAATTTTTCTTAATTTATCTTTTATAAAGTGTGACCACAAAAAAAAATCATTGAGAAACTTTTAAGGTTTCATTCGGTACTATACCTACGTGGTTTTTGTTGACATTTTTTTTGTTTTGTGTTTAATTATTTTACGGAGATCAATTACTGAAAAAAAAAACAGAAACTGGTCATGGGAGTTCAACGTCAGAGAAGCCTGTCAAGTTGTTTTATTTAAACATTAGCTGTAGATAAACAAACTTTAAGTCCTTTTGTATCTGATGCAATCCTATTCAAAATTAAATCGGTTTTGAGAAAAATAAATTTAATGTATCGCCATAAAGGTGGATTTTCATCAAAGGATTTAAAAAAAATCTAAGCCTATGAAATGTTCGAGCTATTGAGCGAAATTTATATGGAAAACGGTTAACTGTGTAACGCAATTTTTTTTAACCTGGCGAACTTGAATATTTTATATTCTTCTTTACTTTGAAATGAATAATATTGAAATTTTCTTTTACCACTTCGGGATAGACTCTTAAAATAGCTAACTTCAAATTTTACTTAACTTTGGCTTAATCTTGTATTTTCAAAACTTTTGAAATTTGATTCTTAGGGCTAATTTGTTCACAGTCGATTATCTTTTAATCCATAGAAAAATCCTTGATTAAAAGGGAATCGAGTGTGAACAAACCGGCCTTTAAACCGATTTCTATGTTGATTATTATATGAAGAACATAATATTCGAGTTAAAATAAACATAAAATTTGTTAAACTTCGGAATCGAGGGAAAGTCGATGAATCTGTAAAACGAGTATTGGGTTGAATTATTAAAAGGTCAAGTTAAAAGAAAGTTAAAAAAAAATTTTGACCGCTATTGATTACAACAATTTTTAAGGACTGTTTCATATTTCTATCGTTAGACAAATCTTGGAAAATCACAGTATAAAAGTGGGTTTGTTTTTACTTCAAGGATAATTAATACGTAATGTTTTAATATTTATTCAAAAATTACTATTCTTAAGATTAAAAATGCCGTTTCAAACAAAAAGATATCTTTAATAGACACAAAACTATAATAACATAAAAATTACGTTTTCCAAATGTTCGAATGCGGATAGCAGGGAAACCATGCAACTTAAAATTAAAACATCATGGATTTACTTCCTTAAAGTCTTAGAGAACATCCTGACAAAGTTTGAGTAAAATCTAAAATGAGACAGCAATTAAATTCATTTTTTCAGTAAACGGTCCTTAAATTGTAATAGTTGTAATCGAGAGCAGTGAAATTTGGTGTTAACTTTCCTCTTTGACCTTTTAATAATACAGCCCAATACTTGTTTTACAGATTCATCGACTTTCCCTGGATTTTCCGAGATATAAATCTTAATTTACTCCACTATAAGTAATTATAAGACATTACCGATTTCAAATTAAGCTAGTTCATATAGTTAGCAATCTTAGAATCTGCACATGAATTTTTACCATTTTAAGTCTGAAAACTTTTCAAAATATGATATTGCTCTCTAAATTATGATTGCTTTTATAGAAGGAAATTATGCAAAATACACAATTTTATGAGAAGTGCAATAAAACAAAGGATTAGAGTTTAAAAAATTAACTAAAATTACTTACTTAGGGTGACCATCAGCTCCGTAAGACGGCTACAATCCGCTGTGGATTTGGGCCTCAACCAACAAGCTTCGCCAACCAGCTCTATCTTTAGCTCGCTGCTTTCAGTGTCGCACGCCACTTGGTTGCGCCATTCGAACCTTTAAAATATTATACCTATCCAAGCAAATTAAAAGTATTGATACATTAGCCCTGTTCCCCATTGGAGGTGGTAGCTTAGCCGTGAGTAGAAATCTACTACAACAACTCGCAGTACAAGATCTACTTATAATTAAACTACCACCTTTAATGGAACGGGGGGCTGTTATCAACAGAGTAATTTCATACATGTGCTCACATTTTTGTTTAGATTGTCGCGATTATTTATCGAATATAACCAGCTATGTTGTTTTTTTTTTGAGAAAAACTACCCCAATGAATAAGAAAAATAAAATATACGAACAACCTAACTCTTGGCAAACTGGAAATAAGAATAACTTCTCAGCATCACCATTTGCTTACGATAAAAAAAAATCTACTTCGCAGTCGGTAGGATTCGAACCTACGCTCCCAGAGGGAATCTGATTTCTAGTCAGACGCCTTAACCGCTCGGCCACGACTGCTTCTGAAAATGCATGTTCCAAATTGCTGTGAAAGATTAATGCAACATGAATCTATTTAAGTTTAATTTATGAACATTGTTTATGTTGTATTTATTATTTTTAATTAATCGTAACTATGTACGTAAACGTACATATATTTTAATTTCTTTGATATAGTTATATTTACATGTTAGTAAATAAGTGACAAAATAGTATAAGTTAGCTGGTTTTACCAATATAACATACATAGGGTCAATGTGGGTAAATGTAAACAATTTCATGTCTTTTTTTTCCTTCGACTTTAGATTTTTATATGTTTTCACGGAACAATTTGAATGGTATCTTCAAATGCAAATATGAAATGATGGCAATTCTTCTTTATAAATATAAACAAATATTTCCCAAATCGTTTAAATTACTGTCAAATATGGCCTGTTTACAAATACCCCACCATGTTTGTGTTTTTTTACAAATTCGGGGTAAATGTAAACGGTGGTTTAAAAATTAGAAATTCCTCTTTATCATATGGATAACAACTTGAAAAACGTTCAAGAAGGTACTTGACAAAAACTTTTTCAAATTCCAATAAAAGTTTTTGTTTCCTTCCTTTGAATCTTTATATAGGCACCCAAAATGCATTGTGAGCAGCTCTGAACGTCATATTTTTTTTTTTTACGTCAAACACCAATTTTGCAACATCATCCACTGAAATTTATGGTGTTGGGTACTTTAATTGGACTTCGCGGCACTTTGGCAATGCTAATTGACTAAAAATACGTTTTTTTTTTATTAAAACCAATAATTTCAGCAAAAATATATGTTTATATTTACCCCCACAATACGTTGTTTACATTTACCCATTATGAAAAATATTCTGGGGTAAATGTAAACACATGCAAATCGACATAAATGTCCTGTATTTTAAAATTTGTTTGTTTCACATAGAATCTACATCAAAATTCAAAACTAAAAAGTATTTGCAAATTATACTGACTTAATTGAATCTGCAAAAATATTTAATTTTTCTGAAAGACTAACGACTTGTTTGGCAATTTAAAAAATTATCTTTCACGGAAAATACGCTCGTCGAATGAATTCTCTCTTGACAGCAATGAGCTTGACGTATAAGTTAAAACATACATGCGTCCGCGATTTGTACTTATGTATGCATCAAAGAGATTTAACTGAAGCTTGTTATGAGCCATGTTTTCATTTACCCCTGTTTACATTTACCCACATTGACCCTAGAAGTAAACTGTTTATTTTGTGATAGGTAATAAGAATGAAATTTGTTTAATGAGCTCTTGATATAAACGTACTTTTGAGATATTGTGTCTTATTGGGTTCTATTATCTAGAAGTATGGCACATGTTTTGTTTAATATAAAAACAGGTATCAGAGTTGTAAAAATATCAATTTAAAAAAAATGCATTTGAAATTAAAAAAAAAATATTTATTGCAAATAAAAAAATTGCATTGAAAAAATAATATTTATTGCAACTGAAAAATATTTGCATTGAAAAAAAAAATATTTGTTGCAACTAAAAATATTTTGCATAAAAAAAAAAGAAATTCAATGAAAAATGTGTGCATTAAATTATAAACATTCGAACAAATTTGGTGAAAGCAAGTGATTGAACTTACAATTTATAACAATTATTTTTGAATTTAAACATAGCAAAAAAATGTAAATTTGGTTGAACAAATGAACATAAAACATATTAAAATTTATTTAAACATTACTATCAGAGTTTGACATTTGAAATAAATTTAATAATTTTTATAGTCGTTAAAGAAAAAGATTTTGTCTTTCTTTTAATTGAATTTTCATATTTAAAAAATATAAAAAACGGATTATTCTGTAACTAACTAAACTTCATTTCGAAACGTTTAAATAAAAACATTTTTTTTTTAAAGTAATTTTAGAGACAATTTTTCAATAGTCAGATAAACCTCATCAAACGAATAATGTCAATATAAAAAAAATAAATATTCCTAGGAATAAGCTCTATCTGAGGTTTTTTGTATGGTAATGTAATTATAGTTTATTTTTTCATATTATTGATGATAACATATGTTTAAAAAAAGCATACAAATTGCACATGGTAATGTGTCAAGGCACCTTTTGTTTTCTTTTTCCTTGAATTTTCAGTCATCCCAAAAAGGTTTGATGAATTTTTTATTTTTTTTTTACAAAGGTATCATAGCATAGAACAATGTAGTTCAATGTATTTAACCTTTGTTTCATCACTTCAAAAGAATCTCAATCAAAACTGCATGTTTTTATTCATATTTTTTTTTTTTTAGGAAATTTTTAATGTTTGTTTTTATAACATTAGCCGTTTTTTACTATCCCACTTGATCCATATAGATCATTAATTAACACGTATTACAACAACTACATGAGATCCTGATCCTGATGAAAAGCAAGATTATGATTCGTGATCCTGATGAAAAGCAAGATCACGATTTGTGATTTTGATGAAAAGCAAGATCTCATGTAGTTGTTGTAATACGTGTTAATTAATGATGATTAAAGTACCTAACAATTTCCACTCTTATTTTATCTCTGCAGTCTTAAAAGATAAAGAGATTCCTGTAGCATATCTTAACATCTTATTCGCATTTTTTGTCTAATATGGTGATTTTGAAGGAATACCCTCATGTTTTTATTACTTTAATAAAATTATTATTTTATTTAGTTATTTATTTACTAATAAAATTATTTATAATAAACACCACTCTCATGCAACATTTTAAAACATTTTCCTTCTTTGTTATAGGTACTTAAAATTTTGAATAAAAACATGCAGTTTTGAATGTGTTTCTTTTAGCGTGATGAAACAAAGGTTAACTACATTGAACACGATGCCAAAACATTTGTACACCAACCTCAGTGTAAAGAGTTCAACCTAAAGTGTAGGTACTTTCAAAACGGTGAAAGAAGGAGATTTGATGGTCTGGGTGCATTTTCCTGGCATTGGTTAAGTGGATGGCAGAATAAATAAATTCTCCTATCAATATAATACAGAACACCATATAACCATATTTCTAGTCAGAAAATAATTGTATATTCATGCAGGACAATTAACCAAAACATGCATAAAAAATACAAGATTGTTTGAGTTTGTACCTGGCCACCTCAAATTAAAGATCGTAAACGCATAGAACATTTATGGAATGATGTCAAGGTTAAGATTTAGCAAACAAAATTCATAAATTCAAACGATCTTGGGGCCGGAATCAAAGAAGCGTGGTAGCCTAATTAGATTAATCTAGTAGAGGCAAGACGTTAGTTGAAACTTGAAAGTTTACCAAAGAATAGGCAAGCAATTTTAAAAAATCGTGGTCAACTAACAAAGTACTAACTTGGTAATGCTGAATTTATTGGAAAATGTAAGAATTTTTGCTTAACTGATGTTAGCATTTTTTAAGATGCTAGGAATGTGTGATAAAAAAAGCAATCCCTACAAATTATAATTGAAGCACCCAGTGCAAGAAGCAGATAACTCCACTTTTTGAAGAAAAATGTTCCAAAATAAATGCTGCAAAGCGTTAATTTTTCAAAATTATAAAATTATTTTTTTTCTCTTTAAAGTCATAACTGCAATGACCTAAAAAGTGAAAAAGTGGGAAATTTACAAAAGTAAAAAAATTTTATTTCTATTCAGCGCTATTTGTTTTTGTAAAAAACTACAAAAATTATTTTTGAAACCAAAAAATAAGCTTTCTGCATCATTTTTTTTAATTTTTTATTATGAAAAATGGCAGAAAATGAGTTTGAAAATTTTCACTTTTTGACTTTTTGCAAAAAGTGGCCGTTGTAGTTATACCTTAACGCAGTTTATTTAAAAAAAGTGTGAAAATGTTTTTTCATCCAAATTCAAAAAAGTATTTTCACTTGTACACAAGTAGTTTGGGCCAGGTAGCATTCGTGCATCGGCTGAATCCCTGAAGTTAGACGACTTCTACACGAACACGTAGACGCACAAGATGCACAAGAGAACATGTGCATCTTGTGCGTCTACGTCTTCGTGTAGAACCAGACTTATGCCTCATTTACACACTGGCAAAACGCCAATTTATCTGTCAAATTGAAGCCATTTTTCGTTTCATCGTATAAACGCTTTCAAAATTTGGCATAAATTGTTGCCATATGGCTATATGTTAACACTATGCTGTCACCAATTTTCCAAATTATGCCATTTTAGAAAAAAAAAATTAACTTAACGACTAACAATTTTGCTTCTGTAAAGCTTTATACATGCTTCTTTTGGTTCTATAAAGCTTTATAGAAGCAAAATTGTTAGTTGGGTTGTTCACTTTTTTTTTGGCAAATTGATATTTTTTAAACGTCAAATTAAAACGAAACAACTGCTTGTCTGTTGTCTGAATTTGTGTACTTAAATAAATTAAATTTTGGCAATATAATGCCAACATTAAAATCTGCCATAAATTGAAGTCGCGTAAATGCATGAACATAAAAAATTATTTCTTTCATCAGTTGCCATTTTGTTTGCCGAAGTATTGGCAACTTTGCCAGTCGTGTAAATCCGGCATTAATCTTAATTTCTCGCTTCACTCTGTTTGCACCCTAAATCTGACATGCAACGAACTACATTACCTACTTATTTTGACAGCAGCTAAAAGCTAATGGCTAATTATAATTCAGCTGTCATCGGCGTTCACCAACAATCGGCCATTTTTGTCAAAGACATCATCGTGTACGTTTGTCTTTTTGGTATGTTCCACGTTTAAAATTATCTTTTTTGTGAAAATAATCTTTAAATATTTCTTACATCACTAATTTAAAATGCAATTTATCAAATAATCTACAATCCTTTAATCATTTACCGTGTAATAATGTGACTATTTTCTTTATATTACAGTTCTTAAATTCTTCAACGAGTCCCTAATTACTAAATCTACAAGATGGTTAGGGAGAACAAAACAGCCTGGAAAGCTAACTATTTCCTTAAAGTCGTTGTAAGTATATCAATTCTAATCTAATCTTTTGTAAATTATTCATGATGAAAAAACTTAACGTCTGAACTCGAATCGTCTGGATGCTCAAGCTAGAAATAGCTGAACCCAAGTGTCCTGGTTCGTGGAATGTTTTATATCCGCCTCTAAGAGGCAGTCTGATTAAATGAAATCTATTTTCTTAGATTTCCTCAGATTCTTGTCCTTTTCTAAAAGTTCCCTTTTTTCACTTTTTTTTCTAGCAATTGTTCGACGAATACCCAAAATGTTTCATCGTCGGAGCTGACAATGTCGGTTCTCGCCAAATGCAAAACATCCGTACTTCCCTCCGTGGAAAGGGTGTTGTTCTCATGGGAAAGAACACCATGATCCGCAAAGCCATCCGCGGACATTTGGAGAACAACCAACAACTCGAGAAGTTGTTGCCCTACATCAAGAACAATGTAGGTTTCGTCTTCACCAAGGAAGACCTCTGCGACATTCGTGACAAGTTGTTGGAGAGCAAAGTCCGTGCTCCAGCTCGTGCTGGTGCCATTGCTCCACTTCCCGTCATCATCCCAGCCCAGAACACCGGTTTGGGACCCGAGAAGACCTCTTTCTTCCAGGCTCTGTCCATCCCAACCAAGATTTCCAAGGGTACAATTGAAATCATCAACGATGTGCCCATCTTGAAGCCCGGTGACAAGGTCGGAGCTTCCGAAGCCACTTTGTTGAACATGTTGAACATCTCTCCATTCTCATATGGTTTGATTGTGAAACAAGTCTACGATTCTGGTTCAATCTTTTCGCCAGAAATCTTGGACATTAAGCCTGAAGATTTGCGCGCCAAGTTCCAACAAGGTGTTGCCAATTTGGCTGCTGTTTGTTTGGAAGTTGGATACCCAACTATTGCTTCGGCACCACACAGTGTTGCCAATGGTTTCAGGAACTTGTTGGCTATTGCTGCCACCACCGAAGTGGAATTCAAGGAAGCCACTACCATCAAGGAATACATCAAGGATCCAAGCAAGTTTGCCGCAGCTGCAGCCCCAGCTGCTGCTGCTGCAGCTGCTCCAGCAGCCGCCGCCAAGGAAGCCGCTAAGGAGGAATCCGAAGAAGAGGAAGACGATGACATGGGTTTCGGTTTGTTCGATTAAACGCATTAAAATACGACTATAACATCGTCAATCAAGGAATGCTTTGGTATACTAAATGTAATGGTGAAGTTGCAAATAATCGTCGGATTGACAATCCAATGGCGAGTTGCAACAAACTTTTAACAAGTATAATAAAAGTTTTTACTTGAAATATAATATAAATGAGTTACTTGTTTTTATTTTTTACTTGTTTTTGGTTGCTGTTGCACATGCAGGTTTGAATATGGAAGCCGTTTAAGATTATGGATTAGAAGGTGAGTTTAATGGTCTGCAGACGCATGACTCGCTCTAGTATATTTTGTAATACGATTATCTTTGAAACTACTTCGTTTTTGTTTATCTTTACGACTGCCATTTACCTATCGTTTAATATTCGCTTAGCTGTCATAATATTATTGCGTTTGCTGGTAGAATTCATGTGAGCCTCAAAAAGTTATTTTTTTCGGCCTAGTTTTGCCAAACGACTTTCTCGTTTTACATAATCGATATTTGTCGTGACTTTCCGCTCGTTTCGTATTACGTAATAGACCCCCTGCTATTCGATTCACTTGAAAGTCTAAAATAAGAAGCGTTTAAATGGGGATTAAACTTAAACAATTTTTTTGTCTTTAAAAAAACAGACGGAAACAAACAACGTTTTGCTTTCGAAATTAACAGTTTTTTCAAAGTTGACGTAATAAAGGAAGGAAATGAATACGGGTGATAGTATTTATTTATCCAGCTCTATCATGAGTGTCACATGAATAATGATTATGATTCTCTGGCGATGGTGAATCGAACGCTCGACTTAGCCGAACAAATTGGTATACCGTCATTTCGTAGTATTCTGGATTAGAACACTACTACGTAATGCAGACAAAATGTAGAGAATGTGCTAAGTCGCCCAATCGCTTATACATAGATCCATTGATTCTTTAAATTTTTCTAACTATTCGCAAGTATTAACAGGGGTAATAGCTTTGTCAAATACATACTTTGTTACAGGCGTTTAGCCGCATGCCATTTCTACCACTATCTTTTTCGGTCACAGTTTGGAGCAATACAACTAAAACCCATTTTAACACACTCAATTTGGGAACAGAGATATTCGCAGTTAGATAGAAGGATAGAAGAACATTGGTTCATATCAAAACGTTACTTTAAAGGCTCCCTGAAAGCAGTTTTGCAGTAACAGCGGTACCTATTGGTTAAGATTCTTTAAAAGTTTTGGGAAAAAGATGAATAGCATTTGGTTGTAAGGAGATGAGATATACTTTTCTGTTTGAAATTTGACTGATTTTTTAGTTCGTTCGTTAGCTTACTATTTTGGTGGCGCTGTTTTTTTTCATGATAGTACTATAGATTTTATATACAAAGATCTCGTATGTCTAAAATAGACGTTTGCGTTAGTAAAAGAGAACAAATACTATAATTTGTTGCCGCTTATACAACCCACTCTCACCAGAAGCTCAGTTTAATTTCATGAAAGGTGCAAAATGATCCGTTACAGATACTGTGACCATATTTCTAGTAGCGAACCCCGCGAACAATAAAACATTCGTTGGATAGTTTTGAAAAGATTTGTTTTTCAACAAAAAAAAAATATAAAATGAGTTTTTTCCTAATTTTGAACATTTTCATTGAAAGCATTTAAGTCGTTTAAGCCTAATACGCAGCTTAAGCAAAACGAAATTTTCCATACAAAATTTCGTTAACGAAATCTTGAGCGAAATTGAATTTATTTGGTTTTTGCTTTAAAACTTGTTTTCTTGAATTTTGTTATTTGTATTTTTATTATTTTTACTTTGCTATAATACCCGATAGTATTTTTTTTTCTTTAATATGTTCGCTTCGTTTCAGCTGGGTAATAGGCTTTATGAGAAAGTCAGAAATAAAAAAAAAAAAAAAACGGCTTTATAATAGGTATACTGTCACATAAAAGTCGAACTTAGATCTGAGCTTAACATAGAAATGCAAACAGACTGGTTATGTTAAAAAGGGGCCTTTTACACAGTGAACAATAGCAGTTATAAAGTACTGTTGAGTTTTGGATAGCTACAAAATATTTTAGTCCCTTCAACTCTAGTACATTACGCTACCCCGCTGATTAACTATCCATTTTTGAAGCATCCGTTTCGGTGGCATTATCGCAAACTGTTAAGTAAATAAGATACCTGTAGATAATCATATCCCGTTTGAACACTATAAAGAAGCCTCAGATGAATTTATTTTATGCCGACCAATGAATTCAATCACATTTTCGAAAATTTGAAAGTACAAACGGCAAAAGTCTACACTAAAAAGTATTAAAATTATATGAACAGGGCTAGAACTGATACAAGTTTTCTGTTTATTTGTGGGTGTTATTTAAAAGACAGACAGGATATTGACTACTGGATTCCAGAATGGGTAATCTAAAATGGTCATTGAATTGTAAAACTAGCTACAGTGGCCCAAAGTTCAAGTTGATGTCAATACAAAGCTAAAACTCGTAGGTGGTTTTTGTGTAGTAATTGAAGCCTTGTAAATCGAAGTCGCAATTTTAGCTATAAAGCCAGAATTAGTTTGTTCCCACATCTTTATGAAATAGAAAGGGGTACTAAAGCAATTCCTATTCTGAATTCATATTTTGTTCCAATTTCTAAAAGGTTTAAAATTTAAATTACTCAAAAAAACAATAAAACCTGTCTCTTATTGTTTCCCTTACGTTTTCATTTTCTGAGTAACTCATTTATTATCATGCGTTTAATTACCATAAGTTAATGACCATAAGTTCCAAACAAATCCCATGAGTACCTTTTTTCATTTCTATTGCAGAAATTCATTTACAAGTATAGAACTTTTGTATCACGAGGTTTTTTCATGTATTTTAACTAAACACATAAAATCAGCTGACCATCAAAAGTGACGACACACACACAAATGTATGGCCGCCCTTACTACTGCAAAACCGTTACAAGGTCATGATACATATTTCTTTAAGTTGTCTTTTTTATTGTTTTTTTTTGTCTTGTTTTTTTAAATACATTTTTTTTTTTAATAAATCAACAAATATTTAATATCTTAGGCAAAATATATATTTTTTGTATAGACTGTAAACATGATTGTATATAGAAAATATAAATCAGAAAAAGGTTATTATTTTATAACATTATTAAAGTTTTTGTGTGTGGTTGTTTTTCTTGTCCGTAGTTTTTGGTTATTGAGTTTAAAGTTGTTTTTTTTTAGTTTTTTATCAAGGCACATTGAATACATTTAAAAAAGTTTTGGACCAAATATCATACAACAAAGATTAACTATAGTTTAATAACAATATACAAGAAAGAATAAAGAGTTTATCCTTCTTTGATTGCGTTTCCCCATTCCTTGGCAATGATTAGAATGGAATTACGGGAAAGGTTGGGTCCAATAAGTGGATTCATTTGGGTCATGTAACAGCACAACCAGCTAAAGAGAGTAGAATTTGTAAAATTATTACAAATTTGTTGTTTTTTGAAAAATGAAGAAAAATACTTACAATAACCAACAACAGGCTGCAGTTAACATAAGACAACATTGAATAATTCTGTTAAAGAAAAATTTGATATATTTTTTAGATAAAAAAACCTTTTTTTTTATTGAATCATTTTTTGATGATGATGGTGGACTCACCCTCGATTTGGTCCCTTGGCAAAGAAAGGACAGACAATTCCAATGAATGCCCAAATTGCTGATATTATTACTGGTGGTAGAAAAGCAGCAGCCATTTTTTATTGTTTAATAAAATGAATTTAATACTGTGTGGGGAGACGAAAATAAAACACGAAAATTAAGTTTTTTTTGTGCGAAAAAATAAAGTTGGAATTACTACTGAATTAAGTGAAAAAGTTGTCACATGACTGACATTTTAGAAAAAGACAAAAGTATATATATACATTGACATATTCGTTAAATATATATTTAACGAATATGTCAATGAATTCAGCAAAAATCAACGAAGGATGTCGATATTTTAAGGCGGAAGTGCAATTTAATACTAAAGGGAATTACAATCGTTTTTATTTTACAAACTAACGACTGCTGAAGTAGACAACAATTGAACTGAATTGCTGCGAAGAAACTATCACCTCCTAGTCTTCAGAGTTTGGAAATTGTTTTTCGTTACTTTTTATATTTCTAAAAATGGCTTCTGTACCAGAATTTATCAAATTTCAATGGTGTGCATCCGTTCTGGGAAAACAAACAAACAAAAAGCTTTGGATGGCTTGAAATTTCTCACAACTCAGTACAAATTTTGACCACTGATCCATTGTATATATGTATATTCCTATAGTACTCTCATGAAGTAGAATTTTCTGTTTTGCGTGGCCACCGGTGTGATAGCTTGTTTATTTTATATTTGAACCTTATGCAGGAAATTGAAATGCAGATCTACCAAAAGATGTCGCTAAAGTATTTTCTTCGATTGATAGTACTATAGAAATATGTATACAATGACATCTAATTTTTTCATACAAATTTCAAATTTGAAAAAAATAATACGGGTGTATTCATGAATCCGCGTAATCGTGGTAAGCTTGGTAAAATGGTAAATGTGGTAGATAAGCTGTCAAAATTTGTACGGCGAAACTTTACCAAAATATGGTAAATTGTGCAGCACGGAAAAGTTAAACATATGTGGTAAATGTGGAAAACTTCTAAAGTTTAATTTTGATATCAGTTTTACAACAGATAAAAGATCAGAAGATAAAAGTTGCTGAACCACGGATTAAATATATTTACCACCTGGACCTAACGGTATACAAATACATAAAGGTTGCATTTCTAAGTTTTGAAAGCTGAAGACTCTTTCAAAGCAAAGTATTTTCTTTTTATCCCCGGCCTGATTTGGTAACTTAAAAAGCCTAAAGCGAAACGAAATTTCCCATACAAAATTTCGTTAGCGGAATCTTGAAAAAAAAGCTTTTCTTTTTTCAGTACGCAGCTCTAAGGAAAAATTGGAGAGTTTTCACTCATTTGTCACTTACTTTTTACTGTCCTGTGCATTTTTCTTGAGTCCAAAAGCAGTGTTGACGGTTTTTTCATTTTTAGTTCACTTATTTCTTGTGTTAAAAGTTATTTTCTGTTTGTTTTTCTTGATTAATTTTCGTTTTTTTTTTTTTGTTTTGACTTGACAGAATACTCGATGATATTTTTTCGTTAGCATTTTCGCTATCGATTTTGGAGACTTGAACATTTTTCGTTTCGCTTCAGCAGCGTACGAAGCTTTACTCGTAGAAATGTTTTGCATACGATTTATATATGAATGAATGACCACACCGGAAAGGCATGTGGCAGTGGTATGAGTAATTGCATGAATAAATACAACTTTCAGGTGGTGTACTTTTCGTTCATACAATTCCCATACCACTACCGCATACCTTTCCAGTGTGGTCATACCTTTATTTTTACTTTTTCTATACAAAAAGGAACACCCTTTTAAATTTCGTTAAGTTTGAAACACAAAACAAAACAGCTGATTTGAAAATTGCTGAATATGTTTTTTGTTTACAAATTGGAAATTTTGTATTTTGAGTGCAAGTCCTTTCCAAATAAAATAAAAGTTGTTTTTATAATTTTAATAAATAATTAATTCCATTTTTAAAAAATAACTTTGACTATGAACAAAAATATTATTAAACAATATGTTTGCATTAATTGTGGACAACCAGCCAAAGAACTTTTCAAAAAATTCAGTACATCAGTGAAAGTTGTTCGATGTGTAAGTAACTTTTACAAAAACTCCTTTAAACATAAATAATATATTCATATCTTTTAGGATAAATGCAATTTAATAGTTGACAAATACATTGAATTCGAACCAGTTGTGATATTAATTGATTCTGTTTTGCTATCTGAGACTGCTTTCCGTCACATTCTTTTTAATCAAGATTTTAAAGTAAGACTAATAAATAATTTAGAATCTTTAGTCTGTAGTAAATATTCTTGCAGCTTCATTGGAAGTTATCACTTGTCCTTTTGCTTTTGGAGTCATTTGCTTTGTGGCGCCATAAAAGACAAGACATTGGACTGAAAGATGATGTTGATATGGTCCACGAAAAAGGCTTTTATATCTGTTGCCTACAGAACATTATTGGTAGATTTTTCTTTTTTAAATAAGAATTAATTAAATTAATTGAATATTATTCTGTTTTTAGACAACCTAATTTTATTCACTTTGTTATTTACCTGCACAGTTTTTGTGCAGAAAAACTCAGTCAATTTGAAATCAGCAATTAATTTATACAAAGGTATAACAATTGCTAATTTTTCAAAATTCTTTTTATTGCCTATTATGATTTGGAGAGATAATACGACTGAATTTGGAGCAAATGTACATTATTTTCTAGTTATGGGTCATTATTTATTGTCATCGATATTTGTGTATTCAGGTAAGGTTTTTTTGTATTTTTTTTCTGAGATGAAAATATGACTAATCAATAAATTGTTTTGCTTTTTCAGTTGTAAGTCGATTATCGAAAACTCGAAGTGCATTGATTGTTTTGTCATTGTTTGCATTTAAAGAATATATTAAAGCTGGTATATCCATGTACACAGTTAATAATCTTGCGAAATAATAAAAATTAAAGAACTAAATTTTTTTATTTTATTTTTTAACTACACCAAAAACATCTATAAGTTTTGGTTATATGTGCAGTCAATTTAAAAAAATAATGAAACAAACAGACTGGGTTACATGCACTGACTCTTGTTTAACGGTTATCCAAAAAGCATTGAAAATGTAAGCTATTGTGCTGAGCTATTGTGGTTAAGAAAAGAACAAATAGATAAAGCTCAGAAAAAGTTTTTAGTTCATTTAAATTAATTTTGTATTAAAAAATTATTTTTTTTTTTAATTCACTCAGTTTGTTTATTTTTTTTAATTACTTAGAGTAGCCTTTTTTATGAAATAAAACTTATTTTTTTTATGAAAATAAACAGGGCTTTAATAAAAAGCACACAAAATTAATGCTCATTAACGTGTTTTTTTGACTTAAATGATATGAAAGTGTAAAAAACAACTTAAAAAACGAAAAAAATTGTGTTTGATGCAAAATTGTGGAGAAACGGTTGTCCGCAGGAAAAAAAGTTTTGAGACAAACTAAAACTGTAATAAATTCTTGATTGGTTGTAAAAAAAATCTTTCAAATCAAACGTAGTTTGGCAAAGATAAGGCCAGTTAAAGGAAAACAGAGCAAAAATCATAAAAACCGTGGTAACTCGAAAACGGGACGAAAACGAGAAAATTACCTCATAAGTTTTTCCACTTAAAATGACCTCAGGAATCCATGGTTTTCGTTTGGGGCGGTGACTGTGGGACACCCTGTATATACGTAATGATTTTGAGGGATATCTTCTATCGTTTTATGATTTTAAAGACTTTTATTATTTGAATAAGACACTGTAGTTTGTAAGGCAAGAATTGACGTGACGTTTCTGGAGTATAAAATTGGGTTATACAAAACCATCGATACATTCCGAGACTTCCACGTAAACTTTAGAGTTTGAGCGGTAGGTCAGATGTCTGTTTTTGAAAATCATAAAAATGATACCCTTATTTACTGCTTTGCTGGTTCCCTTGTAAAAAAAAAAATTGCCATGCTTATCATCGGACGTACATAAATGCTTGTTACTCTAGTTTGGTTTTACATTACATATCACCGTATCATATTTCTAGGGAGTTATTAGTATATCCGATCCGTTCATATTTGTTGTCCTAAAGTTCCAATTAGACTGCAGAAATAAGTGACCCCGTACAGAAATGTATTATCTAAAAGCGGCTCAATGAAACTAGAAGAAGTATGAATCCTACTTGTGTCGATTTTGTACTTCATAAGCATCACATAATACGTGTAGTTCTCGAATAGCAGTATCAAGGTTTAGCTTCACCTTCATTGTATCAAAGCCAGTTATCTCCTTGCAAGCATATTTCCAACAAAATCTTGGAGGTACATATGTATAATTCCGTATAAAAATCCGCCGTTTTTCGTCTTGCAATATTTATCTGCACTGACCACCGCAGCACGTTTGTTAGAAATTAGATATTCTGAACATATAAGGTCTCATTTCAAAGATTTAATAAATTTGGGTCGAGTAAAGTAGGCTTAACTCTTTTATAAAGTACAGGTAAAATTTTCTTGTATTTTTTTTTCTTTTTTGAAAAGATGACTAATCAATAATAATCAAACTACAAATTGTGATACAACGGACTTGATGCCCTGAAAGCTGGCCAATAACCAATGAGATGAATAAATTGTTATGATTACAAATCGTGTCCTGCCAGTTTGAAGCTTTTTTATCTAGGAAGTCATAAAACCCACACTTCTCAAATTACATAAAAACGGTTTGTCCCACATTTGTGAACCAAAAACGTTTGAAAATTTGATTTAAAATCATTTTTCGACAGGTAAAAATGCATGTTTAATATATAAAATCAAACCTTAGGCAAGCTTGTAGTAAGTTGACCGTGTTATACTTGATTATGTTGATCACAGTTTGAAATAATTCATTCAATACAAAAATTATTGGTTTATTAAAATCCCTTTTATTAGATGATTTGTTGATTTTTGATTTGTTTTTTTTTTTTTATATATTTTTGTTTGTTTTTGTAGTTTGTTTTAATTATATACCTATTTATATATAGTATATATATATATTTATGTAAAATGTCCTTAACATATCATGTATATTCAGGCGCATTCAGAAACGACCTCATGAATGGACAAAACGAACAAAAAGAAAGAAAAAAATGAAAATAAAGAAGAACATATCTTTTGTTGTTGTTTTTTTTTTTTTAAGAAACAAACGCTCATTTTAATTTAATTATATTATTAATTAATTAATTAATTATTCTGCAAACCTATTTTAATTGTATATATACGTTAAAATTTTTTATTTCTCTCTTATTTTTATTCATAATTGCTGTTATATTTTTTTGTTTTGTTTTTTTATTTTAATATTTCACTTAATTAGAATTCCTAATTGTTTTGTTAATGTAATCTTTTTTTGTTTTTTTTTTTTTTCTATCCTTATTTGCGATTTAATATTTATATATAATATTTCTTCTTTGTTTTTTGTTTTAAATTTATTTTTTGTTAGGAGAAAAGAAAATTAATAATTTCTATTGTTCTAATGTATTCTCGACGACCAACACAATTTGCGTATATAAATATTTGTTTCTGTTTTTATTTTTTAATTAATTTTATATAATTTTTTGTTGCATTATTTTTTGCTTTAGAATTCTAATATATATAATTTCTTATGTTTTTTCTTTTCATTTTCATATATCTATTTTATTTATTTTTATAACTATTGTTTAACTATTTATTTCTATGACCCATTTATATAATTTTCTTTTTTTATTTGCCGCTGGTTTTTTGTTTAATAATCTTATTTGTTGTCTATTTTCGTGTTGTTTTTTGTTTTATTTGTTTTTGTAAATAAAAAGAATTTATTTAAATTGTTTGTTTTGTTGTTGTTGTTGTTGTTTTTTGTAAATTTTTAAATTGTTGTTATTGCTGTTTTGTTAGTTTCATTTTTTTGTTGTTGTTTGTAGTAAATATATATTATATATTTATTTATATATATATATAATTCTTTGCCTATATAATGTATTTTCGCATAGTGAATTAATTAGTTAAAACACAAAAAAACAAAGTATTAATTAAAATTATAACATCAAGATAGAGATAAATGGTATAAAAGATTAAAACAAATGCCTGTTGTTAAAACAAAAGGAGGATAGGATTTATGTAATATAATAATAATTGTCGGTGAATTACACCTGTTGTTTTTTTTTTTTTTTTTTTGATGGATGTTTCTTATATATTCTTTTTTTTTTGTTTCGTAAAAATTGCCTTCCTAAATAATTAAACACTAATTTTAAATGGATATTTTTTGTTATGGGGAACAAATGAATTCCCATAATTCTAGTCACGCACACTCTAAAAGAAATTGCATAGAAATAGAAAGAAAGAAATAAAAAAATAAAAAAAAAGGAAACTGAAAACATAAAATTATGCAATGATTTTTTTTTTATGCTCACTAATAAATGGATTAATAGGAATAGAGGAACAGGAGAAAAAAAAAATGGGAATTTAAAAGAAAGGATTAAGAAGAATTAGTAAATTACTTTATTATGATGTCACATTCCATGATGATGATGAAGAACACGATGAACAGTCATCACTCTCGGGTGAATTATTGAGTGTTTGTGGCTTGGGACCCCAGATTCGTATGGTTGCATCATCGGACGCCGATGCCAACAGGGACGGAAATACTGGATTCCATGACACACAATTGACGGTTTTTGTGTGACCAGAGAGTTTAGCTAGCGGTTCTTCACGTTTGATGTGCCATATGCAGACTTTGTTGTCTTCGCTGCCACTTGCAACGAAACTCTCATTGATGCCACCAAAACACGAATGTATGGCAAAATTACTTTGACGTATGCCTTGGAAGCGACGCACCAAGGTTTTATCTTCTAAATCCCAGAGATGTAGACCCTGAGTGGCGATATTTAGAAGGGCATAACGTTCTGTTGAATTAATTGCAAATGTCATCACTGGGTGGGGTTCCTTAATGATGTCATAATCGGTGCGTGGATTGTCAAATACATAACTAAAAAAAAAAAGAATATTTAGTTAACTACTCCATGAATTCATGTATGCATCCTCTTCCATATTATTACTCACCCTCTAACACGATAATGATTATCTGAAGCTAAAACTGTTTTATTATCTGACAAAAATGCCAAACAATTTACACGAACTCCCTCCCAGCTATCCAAAATGGTTCCCTTCAAGTCACACAAATAGAATTGACCTTTAAGGCCACCGGTTACAAAACGTGTACCATCCGGATTGAATGCACCACACGATAAACTATCGTCCATGGCATGTGACATTTTAACAATCAAATTGCAATCTTCAACATTCCATATGAAGATCTCTGGCGAATCATCTGGTCCACCAACTAGAAGCAGCTTGGAATCTGGACTCCAGCTAACAAATGAAACACTAACCTGTACATCGAGTGTACGGCGATGTTTTAGTACCAATTTGTATGGATCAACATCCCATATTATAACAGTGGCATCTTTGCTGCCAGAAGCTAATTTCAAGCCATTCGGTGAGAATTTTATGAACCACACTTCGTCACAGTGTTCGGTGAGTATCTGGAGCGTTTGCATGGGGAAACCTTCTGTGGAACAACAATGATCGGAGAGTAGAGAGACAGTCTCTAGATTGGTTTCCCATCCCATATCGTGGCATGGGCAACGTTGTGTTTGCAATTCGACAGCTTGTGTTAGCAATGAACGCAAACGACGTGGTGGCAGCATAACAGAAGGTGGCAGGAATGCCTGTAAACGTTCCATGACATGGGAACGTGAGACAATGCCTTTGCCTTCCCATTTAGCACGTTGATAGAGATCGTGATTGTTCGAACACATCATATATGAGGATAATTGGTGAACGCGTGTGATATTGTGCTGTAGTGGTGTTAATTCGTTGCGAAGGACGTGTAAGGCATCCAAGGGGCAACCATCTTCCAAATACTCGAGGTATTTTTGTTCGAGTATGATGAATTTCATTTCAGTGATGTTAACATGCTTCGCTTCGATAAGTGGTTCAAGCTCCTAAGGAGAATATTAATAAAATTTATTTTAAAGTTTATAACAATACAATGGGAATAAGACTGTGGATGGGGTCCATGCTGAAACCTAATAAGTAAGTAATTGTGTGGTGTAGAGCTGATTTCCTTATTCATAATCTTCTATTTTAAAATGCAAATTAATTTTACTGTTTTGCTAGTTTGAGTGGTCTCATATTAAATAAAACATTCGTATGATGAAATAAATACTACATGATTTTTTGATGTGTTTTGAATATCTTTTGCAACTTTGCAAAGGGTATTGGATATGTTTTTACTGATAAGTCTGTGCTATTTCAATAAGTCTCGAATTTTAAAAAGACCTTTTCAATTCTGTCAATATAGTCTATATAGATGCCGCTTAAGACTCTTCGAAGATCGACTTTCACAGAGTCGAGTATTGAGAAATAAGATGTGCAAATCGACAAGAAAACGAAAAATCTATAAAAGAGATCCCCAAGCAAATTGCTTTTCAAGCTTTGAACATTCAAATAGGAGCGAAAATTTGAGACGCGTAATACATTCCACATTCTCGTAGTCTAAGTAACGAAAGAACCTCTGTACCTGAAGGTAGTCCCAAAGTGGTCTGAAGTATTGATTTACGAGTATTCCTTAAAATGGACCTAATAATTTCAGTTGAACATTGTTTTAAAAAATACCTGAAATACATCAAGTGGATAGAATATCAATATCAATTTGGAAAGACATCCGATTCTGAAGATGAAGAAAAATTTAGAAAAACGAAAAGGCCGTTTACAAATAAAGTGTTTTTATTTGATCTATTGAGAAATTATTGGTTACCAGTAAAATATCAAGGTTTTAATCAAAAGCAACTTTACGATGGTAGAGAAGTTCATAAAATGGTTTTCGTCACACCGTCTGTCAACTCAAACGAAAACTTTCATTATGATCCGTATTTAAACGAATGAAACAAAAAAAAGTACATAAACACGAACAATATATTAGGAGGATTCAAAATTGTTCATGGCGTTTTATCATCATACTATCCTCCAAAAAAGTCGATAATTTATATTTTTTAATATAAAAGGTTATAGAAAAATGGATAGAAGATGATTAAAAAAGACTGCATTTGAAAGGGAGCGTATGATGTAATAAAACATAATGATCTTTATTACATACAAAAATTATAAGAATTGAAAAATGAAGTTAAGTCAGAATTTTATCGATTGATGAAAATGACAAAAAAATTCCGGAATGTTTTTAGCAGCACTGTATTGGTATATCAATTCTCGTAACTTTGACAAAAGTACATTATTGTTTATAACAGTTAAGTGAATGAATGATGTAAGAAACACTACGATCTACTGCCCCCTATTGAGCTGTGCCAATTGAATTCTAGTACTATATTTGAGAAATTTAGTATTTGAGGTACTTCGATGGAGTGTAAATACTAGTTGTTTTAATCTTTAGTGTATGTATAAGGGCATTGCAGTTACCAAGAATATGGCTAGTTGTTTTATCTTGTTCAATGCAGAATCTGTATGTGGTACTATTTTCGAGGTCAAGATCGTTGAGTTGCTTTCTTATGTCGCAATGACCTAAGGCAAAACCTATGGTGATCCTAAGATAATAACTATTCCAACTGATGCACTACTTAAAGCAAAGCTTCCTTGGGTGTAGTACCCAATAAAAATGTTTGCCTGCTTCTATAGGCAACGATGACTGGGTTTAACTACCTTAACGGTAGTTTTACCCAGTCTAACAGTCTTCTGGTTTTACTTGGACACAGTCGCTATATTTTCTCCATAATACATAAAAAAATGTAAACGCATTAATTAATCAAACGATAGGTAGGAATTCTAATTTAGTTTTTTCTTCAGGAAATTAGCCTACAAATCTTATAACTTTAAACGAGCTAAAATTGTTTATATATATATATGTATATATATAAATATATATAAAATTGGGATCTCGGAAACGGCTCTAACGATTTCGATGAAATTTTCAGGGTTTGTTCATCTAAGCGAGTGAAAAGTTTTGGAAGTATTTTTGGAAAAATCCGCCCACTGCCACGCCTACTTTTTTAACATATAAGTTTTTTCGGGAACGGCTCTAACGATTTCGATGAAATTTTTAGGGTTTGTTTATCTAAGCGAGTAAAAAGTTTTGAAATTTTTTTTTTTTGAAAAATCCGCCCACTGCCACGCCCACTTTTTTAAAATATATGTTTTTTCGGAAACGGTTATAACGATTTCGATGAAATTTTCAGGGTTTGTTTGTCTAAGAAAGTAAAAAGTTTAAAAAATTTTTTTTTGGAAAAATCCACCCACTGCCACGCCCACTTTTTTAACATATAAGTTTCTTTCGGAAACGGCTCTAACGATTTCGATTAAATTTTCAGGGTTTGTTTATCTAAGCGAGTAAAAAGTTTTGGAAGTATTTTTGGAAAAATCCGCCCACTGCCACGCCCACTTTTTTAACATAGAATTTTTTTTTGGTAACAACTTTAAAGATTTCGATGAAATTTTGAGGGTTTGGTCCTCTAGGCAAATACAACATTTTGGAAGTATTTTCCCTTATACAGGGTGTCCCAAAAGTAATGGATCAAACGAAATATGCTGATAGGCCAACTTTAGGGCTCTCAGAATTTAGTAACTTGTTCATCCCAAATCCTTACGGTTTTCAATTTAATGCAGTTTTTGTGAATTATCGAAAAATCTCGACTTTGCAACAGTATTTTGCTTCCTCCGGTCATAATTGATTTTTGTTTTTTACAATTCTTTCACTAAAACATTGGCTAATAATAAGAAATAATTATTTAATCAAAATATTTTTTATTTCATACGCCATTTTGCTGCAAATTAATTAACAGTTCCATGTTTTATAAAAACTCAATTACTTAATTTTTTTTCAGAGCAACACACTGCAAAAAATTTGTATGGTGTGACACAGGTTAATTATTTTAAAAACTTGCCGTGTTATTGCACTTTTCAAAAATGTATAAAAGTTTCCAAACTTGAAGTTAGAACAAAAGATATTACAATTTTAATGCAACAAAACAGTCCTTTTCAGAGAAAAATAACAAAGAAAAATAAACACATTTCCTCGACTGTTGTTTGTTTATTTCTTTTTGAATAAAAGCCTCGATTTTTGTTTGTTATTTTGCTCTGAAAACCCCTGTTTTTTTGCATTAAAATTGTAATATCTTTCGTTCTAATTTGAACTTTGGAAATTTTTATACATTTTTGAAAAGTGCAATAACACGGCAAGTTTTTAAAATAATAAACCAGTATCACACCATACAATTTTTTTTCGGGATGTTCCTCTCAAATAAAAGTAAGAAATTGAGTTTTTATAAAACATGGAACTGTTACATAATTTGCAGCAAAATGGCGTATGAAATAAAAAATATTTTGATTAAATAATTATTTCTTATTATTAGGCAATGTTTTAGTGAAAGAATTGTAAAAAACAAAAATCAATTATGACCGGAGGAAGAAAAATACTGTTGCAAAGTCGAGATTTTTCGATAATTCACAAAAACTGCATTAAATTGAAAACCGTAAGGATTTGGGATGAACAAGTTACCAAATTCTGAGAGCCCTAAAGTTGGCCTATCTGCATATTTCGTTTGATCCATTACTTTTGGGACACCCTGTATTAGTTTTTTTCAGTTGGTTGTTTTTTGTTCTGAAAAACCCTGTTTTGTTTAATTCAAATTGTAATATTTTGCGATCTAACTGCAGCTACAATAACATGGCAACTTTTTAAAATAATAAACCATTCTCACACCGTACATTTTTTTGCGGTGTTGGTCGGAAATAAAAGTTAGGAATAGATTTTTTATAAAACTTGAAACTGTTAGTTAATTTGCAGCGAAATGTTATATGGAATAAAAAATATTTTGAGTAATTAATTGTTCCTAATTATTTGGCAATGTTTTCGTAAAAGAATTAAAAAAAAAACAAATATCATTAATGGGCACAGGAAGCAAAATACTAATGCCAAGTAGGGATTTTTCGAAATTTCACAAGAATTGCCTTAAATCGAAAACCGTAAGGATTTGGGATGAACAAGGTTCCAAATTCTGAGAGCCCTTAAGTTCCCCAATCAGCATATTTCGTTTGATCCATTACTTTTGGGACACCCTGTATGAGTAAAAAAAGAAAGGAGTGAAGCATCCACCACTGACACAGAATAAAACAGAGACAGGGATAAAAATAGTATTTCTTCATACTAAGCTTTGCCGACAAGGCTAAACTTGAAAAAAAGATTAACTTTATATTCACCATCCAAAACTTTCTGACATGTAAATTAAAATTTGAACAAAAAAGGATCTCATTCCTATAAGCATTTTCGATAATGCAGATTCCTGTAACCCTTCTATTCATTGCTGATCGTATATTCAAACTTAAATAAACTGGATTATAAGGTGGGAATGTGATGTTTTGTAACCCGCGAAAAAACTGGTCATTGCAAACTTAAACCCACTCCAAAAAATTGCTGTTTACATTTGACTTTTTTCACTGAAAGTTATAACAATTTAGGATACCGAGCAAAGCTCGGTCACCCAGGTACTTCCTACTAAACAGACAAAAACAAAAAATTAAACATACAAATAAATTTTACTCAGCGAATGTTTTATTTTTGCGTTAGGTATATCTAAATATTTACTATCGTCACAAACCAGCTGATAACAAAGATTTGTGTACCTCAAATGTATGTCTATGTCTACATCCATATCCCAATCCCACCCTATTGCATACGCCTATCTACGCACCAAAAATACAAAACAAAAAAAAAAACAATAAAGAGTGATTATGATAATTTCTTTTTGACCAAATTTCCCCCTCTCGGTGAAATGCGTTGTTGTAAATATCTATTTCTATTTGATTTGAGTTTTTCAATTCTTTCTATGCATTGCCTATGTATGCCTACTGCTTCGTTATTTTCGTGTTGTTCCTCCTTATTGTCGATTAGAGAGATTGTTTACTTGATTATGGTATATTTTGAAAATGTTATTCGATACAAAATTTTTAATGTTTTGCTTTCAACAGCAGTAAAAGTGAAGATGAATTGATACAAACACACATACACACGCACTCTACACACAAAAAGAGGCAAATGAACTGCTTCTTTGTCTTGTGTATTTGGAGAGAAAAAAAAGAAAATAAACTCCAACCAATATATTATGATTGAATTAGGTAGACGAAGTACACTCCTTTTCATCAGAATAGGTACACACTAGGGTGGGTCAAAAAAATCGAAATTCTTTTTTTTGAATTGGTACTCCGAAAAATCGATTGCTAGACCCCTCTAGAATATACACACCAAATATGAACTCTTTATATTAATGGGAAGGTCCTCCGCTTTGCAATTTTCCATTTTTGCATCAAGCTTCTACTAAAAAAAAATAATTTTTTTATTAATTGACTTTTTAGCAAATTTCTTTTCATATTCTTGTAGGAAATTGAACGCTCTACAAAAAAGGCCAAATACCCTTTTTTCGTTTATCTAACCGTTGAACAGATATTTGAGGTCCAAAAATCGAGAAAATCTTTAAAAATTCGTTTTTTGTTCTTAATTTTGTAACAAATTGAAAAATTATAATGATCAAACGCGCAAGACATATTCTTGCTGGAAATTGATTGTTTCACAAAAAAGGTCTTATTAAATTTTTTCATTTATCTAACCATTCAAAAGATATTCGAGGTCAAAGTTAAAAAAAAATAATAAAAACATTTTATATTTTTAAAAATTTTCCAGCTCACTGAAAATTCATTATTTTCAATTTATCAAGACGTATTCTTGTAGGGGCTTAAACGTTCTACAAAAAATCCCTTGGCATCAAATTGATTGCTTTAACCGTTTAGAAAATATTCGTATCCAAATCGCAATGCATACGGGTCATAAGAAAACTATTGAAATCAGTGAGCATTGGTTTGGATACGAATATTTTCTAAACGGTTAAAGCAATCAATTTGATTCCAAGGAATTTTTTGTAGAACGTTTAAGTCCCTACAAGAATATATCTTGCTAATTTGAAAATAATGAAGTTTCAGTGAATTAGAATTTTTTTAAAATATAAAATGTTTTTATATTTTTTTTTAACTTTGACCTCGAATATCTTTAGAATGGTTAGATTAATGAAAAAAGTTAATAAGACCTTTTTTGTAGAGCAATCAATTTCCAGCAAGAATAAGTCTTGCGCGTTTGATCATTATAAATTTTCAATTTGTTACAAAATTAAGAACAAAAAACGAATTTTTAAAGATTTTCTCGATTTTTGGACCTCAAATATCTATTCAACGGTTAGATAAACGAAAAAAGGGTATTAGGCCTTTTTTGTAGAGCGTTCAATTTCCTACAAGAATATGAAAAGAAATTTGCTAAAAAGTCAATTAATAAAAAAATTATTTTTTTTTAGTAGAAGCTTGATGTAAAAATGGAAAATTGCAAAGCGGAGGACCTTCCCATTAATATAAAGAGTTCATATTTGGTGTGTATATTCTAGAGGGGTCTAGCAATCGATTTTTCGGAGTACCAAATCAAAAAAAAATTTTCGATTTTTTTGACCCACCCTAGTACACACGTTTTCAAATGTTCCTCAATGGTTTATTCCCAAAAATGGTGGGTGACCTGAACGGTTTTATTGTTTCTGTTAGATTTAGAAGGACCATAACCTTGCCATTGGTTTCCTTGTAAAGTATTTTTTAGGGAAAAATTAACTTAAATTTTTGTTCATCAGAATAGGTACACCCTTGTTATCTTTAATGTTTTTGTGGATTTTAGGAAAATTTATCGTAAAAAACAATAATTTGGAGTTTCCTAAGTGTAATTTATTAATGAAATTAAAGTTTTGAAAAACATGGGTGGATTAAAATCGCTAAAATTTGGGTGAAAACACTCTAAAAATAAAATAAGGAATAAAGGACACACCACACATGGTACGACCGCTAAACCAAGAACAGAATTCTGCGCTATTGAAGTTTTTGAATCAAACAACATTTTATTTTGTTGTCCCTGATGAGTGAAACTATCACTTTCACGTTCTGCAAAAGAAGAAACCATTTTGAGTCCTACAATCATAGTTAAAAAAGAAGTGTTAAGGCATAGAAGAAAGTAACCGACTATGGAACTATTGAACTTGAATTTTTTAATTTGTAAATGAATATTGAAGAAACTTGTCCCTTAAATCTCTAGAATTTGTAAACCAGTATACTGGATTTTTCATCAAAACCACGCCTCATATCACAAAAAAATGCTTAGTAAAAAATTAGTATAACCTAACCCACCATTTAACAATTTAGGAAAGAAATTTGAATTTACCGCATTTAGAGATTGAACAATGCAATTCCTGGACAGTTTTGCTATTTTGTTATGAACAAAGAAGCCACTATACAAATAATATAATAAGTAAAATACTGTTATAAGATGAACTGGGTTTAAATTCATTTAATGGACCACTTTTTCATCATTCTTTGTGTGTACCTATTCTGATGAAACAAAAAAAAAAAAAAAAATAGATTTTCGATACGATATGCTTTGCTATAGAGAAACCAGAAAAATAACCATACGTTTTGAATTATTATTATTTTTTTTTTTTTTTTATTCTGCTTACATCTAAAACAATTACTTGACATCAAAAAATTATTATTTTTCCTTCATTGTAAGAAAATAAAATGCCGGACTTAGGACTTTTATATAGAAATTTAGTGAATGTAATTATTGTATTTATATAAAAAAAAAACATAAAAATCGTTTTTCAAAATAATAAAACAGCACCTGAAATTAAATTGCCCTCCAAAACAAGTATGCAATTTCATTTGTTTTATTAAGATGTATTTTTAGAAAAAAAATTTCAAAAACGTGAGAGCCGTTTTAAAAAAAAACTAATTTTTTAAAAATGATTTTTTGGAAAAAAGTTTTAAAATAAAATTGGTATGCCATTTTGTAGAAATCACTAATCAGCATCTTAGACCAAAATTCCAAAATATTTTCGAAAATCTGATTTTTCAAAAAAAAATTTCAAAATTCTTTAGAAAACCCAAACATTATTTTTTCAAAATTTTATTTTTTGCTTATATTAAAAATATATAAATGCTTTTTTTACAAAAAGTTTCGTTGAAATCGAATAAGTAGTTTCGGGGTAAATCGGATTTAAACTATTTGATTCCTTTACGGCCATATTATTCACTAGTTTAAAAAATACATCTGGATGTAAAATTGTCAAATGTCAAAAATAAATCCAAATCCAAAATAGTTATCCCGATTTTAACTATGAAAATAGTTAAAAATAGTAAAAAAAAAATGACTATTTTTTTCTCTGTGTGATAGTGAATATCATAAATTTGGATCTATTTTTGAAATTTCAATTTCTTTATATCCAGATGTATTTTTTAAACTAGTGAATAATATGGCCGTTAGAAATATGTACAAAGTCTGACCTGAGAGTTGAAGCGGATTTGAAAATTGCAAAAGTATAAAATATAAAGTGCCATTTATATGTAAATGCGACGTGCGTCTGCGAATTGCAAATGGTCGCTGAATTTGCCAGTTCATCCATATGAGTGGTGGTTAATAATGATTTTCAAAAAAAAATTTTTTCATTAAAAGATATATCTTGTCTTAAAATTTACATTTTTTTTTAACAAAATCGTTGGAGCCATTTTCGAGAGCAAATTAAACTTTATTTTACTAAAATCGATATATTACAGGTACCGTTATTTTTGGTCCAAAAAAATTAATTCCAAAAACCCCTCTGGAGAGTCGCCAAAAAACGCTACATATTGGTATGATGTTAATCGGTCCATCCGTTTAGGCTGTAGCTTAGTATACAGACAGACAGACAGACGGACTTCCGGGACCCACTTTTTTGGCATTCTAGAGAATGTCGTTATCGTAATGTAATGTCATGGAAAAATGTTATCTCAACATTTTTTTTGTACGGATGCATAACTTGATATATACATACCTATATCGCAAGTAAAAATGATTACTAAACATTTGAAAAGTTGTGAACCTATTCTATTGACCAGCAGTGTATAAGGGGTGATGAGTTTTCTTATCCAATCCAAACAAACAAAACAAACGCACATTCCAACAAAGAAATTGAAATGAATGTTGTGTATAGATACAAACACAGACCCCAGTCAGATAAAAATCTATAGACTAAATCAAAACAACAACAAAACAAAAGAAAAACAATAACAATCTCTCTTCTAAACTCACCTTTAAATCACTATCTGCTTTTGTCCAATCCCCAGACAGAACATGCTCCCGAAATTTAGTAGCAGCTGGATGCTCCAAAAAGCATCCAGATTCCTGCATTAGCAAATCTGCAGTTCTATCTAGCCCCACATTCTGTAAATACTGCCCGATTAGACGTACCGTCTCCTGGTTGGTCTTATCGAGATGAAGACGATTCGTTGAAGAACTATACGGCGGGCCACTAAGCGTGCCATTAGTCGTTGTGGTGCGTGATATCGGTAGCGCCGAAGAGACCGTTGTGCCGCCATTCTGAGCAGCTAACTCTGCGGCGGCGGGTCCAGAGCCAGATATATGTCCGTTTGTGGATTCACCACCGCTACTACCGCCGCCACCGCCTGGTCCTGGGCCACCGCCACTTGCTACTGATGACGAATTGTTAGCGTGTTGCATGGCAGTGCCACTGGCGCTGCTGCTATTACTATTACGACGTTCTATTCTGACTTCTGTACTAGAATTTGGAGATGACTCCGTTTCACTGCTTTTGGAGTGACCTCGACTTCGACGACGACGACTATTATCTTGTGATTGATTTATATCGATTGTTGTAGTACTTTGTTCTCGACTATTACGATGAGTCGATCTTCCTGCTGCTGCTGAACTGCTCGATGGCTGTTCACTGTCTACTAAATGTTCACCTGAAGATGACACAAAAGAGGACGACGACGACGACGTAGACGAAGTCGATGCGTTCGGATTAGAGTTTGAGGCTGAGGCTGGTGTTGTTGTTGAATTTGAATCCTGTTGTTGTCCTGCCGAACGTCTTCCTTTCTTGCGCGGCGGCTGGTCCTCAGATGAGGCACCAGTTGCAGCAGCTTTTTTGTTATTTCTATCAATTTTGAGTCTCTTTGTGTCTAAATGAGGAGAGGAGGAGGATGGCGAAAGGGGGGGGGAGCTTGGAAGGGGGTGGAGGAGGAGAAGGCAGTGACAGCAAGAGAGGGGTTACTCTGCTGTTTTTGCTTCAAGTTTTTTTTTTATAGTCGTCGTCGTTGTTGTTGTTGTACTCTTTTTTTTTTGTTTGTCGTCGTTTCGTTGTGTGTAAAATTGTGTGTTTTTCTCTTGTTGTTGTTGGTATTTATGGTGAACAGCTGAATTAAGTTTTTTTTCTCTCTCTTCTCAATTTTTTTTTTGTGTCGATTTCGAGGACGACTACAAATTTTCTTTGGGAAATTTTATATTTTTCTTTTTTTCTCGCCTGTTTTTTGGAATATCTGTTTTTTTTCATTATTTCCAAAAATAAGAAAAGAGGAAAAAAAATGTAAGGAAAAAAATAAATCTCTCCCTTTCACACAATAATAAAAATAATTAGAATTTACCTGCTGATATATGTTCTCTACACTCTTGTTGTGTGGCTGTGGCGAGAATATTTTTGACGTTTCGAAGAGCACACACACACACAAAACGGGGCGAATAGAAAAAAATGGGGAAATGAAAAGAAAAAAAAGAACCCCAAAGGAAAAAGTAGCTTTTTTATGGTTTTTAACAATAATATTTTTTCAATTGAGACCAACTATTTGTTTTTTTAATATTTTTTCTTTAAATATTTTTAAACTTTGTCTGTAATTTAGCCATTTTTTGATGAGTTTTTCTTGAGAGAGAACTCTTGAGTTAGGTTGAGAGTTGCACTTGCTATAACTTGCTGCACTGCACTATAATTATCAAATAATTTTTTTTTCTTCCTTTTTTTTCTTTGCTGCTGTTGGTTTGAGTGTAAGAATGATGAATGATGACGACAAGAGCAAACAGCAAAGAAAGTGACGAGAACTTCAGGGGGAGAAAAAAATATTATATTTTTCTTTTTTCTTCTTTTAACTTTAAATTATTTTTACTTTAATTTCTATTTTTTATAGAGCTAGTTTCAACATAGAAAAAAACAGAGTGTGTGTTTGTGTCAAATGAGAAACAAAGAAGTTTTATTTTTTTTTTGTGTGAAGATGAAGATGCGTTAACAATATACTTGTTAAAATGCATTGGGGGGACAAAGATATTGATATATGGATAGATAGTGGAAAAGAGATAGTTATTAATGCAGTAAGTAAGTATATTTGTTTCTTTCTAACATGTGGGATTGAATTGCTGTTTATGTGGAATTTTTATTTTGGGGAAAAAACAATATGGAGTTGGGTAAATAGAGCAGAGTGAGATAACTATAGTGTTTTTTATTTTATTTGAACACAAATATACACATATGGTGGAGTCAAGGTGATAACACAATGGTTTTAAAATAAATTTTTTATTACAACTTTTCTAAGCTGGACAAAAAAAAAAACGCAGTCGGGGCTAAGCAATTTGCATGTCGCTAGCGCCATTTTTTGTAAAAAAGAGTTAACAAATTGTTTTCAAGGCGAAAAAATAAGCTTTCTGCATAATTTTTTTTAATTTTCTATTCCGAAAAAATATATAAAAAAATGCGTTTGAAAATTTTCACTTTTGTACTTTTTCACTTTTTTAGCCAATGTAGTTAGGGCTTTAAATGCAACAACAATTTAGCCCCTTGAGCTTAGTTGTTTAGCCCAGAGATTTCTCTGGGTTTAACTTTTTGACCAGTTTTAAATCTGTATTTTTTTTTATTAACATGTTCGCTGTTGACTTTGGAGACTTTTAAATTTTTCGTTTAGCTTCAGCAGCGTACTATTCTTTAATGAGTGAAAACTCTCCAATTTTTCGCTAGAGCTGCGTACTGAAGCCTAGTACGCTGCTGATGCGAAATGAAATTTTCAAGTCTCCAAAGTCGACAACGAAAATGCTAACGAAAAAATATCATCGATTATTCTGTCAATGTCAAAATAAAAAAATTCAAAATTAATTTAAAATCAAGAAAAATCAACAGAAAATTATTTTTAAAGCAAGAAATAAATGAATTAAAAGTGAAAAAACCATCAACACTGCTCTTGGAGTCAAGAAAATTGCACAGGACAGTAAAAAGTAAGTGACAAATGAGTGAAAACTCTCTAATTTTTCGCTAAAGCTGGGTATACTGAAAAACGAAAAGCAAAACGAAATTTTTCGTTCAAGATTTCGTTAACGAAATTTTGTTATGGAATATTTCGTTACGCATCAGCAGCGTACCAGTCTTAAAAAACGAAAAGCTAAACGAAATTTTTCGTTCAAGATTTCGTTATTCTATTTTTTTATGGAAAATTTCGTTTCAGCTGCATACTAGGCTTAAACACCAGTTTAATGTTCAGTTCTATTACAATTCCTCACACAATCGAGTTATGACCACCTTGTGAGGTTCTTGTGAGTTGTGAGGTTTGCGAGAATAGGGGGTAAGCTTATCAACTTTATCTTGTTGACTTCGTCAAATTTTGTTTGTTTTTTTTTTTTTCTTTATTACTGGCATATTATCAAACATGTAGATGTTGCATAATAAAATGTGTTCATGACTTAAATATCAATTTTTTGAATATTTATTAAAACCTGGCATCACTTTTATGTCAACGACTTGTTTCGAAACATATGTTTCTACCTTTAAAAAAAACAAAAAAGGACAAATAGCTAATTTCACATGTAACAAAAAGAAACAATCATATAATACATATTCGAAATCAAACATCGAAACACCCGGTTGTTCGTGTTTGAAATTCTCTTTCAAAGTTTTAAACGGTTTTGTGTCGTTCTAACAGCAACTCTCGACAATTTTGTTTTCGCTGGTCGTGTGCTTTATTAAATTTAATTTAAATTCAATTCATTTCTTTTATCTGTTTTTAACTGGAAAAAAGCCGTTTAATTTTTTTTTCCATTAATTTAATCAATATTTATTTATATTTGTAAAGTATTCTTATTCTTTTGTGTCAAGAAAAAACTAAAAAAAAAAACTGAAGGATTCTTCTCTCGTGCGAATTAGAAAAAAAAAATTAAAGAGATCATTTTTTTGATTATTTGCGGAAAAAAAGGAAAGGTGCTGTTGCAAAAATGGCCTCGTCTAGAATTGATGATAAAGCGAGTGATATTCCGGATAGACTTTACGATGCTGGAACTAAAACCACTTACAAAAGGATGAGATTTTTTGGGAAGGTAATAATTAATGAGCCTTTATATATATATTTTTTTAATGCAGAACAATTAATAGCGCTTACTGGGCGGGCCACAGTTTCACGTGTGCCATTCCAATATTCATCGATAGAAATAAAGTTCATTTCACGAAATTATTTTTTTTTAATGAAATTATTGATAAGGCAAATTCTGGAGGAAAATAGGTATGTTTTACACTTCCTAATAGATTGCCAAATTCTTATATACAAAGACTTGAAGTTCCTTGCCCTTTTGTAAAGTAGATGTCCTTCGAAGAACACCTGTTACTAAATTGTTGATCCTTTCGATTTAGATTTTATTCCATAATTAAAAATCTTGATGGGTTTATGTTAAAAGACTCATTTTAATATAGAAATTTGAGATGCTCTAAATGACACATTAGCCGACCATTTCATTTTAACATCTGGAAATGTGTGTCCGGTTTGGGTCTTAAGTGTGTGTGTGTGATCTTTTACATCCTCCTTTCAGCATCATCATCTTCGTCTTAACTTGAGATTTTGCACACATTTGAGGCAGGTAGAATTGTTGGCGAAAACATTTTCAAAATGTATCTTCTTTGCATTTCGGTGTTAAAAGATAAAAAAAGAGTTTATTTTTTTGTTTCCTTATTTATGAGCTAAGTAATCAATTGCATCCTTGCTTGTCTAAAGTGTGAGACCTGTAACCATTGTTTCATCTTATAGGTATTAATATTTTCTCGAAGGAGATGAACATTCTAATGAATGAATGCGAAGGATCTATGTTTATTTTGACTTAAGTAACTCTTATTTATGGTCTAACTTCAAACTTCTTGCTAATTGTTCTCACGATCTCACGAAAATGCAGGTAAATATCGTTTAATGAAAACGGCTAGAAATATTAGGAAATACAGACCTACCTATATGAGAATTTTTCATTAAAACTTGGTTTCAAATCTGCATGTGGCTATTTGCGATTTTTTAAGTTCAAAAGTTCCAGTCACCGTTCCATTAAAATAAGTCAATAATTTTTCTTAAAAACACATACTTGTTCGCAAATGACCTTCGAAGGGCAACTATTCTAACCATTAGTGTAGGAGCATCTCTGCCTTCTTTTATAAAGGCAACACAATAGACTCCGTGTACGAAAATGCACTTTGCTTCATGATTTTCTTCACATTTAAGTCTGTTTACAGGCCCTATTAGGTATGACCCGCGAGTCGAACGTTCGACTCAACTCGACCGATACGGGAAACACTCATGTTGTGATATTCCGATTAGAAAACTATGATGATGATTATGACCCTATGATGTATTCAAAATAAAGAAAATGATAAGCTAATATAATTTTTTAATTCGCTTAATAAAGACTTAATAACAAATTAAAGAAGCTTTGACAAATTTAAGATGAACTTGTTTTGTTTGCTTAGGAATATACTCGTATTTGGTGGTTTACAGAGAAAATTCGTTTCTAAACCTTTACATTTTTGACTCTTCAACAGCAAATCGTGCGATGGTTCAAAGGAAAAACTCACTAACTTAGTTTTCCTTTCAACCGATGAAATGAATACACCGGCACACAACAAAAAAAAAAAGTGTTATGTACCTACAAGAAACCAGACCTGTTTTTGGACCCGCTTAATCGGAACTCCAATTCAGTTTGGCCCGGTCACCCTCCAGTTTTAAGTCAAATGCAAAAAAAGTTTTTTTGTGTGCTGGCACTGTCGCTGTCATCCCCGGCACTTAAAAAAGTGGCTTGTATTTTAAACCAGACCTATTTTTCTAAATGTTTTTGGACCCGCTGAATCCGAATTTCAAGTCTGTTTTGCCTGGTCACTCTCCAGTTTTGAGAAAAATGCAAAAAAACCCAAAAAAGTCATACAAATTCAAACAAAATGCAGTCACAGCTCAAAACTGGAGGGTGACCAGGCCAAGACTTGAAATTCGCATTCGGTCCAAAAACATATAGGTCTAGTTCCTGGTACATGACACCTTTTTTTTGTGTGCCGGTGTTATTAATAATAAATAAAAGTAATCATTTGTTGTTGTTTACAGTATAAAATATTTACCCAAAAATACTGAGCTACCAAAAATACACAAAATAGTATGGCATAGGTAGGTACCTAAGATGGTTTTAGCCTTCTAAAGGAGAGTTGGTTTCCTAAATTATGTATAACTACTAAAACTACAAAATGATATATTGTTGCAGTTCTTTCAAGATGGTGGTAAGCAGTCAAATGGCATTCGTTTGAAAATATGCTCCTAAATATGTGCCGTTAATTATGAAAGTGGACTAAGTCACTCCTAAAAATACCATCAAATCTAGCCTAATAATAATTATTATTTAAGGGGTAAAGTTTATTTGAAAGCGAAACTGCAGTAAATAAATTTCTTTATTGCTCGGTTAGTGATTTTATAATAAAAATAAAATTAATCGTTATTCAACAGAAAATCGCGGTTCAACAGAAAATTTTAATTGAAGCAGATGATTTTTATAAAATTTTGACTGCCTTCCAATGCTTTGAAACGACAATAGCTAAAAAATGTCCAAATTTGTTCATTAGGATTAATAAAAAGTGTATTTTCTCTCAGAAAAAAGCTCCTAAATTTGTATAAGCAAATTCAATTATTGTAAGAACAAGTTCTTTCGACCCAGTTGAATATTTTATTTTCAAGCGTTATAATGTGATCTTAGGAATAATGATTTTTGTTTCTTATTTCCGACAGGGTGGTTTTGCAAAATGTTACGAAATCATCGATGTAGAAACCAACAATGTTTATGCTGGAAAAATTGTATCCAAAAAATTAATGATGAAGCACAATCAAAAAGAGAAAATGACACAAGAAATTTCCATTCATAAATCCTTGAATCATAAAAATGTTGTAAAATTCCATGGATTTTTTGATGACAGTCTAAATGTTTATATTGTTTTGGAATTGTGCAAAAAAAGAGTAAGTTTAATAAAAGACTTTTTATTTAAATTTAATTAATATGTAAACTTTACTTAACAGTCAATGATGGAACTTCACAAACGACGAAAAGTCATAACAGACTACGAGTGCCGTTATTATATTTTTCAAATTATCGAAGGAGTGAAATATCTTCACGACAATCGAATTATCCATCGTGATTTGAAACTAGGTAATTTATTCCTCAACGATCAACTTCATGTTAAGATTGGTGATTTCGGTTTGGCCACACGAATCGAATATGAGGGCGAACGCAAAAAGACCCTTTGTGGTACACCCAATTATATTGCGCCAGAAATTCTTACCAAGAAAGGACATTCGTTTGAAGTGGATATTTGGTCGATTGGTTGCGTCATGTACACATTGCTTGTCGGTCAGCCACCATTCGAAACAAAGACACTCAAGGACACTTATACAAAAATCAAAAAATGTGAATATAGGTAATCAATCATAAAGCAACTTAAAAATTTTCTTGAGTATAAAATCAAATACTTTCGTTTTTTGTAGAGTTCCAAATTTTATGCGAAAAAGTGCAGCCAATATGGTAATCGCAATGTTACAATCGAATCCAGAAAAACGTCCAACAATTCATCAATTGTTTGATTTTGAATTCATCAAAGCCGCGCCAGTGCCTAGTTGTTTGCCTAGCTCTTGTTTGACAATGGCACCTCGATTAGGATTGAATGAAACAATGGAAGCAGAGAATGAACTGAGACGCAAACCGCTAATTGAAACGAATGGAATGAGTACGTTTTTTTATATTTTTTGTTTACAGTTTTGTAATATGTATAATTAAATATTTTAATTTTTAGAAGACGACACAAGACTTGAGTCAACCTTCCTTAAAAACAACTTACATGATGCTATCACAGCTTCGGCACAAATTGGCAATTTGAATGAAGATTATCGTGCCGATATTCAAAGTCTCCATGAACAACTAACAACTTTGATAAACAGCAAGGTGAATTTATTATTATTTTTCGACTCATGTGTTTTTAGAATAGTTTTTTTTATTGAAAATGGTCTTAATTTCTTATTAGCCACGAATGCTGCCAAACAATTTAGGAGATGAGAACACAGATCCAGCTGCTCAGCCTCTATTTTGGATTTCCAAATGGGTTGATTATAGTGATAAGTATGGCTTTGGATATCAACTGTGCGATGAGGGTATGGGTGTGATGTTCAATGATACAACAAAACTAATTATGCTGCCGAATGGAATGTAAGTAAATTTTTCTGTATTTTTTAATTTATTTTAGTAAAACTTAAAAAAAAAATGACTGGAAAAGTACTGAATTTGGTCAGATATATCAACTGCGGTTTAGACAGCTTTTTTCTCTTAAAAAAAGCTTTACAAAAATCTTTTTATGAATGCAGTTTCAAAGAATGTACTTTTCCCTTTATATAAATCAGAAACAGTAAGATGAAACGGTAAATACGTATCCTTTTTGTTTAACTTCTTTGCATGAACATTACAGCCAGAAGGTCGAAGTTATGTTTTGGGATGGTATTCCATAATTTTGGTATGATTGCCTTTGATTTTCCGCCGTCGAGTATGACTATGAATTCTTGCAAAATCACTCTCGAAAAGGATTTTCCAGAGTTAAGTGATTTATTAAGTCTGTTCGTTGTTGCCCCCTTAAGGGCCCTCTGAGTCATGTCAATCAACTGTCAAAAATCAGAGTTACTCGGGGTTTCATTTCACATCGAACAACTCAGAGCTTAAGTTTCATCAGCTGACTTTTGTTTTGAAATTTTTTTTAAATATATTTTATTTCTTATTTCTTAAATTTTGTGAAAAATCTCATATTTACCACACAAATTGTGTATCCACAAACTACAACTCACATTTCGCACACCAAACAATTTTTTTTTCTAAAATGACAACAGTTGATTTGATTTTGGTAACTCTGAATTCCGCGCTCCGACAAAATACCCTGGGTTGTTCGGATTCCTTTCAGAGCGCGCTCTGAGATGACAGCGAACACAGAGCGAATAAAAACGCTTCACGACGAATTCGGAGCGACCCAGAGTGCCCTAGAGTTCACAACGAACAAACCTATTCAGACCGTCAGAACAGTTTCAGTCTAGTTAAACGATCCTTGAAATCGACAATTTTATGATTGAGAATAGTATTAAAAAATCCACTAAAAGGAGCCTTGAAAAAAGTAAACTTAATTGTAACACTCGAAACCCAATAGAACTTTTGATATCATCGTAAGTAAAAAAGGTTTGCTTTTATTATTAATTCAGTACAATATAACCAATATTATAGATAGACTATAATAATTGAGTCATTTTCTTCTCATTTCCCATCGAAATAAAGATCTCATTTGGAAGCATTGCTTCACAGGAAAAAACACCATCTTAACCCATTTGAACCCAAATACAAATATTGTAATTCACCTTTGCTCAATACTGTACAAATTCGTACTATGAATGCTAAAAAATAAAGTACAATTCCCGTCATACTATGCCATGGTATGCCATTTTGTAGTAATAATTAATTCAAGAAATTAAAATAAATTTTCAAAAAAAATTTCAATGTGATCCTTTTTTTCATCAATTTTCGTTTTTTCGTGAAATAAATTTTATCAAATTATTCCTTCTCATTTAAAATCTATAACATTTTTATCTAAATTATATATTTCCAGTAATGTGCATTTCATCGATAAAGATGGCAAAGAAACCTACATGAACGTTGGCCAATACCCTAAGCATTTGGACAAAAAAATGAAGCTACTATCATACTTCAAGCGTTACATGACTGAGCATTTAGTAAAGGCTGGCGCCAACAATGTCTTTTTTGAAAACGATCAAATTTCAAGATTGCCTCATTTACACTCGTGGTTCAGAACAACATGTGCGGTTGTAATGCATCTAACAAATGGATCTCTGCAGGTTTGAAGCAAACGAACATCATAAAGAGTAAATGAAATTTATTTCTGTTTTTTTTTGTTAGCTCAATTTCTCTGATCACATGAAACTAATCATCTGCCCACGTATGAGTGCCGTTACATACATGGACAGCGAAAAGAACTTCCGAACCTACCGCTTCTCTACCATCACAACGCATGGCTGCTCGAAAGATCTCTACCAGAAACTGCGCTATGCCCATGAAAAACTTCGAAAAATGTTGGAGAAGATGTTTTAAAAATTTCAAAAAAGAAGCATTTTTTTACAAAACGATATATATTTATTGTGTTTTTTAAACTTAAATTTGATTAAGATAAAAGAAAGGAGAATTAGAGGCAACAAGCAAAAAGAACGAACATGCCCAGCGAAACACATTTTTCATCGTTATCACAATACACATACATATTTTTTGTTTTATATTTTTTTTTTTTGTTGCTGTTATGCGTTTAAAAAAATACTATTTTTTTTTTTAATCATATTAACATTATCAAAAAAGAGGAAACAAAAAGCATTTCCATTTTATTTTTGAAAACATTAGAATTTACATACATATACATTTATACGCATTGTTAAATAAGTACACGTTCCATGTTAAAACAAAAACTGATCTTAAAAAACAGTGTTGATGACTGAGATTAAAATTAAGTAAACACAATGCAAGGAAACTTAAAAAAAAAAATATTTAGACTGACAAAGTTATAGGGATTCTTTTTTGAAATCGTTTTTCTTAATTTTATTATGAACAAACAAAACAACAAAAGAAATACCTTAAACCACAAATACACAGCATAAAAGAGTGCAGGCGCAAAATTAGTTGGTTAAATTTCAAATTAGTATTTTATTTTTTTTTCTCAAGGAATTCAGTGTGTTTATTTTTTGTCATTTAGTTTTTATTCATTTTTTTTATGTTTTTTCTTTTTATATATAAAATATTACATTTAGTTATGTTGTATTTTTTTTTCATTCCTTGTACTTGTGTTGGGTTAGTCTCAATTAAATAAATTTTTATAAAAAGAACATTACATATCATTTTATTTATTAAAAAAAAAAAAAAAAAAAAAAACTTTAAGAGATTAGTCCTATTATCACAATGTAGATGAAGTGGATAACAAAAGTTGGAAGACAAAATTTTGAAGTGTGCCAAAAAGTGGGCTTTTAAATGCAGGCTCCCTAGAATTGTACTTTCCAACAGCCGAAGCTTATTCATAGAAGTTGTTGACATCACAGTTAAAGGAGTAAGTGTGGCGACGAAAATCTACTAGAAAGGAAAAAAGAGACGTACAAAGCTGAGATGACTATGTTTTTAGTACACTTGCCCAAAATTTAATGGAACAAAAAAAAAAAACCTTGATTTTTTTAGTGATTTTCGATAAAGTGCATCTCAGTAAAAAATGATCGTATCATGATAAAACAAAAAGCATGTGAAAGCTACATTCTTCTAGTTATAAGATTTTATGGCTAAATATTTTATTTCTAGTGGTAAAATAGCTAAATCGTTGGAACTGTTCAAAAACCAAAATTCTCCAAATTTTTTTTCATTTCTCTTAAGAAAGTCTGAACATTTTTTCTGAAGAAATGATTATTATAATCTTTGAACAACAACAACAACAACATCTTGAAGGTGCTACCACCAAGTGTTTTATGGCTAGAGTTACAGTACTGTTTCACGGATGCCAATCCGATCATCAGACTCCTTTTATTCCATTTTGTGTGTGGTGCTTGGTCTAGTAATTTTTTTCATTTGATTTGAAAAACTTCTTCCGTCACACTTGAGTATTGAACCTAGACCAAGCGAGTTCAGAAGCCAGTACACTACGCACTGCGCTACCTCACCCACGTGATTAGCCTCACCCAATTGCAGGTTTTCTTAGTTTATCAACATGCAAATGAATAGACTTAGCATTTTTACTAGCTCCTTCAAGTATGATTATTGTTGTTCGGCTCTTTCATGTTTTTCTCCATAGTCTTAAGCATAGCAACAATTCGTTTGCATATACGAAAGTAGGAAAGTGATTAGAAAGATGTTAGGCGCGGGCCCTGATTATTTTTCATCATATTAAGTTTACAGTTTTCTCGTATGGTCTAGGTTCAATACTCAAGTGTGACGGAAGAAGTTTTTCAAATCAAATGAAAAAAATTACTAGACCAAGCACCACACACAAAATGGAATAAAAGGAGTCTGATGATCGGATTGGCATCCGTGAAACAGTACTGTAACTCTAGCCATAAAACACTTGGTGGTAGCACCTTCAAGATGTTGTTGTTGTTCAAAGATTATAATGGAATTGACGGAACAAAAAGCAGTCACTGCAAAGTATGGAAACATACGAAAAAACTGTAAAAAGAAATGATTATTATTTTTAGAAAGGCTATTTATTTGGCTTCAAGATTTTTTTTGTTGCAAACTTCTACGTTTTTTTTTTTACTGCAATATCAGTCATCAAACCAAACTTTTGACTTTGACTATCAGTATCTCAACAACGGATTACTTTACAGAAAATTCAAGGACACATTTGAAAACACCGTTCAATTCTCTACAAACAAATTAAGCTTACTTTGTTAAAAAAATGTTTTCTTACATTTGAGATCAATTTAAAAAAGTTATCAAAATAGGCATTTTTTACGGTTTTTTAGAAAATGTGACGCTATTTCATAACTATGGGTGATAAGATTAAACTGAGGCTTAATTATTGAAGTTTAATATACCTAAAAATTAATCTGCAAAGTTAAAGATTTATTCATAAAATAGTTTTTCTGTTCTGAGGGATTGAACTTTTGAGATGAAATAAAACACCACATTTTTGCAGCTGTAAATGACTTAACTTCTAATCACTTTTTTATGAGAAAAATCAAATTTTTAAAAAATTTTATCAATAAATATTCTTTAAATTCTAGATAAAGCAAAGAAAAATTAAAAATTTTCAAAAGTAGGAAAAATATCAAAAAATGGTATGAATTTTTTTTTTTTAAATTTAACTTTTTTTTGAAAATTTTTGATTTTTACGATATTTATTAATACAATTTTAAAATACAGCCCTATTCTGCTATTCGATTCACGTGAAAGTCTAAAATAAAAATCGCTGAAATGGCGGTTAAAATTAAACTTTAGCAATTTTTTTTTTCTTTAGAATGTCTAAAACAGGCGGAAACAAAGCTTTGCTATCGAAAGTAAGAAGTTTTTCAAAGCCAGTTTGACGTGATAAAGGGAGGAAATCTTTCGATTCACGTGAATTGAATAGCAGAATAGGGCTGATAATCTCAAAAGAATTTGGCTTTTCTTTTAATGTCTCATTCAAAGAATTTGGAGGAATTTTTTTTCAAACCCATTTTTTTTTCGGCAAATTAAGACAAAAATCTTTGTATACAAATAACTCAGCAAGTACATCTCCAAGAAACTTTTGGTGTTCAGTTATGAATAGAACTTAAAGAAACCTTTCTTTTGATGTCTCACTCGATGAATTTGGAAGAATTTTTTCAAAACGCATTTTTTTTGATTTTTTCTAAAATTGTTGCAACGAACACCTGACGAATAACAAATTCAACCTTATTCTGAATGAAAACTTTCGGGGAAACGTGTTCGGGAAAAGAGAACTCAAGAGTAAAATTCCAAGAATATCGATTTTAATTCTGTTCATAATCATGAAAAAGCGAATAAGCTGTGTTTTAATATTTCCGTGATCCAGATCAGATCATTGTATTTGTTAGCTTCATAATAACAAAGCGAGATACTGTTTTGTTGTAAAGCAAATACTCGTATAAACTTTCATTCATCTTCTTGGTCCTGTACGGATATTTAGTTGAAAGAAGCCATTTCTACCCAAGTGCGAAAAGATCAAATATCTACGGTCTCTTATCAGCAATGAACCATCATGTAATAATGACATTCGGATTGGTTTCTCGTAAGTCGTGACCATTATTTTCTATAACTTAAGAATGTATTTGTATAATTTGTTCCGAATTATGAATCAACTTTGGCCCTAAAAAATTAAATTCAACTTAGTTAAATCTTCTATTAAACGAAAAAAAAAAACAAACAATCATTTTATTCTTTTGCTTATTTCAATTTGGATTTATTTATTAATTTTTTTTATTTATATTTATTATAAAAAGGAAAAAAACAACTTCTTTTTATTACAATTTTATTATAACTATTTTTTAATGTTTGGGTTTCCTACACTTTTCTGTTTTCTAATAAAAAAAAAAATTAAATTAAATATATTTATTGTTTTTATAAATTGGTAAAAGTGATCTATGGTTTTTGTTTACTATTGCAATGTTTAGCTTGTTTTATCAGAGAGAAAAAATAGAAAGTATTTTTTTTTTCTTTCTTATATACTGTAGGTTTATAATAGATGAAAATGAAATAAGAAAACAAAAAAAAAAAAAATAATCACAAAAATAAAAATAAAAAATGAATGCAAAAGGAAAAGCAAAACAAAAGATAAAGAAGTTACAAAAATAATATAGTAATAAACTTTTTTTCTGTATGGAACCCGAAAGAAAACAAGTTTTTTTTTCTAGTATAATAGTAGTAGCAGTACATAATAACTTCTCTTTTTTTTTTGTTTCTTTAAATATAATTATAATAATAATATTTTTTTTTTGTTTTATAATAATAATAATATAATTAAAATCAACACAAGTTTATTATTTATTTAAAGATATTTTATGTTCGCTAGCCATAATTCATATTTGTACTATGCGATGTTTGAAAGCTGCTAGATATGTTTTTCTGTTGTTGACTTTGTGGTTGTGTGAGAAAGTTGTTTTCGTTACACCATTCGACAAAGTCATCAATAAGTACGGGCCATGCACCTTCGGAATCATAATTTGTCATGTTATCGTCGATATGAGTGGCAAAGTCTAGCAGCAGATTCCATGTGTCTTTCGGTATAGATCGTTTGTGTTTTTCCTTAAAGAAATAAATATTCAGTTAGTGTTGTTTCTTAAAAGATTTTAAAGAATTATAAAATAGTAACATAATTAAAGTTTTAAAATCTAACTTTTCAATTGTCTCGAAAAAAAAAAACAGCCCGGGAAAAACTTCTAGTACTTATTAACCTGTTGTCAGGATATAAAGCACTTTTTTTCAGTATGACTTTTTGTATGAAAACGATCAATTTAAACCATTTCGTAGAGCTTCAAAGGCGTCTGGGAGAGATAAAGCCATGATCAAAACGTCTGGGACTTACTAATTTGTAATCAGGAGAATATACAGAAAGACAAAGGCATATTTGATTATGTTTAGATAAAACAGTTTTTATACTGTTTTTTTTTTTTTTTTGTAAATGCATTTTTGAATTTGAAAGACGTCTGTTGGGATGCACTTCGAATATGGAACATGTGGGACGGAGACCTAAATATTTAAGTTATGGTATGATGATTTTTTGATGTAGGTATATATCACTTATGTTCGCAAAAATCTGATAAGGGTAATGCCGCGTTTGTAACGTCTGGGACCCAATTTTTTTATATCATGGCATCACATTTTATGGTCTATATATGAATTAAAATGGTTATATCTTCCACACAAAAATCGGAAGATAATTCAACTCCCTGCAGCCAAAGAAAACCTTCCAAATTTTGTGACTAAATTTTCTCTAGTACCTTCAAGTCCCAACACCAAATATACAGAAAGGAAACAAGTTAAATGAGGAGCTGTCTTTTACGAAACAAAGCTTAAGGGGCCTCAAAAAAATTTGAGAAATTGAAGCTATTGTAGTCGATTTCATTCTAACAGTATTGCTTAATTTATTTGAAATAAGGACATTCCCAGCCGCCAAGAAGAGAAAAAAAATTCAAGGGCCTTACAGGTATAAAATTAAAGTGAATAGGATATATTAAGCAAATGGATTTCGACGCACATTCGATTCCAACATCGATGAAAAATTTCACTTTTCGTGCAAGTTGATGGGATTTTAACCCCAAGATACTTCGCTATCTGGAGATATTTGTAAATTAAGCCTTTCGTCCGAAATTAGGAGTACCCGTTGTTAGATTAGCAAGGCGTACGATATTTAAAAATGTCACCCAAATATAACTTTACAATTTTTTATAAGTATTTGGTTTTAGTGGTTAATAACATGTAGTAGTAGCTCCTGGAGTATTTCTCAAGAAACAATCTTATGAGTGCTTCTCTTTTTTTCTTTATATCAACGATATGAAAAAAGTAATATAATACTCTTAATTGTTCCTATTTTCAGATGATAGATTGGCTGAATATCTCATGGAGTCAGTTCTCATTGGGCTGGAATATTGGAAATATTCGCTTCGAATTCCATAATTAAGCAATTCGAGGCAAGTCAAGTTCATAATCAGAATACAGGACCAACCAAATATAGCACAAACAAAAATTAGTAAGTCAATTGTTGAGGGCGACCCGACGATTGATTTTATTTACAAAAGAAAAAATACAAAGGCTAGCAGATAGGTTTTGTTCGTGCAAATAGAAACTGCTGTGTACAGTTTTAGGTAGATTAGCCAATTTTTTTTTTAATACTCTGCGATCTATAAGGCCCATATTATATACTCCATAGACAAAATTTTGACAATAGGGTAAGAAAAGGCTAAAATAAATAGCATATTATAGGATACATTATCAAGACCATTCTATGACGATAGTTGATGCATGAGCAAAAAGTGACATTAAAATACATCCCTTGTAATTTGTTTTTGTTCGTCAAATTATTCTAATTTTCGTGAGTTTCGACAATGAGATGTGCTCTCGAGTAATTTTTTCAACATTATTTTTGGTAAAATTATTCCCAGGATCGGTATTTAAAAAAAAAGCACTATATTCAATAGATCCGTTCACGAACTTGGGATATGCCGCCGACTTCAACATCATCGGCCACTCCTAAGAAAAAATTTATGGGCTTGAAAGACTTCACCTGCACCGTAATTATCTAGAAGTTAATATCAACTCAACCATTGGCTCTAATAAGTTTGTAAAAAGGCGCACTACCCAGAAAACTTTATCAATCCTGGATGTAGGTTTATGATACCATAGCTGTTGTGACCATAAATATGGAATGGTTAAGTCAAGTCGAAAATTGGGATTCTGGTTATTAATATGTGTTTGGATTAGTTATTACGCAGTATTAGTTTTTTTTTACTAAGATTTTACCAAGGAATATCTCTGTTACTGTTCTACACAAACATTTTATTGTACGTTCTCGTACTTCTTCTTCTTCCTTTTTCTCGGCGCTGTTATGATCTCGATGTCGAGGGGATCATAACCTTTCCACGTTACTGCTTTACACTAGTGATCCGCCTGTGGGGTTCGCCGGGTTGACCTCAGAAATCGGCGGCAAGCCTCCCGGTTTTGTATTGTTCTGTTTCTGAGGCCAACTGAATGCTGGTGTTTTTGCATTTGCTTGTACCAGGAGTTTTTAGGCCTACCTTTCTTTTTATTTCGTTAATTACGTTCTCGTACTAAATACTCTCATATAATCCTAATCACAGGGCTAGTTGGACAGGGTAGGAAACACTTGTTTTCATGGTGACGCTGCCTACTGAACCTTATTACAGACAGTTTTCATTTGCCTTTAAGGACACAAAGTTTTGAAAACATTATCCAACAGAAGATTATATGTGCAAGTCTTTAGAAGGGACTCGATAAAATTCTGAGGCTAATGGCCTCACTGGGCATCCGAAAAAATTGTATCTAGCTATAAGCCCGTGTACGTTCTTGCAAAGACTAATTATATGGGCCAAGTATGCATGAACCTCCAGGTTTAATTAATTTTGCCATCTTTCGGACAAAATTCACAACAAGTTTTCTCTAAGCAACAACGTGTGTCCATTTTTCAATAGATCAAGAATTATCTAGTCTAAATTAATCGACTGTTTAACTACTTCTGTAACTCACAAAACTATCGAGTTGCACGGGAGAGTCGGTGGCACTCAAACTTACATGTAGAAGAAGGTCGTTTTCCTTTCATTAATTCGGAATCATAGTAATTCAAGATGTTAGTTGTTTGTTGTTTTTGCTCAAAAATTAGAGTAGTGATGCTTGAAGAAGAAACGCTGAAACTGACACAAGCGCCTTTGTGCACTTTTGCATCTAAACTTGAGGTAGAGCAGAAGAACCGATTTAGCTCCGCAAAGAATTGGATGCAGTTTCATATGCACTTTGGTTTCTGAACCTCTATTTTTTAAACGTCCGCCGGCCTAAAAAAGTGCTGTCGGTGACAAAATTTTAGAATTCCATATACAGAAGGTACTTCATAAGACCTAAATAATATACAGGAATAGAAACAAAAAAAAAAAACAAATTGTGGTGTAAGGTGAGCGCAAGCTGTTTTGTCATGTTATACTACGACTGCTGTATTTTGGTGTTTATTTTGTTAAAAAAATATCTTCTTTGCTAAGCGCGAACTAAATTGAACTAAGTAAGTGAACTAAGTTCACCAAAATGAACTAGTCCGTTCGCGAATGACACAAGTTTAATGTCTATCAGACCTAGGGCATCCCTGATATCCAAGAATACACATCCTGTGCCCAATATAAATGAATATATTTGACTTTTTTAGCCCACAGACATTCACAAAATATAATAAAAACTTATTTCGCGATAAAATCTTAACATAAAACAAAGCAAAGTTTGAATAAAATAGAAAAAGTACTTGAATAAAATAGAAAAGAAAACCCTTTATACATATAAACACAAAAATCCTTATATCTAAATACTCACCGTTAAAAATTTGCACCAAATATCTAAAAATTCAAATCTTCCTTGCAGCACAATTCGCCAATACGCTATAGCCATATCCAAATCGATGCCCTTCTGCCCCGGATCCTTTGCATAGTTAAACGTAAACTGATAAAAGTCTTTAAACTTCCCCGCATCATTTAACTCTTGTTCCAACAATGGCAATTTCAATTTCAATTTATCCACACTATCAACACCCAAATCATTCATCCCGTTGCAGAATTCAACGTGGCTGAATTCACATTGAGCTTCAGCACGGAATTTCCATGCAATAATTAGAACCAGTTTCGAATCGGCACTCAGCTCGAGATCTTCCAAAAACCGAATCACTCCTTCGGATGTGATTTTCTGGGGATCGCAGGGATCCCGATAGCGATTGAATAATGCCTCAATGCGTTTGCGATCTAGCTCGCGGTAATAGAGGTCTGGATTTTGGAAATAATTGTCACTGGCCTGATCGAGTTTCCAGTCATTGTTTGTGAGGCAATAGATTGCCGTTTGTTCGCCCGTTTGTGTTAGCGATATAAATTTTCGAACTTTGTCTTTTTGTGTTGATTTTAATTTATTCTGTAAATAATAATTTTTGTTGAATACAAAGTATATCTTAAATTCGATTAAATCATCAGCAAATTGGCAATGGGCAAATTACCAAAGGAAAAAAAAAAACAAAAAAAAAACGAAGAAAGAAAGAATAATATAAAAAAAAAAAAGAATCTATATAACGTAATATTTTTTGTGATGAGAAATTTTGTGTTATTTTCTTTGGAAAAGTATCAATAAAATGATAAATAATTGTAGTTTATTTATTATTGTAGTTTATTTTTATAAAATTTATTATTTAAACTTACCATAATTGAATAATTTCGGAAAAATGAAAATGAAAACTTTTTCTTAAAATATTTTTCTTCTTTTTGAAGGGGAATTTTGACGGACAGTGTTTGACATTTGAAAGTTGAGTCCACCAAGAGTGTGTGTGAGTGGAAAGGATATATTTGTGAGAAAAAGATAGAGGGTGTTTTGTAAATTTGACAGAATAATAGGGTGTGTTTGGAAAATTATGTTTTTTGGGGGTAAACCGGATGTAACATACCTGAAATTTAAAACACTTTGAAAATTTTGAAGGAAAACCGTTACAGATGTAGACGTTGTTTTCTGAAATATAATAAAATAAAATAAAATGTACGACTGCGCCGCACGTAGTCCTGACTCTGAGTTTATTTTCTCCATTCCAATAAAATTGAGAACAAATAAACAAAAAACTCAATTTTATTGGCTCATTGCGACAAACCAACTCAAAAATAACAACAAATCATGCTTTGTTTGAATGAAAGAAATGATAGAGAAAAAAATAAGCAAACGAAAAATCTGAATTTGTTTATTAGTGACGACTCCAAAATAATTGAAAAATAAAAATAAGATATTTACTGCCTAATTATACAAATGAAAAGATGTGAATAGAATTTTAAGTTATGAATTGCTATCATACAGGGTGTCCCAAAAGTTTACGTCGAAATGAAAACGGTAGATAGGGTAGGTGGTGACAGTTATCAGAAAAATAATAAAAAAAATCGCAGCCATATATTTTGGGAGTTATGGGCATTTGAAAAAAAGTCGTAAAAATGATCACCCTGTGACGGTTTTTCATGTGCCGTGACTACAAATCTTAATTTTTCTCACTTTTTTCTTTTGTTACGGAACCTTGAATAACCCTGCTATCAAATGCATTCAAAAATTTTTACTCAGCTGCATCAGTTTTAAAGAAAATATTACTTTTTTACCCAACTTAGTACTAAAAAATTTTACATGACTCTAATTCAATGAGCCGTAGTGTAAAAAAAACGCACTACGATGTTTCGGCAAGTTGCCTTAAAAGTTAGTGTGTTCAATTCTCTTTTCAAAATGGTACAACATTGTTGGGAAAATTCCATAAATAACCGAGATAAATTTTTTTTTCTTAAGAAATCCGACTTTCTTATGAGGTAATTTTTCCATATTATTTAAGTTTTTGTATTCTGAAAGGTTCTGAAAGGGTACAAAACTTGAATAATATGGAAAAATTACCTCATAAAAAAGTCGGATTTCTTAAGAAAAAAAAATTTATCTCGGTTATTTATGGAATTTTCTCAACAATGTTGTACCATTTTGAAAAGAGAATTGAACACACCAACTTTTAAGGCAACTTGCCGAAACATCGTAGTGCGTTTTTTTTACACTACGGCTCATTGAATTAGAGTCATGTAAAAATTTTTAGTACTAAGTTGGGTAAAAAAGTAATATTTTCTTTAAAACTGATGCAGCTGAGTAAAAATTTTTGAATGCATTTGATAGCAGGGTTATTCAAGGTTCCGTAACAAAAGAAAAAAGTGAGAAAAATTAAGATTTGTAGTCACGGCACATGAAAAACCGTCACAGGGTGACCATTTTTTCGACTTTTTTTCAAATGCCCATAACTCCCAAAATATATGGCTGCGATTTTTTTAATTATTTTTCTGATAACTGTCACCACCTACCCTATCTACCGTTTTCGTTTCGACGTTAACTTTTGGGACACCCTGTATAAACTGGACATTTCTGGTCCATCTTCACCTAGTCCTATAACAATATCTTCGGCAAAGTTATCCTAACTGCCTTCAAATGATAAATAATTAAATAATTGTATCTTTTTTTTTTACTGCTCGCGGATATGAAGTGATGCAAGCCCGGGAGACTTGCCTCCGCTTTGTGAAGCTAAAGCAGTGAATCTGACAGACGGATCAATTAATTAAAATAGGGATATCAAGAACTGTTCTTCATTATTTTATCGAAATTTAAGAAAAGGTTCAGCTGCCTCATAAATGCTTCCTTCCAGTAAGCGAATGAGTTTTTTTTTTATTTTTGCTCAATTTTCCATGGGACTTTTGATTTGAAACGACCTATATAAGTGATTTGTACATAGATGCTTCAAAATTGTTCTAACAAGATAATATAAAACCAGCATATTTGAAGTTAGGAAAAATATCAAAAAAGTATCTCTTTCCTCCTTTCCGTGATCTAACTGCCGAACATCTACCTCCGAAACCTAGCATTCATTTCCTCTTTTTCTTAAATATTCCAAATTATCATAATCCTTTTTCCTACACAACTACCTTACAGACAACTCCACCAGTTTAAGTATAAATGTATAAAACTAAGAAAATCCTCACGTTGGGCGCCAGAATATATATAAAAAAAAAAACAGATAGTTTCAAAAGCATTTTTCTTGTAAAATCAATTCATATATTTAAAGTATTAATAGTTTATTTTTTTTTAATTAACATTATTTGTTGTAAGCTATTCGCATAATATCGTAATAATCTTCTTTCATACAATCACAACCAGTAAATGATGGTATTTCCTCTGAATCATCTAGGGTTGTTTGAACTTCTCCGCAGAAAATGCAATGACCTGCAAAAATAAAGAAAACTTGAATTATCATCTGCCATCTAATAGTTTACCTGAAAATTAGTAGTTCAGGTTAGATAGAAGCCCGACAAACAATTTTGGTTCTATAAAGCTTTACAGATGCAATTGTTGCTTCTGTAAAGCATTATAGAAGCAAAATTGTTAGTAGGGAGTTGCTGTCGACGAAGAATCTATGAACTTAAAGTGAAAGGGACTTTTGTAAGAAATATAGTTTAATAATTAAAAAATAAAATAACGTACAGCTATTTTCTCCATTTATGTCACTTTGGAAATAATCTTCTCTAGTTAACGGTTCTTCAGCTGTCATATCTTTCAAATCTCCTACTGTTGTCATTTCTTCTTTCTTTTCTTCTGACTCAACATTTTTGCAATTTGTTTTAAGTTTTTCCAATGTTTTTAAATGATTTTTGACATTTTGATCACAATCCTTAACCCGATTTTGCAAGTGTTGTATTAAATCTGAAACCTCTAGCGAAACACCTTCGATAGGGATATTTACATTAAAAGTGTCAGAGAGAAAAATGTGGTCTTCACTGTTGACTACTTTTTCGTTTGTTTCATTTAATCTACTACCATCCCTGCTTTTTAAAGAGTTCTGATCGAATCTCTCATTCATCTTATTTTCAGTCTGATTATTTGACAGTTCTGCATTAACAATGACAGATGATGTCCGCCCTTCTTCAGGTTCTGGAAATGAACTTAGCTTATTTGAATAGAGTATGTTTGGCTTAATTTGGTTGGAAATATGAAATTTGTCTATTTTTGTTGGGATCTCATTTTTTATCTCTGTAATAGATACATTTTTATGGAATTTAAATGTTAAGGTAGAGGAATGTGTGATTACCTTTTTTCAAATTGAAAGCCGAAATTGAACTAAATTTGCGTCCAGATGATATGTCATTTGAATCTCGTTTAGCTGTACCAAATACGCCGGTTGATGACTTAACTTGTAGTTTTTTAGCTGCTGGTTTAGATGGTATTGAAAATATTAAATTTTGCTTAAATTTTGATTGTGAGGTCCGGATACTATTTTTTACTTCATCTTTTTGATTCAAAAATAATTCTGAATACTGATCACTTGAAGATTTGTTAGTTTTTACTGTGGGTTGTCCCTGAATTAATTTTTCATGTTTTTCCTGAGAGACTGATTGTTTTATATCATCTCGAGGAAGATGTTCTGTTGCCTTATAAATTTTAAATTGAGATTCTGTTAAATCGTCTTTGTAGTTTTTATCATTTGCTTCCAGTTGTTCCTCCTTATGTAGTAATTGGTTTGATTTATGCTCTAAGAATGTTTCTCCAATAGAGTGATTTAATTCTGTGTAGCTATGTGGTAACTTTCGAGTAAAGTCCTTATTCATTGTTGGTAGAGCACATAATGAAAGAGAACTTGAGTTTGCTACAAATTTGAAATCTCTTTGATTCACTTTTGGAATGGCGCCCAATTCCGAACCACTTGGTTTTGATCGAAGTGTTGAAATTTCCTTATCAGAAGGTTTCTTCTCAAACTCTTTTTGTGCTTCTGGTTTGTCCTTGTCCAGGTCTGTGTCAAGATTCAAAGACATTCCTTTTGTTGAAATACTTGTTTTCGGAACGGTTTCCAAATCTACAAGGTCAAGTGTTGATTGTGACTTTGAAGTATTTATATAAGCATTTTGATGCGATTTGAATTTCGTATGATCAAATTGTGGAGCTCTTGGTGAAAGACTGCTTTTATTAAACCTCGATTTGAGATTAAAATCATCTTCCCTTGTTTTCGTTTTCGGAACGGCTCCTAATTTTGAATCGTATTTTTGTGTGTAATTTGCTTTAACTTTTTTGGAAGCATTATGGTTGGATTCGGATTTTAAATGAATTGTTTGACTTTCTTTTGAGGTTTCTTTACGTTTGTACACAGGCGATGTATTGGTAAGCAAATCATGGTCATTAGAATAAGCTCCTGATATGGCGCCCAACTCAGAATTTTCACGTTTGTCTATTGCAAAGCTGTTTTCAACAGATATACTGGCTAGTGAAGAACTCTTTTGGGAAATTGGTTCTGGTTCAATCTTATAAAATAAGTTTTTAGTTGATATTTTCGATTCACTTAGTGGTGGAGATTTTCGAGTGTCATTTTTTCTTGCTTCGATAGGTAATAAAACCTGAACTAAGTCTGTTTTATCAACAGTACCTTTTGAAGTGAACTTTAATTCAGATGCCTTTGTTGATGTTGTCAATTCACTCTCTTGTGAATCTATTTGCTCTTTATGTACAAGTAATGGGCGTTTGTTGTGGTGCTCTTTCTTCCATTTCGTTATCTGCGGTTGATCTATCTTAGCATTCTTTTTCGGCACTTTGGTGTTCGATTGATGACAAAATGATTTTGATTTCAAATCATATGGCCCTTGTTTAAAAATTTTTTCTTGAATCAATTCGTTATCGGAGTATGTTAATTTTGTTCTAGGTTTCCCAAAAACTGTTGTCAAACTCGAGTCTTCCGAATTTCTAATTTTTTCTTTGTTGTTGATTTGCTGAGTGTCTTGTTGAAATTTATCATTTCCAACTGTAGCTTCTATTGCATGTGAATTTGACAGCTTTTTGTTTTCTGTTTCAGAATTTGTCAAAACAGGTGTTTTGAAAATGGCGCCCGGGCCGGGTTCTTCTTTGGTTAGTTTCTCTAAAGGAAACGTTTTGAATGCATTCTTTTCATAATCTTGTGAGCGTTTTGGGTAGAGTACTTCTTTTTGTTCGAAAACATCCTTCAGTGAGGATTTTGACGTGTTTACTGGACTGGAATGTTGAAAAAGTTCTTCGTCTAAGCATTTTTCTTCCGTTTCGTTTTGCTGCGATAGTTTAGAGACAGAAATTTCACTCTCTGCATCGCTAGTATCTTCGAAATTCGTATTCAGCAAGCTATCTTCGAAACTATTCCTTTCTGGATAGACTGTAAACGACTGACCCTTCCTATGGTTTTGGTCTAAAAATGAATGTGTTGAAACCAATTTTTCAGTATCTTGGTTTTGTTTTAAACTCGGAGTAATGTTAAGGACATTTCGTTTTTGCGATAGATTTTCTTGTCTGAAATTACTATTAATTGAATCACTCTTATGGAACTGATCCCTTGTGATATTTTTATCTGATGTGTATTGTGTCAAAACATTTCGTTGCCTACCTACTATTTTACTTGGTTGAAGACCTTGATTTGATACCAATAATTTTGAGGTATCTCGTATTTGTGCATGATTGCGTTTCGGGCTTAGGGGCATAGTTTTTAATTCATTTTTCTGTCGAGAGTATTGTTTCGGATAGCTTTTGTGATTGAATTGTGATGGATACTCTGTCAAATCCTTAACGGGGATATAATGAGAAGTTTCAAACTTTGAGCTTCTGAGCCCCTTGCGAATAATATGAGACTCCCAGGTTTTTTCCAATCTATGTGACATGTATTCCGATTTATTAGTAGTTTGTGATACATTTTGTTCTCCATCGACATTTCTTTGGGGGTCATGATGTGACTCGCAAGCCATTGGGTGTTTTTCTTTCCTTAGTGATGGTTTCATAGATTCGTCACTTGATACGTCCTCCAAAACTTGTACAGACTCTAGAGAACTTTCTTCATAAAGACTATTCCGATTTTTTAACTCAGCTCTATTCTCTCTTTCCTCGCTGCTATTAGGAACATAAGGAAGAAGTAAATATTCGTTTTCTTCAGAATTATCAGGACAAACATAAGTACTGTCATCGATGACATTTGGTCTTATGGTTTTGACATTTTGTAAGTTTGAAGTCTCAGTAGAGTTGTTACTTTTTGAGGTGCTTCTATCTTGCTTAGAGCGAGTACTTTTAGTAGGTTCGGGGTTAACTATAACGTATGTATCACGATTGTAGATGGAAACATTTTGTTTTATTTCCAATCTCTTTTTAGAAAAATTTAAGTTTCGATTGACATCATTTACAGATTGTACTAATTTCCCGTTAGCTTTTAAGAGCAATTTTTCCACGGGTTGAGTTCCTTTAAATTTCATTTTCGTTTTTGTTTTTGGAGAAGGTCTATGTTTTTTTACGTGCTCCAATATTTCTTTAGACAATCTAGCATGTCTTAGTATCGAACTCGCTGTTCGTTCTGGTGTTTTTCTGTTCGTATGTGGTGATCCTGAATTTTTTGATATTTGGCTGTCAATATTTATATCATTTCTTGGTGTGGTGAGTATAAATTGAGGTGAGTTCTGAGACTTTTGAGTAAAAATACTTCTTGGTTTGATCTCTTTCTCAATATTGTTTTTCTTTTGGAAGGTATGAGTGGACTTTTCTTTAGGTAATGATCTACTTTCCAAATTTGAAAGAACGTCGTATTTCTTACAAGCCCCTAAGTCTAACTTCGGAGACTTTCTATAAGCATTTAAAGAATGCTTATCGGAGTTCTTTTGTTTCTCTGGTGTAGTAACCCTAAAATGTGAATCTTTATGATTTTTTACCATAGATAAATTATTAAGCGATGGTCCAATTTGTGTTAAAGAATCTTTCACTTTAACGCTTTTATATTTGACTATTTTGTGTTTTGAATCAACATCACTTCTTAAGTTGCATTGACTCATTTTGTTTTTCTTTTCATTTAATGAAAATTTCAATCTCCATGTTTTACCTTCTTTGGCACATTGAAGTACTTTTTTCTGTCCTTGTAGATGCCTTAGATTTGTATCAATTTGGGCTATTAACTCTTGTTTCCCGGGTAAGGAATCATCATCATCTTCAAGATTACATTTCTTTGTATCTTGAAATAATTTGAAAAGAAAAATACTGAAGATTTATAAACAAAGTGTGCTATTTACCAGTTTTTGAAATTTTCCATAGGCTTTTTATTCTTTTTCGTTCCTCTCGCATAGCCATTACCTAGGATAGTCTAACTTTAATTTAAAATTTAAAAAATGGTTATAAATTCTATGCAGTTGACGTTTCTGTAATCTTTGAAACTTGACACTGTGGCAAAAATGAAAGAAGATATCTGAGAGTGACAGTAAATTTATTTAAATTGTTTAAAATTTTTTATAAAGTAGAGAAATAAATAATAAAATCAAAAAATTGGCTCGGCTTGAGTTGAACTGTTCTGCCTTGGTTTATATTTATTTGACTGCTCTGCTTCTAGTTCGTTTAAGGGCCAGTTTCACGGTCAGTATTTTATTTTAGGGAGGGCTATGTAGTGCACATAAGTTCCAATAAGTTACTCGAAAATTGGCTCTTAAGTTTAAAATTTTAGCAGACATTTTTCTATCTGGACACAAAAATAACGCCTCCGGACTTAACCTGAAAACTTGGCAGCACTGCATATTGAATGTTCCGAAAACAGCAGACACAACAAAAATTTAAAGTTTTCATATTTTTCGCTATCGCTAGCAAAACTAGTTAAATACAGTTTGTCATTCCAAACGTCAGTTTTCACGTTTATAAACAAATTCTAAACAATTTATGAAAAAAATTAGTTTGGTAGCACAGATTTAAAACTGTTCAAAAAGTTAAGTTAGCTTTGAAGTGCAAATTCGCATTCCAAAAGCAGGTTGAAACTCGACTACGTAGTCACTATACTCGTGAATGCGCCTAATATTCATGGGAAGAAATCTAGTACTGGGAACAACCTACACATTACCCTATTTACTTTCGAGTAAGAGATCATAATGTAGATTGTAGTACTAGATCTACTACTAGATTATCTTTCATCTACTCATGAGTTATTTACCATCTCCAAGAGGAAAGCAGCTAGTATGAGAGTGCTAGAGTAGTTTTTTAGTAAACTGTGAAGCTCAAAACTCTGGCGCCATTCCTTTAGTGTGGTAGTAGTTTACTCATGAGTAGATAATCTTATTTTATTTCCATAACTACTCATGCTCTTCTGCCTGAGTAGATGAGAATTGCTTTGATTTCGTTGAAAGTGCCACCTCCCAAAGATAGGGCTTTTGTACTTAATTGTTGTCTCTTCATAATATTTTTTGTGATGATTATTTGGCTTTCTGGTTTTCTTTTGCAACTTTTAATTCCATTACCTACATTTCAAACGTTATTTTCAAAAAAAAAAATAATTTTTGGATGTGTTCATTAATTCTTATTCATACATATATTATTTTCTTTACTGTTGAACATTTTTTATATAAAAACTATTTTTTCTTAACAAACTAAAAACTGGCGCCCAACGCCAATAGAACCCATGCTCTTGTGTATGAAAAACATCCAACTGTAAAAATAAATTTAAAAAAACGTTTCATTGTTTTATTTCTTTAAATTTTATTCTTATGTATAATATTCAAACACAAATATTTGTAACTTTTACAATAAAATGATAAAAATGGAATGCACAAAATGGCTTTGAAACAATTGAGACGGAATAATAAATTCTACATCGTTGTAAATTTTGGACTTTGTTCTCTGCTTCTGGCTTGTCGGAATCTTTCATCAGTAATATTGTGTCTCAATTCTTGAACTTGAACATCATATTCACGTGCTAAATTTTCATTTTGACGTCTTTTATCACGTTCTTCTTTTAGTTGTTGCTGAGAAAAAGATTCGATCTTATACAAAAATACTTTTAATGTTAGGTACTTATACTCACCAACAAATCTTCATTTCTCTCCTTCATTCGAATAAGCTCTTGACTTAGTCTACTGTCAACCTTAATTTGTTCTTCAAGTTCTCTCCGGGTTTTGCTAAGTAGATCCTCAAAAGTGTCAGCTGTCACTTTGGTACCGTTAATGGTTCTGTCATTTTCAGTTCTTAGTTTCTCATTATCCCGCTCAAGCTAAATTGGAACAAATAGTCATTTGCATCTAGTACAAAAATAGTTCTCTATTACCTTTTTTCTTATTTTATTTAATTCTAATACTTCAGCATTAAGTTTATCTCGTTGATTATCCAGCTTGTCACATAACTCTTTACGAGCTGCTAAATCGACCTTAAGAAGCTTCTGTTCATCATAAGCTTCTTCTAATTGATTCTCCAAAAATGTATTTTGAGACTTAAGTGTATCAATCTAAACAAGATTAAAATTTCTATATTTTAGGACCTCTATTTTAAAAGCTTTAACCAAACCTGTGCTTCAAGCCTATCAATGATATCTTTGCGTGTGGCAAGTTCCTTTTTAAGCGTTGCAATTTCATCTTCAGCTTCACACAGCTGTCGTCTTTTTATTTTATTTTCAAAACAACAAAGCAAAACAAAGTACAAAAAGAAAAATCATAAAATAAAAAAAGTCACAGCAAATAAAAACATATAAAACTACTGTCGACATTGGCAACAACATCTAAAGAGATAAGGTCAAACATTTTGTGAATTCAAATTCAAACCAAAATGAACCTTACAAAATTAGACTTACTTGCATTCAGCTGCTTCAACTTCAAGGCTTTGATTGTTGCCCTCTAATAGTACAGCATCATGCGATAGGCTACGGTAATGATCTAACATTTCTTCGCGCTCTTTTTCCTGTCAAAAATACAACAACAAAAGAGATAGGTACACACATTCAGAGTAAGGTACAATGATTGATGTTTGATTCTGAAGTAATTAGCCAAACCTTGTGTAATAGGAGATCTTCGGCCTTTTTAACTTCCTGAACATACTGTTTCAATTGTTGCTTAAGCCTTTCAATTTCAATTTCGGAGTCTTTAAGGCGGCGCTTGAGTGTCGCTATATCTGCTTGACTCTCGGCCAAATCATTTGACAGGCGGCTAAGTTAAAACGAATAAAGAAATGAGTTTTTGAAAAAAAAAATTAAAAACAAAGAAAAAAGTAGTAGTTCGAGTTGGACAGACAGAGCTCATATGTAAAATGTAAAACAGAGGGCGGCTGTCTAGAGAAAGCTGTACATTTCAATCCCTGTTTACTCTGACACCTCATATGATGATGTAAGTGCAATGAATATTTTATTTTGATTGATCGCTACCCTATATGGAGTTTTGATCGATTTTTATTTGAATTTATTTCGATTTTTTTTTGGTTTGGTTTTGTTTTTTGTTTGAAAACGCATAACTCACCCATTTTCTTCGATTGCTTGTTCACGACTTGACTTTAATGCGGCAATTTGTTGGCGTAAAGATTTACTTTCAGTTGAAGTATCTTGTAGTTCCGAATCTCGCTGCAGGCTTTGGGTTGAAAGAAATCTGATAGAAAGATAGTAAAAAAGGGAAACAAAATTTGAATAACAATTTAAAATGATCTTGCAGATACATTAAACAGACTATAATGTATTCGTTATGTTCATATGAGGTATAGGTAAAAGATTGCTTGTGTGCAATTTAGATTATATTTCTCATTGAAAAATGATGATGCTATCGGTTTTATTTGGCAAAAGATGAAAACATTGAATCATTAATTCTGCAAAGGTAATTATTATCTTCAGACATTTTGCTGAACGTTTCAATTATTACAGAAGATAGTTTTTGATATGAAAACATCTTACATCTTTGTAACGAAGCTGTCCAAACTTTATTAACTTGAGTTTTTATTAAACCAAAGAAAAAATTGCAAAATGTCTCGTGTGAACGGACATATTGTCGATAATAAAATTTATAAAAGAAACAAAAACGTCTCGTGTAAACGGACTTTTTATCGTTAATTTATAAAAGAACCAAATTGCATTGACAGGTTGTCATAGATTTTGAATTTTACATTTTGCAACTAATTTTCAGCAAAGTATTGCAGGTGTAAAGGAGAAAATAAAGAGATTGCAGTTTTACTTCTCACTCACAAAAATTCACTTAGTAGGTTCACACCATAACAAACCAAACTATTTTACAACTAGGTAAGATCACTATAGTTAATCTCTTTGACATTCTTGTCAAAACGTCAATTTTCACTCTGTACAAACGCCGGGAAAGAAGTATAACTTCAAAAACAGTTTTGGTTGTTCCTAGTAAACTGTCATTTCTTCTATTTACACTTGCAAAATATGATCCATGGTTCATGTCAAAACAGATTCTCAAAACCATGTGTTTATTAAAGCACTGAATACATAACTCTTATGTCAGTTGCTGATTTAGTCTGCTTTTGGTAAACGTAGTTTGCAAAGTTCAGCATTTTTAACTTTTAAAATTTTTAGCGGAAATGGAATGTGTACATGGAAAATAATTTACTCTTATGTCTTATTTTAACGTTCAAATTGAATGGTGTTTCCCAACTCGTATATGCTAATTTGACATAAACTCATTTATGCTCATGCTAATAATAGCTGTGTTTTATTTTCCTTGAGATTCCTGCTTTTGTTGTAAAGCTAATAAAAACAATGATCTGATCTGGATTACGAGGAAAATAAAACACAGCTAATATTTTGGTCTAAGTGCCGGTGTAAACTTGGATTTTGTTCACGCCATTTGATTCTACGGGAATTAAACACAAGTGCGGTGATGCTGCGTCAATCTTCTTGTAATGCAGTGACACTGAGGTGTTTGCGTTTTTGTCAATGCAGCGTCACTGCAAGATCAGAAGGAGCGTCAGGCATCACTGCACTTGTTTGTAAAATGTAAGCTCTTAATTTCAGACAACACATTCAAAAAAAAGAAACGTTAAAGGAATGGTTACGCATTATAAAATAGATACCTTAAAGAAAATGAGTGTTTGGTTTTGCTTCCTTTTTATTAATTGTGTCTGAGATATTTAAAAAAAAATATTACAGATTTTTAAGGTTCTGGCAGTCATTACTTTTGAAAAACGAATACACATGATAAGTAAAAAATTAAAGTTCAAGTTGCACTTACAACTTACTGAAGAAACAATAAACTCGTTATTCACAAGTCAATATTATTTTAACCTGCTATTGCAATCTAATCTTCAACTTAAAGTAGGTACCTACTTTGAAATTCCAGTAACTCTAATCCCTCGAGGCTATTTATAAACCAATAAGTAAGTGTATGCCATATAGAAAGATTATACAATTATCAAGCAACCAACTAACTATTATGACCGTCTCGCCCAGACAGACATAATCGAAATGACTTCCTTCATTACTTTGAATTTGAGATTGGAAAATTAATGTATCTTATTTGGCCAAATGCCAAGGTACATTGTAAATTTGAATTACTAGGTGGAGGATAAATTCAAATAAAAAAAAATGAACAATAAATGGTTATGAAAAAGACGTGCCGTCCCATTCAGCAAGGTGGACACTATACAACATGATGATTAAGTAGGTAGGCAGACTTTTGTTTAATTTTCTTTGGGTGCTAAATAAAATGCCAAAGAAAAATCATTGAGTGCATTCGAACAATGAAAAGAGGTGTGCTTGACATTTAAAAAAAAGATGTTTAACACATAATGACTGCATTAGGAAAATTTGCCAAATAAAGGTTATCTTTAATTCTATTGAAACAATTTTGTTCATTAAGAAAAAAGAACATAATAAATTAGGAAAACCTATGTTCTTGGAAATCCTTCGAACAAAAAATATACAACATTGGTAACAAAGGTGTCCCTTGTCCTAGAGTAATTTTAGATCTTCTTAATGTTTTGAAATATTTATTCGACAACGCTTCACGCAGGGTGTTCATAGGCCCGATTCTTACATATATGAGAGTCAACAACATTAATGAGTTAAATATACTTTCAGATTTTGTCGGTACGTGACGGTTGAAAGCATTAACAAGGAAAAATTATTCTGATATATTTTGAGGATACATAAAATACATTTTTTATTCAAACTTACGAAATTGTGCTCCGAATGTAAGGACCATTCAAGTCAATCCGTTCTTAAGTTAGCAACACTTTAAACTTTTAATTTTTTATTATTCATATCAAAGTACAACTAAAAATATGTAAAAGTTGGGACGATAACAATTAAATGTAGATTTTTAAGACGCTGTACAAGTGAACTTTTCAATTAAAAAAAAATATTACTCATACGCCATACCAAATTTTTTTTTATATTGTATTATTAAAGCCTGAAACAAAAAGTGAAAAAAGTACAAAAAAGTTTCTAATTTTTCAAATAATTTATATTTTTAAATGTCACACCAATAAATCTTGTTTTTGTTATTTTGTACTTTTGTGTACTTTTTATACTTTTTTTGCCTTTGTGTTTCGATGTAGTTTTAGCTTTAAGGGGGAGACTCATGAGGTCTGTTCCAGACTTTTTGTGCACTAAATTAGGCAGTCTGTCAAATTAATGAGAGTTGGGAGAGAATTCTCTCAGAAGGAAATAAAACTACGAAAGACTGCCAAAAAGTCTGGAACAAGATGAACACCATTATTCAACACAATTTCATATTTTATGCTTAATTCGATAAACATTAACACTTTTTTAATGCAAAAACCACGTAAACGCGATTCAATTTAAAAATCACTACAATTTGATTTGTTTTCATCTTTATTTATTTGTTTGACATACGTCAACTTTTCATTTGACAGAACTCATATTTCTGCCGGAAGAAATTCTTTGGGCTAAATTTGTCAGGGTGGGGAAATTTTTTACTCTCTCGTGAGCGCTCTCTTCTACACAATTTTTGAAGTTGGGAACAGACTCTCACCAAAAATAACCAAATATTACTAAATTCGGCAGTTTAAAACTGAGTGTGGAACGGACCTATGATTAGTAGATCTAGTACTGCAGTTAACATTATGATCTTCAACTCTAGCAGATAAGATGTGTAGTTGGTAGTACTAGATTTCAACTCATGAGTAAACTTTCACCTTTAAAAGAACGCTAAGGCGTTGATTTTACATTCACAAGTCCAGTGACGCTACGTCAAATGATAAATGTAAACACTTGTGCGGTGACGCTGCAGGAAAAAGGACTCTCAGGCTACCAGAATGTTGAGATGAGTTTGAAATTATGTCTATTCAAGTGATGAAAGCGAAATGATAGTTGAATTCAGAACTGACATTTCACTGACATTCAACTTCAACAATGATACGTTCACACTTAACCAAGAAACACAGCTATTGAGAACGACTTCGGTTGTTTTTGTCACGACATTTAAAAAAAATGCTATGCGATGATTGTCAAGGTGAATGGAATAGTGGCGAACATATTATGTGAAATATTCAATATTTATTGAATAGAAATTCCATATGGTGTTTTTTGAAAATGTCATTATTACTTTGTTATGTCAAAGTACACTCGAATAAAAATCCAAATTAGTTAGGAAGTACGGGTAATAAGGCATGTCGGCTAATACGGCCTAAGTAAATGAATTATGGTTTTAAACGATCGCAGTGCCTACAATAATGTGTAGTTTACACTCATAAGTGGTCACTTTTTTTTCGTTCACTCACACTCATCAGTGTACCTAATTGTGAAAGTGGCCCTATTATCCTACCATAGTATTTTATGGCCTACGTAAATGTTTTTCATTGAATTATGCTTTTGTTTGAGGCATAAGCTGCCATGTTTCGTAATTTTTCTAACAATAAATAGTTTTTTATTTTATATCAACTCTCCTAAGCTAGCCCTTATTACCCGCACCTACCTTTACAGTTATGTTTGTCCATGTCATGTCTATGTATTTCCTAATTTCTTAAGGTTTAAGCTTAAATAATATTTATTTAAGGTGATCTTCAGATTACCTTATTTGCATAAAATAAAAGTAATTAATAGAAGTCATCTGATGATCCTAATTTGTATTATTTGTTGAAGAGACTAGTTTATGTTATTATGAACGGGGTGAAAACCATAAAGTTAAGTAGCCATCAGATAAGCCATTTGTCTTAACACAATTTTGATTTTATGATTATTACTATGTTTATGATTACGATATCATTACTTGTCTTTGCGAGAAGGCAAAAAAACAAATAATCAAAAAAAATTCCAAGGTTCCAAATATTCTTAATATCTCACCTAACCGAGTTGAAGAAAAAAATGCCCTACCTGCTTTAAAGGTAAGATACCTACAAAAAATTGTATGCGTTTCATTTGTTCTATTTTCCAACAACAACACGATCTTGTTTTCTTTCCTTCGCATTTCAAGAGCACATTTATTGAACAACAACAAAAAAAAATGTGCTCTCCCAGTTGAGCAATCACATGGACAAAAGACAAGAGCTACATAAACTATTGATAAGTTCCCAACACTTTAGTAGTACAATAACCTTCCAACGCGCCACGTGCGAAATCGTTTCTCTGTAATTTTTTATCACACTATGAGTAAGCTGACAGCAAAAATTGTTGTGATCGGCGCTGGCGCTTCAGGAATAGCAGCTGCAACTAAACTTCTACAATCTGGTTTCCAGAATGTCATCATTTTAGAAGCTGAAGATCGTATTGGTGGGCGCATTTATACAATTCCATTTGGTGAAAATGTTGTCGATTTAGGCGCGCAATGGTGTCACGGTGAGAAGGCAAATGTCATTTACGAAATGGTCGAGCATATGAATCTCTTAGACACAAACGGAACTATATACGATGATTATAAAAGCATTCGATCGAATAAAGAAGTTCTGTCAGATTCAGTAAATGATGCGTTAAAATCGATTGTCTTTGGTACACAAGAGAGTCGATTTGAAGAGCTCATTGGTTATGAGGGTTCTTTTGGAACTTATCTCACAGAGAAATTCTACAAAGAACTCCAGAGACCAGAGTTTGACAGTATTGACAGGGTAGTGGCTAAGGAATTCTTCGAAAACTATAAGAAGAATGAATGTTCGACTGAAGCATCTGACAGTTTATTCGAAGTCTCCAGTCCTGGACACTTGGAATATTGGGGCTGTGATGGAGACTTGCTGTTGAATTGGAAAGATAAGGGTTTTGTAAAGTTCCTACAAATTCTAATGAAGTCATCTGAATCAAGTGAGCTAGGGATACTTGATGGACGAGTAAAATTGAATAGAAGAGTCGAAAGAATAATCTGGGATCCAAGTGGAAAGGCAAAAATACTCATCAAAAACTGGAATGGGGAACTCATCAAAGCCGATCATGTTATCTGCACTACGTCCCTGGGTGTTCTGAAAGAGAACCACTCAAAAATGTTCAGTCCACAATTACCGGAGCCAAAATTGTGTGCAATAGAAGGTTTAAATCTAGGAACAGTTGATAAGTTTTTCCTAGAGTTCGATCAACCTTTTGGACCAGAAGACTGGTCCAGTTTCTGTCTCCTCTGGACAGAGAAAGACCTCGAGGAACTTCGAAATTCTCATCGTTTTTGGTTGGAGAATGTCTTTGGTTTCTTTAAAGTCCCCTATCAGCCAATTATCATAGCCGGTTGGATTATTGGATCGAATGCACGTCACATGGAAACCCAGCCCGAGGATGAAGTATTAGAAGGAATAATGTGGCTATTGCAGAAATTTCTTTCATTTAATGTTCCAATGCCAAAAAATTTCCTACGAACTCAATGGTATAGCAATCCAAATTTCAGAGGTTCATATACATTTCGTTCGATGTTGACTGAAGAGCTAAAGACTGGAGCTAATGATCTGACAGAACCACTTGCTGCCCCAAATGGAATGCCAATTTTGCAATTTGCCGGTGAAGCAACTAGCCCACATTATTACTCAACAGTTCATGGTGCTGTGGAGAGTGGTTGGCGGGAAGCACAACGCCTGATAAATTATTACTCAACTAAACTATCGCAGCTTTGATAACAAACAAATACGAATGAATGTACAACTTTTTTGTTTGTGTTATATTTTTAGAATTATATGTAATAAATAGTTGCTGAGTGAAAGAAAGTAGCATCAAGTAGTGTGTATTGATGAAATAAATACAAATATTTTTACTCGAACTAAAATCGTGAATTAGCGTTTTTTTTTTTTTGTTGTAATTTTATGTTTTAGTTTATGAGTGATAATTAGTACTCTCTTGTTTAGGTTTATTGTTGTTTTTGAGAACTCAATGAAGCTATTAATTGAGTGTTCATTAATCATTGGCGCATTTCTCTTTAATTTGTTTTGGGTGTGAATTTAACAAATAAGTTAAGTTTCGATGGAAGCTCTTGTAGTTTGAACTTCTGTCAAAAATAAAGTAAACTTTTTGAAAAATAATGCAAAAAGTTATGGGCTGCGTTAATAAGCGATTTTGCAATCTTCTTTAAGGATGATAATATAATTTCATTGGAAATTGGTAATGTTGAAATGCGCTACCAGTAATCAAAATGTAATCAAGAAGTGTCAGATGACAGTTCGTTCCGCTACTTTTTGTAGTACATGGTCGCCATTTTTGAGAAGAAGGTGGCGCAAAGGTCACTAGACGGTACAAGTAGAAAATAAGATTTTTTATTTCTGGCAACGATTTGCTCTTTCTACTTCTAACGGTTTCTTAATTATTTTTTGTATACCGTTTCGCTTTGAAAAGTAGTGATTTGACGGCATAAACGAGAAATGTTTTTAGGGATTAGAGGCTTTACTTGTAGTGCAGCAGCCTTCAAAGTATGAATTAATCCTCAAATATTCACCTCAGCGCCACCTGGTTTTATTTGTTTTTGTTAAAATTTTTATAAGCAAGACAGAGATAACAGAAACAAATAAAAATAAGGGAACCGATTTGGCTTTACTTGAGTTATAATTTTTCGAAAAAAAAAAAAAAAAATGCTAGTTTCTGTCATAACTTGACGTATAAATCAAATTTTGACATTTCAACATCCCCAAAAGTATCACTTTTGTTCGATTTGTTTGATTTTTATGTTCATAAATTTGTTTGGTTCTTTTTGAGATTTAAACTAAAAAGCAAACATTAAACAAAAACAAATAAAACTATTTTAAATTTTTAATAACTAAAATACAGTCTCCGCATCAATTTTAGAGGAATATTAAGTATAGGTATACAAGAATGTTGACCGTAGAGATATAACAAAAACAATTTAAAATTGCGGTTTTATAAACAACATGAGCTGTTTGATTTGATTTAATTTGACACAAAATTTGATCCCCGGTGGGACAGTTCAATTTTACTATTTGGCAACACTGTAGAGGTAGTAATTGATTAATTTACATTTGAAATCACAAATTTCAACAATACCTATCTTAAAATAAAATAAATGTTTTTTTTTGTTGCTCTTTTGATTGAAGGTGCTTGTTTGAATAATAGCATATCATTCGATAAATTGCCTTAAACAATTTAACTAAAAAAAGATTGTTTGCTGCCCCTAGGCGTTAAAAATAAAAGTTTAAACAAACAAGTTTTTTCTTTCCTTTTAAATATGTCAAAATCAGTTAAGTTTTGATTTTAAGCAATAATAACAAATTTATATTTAAACACCAAGCAATTTTATTTAAATGGGCGTGAAAACATTATAATGAAAATAAAGTTTAAAAAAAATAATATTATATTATTATTTGTATTTGTAAACATAATTTACACAAATTATCATCATCAATTTATTCGTTCGAAATAAAATTAATAATGAATAATTCAAAAATAAAATTAATTCACTCAAGTTAGCCACAAGTCTATTTTAAATTAATCATTTCATCTCAAATGCAGAAAAAAACGTGATTTTCTACTGCAAATATATTGACATGTCGATAAATAAGTTTTTTTTTGTTGTTATATTATTAGAATTGGAACAAAAGGTATAAAAATAAGGCGTGTTCGGTCGATGAACTTTTAATTCTGAAACTCGCTTTTTACTTTACTTTCTACTGTTAACTTTTGGAACCAAAAATCGTCTGTTTTTAAAATTAACTATTGGTTGAAGCATACAATAGTAAGATTTGTTTGATGTAGCTGGCGTTTTTAATCGCAGCTGTGGGGTTTTCTGTTGTCAAATTAAACGACACCTGCCATATGAGAGTTTAAAGCGGCATGATTTGACCCATAAATACAAGTTTAATGAGGAAATTAATAACAAATTATAATTTATGTAATTCAACTTTCTGACTGAATTCAAGATTGGACCCAATTCTCCGACTTGTTTTGCTTTTTCATTCACACTTCATGGTGATAAATATTAACCCCTCTAGTTCTTTCCATGAATTTCGATGGTGACAGCAATACAGATTTACTTGTGTCCGTCAGATCTGTCATGAATGAGTCGGTTCTCATAAACAATTGTGTACTGTCAGTTGAACACGTCGAGGTAACGCATGCGACGGTTTTATGTCAGAATCTTTAAAAAGCATGACGGTTTCTATTTTACAGCTACATGTTTTTAAAACTAAAACGAAAGCAATACTTGAAAGCGAATTGTAGAAAAAGTTTATCGATCTCATCTCGCAAAATCAGAATAGGCCCTTTGGTAAGGCTTCAATCTATAGTCGTGATTTCCCAACGGAATTTAGAAACAATTTTAGAAAATATGGCTTGGAGAAAAAATAGCCATAAGGTCATAACTTCATCTCATAAAAACTTGACAGTTCATGAGTTTCTGATTTAAACGAACATACTTTAAAGAACTATTACTATTATGAAATTTACAAGAGCAATTTGTAACACAAATCTACTTGTTTAAGTACTTCTAACTTATTTTAACAATTTTACTTTTTTTTTTATTTTTTTGTCATCTTTTGATGTCTTTTTTTTCTTGTTGATTACCTAGAAACCATACTAATGGTGAAATTAAAAAGATAAATTAAACAACTCTACCCAGTCTATACCTTGTTTAGTTATCTTGCACTTGTTTGGGTCTACCTTGATCTAGAAACAAAAGACACAAGAGAACCTTGAAGGCATGTGCCACTGTCCACTGTGTTTACTTTACCGCTCACAAATATTTTTATAAGTTCTTTGAATAAATTAAATGACAAACACAAACACTTAAAATTGAAATGAAAATTATGGCACCATATGCGTACTTCATTGAGTTAAGTCATATTATACCATTGACCAAACTTTGAAAAACTTATATATTTAAACTAAACGAGGCTAAGTTAACTTATAGGTCAAAGTAAATATAATAGAGGCATCTATTTGATGTCGCTTTGAATGCCTATGTTATAGTATACAATGGAATTTAAATGTCTATCTCTAGGATGCACATAAACAGTGGAACAAAAAAGCTAAGAAATTTGAATAGAAATGGGAGCTACTTTTGGTACTGGTGAAAACATGACAATTTGGCGACCAATGTCAGCTACCGTAATTCTTATTTCTTTTATTTACCGACGAAAAACGCACAAAAACCGAAAAACCACGCACACCACTAATTTTTTTAACAATCTTTCACCATTTTCCGCGAAGAAACACGAAGAAAATTTGTTATTTTTTAATTTATAATTTTTTCAAATGACATTTTATAAATTAAAATTAAAAAAAATTCCTGTTTACTGCTATTGAAATATAAAAATTAAAGGTCGACCTGACAGATTGGTGCCCATTTCTGACAAACAAATTTTGACAACGTTCGGAATATATTACCTTATTATAGCTGCGTTCCTTTGGAAATATTTATCTACTTTTTAATACTTAAAACTACTTTGATCTACTTTGCTATACTGAAAAAGTAGTTCAAAGCAGCTTTAAGTACTAAAAAGTAGATAAATATTTCCAAAGGAACGCAGCTTATGTGTACCTACTGTGGTTCTGAGCTACTCATCATTTGCAAGCTCAGTTGTACTAAATTATTTTTCGAAAAACTCACTTTTACGGTCACTGCCTTGAAAAGTTATTTTATGTACTGTGGCCACAGTACACATAATAAGGTAATATATTCCGAACGTTGTCAAAATTTGTTTGTCAAAAATGGGCACCAATCTGTCAGCTCGGCCTTTAATTTTTATATTTCAATCGCAGTAAACAGGAATTTTTTTTATTTTAATTTATAAAATGTCATTTGAAAAATTTATAAATTGAAATAAAAACAAATTTCCTTCGTGGAAAATGATCGATAATTGTTGAAAAATTAGTGATGTGCGTGGTTATTCGGTTTTTGTGCGTTTTTCGTTGTTAATTTAAAACAATTACGAATTACAGTAGCTGACATTGGTCGCCAGATTGTCATGTTTGACAATCTGGTGACTACTTTCAGCAATAGTTGAAGCAGTACCTTTTAGAAGTACTTCGTAAAGCTAATTTTTGCAAGTATTTTGCCTTCAATTTGATGTACTTTTGAAGCCTACTGAATAACTTCAACTACTGGTGACAATGTCATCGTTCATCACCTTTACAACAGCTGCGTTCGGAATCTAGTGTCAGTTACTTTTTAGTAACTGAGTGGCTTCACTCTTTTTATCTTTTTTTATTAGAAGAAAAGGAGTTGAATGTAGCCAGAAGTACTTAGCGGTAGATGTTAAACAATCTGAATTACAGTTTGTTATTATTCAATGGTAGTTCCTTTTAGTACTTTTGAGCTACTTATCATAAAACCTCAGTTTTACTAAAAAAGATTTCTGAGGCTTAATTGTACACCATTTTTGCATATTTTTTTTAAAAAGAATTCAACGTTTGAAAATAAAATTGCAAGAAACTCAGCAATCTGTTACGGACAAAATTCCAGGTTTAAAGTACAATATCTTCTAAACTATGTCTCCTCCAAATTCCGAGTTTGTTCCACTGTGAATCAATGTGATGGAACTATGAAATCTTCCTCCGAAAACCCGCATTTGAACTTTAAATATGTTTGACTTTCGATTTTTTTCGGTATGGTATATTGTTGGTTTTCGTATTCATATTTCAATTCACGATTACGTTCTCTTAAACAGAAAATTGCACTCCTGTCCTGTAAAGTTGTATATAAAAATGTCAGGTTTTGTGGCGGGAATTAAAATAAACAAAAGAAAAATGAAAAAAAAGCTGACTGGCAGGCATCACGACAGAGTTATTTTTATACCGCAAAAGACCATCAAGTATACGTATACGATCCAAATATCAAAAGACCATGAACATTTTTGTATGTATGTATGTAGACTTCCTTCCTGATTTAATGAAAAATCTCAACTGGTATGTGTTTACCCAATTTAGTATGAACCAAACGTGATGCATTGCACAATAGATCGAGACTTGGTTTTTTAATAAAAAGAAAAAGAAAAAATATAATTGATATGCAACATATGTGCATATTTTTGTCGATGAAAAAAAGGTCAGAAAATTCTAATTTTGTATGACGCATCGTGTTGTTTTGGGTCTGAAGTTCAATTTTGTTTTAAAATATAAAGTTGTTTGTTATATTTTGTCGAAGTACTTAAGTATTTCTAAGAAGTACTCTTAAGATTCATTTGGCCTTGCGAACTACTATTTAGTACAACTGAGCTACTTTTCTTCGTGGTCGAAGCAGTATTTTTAGTACTGGGTACTTATCTAATTCTCAATTAGTCCAGTAGTATACTTCAAAGGTTCTAATATGCTTCCCAATTCGACCAGTAGAAACAGAAGATCGAAAGTACTAAAATGTAATTTCGGTGGTGTACAAAATTGACAGCTGTCAAATGATACTCCCATAGTTTGTGAACAAAAAAGGTGCTTATTAAGCTCATTAAGAAAAGTTTAAAATGAAGAATAGGAAACAATAATTACTTAATATACCTAAAATTACTTACTTGACACGCATCCGTCGGAACATGAGGATTTGTCAATGAGAATTATAAGAAGTGTTAAAAAAGCAAAAAAAGTAACAAACAAAAGGACAAGAATAAACGTACATAAAGCAAAGAAACATGCTAATTTAATAATAAACTGTCAAAGTTTATTCACCTCAATATTTTATGGTTATATTTCATGGTGATACATACAGACAAGAATTGCTATAATAATTTCTCGTTTGCATGACACAATATGTTGACGCGACTGGTGACGGTAGCGACGGCGACAGCATTATTGTATATTACCTTCATCAATGACGCATTGCATGATGGTTATTAATGTATGTAAATATACACCAAGAATTTTTGTGTAATATACAGACATATGTACAAGTACATATGTAACGACAATGCCTTGCAGAGGTTCTGTTTGACTCTTATAACAAGGAAATGACAAATAGGTTATTCTAATTTTGAAAGTGTTCGCATTATTCACCACAACACCTCAGAGTTGATTACTTTTAGTTATGAGTAGAACTCATGCAAAGAATATTCTTTACCTACTATGAACAAATAAAAGCAAACAACCAACTTAAGAATACTAATCCTTCAACAAAAGCAGGGATTCTCTACTTGTGTTGAAGATAGCTTAAACTACTTTTCGGCCGCTTTTTTAAACCAAACCCATTTCAACCCTATATTAATATTAAGTCGTACTCTCATGCAGAATCGAAGAGATCGAGTTAGATTTCGAAAAGAAACATGTCGACTAGACAAAATACACCAATGCGTGATGGCGATTTAGTGGAACCAATCTCATTTCCACTTAATCTAGGGCTGCAACGAAGTTAAAGCTCACCTCAAGTCAACATGAAAACGTAGAAATAGGAGCCGAATCGAAGTCCTTCTATCTCGATCTTCAAATTTCAACTCGGTCTCTTGATTCTGTCTGCCATCTCAATGTCAATGTAGCACTATAGAGTTTAGACATAGGTAATTAGGCCAGTTCAGCTTCCTGAAATCTATACGACCTCAGAATTTGAAAAAAAATTTTTGACAGGATATCGATGATATGAATATTTTATCTAAGGTTCTTCAGAATACCTAACCGATTGCAATAATTCTTCTACAGTTTCCACTTCCAATCAATACGCTTGCAATAAACGGTTTACACTGGCAATCAAACATTATTTTTGGAATTATACAGCGACACGTTCATTATCCTTCATATAATCAGATTAAATTATAATGTTTAAAACGTGTCAGTGATGACTGATGCATTTTGCCAACGGTCATTGCTTTTCCGTCCATAATTTTGGAAGAGGAAGCGAATGCTAAACCGATGTGCATAACTTAACGTTATCAGTCGAGTGAGTTAAAAATTAAAACTTGATTTTCAAGCTTTAACTTTAAAAGTGACTTAATCGAGTTTAAGGCCCTATTCTACATTGGTTCTTCCTTAAAGGTTTTTATTGAAAAACATAAGCAATCGTTTCTTAATATTTTATTATTGAGAACATTTTGTGTCAGAAATTTTCTCATTGGTATTTTCAACGTTCTACAAACAAGACCAGTTTTGTATTAATTGTTTATCACCTTTGTTATATTAATAAACCAACAAACTCTAATAGTTCTAATCATAAAAAAAATCATCTCATTTCCGTTTAATTTAAAAAGAAGAAGAAAAAAAGAAACAAACAATATTCTATGTTTCTAAATCAAAAATGTCATCAATTAATCATCTATTGCGGATACAAATCATCCATAATTTTGTTTTGACTGCCCATCATCATTAATAAACTCCAACAGGGTCAAATATTCAAAATAAATGTATTGTTTGTATCATAAATTAATGAGTGGACCCTCAAATGTGTCAAAGTCATATATCAATCGATACGCCTTTGCGTATTTACCACGCACGATTTTGAAGTCTTAAAGTTCAACGCACTTGTGTTGTTAGTCGTAACCACCAATGTGAGGTTGTTTTTTTTTTTTTTTTGGACTTCATCGCCACCGGTTTATTAGGTAAATACTCATCAGTCTGTCAAATATGACACATGATGACCCTGACCTCTCCCATTCGAGTTACTTTTTTATTATTGTTTTTGTTTTGTTTTAATGATATTCTCTGTTCAGAAAGAAAGAACCAGTAAAACCACTTTAAAAAAAATGAAGATGATCTTTAAATTTGGACTTTAATGTGAAGACCGCACTTTTTTTATTTTTAAGTTGCATAGAAACAAACAAACCCTGCGGTGATATAACATGTCGCCAGTCAGTAAAAACTACATTAGCATTTACTCAGAAAAACAGAGTCAGGACACAGAGGAAACTCCAAAAGTCATCACAGAGAGAAAACCCAAAAAGTCATCCATGATGACGGGATATAGTGTGGTGTGTATTGTTGTTAACAATGAATGGTGCGCTGTATTTATAACAGGGAATAGGTTTTGTCTGCAAACCATCAGGTATAGGTTTGCCGTCTATATGTGGGTATAATGTACAACTTACCTATAAGAGTAGGTGGTAAAGGTAAATCGGTTAACCAATAATTTGCTTTTGGTTTCTTTTGCTTATCATTGTTCGTTTTGTTTAATGCTCTTTTCTTGGCTAAGTCTACTTGGCTTCTATATATAAAAATAAGAAATAAATAGTTATGGATTCAAGTGAGGCGCAAGGAGTTGCTCAATTTTGTGTTGGCTTTAATTTTATATTAAAAGCTTATGGTCTAAATCTAAAGATACTCAATATTTTGTGTTATACCTGTTATACTGTTATACACTATAGAAGCTAATGCTGAATTGCCAGTAATTTGCAATAGTTGTCATTCTTGTAAATGTAGCAGAATACCTACTGTTTTAAAGATGCTTCCATAATTCCAACAAAAAGAATTTAAAAAATAGCTGCAGAAATCAAACTACGACAATTTAAGCAGGTTCACACAATATCGAGCTTAGCTGTCAAAATTGAACACAACTATTTGACAGTTTCCACACCAACGTGATGTAGATCCAGAAGTAGTCAGTTTCCATTTTCATAGAAGCCTTAAAAATGATGCCCCAAATCGACTACATTAAAAACCTACTTTACTTCAGAAGTCTTCAGTAGCGGTGAAGTTCTATTGAGAACCACTGATATCAGTAACCATTTTGAACAGAAATTTCGGGTCCGCTTTAGAATCAAAGTTCATCACAAGAGTCTGAGTCCGCTGAAAAAGATTGGACATTGACATGAAAGAATTTTGGTCAAAACTCACTTCACACAATCTACTGCATTGTTTTTATAAGGCACGGGTTACACCTATCTTATAATTACCAACCGCGAATTGCAGAAGCCTTTACATAAATCTCAAAACGAGGCAGCGGAGTGAGGCCAATGTGAGCACCGTCATGCATTGTTAGAATTTCTAATGACGTTCAAATATGACAGCTGTCAAACAACAACACTGTATTAATAACTGGAAGCAAAATGATGCTTATGCTAAAGTCGAAATTTAATGTAGTTTTAATGGCCCAACACTTTGTTTCTATCTGTTTTAATTTGAAAAAAAAGCAAATATGGGTTAAACAATTTTTGCACAAAACGTTCCACATTATTTATAACAGATTTTATGATTGACAATTTAAATTTATTTTGGGAGAATTTTGAGATTTGCGAAGCAATAATTTTTTTCCTATCATTTCGTTGGGCGCCATTTAAAATTGTAAAAGTCTTAATTTTACTATGAAAACAATACATGCCTTCAAGTATTATAGGTACTTTATGTACACAAAAATATCAAAGAGTAAAAAAATAAAAACAGCAGAAGCTATCATCCACCTCGGTGCTCGGTCGATGATGGGGTCTGTCTACCACCACCGAGGCACAGGTACTCCAGATGAATATAAACTCTACTTGCGATCGGTTCGGTGGCGGCGATTAACGAAGTTATTCGAGTCGAGAGTATTTCTGAGAAAAAATTGTATATGGTGGTATATGACAAGAGTTTTAAAACCAAACAAAAAAGTAAAAAAAAAAATATCTTTCTTCGGGTTGGCATGGAGTGCAACAACAAGCACTTATCAAAGGAGTTTATTTGCAGGACACTTGAAATTGGTTAACCCTGCTAAAAAAAAAAAGTGGTTGTTTCGTTGTTTTATTTTTAAATTACACCAAGTGGAGTGATAAAGAGTGTTGTAGTGAGGTAAACAAAATTTAAAAAAATACAAAATAATGCGGGTTGTTTGATCGATGACATGACCAACCTTGGATTTGATTCGTAGCAATCGAAAATAGCGGCTGTATCGTAGTTGTTTGTTTGCCTCTGCTGGTTATGTTAATATTGTGTCTGGGTTTGGGTTCTTGAGTCAAGGCCAATATCACTCTAGTATGATAATAATATTATTTGAGTGCATTTACAGTTATATTTGAATTATTTATGTGCTTCTTGTGCTACTAATTGGATAAAGTAGATTTTTTTTTGTGAATTTTAAGTGATCTGGATAAGTGATAAAAATATATAATAAAAACAACAAATAAAACACGTTTCCGAAGGATTTTTATGGATTAAAATTTTTAATTCGACAAGGTATGAGATAAATTTTGATTTAATAAAATGTTACCGTTTTTATTAAGTAGGTTTTAACATTTTGACCCAATCTTTATTCATGCAAAATATTAAGCTTTCAAAATCGTTGAGGTTGTCAAATTTAAGTTCCAAGCAATTTTTTAAGTTAACATAAATTTTTCGTCTTAAGCCTAGTATACAGTTCTTTTCGATAACAAAATTAGTGGTGAAGAAAAAAAATTTTTTCTTGAAAAAAAAAATATCTGTGGTAATCAGATAACAGTTGTAAGTTTAAACAATGAGCTGCACATTGTTTTGCGAGAAAGAAAATCGTGGTGAGTTTAATTTTTTTTTCGATTTTGGTTTACAACGTGGTGAGTTAAAAAATATTTTTTTTTCTGAAAAAAATCTAAAAAAATTTCTCCCATAAGGAATGCATTGGTTTTTTTTTGCTGGAAAAACTGTATACTAGGCTTTAGTAACAACTACAGGTTAAAAAAAGTAGTAGATATATCCACAACTTATTCCCAACAAATCATTCCGGGAACGTTCCCTAGCTCAAAAACTGAAATGATAGTCCCCACCGCAACATATTCAGATCATTTAAATTTAAGGTTCTGTATGTATTCTAAACACTTACTCAACGAAGTAAGAAATTTCTTCAAAAACAAAAATATTCTTTGCATAAAATTGAATAAGAAAGTCTTTGATTTTTTTATTTAAAAGTTGTTCCACAAATTCTACTTTGAGTACAAGTTATATTCACCTAATTAGAGCTTAATTAATTAACAGGAATAAATAATTGAGTTAACTGAAACAGGCCATTTAAGCCTAGTAGCTGCTGATGCGAAACAAAAAATCTCATTCAAAAATTGTACCTAAATGAAAAATTCCGTTCTGCTGTACGCTGTTGCACCAACGCATTTGAAAATTGTTCTAGTTTATCAGGACAAGTCTCCACTGTCTCCAGCTCTTTTTCACTCAAAAATAAATTCACATTTTTCATAACGCCAATAAATCATATTCTCATATTTTTGCTTAGGACATAATGTTTTATGTTCTTAATGTTTCTAATCTTTTTAACCTAATTCTCAATGAAAATACATATTAAGCTAATTCATTTTTACAGATATCAAGTTCACATGTAAGCCCAATAAAAAAAAGAGAAATTGTCAAAGACAAAAAAAAAGTTATTAAAATGAAATTAAAAAATTAAGTACTAGATACATCTCGTCATTTAGGTTAGGTTTATAGTTTATCTCAATTTTGTGTCGTTTTTTTTTTTTTGTAAATTCATAAAAAAAAACTTAAACAATAAAGTGAGATCTTACTAATTCTACGATATAAACATTTTGGAAGCCTTAAAAAAAAAAGGTCAGCAGACAGCATTTTAGTGCTGAAATTTCAAAGCAAATGATATTTGTATTCTATCATTTCTTGTTTTATGACGTCAACTAAATTAAAAGAAGAAGAAATAAATATACATGTAAATTTAATTTTGTTTTATATAACTATGATTTATCTTTTTCTCATCTAAAAATGATTTATCTTTGTCAAAAATATCAACTAAATACGATTTGTCTTTGTTAAAAATGACACCTTAATATGATTGTTTTGTCAAAAATGTCACCACTAAAAAACTGACATAAATGTGAGGTGGCGTTTACATCCGATTTTTAATTTGAGTGACGTCATTGAAATGGCGGGTGGATTGGAGTTTTACTTCAATAACAAAACTGTTTTACAATTATCGGAATTATACCTATGGTGCTACTTACTAATCGCTTTGATATTTTTGATAAAAAAGTAAATTTTCATATCCCAACGCAGTAAAAAAACTTCAAAAAATTTGTTACCACATCTTAGCATGACAAACTTAAATATAAAAATTCTTATAGTTTATTATCACGAACCCACAATATTCTACCATGAAACAACCTCAATTGTAATATCAACAAAAGCTATATTTATAGGTAGTTTAATTGAATCGAACCCAATTCATTCAATTCGTTTTACTAACCAAATAAATTGAAAGCCAATTCATATCTTTTTTCTTTATATCGACCTACTGACACAACCCACCGCATAACACAAATGTTTTGTTGTATTTTTTTTTTTTAATCACCTGAAGCACAATAAAATCAGAGTTACTTGTCTTGAGTAAACCTTATTACTTATTGTTTTATGCCTCGTTATAATATAAACAAATATACTTCATACGTATATGCCTTGCCTCTAGTCTGTATAAAAATAAAAATGTATTTTATCAATTCATATGCCTCTCATGTGCTGCGGAAAACACCCGGGCTGGATTATAGGCCGCATTATATTGGTGCCATCGCCAGATATGCTCAAGCTCAATCAATCACAAAAGTCGAAAATAAAACTTCTGCAAAACCTTTTTATTTGTAACTTACAGCGAGCGGAACACTTTACATCAACTTTACAATTATTATTATTATTGCAGTGTTGCGTGTGGAAAGCTTATTTCGAATATAAGTTTATATTTCAGTGGTTTTTATTGCGTTTATTTTTGTATTTTCAGAGTATTATGGAAGAGACTTGAGGCTTACTTTAAGTGTTAAATAATGAAATAAGCACTATTGGTACTTTGTGTATAGTTGAAGAAATCATACATTGAAAACTCATTTTTATGTGAACTAAATATGATCATTACAGAGATAGATTATAGATATATGAATTCTGAAATATATATGCAGATATATCGGAAGACAAATATTGTCTTTTCAATGTTTTGACACAAAAACCTTCCAATATTTCAACCTTATTTGTAATTGAGTTAAAAATGAATAGCCCATATTAATAAACATTTGATAACTTTTCATACCTTAACTGAAATTTAAATTGTTCTTGTTATGTATTCTAATCGTTACGGGAGTGACACATTTACTACTATTATTAAGAAACCAACCAACTTTTCAGTTGGGAGTTTTTTTTTTTTCAGAAAAGGCCCGATTATGACGATTACAACTCAATTTCAACTTTTTGAATCGTTATACCTAAGAAACGGTGGGTCTTAGGAAAAAAATTGTCATGACGTTTTTAATAATCTGGTCTACAATTTTGGCATTGAAAATTTTTTGATAAGACTTGCCGTTTTGCTGAAAATCGTGAAAAACCATTTTTTGTGACCTTTGACCCCAAGTAAATTTTTTTCCAGTTCTCGGATCGATGAGGACTTTTAAGATTTAATTTATGATGGTGTTTCCAACAATTCTACAAATTTTCAGCTTTGCTGGGAGTTTATGTAACCTCGCCCCCTCAAATTAGACTAAAATTAATTTGACCGGACTAACAGGAATGGTTGAAAGTTGTTAGTCATCAATATTAGTCATTAATGCAGACTTTAAAAAAAATCTGATTAACATACTAAGGCGTTTGACCGGTAAGCGAAGGAACTCGAGTTCGAATTTCGGTGGGACCTTAGATGAACATAAACAAAAAGTCTTTAATTAAAATGATACGAAACGTCTTTTTCAAGACTTCTATTATTAAATTTTAAAATACCATATAAAAAGGGGTATGCAGTTAAATATATAACGATTGTTCAGAAACCTAAAGAGGTGTAAAAGTTTTGTTTTAAATATTTCCTGAACAAGGTTATTTTCATAACTGAAACGTTACGGACTAAGAACACTGGTTTGCAAAATTTAACTTTTTTTTTCTCCTTCAAATAATTTTTTGATATTATGAAAGATTAGACTTTCCTGAATCTAAATCGTTTCAGAAAAATTCTATCAGGTACCATTTTTGTAAAAATGATTTTTGAAAAATGTGAGTAGTTTCTAAAAAATCACCCTTTTAGATTAATTTGAACTTGTATAAAATTAAAACTATTTGTCGTATTGAGCTCATATTTGGAGGACTTATTCTTCATAATATGACCAATTGATTGACACTAAATATGTTCTTTTACATTCATGTTTACTCATTTTTTAAAATACTGATTGACAAAAAAAGCAGACATTTCGAAATCCTTTACTTTTTAGTAAATCCTACATTAAGAAAAGCACCTTAATTCAGGAAAATGTAAAATATCAATGCCCATTATATTTAAAAAATATGTAAAGAAAACCAAAATAAAATACATTAAACAAAATTTTTAAGTGTTTTGTAATTTTATATACTATTTTTCTATTTAGAAATATCTTATTTGTAATAAACCATTCGATAAACTGCCTTGTAAAGCTTCAGATTTGTTTCTTCTAGAAACAATAGTACACTTTTCTTATAGTTTTTGATGTGCTGAGTTAGAATCCGAAGTCAAAAAAATTCTATCACAATCAAGTTTTTTTTTTAGAAAATCTCAAAAAAACTACTATATCTCAAAAACCAGAGCTGACCGAAATTTTTTGAGTTCGGATTCAAAATCAGCACACTAAAGTCCATTAGAAAAGTATACTTTTGTTCTAGGGAGAAAGATATATTAATTTTAAGAGATCAGTTGCTTTATGAAAAAGAAAAAAAAAATCTTTCATAAACCGTATCAATTTTAATTGAAAAAGATTACATTATGCCAAAATATTTCTTCGAAAACAGCAAAAAAAATGGGTTTTTGAGATTTTCTAACGGGAATATCTAAAAAAACGTGGCGTGCTAAGTCAATTCTGACTTCAGATTCGGAATCAGCATACAAAAATCTTTAAAAAAAAAAATAGTTTTATTTAAAGGAGGATTTCCTTGCAGACCAGTGGAATTAGTGAATACAAGTAAGACATATAGCCCAAAAATTAGTAAAATTTAAATAAATTAATTTGAATAAGGGCCAATTTGTCAATAGTCAGTTAAACAGTCATTTAGTGCTTATTCCTAAGGATAGAGAAAAAATCAATTTTTCAACAAGCAGATATAGCTTATTCCTTAGAATAAAACTATCTGCTTCTTTCAGAGACGAATAAAAATTATTCTAAGGAATAATCTCAACAAAAATATTGTGTCAGTTGTCAAAGCTGTTTTGAAAGAATTTTGAAAAAAATACAGTGGAACACAAGAAAACAAAAACAATCATGAATAAAAATGACGTTTAATTTTAAATATTTTTGAATTTGACAATTTTTTTTTGTTATTCTGTAGAATAAATTATTCTTGATTGAAAAATTCAATGTTTTTATCTGATTGTTTATGAGCCTAATAACTTTATTCGTCGAACAGTTAACTGACTGTTTATTAGAAGATTGAAAAGTTGGCTCTAAATAAATTAAACTTAAAATTCTAAACTCTTTCTTTGAATAGTTCTGTGATACTCGCTTTAATGGAACCCGTCCATTTTTGACTCATTTGCGTGCAAAAATCAAACTTTTTTGTTTACATTTCTTTGTCATTGTCGGGGTTTAATCCGTTAAACTTAATTTAAACTATAAACAAAACTAATTGTAAGATAAAAATAACGTATTTAGGTATACCTACTTTTCTACCAAAATAATTTACTTTAACATTAAGAAATGTTTATTTAAATTGAAATCAATTTAAAATAAAATATAAATATATTACACCATTTGTGATGTCATTGAAATTGATCACTGTGATATATGTTAAGATAAGTTCGACGTTCGAGTAGTTTATAGTATAGGTAGTAGTATTTTTTGGCACTACTGCAACTGACCGCATAAAACGTGACTCGATAACCCTGACCTAAAAATAACACCAACCAACGACGACGCGTCACATAGCACGGAATGGTCACTCAAAAAAAATAAAAATAAAATAAAACGAAATCAAAAAAAGAAGGTAATAATAATAAAAAGACCAATGACTGCTGATACACACTGGTTCTCTAGATTTAAATCACAAGTTGAAACTTATTCGTATTGGGACGGAAATACTTCTTAAACGGGGATCTGTATCAACACAAAACAAGAAGACTTCTCGCTTTTTAAGGGTAAACAAATAATCTCCAAGTAGTTGAACAAATTAGGGTAACTTTTTCAAGTAAATCGATACAAAGAGCGAGATATAATTTTAACTAAGGGCAATTCCACTATCGCAGGTGCAACATTTATACTCATTCGAAGCTTATTTACAAATACAAAGATATTTTAATTAAACTATAACTTGAAAGGGTACATTAAAACTTGTTTTTGATATTTGATATTTGCAGTTCGTATTACCGACTCTTTTGCATTAAAGCCTCCAAGCGCAAAAAAAGTTTCTGTTAAATTTGGCCTCATTTTTGCTTGTTTTTATTAAATACAGTTATTTTACTTGTTGTTATTACAAAAAAATAACAAATATTAAAATTTTGAACCTTTTTATTTTATATTCAAAATTATTATGGCTCTTAGGCCCATATTCAAAAAGCGCGTATAAACAGTTTATTTAATTTTTCAAATTTTGGAACATGTTACAGGGGACTAAAAATAATTGTAGAACCTATTTACTCATGGTACAAGAAAAGAAGGTAGTATCACGCGAAGAAAGTCTGTATCGAGAACTGTCAGATGAAAGAAAAAAAGATGGCTTCCTAAGTTTTTGACAGCTACTTTATTGAAATTTTTGTTGTTAACAAATTTGTCTTGGAAATTGTTGTTGCTTTTGACTTTGACAAATTAAACGTCAAAAACTTATGACTCAATTTTGTAAAATGGCGACTCTAATTATATGACCTTCTTTTCTTATACCTACCATGTTTTTTACTACATATTACTATTTATATTATACAAAATTTTAATCGTTTAAAATAAAAAGGGTTGCCACCCCATGTCTTTGAAAAAATCATGGTTTCCATGTGTTAAATGGTTAAAGGGTAAGATTTTTAATACTTTCTTGAGTTTCCTTATAACTTAGGTATTTATAAAATTGAAAGCATTCAGTGAGGCACTATTTTTTCTATGGTATTTGACATATCAGATTTTTGATGTCTCACTTTTATGAAATTTAGCTTGTGATAGTCCCTAATCACGTTTATCGGAGTATTTACACAAAAAACCATGCGAAAACAAATTCAAAGTTAAAGAAGATACCGAAAGTAAAAAATCAAACACAAATTTTGTGAATTCGATCAACGTATGTTATTTATAACGAAAATTCCACTTAAAATGGCGCCATCCATAGGAAGTCCAGTGAGTGAATGAGTGAAAAATGTCGTTGTTCTTCAGATTTTTTTAAACTGAAAATGTTAAACTCCTTATACTCAAGATACTTAACCCAGTCACACGTGCAGTTCGTCAGACAAATTGCATCATATAAGGTTTCTTTAGAAAAAAATCGCTTTAATTTACGAGTAAACAACAATTATAACAACAACAGCAATCAAGTATGTGTCATGATTTCATTGCGAAGTGTGGAAAACCAATCCAATGCTTTCATTATAGCCACAATAATACCCTGAGTGTATTTAATTTTTTATTCACGGAACATTAGCACAATTTATTGGTAGTCAAAGGTACCTACTTATTTTTCTATATTATATATCGTTTTCGTTTATAAAGATTAAAAGAGGCATAATTTCTAGAGCATGACATTGAAAGTGAAGATACCTATACTACTCAGTAGTTATAGCATGTTGTTGTTGTTGCCATGATATGGATGCTTCTTCATCTTTTCATGACATGCAAAATAAGTTGGCGTATTGTTAATGCCTCTGCATTTAACATTGAAACATAATCTTAATGAGAGTGCGAGTTTACATTAATGACGTATTGATTTGATTGAACGATAAACTAATTATGTGCCAAGCTCTCAAAGATTCAAGGCGAGTTTTTCATTTCATTTTTCATTGCATTTTTGTGCAAAAATAAAAATGGGAAAGTATAAGAAGATATTATATACTTTCGGTTTCATTGTTAATTGATGGTGGTTGTGTTTTGTTTTGATTGATTGGATGTGGGAATTTCTCCTTCTTTGAAAAATCAAACACGCATTGTGTTTGCCTATACACTGGTTTACAAAATTAAACTGTTTTTTGTTGCCGAGACTAGACTATAGTTTTCCAAAGATTTTCGGTGTGCAAATCCGAAATCAGAAAAAATTTGTATCAGCCCCCGTTTTTTGAAATATTATCGTTAGAATATGCAAACAAATTTGGACACTAGGAAAACCTTTTCTTTCTTTTTCTTTTTCACTCCCCGAGATATCTTAAGATGAAGTTTGGTAGTCTATTAAATACCTAGACCCTTTTGAATGGAACAAATTCGTTCAAGAGTTTTTATTACTAAATATGATTCCTTGGCAAAAAAACTGTACTTCAGCCAAAATGCTACTAAATCCATTGGTGTATTTCTGAAAAGACGGCAACACTGGTCGGTTTTCAGTTTTTTTTTTTTTTTTGTTTAACTGGAAAACCAAGCCTAACATTAAAATGGTTTTGTTTTTCAAAAAAAATTAATCGACCCCGTTCTAAATTGAAAAATTAAATTTAAAAAAAAATGAAACTTTTTTGATAACTCTAAAAAATATTTTTTTTTTTTAATTCATGGTAGGTAGGTAGAAATGGCGGCCTTTGGAGCACCTGCTCAGATAAGCCCAATTAGCGCTGATTTGCTCCGTTTTGAAACCATAACTCTTGTGATCTTAACTGTTCGTAAAATTTTTAAGTGCGGTTCTGGCCAAGGAAGATCAAAAGCGTGGTAACTGATCTTTTTATTGAACTTTGTGTCAGGAAGGATACTACAGTACCTTGCCATATTATGAGGCCCAAGTGAAAAAAATACAATTTTTTGCTTTATGTTGCTGAATTTTTAAAGTTTTTGTCGAAATATCTTAATTTTTTTTTGTCTCATTTACTTAAACTTATCATGTAGATACGGATTGCCTTAAAAAAGTTGAAGAATTCAAAAATTTTGATAAAAAAATTACGTGCAAAAGGGAATAAGCTTCAAAAGAAGTTTTCTATGCTGTTCAAGACCGGAAAATTTCCAGACGTGTCCAATACTTAAACTTTTGTTTCGAGGAATAACTTGCATAAATATAGAAGCTCTGATCATCTGGTTATTACGTAATGTTCTTAGATTTGGGGGCAGTTTTTTCTTTCGTAGAAGTCCAGACGAGCAGAGCTATTCACAGATGTTTCCAACTTTTTTTTAAGTCAATCCGTGTCTACATGATAAGTGTAAGTAAATGAGACAAAAAAATTTAAGATATTTCGACAAAAACTTTAAAAACTCAGCAACATGAGAAATTTTTTTTTTTCGCTTGGGCCTAATAATATGTTAAGGTACTGTAAATGTTTGCCTTTACCCAGTGAAAAATCGTCTGCGTAACGGCCTAACACGCTGACGCAATCCATACTTTGTTCCGAGTTCTATTCAGCCATGCAGACCCAAAAACCCAGTTCGTCCATCAGAGGACCCAGTGAGCACATCAATTGTTCAAGGGTGCCTGTGAATGTAGCTGACTTTTTGCTTTATTGCTTGATTAATGTTATTGGACTATTACTAAAATAGTTTTGACTTGTAGGGAAGCTGGGCTGTATCCATTGCCCAAAACAACGTCCCAGGACCTGAAGCGGGTTCGTTCAGCGCAAAATCCGAAATGTAACTCTCTTACTCAAAAGGGTTTCTACGAATTTCACTCGTTCGTGTTCTATTTTACGTTACGTTAGAGCCATTGATTTTGTTCTGTTAAGGAAAACTCATATTTCTTTCCAAATATTTTTCTTTAGGAAATGATTCAAGTTCTCGTGAGCTCTCTCTTTTGCCTAAAAAAATTAACCTTTTGTGCTAAACAAAATAAATCCTTTCTGCAACGTATACGTAAAATGAGATCTGCAGAACTCTAATTTTTTCATAACATGTTACACAAACACCCTCATTAGAAAACTATCTTAAATCAAAGATTTTATATTTGTTCATTTTTATTTCGCAGCTGCAACCTTATCTAAATCAAAGTATGTACCTATTGCGTTTTCATATCAAAAAAGGAAAACAAAAACTAAAAATGTTTTGAAAAGAAAACTACCTACCAACTCGTACTAATTCAACTACAACTTCCTTTTAGTAGTAAAAAAAAAATTCCATTAGAGAAGCCTGATTTATTACACACTACCCTAGTTTATCTCTCTCGGCCAGTAAGTCGACAATATAGACATTATAGACAAAGCTTAACCAAAAAGATCCTCGGGTTACACACGATCATAGAGACGACGACGGGGTGCTAAAAGTTTGTCAATAATAATATCCAAAAGACCACAAAACAAGATGTAAGACCGGCTCAAAATAAAACCAGACTTGCTATATCCACAGCATGCGCTGTACCACCATAATAAGTGCTATCTGTCTGTCGACATTATGGCTCGGCTCGAAGTGCCGGTCGTTGCTTTGCTTGGGTTATGTAATTTTATTTTATTTATTGTCAAATGGTTAGGTTTTTTTCTTCCTGTTGATCTATCAAAATGTAATGTGGTTGTTTGGTTGGGATTTGTAAAAAAAAGTTGCAGAATAAAAATGTTAGTTAAAGCAGAAAGTGAAAAAAAAACAAAATTAAGAAAAAAAAACCAATTGAAATCGGATATTGATTTAAATATAAGTTTTTAGGTCATTATAACAAGAAAAGATAATTGGAATTATTATGAAAAAAAAAAAAAAAAATTGCAACTCAATTCATAGATCTAAAGGGGTAACACTCGTTAGAGTATGGATTTGAATTGAAGACCATTAACCTACTTAAAATCTATATGAAACTTTGTTTTTATTATTTTTATTGATCAAACTAAAAAGTAGGTACGAGTACTACAAATCTCAACTAACATTTCAGCTTCGGTAAAGGTATTATAGAAGCTACATTTTAGCTTCTTTTTAACTTTAGAAGGGTTGTTGGGCATGAAAAATGGAGAACATTATACAAGTTTGACCCTTTATAAGACTGTACTTATAAGATCTATAAGAAACTTGAACGAAGTTTTACCGAAGCTCTACAGAAGCTTTGTTATTTTATCAGATAGCTTCGGAAGAGCTTGTATAGCTCTTTAATACATTTCTTATCGCAATTAGAAAAAAAAAAAAAACAGTTACACAAACAAAAAAGAAATTTGCTCTTTCAATTGTTGAATATCAAAACCGAAAATCAGTTACAAAACTTGGTAATTTCTGTCTTCTTTAAATTCATTAAAACCCTTTGTTGCCCGGGCAATTTTTTTCTCAAAAAAATTAAAAAAACGTTGAAAAAACTTAAAATATTTCTTGAATATTGCACCAGAAAAAAATATATCCATTGCATTAGTAAATATCATAATATTAGTAAACTTCTGAACTGATATATTTAATTGGGATAAAAGTAAAAAAATAAAGTTTAAAAGGTGGTTTCTTATTGTAACCACCGGAAAACAAAGGGTTAACCAAGATTATCCGAGTATTACAGTATTTAAACAACTTACCTATTAGAAGTTGTTAAACAAGTTCGAACTTCTTTCTATAAGCAATTAAATTCTGAAGCAAACTCAATACAAGCTTTATAAAAAGTAGTACCTGCGAAATTTCAATTTACAGAAGCTGTTGTGTTAGTTGGGATGGTTTAAAATTTTGAGAGGCGTTTTTGAGTAAGGTTTTTTTTTAAGGATCCTAGCAAAATTGCTTTCTGATTTTATTGTAAACAAATTTTATTTTTAAGAGAGTATGAAAACCAATTACACGCATAGGAATGGTTGAGAGTTAAAAGTCACTAAGATTTGGTTTATCATAAGCTCGATCCGATAACTTGTCACAAGAGAATAGCACAAAATTATATTTATACTAGTTAGAAACATGTAACGAATAACTTTTAAAAATGTTTTAAAAAAGACCAAATATTTAAAAACACCTTATGTACCTTTCTTTCCAGAAAATATGAAACGCAGAAAACTCTCCCCTTCAGGCTGGGAGCTTCAAGTGTCTCTTGGCCTCATAACATTCACATTCCTCAACATAATTATAATAAGTACAGATCGTGTCGATAGTGCAATAGTCCCACCCCCATGGAGTGATCCACAGAAAAATCCTTGCGCAACAATGCCTGGTGGTTGGCAACTACTCTATTGGCCACCATTGAAGAAATGTTTTAAAATATTTCAAGTTGGTTATCCATGTCCAGAAACTATGGAATTAAGTCCAGCAGCAAGTTCGAAATATACTTCGAAAAATGGTCCAGCAGCTGAATGCCGTTGTCCACCGGGAACAGCATTAAGTGCCGAAACTAATAAGTGTCATATAGTCTTTGAAAGAGGACCTTGCAAGGCGGGACAGTTTTTTAGTCCAATGCCAGAAGGACAAACACAAAAGAGGTAATCCCTAAAAAAAATATCCAAACTTCCTTCTTTAAAATAAAAAAAATTACTATAGAACAGGAAACCGTTGGGGTATGTGTAAACAACCAAGTCAGTGTCCAATGGGTATGCTATTTTGGCCAAAAGATGGAAAATGTTATTCCATGTATACAAAAGGACCCTGTTCCAAGGGTAAACTCTTGATACAAGACGAACATAGTCTTGCCCAGTGTAGAGTAAGATTAAAAATATAATATTTATACCAATTTTTATACCAATAAAATATTTTTATTTTATTTTTTCAAATTAGTGTCAGAGTATGGGTGAACTGGGAGAATATTTTTACGAAACTGATGAAACTTGCCATGAACATTTTACCAAGGGACCTTGTTCAACACCCGGACATCTATTTCTTCCTGGCGGAAGATGTGATTGTATGCCAAATCTACCTCATTACCATGAACCCAATGGAATGTGTTTTGAATTGGGTAAGTTACAGAGCACAAGCCCGATTCCCATTCATTTCAATATCGTTATTTTTTTTGAATAGGTTCTCCAGGACCATGTCCACCGGGACATATATTCATAGTTCCTGAAAACAGAACCGAAAATTACAAACGTGCCAAATGCCAGTGTAAGGAAGGCTATGTTTTATGGAACGATGGCTTATGTTATCGACTCTACACTCGAGGACCATGTGCTCCAAATGAATTTCTCCTAAATGCCACGTCTTGTGTTCGAAATTTCTGCGGCAAGAATCGACTTTACTTTCCTGAAGAGAAATCTTGCTACAGAATCGGTTCTCAAGGACCATGTGATCTGTATCAAGTGGTTGTGTTTGATTTCACAGCAAGACCATCAATAGATGGCGTTTCATATAACGGAATGTGTGGTTGTTCAGGTGTCATTATGAATTTGGATCAACAATGTACCCATTCCAATACCGATCCTGATGCCAATACATGTGAATCGTCACCGGGAATGGTTGAAATCGATGGAAATTGTTATAAGCTTTATAGTCGAGGTCCATGCGGACCTGGTCAATGGCTTGAGCCTATCAAAAGTTCTACACTTTCAGTGTACTCGGAGGAATATTTTATTACACCAATGACAAGTAAGGCAAAATGTGTTTGCCGACCGGGATATACAAGCTACGAAGCTCCTGATAAATCATTTATCGGATGTAATGCACCAACAGTTGGATTGGCGAGGTATTTAAATCGACAAAAGTATCAATTTGGACCGATGTCAATTATGACAGCGCCAGAGGCGTAGTAGTGGTTAATTTAAGGGGTTGTATATGTAAATGCAAGCAAAAAAAAAATATACCTCTACTTCCAAAGACTGATTTTTGTGTAAGCTGTAGTTTTGTAGAAATTTTAAATTATTACAAATTAAGCATGTTACGATAAAACAAAATTATTTTTAGTTTAAAATTCTTTCTAATGAGTAAATAAAGAAATATTAATCAAAAATAATTTAGTTAACCGTTTTTTCTTTAACATAAACGAAAAAAAAAGAAAACAAAAATTTATAAAATTTAATGTTGATAATTAGTTAATGAATGTTTGTAGCGAGTAGATAAATAGTCCAGATAAAGTAGTTCCCAGAAAAATAATCTTGTAAGATGAAAAAAAAAAAAACAACTCAGTTTATTGTACTAAGCTTTTCATCTTTAGTTCGAAAACTGTGCTTATTTATAGGCTATGTGAAATTGGCACCCCTAAATGCTAATTTTTTTTTTTTTTCAAACCTGCCTGGTTTGATTGCCCAAGATAAGCCCAAGTTTTTTTTCGCTAGCCTACCTTTAGTTCTAAAATTATTACGGAATTATTTTTTTTCACCTCAAAAATCACAAAAAAATAATTTTTTTTATTCAGTTTAAAAATTGTTGGTTTTGCACTGTGGTTCGTTTGCCCAACATTAGCCCAGTATAGCCCAACTTTTTTTTCTTTATTCAACTATTTTACAAAAGATACAATAAAAAATTTTGTCTTATTATCAGAAACTGAAAAAATTGTCATTTTTTGTCTCCTGTGAAAAAAATCGTTAGTTTAAAAGCATTGTTTGTTTGTCCAAGGTAAGTCCAGGATAGCCAAACTTTTATTTTCGCTACCCTACCCTTAGTTTAAAATTTATAGAAGCATTATTTTGTATGCACCTCACAAAAAAAAAATAGTTCACATACACCACAGTGACCCTTTTAAATTTATAATTTAGAAAAGGTAAATCCACTGGTATGGGCATTGCACCTCAAATGTTATTTATTTGGCTAAGAATTCTTACTTGATTGAATGTAGTCAATATAGCATTCCTGTTAAGAAGCTTAAGTTTATTTGTTTTATTTCACCTTAAAACCCAGAAAATACAAACATTTTTTCAAGTGTTAAAATCATTATATTTTTGATTTGAAAAATGAGCACATAGAAATGCTAAATTCTTAGTAAAATCTATCCAAACATTTATTTCTTTTTAGGTGTTTCTCAACTAACCTCAGTAATTCCAACAAATTACATCCCTTTTTTCGTTAGCCCAAAAATTATGACAAAAGACCTTTTTTCACACCAACCTCTAAAAATAAAAATTTGTTTTTTCAGTGTAAAAAATTGTCCTTTTTACACTTTTTCTCAATTAACCGTGGTATATTTTAAAATTTTTAAACAAAGGGTAGGATAGCGAAAATAAAAGTTGGGCTATCCCGGGCTAACCTTAAGCAAACAAACCACGGTTTTAAACTAACAATTTTTTCACAGGAAAATCAAATTTTTTCGGTTTCTGATGTAAAAAAAAAGTTTTTGTTTGTATCTTTTGAAAAAATAGTGGAATAAAGAAAAAAAAGTTGGACTATCCTGGACTAACGTTGGGCAAACGAACCACAGTGCAAAACCAACAATTTTTACACTCAATAAAAATATATTTTTTTTTGTGATTTTTGAGGTAAAAAAAATCTTGGGCTATATTGGGCTTACCTTGGGCAATCGAACCAGGCAGGTTTGAAAAAAAATTATCCTTATTAATATGATAAATTAAAAAAAAACATTTCATTACTCAAACAAATAAAAAGAAACAGTGGTCGTGAACAGTAGTGTGAAAAAATCCTTTTTGTTCATCAATGATGTTTTTAATAACAAAATGTGTATTTTTACGTTACAATGTAATTACAAATCAACTATTTGTTGTTGACTGATGAAGAGTGTCATGTTGAAAATATATAAAAAATATGAAATGTTGAAACCATATAAAATCTTTTTTCATTTTTTAACGTATCTTTTAAATTGATAAAGTATCATTCAAATATTTAAAGTTAGAGCGTGTAAGAAAAATTGAAAAATTAAGATTAGAGTGTATTTGTTTATTTAACAACTTAAAATGATTCTGATTTAAATTAATAAATTTGCTTAATGGTAGAAAAATACTTACCTTTGAATTTGAATATTTTACAAGTTTTTGGTTTAAAATATTTTTTTTAAACATGTATTTTATAGGTGGATCGTAAATTTTTTCGGATATGCGTGTTAAATCCTAGAGGAAGCCTCTAATTTATTATTAAAAATCTTATTGCACCAATTTTAAGTGAAGAATTATTCGATAAACTGGTATATTTGCGTTGTTTTCAAAATAAAATATAATATGTATTGTAGAAAATAAAATTACTTACTCGAGTTTTCTTTCCAATTCTTTAACTTGTCTCTCTAAGTCATTTCGTTTGTCTTTTGTGGCTTTCAGATCAAATTCAAGTTGATAGACTTTTTCTGTTTTTGCATCCAGTTCCGCCTGTAAAGAAATTTATATAATTTTTTTCTTCTTATTTATTTTCAAAGAAATCATCAATCTTACAACAATTTTATCTTTTTCACTCTCCATTTTAACATAAGTTGATTTAAGAGCAGCAATTTCATTCTTTAAAGTTGTAATCTCATTTCGAGATGAATCACGATGTGTACCATAATTATTTAGTTGACTTTCAGCTGATTCTAATTGAGCTTCAGCAGCAGCCAACTTATTTTGATATTCGGAAAGTGCTCGTTCGGTTTGATCTTGAAGCAATCTAAATCAAATTATTTAATATATTACTTTAGTTAAAATTTAAACGAAAGAAAATTCTTACTTTAATTGACTCTGGCTAGCTTTAAGCTTACAATTTTCTTCTTGTAATTCAAAAAGTTTCTTCTTTAGCCCATCGATTTCTTCCTTCAGAAGAACTATCTGCGTTTGTGATGGCACTCGAGCTGAATTCAAATCACGATTCTCAAATTCTAAGGCAGTTATTTTACTTGTTAGTTCATTAATTTTCTCTTGGTATTTCTGACTACTATCAGCTTGAAGGAGTGTAAAGCTTTGTAGTTTCTCACGCAAAGTATCACGTTCATTGCGCATTCGTTCCAACTCCATTTTGACTATATCTCGTTCGCGCTCAGCACGTATAACTATAGCCTGAACACATTCACTGTTGGAAGAAGATTTATCAGAACGGGCACTTGGATGCTGCTGACGAACACATAACTCAGAACGAAGAAGACGCAATTCGTCGTCTTTGCATTTTATTTGAGATTGAAGAAATTCAATTTCCTAGATATACAATTTTATTAGAAAATTTTGTTCATAAGTGAGATTATTATTAGTTTGGACTTTGGAAAAATTAATTTCAAAAATATGCTGATTAAAACATTTTTTTTTACAAATTGAGATGAAAATAATAGTTTCAAGTATGGAAATGAAAGGACATAAGTTCATCATTTAATGTGTCTTCAAAGATTTTCGATACGATAACTATCAAAGTGCGGGCTTATTCATTAATCGCTGCTAATTGATATCAGTTGTCACATTTTCTTGCTGAAAGTCATGTAAAGATCACCAATATTTTGTTAAAAATAGTACCAAGTTCTCTAAGAATCACAGCGTCTAGATCTAGACTCTAGATAAACCGTTACACATTTTTGTGAAGAGGACCTTAACTATAAATAAAAACTGTCGATCTTAAGATTGATAACGAAGTTTTCTTGGACAATAATGTGCAAGAAGATTTACGAAGAAGCTTTTATCCATAATGCATGAAAGGTGATTTAAAAAAAAAGACAGGATTAAAGATCAGAAAGAAAGGAATGCAGAGTGGGAAAAATTAAACATTGAAATCAAGGTCCATATTTAAGAAGTATTAGGGCTTATAGAACGCAATGCAAACATTTTGAGAACTTGAAAATGGAGTTTTTCGAGTTTCTGAGTAGTTAAAAACTTTATTTTTTGGATTTAGAGTGAAACAATATGTTTGATTTTCTAGTAGATGACGTCCTCTTTAGGTAAGTTTAACAATGAAATGATTGGATTTTTTTTGGAGGGAGACTTAATTAAAAAGGCAGTCTGATTGGTCACAGAAATATAAGTAAAAATCTTTAGTTAGAAATGTTTGCTTCCTACAAAGGAAAATCTGGAGTCTCTGTTAGGAAAATTTTGAAATTGCTTATTTGCACGAAGGACTTAAATGCCTCTTTTATGCTACTTAAATCTAAACTTAAAATTATGTTTGGTATGAAGGGGTTATGTGGTTATTTACTTCCTTTATTAAAATTAAGAGAGGGGAAAAAATATGATTTAGGACACGTAGGAAATTAAATATGCTCTTTTAACACTTTTTCAATATGTTTGAGTTAAATATACACACAATACTTCCTTAACCCTTAACTATAGTGGTGGGTCCAGGGGACCCACATCAACTTTTAAAAAGTTAATAAAAACCGTTGAAAATGAATTTTCTCTTTTTTTTTTTTATTTTTTTATTTTTTTTTAAATTGTTATCTTTTGATGCTTAAAAACAAAATTTATAAAAAAATTCAATTTTGTATTTTATTTTATCATTTCAAAACACCACAAATTTTCACCACTATAGTTAAGGGTTAAAAGCGTGCAATTTTTTTTTTTCTTGCTCATTTCGATCTATTAGTTATTGCTCTAAATTCATTTTTTTTACAAAATGTTTTAGCTCTGCATAGGAAAATGCACTCAAGGAGAACCAAATTTATTTCAGCCTTCCGAGAACTGATACTTGTAGCACTTGTGATTCTGATAAAAACTAAAAAAAGCACGGAATGAGCAAGTTGACCGCGAAAAAGCTACATCTGATCCGAAAGTGTTATATGTTACTTTTGATTTACAGAAAACTATGCCACTTCCAAAACCTACAACATCAAAAGTATTTTGTATGAGGAAAATGCGGTTCTAAAATTTTGGGAAGGTGAAAATTTTTACATGATGACGTGAACGGAAGACAGCAGACAGAGGAAGCAAAGAAGGTGATATGCCTTTAGACACTGTACTACTTGACAAGTTTGAAAATATCGACCACAAATGTTTTCGGTCGTTAGCAACTAACACCTTATTCCTTATGGACACCATTGGTTTTACGAAGAAGTGCCTGTATAATCGAAACTATACCCCTTGTTCTTCTTCAATTATTTTACATTATCAAATTGGTTTAATTCCTTTAAAAAAAAACACACACATAATTTAACAACAAGACACAATAACTACATATTTTATTATATAGCCTCATTTTATTTAATTACCTTTTCTGATCCTGCTTTGTTGATCATTCTCAAATATTCTTTTTGAAAGAAATCTCTTTCTGACTTCAAACGAATTCGTTCTTCATCAATGCATCGATCGTCTTTGAAATTTTTGTTAACATTTTCTAAGAAATTAGAATTAAATAAAGATTAATATTCTTTTAATTCCAAAAAAAAGTACCTTTTTGGCAAGAATTAAGTTTCGTCTTTAGCTTATGGTTTTTCTTCATGAGCTTTTCATTTTCGCACGCAAGTGTTGACTCTACAGTACAAATATAGGTATTAGAAATTATTTAAGCAAACTCCAATATTCAAAACTCACCTCTCTGAGTAAGTTCGTTCAATCTCTCATTGATCCTTCTCTTTTCTTCTGCCGATGATTTCGATGATGGAGCAGAATTTTCTTTATTCTCGAATTTCTCTTTCAACTTTCGCAAATCAGCTTTCAAGTCGTCAATTTCTTTTTCTCGCTCAGCAATCTCAACGTTAGCTTGACTTTCAACGGCCAAAGCAGCTTCTTTCAACTCATCTAACTCTCGTTGGAGTTTCTTGTTTTTACTTTCCAAATCCATGGCCCTTTGCATGGCTTCATGCATTTTATCTTGATACTCCCGTATCTTAAAAAGGCTCTCGGATTTTTCTCTTTGCAATAATTCAACATCTTCCGAAAGAGTTCCGATATCCTTATAGCAGCAATCTTTAGCTAAGGCTGCTGGTGGACGTCCGCCAGTAAGAAGGTCATTCAAACGACGGATTTCTCTATCACGAGCTTCAATCTAAAATTAATTTTGTTTTAGTTTAGTTTTTTAGTTTTTGAATTCTGATATTTTATGTTAGAATATAAAACAGTATTAAATGCGACTTCAAATTTTAACAATATTATCAAGATATAATTTGGGTGAAGTGACCTTTATTTTTAAATTTCAAGTATAAATTTAGATAATTACAATCGAAAATAACTTAAAAGATATACAATTAATTTTTATTAATCAAATGCCAGAGTATTTTAATATAAAAAAATTCAATAGACATAAAACTCAATTTATAAGTTCAAGTGACCTCAATTCCAAAAATTTTATAAAGTTCAGGTCACTTGAACTTATAAATTGAATTATATTCAATCGCTCCACTTAAAATAAAATTAATTTTAATAATTTTTTATTATTTTTGTTATTTTTTTCTTCGTTGATATAAAACTCATTTTCAAAAAATCAATTTAAAGAAAATAATGTTTATGAAAACACGTTTTTTTTCCAATTTACCGAAATCAAAATCAAACAACCGACCCTTTAAATATTTTTAAAAAGATTTGGTAATACATTCCTGCTCAAATTTAACGCACATCCTATTTATTTTACAGAAAATACCTTATTACTTTATGTCACAGTTTCATCGTTATTTTCTCAAATGAGACAGGAGTGATCTTAATTTCAAGGTATGGAATAAAGTGTCTGTGGGGAAGATTTGGGAATAGATTTGCTGAAGTCTGTCTGTCAACCCGCAAACCTTTTAGAGAAGAATCATACATTTTCATGGAGTAAAATCTGCTTTACAAAGCGTACAGTGATAGTGAGCTCTAGACCTAGTAGACCTTTGTTAAGTACCCAAAGATACTTGACTGATATCCTAGAACAGAATGCGGTTCCATTCCCTCTTAGATTTGGTACACAATTTAGTCTGATGCACAATAATGCATGCTAGAATGCATGTTTTTGGTAGTTTGTCTCCAAGTTGTATTATACTTTTTATTTGGTTGAAATAAAATAAAATAAACAAATAAAAATTATTTTTATATAAATATTTATTTATTTTATTTTAAATTTTATTTAATGAAAAGTATTACGCTGGAGGAGCAGCTTCGAAACGCGTCGTCGATACAAAAAAAAGTTGTAAAATTTAAAATTAAAATTTAAAATATACATACATATATATAAAATAAATAAAAATAATTTTTAATTGTTTATTTTATTTTATTTCAACTAAATAAAAACATGCTAGAATGGTTTGAGAATATCTTCAAGGTTTTAATATGCAAGCTGTGGATTGACCAAACAGAAATCCGGATTTGAATTCAATAGAACATGTCTAGGAAATGTTGGAGAGATGCATTCGCGGCCGAAATCCACCTCCAAGCAGTCTTGATCAACTGAAAATTACAGTGAAAGAAGAGTTACAACAAAACATTCAAAAGACAATCCGTGGAATGAACAGACGACTCCAAGTTAAGAAACAGAAATTATTTTAATATCAGTTTTCAGATCTTGAATTCCCAAATTTGGTTAATCTTTTTTTTTGTTGATAATAGGTACTGTTGCAGTTTAGAATTTTTCGACTTGCTAAACAATAAACAAACTAAGAAAAATACACCAAAGAATTAACAAGGTATAACTAAAGAAGAAAAAAGCGTGCATCAATTTTGAGCAGGAGTGTATAACATAATAGGAATTTTAATAAATAATATAGAATAAAGAACTGTGTAAAAATTACGAAATATTGTTGTCCGGAAGTTGGGAACAGCTACAAGATATTAATTACAGAATTTATCTGTTCAACTTTAATCCGAGATTGAAGTTGGAAACAGCAGTGAATTTTCAATAATTCTTTTTGGTTGATATTCTTTTTTTGCCCTATCGGTGTACTTTGAAAAAAAAAAGGATGAAAAACAAAATTAAATATGTACATTAGTGTGGTTGGCTCAACGTTTATTTGAAAATTTTATTTTTTCCCATACAAACGTGGACCTCTCTAATTGTACATTTACAGTCTCTCAAAACTACCTCATTTTCACAAGCTTTCGAAAATTTGGGTTTTAACCTAGTACCCAATGGTATTTTTTCATTAACATACTCGCTGTTGACTTTGGGTAACTTGAAAATTTTTCGTTTTGCTTCAGCTGCATAATAGGCTTTATGATCGAACAAAGTTCAAAAATTTATTTTAATGCTTGAGAAAAAAATAAGAAATTTAATTTAGAAAAGAAAAGTACCTAACGGATAAAAAAACCAAAAAAAGACATTAACTGGTAAAAAAGCAAAATTAAAAACATATATTTGGAATCAGGGGGACATGAATCTCTATACTTTCTTACGATGAAACAGAAAAAGAGGCAGTTAGGAAAATTCGATCCCTGTAAATGAAGAATTAGAGAAATTTTCTACTTCATAAATAATAAAAAACTTTAGAAGACCATGACCTTCCCTATTCAAAGAATACTTACTTTTCTCTTGTAGAATGCAACTTGATCTGTAAGATCCTTTATACTATTTGTCAGCTTTTCCATTTCAACTTCTTGTGCAGGTACATTTGCAGCTGAACCAGCTGACGATTGTTTATAATAACCTGCATTACATTTCGTACATTTAATCGATGAATTTTCACAGAATGCATTCGGAATGAACTCTCCTGAACGAACAGTGCTTACGAATGGCTTTTTATCTAAAAGAAGAACATCAAATTGAGAGTAGTTACTTCATGATATAGGTAACTTAAAAGAACATTACTCATATTGACTCCACTTTTATTAGTTTTCATTGAATTCGAATCGATACCTTTAACAATAAAGGCTTTAATTTGAGCTTGCAAATGTTGGCAGTGTTCATCGAGATAGTTTTTGTCCGATTCAAGGTTTCTAATTCGTTGAATTAACTCTGAAAGAAGACAGGAATGTTTCCAGAGACCAGAAAGATTTAATATTCATTCAAACTTACCACAATTCTTTTCTTCATAATCTTCTTTTTGTTTTATCAATTCCAAGTGTAATTGATTACATTCTGCTAAGAGACGTGAATTATCACATTTATAAGGTTCAACACCAAGTTCCCAACATGATTTTTCCTTCAACAAGAAATAAAGGCAAACAAAAGAAAAAGAATATTGATTGGACTTTTGGACACAAAAAAAGATTTGTTGTGGTCTTTATTATTCTATCTGACATGTGTCCCTGAGGAGGAATTATTATTTTGTTGTGGTTTATACCTCAAGTAAATTGCTAATTTTCAATTTGGAATCGCGCAAACTCTCGGTGGTCTTAACAAGGTCCTCGAATATTGCTCCAACAAGTGATATAGCGGCTAGGGGAAGGGGTTGTGTATAGCCTAAGACATCTAGTTTATGACGGAGGTTATTATAAATACAATCGGCACTCATTTTTACATTTTTTTTAATGGATAATTGAGGATATAAATTTGGATTAGGGAGAGAAATCAAATTTAAAAGTTTAAATTTTGCAGCAACTGCTTGTGTTTCTACTTTATTTGTTTGGCCTTGGATAATTGAAGGAGCTTTGAAATGGCAACACTGAAACATTGAAATGTCAGAAGAATTTCGAGTTTCGAAAAAAGTGATGCCAAGGAAAATATAAATTTGTGGATTCTATTTTTATTTTATTTTTTTAACTCTTCGATCACAAAACTTTTATAGCCGAATTACTTTTTCGTGGTAGACTACTCATAGGTACTAAAATCGCCATATTTAATACAATCATGAAAATCAATGAGTTTTCATATCTACTATCAATTTAGATCATGTTTAGTTAAGTAGATGTGTTCCTAGTCTACCTACTGCTAAGTACTTTGGTTGCATTCAACTCCTTTTTTTCATAGACAAATTATAATAAGATGCTTTCCTTTTGAGGTGGTAGTCTACTTAAGAGTAGAAATCTAGTACTACCAAACACACATTCTATCGACTCGAACAGTAGATCATTATGTGGTCTACCTCCAGTGAAACAGGGCTAATAATTTATCACAGTACTTTTGTAGCCGCATTTCCATTTGGAGGTGATAGACTTTTTATGAGCAATTTACTTGTATTCAAAAAATCAATAGCGATATTCATGAAACCTGGTAAGCGTGGTAAACATGGTAAAATGCATTGACCTACTATATATGGACTGCTAGTCGTTTGACTTTTCCATACAATAATTGAAAAAAAAAAATGATTCCACATCCGTTATTTTTAAATTTAAATTTATCTTGGCTTTTAGAGATAAAAATTGTCGAGATAAAATTTAGTTTAGCGCGATCTGCGTACTGGGCTTTAATCAAAATAAGGTTACAAAATAAATATTTTAAGGGCCAATTTTTCAATAGTCAGTTAAACAGTCAGTTAGTATACTTATTCCTAAGGATAGAGAAAAAATCAATTTTTCAACAGGCAGATATAGCTTATTCCTAAGAATAAATCTATCTGCTTCTTTCAGAGACGAATAAAATTATTCTAAGGAATAATCTCAATAAAAATATTGTGTCAGTTGTCAAAGCTGTTTTGAAAGAATTTTGAAAAAAATACAGTGGAAAACAAGAAAACAAAAACAATCATGAATAAAAATGACGTTTAATTTTAAATATTTTTGAATTTGACAATTTTTTTTGTTATTCTGTAGAATAAATTATTCTTGATTGAAAAATTCAATGTTTTTATCTGATTGTTTATGAGCCTAATAACTTTATTCGTCGAACAGTTAACTGACTGTTTATTAGAAGATTGAAAAATTGGCTCTAAATCAAATAAATTACTGTGTATTTGAGACATAATAAGGAAGGTTTTCAAAAAATTTTATAGAAAAATATAAAAAAAAAAAACCAAAAACTCGGTTTTTTTAATTTTTCACATAAATTTTGAGGTTATGTGAAAAAATTGTCAAGCCGTAAGTTGTAGATCTTATTATTAAATACAACTTTGCTTTACAACTTTTTTCCATAGGACTAGTAGTTCTGCCGGAAATCGAGATATACCATTTTTTACCATGAAAAACTCAACCCACCCACTTCCCGAATTCGGCTCGACCGTAATTTATTTTTCCTTTCATTTTTATCATATTCACCTCCTTTTCCAATGGGTTTTATCCTACTATGATTTTTTCATACTGTTTAATGTTTTTGAAGGCTTCGGAACTGGTCTATATGCCCCAAAACAAATTAAAAACAAATTTTTGATATAGAGCCTAGTACGCAGCTGAAGCGAAACGAAATTTTCTTCACAAACATTTGATAAAGAAATCTTGAACGAATAAAATTTGTTCTGTTTTTGCTTTCAAACTTATTTTCTGATGTTTTTTCTTTAATTTTTTTTTTTTTTGTTTCTATTTTTATTATTTTTACTTTGCTATAATACCCGATGGTATTGTTCGCTGTTGATTTTGGAGACTTCAAAATGTTTCGTTTCGCTTCAGCTGCGTACTAGGCTTAAAAGACTGATTTTTTTTATACAAATTTATAGCAAAAATGTAAGCAAAATATTTTCGAAATTTTGTTTTTATTTTAGCTACAGAACAACACTATAGAAAAAAAAGCATTCTATTTTTAGTGGCTTTGGCAGGTAAATAGTCAGTAATATTTTATTTATCTGCAATATAAATTTAAACCATGTGGTAGGAATATCTCTCTCGTTTTTAAGTTGATTTTCTGAACATAATCAAGACTGAGTTCCTTTTTGTATCCTCCAACTTTTCCTTTTCTCATAAATTGAAAAGCAGTCTCGTCTTTATACTCTCTTTCAAGGATTCCATAAAGACACTTTACGAGGCCTTGGTTATTACATGTAGGATTGGCTTAAAAAACAAAAGATGACATCAGAATAATATTAAACAATATTGAAAAAAGAAAAAACAGTTCTCATACTACCTTTCATTTTTTCAAAAGACAAATGATCTATTAATTTAGAGATTTCTTCTTCCTTGTATTTCTTCTCAAGAAATAAGCATGTCTTGTCTATAACGGTTCTTAGATCTTTCTTCATGTCTTCAAAAGTAATAAAAAGGACATTTTCACTTTTTCGAATCATCCAAAATTCCAATACATGATACCAGAATGAGCAGTAAATAAATTGATCCGTGAGAAAGCCTTCAATGAATTCTTCAATTGTTCCAGTATATGGAGTCATACCGATAAAGTGATGAAAAAACGACACAACAACATCTTTTGGATCTCTGGTTACATAAATTATCTAAAATATATTTTTCATTATTTTTACTCAAACTCAAACAAAACTCTCACTTTGCATTTTTTCTTCCAAATATCTCGTGGTAGTAAACTAATTGGAAGATGAGTCTTGATCACTCGTGGTGACTTTTGCTCCTCCAAAGCCTTGAACGCATCCCATGATTCTAGTTCAACCATTCCATTTAATCTTGAAAAAAATTAATATGATTTCATACTACGAAACGTTTAATTTGTTCAACTTACTCAAAAAATATAATTCTTTCTGTAATATCTTTTGAATTTGATTTATTAAAATCCATATCATTCACGATCATCCAAGTCATTTCTTGTGTCCAAGTTGTTCCACATTTTGGATATGTAACCACCCAAATATCATCTTCTCGAACTTTAAAGTTAGCATATTCTTTTGCCCGGTTTGCATAGATCTTTGGCATACATGTTCCATTAAAATTCCAAGTTTCTGGAAGACCAGTTTCATCTATATCATCTAATGGATAAATTCTAACTAGCTCTGAAACACCTTGACTAACAATTTTGTCAGTTACTTGAGTATGAATTTCTTCAACGCGAAACATTTTTCAAAAAAAAAATAAATAACTGATTAAAAATAAACTTAACAATTCTAAACTAAATGAGCTTCATTGATCTTTAGCTAGACTGTTTCATTTAGAAATAATATACTGGTTCTACGCGATTGCCAAATCAAGCAAGAAAACAGGTGTATTTTGTTTTTTATATTTGAATAAGAAAATTCTATACAACAATAATATATTAATGTTGTTTTCAAAAATTCAGGGCTCATCTTATTGATTAATCATTAATCATTGAATGAACACTACAATCAGAGCCAATATTGACTGAACAAATATTGACAAAATGTTTATAAAAATTCAGGCGTCATGTTATTTGAATGAATGTAGAAAAGACGCACTAGATTAAAACAATAGAAGTATATAACCAAAAATTGAGTACACAATTTTATAGGGTATAAGATATAAGTATTCAACTGCCTGATGATTCTATTCGCTGCATTGTGTTCTATGTATTCGAAATACAGTGTCACTGATCTCTCGAGTAACGAAGGTGTCCCTATATAAGAATTTTATCATCCCGATAATTGATAATAAAAATCGACGATTTTTGGATCAAAAATAACCTTTTATTGACTATCAACTATCGACTATCGCGTTAGCCGATTCCACCCCAGATCCTATAATGTAATTTCAAGATAGAGAGGCCTTTTACTACGAATAATTAGAAGAAGTTCAAATAAGGTGTTCACCAAATCGGTTACACCTAAAAGCTTTAAATATCGAGCGAATCTAGAATGAAAGCGCTTCACTTGTATAGTCCATTCTTAACCCAAATACCAACTCTTGTACTTAAAAAAATACCAACATTTGAATAAGAGCAATATGATTCTATATTTTCGTTAAATCAAAATACATTACAACCCTACTTTAACCTCCACTCTTGGAATACCGTTTCCAGAATTTCTTCACATCATCATGACCATTCTTTGTAACCACCATTGTGCGATTCCTTTCGCTTTGCCATACTAAAACATTTATCGACTGAGCATAATCACGCAGTGTAATAAAATCGGCCTGCGACAAGAATTGATTATAAACTACACCCTCAGTGTAAACAAATCGATTTCTTTCGTTCTCCCACAGTTTGATTTGATCAACAACTGTAGGCGGCAGAGGTGATCTTGTATTGATAGCCGACTCTGTTGTCTTCATATTCCGATGAGCATACTGTTCCAAATAGCTGACAATCTGTTCGGCAGTGATTCCTCCGCGTAGAGCTTGTCTGACTGAATCTCGAGTCAAAACGCCAACAACTAAATTTGGAAATCGGTATAGCAATTCTGTGAAGAGACCAAGTAGAGCGACTTGAAGGTTTGAATCAGTGTAGGCATACACTCGGTAATTAGTCTCCACGACAATATAGCCAGGATCTTGACTTTTGTCTTCTTCATTGGAAACCGTTGGAACTGGTCCGTTTTTATTTGTGACATTCAAAGCCAATCGGGTGGGATAGAAACGTCCTTCTTTACGTTTTCGTTGGTAAACTAAACCAAATTCACGCAAGTGTTGTAAAAAAGTCAACATCTTAGGACTGAGTCCTTCAGAACTGTAATCACGACCAAGTGTCGAGAAACTTAGTTGGAAAAGCATCGATAGACACTCGGGTAAGCTGAGATTTCGTTCCTGGCAGGTATCGAGATACTGTAGCATAAAGTGCCAAACCTGAGAAAAGATAGGATTGTTATAAAGAGGGAGTCAACCTACTTAAGGCTGGGTGGGACCATCACACCGGTTCAATGTTTATAAATTGGTAGATAACTTTCATATTTGTAAAGATAATTGAATGAAATAAATTTTATTATTTAGTTAATATTCGACTTTATAATTTCTAAATATGAGCAATTGTAATTTAGAAAGTACAAATCACCATAATTTTAGTGGTTATTTTAGTATGACCTATTTGTTTTGTGTTTGTTTCTTAGACAGACTTAAAAATTTATTTTGTTTAGTTCTATTTTGGATTGAGATTGATTTAAGGAGTAAAGCTATTTTTTAAAACTAAAACTTTGTTTTTTTATAAAAAAAAAATTAATAAAGGAAGAAGAAGATTGGTTTCATAATACAAACTTTATATACTACTGAAATCACTAAATTAGAAAAATAAGCACTATATTTAATTGGATGAAAATTAATCGGGACTGATGCTTAGTTATCAATATAATTAACCGAAATAACAAGAAATAAGAAGATAAACATAAACATTAATACCATAATTTTCAAAAAAAATCTTAGTTTTTGAGAACTTTAGGAAAAAAAAAAGTAAAACGAAGAACAAAATTTTACTTTGAAAAAAAAAAAAAAAAAAAAATATATAACACCGGTGTTACAAAATAAAAATCATGTCAATTAGTTAGGAAATGACCTAGCAGAGGTTGTAGGTATTACTGAGTACATCATATTTCGGCACTTGAAATTTTTCATAGACCCTCAAAATTTCAAGTTATCGTCAAAAAACCGTTTTTCAATGTTTTCAGATTTCAATGATTTTTTACTCAGCCATTTTTCGGTCAATTTCGATCAACAGAGGAGTATTTGTTCTTTTTGAAAATATTTTTTTATTATGCTCAAACACCAAATTGGGTCAAATTACGGCACACGATTACGATCATACGTTAACGTTTTTACTATTTGTGTCTCTATTTAATTAGTAGAAAAAGATAGGGACACATAGCAACCATACTTCGACCATACTTCGACCCAGGGTACCCAGGTTGAGGGGAAAATCACCATTTTTGCTGATTTTCTTAGACGAAAGGGATAAAATAGGGGACGGGGATAAAAAAGGGGAAAAAATATCTAAAAGGGGAAAAATTTAAACTTACAAAAACGTTAGACACAATCTTTGAACAATGGAATCAATTTAAATAAAACTTAATTTCGAAATAAACTATCGTATTCCACGCTAAGTGGATTTTTTAATTTGTCAGCTCTACGAAAAACTAGGGTGCTTCCATTTTTTAATTCACTCCTCAAAATATTTCACTGAGGGAATCTGTACTTTTTTGGGTATATCAAACGAAATTTTCAGCCAGCAGCCGCGGCAGTAAAAAAAATAAAAGTAAAAAAAAAAAAATACTTATACATTTTTAAGACATCGTTGTTAAAAAAGCCTGCCTTAATCGGCATAAATACTCTATGATTTACAAAAATACATCAAATATAGAAAATAATATCCATTTTTTATTAAATAAGCACTGATATTTTAGATTTACCCTCAAAATAAAATTTGTGAAGTAGTTCTATACTTCATAAATTTTATTTTAACTGTTTTTAGTTTGAAAATGAAATATGTAATTTGAGCTTCATTTTTGTTAATTTTTTTTTATTTACTTATGTCCATTATAAAGTTTTTATTCTTATGAATAAATTAAATACAAAATTAATATGTTTAAAAAAAGATTTAAATAAAAAAATTTTTAAAAAATAAATACTTGCATTTTTTTTTTTTGGAAAAAGGGGATTTTTTTTCACGAAAAAGGGGAAAAATAAACGTTTTGGTGTTTAAAAAAAGGGATTTTTATTTTGAAAACCTGGGAACCCTGCTTGGACCCCTGATTCTGAATCTCGTCAATAGAAAACGACATCAGTTTCGGAAAAAGTGAACTTATTCTGTTCTTACAACTGACGATTCAATTACAATTGTCCAAATTTAGAAATTATATTAAGGTCGAATATTTTAAGCCTTGTTTATTAACTAAATAATAAAATATATTTCATCCAATTATCTCTACAAATGTGAAAGTTATATACCAATTTATAAACGTTGGACCGTTTATGTGGTGGTCCCATCCAGCCTTAAAGTAAAACCTTACCTGTGATCGTGTGTCTAAAAGAAGGAACTGAAAACCTTGTCGTGTTATACTTGGGGTACCATCACGTTCATCTCGTTTCATTAGATTGGCATGGAGTAGAATTCGTACGGCATCTGGACTGATGCCTTCGCTATCCTGACCTTTGCTGGTGGTTCCGCCACCAACCATGTAATGGAGAACACATCTCCATCGCGCCATAGCGTAATTATCAAGGAATGCCACATCTCTTGGCTTGGCATCTTTGTCCATCAAATGAGACAGTGACCACGGCTTGCCACCACCTAGCAGAGCTATCTTAAGATTTTTTTTGAACGTTGGACAGAGTTCCCAGGCGGAGAGTCCACCGGGAATGGCTGTGACTCGCCAAATGTTTAACTCTGTGAGACAAGATGTTGATGCTGCTTGTTCCCTAAAAGAATACAAGTCATTACAAAATGAATGGAATCTATAAAAAATCCCAGTTCACTTGGCATAGTGTTGTGATCCCCATGAAGCGACTACAGCTTGTGGAACTGGTTGCTCTACGAATAAGATACGAATAACAAATTGGCGGGCTATTTCGGGTAGTTCTCTGAAATCAACATAATCATTTGAATATGAAAATGTTCGTGTTTATTTGGATTTACCTATAAACAGCTAAACAAATTGTTGGATAATTGTAAAGCTTCTCAAGGACATCGTGCGTCCGAGTTCTCAAATAGTCTTGGAGGTTTTTACATTCTAGGTTTGCAGGCTTTGGAATCAATGAACTTGTTTTACCTGATTTCGAATCAGACATTTTTGTAAGTTTTTATTTTAATTTTTTGTTTGCATTTAAAGTTTTTTGTGGAAAATAAAATTATGTTTTGTGTAGTTCTGCCATACATAAAAAATAATGCAATTTTGTGACAGTTTTCAGTTTGCCGGATTTTTGACAAAAGCGAAATAATTTCGATCTGTTTGTTTTGAAATTGTTTGGATACAGAGGCGAAATGAAAGCATTCAGATCTTTAAAATCTTTAAATCCTAACTACATTGAAATTTAAAAAAATGGAAAATTATGCGTTTTGGTTTTTGGACGCCTTTCAGACGCGTTTTGAACGCGTTTTGGAGGCGTTTCGGACGCGTTTTGGACGCTTTTGGATTCGTTTTGGACGCGTTTTAGACGCGTTTTAGACACGTTTTGGACGCGTATTGGGAGCGTTTCAGACGCGTTTTGGACGCGTTTCAGACGCGTTATGGACGCGTTTCAGGCGCGTTTTGAACGCGTTTTGGACACGTTTTGGAAGCCTTTTGGACGCGTTTTAGACGAGTTTCAGACGCGTTTTGGACGCGTTTTGGAAGCGTTTCAGACGCGTTTCAGGCGTGTTTTGGACCTGTTTTGGACCTGTTTTGGACGCGTTTCAGGCGCGTTTTAGACGCGTTTCAGACGCATTTTGGAAGCTTTTTCCAAAAGTTGGTTTTATGCATTTCATTTACAGCGTATTAAGCCTAGTACGCTGCTGAAGCGAAACAAAAAATTTTGAAGTCTACAAAGTCAGCAGCGTTTATCCCTACTAACAATTTTGGTTCTATAATGATTTACAGAAGCAACAATTGCAACTGTAGGTAAAGCTTTATGGAACCAAAATTGGCTGTCGGGATGTTAACAAAAAAATACCATCGAGTTTTATAGCAAAGTAAAAATTATGAAAATACAAATAAAAAAATTTAAGAAAAAACATCAGAAAATAAGTTTAAAAGCAAAAACAAAACAAATTTAATTTCTTTCAAGATTTCGTTAACGAAATTTTGTATGAAAGATTTCGTTTCGCATCAGCAGCGTACTAGGCTTTAGGGTAGGCTTAATGCCTGGTACGCTGCTGAAGCGGAACAAACATTTTTTTAAGTCCATAAGTCAAAATACTCTTTTTGAGACAGAAAAATGAACTGTACAGTTAAATGTGAGTGAAAAATTATTTATCGTATATTTTAACTACAGCCCAAACGAGATAATTTCGCAAATTAGGTCAGTTTAAAAAAATTCCACATCTGAACGTTGATGTGTCAGTTTGGAATTTTTTTCATACAAGTACCCGTACAACTACCGCATGTACTCTTCGGTGTGGCCAAGCCTTTAAGTTTCAAATATTTTTTTTCTGTACGATTTGACATTCCAAATGAGATAATTTGCTTAATTTTCTGAGCTGTAGTAAAAACACAGCCCAAACCTTATGAGATTTTTGTAACTTGTGAGGTTTGCCACAATAGGGCTGTAATTTTTTACAAGAATAATTTACCGCCCCAATAGCTTCGCGTCTTCCAATATTTTTGTGCGTTAACCTTAAAAGACTACATTTGTCATCACAACCAAACACACCTTTTTTAAACAGCTGACTTTGATCCTGTCAAAAATCTACTACAAACAAAAACGAATTGTCAAAAAAAAACAAAAAATTTTCACGATTTTGGGGTTTGGTTTATGTCTGCGCGATTGTTTACTTTAAAAACTTATTTTAATCCTTAAAATATATTAAAATCAAATTCAAATTAACATAAAACTCCACTTAATATGTTAATTAATCTTTTTAAAATAATTTAAAGTGAAAAATTTAAGGAATTTCCTCCGAAATTTACAATGAAAACTATTTGCAATTTCTGAAAACCAAAACCCAGAAAAAAAAACTCCTTTTCCTTTCCCCCAAAACACTACGCATGACAACAAAAGAATTATTTGTTTCTCTCTTCATTATGACATTCTTCATCTAATTTCCTTTTATTCATAATCTTTGGAACACAAAAAAAAACATTAAGGACGAAAAATATTTTCATCGTGTTTTTTTTCCTCAAAAAAAAAAAGCTTGAAAAAATCGAGATAAAGGAAATTTATCCTGGAACAAAGAGAGATAAATTCTGGCTTTAGCAATGGCTTCATTCCATCAACGATGCGGTCGTCGAATAACTTTGACAAATAACAATCGAACAGCAATGCGAAGTATTCGAGATTTTAGCCATGCTTTGGTTTTTAGTGCAGAACCTCTTCAAGATGATGTACTTTTTGAAGTGGTTATTGAAGAAAAAGTAAGTTCTATTTCATAGTTTTTTTCCCATTCTCGTTAAAATATAAAAAAATCTTATTCAGAATCATTCTTGGGGTGGAAGTATAGAAATTGGAGTAACTTCAGAGAATCCCGACAAATTGGAATTACCTTCGTGTGCGGCAGCAATGCGAAATGGTACATGGATTATGTCGGGAATTGATATACGACGAGATGGTATTTGTTTGGTTGAATTCTATGGAACTCATTTGGAATCTTTGAATGAAGGAGATCGAGTTGGAGTTTTAAAGACTTCCCAAGATGAATTGGTCTTTTATATAAATGGAGAATCACAAGGTGTAGCTGCAACGAATTTGCCAAAAGTTGTCTATGCACTCGTTGATTTGTATGGCAGATGTGTTCAAGTTTCAATTTGTCCGTCGGAACCATTGGTAAGATTGATTGAAACCTTTTCATTTATTTATGTTTTACAACTCCAATTATTGTCCTATTGGAAAACTTTTTGTCATCCCAAAAAATTTCGAATCCATTATCTATGAAGTCTTCTCTTTTAACTGTAGATATATTATCTGCGACTATCAGCATGGATTTTTTATTTATTTATTTATTTATTTTCAAAATAAGTTCACTGTAACTAATTTGTTCCACTTTACCCCATTTTGCGTCGATGCATTTGAGGATCATAAACAAGTTTATTGTGTGTTCACCGATTTTAGTAAAGCGTTCGATAAGCTTTGTCACAAAACACTTATATTCCATTGTAGTCCATTGTTATTTATATTATATATTAATGAGTAATGACTTTCCTTCAATTTGGAAAAAAAACTTATACTTATTAACGCTGACGATATAAAAATTTTAAAGAAAATAACGTCAACCAAAGATTTTTTAGATCTTCAAAGTGATCTGTATTCGTTCAGAGAATTCTGTAACGAAAACTGCCTTTTCTTAAATTTAGACAAATGTAAAATAATGTGTTTTAAGCTCAAAAAGAACTATATAACATATGACTATATGTTAGACACATCTTCACTGGATAAATAATCCCTCTTTTCCGACCTAGAAATTATTCCTGTTTCAGTTTCTCCATTTATATACATACACTTAGTTTTTCCTATCTTTAGACTTAATTAATTTATATAAAACCAATTCGTTAGTAGTTTTAAATCGAAATTAACTTTTTCTACACATTACTCAATATCTTTTACAATAAAGTACAAAAAACCATCATCAATTTTAGACAAGAATATTTAATCACTTTAGGCACGCCTAAGGCTACATTTATGGATTCTGATACGGCTTCTTCAACGTTGGTTCTCTGCCTGCGGTTCTGTATATATGACTGGAACCATCACTACTCTTTATAATATGGAGTCAAGATATTTGTATAGTTTTTTTTTAAGAGAATCTATCAATCGATCGTTTCAAAAGCTCTTCTCATTTCAATAAACACGGAGACGATTTTCAATTTCTGCTGTACTTCTGTTTTCCATCCGGCAATAACAAGAGTTATCAGCGATTCACAACTATGCCGCTCTCTGAATTCCGATTGGCATTCTACTGCCAATATTTTGAAGTTGTTTCTGGACAATTTTTTCCATCATTAGGCAGCATATTCACTGGTCGATAGTCCTCCGGGTTCCGCGGGTTAATATTTTTTGGCAATGGGAACCACCACTGATTCCTTTCAGCAGTCCGGAAATATACCGTTCTTTAACCCTTTCGAACCCAGGCTATGAAAATCAGTATTAAAAAATGTTTTTTCAGTATTATCGTGTTAAAAACATCTCAACTAAGAAATATGAATAGCAACAAATTATTTTCCAAAATAATAAATGCCCACCAAAAAAAGTCGGACAACTGAGAAAATAATTTTTTGTAGTACAACAATGTATGCTACTTCTTCTAAGCCAAAAAATAAAATACTTTCTGGATTAACATTTTTTATATCTTTTTTTCAAAATTATGACCATAAAAAATGTGAATTTCAGTCCCTTTTTCGATAAAAAAAAATTAAAAAGTATGATATTTGTCTAACTTTTTGTACTAATCCAGTAACTAGACGTTATTATCTTTCAATTAAGCCATCGAAACCTAAAAAATTATTTAATGGAATATTTTTTACGAATTTTTAAAAATAAGTTACATGAGAGTAACGCTGGTTCAGAAAGGGTTAATGACTCATTGATTATTTTGCACAAATTGTCACCAACTATGTGAAAAGAATCACTTATCATGCCAACGGATAACATGTTTGCATCTTTTTTATTTTTCATATTTTTGATAAATTTCTTTATTTCATTGAATGTCACAAACTGAAATTTTAATGTTTTATCATTGTGCTCAATATAATCGATATAAGTTATTTTTTGTATCGCTCTATTATTAGCTGTGTTTTATTTTCCTTGTGATCCGGATCAGATCATTGTTTTTATTAGCTTTACAACAAAAGCAGGATTTTGTTTTGTTATTGTTTCGCAAATAAATAAGTGATCTGATCCGGATCACGAGGAAAATAAAACATAGCTATTGATTTCATGAACATTTTTTATACAAAATTGGTTAAGCTTATCCGCTAACTGGTTTTTTATCATTTACTGGTATAGTTTCAAAAATAATACTTTTTATCGAACTTAGTTTTTGATTTAACACTAGAGATTTAATCATCTTGAACATTATCAGAAATAAATTTGTTTTATGTCGTTTTCTTTCACTCTATTAAGGAGTACTCTAAATTTTTACTCCTTTTTCTGGAGTGAAAGAACATAATGAGAGTAATTTTTTTTTATGTAATTGTATGTGTGACAAGGCAAAAATGGATAATTTCCTTTAAAAAAATAGTGATAACAGGCCTAGGGAAAACATTTTATGAATTGAAAAAAAAATTAATATTAATAACATATGAAGCATAAAAAGGGTTCGTTGATAAGTCTGCTTCTACACGAAGCCGCAAGGCGCAGAAATCATCTTCAAATTTCCTTTTGATTTTCGTTTCGGTGCGTCACGCGCTTCTACACGTATTATTTTTTTGAAGACGCAAATTTGACAGTTATTTTCTTTGGTTTTATTTTGTTCTTGTTTTCGTATGACGACTTCTACAGGAAGACGTAGACGCACGAGATGCACATAAGAACTAGAGAGAGAAAGATTGATTTCTCCTTTGCTCTTATGTGCATCTTGTACGTCTACGTCTTCGTGTAGAAGCAGACTATGTATTTTAATTAAAAAAAAAACACCAAAATATACAAAAAAAAAAAAAAAAAAAACAACTCCCGTGTGGGGTCTATGTGCAACGAAAACTTTTGAATAAATTAAAAACGTTCCTATACACGACGAAGCAGATTCCGCAACCGACGAAATAAAATAGAGCAGAACAGCAAAAAAAAAAGAAACAAGATCAAAGGGAAACGTCGCGCTTTGCGTCTTCGTGTAGAAGCGGACTTAGTTTTACTTTTTAATACAGTCAAATAAGGAGAAAAAAGGGGTAAATCTCGGAATTAATGTTAGTAGAAATTTTTTTTGCTCAATATCTTCCTTTTGCCATTCTATAACATATCTCAAAAATCTAGAAAAATCTCATGTCCGCTTGTCGCGATTTCAAGGTCAAATCGCGAAATGGAGATTTTCAAAATTAGCAAAAATAGGCTATGGTATTATATACACATATGATACATGATTTCAAGGTATTTTTTAATGCTGATTCCAAAAAATCTAAAATCAAGACAATCTGACGTCTCTGGAAAAAGTTATACCTGTTTTTCATCTGTCAACTCATATTATTATAACAGTTGCAAACTTACTGCCGAAAACCCCTTAAAAGTTATGGTAGATGAACCAAATTTTGCATGAAGATTTTAGAATCCATCATTATTAAAAATCAAAACAATCCATTACAAAAAATATATATACCTACGAAATAATAGTATTTTTTGAAGGAGGGGCAAATTTTAGGATATGCACTAAAGAAGCTTCTTGTTCATCTTTGGGATAAGTGGTAATAGGCTAATTTTTTCATTTTAATCTTTGTTTGGATATTCTTTAACTACCCTCAAAAATATAAAAAAATCTCATGTCCGCAAGTCCTAATTTTCCTGGTTTGAAGATAAGGTGCAGATTTTAAAAAATTGAAAAACAACACTTCAGATATTTGTGTCAGATCAACATGAATAAGGTGCATTACTTTTCAGGGATGTTCAGGTTGACTTATTGTGAGTTTTTTTGAATAAGTGTTAAAAAATACCCTTAAATCATGTCGCTTATGTTGGTATACATATACAAATTTAAACTTTTCTTGCTAATTTTTTTAAGTCTGCACCTAACTTAGTTTAACCTCCAAAATTAGGACTTGCGGACATGAGATTTTTTTAGATTTTTGAGGGTAGTTAAAGAATATCCAAACAAAGATTAAAATGAAAAAATTAGCCTATTACCACTTATCCCTAAGATGAACAAGAAGCTTCTTTAGTGCATATCCTAAAATTTGCCCCTCCTTCAAAAAATACCATTATTTCGTAGGTATATATATTTTTTGTAATGGATTGTTTTGATTTTTAATAATGATGGATTCTAAAATCTTCATGCAAAATTTGGTTCATCTACCATAACTTTTAAGGGTTTTTCGGCAGTAAGTTTGCAACTGTTATAATAATATGAGTTGACAGATGAAAAACAGGTATAACTTTTTCCAGAGACGTCAGATTGTCTTGATTTTAGATTTTTTGGAATCAGCATTAAAAAATACCTTGAAATCATGTATTATATGTGTATATAATACCATAGCCTATTTTTGCTAATTTTGAAAATCTCCATTTCGCGATTTGACCTTGAAACCGCGACAAGCGGACATGAGATTTTTCTAGACTTTTGAGATATGTTATAGAATGGCAAAAGGAAGATATTGAGCAAAAAAAATTTCTACTAACATTCATTCCGAGGTTAAACCCTTATTTGACTGGATTATTTGGTATATTTTCATTATGCTTCTGATCGATTTTTTCAGTCTAATTGACACACACCCTTAGTTTGATTTTATAATTGTAAAATAAAAATATCCCATCAACGCAGAAAAAAAATGGGATTTTTTTGTTATATGGCACAGGATTTTTTTTTATTGATGAAGAACACTGGCTGAAAATTTTTTTTATTCGGTTTTCAATTTCATTTTGGAGAAAGTGAAGAATTATCAAAAAAATGAAAGAAATATATCTGGCGGAATATAATACAATAGAAAATATATTCATAATGGTTGTTTTTGTTAATAACAAAAGAGTTTGAAAGAAAAACTTTTCGCATTTTTCAATTTTCAAACAAAATTTTAAAATGTCAAACTTCAAATTCATAAGTGTGTGTGCAAGTGCGTGTGCAAATCGGTGTAAATCTGACTAAAAATGTGGAGTAAATCCGGGGTACTCCGTAGTACTAAAATTACTCCGGAGTAATTTTTTTTTTACACTTTTGTGGCGTCAAAGAACACAAAACCTTCAAAAGTGCAAAAATAAGTACTAAAAGGGTACTCTCATTGGAGTGAAAGAAAACGACATAAAACATTGTTTATTTCGGTCTTAAACTCTCTGCCAATTCCAAACGCTTTTGAACTTTTTTTAATACCAAAAATCTTGCTCTAATTTTTAAGTTCTAAGCCAATCTCTCTACCAAACCTATCTCAATAAAATGCAAACCTGTCTCATCGCTGAACCAAAACACTTTTACCAATTCACAAAATGTGAAAAGTAAATCCGAGGGTCTTCCTTCAACATTTAATTTTCTCGGCACATCTTTCTCTGACCCTTTAGCAATAATTTAAATGAACCCAATTTAGACTACTACCACAAATTTCTAACAAATAACCCGTACACGTCTCTTTCTATCCTGAATAATGAATTTTCTCCCAGCCCAGGTGGTATCTCTTCAATTTTGCTTAAAAAATGCGCTATTGCACTCTGCAAACCCCTTATTAATCTTTTTCAACTCTCGCTTTCACAGTCTGTTTTACAATCTCTTTGTGGAAAAAATCCTTTATTTTTCCCATTTTGTAAAAAGAGGTTGTAAGACCCAAATCTCAAACTATCATTCGATTGCTAAACTTTCCGTCATCACCAAGCTTTTGGAATGTATAGAGTATAGTGTATGATTCTCTTAATTTCCATTCCAAATCAATTATTTCACCACTTCAAACATGAATTTTTAAAGGGAAGATCCAGTACGACTAATCTTACCTAATTTGATTCTTCGCTGCTTCAAATTGATTTAAATACTTTTCTTAACACGTACGTCAAGCCTATCCTTGAATACGCTAGTCAGTTTTGGTCTCCCTTCCAAATCATTCAATCTCTAAGAATTGAAGCTGTGCAGAGGATACCGTTTGCAACTTATTATTTTATATTTTTTTTTTTATAAAATTTTGATAATTTATAAAACTTAAGTTATCCGCTTGTAATAAGTAAAATAAATAAATAAACATTTATTCATTTAGGACTTTATGTCGGATTCCACACAAATTGTGCAATCAATCGATGTTCCAATGTGTGTCGATGTCACAGTTAGCTCAAACGGAGGCACTGGTGTTGCTTCCATTCAATCAACCGCCAACATTGGAGACTATTTCGATATGAATGATCGTTTGCGTTTCCACACTCGATGTGGTTCATTGGTGAAGTTATCACCAAACTGTCGATCGGCTGAAAGACGTCGCCCACTAGATGAGTTCAACAATGGTGTGGTGATGACCCACAGACCATTGAAAGACAATGAACTCTTTGAAATTCGAATCGATAAATTGGTAGACAAATGGTCTGGATCGATAGAAGTCGGTGTAACTACACACAATCCAGCAGCTCTACATTTTCCAGCTACAATGACCAATATGCGAAGTGGTACCATCATGATGTCTGGATGTGGTATCCTTACAAATGGTAAAGGAACTCGTCGACAATATGGAGAGTTTAATTTAGATGAATTGCGAGAAGGTGATCGAGTTGGAATGATGCGCAAGACAAATGGAAATCTTCATTATTTTATCAACGGACAAGACCAAGGAGTGGCAGCGAATAGAGTCGCTCAAACACTCTGGGGTGTCATTGATCTCTATGGAATGACTATCAAAGTTACCATTGTTGATCGAGATGAGAGGGAACAACAAAATTTGGTTACACGCCGCAATAATCTTATGTCGATTCAAACAAGCTCCAGTTCGAGTTGTGGCGGTGGGCATCTTGTAAATCATGAACTATCGGCTGCTTTGAGTCCTGAAATTGAATCTGTGAGTGGAACTGGAAAGAATGATGACCGGTTGACTTTTCATTCGATGTGTGGATCTCAGGCAACTGTAACACATAGTGGACGTACTGCTTTGAGACCGAAGTTTGTTTTTAATTTTATTGTTTATATGAAACGAAATCATCTATTTCTGTTTTTTTTAGCGCTTCGGATGACTTCAACAATGGAGTTGTGCTGACCAAGAGACCATTAAGGCCGAATGAACTATTTCAAGTTCGCTTGGAACGTGTTGTTACCAAATGGGCTGGATCGGTTGAAATGGGTGTTACAACTCATAGTGCAGAGGAATTAGATTTTCCGTTCACTATGACTAATGTTCGGTAAGTACATATGAAAACAAACGAAAGAGAGCTACAGGACTTTGACCCTCCTAAACTCAATTGGGCGTATTCATAGACACAGTTTAAGTTGCTTTTAAGAAAAACTCGAGTTTATCCCATTCGAAATGCATTGGCATAAATCCAGTTTTAAGTTAAACAACAACTATGAATATGCCCCAATGGAATTCCTCTGAAACTTTCCACTGAAGCTAAATATCTTAGAGTAATTCTTGATTCCAAACTAACATGAAAACAAAAACCTCTTAGTATTAGAGAATCATTCAAACTCCCAGACGATTGTAGTGTCTTTCAGGCTGAGATTTATGGTACTGATAAAGCGGCAGAATTGGTGTACAGAAAAATCTAAACTCTTTAGAAATTACATTTTTCGTAGACATCCAGGCTGCTATCATAGCTTTAGCTAATGAGACTATAAGATCTCTTGGCACAATGGCCAATAGAATTGGTGCATTTGTACCCGATTTCGCTAGAAGCTGTTAGGATGTAGAAGAAATAGAAACCATTAAAAACCTGCTCTGCTCTGAATGCCCAAAATTCCAAACTCTTTTACTTCGGAAACAGGTTCGTTGGAGAACTGAACGATCTAGCGCAGGTCTCAGTGCCAAACAGGATGGTTTGGAAATGAACCAGTCCATGTAAACTAATAGTTTAGGAACATCTATGCATTTTTTATATAAGGGGATCGAACCTAAAAGAAACCTTGTCCCTTTTACTTCTTCTTTATAAACTCCTGCTGATTCACGCAAAATTCCTGCCTGAAACACGCCAGCTTTCCATCATTCACGACTCCAATTGATCTGGCATTCACTGTAGCTTGGTTTTTGAAGCTAAAGTGACGCCTTATTTCTCGTATCGAACCTGGCGAAGGAGTTCGGTTCATTCCGTGATTGGTAACGAATTGAGAGCAAAAATCAGGCTCATGATCTTCAACTTCATGAAATTGTTATCAACTGCGATGTTTTGTCGTAGGTGGCAGACAGATGCTTGCTTGTTGATAGGATGCGCTTCGTTTTGTCTTAATTTTCTACAAGAACAACGATTTTTGCAGTGCGTGTTTTTCAGTGTCACTGAATATGAGAAGCCTACTGAAATATCCGCTCCTTTCTTGAAGAGTTCCGCGAGCAGCCCATCAGCGTTTTAGCCTTTTTAAAAATTCCTTTACATCTTCTATGTTGGACGTAGGGTTTGTATCTTCACTGACAGGAAATGGGTTTTCTTCTTGGTCTGCTTCCCTGCTTAGATGATTTCAATTAAGGAGATGCTGGAATATTTCTATTATCTTTTCTACTATGACTAGATTATATAAATTTCCCAAAGAATTTTTCATTTATTTCAATCATTGGAACGAATAGGATCCTCAAAGTTTTCCTCGGAATTTATTGATATAGGCAATACTTTTTCCACGGGAATAAAGCTATCATTTCATACGATTTAAAAAAAGAATAATTCCAGGGAAACAAAATTCACCATACTGCCCAATATTTTAATATATAATTTTATAGAAAACCTAAGGATTCTAGAATATTTCCCTTTGAAGAATTTTCTTTTTATCCCTTTTCTTGGCTCGATACTCCTCCTTTTGCTGATTGTAGTCCATAATCCTTATGTGTTTGCTTACAGGTTCGGGGTGTTCATTATCCGAGGCTCTTCGCACCTGTCTTCACACCTGTTTCTTAAAAAATTATTTTCCCATCCCTTTTTTAAATTTAATTCTCTGATTTTTCCAGATCTGGAACTTGGATGATGACCGGCAATGGTGTTATGCACAATGGCATCACTGTCATCGAACAATATGGTCAAAATCTCGATCGGCTGCAAGTTGGTGATCGTGTTGGTGTTGTCCGCAAAGATGATGGAACCTTACACTTTTGGGTAAATGGTGTTGATCAAGGTGCAGCCGCAATCAATGTTCCAGAAAAAGTCTACGGTGTCATTGATCTCTACGGCCAAGCAGCACAAGCCAGCATTGTTGATACTTCCGAGTGTGGTAGTCCTGATACTGGCAATTCAACAATCTCAAATACTACCCTCTACAGTGAGCCACCATTGCGTTTCCATTCGATACATGGAAAAAATGCTGGCATCTCAAATGGTGGTCTAACTGCAAGTCGTCCCAATTCACTGGCTGAATTTAATGATGCAATTGTATTTAGTAACAGGCCGTTAAGGCAGAGGGAGTTATTTGAAGTTGTTCTTGAAACAATGGTTAGACACTGGTCTGGGAATATAGAAATTGGAATAACTGGAAGTCGACCAGATGAAGTTGTACTAACCGCAAATGCAACAGATTTAGAAGGTGATACAATTATTTTGTGTGGTTCAATGGTCTTTCAAAATCGGAAAACTATTCGGAGTAATATTTTGTTTGACTTGGACACCTTGACGGCTGGAACGAGAGTTGGTGTCATGCGAAATGGAGACTATATTCACTTCTTCATTGATGGAGTAGATCAAGGTCCAGCGTGTGAATGTCGTTTGCCTAATGTTTGGGCAGTTATTGATCTCTATGGGCAGTGTGCTCAAGTGAGTTTGACTTTGGCGCAACCAGATATGCGTGCACCGTACGCCACAAGTGAGAACTCACAAAGTTTCCAAGCTACATCGGTAATTCAACCACCGCCCGAAACTAAGCATCGATGGACATGTATTTCGGGCAATGTTACACTCTCACAGAACTGGACTGTGGCATCGCGGGTGACTGGAGCGTCGGCAGCTTTGTCACGATGTTTGGTATTCTCAGAGCATCCTCTCTCCGTAGGATCACCTTTCGAAGTGAAGATTGTCTCACATAACCCATTATTTGCAGGTATTTAAAAAACAGTATATTTTTGAATTCAAAATTTGAAAAACTCTATTTCAAAGGATGCCTGAACATTGGCATAACGGATTTGAATCTCTCTGACGAGTATGTACGTAAAAACATTCCAAGCAGCATGAAACGTATACCGGCAAATGTCTGGTACGTTTCTGGCAATGAAGTTAGACACAATTCAATGCTAATGCAACGGTCAATGGCATCATTGGAATGGCTTCGAGTTGGTGATCGTATTGCCCTTGAGATGACACAAACAAGAACATTAAGAATTCTACTCAATTCTGAAGATATGAATATTAATTTCCAAAATGTCTCAAGTGTAAGTAGAAAATATCTTTGTTTTATATGTTTTTTTGGAAATCACTATCTTTAACCAATTCAATCAATTCACATTTTTTTTTTTTTTTCAATTATATTTTCCCCCCCATTTGTTGTGGCAAATCACATTTGAGTGTACAAAAAAAAAATCATCGAATTTTTTTTTGTTTTCACATTTGTTTTTGGAATTGTTTTTTGGTTTTTTGTAAATTATTTTTTTCAATGTGTTTCAAAGACCTATTGGACTGGAGATACCTTCAAGCCCTCAAAAGTAACTAAAAGAATGTTGTTTAAACAAAAAAAAAAAATAACATTGATAGTTGAAGTTAATAATAATTGTTCACCAATTGCACTTTGGATTGAGTTTTTGAGAAGATGCATGTTTTTAAAACACTTTGTATTTTATGTTCAATGTTTGCATACATATTTTTTTTTTTTTTATTCAGAAAGTAAGAGTTCAAAAATTACACCCCTATTATGACATGCGAATAGCTAAGAAAAATGGAGAACCAAAGTTTTTGTGTCTATTATAAGCGACGACTTAAAAACGACATTCGCACATCGTTTTCGGTCGTAGTTTTCTAATTGTAGTTGTAGTTTTCTAATTGGAGGGTTCGCCGACTTACGAGTCATAATTTAGGTGGTAAAAACGTCAAGAAAATAAACAGTAAAATGCAGCTACTTATGATGAATGAAAAGTACACCGATTCAACGTATCAATGAATTTTTTTTTTGTCAAATGCAGTTGCATAAGTAAGTAGTCCTATTTTCTTTTATTACTGCCCGAACAAGAGTTTCAAAAAATCTCAATTCAATCAATTTCAATTTAGTTTATTGAATTTGTTATTTACAATTGACTTAAAATTAACTTATTTCTAAGATACATTGGTTGATATAAAATTTTGTTGGCACAGAAGGGGCCTAACCTTATACAATGACTAAGTTATAAAATATAAATAAATATTATACATGGATAAACTTAATTTAAAAAGTCTGCTGACTAGGTTGTCCTCGGGGTGTTCAGACCCGGATGTCCAGTTGAGGGGTTGGTTGAGTTGAGTTGGTTAGATTGGCGTTTAGCCACGATAGTGTGCCGACTGGGTGTCGGCGTAAAAGTTAACTGCTTCTTCGTTGTCCATTGAAATTATGTGCTCATCCAGTATATCCAAAGCGCAAAGGTACCTAGGTTCCGGATGTCGTTGTTGGGCTATCATTCTTCTTATCAGCTGATTGGGGTGGTTGGCGATATTTCCTACAAGTATCTTCGCCGATCGCAGTAGATACTTGTCCAGTGGTATGATTTTTGCTTCCTCGTAGAGTCGCTTGTTGCTGTAGTATTTTTGTCGCTGTCGATCGAAGTAAAGTCCGGTGCACATCCTCAGTATTTTTCTCTCGAACATTTGTAGTTCCTTCATGGCTGTCTTTCAAAAAATCTCTATTGCAAAGTTAAAACATTTTAGTTTAGTCAAGGTCGGAAAACAATAAATTCAATCTGTCTGCCTTCATTTTGAGCTACAGCCCAAACCATTGAAGCGATGTGTTTTAAACTTGGTGATGATTATCCATGTCACCAAAAAAGTTAAACACAAATTGACCAAATGAGGACAATTAACGGTACCTGTCCTAGAACTGATTTCTTCATTTCTCAAATTTTTGTAAACGACTAACCGATTTCAATAAAAATTTTCTTGGACAATTTTTTTTCAGAACGACATACCATTTCTTTTATTTAAATAAGAAAAAAAATCTTTATATACCATAAATTATTATTTTTTAATGCAATAAAAAAGATTAAAAACTCTTAGATACTCGTACATTAACCGCAAGAAAATGCGCCCCAGTCGTGCATTTTATTTATCAGGATGTTGCTCTAAATAGAAGTTAGAAATTAAGTTTTAACTAAAACTTCTAAAACACGCAATAAAGCATAAACATTTCAACTTAAATGTAAACAATTTGAGAGTAAAGAAAAAAAAAAAATCAAATGAGAAAAAATTGGATGCATATGTTATAAATTATGACAACAATGCTATCAATGCTGATAACAGCAATATTACATCCTACTTATTTTTACCGACTTCCAAAAAGGAGGAGGTATTCAATTCGTCTGTATTTTTTTTTTTTTTTTTTTTTTTTTTTTTTTTTATGTTTGTTACCGCATAACTTTGCACTGAGTGAACCAATTTTGATAATTCTTTTTGTATTGGAAAGCTGGTGGCTGCAGTGTGGTCCCATTTCAATTTCATTTATATTTAGCCATGGCAACTATTTTAAAAATCATAAAACCCAGTTTTGAGCCATGGAAGTCGGTTCTGTTTTTTTGCTAAAAATGATTATCTCTAAAAGAGATCATTTTAATCATTAAAATTGTGGTCCTGATCTTTTTCGATCTTTAAATTGAACTAAGTAAGTGAACTAAGTTCCTAGTTTGCCGAAATGAACTAGTTCTTTGAACTAGTTCGTTATCGAACGACACAAGCCTATAATTCAGCAACCAGAAGTCGAAGAAACTTTTGGTATTCATCTATGAATAGATCTTATAGAGACCTTTCTTTTGATGTCTCACTCGAATGTTTTGGAGGAATTTTTTTAAAATGCCTATTTTTTAGGCAAGGGGACCTTGATTTTTTTCAAAATTCCGAAAAAAATAAATTTGTAATTTTTTTTTACATAAAAAGATTGGCCTTCTAATTGTCAACTCGTATCTTTAAACCAAAACTTGTTTCGAGACTTTGATCCGAAAATATCTACTTCCGAATGTACCTCCAAGAAAATTTTGGTTTTCAGATATGAATAGAGGACATTCATTTGTTGTCAAATAGAAGATTGATCTTTTGAACTTGTTTGAAATGTATTGATAATAATTTATAAGTCGAGTAATCATGTTCGTACACAGAAAAGCTCGAAGAAATTTGAGTTGTGTTGATTCTGTTTGTCTTTGTTTGCAAACAATAATCAAATTGTTTGATTACATTGAAGGTATTTAAAAAAAAGAATAGAAAAAGAATGAAGAAATCTTGTAAGAACAGTACAAATTTTGAAGGTTCGGAGAAATCAAACTTAAAATAATCAAAAATAACTAAATTTGAAAGTTTCAGTTCAAGTGTGGAACATTAAAAAACAACCGATCAACGGAGCGTATGTGTAATATTTTTTTAAACAAATTATTAATTTAATTAATTTAAACTAACTTGTGCCAAATGAATAAAGGCGCAAACATTTAAATTACTTGGGTGGTACTTAAAAACGTTTGGGGACAAAAATTTGTATGGTTAAAATACAACTCCGAAGAATTTTTTTTTTTTTTTTGAGGTCACGCAAAATGTACACATGACTCCGAAGAAGATATTTTTAAAGCCGCGCAAAATATACAGATGTATTTTTAAATTTAGTTTATTTGTTTGTTTCTTGTTACTTTTGCTCTGGATCTAATGCAGACAAATAGAAACAGATAAGTATCTTCTTTGTCTAACAATTATTTCCATTACGATAATCATGTTCTCATAAATGATGCTCTTTAATTAATAAACGTAAGCATGTGATAAGAAACCACACAAATATCATTATTCACCGTGCAACTTCTTTTTCATGTCGCACAAGAAACTGCTAGCCTAGATTCACACCATTTTTCATAATTTCCATATCAATTCACAAAAAAAATAGTTCATAGCAAACATAAATTAAAGAAATAAATACAATTTTACTAAAAAAAATATGTAACTTTTTATTAGGATGTCTATGTGGTTGTAGAACTACAAGGTTCCACTATGGCAGTTCAAGTGATCTCAACACAAGGACCCACCTCACCATTGCGACCGTGCAGCCTAAGACTACAAGATTCTCTTGAATTCGGTGTAGATCCATTGAATAAACAAGATTCAATGTTAGAATCTATAGATTCAGAGTCTCAGGCTTTTGAATTTAGTGAGTTTCATGGAAAGAATGTACGTTTAGTCGATGAACATCGTAGTGCAATTCGTACACAATCTTTCAATCAGGCATTAGTTTATATTGCCAAACCTTTATGCAAAGGTCATAGTATCAGTGTAAGTTGTTTAAATAGAGAAGATTTTGATTGGGAATTCATTTATTTCATTTTTTTTTTTTTTTTTGTAGATTAAAATTGATGCAATCAACACTAAGTGGAAGGGTACAATTGGCGTTGGAGCTCTTGGCGTATGTCCACAATTGGCAAACGTTCAGCTACCAACATCTATTGTACTCTGTAAACGTCCCTGCTGGGTAGCCACTCATGATTACATCAATATAAATGGAAGTCGTATTGCTTCGAAATATGGTGAAGCTCTGGAACAGATTCAACCTGGAACTGTGATCACAATGTCTCTGTCTCATGCTGGAGCGTTAAGTAAGCTGCTCTTTACCTAAGTACTATTAATTTTTTTTATCAATATTTATGTCCTCAATAGCAATTATGGTTGGACAGAATAGTTTAGAAGATCTGGCAGCAGGTCTACCAAATCATGTCTACCCTGTCTTTGATTTGTATGGCAAATGTGAGAAAATCTCAATAATCAACGGGGAGCTTCGCAATGGAACACCAATTGTTGAAGAAGTACTCTTGGAACATGATCAATTGGCTGAAGGTGATAGTAGTGTGCCGCAATGCGAAAAAGCTGATCTGGAAGTTCATGAAAAAGAGACTGAAGGTGCAAGCACATCAAATACGTAAGTATTCCAGGTCAAAACCCTTTCAGCTGGTTTGCTGACATTTTTGTCCTTATAAAGTGCTCGGACAGTAATGCAGAATTTTACTGGAAATTTATTGATCAATCTGTCAATCAAGTATCGATCGAAGGAAGGCAGGAATGACACTAGTCCATCTTCATCGTCCTGGTGAGAGAAACTAATCCTAATTCCCAAGTCTAATTTCTTATTTTTTTGTTTCTAGCTGTCTTCGGGAATCTCTGCAGTTGCAACACAATACCAATTTGAACATCCAACGCAGTCAAAGTACCCAACGCTTTACAAATAATCCTTCGACATCCACTGGCAGCACTGACACAAATCGAGAACAAGTGGAACCACCTTGTGACGATGTTGTCCAACCGGTAATGACAAACTCCAAAGAGAATCTCTTAGAATACAATGACGAAAGTAACACTGCTATTCAGCAAAATCTTCAACAGCAGCAGCAGCACCAACAACAACAACAATTTCTGGACATCAATCAAGTGCCTGATGAGACGCCAGTTCAAAACGAAGATGACCCAGACGAAGACGAAGAGCCACCAATACCGCCTGTTAGAGATCCCATTCCAGCAGACACACAATTCGATTCCATCCAATCGTTACCTAGCCTCGATTCAACTAAAGACTGTGAATACTTGAAGCTGGTGCGGGGCTTCAAAAGCTCTCTTGTCCTTCCACATACGTTTTTCCAGCAACCAAGTTGTCAGGCGATTTGTTTTTGTCAGCAGTGTCATGCGACAAATTCTGAAAAGCTAAGTGGTTGGGTGTATTTTAAGCTAAATCAGCAAGCTGTTAATACATCGGGAACGGTGCAGAGTTTTGATTCAGGTGATTGGGTGCCTTTGTACTATATGACTCGGGTAGATAAAATTCGAGCTATTCTCGACTATGGTCAGCCGCTCCCAATCGAACAAACACACGAGGCACATTCGAGTACCAATCAGAAGGATGAACCAGGAACGCACTTGGAATTGCATTTCTCGCCCAATTCACCAACAATACAACTCACGAATTCCCATCACAAATATACAGCAGCTATGCAAAGCTATACAATTGGTACAGCATTTGAAGTGTATGTGCGGCGGCAATCTTTGTGTGCCACACAACAAAAGACTTCTGATGAACAGCAAGAGGATGATCAACAACAACAGCAGCAATCACAGCCTGGCCCTTCATCAACACCACAGACGACTTCATTGAAAGACATGTCGTGGTTCACCAAAGAGACTGGGGCTTGTGTGCTGACAGCATTAATTCTAAAACTAGACCGAGTGCAGTGCCAAAGTTCGGGAAGCTAAGTTGTTGTTAATTTGTATATGCATTCAAATAAAATAGTAATTCCTAATTTTAGCGACTGTAATTTTGCTTGTAAAGCGCATCGATATTATTATTTATATAGATTATTATTATATAATTATGTATATGTAACGACCTCATAAAGTATTGTTAGCTATTTTGTTCTATGGCTGAGAATCTCTCTCGTATGGCTGAATTTTCTGTTGTCTATTTATTTTTGTGTTCGAAATTTAATGTACGTATAAAACTATTTCACATTTTCTATAATACAAAATTAACACTGAAAAAAAGAAAAACAAAACAAATATAACTAAAAACATATATACATTTTCTTTTTATTTTGAAATAATTGAATATGGAAGTGGCGCCCAACATGAGACCAAATCATTCTCTACAGTCACACATATTTTGCCATTTAATCGATCGGAGTGGAAGACCATCTTCTATATTGCGTTCTGTTACTGCGTATGAAAATAAAATAATTGGAAGTGGCGCCCAACATGAGACCAAATAAATCCTTACTCTCGCAGGTGTTCTGCATTGATTGAATCACGAGTATTGAAGTAAAAGGCCTTTATTCTATATTGCTTTTTTACTACTACATACAAAAATAAACCGAAGATCAATCAAGAATCAACAAAGAAAACATTTTTGGACTTTCTTGAGAAGATTTGTGATCAGTGCCCGAAATACAATGTCAAGTTAATTCTTGTTCCATTTAAAAGTCAATATCAGAAAGGAGGAGGAGCTAAGGAACTTTTGGATAAAGATTGGATATCAACCAACGACGAAAAGAATAATCCTCTTCTACGCTTATCCAGGATCAGCTGTAGCTCACTATCATGGCTGAAAGCCCCCAAGCGTCCCAAAAATTTTTACACCAAAAAATAAACTTACTGCCTCATTATCTTAAGTAAAAGGATTTAAGCAAATTGGGCCATATTCATAGACGCTGTCTAAGTTGCTACTAAGGAAGACCGGAGTTTATCCTATTCAAATAACATTGGATAAACCCCAGTCTAAGATAAACTGCGGTCTAAAAACGGCTATAAAAAATGCCCCATTGTGTATATAATGCATAAATGCAGATTATGGCGAAGACGAACATGTTCTCCTTCATCAATGCCTCTCCTTTATATGTACGGATTTCAGGTATATAATCTATAACTCTTTTACTTTTCTGCATGCAGACGTATGTAAATCCAGCATTAGCTTTGATCCGAAAAGCGAAAAAGTTCAATAGTGAAAACCTCCAAGCTTATTTTTCACAGTTATTAGGCTGGGAAAATTACTAAAATGATGCAGAAAGCTTGAATTTTTGTGAATATAAATATTTGTGTAATCTTTTTCAAATGAGCTAATGAGAAAAAAAATATTTTTAGGTACTTTTTGTACTTTTTCAAAAAAACTGCCAATGCCAATCATTGTATTTATATTTCTATAGTACTATCATGAAGTGAAACGATCTTAGGAACTCTAGTGGTGACTTGAAAAAGCAGAATTTGTATGAAAAAAAAACACACTGAGCGCCACCTCAAAAAAGTGGCGACATGAACTAATACTAAATTCGACTTCATGATAGTACTAGAGAAATATATATACAATGATGCCAATCACACCTTAAGAATTCAAAATTTAATAACTACACAAAAACCGCCCATGTAGTACTTATTTTAAGGTTTTAGTTGAATTTATCAAATCCATCCAACTTCACATCAATTATTTGACATTGACATTTGTGATTAGTCTACATTTTGCTCTGCGAGAATATCTAAAAAAAATTCAATTTGTGCAATCAAGAAAAATTTTTAATAAAAGTTATTCCAAAAAAAATCATCTCGGTAATTATTAGTTTCCCATCCTCCAAAAACTATCAACAAATCATTTTAATCATCAACATTATATTTCCAAAAAAAAAAAAAACAAAATATTAACAAAAATATACAAAAATTTTTCCATCCATCCACTCAAATATTTTTTTTTCAACTGTGTTATTTTTTTCATTTCTTTGTTTTCTTCTCGCTCACTCTCGTTTTCCTTGGGTGCTTTTGTGTGTGCACGGTGCAGCACCACTTTTCGTCCGTTTCTTCTTCGTCGTTGTCGTCCCCATAAAAAAAAAAAGATTTAAATTAAAGAAAAAAGAGAACTTAACTTTTTTTTATTCTTCATTAAATTAAATTATAAAAATTCAAGAATAAGGTAAGTCTCCAAACACAAATAAGTTGTTTTTTTCATAACACAAACAAATTGAATAGTCTTTTTGTTTTTTTACTTAGTTTAGAAACAAATCCAAATTCCGTGAATTTTTGCAACAAAGAAAAACAAGCAAAATCTAGAAGAAAAACAAAAAAAAAAACCAAAAAACTGCAAATGTCTCAATCGCAACCAAGCAGCTCAGCTGTACGTGCTTTGGCACTCGAATACAAATCGCTGCAAGAGGAACCCGTCGAAGGTTTCCGTGTGAAACTTTGCAACGAGGACAATCTCTTCGAATGGGAAGTGGCAATCTTTGGGCCACCCGACACACTCTATCAGGGTGGCTATTTTAAGGCACACATGAAATTCCCTCCAGATTATCCATATTCACCTCCATCGATTCGTTTTCTGACCAAAGTCTGGCATCCGAATGTTTATGAGAATGGTGATTTGTGTATTTCGATTTTACATCCACCGGTCGATGATCCACAGAGTGGAGAACTGCCGTGCGAGAGATGGAATCCAACACAGAATGTGAGGACAATTTTGCTGTCGGTTATTTCATTGTTAAATGAACCGAATACGTATTCGCCAGCTAATGTGGATGCGTCAGTTATGTATAGGAGATGGAGGGATTCTCAGGTGAGTTTATTTTTTTTTTTCTGTTTACCCTCATAATATTGGTATAATGATAAGATTTTTTTTTTTATTTTGGTTTTGTTTGCATTATTTGCAGTTTAATTAAAATCGCATTTACATGGAATTTTTTTTGGTTTGTTAAAAGAGAAGAGGTATTAAGTTGAAATATTGCGCTGCATATTTGATATACAGTAAAACCCGATTAAGAGAAAACCCCGGTTATCTGAAACACTTTTTCATCCCCGAGTATTTGTCCACCAATTACCTTTAAAACAATCCGCTAAGCGAAACTCTTATAACAGAAAAGCCCGGATACCTGAAACATATTTCAAGGCCATTCCAAAGTAACGGAGAAGACATAATTTACCTTTTTTCCAGTTTATCTCGTGGAAAAAGCAATCTTTTTTTTTTTGAAACTTGGTGGGTCTTAAGGGCTCATTATGAAGTTGATATTCTAGAAGTTTCACGACAAACTAATTAAACGCATCCAAATTATTCACAGATAAAGCGGTAACGGAGAAGACGCGTACAGGTCTTCTCGGTTACCATCTTTGTCTGTTAATAATTTAGCTACTTTGAATTAGTTTTTCGTGAATTTTCTAGAACATCAACTTTATCAAGACCCACTAAGTTTCAAGAAAAAAAATTGCTTCTTCAACAAGATAAACTGGATAATAAGCGTGAAAATGCCCTAAAAGTTGAAATGGAATGGCCGTTTAGTTAAATTTTATATTTTTAATAGAAAAATCGCTTAAATACCTGACCACACCGAAAGGGTATGCGGTAGCGGCACGGGTAATTGTATGAAAAAAATTCCAAACTGGAACATCAATATTCAGTTGTGGAGTTTTTTTCTCATACAAGTACCCGCACCGCTACCGCTTACTATTCCGGTGTAGTCTTTCTTTTAAGGCGCCGGTTATAGCGATCAGGAAAATGCATTAGTAAAAAAGAATCAGTATGAAATTGAATATTTTTCCTGATGCTCGTTTATAGTTTTTTTCCTGATTGAAATACACACGAAAAAAATTTTTCGTATGCAGTGGAACAGGAAAATATTGAAATACTTTAGGGAAACGATTTGTTTCATTTTGTTTCAAATGTCAATCAGCTGGCACGAAAATGAATTTGCATCAGGAAAACAAATAAATACAATTTAAACAAAATATTTTCCTTTCGAAAAAATTCTTTGGGTCATTTATAAATCGATTGGTATAGCATTTGTTTTTAAAATCGATTTAAAACATCACAAAAATCTATTTGAAAATGTTTCCTGATCGCTATAAGCGGCCCCTAAGTGACAAAAATGTAATCGAACAACAAAAAACTTCTCTCCACTATGCTTAAGTTTCGCATATGAACATTGCAATTCGAAAGTAGTCAGAAAACTCCTTATTTTAATCCATTAACATTTCCTTTTTTAGACAACTGCTTCGCCAAACGACGCTCTACTTTCGCAAGCCCATTTAAAAAATTGTTTTGTCTGGTGTCAGAAAATTAATTTAGACCTTTATGTTTCGTTTCATGGACAATAAACATTACAGATTTGGGTTGAATTTGTGATAGTGACATAATTTCAGGTCCCACTTGGTCAATATAGTATCCAGAGCTGATTCTGTTGTAGGTTTCGTCAAGCGGTGTTTTTTATTTTCTAAGAAATCACTTTTTACCTACCACGTTCGTGAGGCTCTCCATGAATATGCTACCAAGTCTGGGGTCAAATTACGGCACACAATTACGATCATACGTTAACGTTTTTACTATTTGGGTCTCTATTTAATTAGTAGAAAAAGATAGGGACACATAGCAACCATACGTTAACGAACGTATGCCGTTTCGACCCCTGATCTCCTTATCACCTAATTCACATTAAGAGAATTGAAGCGTAGATTCCTCCGTTTTGCGTTAAGAGAACTTCCGTGGGTTGACAAAAATTATAACTTGCTTCCCTATCAAAAACGGTTGCGACTCAATAACTAACAATTTTTTAAAAACAAAAATAAACTAAAAAGCTGAATGCCTCAAAGCCGCAGTCAATAGTTTATTGCAGGTAACTCGATTTCAAGATAGTTGTCTCCATTCTAATTGATTGAAGATAACATCAACCTAGTAACTCAATTAGAGATAAAGTCTCCCTCTATGTCGTGTACATTCTGGCTTAGCGTTGAAGATTTAACAAGGTGGCCAAAGTTAATTCGTTCTATGTAAACCAGCCCTTCTAAGCTTTATATGCGTAACTTTTTGACCAGCGATACGTCATTGAATAGCTGTTATAGTTCCAGAGCTCACGGGGTGTTCTTTCACCAGCAGTTCCCGGATTTGCTTGCTTGTTTTCATACTTCTGACACAATGTACAGTGCACAGTTGAATCTTAAATTAATTTTTAACCATCATTTTTAAGATGTAGAAATGATGACCTTTCAACTCGCTATAAAATCGATCAGCAACATTCCGTTGTCGTGCAGGCTACCTTATCCATATATGCTCGCTTTTATCTTTGTAGGATGCTTCCTTGACAGGTCTTTGTTTTTGTTTCTCCTGGCTATTTCTAAAGTAGACATCGTAAATTTTCATCCTCTCACACTTCTTGTAAAAATTTACGATTTATCAATGTTCTTTATTAATTGATTGGCCCACGTGAACTCCAAAATCAGGACATTACACTTAAAATAAATAATAATATCCCTTCAGCCACCACAACGACACTTAAATTGAGGCTGTGTTTTTCTTTTAAATTGTTATTCTACGGTGGAAAACAAAAGGGATTTGACAAATCAAATTAGTCACTCAAGTTTCTCCTTAGAATTCACAATACCAACCAAAGATTTACTAATTAGTCCATTCTTGTTGGCTTTCAGCATCATTTTCCAATTAAATAAGTTTTCAATCTAATAACAATTTTATTTCCAAACCATTTTTTAGGGTAAAGATAACGAATACCCAAATATTATCAGAAAACAAGCTCTTGCTGCAAATGCTGAAGCCAGGAAGGAAGGAATCACTGTACCAACGACACTCGAAGATTACTGCCTCAAACCGACTAAAAAGCCTTCCCAAGAGCCAATGTTGGATATGACAAATTTCTACGATGATGATTTTGATTTGGAAACAGAAGATGATCAACAAACAGACGACGATGATGATGATGATGACGATGATGCCGAAGAGTCAGATTATGCCGATGGCGATGACAGCGGCAAAGGTGAAACATCATAATCTCCCACCCTAATGACTTTATCGTAGAGGTCTAGCTTAACTGGCGGATAAGCTCAAGCGGAGGGGAAAGAATAGAATATATTCTAGTTCTAATAATGAATTTTAAGTGTGTGTTGTGTAATACGCATCCTTTTAAACAAAAAAACAAAACAAAAAACAAAGTTAATTAAAAAAAAAAAAAAAAAAAAACAAAAATATCAAAATCATTCATCCCCTTCCTTGGTGTTCATCTCCTGTCTATCTCTATCGTTCAATTTCATTCTCTCTATTATATATTTCAAAAATAAAAGAAAAACAAAAAATTAAACAAAAAAAAAAAAAAAGAAACATAAAATAATAATAATTATAAGAAAGAGAAAAAACCAACTCATTCAAGCTTTTATTTATTTAGTTTTAAACAAAAAAGAATACAAAAAGAAAAAAAAATTATTGTAAAGTACTCATTATTGCTGTTTGCTATTTTGAGTCTTTTTTATTTTCACAGAAAAATTTGATCAGTCCTCTGAGGTGATGAATCAAATTTTATCATTATCTTGTTCATATCTCATATTTTTAGGGCATAACAATTAAGCCTGCAATATACATCTACTATATCTTTCCCTTGAAAAAAGAAAAACAAAACGAAGAACAACAAATAAAATGCAAATACATATTATTATTATTATTAATTTTAATTGAATTTAATGTAACGTAGATTACTCTATATTTTAATGATGATTTTTTTTTCTTCTCCAGAAATAATGTAAATTTGAATTTTAAAACAAAAATATTAAAAAAAAAAACTTGTATAAAAAACAACCAACAAAAAGTTTTATCATTCTAGTCTTTGACCAGCGAAATGAAAAATTAGAGAACGGAAATTAAGTTTGAAATAAGCTTTTGTATCTTGGTGGAATAGTGACGACTCCAAATAAATTTGATGTGCTGCCAATGTCATTGAACATTCGAGGAGAAAAAGGATAGACGAATTATACAAATCCAATTGCATAGATATACTTCATTTTTAATGGATGGGACAAGAAGCTGCGTAAACTTTAGGAATATGATCATTCCGGAGATCTTTGAACCTGTAAGCGTTTTTGGTCGGCGAAAGAGAAACAATAACAAATACCACGGATTATATTGTGCAGCAATGTTGGTTTAGGCAAACGTATTTAGTAACGGAGTGGTTTTACCTATTCTACAACTTCTCAACAAAGGTGTGTAAAATGGAAGGAAGGCAAATCTAAATCGTCCCATGAAAATCTAAGTGCTTGAAATTAAAGAAGCGAGATAGTTGAAAACTTAGCAAGGTAAGTAAGTAACTACCTACATTTTAACATATTTGAAAGAGCACAAGTATGCAATTTGTTAAATCTTAAATTAGAGGTTGTTACCCTGGGTAATTGACTAACGATAAAAGTCGTTTATCGATAAACAAACAACACATGCAATAAGGGTCTTTATTAACTGTATGTCAAATTGGATTTGAAAAACTTCAAATTGAACGTACAAGAAATTTAATGATGGCATCTAAATGCTTATCCTTTTTACTCTAATAATTTTATATTAGTTTAATTTTTTTTTATATTCTTCAATCGAAAAATTAAAAAAAATGAAATTTATGAGTAAAAAATGGGAAAAATTAACAATATACAAGTTTTCAAAGCAGGCATTATTTTAAAAATCTTAAATTAAACACTCTTGCCGGTTGAAGCGCATTTTTCTCAACAAAATCTCAACGGGGGACTAGATATCCACAGATGTTGAGCTGCTTCTTTTTCTTATCTCACCTTGCATTGGTATGAATCTTAATGGTCCTTTCACCAAATTGTTTATATGCTAAAATAAAGACTTTGTATCCTTTTAATTCAATTTATTGACACATTAATAAATCTTAAAACTTAATTACAATTATTTGAACACAAGCAGCGAGATAGAATATTATCTTAAATAATTAATAACAAAATAAATAAAGGAGGATTTCCAAACAGAAAATGTAATTCTTATTGAAAAATGTATTATTAACTGATTTTATGATATCAAAATCAAAAACCTTAATTGTTTAGTGTTTACACAATCTTTTTTAAAGTAATACCAAATCAATATGACAAGTATGAGATTTTTTTTTGTTTTAATAAATTAGATTATTTGCAAGCAAGAATATCTTTTTTCATGTTTGCAGGATATAATGAATTTTTTATTCTAATTTTAGTATTTTCTTCTGGTATCCGAGTGATTTTCCACAAGTTGCATATATTGCTTGTATCATTGTCCTTTTTTTCTGTCGTGTTGTTATCTTCTGAATCGGATACTTCTGGTGAATCTGGAACTACCCAATTAGGTAGACGCTTTTGAGCAATTTGAAGCCTTTTGTTAAAATGTTTGTTGCATATTCTGTGGGATTTTCTTAAATGTTCTAACTTCAGTTTCTTTCTCCATATTTCCAGGCTTTTTTTTTTTTTTTTTGTTATTTGAATTAGTTTAAATGTTATGTGAAAATTGAAAAGGCTATACTACCTTTCTTCATCTTGTGGAACTCTATGAAAAAATGTTGTAGTTGTATATTCGCAACCCATGACACATTTTTTCGGCTGATATTTTGTTGATTCACTATTAGTTACATTTGACAGTGTTTTGGGGTTTCTTGTTTTTGTTGCAAAAGTTGTTGTATCGACATAAACCTATTAGAAATTATTTTGATTTATTTATATGTATGAATATAAATAAACTATATGTTGGAAGTGAAAGAAGGTAAATTGTTACCAAAATTGAATAATTGTTTGCTAGGGGAATTATGTGTAGATTATTCTCTTCAGGAAGATCCAAAGTTTGTGCTACTGTAAGAGTATAAAAGGATACATTAAAAGAACTTACTATAATTTAGTATTTGTTTTTTCACTCACTTGAGAAAGTTTTATCCATTATTATAAATGCTTTTAAAATGTTTGTAAAAGGTACTTATTTGAAATATAGAATTAAGAAGGTATTTATTTTAAATATTGTTAATAACACTAGTTATTTTTTATGATTTAAGACTGGGTATTGGCTGCAGCGAAAACATAGCAACAAAACCGAATAATATTATGCACAATAAATAGGTTCAAAAGTCAAAACTTCTTACTCGGAATAAAAGCATATTTGCTCTAAAAAACTCTTATCCTGCTAGTCTTGTTTTATGGTTTTGACTTTGTTTTTTTCAACGAAAAGCAGAAAAGAAGAGCAAATACTAACTTCTTCCAAAGAAAAAAATCTTTGTGGAATATTCGAGAAGGCCTTATGAAAGGCGAGATACAATAATGAAGTGTAAGAGCTGTACCAAGATGTGGAGTTAAAATAATGCAAACAAGATGGTCTTTGAATTCTAGTCCTCAGATTTGCCATGGGGGTAAACCTTGTCGTGGCAGAGGGACGGAGAGGTTTACGGTGTTTACTAATATCACGAAACTTGTTTTTGCATAAAGGCCTCAAATGGTCCCCACCAATGAAGGAATTCGCACCACAAGACACTTCCAACAAATGACGGTAGCGAGAGAATTCTTTTCTTTTTTAGAATTAACGGTAGCGTCGCTAGTTCCAGTTAGGCCGAACTACTCAGAAGTATTTAGAGGTTAGGTGCTCCTTCCGCAGGGGTAACTGCCCGACGTAGGATTAACTTCCTAGTTATGAACCAATTACAAGCCTCGTATATGGAAGATTCAAATTTTGACGATCTAAGCAAACGAAAATTGTGATAGAAAGACCTCATCTTAGGTGGCGAGCTCAAGTTTAGAACAACCTCAATTTGATGTGCGTAACTGGAGACAGCTAGCTAGGGACCAGCTGGCTGGAGAGACTTGTTGGTTGAGGATGAGATCAATCCTGGACTGTGAGCATTACCATAAGTAAGTAAGCATACAGCACGCTTACGACCACGGATAGGAATCGGTTTTAAATAAAAAGTAAGATAATATAAAAATTTGGTTATGGAAAAAAATTAATCATGTACTTGTCTTGAATTCACAAATACATAATATAAGTGAAATAACATAAATCTCATAAATCTGGAGAAATACAAGAAAAAGGAGGAACAAAATTGCTAGTATACATTCCTAATTGTTTACAAAAGCCCTTAGAACTTCTTGACCAATTTCTATAGCCAGAAAAATTTATGCTTACCGTTAACCCAACCAATTCAAATGATACATTTTTAACACTTCTTTTTTGTAAAGAAAGAAGTCTTCAAAGATTTAGTATTTTGTTTCTAATTTGTTTACAAATTTTTCAAATTTGCCAAGTACTCAGTTTTGCAAATTTGACATGTACTTTCTTTTTGCAATTTATTTGGCGTGGTCATTTGCATTAAAATGTTAAAAAAAAATGTACCCGAAACATTAGCCGTGTTCAAACTCAAGATGTCTCTTATGTCGAGTTCCGTTTAAAAAAAATCCATTTCAAAGCCTTAACTACATTGGCTCAGTGTGTGAAAAAGTACAAAAGTGAAGATTTTCAAACGCATTTTTGTATAGTTTTTCGGGCTAGAAAACTAAAACAAATGATGCAGAAAGCTTATTTTTGGTGTAGGTATGTAGTTAAGCCTTAAAGCTCAATTTTCATTTTAAAGATCAATAAATTGAGGTCTAAAGGCTTAACTACATACACCACTTTTTGAAAAAGTACAAAAGTGAAAATATTTTTTTTCTGGCTAGTGCAATTTTGTTGTGAAAAAGAGTATACAAATTGTTTTTTAGACCAAAAAATAAGCTTTCCTCATCATTTGTTTTAATTTTCCAGCCCTTAAAACTATATAAAAATGCGTTTGAAAATTTTCACTTTTGCACTTTTTCACTTTTTGAGCCAATGTAGTTAAGCCTTAAGAGCTGAAGTGAACGAAGTCACAAAAAGAGGATACAACGTGGTAACGTGAACACGTTTCCATTAAATCTTAAAGCCTTAACTACAATGACCTAAAATGTGAAAAAGTGGGAAATTTACAAAAGTTAAAATTTTTATTTCTTTCTAGCGCTATTTGTTTTTGGAAAAAACTTCTAAAATTGGTTTTTAAACCACAAAATAAGCTTTGTGCATCATTATTTTTAATTTTTGTTGTAGTTGTAGTTATGCCTTTATGATGAATATTTTTTCAAACAAATGACTTTTTGAATCGAACTAATGAAAGACGTTAGTAGAGTATCAAACCTTGTGCAGATTTGGCACTAGAATAATTGGTTTTTTTTTTATGTTACTTGTGCATTTCAACTGTGAAACCTCCAAATCATATATTGCTTACGACAAGTAAATCGCTTAAAGATTGCAAGTAAGATGAAAGAATGTTCCAGCTTGATGACAATGAAATGGCAGTTGGATTCAAAAATGACATTTCGCTGACATTAAACATGAAAAATAATAAATCCACATTTAACTGAGAGTGTGAACGAGTTGCGTGCTGGCCAACTATAAAAAAAAACAGTAGGGGTATTCACGATCCGGTGTAAAAAAAAGTGTAAAAATGCAAAATTTTGTTTTCTACTACTACAACTATAATAGACAAATTTTGCACCATTCCCTGCAAACCAAACCTCAGTAGTTTAGGGGAAATTACAACCACCAACAAAGTCTTTACTTTGTAGATGTATGTGTTTCCTTATTTACCAAAACCTCTCCCCTCAAAATATTGTAGTTTTGTTTCTCCTGAAAAAAATAAATTCTTTGGTAAATGGGAGGAAAAGAGTGCGATGTATGCAATGCTCAAGGTTTTCTCTCTTTTGTAATGGCGGCTCGCCATTTTCCTGCATTTCTAGTGAAACCTTGATAGCCACAGCAACATTAGCTAAGCAAAAAAAAAACATTTCTGTGCTCCAAAATAAAACAATTTAATTTGAATAAATAAATATCGTCTTAATCAGTGTTATTTGTGAGAATTATTTTCAATACACAATGTGTAGTAGCACAAATTCTTCGGCACGCCACAAAAATTCCACCACCATTTCCATCATCAAAATGCACAACCTCAGCCTTGTGCATTCAGAAAAATTAAAATAAAAAAAAAATGATACAAAAACCACCACCCATGGATTTGGAAAATATAGGTATGCTTATTTTAAAATAAATAAATTATATAATTGTTGATTTTTCTGTCTTCTAGTGGAGATCAATTCCAGACATCAATGACTGAGTTTACAGTTCGAAATTTTCCTCCACGCCATCCAGAACGAGTGAAACGAATCTTATGTTTAGTAGAGACTACAATACCTGAGTGTGATCCACAGACTTGTAGTGTAAGTCAAAGAGATTCCCTTCTGCTCTTTGTGAAGCTGATGGTACTATTTTTTTTCTCAGGTCTGCACCCTCCGACCACTTGTTGATGTGTTCGCTCTAATCCAAACAACATTCAACAATTCTATGTCGAGTATAAAAATGACGTCAGAGACTCCTTGCCCGCCACACTATTGGATGAAGTCCGTTCGAGTGGCAATCAAGATGTGCAAGTTCGTATTACAAATAAATTGCGAGGAAAGCATTTTGTTCCCCTCAACAGTTGTGTGCATAAACAAAAAATACCAAGACTGGAAACTCGGCGGTCAACTGACGTTTGCCTACAAGCTGCGCGGTGTGGTGAATGTCGTGAACCTATCGTTGTGTTCGTGTCCGATGTGTGGTGAATGTCGTGAATCTATAAATGTGTGCGTGTTAACGTCATTTATCAACGTGGTGGCTTTCACATATATTCACAGACAGCACTGTCCACAAAAGGGTTTTGGGGGGAAAGACGTACGAAATTTTCCAGTCTTGGTATTTTTTGTTTATGGTTGTGTGCATGAAGCGACTCTCCTTCGTTTAGTGACAAAGAATTTCCAGAATTCCTGACGTAGATGTAAGATTTAAGAGAAATTCAACGCCAACATTCCTCATAGAAGTCTGAAATAAAGTGTCACACAAGACGTTCATGTTTTGATATACAATTCGACTGAATAAATCTAAATCTCTAACCAAAGTTTTAACTTCAGAGTTTATTTGTAATTTCATTTGTAGTTTCAAAAGGTTTAGATTTACTAGGAACAAACTACTTCTCTTACGTACAAATTTCCCCACTTAATTACGTACTTCTAGATATGGAGTTTCAGTGGTTTTTCTGTAGCTAAAAAAGTACTGGAAGATGTACATCAGAAGCACTTCCAGATGTGCTTCGCTGATGTAGTTTTGAAGTACATTTGTCTGTACTTTTAATGGAGGGGAAATTCATTTCATCTTGCATGCAAGAAAGAGATAGATGCTTCACGTATTCTTATATACAGAAAGTATATAACTGAGTTTTTTCCCGAGCTCCTATCTTTTTTCAGTGGAAAAGAAGTACTTCTTTTACGTACATATTTCGCCGGTTTTTTCTGTAGTTCTACGTTTGCTGGGTTATATTTTATTTTTGCAAAAGGGTTGGGGTATAGCAAAAGTATAAAAGTGTAAAAAAAATTGTAGTCTGTATATTTGGTTGTTTTATTTTAAGAAAATGTTACACTTTTGCACTTTTACAACGATACAAGACCATTTGCATCGAATCGTGAATACCCCTAGTGTTTAATGGGGTAATACGCAAATTATCTCATTTCGAATGTCAAATTCTATAGAAAAAAATATTTAATTTGAGATTTGAACTGACCTCATTCGCGAAATCATCTCATTTGGGCTTTATTGAAAACAGGCTATTATTTGGGCTCTATTATAAACAGAGCGAAACGAAATTTTGCACACAAAATTTCGTTAACGAAATCTTGAACAAAATCAAATTTGTTTTGTTTTTGCTGTAAAATCATCGTACTCTTCTTGGTAGACTTTTTGATTCCAATGTGAACCTTCTAAGATGTGAACACGGTCTAAGAAGAGAGAATATCGTATTCTTGAACACTGCCATATGCTGCACCTTTTTTTTCATCAACAAAAACGTCACAATAACTGTCAAAACACAAAACGTCATCTTTCCAACCAACCAAGAACAAGAAGAGAAGGAGGACTCCATCTCTGGGTCCTAAAAGCCATCATCTTTTTTTAATTTTTTGCCAACGCGTCTTAATTTTTATATACAAACTTTTCTCATCTATAAAAAATGAATCCCAAATTAAAAATCTCTTGTTTCCTTTTAAAAGTAAGTACTTATTCCATTTCTATTCTAAAATAAACCAAAAAATGCACACTTGAAAAATATATATTCTTCATATCAAAACAGCGTCTGGAACGTATCAAGCAACAATCCAGTGGTTGTTTATTTGGAGTTCTTTATGGAGAGGGAACATTACTCCTATTAGGATTCAACATTGAATCAACAATAGGTCAACTAAATTACAAACACATTCAATATAAATTCCCTGCTGAATTGGATTTATGTGGTTTGGTTAAGTTCGGAGATTGTACTGATGCTGAAGCACATATTAATGTGATTCTAAAAGATGTTGATATCACAGATAATCCAATTCTATTACAATTGGAATTGGGTACTCTTGTCGGCATGAAAGCATCAATTTTCATGCATGAAAAACTCGAACAAATTCCATACGAAGTTATGGAAGCTGAAGAGTTGTATACAGATTTTTGTTTCAGTCGCATCAAGTGTAATCTGATGTTGTACACTGAATCGACAGTTGAGGCTGTTAAAAAGAATATGCACATTCTGAGGAAGAATGTTGCCGGCGGGAGTACTGCTTTCCATGTGAAAAAGACTAAAGTCTATCTCACTGGAGCTGGCAGTTATCCGGCTGGTCAGGATGTTACAGCTGAATCAAGTATATCATCGATTGTTCAGATGGTTTCAAGGAACAACGACGAAGTTGATGACAAAACGACGACGAAGAAATCGATAAAGGAACCATCAATTCCGACTGAATTCAGTGTCATAACAATTGATGTTTTGAAAAATAAAACAAAAGAAAGACCGGATAAAAATGCTCCACCACCTGCAGCTGGTTCTATGTATTTAAATCGAGATGAGAAAAAGATTGCCATACCATTGAATGTGGAAGCAATGGCAATTCTTTATAAAAAAACGAAACTAACTCGATTCTATGACATTCTTATCGAAAGTATATGCAGATCATTGCGTTTGTTTGAATATGCCATAACAGAGCCTTTGGAAGTGGGTCAAGCACCGACAATTCCACGTTGCTTTCACTTTTTCCCGCCAGAGTTTGGTCATTTTTTGACTTATGTTTATCCGGAAGGTAAGTCAATTTAAAATGTTCAATTAACCTCAACTCTATATGGTGGAGTGCCGTAAAGCATAAAATTTGTAAAATCTAGGAATCCAGAGAAAGTCAATGAATATGTATAACGAGTGTTGGACTGCATTACTAAAAGCTCAAATAACTAAGTTAAAAAAAAATGTTTAACCAAAATTTAGTCATTCGATTTGAAAACGTCCAATCGGAATTGCTATCTCATTTTAGATTTTGCTCAAACTTTATGAGAATGCTTTCTAGGACTGTGAGGAAGTAAATCTATGGTGATTTAATTTTAACTTTAACCGATACCCGCATTCGAACTTTTGGAAAATGTAAATTTTATGTTATTATAATTTTACCTCTGAAAACTTTTCTATTAAAGATATCTTTTGCTTAAAAAGACATTTTAAAGCTTATAAATAATAGATTTTGACTAAGGGCCAATTTTTCAATAGTCAGATAAACCTCAGTTAGAGCTTATTTCTAGGAATATCTATTTTTTTATATTGACTTTATTCTTTTGATAGTCTTATTGAAAAATCAGGGCTAAATATTAAAAAGTCATGTATCATATCCCTAAATAAAAAAGAATTTTGAAAATCTGGTAATTCTACTGAATTTTTGGGGTTTTTGACTGACCTCAGAGCTTCGGCTGTTAGATATGTGCACGTGGCTGATACTTACCAAATATTAAATAAACATACATAATATTTAGCCCTGATTTTTTAATCATCAGTTAAACTATCAGAAGAATAAAACTCGATAAAAAAAACTTTTATTCGTAGGAATAAGCCTTAACTGGGGTTTGTATGGTTTCTCACGGTTTAACTAAATATAGAAATATGAAATTTACAGTAAGGGTATTCACGTAACGAGATAATTTTCTACTTTGCAGAAAAATATAAAATTTGTTCAATTAAAAAAATAAAGTCAAGCTAATTTTGCAAATACTATGCAACAATAAAAAAAAATGTAATTTGCTCAAATAAAATAATATTCTCTTTTCAATATTAACATATTTTATTTGTGCTTATCTGAATAATAAGATATAAATCGCGTTCAAAAACATATTCCAGAACCGGGTATCCCAGATAGCCTATCCGATAGGTGATTGAGTACACCCAAAGTTTATCAGATTTTTTTTTCTACAGTTTCTGCTTCAAATTTGTGAGATAAAATTCTATGATTTGCTGAATATTTTTCCCATACAAATTTTGACAGCTCATTTCTACCGATAGAAAATTCTACGGTTTCTACCGTTTCTATGGGTTTTCCGCGTTTACGTGAATACCCCTAGTGCATTTAGTTCTAATCTTCAATTATTAGTCCTGAGAATAAAAATTGTATTTTTTGCATATCTTCTAAGTTTGTTTGAAAAACACGAAAAACGCTAAGACGTTATGATTTACTATATTAGACTTGAGATAGAAACAAGAAATTAACAGTATTCTTAGTTCTAAATCCTGAAAATTTCTTTTTGCCAAAAACACTAGAAAAAGGAAAATAAAACCATATTTAAAGATATGATCTCAGTATGTTTTACATGAGATAGGATTATGAAATTCAGTTCGTATTCTTAGCTATATTCTGAATTTTTTTTTTTTGTTATTTAAATATGTTCTACGTCTACAGCTTGTTTAAAAAACAACTAAAACACCAAAAACTTCTAAAACCCATATAAAATTTTTTTTACATAAACCGAAACGTTTTATGTTTAAACAAATTTCTTCACATAGCACATCCTCAAAAGTAGCAAAAAAAAAATGTTTTTAACTTTCTAACGGTAATATTTCAAAAAAGGGAGCTGATTGGATTTTTCTGACTTCGGACTCAAGTTCAACACACCGAAAACCTTTTGAAAAGTATAGTTTAGTCTCGACAAAAAAAAATATAATTTTGAAAACTATGTAGTTAATGCTGTCCCTTATTGTCCCCTCACCCACCCCTCATCATTAAACTAGGAGTCCTTTTAATCCGAAAAATAATAATTATTAAAAATTAAGAGCAGACAACAATTTTTTTTAAACATTTTCCTATATATGTACATACTATGAAAAACACATTTCCAAAGTTTATATAAAGATTCATTGGCTTTCCCTTGATTCCAAGGTATAAATCTTACGGCACTCCACTAATATGCGTTTCGACCAGGTATGATAGTGGGCTCATCAGTTAGATGCTGTCATACTCTTACTAAGGCTTTTATTGCGAGTGTCGTTCAACTTTCTATGCGATAAAAGTCGATCGAACCGATAAATATCTGTTTTGGTATTGTGTATCTCTTTCGACAAAAATATTTGCTTTTGTTAACTATGAACTTGATTTGAGTCGATAGCGAAATAATTGTAAACGAAAAAGATCAAACAATAAAACGAAAAATTTCATTCACAACAGATTAGAATTTCACAACAGCAAAATTTATCTTCGATGATCGATTTTTGATAGACTAACGACACACGCAATAAGGGCCTAAGATGCAAAATTTTGATCACTCCGCTTAAAAATAAAAATAATTTTTATTATTTTTTTCCTTTGTTTATCCTGAAGGTATTTCAGAAGACGAAACGAATATGCAACAGCAAAGGAAGAAACTGCATTATCACTTTGGACTGCCCATCTCACGTCCGTACTTCCGCCGAGCCAATTGTCATTTGTTCCGCGATGAGTTGGATCCGAAAGAACCACTTCTGAACACACACATTGGCTTGCGTCCGAGTGGGGTGAAAGAGGGACGCCAATATCTTGTTCAAGGCAACTACAGTTACTATCACTACATGCAGCAGGATATGCGAGATAACGGTTGGGGTTGTGCCTATCGTTCACTTCAAACACTTTGCTCCTGGTTCAGATGGCAGGGTTATACTGAACGCAGTCCTCCAACTCATTTGGAAATTCAAAAATACTTGGTCCGTATTGGTGATAAGCCACAATCTTTTGTGGGATCTTCACAGTGGATTGGGTCGACAGAGGTTTCAATGTGTTTGCAAGGTTTCTTGAATGTCGACTCAAAAATTCAATACTGTTCGTCGGGGGCGGATCTGGGCACCATGGGTTCGGATTTGGCAATGCACTTTCAATCACAAGGCAGTCCGATTATGATTGGTGGAGGTGTTTTAGCGCATACAATACTCGGCATCGATTACAACAGTCAGACGGGACAGATTAAATTTCTCATCTTAGATCCTCATTATACTGGCACTGATGATTTAGCAACAATACAAGCGAAAGGTTGGTGCGGTTGGAAGGGTGTTGATTTTTGGGATAAAAAATCTTACTATAACATGTGTATGCCTCAAAGGCCAATTATATATTGATTTTGTTATCATACAGAGTCTGCAGGTTTAGGGATGTTTTATTTTATTGTTTAATTATTTCTTGCAATTTGTTTATGGGTAAATGTGGCCCTATTTTAATGTTTTATCAAAAAAAAAAAAAAAATCAATTTTATATGTATCCGTTTTTTTATTTAAGAAAAAGAGATAAAAAGAGAAACTTTCGATAGAAATAGTTTTTTTTTGTATGTATTTCTTTTTTGTTTTATTTTATACCTTTTTGAATGTTGATTGTAAGATAAATTCTAATAAATATTGAGAAAAAAAAAAAACTTATCAGATTTGAGAGATTTTTATTCATGCTCTGGGTCGACGTATGGTCAAAACTTGATTGTTCAATTGTAACAAACTTTTAAATGAGCAGTTTCCTGGGCTATGTATCACAGAAATAGTTCCGTACTTCAAGTAATTTCCTGTACATCAAATTCTGGTATTGATGAAGTCAACATTTTAGTGGGACACTCCAAAAAAGGAAAAGCGTTGGCTTGGGATTCTCAGCTGTGACAAAAAACTTATTCGTACCGAGAGAGTAATTTATCTTTCTTTAGATCACAGATGTTCTATGTACGGTTGTGGTGTACCAGGAAAGAAGGGAGGGGGTTCACTGTGGTGTATGCGTAACTTTTTTTGTAATTAAAAAAATCGTAAAGTAAGTTGTTTTATTCTTTGGTTAGTGCAGGCGCTAGAGGTGGTTGAGTAAGCAGAATGTGAGGACCGATTTCCACCAATAAATTTTGTTTACCCCCTCTACTTTTATTTGTATAGGAAAAATGCTATTGTTTATGTCTTAAAAATACTTCAATAAGGAACCAAAACGTTCACGGGTGGACATTGAAGATAGCGGTGCAAAAGACCTGTTTTTGTTTTTTTTTTTTTCAATATATCTCGTAAATAAAGCAAAATTTTGATATATTGCATTTAAAACAAATTCCCATAAAAATTAATTTTTTTAAACATCAAATTAAATAATAGTTCGATGTTTTTTTTAAACTTTTATTTTAGAACAGCACCCTGAAAAGAAATATGGTTTGACTCCGGTTTATTATTTTAAAATCTTGTCCTGTTATTGCAGTTTTCAAAAATATACAGGGTGTCCCACAGTCACCGCCCCAAACGAAAACCATGGATTCCTGAGGTCATTTTAAGTCGAAAAACTTATGAGGTAATTTTCTCGTTTTCGTCCCGTTTTCGAGTTACCACGGTTTTTATAATTTTTGCTCTCTTGTCCTTTAACTGGCCTTATCTTTGCCAAACTACGTTTGATTTGAAAGATTTTTTTTACAACCAATCAAGAATTTATTACAGTTTTAGTTTGTCTCAAAACTTTTTTTCCCGCGGACAACCGTTTCTCCACAATTTTGCATCAAACACAATTTTCTTCGTTTTTTAAGTTGTTTTTTACACTTTCATATCATTTAAGTCAAAAAAACACGTTAATGAGTATTAATTTTTTGTGCTTTTTATTAAAGCCCAGTTTATTTTCATAAATAACATAAGTTTTATTTCATAAAAAAGGCTACTCAAAGTAATTAAAAAAAATAAACAAACTGAGTGAATTAAAAAAAAAATAATTTTTAAATACAAAATTAATTTAAATGAACTAAAAACTTTTTCTGAGCTATTGTGGTTAAGAAAAGAACAAATAGATAAGGCTCAGAAAAAGTTTTTAGTTCATTTAAATTAATTTTGTATTTAAAAATTATTTTTTTTTTAATTCACTCAGTTTGTTTATTTTTTTAATTACTTTGAGTAGCCTTTTTTATGAAATAAAACTTATGTTATTTATGAAAATAAACTGGGCTTTAATAAAAAGCACAAAAAATTAATACTCATTAACGTGTTTTTTTGACTTAAATGATATGAAAGTGTAAAAAACAACTTAAAAAACGAAGAAAATTGTGTTTGATGCAAAATTGTGGAGAAACGGTTGTCCGCGGAAAAAAAAGTTTTGAGACAAACTAAAACTGTAATAAATTCTTGATTGGTTGTAAAAAAAATCTTTCAAATCAAACGTAGTTTGGCAAAGATAAGGCCAGTTAAAGGACAAGAGAGCAAAAATTATAAAAACCGTGGTAACTCGAAAACGGGACGAAAACGAGAAAATTACCTCATAAGTTTTTCGACTTAAAATGACCTCAGGAATCCATGGTTTTCGTTTGGGGCGGTGACTGTGGGACACCCTGTATATTAGTTTCTAAAGTTGAACTGATGTCATTCCATCAAATTTTTTGTTCCCTTAAAATATTTTCCGAGGGAGAATCCAGATCTCAAAATAAATTAAGCGGGAAAATAATATTCCATTTGGTTTCCCACATTCCCTTAGTTCTTCATAATATGGCTCATTATGGTGTAAAAAAGTACTCACCGTAGTCTCTGAGTAACTTTTTTTTGTTGAAAAATAAGTTCTACATGGGTTCCACAAATTTTTCGTTCTGAAAGTGTTGTCGATGCAAGACAAAATGGCTAGGTTCCACATTTAGTCCTTTCTATTTGAAATTGAATTTTTGATCTAGTTTGTTGATTATTGTATGATGACATGGATAAGCAGAAAATCGACTAAACGAAATTAGAAAACGCTTTGCCAAGCAGATTAATTGTAGTTCCTACTAACCATCAGTATAATATAGTGGGCACAAGGCCAAAACCACGAACCTGCAAAATTGTTGTTTTGATAAAAACGGCTCCAAAGTTATGGAAACTCGTGCAACGGAAGTTGACAGTTTAGGCTTCTAGGCAACAGATGGAGGATCGGGTTCGACGCAGTCAATAGAGGACCGATAATAAGTAAAATGAGGCATTAAAGTAAAAAAACACCAAATGTTTTGTATTAATGAATAATTTTAAAATTAATTATTTTTTTTTATTTAATTTTATCTAATAATAACGTTATTTAAATTTCAATCTTACATAAAAATTTTTAAATTAAAAAAAAAATAAAAGAAACAAAAAACAAGATTTTTTTTTTTGGTTCGAAGAGAAAAATTAAAATTCTTTCAGTACATATTTAATTAATAATTTATCACGAACTAACTTCCACACTGATTCTTTCTCTCTGAAATCTAACTTTTACATAGCATCAAAATGGAATCTGTGTGCTTCTTGTAATTTCTCCTGCTTATCCTCTTTCTTCTCTTTAATATAGAGTACAAGAATAATCAAAATAATAACCAAACAAGTTCCACCTAAAGCCACCACACTCATTAAAATCAATTTACTTGGTGTAACGAATAGCTGAGCTTTCCAGCGTAATGGTTCTTCAATTGGCTGTGGCACAACAATGATTTGAGAATTTGGAATCAATTGTGTCCATGTTCGTGATTTATTTGCCAAACCAACTATTAAAGTGTCTACGAAATTTGGTGTTCTACCAAGTCCAAAGATTGTATAAGGCATTTGTAGAGCAAGATATGCAGATTGTGGAAGTTGCACACTCGATCCACGTTGAATGTCGCCCTCTTGGGTCGTGGTAAAGTATTCGATTCGGGGTCCTGGTAAATTGGTTCCATATGTACGTTTTTTACGTCCCAAAGCGGTCTTCTCTGTGGGATTAAATTTATTTGTCAAAGCTGTGAGGACAATGACCTTGACAAAATTAGCATCGTAATCAAGAGTGTTACGGAATGCTAGTGGGCGGTATTTTCCATTTTTCTTCTCCATTAGAATCACATCAAGAACACCTGAAAAAATGATTATTCTTTAGATTAGACTGGGAGTTGCTTTTCGCTCAAGAATACTTACCATCTTGATAGAAATCATAAAAAGCTCCAGCAACGGTATCATTACCCATTGGCGATAAGGCATTCCATTTAACTTCGAATGTTCTCTTCAAAGGACCATTGCACACAGTACAAGGAACATTCTCAAGCAAAAACGTTTGCATTCTCTCCTTCGGTGCAGTGATGGCTTTCAATGTGACTAAAAGATCTGGATAACCATCCATATTGTAATCACCTCCACGAGCTGTAATCGTCTTCAAATAAACATCATCCTCAACAGGCTCAATAAATCCCCACTGAACACCCTGAGGATCTTTAAAATTCACATGAATATCTCTAAAATGTTGTCCATCATGAGCAAGGATGGTAGAATTAGTGCATTCATCTCGGAAGCACATTGGCAAAATCTGATTTTGAACTCCTTTCAACTCCAAATCGAGAAAGATACTCTGTCCGACATGGGTCTTGGGCGATCCAACAATATTCAAGTCAACTTTGTGATTAAAAAGGAATCCTTGTTTATCGTCATCGGTCTTGCCGTACCAAACCTCAAAGAACTTTTCGGTTTGTATGAAAAGATCTGCCGTAAAGTCGTGATTTATGTCTAAATACGCATTTGCATGCGGTGTTTGGATGAAGGCATTTTCATTTTGTTTATTTGGGGCCGGTACTTGAGGAACTACCTGGGGAGGTAGACGATTCTTTTGGAAAATCCAGAATGTCCGTTGGTTGTCTTCATTCACGCCGAAGAGATCGATAATCATGTCGCGATTATAGTCGATAGCCAAAGGTTCCCCGTTGGTGGTTAGAGTGGACGCATTGGCGCAAATTAGGGAGTCTGATGCACCCCAGTTAATATAGACATCGAGGAGATTATTCTTTGATCCGCGGGTTGTGACGAGGACGTCCATTAAGGCATCGCCGTCAAAGTCTCCTGGGACCACACTTGTAATCTCTTTCTTGTCAAAGATACAGAATGGTCCGGGATGGAGGAGTGGTTCGGTATAAGACCCTAGAAAGTAAAGACAAGTTATAAATACAGTGAACATATTCATGGGAGCGAAATTCGGGACAAAAAAAATTTATAAAATCTTATATTAAGTAGATAACTTACCTATAAAAAGAGAGACAAAAAAAAAAAGAGAAAACAGAAAATCATAAATAATGAAATAGTAGAAAACTCAAAACTAAATAAAGCAAACTGTACGACTGGGTCGTACTTTTAAAGTTGCTTAGAATTAAAGCTTTTACGTAATAATTTACAACTTTAATTATAATTTTCATTTTATAGGAAAGGAGAATGGGCAAATTTGTATGGAACGTGGACGTTACGCGACCATTAATGAATTTATTATTTTATGATGTAATGAAGTCTTACATAAATGTAAATGTTCTGCAGAAGTTTTATCCTTGTGACGTACTTCAGAAACGTATAAAATACATTTTTGCGTTTAAAACTTTATTTTGTCTCAATGTTAACTTTAATAATAATATATAATGTATTTGTATAATAATGTATTTAAAAGGCAAAATATGATGCTCTGCCATTTTCCCTGAACCTGAAGACCTTTATCCTGAATATCCAAATAATAGAAGCCAAACTATAAGCTTTTTATAACAACAATTTCGAGCCAATTTTAAGAGTTTTGTTATTCAATTTTTTGTTAGTGTTTGAATCGTTTGAAAACTTGGAACTAAATCTCGAAGTTTTTGGCTTAAAAATCTTAAATTTTGAGTACAATTGGTCGGATACAAAAAATTAATGTTTTAAGACTCAGGCAGTGTTGCCAATAGTGTAGATTTATCTGCATTTTGCAGATTTTCAACCTATTCCCAGACTTTAAAGAACCATAAATCTGCAGTTCAGATTTTATCTGCAACTGGAACTTAACGTTTCCAAAACGGAAATGGATTTCATTAAAAAAAATCAGTAAAATGGTAAAAGGACGAATTAAGACATCATTTATTTTGCCAAAACTATCAATTTTTCTATTATTTAACTTTAGTCCTGAAATACATAGGGATCGTTGTAATTGTCACAAAAATAGTTTTCTTTTAAATCAAATCATTTTTACTTGCTCTATAGGAAAAGTTTTGGTTTTGTGTCCAAACAAATTGAGGTTTTAATCAAAACCAACATTACGATGATGGAGGATTCCAAAAAAGTGGGTCTAGCAATTCTATCTGTGCGTCTGTGTGTCTGTGCCTCCATCTGTACACATTTCCACAGCCTAAAGGGGTGAATGGATTTTCTTCCAACTTGGTACAGATGATTTTTATGGAATTCTGAATGTTGTTTTTTTATATCTCGCTGAGAAAGTTTACCTCCCTCATAAAAATTATTCAAATTATACCAACTATCTCGAAAACGGCTATAACGATTTTGATTAAACTTTTCAGACGTAATACTCAAAGCGATTGCAATTAGGGATGCAAACGATACATCAATGTTTTCAAAACATCGATGTTTTTGTTAAAAACATCGATGTATACATCGATGTTTCTTAAGCCGATACATCGCCGATACATCGACGTTAAATCTGCAAAACATCGACATCGTTCATTTTGTTACTCGTTTTTCTTTTTTTGCATAATAACAGAACTTGAACTCTCAAACTCAATCTTTTTTGTCTAGTGTTCAAAGCTTCAAAGTTTTTTTTAATGTTTTCATTCAAAAGACTATTTCTGTGTGTTCAGAAATCAGAACGCGACCATCAGAGGTGTACGTTGAGTTGCCGGGGCTCCGGGACAATATTAATTTTAAGGGGCCATTGCGATATAGACATTTTTTTAAAAAGGATATGTATACGCCTTTCTCTTTTTTTGGGGGCCCCAGAAGTATTGTTTGTTGGTCGCTTAGATTATTTTAGTAACATTTTTTGAGGTCCCTGAGGTAATATTTTTTCTACTTTATTTATAATAACAGTTTCCTTCTCTGCATTGTCTCCAGTCAGGGCCCTAGCGTCAGTTGGGGCCTCGGGGCACCGCCCCGCTTGGCCCAATGGTGTGTACGGCTATGGCGACCATTATTGACATGCTTGTGAGTTCCGTTCAGAGCTCTGAACGTTAAAAAAATTGATTCCATTTGATTAGAATTGATGGTATTTATATATAAATAAAAACGAAAATCGTATTAAGAAAATATGTTTCATTTTGTTGATAAATTTGTCTGTTTTGTGGTACCTAAAAATTGAATTCAACTTAGGTTTTTGGGTTTTAAACAGATAAGACATAAATATTTTGTTCTTTAGATACAGTAGAACGTATTTATGTCCAACAAAAATAAATCGGGAAAACATCGATGTATCGAAGATAGAACCGATGTTTTTTTAACATCGATGTTGTAAATAAAACATCGATGTATTCAAACATCGATGTTTTTTTAACGATGTTGCATCCCTAATTGCAATAAAACTGCATTTTAATGTTTTCCAAAAAAGTCAAATAAAAATTTTTTTTTTCATTTAAAATATTTTTCATAAAAAATTTCATTAAAAATTTACCCTTAATGTCGGCTCTTCCCCAAAATCAATTAAATGTCTTTAAAATTTATATACAGGTAGTCTCCCTTAAAATCTAGAAGTATCTAAACTAACATAAAAGTCTTTTGAACTACATGAATGAAGTGTATGGCGACCTAGTCGTGCATTTTATTTTTTAAAGGTTTTTAAATCTTGAATTTTAAGTGACCTTTAAATTTTTGAAAATGCTTTAGTTTCGATTCAGAAAACGGCTCTTAATTTCCTTATAAAGTATTTTAAATAGAGTTGGGCACTTAAGTTCATTTGACTAATCGTACAATTTAGTTCAAATTACGCTACTGAACTAGTTCAATTTAGTTTAATAAATCCATGCTATAGGAAAAGACAAATAGACAGGAACTTGTTTGTGCTCAGAAATCAAAGTAGTGGTACTTGAAAAAGAAAAGCTGGTACTGGACCAAGCGACATTGGCACTTTTTCATCTAAATTTTGAGGTAGAGCAGAAAAACTATTTCTTTACTCCGTAAAGACTTGGCAGAAAGAAAGTTTCTGAACTCTTTATTTTTAAGACTCGGCGTATAAGAAATTCTTCTCCAAATCCCCAGATGTGCAGAAAAATCGAACTTTATGAGATGTTATGTGGTAGGAATTGAAAGCTATTTACAGGGGCGTACACACCATTGGGGCAAGTGGGGCGGTGCCCCGGGGCCCCCCAACACGCCAGGGCCCCGTAAGGAGACAATGCAGAGAAGGCAACTGGTTATGAAAGTATCGAAGCAAAAATATAAGATATTTGACATGAATCACTTCGGACACAAGAGAGACAGATTATATTTTTCAGTGAATTGGTAGCTAGCCACATAATATTTCATCTAAAAAAAAAATATCACCTCAGGGGTCCCAAAAAAATAAATTGCTTTTTGAAAGAAAAAATACATATTATATTGGGCCCCCAAAAAATATTACTTGCATAATCTTAGCGACCAACAAATGGAAGGTACATCAGGGACCCAAAAATAATAAGTGACGTATACATACTTTTTTATTTGTTCAACTCAACGTACGCCCCTGCCTATTTAAAAAGTAGCAATTGATAAAGTTGCAGTGTATCTCAGTGAAAACAACAATTCGTTTTTTGTTGGTGAAATGACATGATACAGAAATTCCCAATACAATGCATCCAAAAAATAAATCTTTGCTAATCGTTAACTAAATTGAACTAAGTTTGTAAACTTTGGTCACTAGTTCGTTCGCAAACGACACAAGCTTAGTTTTAAATTTCAGTCAAAAATAAGAGAATGAGCAAATACGGGACAATTACGGGACAAACTACAAAATACGGGACACGTTATAAGTCTCGGGTTTCTTGACTAAAAACCCGGGAAAAGCTATAAAATACGGGACAGTCTCGGGAAAAGCGGAACGGATGGTCACCGTAGTTATAGAGGAATCAGTTAGCTGTCCACAGGAAAAGAGAAACAATAAAAGAGGGGCAAAATATCTACGCATTTCTAAATTAAGTTCTTTGTTTTATTTTTGAAAACATTGAATAGGCTTACCCAATAGAATTTGAAGGGTTGTAAATTCATTGCTGATAACAAACACATCTGTCAGTTCGTCGGAATTGAAATCACCGAAGGCTGCCACAACTCCTTCTTTAACAGAACCAAATACTTTTTGTGTTATATCATTTGCATGAGAAAGATTTGCAATTCCCAAAGAAAGTAGAAAAATAATTTGATTAAAAACCTTCATAATTAGGTCTTTTGAATGTGATTTCTGTTTAATGAGATCTTTGTTAATTAGTTTTTATTGTTGTTTTTTTAATTTGTCGTCATAAACAAATAATAAATTTTCATCGTTGTTCTTGCACTTTTAATCGATTTTTGTTTCGAAACTAATCAAGAGATTTTAGTGAATTATTGATGATTTTATATGAAAAAAACAATACAGATATGGTTTAATGTATAATTTTCTTATGAAATTGTTATGTTTTTCTTGGATTTTTCTTCGATTTTCAGATGAAACTTTATGGAAAATGACTCAGAATTGTTAACTTGGAAGAAAAAATATATTTTTTTTTGTGTGTTGACTTTTGGTGGTTTTTGAGATATGTCAAAAGTTTTGAACTGATGTGAAGTTGGATGGAGTTGGGTGATTTTAGTTCGAGAATCGAGTGGTGAATAAGACTTTGAATGCATTCATGGTGTAGAGGCCCTTCAAGCAAGAAAACGGAGTCCAGAAAAGACAGTCCGACCTCCGACCGCGAAAAGCGGGGTTGCACTCACACACTTGCAACTTTTTGTGTATGAACACAAAAGTCGAACGAGAATCGATTCTCGATCGTGGTGAAAAAGTGCGAAAAAGAAAACACCATATGATAGAGGTGCAACCCCATATTTCACAAAAGAACAAAACCAAAACGTCAAAATTAATAAAACAATAAAAAAAAGTCGGTGTCTTTTGTTGACTGGATACAATTATTCTAAAAGTAAAAAAAGTAGTGTAAATTTTTTTCTATTTAATTTGTTAATTTTCTTTCTATTTGATTTGTCATAATTTAGACAACAATTAAGCAAACCATTTTGTGTAGACCAATTCTAAGTTGGCAATTTCATCATCTCATAACTAAAAAGTGTATAAAAAAAATCTCAATAAAGTCTTTATTGAGTGGACATTCCAGAAAAAACCTCATCTCTAAAAAAAAGTATTGTAAGTATATTTTTATTTTTTTCTAATTTTTATTATTAATTCAACCTTATATTATTCTATTGCATGAGAATGCAATCGTTGAAACCGTTTTAAAACTGATCGTCTATTGAAACCGTTTTAATAAAATTAAAACGGTTTCAATAGACAATCTTCTTCTCCATTACGGACGATAGTCATGATCTCGGATGAGATCACAACCCTCCCATGTTAGACATTATGGCTTTTCCGCATGTGGGGTTCGCCGGGTCGACCTCAGAAAACGTTCTTGCTTGAAGCGCTGTCCAAAAACATAATGCACAAACACTGGCCAGTAGAAGCCCTATTCCATTGGAGGTGGTAGTCTACTAATAGAAGATGTTTTGGTTAATCTAATCTGGTACAATCATCTACTTATGCTCTTCTTCCCGAGTAGATACGATTTGTATTGAATTCGTTGAAAGTGCGTTCCATTGAAAATCGCTAGTAAACTACTAGTATTACTTTGCCACCTCCCAAAGAAACAGGGCTAGTAGGGTAGAGTTGCTAGTAGCCGGCCCCTTAAGGATATAAAATATATTTTATGAGACAAAATCCTTAAGGGGCCGGCTTTAAAAAGCACAGGAAACGTCAAATATCAACATTTTCGACATTTATTTATTAATTTTTCGGTATGTTTAAAAAAAAGTTAATAATAGTTCCCAAAAATATTTTCTTAAAGTTTTTTTTTTATAGAAAAGTCCGATTCTCTTAAATCCGGCCTTTGTTTCTTATTTTCCACTGACTTTAATAGGTTAAGCTTAAATAAATTGAATGTTTTTTATTTAAATTTTCGTGTTTTAAGAATTAAGAAACAATTTTGATTGTTAATAAGTTATAACATCAAATGATTCAAAAATGTATTTTTTTTTCCATTTTTTAAGGGGGCCGAATACAGGAAACTCTTGAATTTTAAAGCTTTATTTGTGTTTTACCTCCGGCCCCCCCTTAAAATTACCAAAATTCACATGTTTTTCCTATTTAAAACCTATTTTATTTGAAGAATAATATATATTTAGTAAGAAAACCAACATTTCAAAGCATTAGCTTTGAAATTGTTTCCACAAAACACTAATCGATTGTGTTGTCAGAAAGTATAAAACTGCCGTGTTAAGCAAAAAGGGCGCATATCCATTATTTTAGTTTTAGGATAAATGAATTTTAGTGTTTCAGGATTTCGCACCCCTAAATTTAATATTTTTCAAAATTTAAACAAATCACATATTTAAAAAAAAAAGTTTATTATTTTATGGCATTCATGATTTTATAATATGTTGTGTATTTTAAGAGACAATGGATATACGCCCTTTTTGCTTAGTAAAACACATAAGATGTGCAATGCCGTGCTAAGCAAAAAGGGCGCATATCCAATTTTGTAGTTTTTTGTTAATTGAATTTTATTGTTTCTGGTTTTCGCACCTTTAAATTAAACTTTAAAAGAATATGGAGAAACCTACCCCCTTTTTCAATAAGTAAAACAGATAAAGAGTGCAAATGTGCTCTTTTGGCTAAATGAAAAGATTTGGAAAAATTCCCATAATTTCGTATTTAACTTAAACCAATAAAATAAAAGATGTTTCATAACATTTCATAAGCAGAAATAGACATTAATTCATAATTAAAATAAATTAATTATCAAAAAAGTCTTTATCACCTAACAATTTTTTAGGGATATTTTGTTATGGCTTACCCAAGTGGGCTTCAACTGATTTTTATCTTATTTACTTTTTGACGATATCGTACTCACTTGACGTTGCAATTTACAACATCCCAAAGGGATAACATTTTGTTACTTGCGATATAGGTACTATATATCAAGTTATGCATTCGTATAAAAAAAAAGTTGAGATAACATTTTTCCATGACATTACGATGGTAGACAATGCCAAAAAAGTGGGTCCCGGAAGTCCGTCTGTCTGTCAGCCTGTCTGTCTGTATAAAAAAATTTTTTGAATTTTTGAAATTTTACATAAGTGACGCATAAAATCGTTACCTCGACACAAAGAATCGAAATCCTTGGAAAATCCGAAAAGACAGAAACAATTTCGTTTGGCTTTTCTTAATAACGTGTTTACAAGGGTAAACTGAAGTTTTTCGGGTTTTGAATATTTCGGACGTATATTTCTTTTATATATTCTTACAGTTTTTTTACATCATGATGCCCAATTATGCAAAAAACCATCCATCTATCCAGGTAAGAATATAGCTTATGCGTTCATTTCCTTTAATATTCAAACGAATAATGATAAATTATTTATTATTTGTTTACTTTTTAATAGAATGAACATGACGAGCCAGTATACCCCCAAAAAAAGAGGAAACTGGCAACAAATTATAATTTTTTGCCCTCACAAATTGACACTAATAATGAATGGAGAAATAGGAAAGAAGAAGGTAAGTAAGCCGAATTTTGCAGTTTCAAAGGTATGTACTTAAAAAAATAGTATAAGTAAATGTAAATTTATTTTAAGAGAATATAATTACTCAACAACAATTTCATTATGGTATACATTCAAATTCGATTAATTTTAAATAATAAAAAGCTTGCTATTTAGACCTTCATACGATTAAAGCCTGTTAACTATAAACTAGAGATTGTGCAACAGTTTTATCGCCAGGGGCCGCATAATTATTAATTTTTACATAAGGCTCCCAAATTGTTCCCCAAAAGTCAAATAGTGACAAACTATTGAATTGAATCGTGTTTACGTTTCCGAAATCGTGATAGTATAATTATTGTGTTCAAATGTTCCAGATTCTTAAACAATCTTGAACTTTTATTTCTGTCTGAGAGAAATTTAACAGACTTTCTTATTTAGTGTGGAACAAATGAAATTGAAAATTAAATTTATAAAATTCATTCATTCGTGGTTGTGGTGAACGAAAACGTAAGATGATGAAATTTAAAATACTCTGAACGAAAAAAAGCTAATATTTTCTAAACTGGTTGCAATAGAAGTTTTTTCTATTTGATTTTAGTACAGTCATAAGTTTAGCTATTCGTTACTTCAGGCTTATCCATTTTTTACCGGACACCCTGTATAAACATTATAAGAATTATTTTTTTAAATTACATAAATGTTTTTTTTTTACAAAAAGCATTTTATATGACGAAGTATTGTCGGTTACTTAATTTTTTCAAAAGCAAATCTTAATTTTTAGTTCATTAGCAATGAATTTATTGTCGAGTCATCCTTTTCAAATCAAAGAGTAGGTAATCAAATCATAAACAATAAATACTTTTTGTATTGCAGTATTTATCGGTTGTTAAGGTTAACATAAAAGCGGGAACATAAGAACAATACCAATGTTCATCTGCTTTCCCCCACTCAAAACATTCGTTCTTTTTTCTTTATATATTATAGGTTCCCGTCTTACTAAAACTTTGTATCTGTATTTATTTTAGGACAACATTCCAATGATTTTAAATACTATTCGTGCAATGAACACCAAAAATCCCACCTTTTGTGTGGATCTATATATACGTTTATGGAGAATCGAAGGACGAACTTATCCCTTCCTTAAAAAAACTCTTATCACAATCACATAAAGAGCTAGGCGGAACCGATCTCTCAGAATTTGAAATAACAAAAACTTATGTCATCAAGGAAATTTGCTCAGAAAGGTTTATATAAAAATATAGTATTATTTAAAATGCATTAAGTTAATATAGTTTAATTTTGCTTTCAGACCAAATCAATACGGTTCTGATCTAGTATCTCATCTATCAGACACACTTAACACATGTACTGATAAAAATGGCGACCTAGCTACGTCATTGGCCTTAGATTCCATAGTATCGCTGTGTGAAAGTCATACTGTAAACATTATGAAGGCATTATATTGTCCCATCGATACGTCACTGAACTATCAACAAGCAAACAAGCTGATTAAGGAACCAAAACCTAGTGTCTTGGTTATTCCTGAAAACTATAAAAAACCGCATCCAATTGCTCCACAACTTTATATTGAACAACCGGTAATACTCATATTGAAAGGTCATATAAATTCTTCTAATTGCTTCATTTTTAGGACAAGAAAATCATCACTTTCAAATGTGGCGAAACCATTCGATTGCCACTCAAACGAAAAATGGATCGAGTCTATCTTAAATCTGAATTAGCATCAAAATTGTTCCTCGTGAAACAACTCCCGGTGTGACTATATCCACATTAACTGGAATTCTTGAAGTCAAAGATAAAGTAAATAATATTGCTCCATGTGATGATGAATCGGATAGTAAAGCAAATACAAGTGCTGGCACAACTCTACATCCACCACTCTACAGAAGTTCTAAAGAAAGTTAAATATGAATATGGAGGAGTCGATATAGATTCCATATTGGCGCAAGATGGAATAACAGATATTAAAACAGAACGAATTGGAGGTGTATTAACGATAAGCATACCAAGTGAAGATACGATAATTAAAATTGATGAAAACTCAACGCATATTGTGTGTGGGGGTAAGCAGTCGTTGAGACTGAAATTGAGAGATTCCCTAATGAAATGTGTGCAGCAGCAATTTGCACATTCTCAAAAACCACCCGGCCGAGTGCACCACATTCAAACCCAATTTTCATTGGGAAAAGAATTAACCCCTTTACCCGAAGGTACACCAATGCATCCGGATGTGATGCGAATGACTGGGAATCGACAGCAGGTATTTAATAACATTAATATCATTGATCATTGTTTAATTAATATCTTTCTAGAGAATAACGAATCAGCAGGAGATATCAACAAAGGAAGGAATCAACAAAGGAGGGAATACTAGACATCCAAAAGTACACAAACAACAGCAGCAACAACAAATAAAAAGATTTATTTTATTTAATATTTATTTTAAAATTGTATTTATTGTATTTATTGTATTTATTGTATTTATTGTATATTTTTTGATCTAAAAAACATTAGAATAAAAAAAAAACAATTTCAGTGAAAAAAAATTAATACAGGATTTTTTTTTAGGTTAGAAATGTCAAATATATTCGATACTCGAGTATCGATCGATGTGAAAATGCCGGACGTCATTCGTTCCGCCTTCGGCTCCATTTTCTCGGAATGGAGATTTTCACCTCACCAATACATATGCAATCGACTTCGCGGTGATTATAATTTCCATACTAATTTGAGCCGCCTTCGGACCAGTTTCTGATCCGAAGTCGGACTCAGCTCCGCCTCAGGCGGAGCGGATTCGGACCGAGGTCGGACCTGTTTGCTTGAAGGGGGTGTAGTGAATTTGGTGGTGAATTTGAATTTTGAAATTAATATTTTACGGTATAGTTTTTCTGTTGAAAACGGTTTCGGATGTAAGGCCTAGTATGTTGCTAAAGTAAAACAATAAAGAATTGCACACATTTATTTTTAACATTTTCATCATGTTATATGTACATAAATGTACTGAATAGAAAAACACTCCAATTTACATAGATTTAAAATAAGTTTTTTGAAGTGATAATTTTCAAACGAATTTTTATAGTTTTTTCCGGCTGGAAAACTTTAAGCTTTAAGGCCGAGTGTCAATTGCGTTAATATTTGGGTTAGGGGGATCTATTTGTCAGTGCGAAAAAAACGTGTTTTTTTTGCGAAATTGGCTATTTATTAAATAAATACATAGAATACACAAAGGTACATATCGTCACCCCACAATTCTTTTGCTACATACTCAATTGGCACTTTTTCGAAAAACGTATTTTAAGGTTTATGAACTTGGTACTCCAAAACTGTGCGATAGGAGTTTTAATTATTTTTTTTTAGAAAGAACATCCGTTCCTAACTCAAAAACCTAAAAAAGGCATATGGAACAAAACAATTCTGGGTCGACGATATAGAGAATTTATTTTGAGAATTCGCGATTTATTTATATGTTGGGTTCCGTTTATTTCTGTAGTAGATCCCGTTTTTTCTTTTTCGACTTTGTGTTCATACACAAAAAGTTGCAAGTATGTGAGTGCAACCCCGTTTTTCTCGGTCGGAGGTCGGAGTGTCTTTTCTGAACTCAGTTTTCTTGCTTGAAGGGAAAGCTTTACAGATGCAATTGTTGCTTCTGTAAAGCATTATAGAAGCAAAATTGTTAGTAGGGCTTACATTAACATTTAGATTCGGCCTCTCAACGCTTATTAACAATTTTGCTTTTGAACCTATTCAGATTAGCCAACAAATATTCTTGTGTCTTTGAATACATTTCTTGGAGCAGGGTAATATTTCTTCCAAATGGTAATTTATTCACTTCATGTGCGAATCTATTCCACTTTCTAAAGTTGAGTAAATTCTCATCTTGAAACGGAATTTATTTATATCACCTTTTTTCTTGCGGAATTATTACCCACAAAAACTATGAAAGAATGGATTGATTTTTAAATATTCTTAGAACCAAAAATCGATTACAAACCATTTCTTTTTTTTTTTTAAAGGTATTCGACATAAATGATTTTAAAGCACAAATTCATATTCTCAACTTCGTTGGTTCAAAGGAAAAACTGACTAACTGCTATTGAAATCTTGAAGTCCGCCCGTCTAACAAATTTGCTCCTATAAAGCTTTACAGGTGTGAATGTAGATGCTGTAAAGCTTTATAGAAGGAATAATGTTTGTTAGGATATGTGGTTAGTGAGTTTTTCCTTTGCACCCACGATTTAATACAAATTTTTTGTAATTACTATATTCATAAAAACACTTTAGCTAAGTTTTAAACAATTGTTTTCCAACATTATGAATCGAAGAGCATGAATTTTCAACAATTTTGTTAAACCGTACACAGCTTAAAATAATTGAAAAGTTATAAAACGATGTTGCGTTCTTTTTCAAAACAAACGAATATAGAGATTTTCCTTCAGCTCTAAAAGCTTTGACTGAACTCTTACTAATTTAACGTCTTGTGGATACAAGCATTTATTAGGTGTGTTTTTTTGTTTATCTATATAGATTTTGTGCAAAAAAACGACATCGAGATTTTTGAAATCAAAACAATTTACGTGTTAAAAACAACAAAAACTTTATCTGTATAGATTTTTGAAAAATCCAGATAATTATCCAGATTTTACTTTCTCTCGATAAAAACAGTAGTGCCAAGATAGTTTAATTGTTGTGTTCATATAGAAATATCTGAAAATATTAACAAAAAAAAAAAAGCGGAGAAAACGAGGTTTGAAAAAAACTCTCATAGAAAAAAAATAATCAAAAATTTGTTTGACATGGTTGCATTGAAATGTTAATATCTCGAGATATACGCAATGCACCAAGAGGACAATTAATGCTGGAGTTGCCCAAGGATCGAAGCTAGGACCATTCCTCTTCAATATTTACACATCCGATCAGCCATACCCAGAATTAGCTCAGAATCTCCTGTTTGCAGACGACTCTCTCACGTACGCGAAGTCTAAGTCACCCATATTAGCCGCAAGGAAAGTTGAAGCCCACATAAGACGACTTTACGAGTTTTATAAGCGCTGGGGCTTCAAAATCAACACAGCCAAATCTGAACTGATATGCTTTAGACGACCAGCCACCCCAGGAAATCCTAAAATACGCTCAGCCAGGAACTGCAGGAACATCAAGATAAGCCTTCCCGATGGAACACAAATTTCAGCAAAAAATAACGTCAAATATCTGGGAATACAATTCGATGAGAAGAACCGATTCAACCCTCAAGCAGCAGCCGTTTTGAAAAAAGCCAACTTCGCCTTTCATCGCATTCATCCACTTATGCGGAAAAGAAACGGACTCAGCCAAAAGACAAAGCTTCTCCTGTACAAGCAGCTCATAAGGCCTATCATCACCTACTGTTTTCCTATCTGGTTCACGGTGACAAAATCCCACCTAAACAAGTTAGCAATCCTGGAGAGGAAAATCTTAAGGATCTGTACAGGCATGCACTACGACAGGATACGCAGGAAACACGTCAGCAACAAGAGACTGTATGAATAATCCCAAATTATAAAACTCGACAAGTATCTTATCCCATCAAGCAGAAGATGCCTACAGAACCTGAGCAACCATCCAAACCCAATAATAGGAAGAGTCATAAACCAGCCAAGACAGCCTAACCAGCGGTACCTAGAAGCTAAGGAACTTTTGGATGAGGATTTGATATCAACCAACGACGAAGAGAACATCCCCTTCTACGCTGATCCTGGATCAGCTCACTATCGTGGCTGAAAGCCTCACCCCTCCCTAATCCAGCCTTCACAATGACAACCGGACTTGAACAATATTTAAAACAAACACAATTACAATTAACTGTAAATTTAGCTTATAAAAAAAAAAAAAACAATGTAAAAACGTTAGGCCCCTTTTGTGCCAACATAATACTAATATAAATAATGTAAATTTTTAGATAACTAGCTTTAAGCAAATTGTATATATGTATATATTTACTGTTCAATAAAAAATATCGTTACGCAATGCACTTTTCAGATAAAAGTCTTAAATGGATCCTGATAAGATTGTTGAACAGATATGTATATAAAATTACCAAAGTTTTTTCGAAAAATTAGAAATAAAAATAAAAAAGTTTTCACATTTGATTTTTAAAAAATCGAAAAAAAATTCAATATGGCTACCTTCAAACGCTTATACCACAAGAACGACGCAACTAATGTTAATGGTCATGGTCTTAAAATGTAGCTAAGAATATACAGATAATTTTTGGTTTTTTGTGAACATTTTTTTTTTTGAATCCAACATGGATGCCATGGCCATATGAAAATTTTTGTTTGCATCCAACATGTAATGGATGTAATGGCCTTCCCACTTCGGAGTTAAAATAAAAAAAAAACAAAAGCAACATTTTTGACAGACAGCTGCCAAAGTATATGTACAGTGATGCCAAATGTTTGCATGGATTTCAAAAATCCCGATGTCGTTTTTTTGCACAAAATCGATATAGATAAACAAAAAAACACACCTATTGATTCAACATTCACTTTTCGTAAGCAAGTATAGTTGATACCAGCAGCAGGCACGATCCATCCATTTTTTGACTATTTGAAGCAACTTTCTCAGGCGAAAAATCAACTAAACTAATACTATATATATTCTTTAGTTGTATAGCTTTCTTGAAATTCAATTAAAACGCCACTTTTAATTTTTTAATATTTTGCCAATATATTTCGAGGTGATTTACACCTCATCTTCCAGGCTAAAAATAATTATAAAACTAGCGTTTTCATATATGTATATGTATATAACAATAATATAATAGATTACCTATGATATAATTATATTTTTATATATTGGCAAAATATTAAAAAATTAAAAAATGGCGTTTTAATTGAATTTCAAGAAAGCTATACAACTAAAGAATATAAATATAACAATTCAGCAAAACAAAATAAAAAATATATAATAAATTAAACTAATACTGTCCATTCAAAAATATACGAATACCTTAAAAACTGTACTCTCCATTTTGCTTCCGAAAACCAAGGTTTTTTTCCACATCGGACATACAAGTGTTACAGTAAGTTCTGGTAATGTGGTATAGGTTGGTATAATGTGGTACACATTGTTTTCTAAGAAACTAAAGACAATAGAAGGACGTCTTTTGAAGCAATAGGTGACAACTTTTGTTTAACGAAAAATGCGTGTTCGAAAACACGAAAATATTCCATACTTTTCAAAAAATTTTTAAATATTTATAAACGGTTACGTGGCCTTTTTTTAATAAGCTTTACAAAATGCATTCCCAAGCGTTTAAAAAGCAATATTTACAAAAATGTATTTTTAAAGTAGAACAGTTTGCTATTGATTTACGGGATTTCGATATAAGTTTGGTTCAAATCTAACTTTTAATATATTTTTTTAATGTTTATGTTGGGCTTTTTTGGTCACATAAGCTTTAATAGTTCAAATAATTGGTCAAATTATCATTAATTAAACATATATTTTTTTAATTTTTTGTACAATATCACTGTTTTCGCTAATGTGGTATACTTACAATACTCTAATGTGGTATAGTAAATTTCTTTAGATTTTAGAATATGCCAACAATGAAATTAATATTTTATCTTAAATTTAACAAAACACAAATAATTTTTAATCTTCTGTTGTTTTTTCTTTCATTCTTAATAAGAACCAATAAAAACATCTTTATTGGTTATTTCAAAAATGAAGTAACTAATAAAATATATAATATTGTATTGGAAAAGAGTATACCACATTAGCAGACGTATGTGTACCACATTACCCTCCACTTTCCAAATATGGCATTTTCGAGGTCATCGCACATTTTGATATAAAACATTTTTCAGTTATGGTTATTCAGAAACGAATAACCATTGCAAAACATTCAAAACACGAAACTAATAAACCATTGCACATCTTCACACATTTTCGATTAGTTTGATTCCAAAATATATTCCAAAAAGAAACATGTACCTATACCACAATACCCAACTTTACTCTAATACAAAAAAATTGAAGGTGGAGTTCTGTCCCACTTGAAAGTGAAAGAAATTTGCACACGTGGCGAAAAGGAGATGGGGCGTTTTTGGGCCATGAGCGTACATTAATGAGACTAGTCTCGAATTGAAGCTGGAGCTTAGTATATTCAATATATGAAGTTTTTTTTTAAATCGAAAGTCAGGGTCCTGAGATATAAGGCTCCAAAGTTCGTTCTGATAACCATTTTCTGTCCCTTTTATATGCAAATATCATTAGAACTATAAGAGCTATATGTAAGTTTTTGATGTCAAATGAAAGGTTTTTTTTGTGCCTTTTCAACAATATATAACACATATTACACATAAAAAAGAAACGGCGAAAAAATAAAGAAAAAGTAAAATATTTATGAAAAAGAGAGTAATCCTGAACAAGTTTAAGGTTGACCTGAAAAAACGACAAAAACTAAGGATGAGGCTTTGTTCCTGAAAGCCTCTGCAATAATAATCCGCTTTTACCAAAATCGGATTAGATATTTTTTCGAGATATCCCCGTAAAAGGGTTTTTTTTTTGTGAAAAATTCATACCAAAGCAAGGCACGAGTACGATAACTTAGGCGCCGAGAATTGACAACGGCTATTTCTAGAGGTGTTCAAAACAAATATTTTTTCTTACGGGAGGGGGGGGGGGGGCAATGTCCCTCCCTTTAGGCGGGAGGGGCAATTTTCAAAAGAAATACTTGAAATCATAAAAAAATTATTAAAAAACAACGGCAACACTTACAGTTATCAATTATACTTTTTTCAAAAGCTAGAGTTATACACTTGATTTTAATTTTTAAATCAAGATATTTCAATCAATCGTTTTTGAAATAATCGATTTCAAAATCAACATTTGGGAAAAATAAGATTAAAAAAATACATTGGATACTATTTTTGTCAAGTTTTTCAATGAGAAATTGATTGATGAGTAAATTGTCTCAATAATTTCCTAATCAAACACTGAAAACCATATCTTCTTATGCCTTGCTTCTAGTTTTTGAGAAAAATGAAAAATAGAAAAACTAATTTCTTAATCAGATTTTTATTTTCTTGGCTGTTTACCATTATCAAAAATCAGAAAAGATCGATATTCATACATAGAGTCAGTAAAGAGCTTTGTTCTTCTTAAAAAAAAAAACTAGATTCCCATTGTACGCTCACCACAGGCGAGCCCTGATGGTGCAGAGAATAGTCCCCAAAAACTTAATCCACTGAAGGATTTGAAAAAAGTTTTCTTATTTTACAATTTTCTCAAAAACTAGAAAGCATAAGAAGATATGGTTTTCAGTATTTGATTAGGAAATTATTGAGACAATTTACTCATCAATCAATTTCTCATTGAAAAACTTGACAAAAATAGTATCCAATGTATTTTTTTAATCTTATTTTTCCCAAATGTTGATTTTGAAATCGATTATTTCAAAAACGATTGATTGAAATATCTTGATTTAAAAATTAAAATCAAGTGTATAACTCTAGCTTTTGAAAAAAGTATAATTGATAACTGTAAGTGTTGCCGTTGTTTTTTAATAATTTTTTTATGATTTCAAGTATTTCTTTTGAAAATTGCCCCTCCCGCCTAAAGGGAGGGACATTGACCCCCCCCCCCCTCCCGTAAGAAAAAATATTTGTTTTGAACACCTCTAGAAATAGCCGTTGTCAATTCTCGGCGCCTAAGTTATCGTACTCGTGCCTTGCTTTGGTATGAATTTTTCACAAAAAAAAAAACCCTTTTACGGGGATATCTCGAAAAAATATCTAATCCGATTTTGGTAAAAGCGGATTATTATTGCAGAGGCTTTCAGGAACAAAGCCTCATCCTTAGTTTTTGTCGTTTTTTCAGGTCAACCTTAAACTTGTTCAGGATTACTCTCTTTTTCATAAATATTTTACTTTTTCTTTATTTTTTCGCCGTTTCTTTTTTATGTGTAATATGTGTTATATATTGTTGAAAAGGCACAAAAAAAACCTTTCATTTGACATCAAAAACTTACATATAGCTCTTATAGTTCTAATGATATTTGCATATAAAAGGGACAGAAAATGGTTATCAGAACGAACTTTGGAGCCTTATATCTCAGGACCCTGACTTTCGATTTAAAAAAAAACTTCATATATTGAATATACTAAGCTCCAGCTTCAATTCGAGACTAGTCTCATTAATGTACGCTCATGGCCCAAGTCCCATATAATTTTGCCCCATCTCCTTTATTTAATTTCAAAAGGTGGAATAGATTACCACTTGACCAGATTCCCGTGGAATTATTTCCCTGCACCAACTCATACAGCCCTTTATATTTTTCAACTCTCAAATAATTTAAAAATCCTTTCAAACGAATACACAAAAATAGAAACTTTATTTCATAAGATAATAGGGCATTAGAAAAGACATCACAATAACACAACAAAAGTTTTAAAAATCATTTAATTCAAATATTATAAAAACAAATTCGACTCTCAAAACAAACGTCGACAAATGTTTACGAGTACAATGTTAAATCTACTCTGTGTACGAATATTGAAAAAGAGTCGCTGACGGTGCTCGAACAGGTACCAATTGATTGATACCATTTGTATTCTTATAAACCATATAATCACGACCATTTATTAGCCTCCTAACACCACCCTTTGACTCATTATACTCATCCTGATTCCTCGAAACCGCCTGTTTCCATTTATTCATATCGACCACTGCGTTCTTGTTGTGCTTGAAAATGCTAGCATATGCTGGCGGTGGTGTAACATTGCTCAATATAATTCCCTCATTCAAACGATTGCCCATACTTTCTCTGTTACTTCTACCAGCAGCCCATCCATGCAAACGCATATTAGACGAACGTTGTAGACCATTCGAGCCAATAATCATATTTTTGTTAGCCTGTCGCTGGTTTATAAATCTGAATAGCATTTCTGTGGTAAAGACCACAATTGATGTAACAAATCCAGCAATCATAATGTAATAGGTCATCATGAGATCTCCATTTTGTAATTGACGTTCAGTACCGCCCAAGTCCTGGGGGCAGATTTCGGCATTTGGTAAACCCTTGGCCAAAAGATGTTTGATTATTCCTGATTCAACCAAGTTAAGAAGTCTGTAAAAAAAAACAGGAATACAAAAGTGTCAAAAGGATATAAGTTATAAATCTTACTCTGGGTCAAAGAGTGTACTCAAATTGGACATAAATGGGTAGGCAAAAGCTCGTTTCTTCTTCAAAAATGGTTCCTTAGCCATGGCAAATGGACAGTGAATTTTTTCATTATCAAAACTAATTGACTTGCGATAACGATAGTCTAGATAGAGGAGATGATGAATTGCTGGACGATCTCGAACAAAGACGTAACCATATTTTTCAACAAAGGTTGTTAGTGTAATGGTGTCGTTTTCGTTTTCAGTGAATGTTGCTCGGTTATTTAAGACCATGTTGCTTAGAATTGAAAGGCTCTCATTTGTCTAGGAAAAAAAATAATACCTTTATTGTTTATATAAAAAATAAAATAATATATTCTCATTCTAGATGGTTATACAAAGTTAAAAAGCAACAGATACAAGGAATTCTTATATTGCGGCCATAAAATTTTAATAATTGATAACTACAGAGTATCGTTAGTTTTCAATCAAATTAGGCAAGTTAAATTGTTGTCACACTGCTTTTCTTTTAGTTTTAGAACAAGTTGTACAATTATTTGATGTGTAGTTCTACAATTGTTATATTATTCTGGAAATTGACGGTATAGCTGAAGTTCTAATTCAAGGTACATACATAAAGTTTAAAATGGCCAAGTATATGAATCAGAGTTAAAACACAGGTGTAATCAGCAAGTAAATACTTAAACCAAGGCAGAACCTTGATAATAAAACTCTGGTTTCGTTAGAAAACTAGAATTGGTTAACATAATTAAGTAAAGAAATAAAAATTCTATTGAATTTATAGGGTTGTTAAGCTTAGGTTAAACATTTAAAACAAGGATAAACTTAAACTTGAGTTATATTCCGAATTACACTCAAATTCAAATGTAGACCTTTTGGTTTAATGTTATTTGGGGTCGGTGTTAAAATTCTTATTTAAAAAAGCAGCATTTTGACCCAATGCCGCATTTAAGACTATGTTACCGTTAAAAGGCTTGATTCTTAGCTTCAAATCAAGCCTTTAAAGCAAAAATTACTTCAGTACCTACGTTAGGAGGTAGTCATAAATTTGGAAACATCTAACAAAAAACTGAGTGAAATCTTAACAAAAAGTTGCTGTAAAAATAAACATTTAAGACAAAATCAAGTGCAGTTTTTAGGTTAAGAGTTTTTTTATTCGCCTTCTTAGTCTTCATTACATCTCCTCATCCATTTTTCATCTACCACACTGCTGATATTAATATATTATTAATAGACCTAGATTTGTGGCCCTAACTTTTCATATAATGTCATCCTATCGGGGAAAAAACCACCTAATATTAAGCGGATTTCTGCATGGTTTTTTTTTTTGCTAAGATGAATTTTGTCTTAAGGCCGTGTGTGAATTGCGTTAAATAGTTAACACCGTGTAAATTTTTTGACACTATTGAGGTTAATACAAAAAATTTCAACTGTATGGATTATTGTTTAAAATTTTGTCTGCTTTTTTTCTGCCATGATACTCCTTTTTAATAAAAAAAAAAAAAAAAAAACAAAACCATCTGCAAAAAAAATTTAACTCAAATTTAACCAGGTCCCAGAGCTCAATAAATTTTTAACAGCTGAAAATTTTGTATTCACCTCAATAGTGTCAAAAATTTTACACGGTGTTAACAATTTAACGCAATCACACACGGCCTAAATCAAGCGGAAATCCCCTCAATATAAGATGTGAATCATATTATCAAAAAAATAAGAAGATCTTCATCTTAAATTAATTGGATTTCCGCTTGATTTAAGACAGAAGGCATCATAGCAAAAAAACCATGCAGAAATCCGCTTAATTTTAGGGGGTCTTTTCTCCGATAGGATGACATTATGTGAAAAGTTGGCAAAAAACAATACAGAAATCTGCTTTATTTTAGGTAATCTTTTTCTCTGTGCAGACAAAAAACCATCTCGCTTATTTTTCAATTAATATACCACCCTATATCATAACAGATTCTTCCTCATAATCCGCGGTTTCGGCAAAACAGCGTTGGGCATTTAGATCTAGGACTGCTTCCATGCGGACAATCTGGTCTTATCCACGAACTAATTGTCTCCACTACCATCCTGTTATAATTAAGATCGCACTTAATGATGTATTGTTGTCAAATTTGGAAGCAAAAAGCACAACTGAATTGCAAAATTACAAGTAAAACTACTACTATTTAAAGGTTAGTCAGTTTAGTCAACAAAAATTATCACTCTTCATAGATATCCTAAGATACTTTTCTCGGTAAGTATCATGGATTTTCTCAATAAGTAACAGAAGTTGGGGTGGTAAGTATCACGGGTTGCTCATCCGAGAAGTATCACAGAGGTTTATCTGGTAAATATCACGTGCCGATAAGTTTCATGGGATGCTACGGTAAGTCTATCGTATGTTACTCCAGTGAGTATCAAGGGTTGGCTTATTAAGTATAACCGTAACTTGTAAGTATCACGGGTTACCTGTGATACTTAATTCTGTAAATATCACGGGTTGGTTATTTTTATAAAAGTGTTAGGAATTTATTCCAATCACCGATCAAATTGCAAACTCCACAAACAAAAAAAAAAATAATGAGTAATTTCTACAAATAACCATTTTATATTATTTTAAAATGTGTAACATTATGGTTATTTGTATAGAAATTTATCATTATTTTGTTTTGTTTGTGGAGTTTGCAATTTGATCGGTGATTGTAATAAATTTCTAAATACTTTTATAAAATCCAATATTTCGGAAGGAGAACCTCGGCCACCGGATTAAGAAGCAACTATTAGGTCACCTTGATTAATACGACTTGTAAGATTTAAATACTTCTATTTATATAGACTGTTTAGGAAATATTGCATCAGATATGATTTCAAATAGCTTTAAAGGTTCTCAAACTGTGAAACAATTATCGTCTTTTTGATTATCATTTTAATAATTACGGAATGATCCCCCTAACACGATTAAATAAAATACAATGGCACATTGAGGTAGCATCTGCTGTGCGCTTGGTATGGCTATTGCAATGTTTTGAACCAAGATAGGGGAATTAAAGCGTGGTGAGTATTAGGGTGTCCTTTAAGAGATCACATTCAAAATTTTCTTACTTACAATAAGGTTTCTGGTTAGAAAACAGTTACTTTAAAAGATCACAGTCAAAATTTCCCGTTAAAAATTATATTTTATTTTTGAAATTATTAGCTGTTTTCGTAGTTTTTGCTTTTACGTTTTATTTTATTATTCTTAAAGTACACCTCCTATCACACAATTTTTGATGCAGTTTTATTGGTTTTTAAATATTTTCAAATATTGCATTCAAAAATGTGTGTATAAATCAAAAAATTTAGTTTTTTAAATTTTTATTTGAAATTTTTGCCGTTTTCATACGTTTAAATTTATTTTTTTCCGAAAATTAAAAAAAATTATTTTACTGGAAAATTTTGAATGTGATCTTTTAAAGTAACTGTTTTCCAACCAGAATTATCAAACATTTGAAAAAAAGATGATTTAACGTAAGAGAAAAAAAATTGTATGTATGAGTTAAAAATTTCCCATACAAATTTGTATGGGGAAAGTATGACCCTAGAGGCACGGGTTAATGACCTCCAAAAAATTTTTTTTTGCTAAATTCCTCTTATTTAGGCCCTAAACTTTCGATCTAGGGGGTGTCTCCCCCGAAAACATCACTTTGGGAAATAACGGACACCCTAGTGAGTATCAACCCTATTAAAATTATCACGTCTATTTTTGCTTGAATTTTTTTTTGTTAGTCCTGAATTTTAAAAACTATTTTGAGTTCTAGGAATTTCGCTAAACCGGTTTGTTGTTCAACCAAAACTTAATGGAAAAAGTACTGTCGATTATTTCGCATTTCACATGAAAAATATTTCCCACTGAAATCACAAAAAAGTAAAATTCAATTTTTCCCTGGTTGGAATCTTGTTCACGTGAAACTTACAATAAGGCAGAATGTGATCCACGTAAGTTGGCGTAATTTTTCCCGGGAAATATTTTAAATATGTACATGTATATTGGAATTCGGTATCAGTTAGGTTCATTCTTTAACTGATACATATTTTTAGTTTGAGCAGATTGCGTTTATACAGACAATTTTTCAAGTATGTTAAACTGGGTTCCTACATGTCAAATTCAAGGTGTGAAAATACCTTAAATTAGTATCCACAAAAAATAGGTAGGTACAAAGCATAATATGCTTATTTAATTTGATAAGTGCTTCATAAATTTAAGCTCCCAGATACATACAATAACATAATGCCTTTTACAAATAAAAAAGTGAATTTCTTAAATTCATCTAAATTAATATTTTTTATTCCTCAAGAGACAATATTATATCGATGAAACGAGTAAAAAAATGTAATTAATAATATAATTTTGATTATGTTCATTTTCTTTATCATCACATACCTATACAACACAGACTTCCAGACATTACTTACATTTTTTATAGAATACTCAATTCCACCACCTCGTGGAGTAACAAAGTGCTTTTGCTTAGCCAGAATATCACTGACCGTATTGAAGGGCAACGTGAACTTGGATAGCGTGAGGAAAGCAGTTAAATTTGCGGTATAAAATGATGTTAGAATGGTGATAAAAATCCACCATGTTGCGAAGAGTAAACGCGTCGAATCTAAAATGAAAATGGTTCATGTGTTTATTTTAGTATAGTGAGTGCTGATGTGGAGAATATAAAATCCAAATTAAATGGGTTCAGGAGTTTAATTTTTTATTCAAACATACAATTTTGATTGAATATGATTGTTGGAAGTTTTTTTTTTTTTTCGTTTGTTTTGTTACCTGCTATTGGGGAAAGGGTGCTACCCTGTTTCATGAGTGCCCCATACACAAACCAAGCACAATGTCCTAGAGAATATGGTTGTTGAGAGTCGTCACCAGTTATTTTATTTCGTATTATGATGAGGACGTAGATGATTGGTCCAACAGCCAGCAAGGAAATGAATATTAGAATCCATACCCAGAATTCGAATGGAGCCAATAGACCTGAACCAGTGGCTGATTCATTGGGACGTTGCATTATCATTATCCATTCTCCTTCATCTAGAATTGTGGTCGAATAGGAAATAAAGTTTCGGGCGTCAGCTAGGAGGGGTAAAAATGCTGCTGCTAAATCGGCTTTCTAAAAGAGAAAAAAAAAAAAAACATGAAAATAGAAATGCATTTATCAGATAAAATTGTTTTATTATAGTTTTTTTTTAATTTGATTTAAATTCTTCGTGAATGTTAGTTCAGTAAAGGTTTTTTTTTTAGTACGGACATTAGAAATAGACGAATTGTAGAAATGTCTCTAAATGCACAAATGACATGTGCATATGTTTCCTGACAATTTGACAAAAACTCTAATAACATCACAAAATGGAAACAAACCCTGGTTTGATCATGCAACATTTAAACCTTCTCATGCTATATTTACACGAGTGACAACTTGCAAGGAATGTTGTCCAATTTTAGCCATTTAATGTCTTAATCGTATGACAAAAATAACTTATTTCTGGCCAATATGCTGGCGTGTCACTCGTGTAAATGAAGCCTCGGTCTCGTTAAACCAAAAAAAAAAAACACTCAATCTATGTTTCATAAAAGAAAGCTGAAATCCAAAGCTTGCAGTCATATTATCACCTTGTTTTAAGTTAATTAATGTGCCATCATTATACATTTATTTAAAGTTTTTCACATTTACCACGCAAACAATCTATAGTTTTTTACTTTCACTTTCAGTATAAAATTTCCTCTTAAAAATCTAATACATAGTTTGTTAACAACGTTTTCTACTTAATGTTTTTTTTTAGTTGATATTGATAAAGATGTGGCATGAATACCCTTTACAAACATTAAAACTAGACTAAGCTTCAAAAAATCGGGAAATTATAACAAATTAAATCAACATTAAAAAAGTCAATTAGAAATAGGTACATAATTATAACAAATGATGTCAAAGTTTAAAACAAAAGTTCACTGACGAGTATTGCGCTGATTAGTAATAGACCAAGAGCCCACAGCAAATTTTGGGAGTGTGAGAATGCAGTTTTATAGCAGTTTTATTCAAAAGTCTGGCAACTTTTAATCGCGACCTTATATGGTTTTCGTGAGGTTAAATACCACGAGTTTTCCAATAAATGTGAATTGGCTAAATTAACACAAATTCACATTCTAAATATAAGGACTGATGCTCTGTCGTTTCCTAATCTTAAATATATCAATCTCGGCGATGCGACTTATAGAACTCAAGATATAAGCTTCTTAAACTTACTATATCAGCTCTATTTTTGGAGAGTTCTGAGTAAAAAAAATAAACAAAAAATTAAACCGAAAAGTCTCCAAAACAAAGCCGCTTAAACAGCTTATATCTTGAGTTCTATTGATCGTATCGTCAAGATTGATATCTTCAGGCTTTGAGAAAATGACAAAGCGTCAGTCTTCATATTCCGAATTTTTTTTATAAATTAAATTATTATTAATTTAATACTTCTTAATTTAAACTTGCGATATTTAACCTCTCAAAAACCATATAAAGCCGCAATTTAAAGCTGCCAGACTTTTGAATTCGCATAAGGCTATAAAACTGCATACTCACATTTTGGTTAAACCTCCACTCCAAAAATTTGCTGTGGACTCTTAGACTATAATGAGGATTCTTAAATTGCCTTAGCCCTAATTTATTCACTCTCGATTAAAGTCCCAATTAAAAATTGGAAAAACTGTCAATTCGCTTAGGAATTTTAAAATTTCCCCTTTTAAATGGCGACTTTAAATTTAATGGAGGGTGAATAAATTGAACCTTAGACATTCTTTTAAACTTAGTACTTTGATTCAAACTTATTGCCCTTTGATTTTGTTTTAAGCTGTGAAACTGTGAAAAAATAAATTCAAATAGTGAGCAACATACGAAAGTATTCGTTGCCCTTGCAGGTACCTACTTATGTCTTAAATTTCAAACCTAAATAGTTTCCCGTCTATCTGCCATCTTTATTAAGTCGAAGTTTGATCTAAATTGTCGTTTAAAAGTTGGGTACCTACTCTATCTTAAAACTATTCTGGTTTTTATTTCGATATAGAAACATAAAATATTACTCGCCAGTAATAAAAGATCCTTTAGGTCCATTATATTTAACATTAAAAATGAATCTGCGAAGGAGAATGTCGAAATTGAACCGATCCGCATTAAACCGTAATCGATAAATAAGATTTTTTCTAAATTCTACTAGATTTTGTGTAAATTCTTATAGGTCGTATTTTGAGTTCGTTCTTATTTCAAGAAATGATTTATAGCCCACAAAAATGATGATTGTCTGAATTTTAAATACATATTTTTGATAAATTCTTTGACTACTTTTATGCATACAAATCCTAAAAAAAAACAAGAATTTAGGTACCTTTTTTTTCAAAATTGATACAACTAAGACATGTATTGATTTCACATAATAATAGTAATCTTAAAGGACCGTAACACTCACTAGTTCTTCACAACACATAAACAACATGAATGAGAGATCAAAATTCTCAAATGAAAAATAAAAGGCACAATTTTTATATGGTCGCTGTGGCGTATACGTACTTTTTCTGTAATTTATTTTTCATTGAACAAAAAAAAAATCTTTGTTATTTGCACATTTTACAAAAGGATTGTGACTAAAATGTATCTTTAAATAACTGGACAATCATATGCATTATCGCCAACGCATAGAGCTGATCCTAGAAGTAAAATAGTCTGGTTTTTTTTTGTCAAAAAAAAAAAAAAAATCAGAATATTTTAGGATTTACCTGGTTTTTATTTCGATATAGAAACATAAAATATTACTCGCCAGTACCAAGTTAAGAGATCAATTGAAAATGTTCAGCAAAAGAACACTTTAACTAAACTCATAAATTGTAAAACTACCATTTGTTTGCAATATTTGTAAGCACAATTAGAAGTAAACAGCATTATGTCAGCCTAAAAAGTTAACATTTGTGCTCATGAATGCAAAATTGCTTTTGTCAATTTTTATTCTTGAATTTGAAATAAAAAATAAATATCAATAGATTCACAGATTGTATCACGTTTAAGGGCTTGTTATTTTTACTTTTATTTCCTATTTTCTTAAGGATAACGATTGTATTTTCGTAATTGTGTTAATAAGTGCCTTTGACGCATAAATGCTGATTATATTTACTTTTTATTACATCTACTTTCATTTTATACTTTATTCTCAAAAATCGAAGAAAATTTTATAGGTTAGCTATACTGGCTGTGGCGTATACAATTTTTTTTTTCTATTAATAAATTTAAATGGGTAATACTATGTATTCTCAAAAATTGGTTTTTGATATTTCTTGTATCACTCACGATTTAGAAATACATAACAACATTTCAAATTCTCACATGTAATCTCATGTAATTCAGATAAAATTGGATGGTTTTTAAACTCTTATTTTTGAAGTTATAATTCTTTTGCGGCGGCATTGGGGTACAAAAATTTACTTTTGTCAAAGGGACTAGCAAGCGTAAACCTACTGTTTCAAAGATATGTATACATTTTTTTTGACCTTAAAACCAGCCTGTGAAACGAAGGAAACTTCAGGATTTTTGACAGATTGTTGGCCACCTCAATACCAACTGTTTACAAAACTGTTTTCTTACTTTCTTTCACAAATTTTCATCTTACGTTATGTAGTTTGATGATTCGAATTAATTTTGATATATATAAAAAAAAATCCTGGTATTTCCTTACCAAGAACAAACTACATATATCATTGGCATTAAACGTAATTTGTTTTTTTTTATTTTGTTGTAGTTTTCAACATACAGGATGGCACACACCATAAATTCCTGTCATTATTCTTAAACGCACCTAAATTTCCATTGAAGCAAGTGCAAAAATATTTTAATTTGTGCAGGGTCACTATGGCGTATACGTAATTTTAGGATATAATTTTTTCGGTTACCACGGCCTAATTATTTATGCTAACCTTAAAAGAAAAGGTAAGAAAAGATAAGTTTAACTAGTTTTTTATCACGTCAATATCGCTCTAGCTTACTCCTGTCAGAGCCACATCCACGTATAGAAAAAAAAACTTTACCAAAACAATCTCATTGCATTGAAATACTCAAAAAACAGTATTAAATGTTGAATTTAACATTCGTATTTACAAAAACACACTTTGTATAATTTACTTGTTCAAATCATTATTAAATTAATTTATTTAATTCAGATTAATGTTTCAGAGATTTTCAGAATTATAAATTATTCTAAAATAAAATCCATTCGAAGTAAGTTCTGTTTGTTCAACTTGCAAAAAAGATCCTTTAGGTCCATTATATTTAACATTAAAAATGAATCTGCGAAGGAGAATGTCGAAATTGAACCGATCCGCATTAAACCGTAATCGATAAATAAGATGTTTTATAAATTCTACTAGATTTTGTGTAAATTCTTACAGGTCGTATTTTGAGTTCGTTCTTATTTCAAAAAATGATTTATAGCCCACAAAAATGATGATTGTCTGAATTTTAAATACAAATTTTTGATAAATTCTTTGACTAGCATACAAATACTACAAAAAAAAAAAACAAGAATTTACCTTTTTTTTCAAAATTGTTACAACTAAGACATGTATTGATTTCACATAATAATAGTAATCTTTAAGGACCGTAGCAACCACTATTTAATACTATTTTGGTTAAATGGATATTTATCCAATATTTTTTTTTTTATTAATATTGACAAAAATGACACTTTTACGTAGAAAAATCGGAAACACGCCACGGTAGGCATGCGGAAAAGTTTTGACAATACAAATTTATTTTGTTGATTTCATATTAAATCTATTATGAAATAAAAAATTAAATCCTAAAGCGACAAAAAACTAACAAAGTCTTATCCGCTACAAAAATAGAGATTTCACTGAAACATGATTGTGTGTGTACTGTGTAGATACCTAACCTACACAGCATGAAAGTAAATGTAATCAAAACATTTTTAAAGTTTTCGAGTTTTTCACAACACATAAACAATATAAATGAGAGATAAAAATTTTCAAATAAAAGAAAAAAAAACCACAGCAAGCTAAATTTTCATATGGTCACTGTGGCGTATACGTACTTTTTCTTAGGTTTATTTTTCACTAGGAAAAAACATTTGAAAATTTTACAAAGGATTGTGATTACAATTTATCTTTTAATAACTGAAAGATCATTTGCATTATCACCAACGCAAAGAGCTGTTCCTAGAAGTAAAATAGTCTGGTTCTTGTTTGTAAAAAAAAATTCCAGTATATTTAAGGATTTACCACTTGAAAATATGAAATTATAAAGAACATCTGTAAACTAGAAATGGAGAGCCTAATGAACTCGTATGCAATGAACTCATATCTTTAATTCAAAACATGTATGTATCGAGAATTTGATCCAAAAATATATGTATGCTTCCAAAATCCAAAAATATTTCGATTGCTAATAAATCAGGTTGCAGACCTCGATGGAACTTTTGGTTTGTATTTTTAAATTGAGTTCAAAGTAACCTTTCTTTCGATGCCTCACTGAATGGATTTGTAGAAATTTTTTTTAAAGTGCATTTTTTCGGCAAGGGGTTAACCTTAGTTTTTTTCGAAAATCTAAAAAAAAAATTAGATTTGTTTTTTTTTTTTTTTTTTTGTACTCAAAATGCTCAATATGAACTCAAATCCTTAAACAAAACTTGTTTCGAGATTTTGGTCCGAAGATACCTTTTTGCATCTGAATGTAAAAGAAAAATAAAGAGAAATACAAAAATCGGATAGGAAATCTGCAAAACAAATTGTAGAAATCCTCAAAATTTAGTTTTCTACGGTCATGTACATTTGAAAACAATCAAAATTTAAAAAACCACAAATATTCGAAATCCCGAAAAATGCGTTAGCTCAGCGTTTATTAATTTTTCAAGTAACATTTTGTCCAAATTAATTGAAAATACGATTTTCAATAGTTCATAGTTTACTCCAAAAAATAATTCAGAATAAATTTTAATATTAAAAACGGGGCCTTAGTATATTTTTTTTATAAGAATGCACTTTGTCAATTTATGTAAATTACTAAGTAGAATAAAAGTACCAAGCAAAGTTTCAAGCTTTCTAATAAAATGTTTAATGAAAGTTATTTTTTAGTTCAATGGACCATGGTTCACAAAAGATGAAACAACAAATTTGAGATCGCATCAATACTTTTCCTAACATGCAATTTTAATTGAGGAATATATGTATATCTTTATGTTTTTTTTTTTTTCATAAAGAAAAAAGTTAACAACAGTTTTGCCGTCGGTAAATTGTTAACGTTAATTTTTTTTTTTTTGTATATTCGTGAATAGTCCTTTATTTTAACTTTAAAGTCTTTAAGTCTCTCCAAGATATCCAAATTTTAAAGCTAGAAACTAATCAAAACTTAATGTCTTTTTAATCCTGTGAAAGTCTTTAAAAGTTGTTGCATTTCTAATAACTTCACCAAAACATATACATATTTCATACTCTTTTGAAAAAGGCTTTTAATTGGCATTACATTTCCATACCTGATCATTGAGCACTTCAACCAAACTATTATCATAATCCTCTGTTGAGCCAATAATATTGCCCTGCGGCACCACCACCTCATATGTAAAATTAAATTTTTTGGCCAAAAAGTCAATTAACTCAAATGAAACTCCTAGACCGGCAAGAGTGCCATCTGCCTTCTTTTGCGTATAACTCAATGGATAATCCTCAACCGTAGCAATGCGAAAATGATTGCCATTTACATATTCTCTCATTTTCTCCATGTGATCCCGTTTGGTTCGATAAATCGCAAAACTGACATCATTATTTAGGTCAGGTGAGACAGCTGCAACCGAAGTACCATCAACGGGTATGACAACAGCCGTTGTCTGGCCTTCGGCCGTAGTATTGCATCCGAAACAGAGGATGGCTGATAAAATTAAATCAAAGCCTGTAGCCATAATCTGTTGTTGTTGTCGTCGTCCTTCGTCCTTGTTGTCGTCTTATTTTTTTTTTTTCTGTTGTAATCCTTGCTACTTTGGGTGTTTTAACGTTTTTCAAATTCACTCGGAAATTTGAAATTCAATTTTAATTTGAACCGTTTCATAATCCAAAAATAAAAGAGGTGCCAGGGAAGGAAGTTTTGTTTTTAGACCCGAAATTGGTTTTCAAAACAAAACCTTCTCAAAAAATCTCGTTTCCGATTTTTAGAACCGCACCGATTGTTGGCTAAAGAAAAACTGACTACAAATTATTATGAAATGATTACCCACAGTCCTCCTGGTGACAAAAAAATAGATATCCACACATGAAAAGGGTGGCAAAAAACGGACGAGGAATAAATGAAGCGAGAAAGTGTGATTGTTGGGGGGATAGAAAAAGGGGTCTATGAAGATAGTTAGGGTTAAGAGGGTGATAAAGCCTGGATACACTTTGCATTTCCTAGCCTCAGGACATTGTGCACTTCATGACTTATGATTTGTAGTCAACTCGCGTGGTGTGCTTAATGTTTACTTTGTAATTAGCTGGAGTTGATTTTTTTGTCTAGATTATGTTTATAGTAGTTGACTTGAGGTATAGATGGCGCGCGGGGGTGTTGTAGAGGTCCCGAAGGTGGTTTAATATTTGTGCACGCTTCAGAGGATTATTTGTGCCATAATAATTGGAAGTAACCCGCACACAAATAGTATACACAAACATACACAATGTGTCTGCAAATATTGCAACAACAACAACAATATATCCCTCTTACACACAAGGATGACCGATGACCAGTTAATAATTTACTATCTTGAAATTATCGTTAATGTAGATGGCGATGCGGTATGCGGTGGTTTTGCGGTACGAAAGCAAATTTTTTAAACACTTTAATGAGGAGCATTGTGAATTGCATGTAGAAAGTCACTTTATTATCCTTCACTGGCTCAAAAAACGTGATGAAAAAACTTCAAGACTGATTAAAAGTATTATAGGGATATCTGTTAATAATGTGTCATGGTTCCGGAAAAAAAAAAAAAAATAAGGACAACGAAGTGTATAATGCAGTTTTGGTAAATAAATTGAAATTTTTTTATTTATTACCTTCTTTGTTTTGCTTCTTTTAGTTCAGATTATTAAAAACGCATCTTTTTACTTTAGAAAATTATTTATTTTTTTTTTTGCCTATATATTTCGAGGTCTTACTTGCCTCATCTTCAGGGTCTAAAAATTACAATATGCGTTTTAATAAATTATATTAACAAATAATTTGAAATAAAAAATAAATTACCATTGAAATATTTTTGAAAAAATATGAACAATTTTCTAAAAAGTTATTTCGACATTTAAAACAATTGAAAAATCAAACATTAATTTTAATAAAAATTAAAAATTTTTTTTAAAGTATTGTTCAAAAAATATTTTAGAAAGTTTAAATTTAGTTACTTTGAACATTTCTATTAACTATAAGGTTATAATAAGTGTTTGTATAATCCTTTTTATCGGTTTTATAGTTACATACGATTTGTTCATTTTTAATAATTTGGTTTACTTCTTGAATTTGTAATTTTAATTTATTTCTTTCAAACTTTAGAATTTTTGCCCCATCAAAATCAAACGAATGTCCATATTGTTTCACATGTTCAGCCAAAGCAGCAACATTTTTTGTATTTGAGCCCTCTATAACTTTTTTGCATTCATTTTTGTGTTGGTCAATTCAAATACAAAAAATGTTGCTGCTTTGGCTGAACATGTGAAACAATATGGACATTCGTTTGATTTTGATGGGGCAAAAATTCTAAAGTTTGAAAGAAATAAATTAAAATTACAAATTCAAGAAGTAAACCAAATTATTAAAAATGAACAAATCGTATGTAACTATAAAACCGATAAAAAGGATTATACAAACACTTATTATAACCTTATAGTTAATAGAAATGTTCAAAGTAACTAAATTTAAACTTTCTAAAATATTTTTTGAACAATACTTTAAAAAAATTTTTAATTTTTATTAAAATTAATGTTTGATTTTTCAATTGTTTTAAATGTCGAAATAACTTTTTAGAAAATTGTTCATATTTTTTCAAAAATATTTCAATGGTAATTTATTTTTTATTTCAAATTATTTGTTAATATAATTTATTAAAACGCATATTGTAATTTTTAGACCCTGAAGATGAGGCAAGTAAGACCTCGAAATATATAGGCAAAAAAAATAAATAATTTTCTAAAGTAAAAAGATGCGTTTTTAATAATCTGAACTAAAAGAAGCAAAACAAAGAAGGTAATAAATAAAATAATTACATATAAAGTTCAACATAAAAAACAAATAAAATATAAATTGAAATTTATTGATCGTGAAAAAGAGTTAGAGTAAACTTTGTGACATGTTGTGTAAATAGTGTATAGCATTGATTTTCGTCATTATTTGTGTTTATCATTTGAAATCGGTGTTGCTCTAAATACATAGTAAACATGAAAATAAAAAAAAGGTATAGTTTTGACAATAGATGTCAAACTTATTAACTGGTAGGGGATAGAGACTACTTAATTGAGGATTGGTTAAGTTGTAATGTGTAACCTGTATTCAAAGTGCCTATAAAATAGATCTGTCATTTAATATTTGTTTTTTACTTGCTCAATAGGGCAAGTATTAGTTTCGTGTCAAAAAAAAAATTCGAGGTTTTAATCAAAACTAACATTACGATGATGGAGAAGTCCGAAAAAGTGGTTTTCGTCATGACGTCCGTCGGTCTGTGCGTCGGTGCGTCGGTGCGTCGTCAAAAAAAAGCTGTACATGAAGCTGCAGGCTAAACGGGTGGACGGATTTTCTTGAAATTTGGTACAGATGATTTTTTCGTAATTTCCAAGGTTGGTTTGTTTTTTAATATCTCGCTTAGAACGTATACCTCCCATACAAAATTTTCGAATTATTGCAATTTCTCGAAAACGGCTCTAACGATTTTGATTAAATTTAACACACGTAATGCTGTACGTAGTTCTAATATAACTGCGTTTTTAGTTTTTCTCAAAAAATGCGGATAGTGAAAATATGACATTAACTTTTTTTTTAATCGCGGATGTCGGCTCTTCCCGTACATCTTAATGAGTTATTGAAATTTTCTCGTAAATGGCTCAAACGATTTCGATTAAATTTTACACACGTAATGTTATATGTAAATCTAACATAACTGCATTTTTAGTTTTTCTCAAAAAATACGGATAATGGAAATATGATATTAATTTTATTTTTTAAATCCTTTATGTCGGCTCTTCCCGTACATCGTTAATAAGTCATTACAATTTTCTCGAAAACGGGTCTAACGATTTACTTAAATTAATATGACATACATAATGCTTTAAGTGATTTTAATATAGCTAATAGCGTAAGAAATACCATACAAAAAATGTACATATTTTTGCATTTCTTATGAAAATAGTTAAAAAATCAAATTTGACTACCTAATTGAAAATATTTTTCAAAGCTTTGACATAAAAGCTACTCTTATCATAAGAGCAAGTACGTGCGGCCCCAGTCGTGCATTTTATTTTTTGTTATCTTCGAGTGACAACCAATTATATATTTTTGAGTCAAAACTGAACACAGATACAAATAAGTGTCAATCGTTAAAGTTCATCAAAATGCTAGACCGCATTTGTTTTCTATACAGAAAAAGTTGTTAAATGTATTCAAATGTAATTTAAAGGGCCAATATAATGCACCCCAAGCACATTTTTAAAACATTCCCTGATGGTTTTCAGATTAAAGTTGTTGAATGACTCACAGATCTGTATTACAGATCCCTATTCAGGAAGTAATAATGGTGAAATGCTTTTCTGGTGTTCAAAATTTGAATTAACAACATACTTACACTTAGCCGCATAGCACAATATTTTGTGGAGATCAATAATGTCTCATTTTCATTTGCTCATTGCAATTTTAACGGAAAATTCTTATGGGCAATTTCATAAAGCCCTTTCAAATATTTATCAGGCTTTTACTTCCTAAAATGACATTTGGCCCATACAAAATCGTCATCTAAATGTCTAAAATGTTTATGAAATCTGCCATTGGACTTGAAAATATTTCATCAGACGCATTCCTTTAGAGCTGCTCATGAGAAATTCACCAGGAATTTGAAAGAAATAATAGGTATAATTCCCATCTTAACTCGTACTAGATAGTAGATTACCGTAATATCTAATATCTTCTCATGAGTAGTCTGCTATACAACCAAAGGAACGCGGCTATTTTTTAAAAACATAAGCTATGTTTTTATTTCACACTTTCAATATAATCCAGTCAAATAAGGGTTTAACCTCGGAATGAATGTTAGTAGAAATTTTTTTTGTTCAATATCTTCCTTTTGCCATTCTATAACATATCTCAAAAGTCTAGAAAAATCTCATGTCCGCTTGTCGCGATTTCAAGGTCAAATCGCGAAATGGAGATTTTCAAAATTAGCAAAATTAGGCTATGGTATTATATACACATATGATACATGATTTCAAGGTATTTTTTAATGCTGATTCCAAAAAATCTAAAATCAAGGCAATCTGACGTCTCTGAAAAAAGTTATACCTGTTTTTCATCTGTCAACTCATATTATTATAACAGTTGCTAACTTACTACCGAAAAACCCTTAAAAGTAATGGTAGCTCAACCAAATTTTGCATGAAGGTTTTCATATCCATTATTATTAGGAATCAAAACAATGCAATGCAAAAAAACATTTATATCTATAACAAAATGGTATTTTTTGAGAAAAGGGGAAATTTTGGGATGTGCACTAAAAAACATCCTGGTACAATCTTGGAATTAGTGCTAATAGGCTAATTTTTTTGTTTCTATCTTTGTTTGGATATTCTATAACTTATGTCAAAAATCTAAAAAAATCTCATGACCGCAAGTTCTTATTTTCCAGGTTAAACTAAGTTAGGTGCAGATTTAAAAAAAATAATAAGAAAATTTTAGATTCTTATATGTATACCAACATAACCCATATCATTTCAAGGTATTTTTTAACGCTGATTCCAACAAAACCCACAAACAAATCAATATGACCATCCCTGAAAAGTAATGTACCTTATTCATGTTGATCTGACACAAATATCTGAAGAGTAGTTTTTCAATTTTTTTCAAATCTGCACCTTATCTTCAAACCAAGAAAATTAGGACTTGCGGACATGAGATTTTTTTAGATTTTTGAGGGTAGTTAAAGAATATCCAAACAAAGATTAAAATGAAAAAATTAGCCTATTAGCACTTATTCCAAAGATGAACAAGAATCTTCTTTAGTGCATATCCTAAAATTTGCCCCTCCATCAAAAAATACCATTATTTCGTAGGTATATATATTTTTTGTAATGGATTGTTTTGATTTTTAATAATGATGGATTCTAAAATCTTCATGCAAAATTTGGTTCATCTACCATAACTTTTAAGGGTTTTTCGGCAGTAAGTTTGCAACTATTATAATAATATGATTTGACAGATGAAAAACAGGTATAACTTTTTTCAGAGACGTCAGATTGCCTTGATTTTAGATTTTTTGGAATCAGCATTAAAAAATACCTTGAAATCATGTATCATATGTGTATATAATACCATAGCCTAATTTTGCTAATTTTGAAAATCTCCATTTCGCGATTTGACCTTGAAATCGCGACAAGCGGACATGAGATTTTTCTAGACTTTTGAGATATGTTATAGAATGGCAAAAGGAAGATATTAGGCAAAAAAAATTTCTACTAACATTCATTCCGAGATTTACCCCTTTTTTCTCCTTATTTTACTGTATTAATACAATAAACCTCAAATTGAACTTAGATAATTTTGATGATGTTAAGACTAGAAATCATGACTATAAAGCAGCGTCCACAATTAGTTGATTTGTAATGATCAATATTTAATACCAACATGCTTGATCAACAAAGTTGGGTGAATCGGTAAAGATCAAAGAACATTATGAATGTTCAAGCTTGTTGACATGAAATGGTAGTTGAATTCAAAAATGAGATTTCACTGACATTCAACTTAACTGAGAGTTAGGACAGATAGAAAATAAAAAGTGTTGATCGACATAATGCTGAATCTGCTAAAGAAGCTAATTTACTTTGTATGACAGTTAAACATTTCGTGACACAAATAAAATGTGTAAATTTTCATAGTTTTTGCACATTGGTACTTTTTTTTTCAATAAATTCAATTAAAGAAGTAGTATCTATATTTTAACAATTTATTTACCTACTATTTGGGAACATCAAGTTCAAGAATATGAAAAATGTAGGTACAATATTTTTTCATTTTGTTTCCTATTACATATTACCTACAATCATATTTAATAATTTTGTTGGTTGTTTAGTTAGATTTACTTTAACATTTAATTTGTCTTCAACGTTTCTTCAGTTCTTATTTGGGTTTTCATTGATGATTTACTAATAGCTATTTGTGCAAAAGAAAATGTAATAGAATTAAGTTAAACTTTGTAAACAAGCAAAATTTGACTTAAAAATTTATTGAACTAAACAATGCAACCATAGGAGTTTTTGTTATAAATCAAAAAATATGTAAAATCTTTTTCTATTTTCTTTAAAAAATATTATACCAGTTACCAGTTATTTTATACCAAAAATTAATAGGGAAAAATCCCACGATCTTTTTAACGAAGTAACATGTTGCAAAGAGCAAACACATGTTGCTGTCGCTAATGATGATTTTCCGTTCGCCAGACTCCTGAAGCTAGGGTTGCCAACCGTACTCTAAAAAAGAGTATTGTACTCTATTTCACGAATTACACATTCGTGATCTATAACTCTGATAGAGTACGTCAAAAAAATCTTTTTTTTTACTTAAGGCTGAGTGTACCACCACATAAAAATAAGCATTTTAACGTTTACAAATTGGTGGATAACTTTTATATTTCTAAAGATAGAATTGAATGAAAAAAAGAACGAGGCTTAAAATATTCGACCTTATAATTTCTAAATTTGAACAATTGTAATTTAGAGAGTACAAAACACTATAATTTTTGTCGTTGTTTTAGTACGACCTATTTGTTTAATTCAAATTTTGTTCTCTATTTTACTTTGTTTTGTTTAAGACCTGAAAATATTAGATTTTTTCTTGTAAAACATCAAGGTATTTAAAATTGAGTTAACCTTCTTATATATTTTTATTTCGATGAATTATATTGATAACTGCAAAAATTGTAAGCCATATTCTATCTGTTCTTGCCACTTCAGCATTCACTGAGAGAGTATTTTCGGTCTTGAATATGAAGTGGCGAGAGGAGAGGAATAGGGCTTCGTTGAAATTGATCAAAAATGAGCTCTTAATGTATATGAATTTTGAATTTGAACGTTTAGTCATACACATATTTTAAAAACAACAAAAAATTGTTATGTACTGTAAGAAGCAAAAAAAAAAATACATTTTCAAGACTTGAAATAAATGGTACTCTTCTTTTTTCAAATGTACTCTTTTTTTTTCGTCTCTGAAACCAAATATACTCTATTCCTTGTTAAAAAAGTTGGCAACCCTACCTGAAGCGGCCCATAGAAACCGCACCACAGACATATTAACACCGACACCAAAAATCAAAAAGTTTTGATTCAAGATGTTGTGTCGGAGTGTATGTCGTGCATATGGCCCGCTTCACATGTCGTCGCTTCAGAAGCAAAGTGTCATATGTCAAAGTTTAGCGATTATGAGTTAGGTATCTATACATAAAAAATCACAAACTTTGATTTAAAAAAAAAAATGATGTATACCATTCAATAGAGGACCACTTGATCTCCTAGCTAAACTCTAGACGAAATGTGTTTTTTTGAGAATAATAATATTTCAAATCGCTTTTTTGAAAATTCTAAATTTTGAGATAGGACACTTTGTTTCTGAAGCGACGATGTTTAAAAAAAGATTTTGAAAAAAAGTTTTCCTTGAAAAGTCTAAAAGTGAAACCAGGTGGCTGCATGTATGTTTTTCTCATTGTTCGACTTTTAGCTGTGAAATGACGTTACTAGGTTACTGTAACCTAAATATTGTTCCCTATGAAACTTAACGTTAAAATAACGAGTTCTCCAATTTATATTTTCAATTTTAATTTTCTATAAGAGCCTACAGCAGATTTTTTGTGAGTTAGCAAAAATGATTAGTATTTTTAAAAAGGTACTTAGAAAAGTACAAAATTTCGATTGTATCTCGTGCTTCGGTGTATGTTTAAGATAAAACGAAATAATGTATGGCTTCAAATCGTGATCACTGGTCCTTCGAAGTTCTTCCGAAAGCCTTGGCGTTGGTCTCAGATTGTCATATTTTTAAATAAGCTCTTCAATCATTTTAGAACAAATAATTCATGGACAGTAAAAACTATTCTATTTGAAAACTATATAATTAATATAAGGTTTGTCGAAGTTCTACGTTGAAATCAAGGGTCAAAACGACCATGAATAAACCATTGGTTTGGAAAACCTATCTACTCCAAAATCATGGAATTAAATAAAAATTTTGATCAATTACATGTTGCATGTATGACCTTGGAAGCCTGCAAATTTCTTCATTGTCTTATATTTATAACATATGAATGTTGAAATAAAATTAAAAGTACATGCCCATATATTTGTTTAAATGTAATATATATTTACTTCAAAGGTCATGTTGATTTGAGTTATTGTCAACACGACAACCATTTTGCTATGCAAATACGTAATTTGTCACGATAATGTTTCATATATGTACATAAAAATGTAAAATGTATAACCTATACATGGTGAGCTTACAGAGGATATATAATTTGCAAGCTAATAAAATTGATTGCATGACTTTGAAATTACGCACTATATGCAGTTCATATAAAATGTATATAATGTTTTATTTTCTAATTTAGTGATATTAAACTATAAATTATTGATGAACTTCTTATGAAAGTGTGCTTTTTCATTTTGCTTTTTTAAATAGCTTAACTACAGGTTTATAATTATGAAGTGCAGGAACGATATAGATAAACTATAATTGCTTCATAGGTTTTACAATATTAATTAAATTGATATTAAGATGAATTCTAGTAGAGTTTGTAATCTGACATATTCATTATTCACTCTGTAAGTTGAATTTTAGAGGTCAGCTTAAGCCTATATTAATCCAAGAATAAGAAATTTTAACTAAAAAACACAAATTTTAGTTTCAAAATAAATATGAAGCAACTTAAATTCAAAGAAATATCAAGATTAATTTTGACAGTTCTTGAAAAGTCAGAACGGAGTATCATATTTTTGGGTGTCAAATAGATAATAATAGTGTGTCTGTTTTTAATAGACGAAGGACTGCATCCGATTTGAACGCCGTCCAAAACCTGTTCCCCTTACATTCTTACAATTACGTTCGACAATTTTGCTAATGACGTTTCTTTTTGAAGTAATGTGCACCGCGGCGGCGTTTGTATCAAAATGAAAATTTACTTTTTGAAAAATGTCAAAATGACATTTACCTATACTAACTAACCCAGCATATAGGGCATATTCATAAAGATTTAATAAAAGGTCTGTTTGGGTACTGCCTAAAACAGAAATATTTCAACTTTTTTCAACATTTCCAGCCCAATTCCTGTTTGGGTACTCTGAAATTGTGCATTTTTTCACAAAAAAGATGGCCGCGGGAGAGAAAAAAATTTCCCCTTCGTGCGAATTTCTGCCCCAAAAATTTCTTCGGACAAAAATCTGAAATCTGTCAAAAGGTAGTGCTTTCTCTTTTTTTCTTATTTGGTCTTGTCGCACAACAAAAATAAAACAAACTACAAACATGGCAGTGTGGCTTTGTGTTGTGTTTTTATTTTTTATTTATCGCGTTTTAGTGGTGTAATATCAATATAAATAAGTGTTTTTATGAAAAAAATAATAAAAAAGTGTTTCAAAAATAATACGAAGTTGTTTTAAATTTTTTGTTTCTTTATTTATTTTTTTCAATTGATGTTGTTGTTTACATTTGTTGTTGTTAAAAAAAAAGCAGAAAATTTTGTCAAAAAGTGTTTGAGTACTTTTGCTCAATTTTTTTTTCTCTGAGAGGATTTCATCCCCACTCCTCAAAATTTGACAGGTTTCATATTTTTGTCCAAAAAGAACCCAAACAGACCTAAAGTCATGATTCGTCCTAAGTCCACAGTTTAAGCTATGTAAATATTCATATATTGTTTTTTGCGATGTTTGATTAAACTCGGGTTCCTTGGTAAAATCTATTACAACTTTACTTCAAATAATAGCCCTGTTCCATTTTAGGTGGTAGTTTACTCGTGAGTAGAAATCTAGTACAACAACTACATATACCTTTCTTCTCGAGTAGAAGATGTTGTGTTAATAAATGTAGTACAAGATCTACTCATGAGTAAACTACCATCTCCAATGGAACGGGACTAATGATATTTGACATAAATGTTAAAACTGTTTTTATATTTGGTGCTTCATCATCACCATTGTAAAAAATGTAGGTAACTTAAACAAACCATGCCCCATGATGAAATTTAGACCCAAGATTATTTTATAATCAAATGATTAAATTTGTTAGTTTGAACTACAGATTCACTAAGTGACAGTTTAGCGACAGTTTAAAAATGTTAATTATATTCTTGCAGACAAGCATTGGCTACCAGTTGTTGAAGTTAAAGATGCTTAAATTTTGACAGCCAGGTAGTCGTAACTAATAGGCGGAGTGTGACCCTTGCCTTAAATGAAACCACTATCGTTTACTCGTTTTGTATTTGTTAATTAATAATTTGCATTGCAGTTATGATTGTGCTTTGAAAAAAAAAAAATCATATTAAAAACTAGATATTTTATTTATTCAGAAAAAAATACAAAACAATTTACTTTTCTTCATTCTCTCGCTTTTGAATAGGAACATTATTTCCGCTTATCTCTTCTCTCCATCTCCTTGCAATTTCCTGCAAACTTGAATAACTTTCATCTGAACCTGAAAAACTGGCTCTATTGCTCTCCTGACTTGGATTGCGTAAAAGTGGAGGTAGAATAGTCTGTGGCAATCTATTTGGGAATACTCTGTTTGCATCCAAGCTACTTGAAGAAGACGATGAACTTGTAGATGATCCCCAAGCTGATTGTTGACTTCTTTTTCTCATTCGTGCAATACCCAAAACTGTTCCAACAACAGGATTTCCCTGAAGGGAAGAAGATCTTTGGAACGATGTACCAGAACCTTAAAACACAAATAATTATTTTGAGACCAAAAAAATGATTTTGTTTAAATAATTGGATCTTACTTGACATTGGACGTTGATCTGGCTTTATAATTGCGACATTACAAATGCCTCCACTTGTTGATGGTCGTTCATCTAACGTCGCAGAGGCAATGCTCACCAAGCTATTCGAACCTTCCGAATAGATCTCATCTGATAATGATGATTCAGCATCTGTTGTATCATCTCCACCGAAAGTTACAACAGCGCCATCTACCATCTCATTATCATCTGTAAATGGCTGTCCGTCCAAAAGCTCCAACGAAGGTAGATTCCTTTGCAATGTTCTGCGATACAAAATATAATTTGTCACAGGATTACCCTGTAACTCTACATCAATCAAATTTGTGCACATTCCAAGAAACGTCAACATTCCCAAATCACTTATTCGATTATTCTTCAAACTGAGCTTTTTTAACATCACCAGCGTTGACAATGGACCAACTAACTGAATCATATTTCCATCGGCAATAAGTACTTCAATTGTTGGAATACAACTTGTCCCGTCAACACTACTCAGTCCACAATTACTGACATTTAAATGTGTCAAATGAATAAGTCCACATCCAAGATCTCTCAAGGAATTCAAAACACTTCCACTGAGATCTAAATGTACCAATCGAGGCATAAACAATGAAAGTCTACACAAGCTGACCATGTACGAGATGACACGTAATTTAACGCTGTCAACATTTTGGATATCATGACGGCCAGTTACACGTCTCTGCAAAATGTCAAATCAATGTATGATTTTAATGGAAATGTATATCTATGGTCAATGGTAATTTAAGGTGTTTTGTGTGTTAAAGTCTCACCAAAAGTTCATCAAGTGTTGGCTCAGTGACATTGGGCAAAACAACAGGCAACAAATATGCCCGACCTGGATAGTTGTCATCTTCTTCGATTTCAGCAATGTCCAATGAAATGTTACTTAACGAACGACGAAGGAAAATTTGTTCAACATTTGGATTTGGATTGACATTTAAAAATGGGGCTGGAATTTCTGGGTTTGCCGGCGGCGGCGGGACATCACCAGAGTGTGATGATTCTGGTGAACTTTCAAAATTTTCTGATGGTGCCTCAGTTATTGGCATTGTTTTGAGAAAATTTCAAATTTCTCATTGGATATTCAAAAATGAGTCGTGTTTTTGAGAGTATTTTGTGTTTTTATTTTTACTTTTCGTCTGGAATTTTTATCGATTTAATAGAAGAAAGTTGCTGTGGAAATGAAAGGTTTCGTTGTTGAATGATAACAACTTTTAGATTCTTTGAACACAGCCATTTCAAAATGTCATTCGTTGCTCTGGGTTTACATTCTATTATTTTTCCAATGCGGATTTTTCTTTGTGGTTTTAATCGTGAAAGAAAGAGAGGGACAGAGAAGGTGGAAAAAATCTCTAGAAACAGCAAAAAAACAACATTGGGAAATGTAAATGCTGTGTTAGTAATAAATTTGCCTTAAAATTGCCTACTAATTTGCATGTGTCAATGGGTTTACACTTTACAGTAGACTTTTCTTCCGCTGTCAAACATACATAATTTGATTTCAGACCACCATTTTCAAAGGTTTGTGAGGTTATGAACCTATAATTTAGTTTAGTTTGTATGTTTTATATCAAAAATTTATGCCAAACCTTCAAATTTAATAGACGCTTAAATAATAGATACATGCATTTTACCATTGTTCAAGTCGTCACAAACCATTCAACCTTCACACCATGTATACATGAGCGCAGAAGTTTAAATTAAAGATATATTTTTTCTATATATCGCGTGCTATGAACTAAATTTAACGCTAGCAATTTACAATAAATTACCAACGATTAAATTTGACTTTTTTCCTTGCATTCTAATGGCTAGTGCTTTTATTTTTATTTTTTTTTAGGTTTCCGGTATTTTGTTCACTGATTTTTTTTTTATTCAGCAGTGATAATAATCTTGATAATGAAAGTGTGAGTTTCGCATTAGGTAAGTAAATTTTAATAATAATAATAGTTTAAAGTAAAACAAAAAATTAGAACTATACAAATAAAAACGTATACTATATGTCGGTGGTAAATAATGTTGCCATTATATTTTAAATTGCTTATGAATAACTGATATGCATTGCAAAAGTTGTTTTAAATTTACATTTAAGACTTTGTTCTTGACAGCATTATGGCTGTTAAGCGTGATGTTTATGCTGCTTGAAAACAAAAACATAAATTGTATTATAATCATACCCAAAAGTATGAAAATTTCAACGCGTTGTTTAAAAAGGCTCTCTGTGTGGCGAGGCCTCAAGAGCACACATCTTTGATTCTATCCAACCTTGAAAAATGACAGAACTGTCAGAGTCAAACGATATTAACAGAGGAAGGTTGGCTACATCTACATTAAGACCTGTTTGGTACTTTTAAGTATTTTAAACTGACATTAGTGACTTCCCAACTGACAAAACAGCTTCTATAAATTGAAATCTCGCAGGTACTACTTTTTATACAGCTTGTAATGAGTTTGCTTCACAGAAGCTTCACAGAAATTACCAAATTTTGTATTTGATTTTTGGTTTTGAATAATCTAGCTCGGACACTTTTTGTTTTTGACATTGAATAATACCTGGGACATTTTTTTTAATTAAGTTTTTGATTTCATTAATGAAGCAAGCACATATGAAGTTCGATTCCAGAGTGTGGTAGAAAAATTTTATATTTTTAAAGTTATTATTAATAGACAATACGAAAAACTAATGGAATGTTAATTTCAAATAAAAAGATAAAATTCATGATCTAAATTTAAATCAAAACCAATTAAAAAAGAAAATTCTTTTTTGTTTGTGTAGTTGTTTTTTTAATTTCGATAAGACATGTTTAAAGAGCTATACAAGCTCTTTCGAAGCTATCTGTCATATCTCAAAGCTTCGGTAGAGCTTCGGTAAATCTTCGTTTAAGCTTCTTATATACCTTATAAGGACATTGTTATAAAGGGTCCAAATTGTATAACGTTCTCCTTTTGTCATGCCCAACAACCTAAAGTTAAAAAGAAGCTAAAATGTAGCTTCTGTAATACCTTTACCGAAATGTTAGTTGGGTTTTTGGTATTCAAAACACAGTTTTTTTTATATAGGCTTGATGTCATTTGTTATTTTCTTATCTTTGGCAGAAGTATACAAAATTACCTCAAAATGTCCACAAGAACTTGATATTGGTGAGTACCTACTTCAGAAAATGTGCGTGACACATTTGGATATCAATCAAGATAGATTTGTACACAAAAACCGCATCAAAAAACTCAAACTACCCGTGATACCCTTTCTTTAACCATCTTCCAAACTCTCTTCATAAAATATTTCAAGTTCAGGATATCATTAAGCCGTTTTATAATACCCAAAGGACCATCCCAAAATGTGTCCTAAACCATTTTTTTTTTTACTTCAAAAATGATAAATCGAAATAACTACCATAATTAATTATACCAACCAGATAACACCTTTTTCCAACTTAACGAAAACAATTTATCGATAACATAAAAAAAATGCCTAATAATATGCAATTACTTGTCTTATTATGACGTACCAACAATACATACAAAACCCAAAAAAAAAGATAATATCGACTAAAATTTGTTTCCCTTGATCTACTAGTAAAACAAGGCAACGGGTTGTTTACCCTTCTTACCAAATTAAAATGCCCATATAAAAGCGTCTTCAAGAATTTTCAACCTTCACCAAATATAGACTCGAGTCTTTTTGTTTTTGTGCGACTAAAGCATTTTTTTTTTTTTACATCTATTCTATTTGACTTGGCTTTAACACAAAAACACAATGATTCAAGGGCATTTTTTGAGTAAACTTACGGCCGGTCGCATGCATACATAGATACATACAGGGATAACAATTCATTACCAAAAAAATAATAATCATTCCTGTCCCTGACATGTTTATCGATGGCGCAGAATAATCATGTGACTTAGTCAACACATACGAGTATATATAGACAACAAAGAAAGCAGAACGCACAAGGACGACACACATACCTCTACACCACACCCGGAATAAAAAAAAAAATAAAATTGTTTGAGAATAAACAAAATTATTGAATAGTAATAAATTGGAATTTTCAGTTAATACTAACATTAACTCCTTGTATGAATGTGTATAGTGTTGGGGTTGATTTTGGGGGTAGTACTCTGTGCAATCAAATTGTCAACTGTCAAAATTGGGAGTGGTAATTACCTATTCAACTTGTTACCTAAATGTAAAGAGGGTGTTAATGTTTTTTTTTTTTTTTTTTTTTTTGATTATGACACTAGAGACTTTCATCAAATCGATGAGAAAAACATGTTCATAATAAACAATAGTTAAATAATAATGTTACACGCTTTGACAATGAATTGCAGTGATTACACCTTACAAGTTCATATAATATAATTCGATGTCTAGTCGTAAAAGTATAATGCCGGTTGTACACTTAGTGCTCAACGCAAATTTTAATCTCAATTATATATGGACATCCAACGCGTTTTAGCCGATTGGAGATCGATGCTCAACAAATTGATTAAATAGTATAAGTATAGTGGGATCGGACTATAACACAGAATGTAGGCCCCAAAATGTTGTCTATCAGGAACTAGGTTCATACAATAACCTAACCTAAATACTTGCTAATCTCTTTGACATTTCTTTTCAAAAGTAAATTTTCTTAGCCCAACGCCGCCAAAGAAGTATTACTTTAAAAAGAGTATATAAGTGCATACATGTACACACAAGATTGAAGTTATACTTATCTCAGTCACATAAATTCACTTAGAAGGTTCACACCATTACAATTAAAACAAAAAACAGTTTTAAAACTATGAGAACTAGATGGTGCTAAAATCACTAGCTAATTCTTTTGACATTTTTGTCACTTTGTACAAACGCCGGAACTATTTGTTTAAAAAAATTGGAAAATAAAAGAATCGCGATGAATACTGAGTTTTTCATCGAAAGGAAAAAAAGATTTGACAGCTCGTCAGGCGACTGCATTCTGTTCACTCATTCTTCGGCGATGTTGGAAAGCGACATTTTTGACAGCTGTCATTTTAGTAACTGAGCGATGCATTCTGTTCAGCTCTTAACGAATTATAAGCAACATTTATTATGAACACGCCTGAAGGTCAAAATTAAACAAACAAATTAAAAAACAAATTAAAAAATATTTTCCAAACACACTTCCGACTGTGGAACTTTCTTGTTTCTTTATTAATTTTTCCATTAATTTAAGCGGTTAATATACTTGTTTCGTTAAAGAAACATCCTGTCATTTTCAATCCAGTCGAGTAGAGTTTTGTCTAAAAGGCCTCGGTCGAGGAATACCTAAATTTGACAGATGAAAATGTTTATTTTTTATGTTGCGCAAGTAGTTTAGCGTTATTAATTAGTGTCATGCTGAAATATTGTTATTATGAGGTGCCAGCGGGATTTTTTTTGTACATTTTCGATGCTCAATTATGTTCAAGAGAACAAAAATATGCAAAAGGTCAAGGAGGCACGGCTTTAAGTTATTTTGACAACCTATGAAACCAAAGCGTGATAACTACCTACCGAAGTATTCTATGGAACGTGTAATACTTTCCAGAGAATCCTGTTATACCACTTGGGAGAAGTAATAAATGCTACCTTGGATACCCGTTATATTTAACAGGGCAAACCCGTGAGCCGTGATAGTGATACATCTCTAAGTCTCTTGATACATATCCGTCATACTTATCGGTTTATCCGTTACACATAACTCCATGAGCAAACAATCATCAATTAGACTAAGTTACAATTAAAATTTGTTAGTTTAATTAAATAACATAAATGTTTATATATATAAGAATATGGAATATAAATTATAGTTAAAAACCTAAAACTATACCCTACGCAAACTAAATTTAGTTAGTACATTGGAGTCCCACGAATAAAACCTCAAGCTCTACGCTTTAAGCTAAAAGTAAACACATCACACAAATTACATAGAATTTTTCAGAATTTTCAAAAAACACTCAACCAAAATGAAACGTCAATATACCCAACATCATACACTGACGTCATTTCCCCAAAAACCCAATATGTCACTAAAACAAATATTGTGACGTCTGCGTCTTTAAATGAACACACTCCAACAATATTAAAATCCACCCTAAGCTTCTTTTTTATTTGTTGTAATGACGTCAGAATAAGTAAAAATATTACAAATACCTACATATATAAATAAAATCTACCCAAAAACAAAAACCTTCCTACTCAAACATCAATTTAGTCATAAAAATATAGTCGCACTTGATTAATTCACAGGAATTAATTTAAGCCCCCAAACAAGAGAATCCCCTCGTTGACATTTGCACACACAAAAATGTTGCTGCTGCTACCACCAACTCATTCAACCTTTTTTCTTCTTCATAATAATTCCACTCACGAAATGTACAAGGAATTTTCTCATAAAAGTTCATTTTTCTCGAACTGTGTGCGATGGCATTAGATATCACCTTTAAGTTTGCCCTTCAAAAGTAAAGGTTTTTCGTTTTTTTTTCTTCTTTTTCTTTCTTTATTTATTTTTTGCTTTCTATTCAGTGTCATAGAGAGAAGAAAATAAAGCAAAAAAAATATCAGCATCATTCTTGGCGTCACAGAAATGCCCCAGTGTGTTCTTATTTTTCTTTTCTCTCTCGGTTTTTTCCTGAAAAATTTTCAAATTCACTTGGAAAGCAATAACAAACCTTTTATTCTTCTCCCACACATATCCGCACTCAATACTAAGAGGATATATAAGTACTTCCTCTCGTATACCAGACCAGAGAAAAACAAGAACACAAATCACATTGAAGTACTTTCACCCGTTACCCTTTAAATTGCATCATACTCATACCCCCCCCCCACCCCCCCCCCCCCCCATTTCTATGCTTTATATATATCAAGTCCAAGAGTCTTCGAACCGCATCACGTTTCCTCCACATGCCGAAGAGTAGAGACTGGTGTATCCCAAAAACTTGAACTTTAAAAATAACCTTTCTTATGATAATTATGCTACAGAGCACATAAAAAAAACATCCTTCGTTTTCCAGTCCTGCGATTTTATACCTTTCCATGGCCAATATACTCATTTTTCCAACACACGCACACATACCTACACATACATTCAAAAAGCAGAAGCTAAAGCGATTTAGGTTGTGCGGTACGGCAACGGCACCACTACCCTATATACTCGAACTTTATTTCTATAGCACTCCTATAGAAACTGTTATGCGAATGATAGAAACGAATTTTGAAACGGTTCGTGTGGAAAGATTGAGATGACTCTTGTCGCTCTAGCTTGAGGACGAACTTAAGTAGTAATATGCATGCAAAGTCAAACTGAAAATTCAACCCATCCCCCCACCACTTAGCGCAAGGCTGGTGTTATGTCAGCTGGCTGATAAAAAAGACTATACAAAGCATCCTGGGGGGGTGAAACATTGAATATAAATATAATAGCTGATATCCAACCATTAGAAGAAAAAAACAAAAACACAAGAGTTTTACATTTAAATTTGTTTTCTTTTTTGTTCAGTTGTTTTTTATTTATCTCGTGTATTTGTTTACGCTAAGTGCTTAACATGACAAAGTTAGAACAGACACAACAGTGCCGTTAGCAAGAATCTGGAAAAAAAAATAGTTACAAAAACCTAAATGCTGTCAAGCTTGAATGGATAACAAATAACTGACAATTTAACAAACAATGTCCAACAAGATGGTTGATAAATAGCAAATATCTGCTAAAAGTTCTTTGACATTATGTCACGAAAAGTCTGTCTACATAAAAGTTGTTTTGGAATAGTCTCAAGTACAATTGTGAATAAAAATCTCAAAAGTGTGAACAAGTTTTAAAAGATGTTTGAGAACTGTCAAATTGTTTTTGTTGTTGTTTTCTACTTTATGGTACATTTTTTAATAGAACATTCTGCTTTTCGTTTTTTTTCTTATAAAAATGGCAGTTAATAGAAATCCGTTCGAATGTCAAACTCGATTGTTTTCACACATTAGTTTTTTTTTCACTTTTGTCTAAATTGTGATATAAATAGGAGATTTTAACGACTTTTATTAAGGTGTTACAGGATATTTTACTGTCTTTCAATATTTCAATGGGCAGGTTCAGAAACGTTAGGCCCTAAATATTTAGGTAATTTCTCGCTCTCTGATTGGTCAACTGTCAAAAAAAAATCCTTCCAATTTAGGTAATTTTATTGGAAAGCTGACTGGAAAGTTAGGCAAGAAAATTTTACCTAAACATTTAGGAAAGTTTTTTTTGTCAACATGACAGCTGATTGTTTTTAATTAATGAATTACGTTAGCAAAATTAAATCTATTTTTTTTGAAAAACGAGTAAAAAGTGCTTTATCGGTTATAATTAATAATATTTATTTATTAAAGAATAGTGAAATTTGGTGTCTGCCCCATGCGGTCTGTAAAAATCTTAAGTAAATTTCGATATTTGACAATAATGAAACATCCAAACAAATTTAGTCAATTTACCTTTATTTCCGTTCAGAAAATGACGTTGCCTAGTCCCTAATATTTCCTGAACGTGCCCAATAAAAAGAGCAAAATTGCTAATTTATATCTTAATTATCTGGTGAAATTCACCTTGTTAATAATATGAACCATTTAATTTCTTTCTTACTGCTCATATCACTCTGCCCTATATTCACCGTTTCCACAAAAATGGCTAACAAAAATGTATTTCATATGTTTTTCTAGTGTTGATATAATTCACATTCATTAATGCCAGACGGAAACAAAATTTAAGTGAATTTTGCCAGGCAAAAACATAGGTGGTGTTCGAAATAATATTTTCACCAACACATTGAACTAATCATCAGATGTTGCTCACTTTTCGCCGGCCGGATCATCTGTGTTAGGATGTTTCCTTTCTTTTTACAATTGAGGCCTATCAGTGAAAATAAAAGCTAGGTAGGTGAAATCTGACCAGAAATTTATTGCTACCGACTTTGTAGCTGCGGAAACATATTTTTTCCTAAATGTCACAAGTATTTTATGGTCTTCCAGCCTCGTTAATACTTGGCTAATCTCATGTCACAACAGGGCCCTTACTAGTTCCTGCCCATCTGCTAGAGCTGCTGCTATTTGTAAGTGATCTCAACCAGTTTTTGAAATTTTATTTTTATGAATTTCGATTTTGAGAACCCTGTTGTTCAAACCGAGGAGATTAAAAAATTTATATTTGTATCATATAAATCAAGAGGTTTAACTCAAGGTTCATTATGTTTAAATACTAGAGTTAACCATAGAAATCGGTAAGTTAAAACTTAAACCAAGGCTAAACCAGGTACTAGCCTGGGGAAGTAGCCCGCAAAATCAGCAACTGTCGTTGTCAAATGAGTGTCACAGAGAAAACTGAAAAAGAAATTAAAACTGTTTTGACGACTTATTATTATCATTCTTTAACCGTGGAACTTTAATTTTTGAATAAAAAAGTTAAACAAAAACAGGGTACCCTCCATAACAAAATTTTAAAACCGAATTTAAGAAGTCAACATTAAACATTAGGTTGATTATAATCATATAGAGTCAGCCGATTCGTGAAACTGTATAGTGTATAATTGTGGTTATTATGTGCTTAAAGAATAGTTTCAAGAGCTAGCTTTAAAATTGAATGCACATAAAAGCACCAGGTTTCCTCTCCAAACCAAACAAAAATGTGTTAATTTTTTTAACCTTGCTTTGTGAGATTGTGTCGAAACACTTTAAGGTGATAAAGGATAAAGTTTAAAAAAGGAGTGTTCCATTGTGTTGTGCTAAGCTTTCTTTATATTTAATAATTTTTTGCATAAATAAAATGTTAAATTGAACAAAAAGTAACTTTCGGAACACACTGTAGACCAAGAGACTCAAACGCATTAAAAAGATTGCATAAAGTAACAATACCTCTGATATTTATAAATGCAATGTAGTCTTTAATAAACGCATTTTAATTTAAACGCGTTTATCGGAAGATTAGAGTCTTTATAATAAATGTAATAGATTTTTGTTTTGTACTTTATGTGACAGAGGAAATGTATAAGGATTCAAGCAACGTTTTAGCTCTTTTAGTCACAATAGATGTGGTAATGAAACAATTTCAATGAATTTTTCTGACGTTTCGGCAGGGGTTCCTTCTTTCTTCAGCAGCTATTATAACTTCTATCTTTATATGCTTTGTTGTAGATGGGAATTTGTAGTTGATAGTACTTGATTATCGTTTTCAACAAATCATGAATAGAGCCTACCACCTCAAAAGAAACGAGGTTATTGCCCCGTTCCTTTGGAGGTGGTAGTTTACTCATGAGTAAATAATCTAGTACATTTACTACTAGAACTACTCATGCTCTTCTGCCGTAGTAAATGAGAATTGCATTGATTTCGTTAAAAATGCGCTACATTGAAAATCGCTAGTTAACTACCTTTTAGATAGTTTACATCCAAATGAACAGAGCTATTTATACATTTTAAAATCTGAGAAACTTAATTTTTTATTATAACGCCTCCGTATTTGTGTTCAATTTTAAAACTGTACCACCTTTTTCAGCTGTCAAATTTCAAAGAGTGCTCATAAGTGACAAAATTGTAACGAAGAAAGATAATAAGTCTAATGTAATTAAATTATGGCTAAAACATACTTTCTTAAAGGCTCGAAAAATATAAATTTAATGGAAAAGTTTCAGTGTCAATTTTTGACAGTCAAAATATTTGCCCTTTAGATTTTGTAATTACCAAAAGTCATATTTACCCTAGGGATACCTTATACATCTTTCCAATTTTTGATTACGTATTCATTCAAAACCCATCCGAAAAATGTGATTATTTCTGCCAGTAAATTCTTCAAACCTGACAAAATGTCACCATAAAACATCATCTGCAAATGTCAACATCGTTGCCATCGTCACTGTGGTGCACATTTTGTGCACATTGATGCGGAGAGAGAGAGATGCTTTTTTTTTATAATAGCACAAAGTACAAAGTCCATATAACATACATATATAATGTACTAGTTACTCGTATATCCTATTAACCTTTTACATTTGACTACTATACGGAAATACAAAAATGGCAACAAGAAAGAAAGGATATACAAAATATATGAACTTTCAGCAAAATCAAACTAAAAGTACATATGTATACAAAACAAGTAGTAGTCTTAATAGTGGAGACTTTTCATATTTTTTTTCCCTCCACCCACGCCCCCTATCCCATATAATGTATACCATTTCAATCATACATCGAAACACAAATACGTAACGAATACTAAAAGTCTGTTGTGTATAACTCTATATAAGCAATCCGTTTTGGCATTTCGATAATTGTGCCGAGAAAACTTTTCTCATCACTGCTACTATTGTCGTTGAGCTCTATTCTATTCACGTTATATGAAAGCGTGGGATGCTACAGCAGCGTTACCCCTCCGCGTCCCCTTCGACTTTTAGCACAACCGATAGCACCCACATTTACACAGAGTTATCCACCCAAAAATAGATACAAAAACAAACAAAAAATACAGAATCAGTAAAAAGAACATTCCCGGAGAAAGAAAGAAAAAGATTTTTATTCGGAGCGTCCGATTATATTAAAATAACGCCCCGAAAATAAAGCACAACTGTCAAAGAAATGTACTGTGCCAGAGGCCGGATGCTGAAAAAGGATGGTAGTGGGGTAGCTTGGTTAAGGGGAGCGAATCCCTTTTTCATGACCGAAAAAATTGGCAAAAATTCAGTTGACGTCAGTAGCTGGAATAGCATTGACGTCACGCCAGAAAATACCAAACCATAACTATACCTATACAGCAATCTTTACAGCTCAGTTCACAGATGACATTTACAACAGAATGTGGCGCCCCCTATATCCCATTCCTTCTCCCCATCATCATTTTTGATGGTGGTGCTGCGGTGATATGCGCTGCTCCTACGCAAATTTTCATGAATGGCGCGCTTTTTCTCCAGCACACAAAAATATATATCTGTATAGTAATAAATCGATGCTGCTGCTTTTGGTAAGAGAGATTTGCGTTGTCAGGATTAAACAAGGATGTGAGTATTGGGATTGTTTTAGTAGCTCGTAGTACGTACAGTTGAAGATACCGGTTTGCTGGTCGGTATGCGTGAATATACGATGAGTGGTGGGTATCTATAGTTTTTGTTGTTGGAAATGCAGGTTCAGACGAAGAACGACGTTGAGGACGGTGCCATTGACGTCATCGAAAGACATGCGCTCCAAAGCGGAGAATCGATTTGAAAAGGGGTAGCACGTGCAAAAGCTTAACCACAGACTGTTTATTTTTTATTTATTGTAATAGTTTTTTTCTCCTTTGATCTAGTACAATCTACAAAAGTGGAGACTTTTATTGTTTTTGAATGTGGGCTTGGTTATTTTTTTTTTTTTGGAATGTGACGGCGGCGGTGATACTTTATCATGAATGCAATAAGAAGATGAGATTACCTCCTTCGTGCTAACATCGCAAATATCACTGATAGAATTCAAGATAAACGCATGCCTGACCTATGGTCTATAGAAAAGTGACCAAAGCAACGGAAAAAGTAAAATTTCATCTAGTTTTTGAACAAACGATGAACATTCCGCACAACTCACCCATCCTTGTGGTGCATTAAATGACTGGCAGATGGGATAAATGATTTTTTAGTCTATTCATCGTGGGATCAATGATGATGGTATTTGATTTTGCTTGGGATTTACATAATTCGATTGCCTAGCCGGGGAATATCTCTGCTGGTATACGGCACGTGGCGTCTAGTTTGGAAAAAAATGTCAAAGTTCAACAAGAAAGGAAATGATTGTGCTCTGATGAAAGTCAGATTCAATTAATTAGATTCATAAGGCTAGAGGTTAAAATATAGCTTCCTTTAGTGGAATAGTGTACTCTGTAGAGAGATGGTTGATTTTAAAATGCCACAGGGTGGTATTTATATTACGGACCATTGTGAGATTTACAAGCAAAGGGGAACAATAGTATTGAACTTAGTGCAATGGCGTATAGTTATGAGGCTGGTTTGGAGATTGGTAAAGTTCAAATGCGCTACTGGTGGTCAAAATTTGAATTAAAACTCGAGTAGTTTTAAATGACAATTCGATCCGCCATTATTTTTAATCACAGGGGTTAGGTTAGGTTAGGTTAGGTTAGGTTAGGTTAGGTTAGGTTAGGTTAGGTTAGGTTAGGTTAGGTTAGGTTAGGTTAGGTTAGGTTAGGTTAGGTTAGGTTAGGTTAGGTTAGGTTAGGTTAGGTTAGGTTAGGTTAGGTTAGGTTAGGTTAGGTTAGGTTAGGTTAGGTTAGGTTAGGTTAGGTTAGGTTAGGTTAGGTTAGGTTAGGTTAGGTTAGGTTAGGTTAGGTTAGGTTAGGTTAGGTTAGGTTAGGTTAGGTTAGGTTAGGTTAGGTTAGGTTAGGTTAGGTTAGGTTAGGTTAGGTTACTCAAGTAGCACACTTGTGTATAAATTGGTGTAAATTCATTAATTTTGGTGTAAAACTGAGAAAATTGAAAAAATATGGTGTATTTCTCAAAATTAGTGGTATAAAAATTATACCACTGTCTTTTCTGTACAAAATTTCAACATTTTTTTAAGATTCCGTGCAAAAAATACACCGATTTTCAGTTGTTTTTATAATATACCATTAATGGTGCATAAAATTATTTGATTCTGAAATCAACCAAAACGGTTTATTTTGTACACTCTGTTTGGTGTAGGAAGCACACCCTGTGGACATAAAATTCACCAAAATGCATATGTGGGAGACGTCATATTTTTCAATGGACGCCATTTAAAAATAGAAGACAGCGATTAATTATTTTATTAAAATAGTATATTTATCGACCTAATAGTCCCGCATTCTTAGTTTTTTAGATTCATTATAAAAAAACTTTTCTTAAAAAAATGTAAAACAACACAAAAATTATAATTTTTGAAAAATGGATTCTTAAAATCGAAAAAAAAATCATTAATTCACTGACATTTTTCAGGCGCTCGATTTTTAGAGGGGGTAGCATCTAAAATTAGTAGATAGAATGTGTTTCGTTTTAAAATTTGGCAAACAAAATCATATTTAACCATTGGTTTCTTATGGCAATATTATACAAGTGAATAAAAATTCATTTTCATTTATTTCATAAGAAATGGTGTGAATTAGAATTCATCAAACTGTTTGAGATAAAAAATAAACTTTGGTTCAAATTTTAAATCAGAATAATTTAAATGGTGTATTTTATCCATAGATTTATTGTGTATTTTTCAATTTCAAAGGGATAATTTTCACCAAAAACAGATCATTTAATATACCACTAGTGCCATTTATACACCAAAATCGGTATATTTTTTTAACCACCGGAGTTTATTTTATACGAGAAAATGGTGTATTTTTTATATTCAAAATGCATATCACGAAAGTGCAAAAAATACACCAAATATTTTGGTGTATCTTAGACTTTTGTGCTACTTGAGTAGGTTAGGTTAGGTTAGGTTAGGTTAGGTTAGGTTAGGTTAGGTTAGGTTGGGTTAGGTTAGGTTAGGTTAGGTTAGGTTAGGTTAGGTTAGGTTAGGTTAGGTTAGGTTAGGTTAGGTTAGGTTAGGTTAGGTTAGGTTAGGTTAGGTTAGGTTAGGTTAGGTTAGGTTAGGTTAGGTTAGGTTAGGTTAGGTTAGGTTAGGTTAGGTTAGGTTAGGTTAGGTTAGGTTAGGTTAGGTTAGGTTAGGTTAGGTTAGGTTAGGTTAGGTTAGGTTAGGTTAGGTTAGGTTAGGTTAGGTTAGGTTAGGTTAGGTTAGGTTAGGTTAGGTTAGGTTAGGTTAGGTTAGGTTAGGTTAGGTTAGGTTAGGTTAGGTTAGGTTAGGTTAGGTTAGGTTAGGTTAGGTTAGGTTAGGTTAGGTTAGGTTAGGTTAGGTTAGGTTAGGTTAGGTTAGGTTAGGTTAGGTTAGGTTAGGTTAGGTTAGGTTAGGTTAGGTTAGGTTGGATAAAAGAAATACCGATTCAACCTGTCTTAAATGTCAAATTTGCAAATTTTTATATTTAAAAGCCGATATATTTACATTTGAAAAGCATTCGCTCTACTGTCGAATGTACTAAATTTATCGCGATAAAAAAGAAGAAATGAGAATGTTTTTTTTTTAGGTATTAATTTTCAAAATATCACGGTTCGCTAAAATATAAAAGATCTACTACAATAACAACCTAAAACTTCAATTTCTATGAACCATTAATAACACATAACAATACAAAAAAAGCTTGTTTGTATATTAAAAACTATACCCATAAACAAAAATGTTCATCATCAGAATTTCAATTCAAGTAGAATTACCATAATAACAAAAAAATAAAAAGCTTAAATAACCGGAAATCCGCTTATAGTTTCAAAAATAGTCAGGAAAACAAAAAACCTTTAACCTTTCCACTTAGAAAAAAATAAACTGCGAGATGTAGTTAGAGTCAAAGAGTGTTACTCGCTGATGTCTATAAGTTCTTAACACAAAAATTAAAAAAAAAAAAACAAACAACATTCTGAACTTATTTCTCATTTGAATTCCCCTCCATAATATGAGGGCATTCAATGTGGGCGCACATTTCCAGTCCAACATTAGTAGGATGTCATAATGTAGATATGCTTCCAGTTTTAAAACCAAAGAACCCAATATTTTCAACGACGTAATAGTTTGTTCGTTTCTTGTTTTTTTTTTGTGTGTTTCCAATGTAGTTGTAGTTTTTCTTTATTTTATTCTATACATTTTTATAGAGAAAGAAAAAAAACTATTAAAGGACATTTTCAAAAACCCACACACACTCTCTGACAAGCTTAAAAAATATCGATTCAAAAACTATTTGTTCTTGGATTTTTATACTTAAAAGCGAGGGTGGATGTTTGTGCAACAGTGAAAGCATTTGCTTTCTACACTTTGTGTTACGTTATAAAAAGGATACGCATGCGTTTTACAAGGATATATTTTGTCAATATCCTAGGAGAATAAAGTAAAAAGCTTTATTGCACACTTATACATTCAAACCAAACACAAAAAAAGGACGAAAAAAAGGACATTTATGAACGTTCTTACGTCATCAACCCTAAATTGATTTTTTTGCCACAGCAAAATCGACTGTATGTTTAGGCCAAGCAGCCATCCAGTCGAAGCTAACCACTACAGTTTGGAATAACAGCTCAAACACATTCCACGGGCTTAAATTCGAAGTCACAAAAAATATTTTGAAACAAAAATATTAGCAATCCTTTTGGGAGGATACTAAAAATTATATTTGTCAAAATAAAAAACTGTTTTGCAATATTTTTTTATATTTCAACAAAACTAAAAAAAAACATGTACGCACAATCTTTTCCGTGGCCAAAAATTCTGTGATTTTCTACTGTTTGCCCCGTTTTTTTGTATTGTTTCCCAAAGAAAGAAAAAAATAAGGACCAAGGCCCTAAAGTGTCACAGTTTTGGCTAAGTGTTTTATTTTTTTAAGTTTGTGAATGTTTCAAATTCCCTTCCACAAAAAAGCAAAAAAAAAAGTGTAATCGGGGCTTTATAACAGTTTCAGAGCAGTAATTTTGTCTAAAAAATTACCGTAATTCGTGTTCGATATTTATTTTCAATTCTCTTTTTAACGTCATTGTTCGTCGGGAAAACAAACTTATTAAACAATAAATAGAAATTCGTAGAACAGGGTTGCCAGAGGTGGGTGGTTGAAAGAGGGTGGGCAGCTTGATGGTGGTTGATGTATTTTTAGGTCACATCACTTATATGAGGAAAGCGCAACACACCAATACTATCAAAGCATTCATCAAATATACATATTTAAAGTGCAGTGTGAGCTCTATTTTGTTGTTATTCCTCGTGCAAAATAAATAGGACTGGAAAGTAGAGTACTCGAAAAGCAAACAACAGCAAGGAACGAAAAAAAAAAAAAAACTTTCATATAAATTTACAAAATGGAAGCTACTCCGAAGGTCCATCGTCACCATCATAGACGTGAGAGACGTTCAAGTTCCCGCAGAAACGAACATCGTACGAATCAAGAAAACGCTTCTGCGGAACGTCGAAGAAGTGAACCTGCAGCTAGAACAACAGTAACAACAACAACGACAGAAGTGACACCCACAATAGTACCTCCAGTGATAATAACAACAAATGCAATTACGAACGAACCAACGACCAGCAGCGCCACCACCACCAGCAGCACAGGAAGAGTGGTATCAGCTCTGGCGGCGGCAGCTGCAGCATTTGTTGAGACGTCAGCCCAAGTGTCAAATAGTAGTACTACGTCAGTGGTAGCAAATGATGAACCAACGTCATCATCATCGCCAGCAATTATTAACAATCCTGAGGTACTAGTTAACGGTCATGTTGTGAACGATGAAAACGACGACGGCGAAGAAGATGAAGAAAAACAAACTGACAAACAGACAAATAATCCCGAAACCTCCTCAATTCGGGACACCGCTAGAAGTTCCATAGATTCAATAAGTCTACGCAGCGCTATAATGCAACATTCCCGTCGTGCTTCGCCACATGCGGGCTTAATACAAACCCAGCCGCAGCCTCATTCGCATCTGCATCGTGGAATTCTAGGCTTTATGGATCGAGAACTGAAAGTTGGCGCCCAGAAGAAAACGCAATCACTATCAGATCCACAAGCCAGTCCGGCACAGCGTTCGACACGAAGTCGGAGTAGTTTGGAAAAAAGTCCGCGTCGAAAACGTAGTAAATCGGAGTCGCGAAGGCGGAGGGAACGCAAATTAATTGCGGCGGGTGAAATGGAAGTGCGGCAAGCTAATGAGACTTTAATGCGGTATTTGAAGCAGTGTTCGGAAATGAATGACGCTTCGTTGTCTGGCGAGTTAGAAATCGATCATAATTATGATGAACGAAGGGTGCATAGGAAGACGAAATCACAAAGGGATAAGCGGGGTCAACTAATAAGTAAGACATATGGTCAGTAGTTATATGTGTATTTTAAATGTGTAGGAGTTCTCTTTTTAACTTTTTCCTTCATTATCATTTTTAACGAGAGTTTGTTTCTGTTAAATTTTATTTAATGTCTCATAAAAAAAAAACAAACATGAAGTGGAAACTTAAAGCTTCGCCCACACTTTTGCGAAATTTGTAAATTTTATACAAAATCAATTCTTTTGTTAAGACATTTTTTTGACAGACATTTTACAAACTTTTAACTCGCTCAATCCAGCAGTAACACAGAGAGATAATCAAAACAAAGTTTTACAAAAGTCCTAAGGCAATAAAATTCTTCTTCGAAGAATTAAATGGCGAAATAACTTTTTTACGTTTGTTTGGAGTTTTTTTTTTTGTTGAAAAAATGTGTATAGAAGAATGTTTATTTTTTTGTCCTTAATATTTTTCAACCCCTATTTTGGAATTTTTTTTGCGGAGGTTGGTAGGTTTTAAGATTTATCTTTAACACATCAATATTTATAAATTTTTAAGGATATTTTTTTAGTTAAGGCAGACAAGTAGTAATGACGTAAATAAATATAGTTTAGTAATGCATTTTTAAATGATTTAAATCAATATAGTGCTCGTACATTGGTACTTGTATATTTAGTTCAAGGATATAATGCATTGGTTAAGCATTGCATTGTTTTAGTTTTGTTAATTAATTAATTTGTATTATATAACCAAGAAAAAGGTGAAATGCAGTTTTTTACTAAAACTTTGAAAATGTCAAATTTAGCTGAAATTTTAAAAACCGTGGAGGTGGAAAAGCTTTCTTTTTTTCTATTTCATGAACTTTAATATTTGATAGTCATTTTCAAATTTCCGTTTTATTGAATACAATATCAATAAACTATCATATCAGGAACACTTTCAAAATTCAGAAACTGAAATGTATGCAATTCTTTTTTGAACATTTTTACCTAGGCAAAAAATTAGTAGAGAAGTCTATTTTAAAATAATTGTTATTTTTAATTAAATAAAAATAGAAATCGAAGAATTTATGTGACTTTGTGAACGCATTCACAAACTGTTCACACTAAACTGATTTAAATTTGCTTTGTATTTTTGTATTGGCTCTGTGTATTGTTGAAAAGTGTAATTTCCAGAAAGTTATTTGTACAATAGCTTTGGATGACGTTAGAGAATGCACAAAAAGTAAATCCCGAAAATACTTTGGCCTGTGTATTTGTTTCTTTATGGAGTAACATCCTTATCTGTTCAATCAATTTTTTCCTTAAATTAGTTGGTTAAAAAAGTTGAAATTATTTTATTTTAAAATAAAAACAGCACGTTTGTTCAATATTTACAAAAAAAAAAAGGATTCGGCCACATCTATGTAGTTTGTACTATTTTAGTGCCACTAATTTGTTTGTTTGTGAATAATTAATGTGTTATGAAAAGGATTCTTTTAACAAAAATATTTGAACGTGAAAAAAAATCACAAGAAAGCAAACTAGTATTAGCATATAAATACCGAACTTCTGGTTTCCTAAAATTCATTCAAGTGTTGTATAGTGTTTTTAAAACCTTTCAAGTAAAATTTTGAAAAAAAAGAGCTATGAACATCCTTTAAAACGCATAAAAATTCAATTGGGTTGATAAATTGTCCAGCCATAGAAATTTAATGTTTAAGAATTAAAAACAAAAAACAAAAATATTACTCATACACCATAGTGACCAATTTTTCCTAAAGAGATGTTGGTGATAATTGTTACTTTTTTTTTAAGATAGTGGGTGGTCATATACGAAAATGTGATGAAGTGATTGAGGACACATTTGTCAATAATTTTCAGAAATAAAAAAAGAAAAGAAAAAAAAAAATAATTTGTAGATACCTTAAGTATGAAGTATGAGGATTTCGATGGCCACTTTTTCACCTACTCCAATTTAGGTACATCGCCAGAAAGCTGATGCAATTTTTTCCAAAACTTAATTTTTAGTCATTTTAATTGAATCGTTTATTTTCAAATGGAAATAAGTCCATTTTATAATGGTTTTTTTTTTTGACTATGATAATTGAAAATACTTTGACTTTTGTGGATTAAAGATTGCCGCTACTGCCGTATTTTTTTTAAAGTTAAATTAAGATTTTTGTGAATAAAAAAATTTTACTTACTTTAAAAATTTGGAAAATGATATGAGAGCGAGGGACAGTTTCCGATAGTTTAAGCAGCAGATGCAATTTTCTCACAAATTAACTTCAAACATAAAAAATATTTGAACTGAACGGCATTACCTAAATTAATAAGGCATACATTTTTTAATAGACAATACCCTATCCCTATATATAAAGTTAAAATTAATTTGAATGATTAATTAATGAAAACCTCAAACTCAGAATTAAGAAAAACAAAAAACAAAAATAATTCAAAAAATATTATAATGGGCAGGTTCAGAAACGTTAGAGACTAAATATTTAGGTAATTTCTCGGTCTCTGATTGGTCAGCTGTCAAAAAAATCCTTCAAATTTAGGTAATTTTATTGGAAAGCTGACTGGAAAGTTAGGCAAGAAAATTTTCCCTAAAAATTTAGGAAAGTTTTTTTTGCCAACATGACAGCAGATTGTTTTTAATTAAAGAATTATTTTAGCAAAATTAAATTTATTTGTGTGTGAAAAACAACTAAAAAGTGCATTATCGGTTATAATTCATTTTATTTATTCATTATAGTTAAGGGAAGTTTGGTGTCTTGCCCATGCGACCGGTAAAATTCTTAAATAAATTTCGAAATTTGACAATAGCATTACATCCAAACTAATTTAGTCAATTTACTCAAATTTCCGTTCAGAAAATGAAGTTGCCTAAATATCTAGTCCCTAATATTTTCTGAACGTGCCCAATTTCTTTTTTTCAAAATTTTTAGTAATACATAAAATAGTTGACACAAGACCAGTTTCCAAATGAAATTTAAAAAAAAATGATTACATCCCCAATTTTCTTTAAAAACCTTCCGTCATTTCGATTTTAGTTGTTTTTTGCTATTTAAGATACAAAAACTGACAGAAAATCGAAATTTTGGATACTAAACAAAAAATTTTGTTTAGTTAAACACCCAATTAGATGGGATTTTACAACATTCCTTTTTGATGTAGGTATCTGAATGAAATAGTTAAAAGAATTATATTGACTTTAGTGTAATGAATTCTGTTTACTGAATTTATTTATATTTCGTGAAAAGTTTAACCAAATTTTGTCCATTGCAGACCACTTTTAACTACAATTATTGCAAGTACGTGTGACTCAGTCGTGTATTTTATTTTAAATCAAATCAAATCAAAAATCAAAATCAGAAATTGGTGTTATCCTCAAAAAAACAATTAGTTAGGTTAGGAAATAATATTCATATTATCATTTTCTATTTCCAATATCTTTGAAAATCAAATTAATTTTGAAAAGAAATAAATAAATATATTTTAGACAGTATACAATTTTGTTTTAAACAGAACTTGATACTAACATACACTGATTGTTTGAGATGCATGGTTTCACGTATAGCAGGGTATTTATAATTACTTAAATCTTTTGACTGTTTACAAAACTACAACCAGTGCGGAGATTAAAATTTCATTCAGCTCCTCCATACTTATTGACTCTTTAAAGTCATCGTGTTATAGCCTTTTTAAAGCCTTCTAAGAACTTGGATAATAAAAAAATTACAACCTCAACCCGTTCTGTTTTTCTAATTTTTGTTTAGGGTTAAAAGTTAAAAGGTTGTTTAACAAAGGTTCCTTATTCAAATGTCTTAAATAATTTAAAATATACGCATCTCACTTCATTAAGCTAGATTCATTTTTAATTTGCCGCCTTCGTTCTTTGAAAAAAGGTAAATTATTCAAAATTACGGTATGACCTTTGATAAACTTTTTTTTTTATTGCTTATATCTAGTTAATAATGCCTTAAGCTAACAATATTAAACAAAGAATGAAAAGAAAAAATCAACAAACAAAAAAAAAAGTTTCTACTTCATCTCCATAAAAATACATCCTCTCTCATATCCCTTTTAACAAAATCATGACGTCAATCTAAAACGTTTTTCATCTACACGGCCTAAGCTTAATATTGTACATGTTTAATTAAGACTTTTTAGATAACGTCTTGGCTATCATTTTTAATGTTCCACCTTATCATTATATCCTATCTATATAGCCTACATGATGTCCAAGACAAAAAAAAAAAAAATCCAAAGAAAATCACTTAATCCCTTTACAACCTTTTATCTTTTTCTTTTTTGAATGTTTCATTAGGAAAACTCTACACGGCTGGTGGACTATCATCTATCCTTAAAGAGCTCTCCGATGACATTGTGCCAGCTGATGGAGAAGAGATTTACAATCCATTTACCCCAGTTGTATCGCCAACGGAGGAACAATCAACACGAATTGACAAAATGTTCATCCAGACTGCGTCCGGATATCGACCCGTTGATCATTGTTACTACAAACATCCAATTGGATCGGATCCAGAGAGTAATAGGTAAGTCCTGTCCTGACTGACATGTTACATGGTATCTCTACCGTTGTTGTTTAATATTTTTACATGCAATGGGGATTTAACCCAAAATTGTTTGTTCCCAAATTATATTCTCAAATGGAAGCGGAGAGAAAACCAAACTGCCTGTGAGATGGTGTTGTGTGGTTTTGTTGGGGCTTGTGTTGAGCATAAATTAGCGACGAGGGTACAATAAAAGAAAAATTTATATATATTTGCGGTTTTAAGGATACGTTTTGTGTTGGTTGATTCCCAAAAAAAAAGTCTACTGTGGTTTTGTTTTGTTTTGATGAATATTTTTAGAATTTCGTGACATTTATCCTATTTTTGTGTTTTCCTTAGAAGAAAAAAACATAAAACATATATATCCATCAGTGAAGAAACTCAAGGGAACTTTAAAACTTTTCTCATGAGTAAGTTTTTGTATGGAAATATAAAACAGATAAGCTTTATGAAACAGTGTTACCAGATTCGAACTATCTGTGAAACAGCTGTTTTCATTGGTGACTGAACATACCTACCCTAATTTAAGCAAAGAAGTTAAAAGAACTTAATACTTTGAAAATCTAGAAAATTAGCTTGTATAAGGCTTTACAGATAGTTTTTACATTTCCTGTAAGACTTTATAGAAGCAAAAATGTTAGTTGGGACTTTGAAACTTGCAAAAAAAAATTAAAAAAAAAAAAAACGAATTAAGGCCCCATTTATTCACACTACATTAAATTTAAAGTCGCCATTAAAAAAGTTAAATTTTAAAATTTGTATGCTATTTGATAGCTTTATAATTTTTAACGTAGCCTTTAAATTTAATGAAGTGTGAATGAATTAAGCAAAATAAAACTGGCTTTTAAACGAACTAGGTTAGGTTAGTTATGAAAGGAAGTTGAGAGGGATTTTTAGGCCTTATCAGAATTCAAATAGGTACCTAAATAAACCCAAATCCCAGAATCCGAAACTAAATTTCAACCCTTAGAATGGTAACCCTATTGCCTTCAGTGATGGTTATGTCTTTTTTAACAATGAAGGCATGAGGTGAAATAATGGGCTGCTGTTGAATTTTTTAATACTACACATGACAGGACTTTATTTATTTTTGTTTTTCTTTTTTTTTTTGTATTTGAGATTTGGTTGTGTTATTTTTTTTTTTTTGGGCACTTTAAATATACGATGACTTTTCTAAAAAAATATTACGAGCATAAATCTTTGATAACTTTTTTTATTAAATGTCCTTTCTTTTGTCATCTAACATACTTTAGATGTCAATCGATAGAATGTATAAAAAAAAAAAAATCTCACAGAGTTGACACGTGTTAATTTGATTTGGTTAAATTATGGAATATACCTATAAGATGAGAATTTCATTAGTATTCATAGACTTTTTGTTAGTATAACAATCTTTCTAGAGATAATTCTGTTTCAAAATAATATTTATGAAACAGAATATCAATTTGTTATTTTTTTATCCAAATTGCTTTTTTTAGAGAATGTATAGGGAATGACAGTTTTTCAGAATTTTTTGTGAACAATCGATGATGATCGAAAAAGCTATATGTAGTTCGAAGTTGATTTAGGACTTAGTTAACATTTAATTTTTAATACTTACTTATTCTAAAATTTTTAAGTCTTTAAAAATAAAATGCACGACTGGGTCGCACGTACTTGCTCTTGTAGTTCACAGTATCTTTATCTTAAATATCTATTGGAAAGTTAAGATTTTGTTTAGTGTCGAGAAAAAAAAAAATCAAAAAAAAAAAAAAATCGAAAGGAGATGGCACATTTTTCTATGGAGCCTGGGCCCAGTGTGTTCACTAACGAAATTGGTATCAAATGAAAGGTGACGGTAAGCACATTACGTGGGTAAAATATTTTCAAATTCGTTAGTGGGGTTTTGGAGATATTTGAGTTTGAAGTTTCGGATTTCACAATCAAGATTTCAGCTAATTTTTCGAACAATTAATCGTAGAATGCCTAATAATGGGTGTACAGAAATAATATTGGTATCAAATGAAAGATTTTTCTTTTGTCTATAAATCTGTATCAAAAGTTTTTTTCTTTATTAAAAAAAAATAATACATATTAGGTATTTACTTCTCAAAAGGTGATTTTTTTAAGCGAGGCATTTGGCACATCAAAATATTCAGTGGTGACATGCACTTTTTTTTGCAATTTTTCGATAGCTTAATGTGTTACCTTTAATTCTATATATAAAATAGTTCTTTAAAACATACAAAAACCTTATAATAAGCAAAATACACAAAAACGCGCTGAAATATGCCTATTAAACAATAAGAATAGAAACTATAGTTCAGTCAATGGGGAAAAATCTGAAAAAAGCTATGACGTCAGCTAAGTTTGAATGCAGTATTGAAGAGGTTTTTATCCCAAGTACAAATCTCAGATTGCGTATTGTTTGGTCTTGTGGGGCGACCGCCATTTTGAAAAACGCATATGTCTCAATATCTCGAGAACGACTGGTCGGACAGAAAACTAGAAAGGACTTTTTAGATTGGAAATTAGTTAATCTTTCTTTTTCTAGTACATAATTTTTCTCTAAGAGTTATAATTTCAGAGTTACACTACCGAAAATTGTGTGTTTTTTGATATTTTAAATATTTTAAACAACCCTTAGAGTTAAGTGCGGAATTACTGAGAATGAGATACTTTGCGGTTCTGTTAATCTGAAAGTATAACTCCTAGAGAAAAATGATGTACTAGAAAAAGAAAGATTAACTAATTTCCAATCTAAAAAGACCTTTCTACGCATTCTACGATTAATTGTTCGAAAAAAAGCTGAAATCTTGATTTTGAAATCCGAAACTTCAAACTCAAATATCTCCAAAATCCCACTAACGAATTTGAAAATATTTTACCCACGTAATGTGCTTACCGTCACCTTTCATTTGATACCCATTTCGTTAGTGGGCCCAAAAATGTGCCATCTCCTTTAAAAATTAAATTCAAATTTTTTTTTTTTCAAAAATGGTTTAAAAAATTTTTTTTTTTTTATTTTATACTTCAAAATGATGTCGGTAAATTTTTAATAAAATTGACTTATGCTATGATGAAATTTATGAACTTAAAAAATATGTCAATTTTTGAAAAACGGCAACGCCATATTTCCGTTCTCCGCATTTTTTGAGAAAAACTAAAAACGCAGTTTTGTTAGAATCAATAAGTCAATTACGTATACCTACCAAATTTGATCAAAATAGTTAAAGCCGTTTTCGAGAAAAATGCAATACCTCGAAAACGTTATATGGGAGATATGCGTTAAAAAAGAGATATTAAAAAAATAAAAAAAAAACTGGTCTAGGGAATAGCGTAAAAAGCATCTGTACCAAGTTTCAAGCAAATCCATCCATCCGTTTAGGCCCTAGCTCGATGTTCAGATGGACGCACAGACGCACACACGCACAGACCGACGGACGGCATGACGAAAACCACTTTTTTGATATTCTCCATCATCGTAATGTTGGTTTTGATTAAAACCTCAATTTTTGTTTTCTACACGAAACCAATACTCTTGCCCTATAGAGCAAGTAAAAAAAAAACTTTAAATAAAATTTAAGAATTTGAAAATGGAAAGACCTACCATACCTACTGATATTACGGCAGTATCTTTTTCCATTTCCATGACTTTTGGGAAAAAAAATTTAAAGAAAAAACAATTTTCATGAAAATTTACACTTTTTGTTAGATTAAAAACAATTCAAAAATAATTAAAACATGATAATAACGGGAATAAATTACATGAGGAAATCATAATCAATAACCAACTGAGAAAATGGATGTGGACACTTTCGTCATTGCATTTAACTGTATATTAAAGTAACTTTTTTCTTATTGTTTTAAACAGGAAGTCCTTTGTGCCCCGGTGGTTCTCCGTGTCCCGTTCTCCCTTGCCTGTGAACTATAGAATCTATTTAATTCCTAGAATATCCGCTTGCATTTGGTAACCAAGCCTTAAAAATGGACAAAACTTTTAACTACATTTTTGTGTGTAAAGAATGATCACTGTGGCGTATACGAAACACTTTTTTACTATTGATAAACTCTTAGCTCTGAGCTAAAACTTTAACTCGCCTCAAAAAAGTGCTTCGAAATGTCCTTCTTTTTATTTCTGAAGATAAATAAGAACAGACATACTTTTTAAAAGAGGTTAAAAACACTTTAATATTTTTAAGAAAATCGACAAAAATAAAATCAAAATTTTGATTCATCATATGATTATCAGTTTTCAAACATCGCTCCATAGTGTCACTGTCACCCCTTGCTTAGTATTTAAAATCTATGACTTCTTGTTTCTATATAGTTTCATATATGTCAAATAAAAAGGTTACATTGGGTAGAACTGATACAAATTTTTAGCTAATATTTAAATTTTATTTTCGACATCGCACTTTATAAAAAAAAAATACAACTGTACCTTCTCCGTGCCTATTCAGTTTACGTTTACGTTTTCTTTAGGTTTAGTTTTTAAAAATTTGGTTTTCGTTTACTTTTTTTTCCATAGGGCATCATTTTAGCCAAAATTGCATAGTATATAACCAGAACACAAACAAGACACTTCTAACAATATCTCATTTGTCAAATGAGAACAACTAGTTTAGAAGTCATGAGAAAACATACATCTCAACATTATCAGACAACCCCGTTAAATACATAGTTTTCATGTTTTTTGGTATCATTTGCGTGGTCATTTTTCTACAAAAAATTAAAAAATTTGGTAAACTGAAGGTTGTTAGTATGGAGAATACGATTAAGTTACCAATTTAAATTCAAAATGGCACTCAGAACAAACATTTATAAAGATTTTTATTACAATAGTTAGCAGAAAATTGGTCTTCATATTCGTGTTCAAATAACAACAAGAGGATTTCTGCATGTTTTTTTTTGCCAAGATGACTTCCATCTTAAATGAAGTGGAAATCCACTTAATTTAAGATGAAAACCTTCCTATTGTTTTGATAATAACAAGATCCTTGTAAACATGAAGAACTGAAGTAATTTTTGCAAGTTTTAATCAAAACCAACATAACGATGAGAGAGGTTAAAAAAAGTCGTTTTCGTCTTGCCGTCCGTTCGTGCGTCTATTTGTCTGTGCGTCCATCGGCACATCGAGCTAGGGCCAAATCGGATGGATGAATTTGCTTAAAATTTGGTACAGATGATTAAAGGGTAATTAAACCTTTTTATCTCACTACAATTCTCTTGAAAACTGCTCAAAATATTGCAAAAATTGACATATTCTTATTTTATATCGTATACATCAAGGGGGAATCAATTTTTTTTTTTTCAAAATTTATAGACACATATTTCTTATAGTTTAAAAGAATAAAATTTATTCAAATTTTCAAAAAAAAAAAAAATAAAAGTAATTATAATTTTTTTGCTGTAGGTACCTAATTTTTTTTTTTTTTGTTTCTGTACGAAATACCTACAAGTTTCTACATACGATATAAGACCCTATCGTAAAACTCCACCACAGTTTTTTTCCTCAGGAATTTATTGAGGGATCGGGAATCTCCTTCCGATTTTGTTTCTAGGGAACAAAAAAGCCTAGAAAATTTATTGCCGATACCAATAAACATAAAGCAATTCGAAGGGGAGGCTTTTGAGCAGTGGCGTACGTTAAGTCGCCGTGGCCCCGGGTCAAGACTAAATTTTGGGGCCCCTTTGATATTTGGGTGCCCCTTAGATACAAAAACAAGTACGCATACACCACACATTTTTTTTGTATGGCTTATTTATTTTTAGGTTTAATTTAATGTTTTAATGTGCACTTTGATATACTTACTTAAAATTAATTTTGGGGCCCCCAAAATTAAATATTTAGAGGCCCCTAAAATAAAAATTTTTGATGCTTAGAATAAATTTTGTTTAGCTTACAATTGATAGTTCTGGGGGCCTCTGTTCTGAAGTAAAATGTACACCTTTGATTTTCCATCATCAAACATAGTTTATTTCTTTTGGGGCCCCTGAAAAATTATTTTTGGGGCCTCAAAATTAAGTAATATAATTTTTTTGAAGCCAAGAATTAATAAGTGTTGGGGCCTCTGTTCTGAAGTAATATTCGGAATGCCATCAATAACGTAATGTTTTGTTTTGGGCCCTGATGTATTTATGTTGAATTGATATTCAATTTTCCATTTGATTTTTTTGAACCACTGAAGTAATAGCTTATGAGGATCCTCAAATAATATTTGTCATGCCATCAGAAAATTTGATGAATATTTTTGGGCTCCTTAGTAATAGATTTTGTGGCCCCCAAATTAATATTTGATTGCCTCTCAACTAACGGGGTTCCTGAAAAATTATTTTTTGGGACCCATCATATAATATTTTTGGAGCCCCGAAGTCGTATTTTGTGGGGCTCCTAAAGTAATACTTAGTAATCTATCAACAAATGTAATTTAATTCAAAAAACAATTTTTTTTTGACGTAAAGGCTTTTGAGGCCCCTGGCCTGAAGTTGTTTGCTTTTTTGGGGACCCTAATGTATTGACTTGAAGTAATATTTGGTATGCCATTAACAAAACTTTTTTTTGCTTTTTTGTATTATTTGTGGTTGCAAAGATTTTTCAAGTAATATTTTTTGGGGCCCTAAGATAAAATTATAATTTTTCTTCTAAAAAGCAGTTTTTTTTTTGGGGCCCCTGGGGTAACCTTTTTTTTAAATCAATATATATATTGATTTTTTAAATCAATATATATATTGATTTAAAAACAATGACATAATCAATGACATAATTTGTCTCCCTTGTATCCGAAGTGATTCAAATACATTTTAATTTACTTCGTAAATCAATTTATGCTAACAGTTTCCTTCTCTGCATTGTCTCTAGTGTGGGCCTTGGGGTCGGTCGGGGGCCCCGGGGCTCCGCCCCGCTTGCCCCAAGGGAGTGTACGCCCCTGCTTTTGAGTTGTTATTCTCAGGGAAATTTTTTTTCAGGTAAAAAAAATAAACAAAAGAATTTTTTTGGCTTAGAAATGATAGTGAAAACTTAGGAAAACCTTAAGTTACTGAAAAATGGCTTCTAAGATGTTGATTTAATAAATTCATGTAGGTAAGTCGAAAAAGAAAAATAAAAAAAATTCATTTAATTTCTTACAGTACCTATATACAGAATGGTCAAGAATACTTTACTTTTTCACTTACACAGAATATCTAATTATTCTTCAATTATAAAAAGTAATAAATTTAAAACTGCACCAAATCTCAAACCACACATCTATAAAATTTATTATCTTTCTCAAGATTACATTTTTAAACAGAAATCCAAAAACAGGGAGCCCTTTAAATTCATCAATCTGCCTACGGTATTGCTCCAAATTAATTAATTTAAAAGACTTTCCTCTTTTTGAATGCCAATAAACAAAATTATATTGTACCTGTGGCTCTTTAGTATTCCTCTCTAGTATTGTTAAAATGATCAATAAATAATGCCTGTGGTGCGTGTAGGTGTAGGTGTGTATGTGTATGTAGGTTTAGTGTGTAATGCGTATCCTTGCATCCTACAAATTTTATGTCCTAGATAGCTTTATTTCATCAAAGTGTGTTCCAAAAATCAGCTCACGTCTTCTCTATGTTTTTTAAGAGAAAGAGAACATAAAAAGAGAAATGAAAAATGAAAAAAAAAAGTTATAAGAACCTCTGTAAGCTTTGGCATTTTTGTGATGAAAATGTCAATCTCTAGCCCCTACACTATCTTCATTCTAACATCGCATACAAAATCATCATTATCAAAACATTCTTACGTACGAATAAGAGAACTCGTGTGTAGGACGACGATGTAGGTTTACTTTGTATAGCCTTACCAAAGGTACTATTAAAGCCAACTTCATTTTTTGAAGAGTTTTCCCAAATAACAAAAAAACAAAAAACAGGCAAAATATTCGTTCAGGACAACATCCTATTTGTATAGCCTTCAGTCGGTCTGTCGGTTGGTTTGGTTTGTTAGGAAACCCACGCATATTGAACCCCTAGAAGTCTCATTCAGAAGGTAATACACAAACTCTGTGTTTGCCTTATTCGTCCTTTTATATTCTCCACAACAACCGAATGTGGGTGTGAAGTAATTTCCTTTTGTATAATCAACAGCCACCCAACTTCCTCACCACAAAAACCTGACTTTTCCACAAACAGAGTCCCATTTTCTAATTTTAGAAATCTCATTCGATACGTTTTTGAGTCTGAGTGAGAGTCTCAGAGCCTGTCACATCAGAGATTAATCGATGAAGCAAATGTCTTCTTTTATTTTTTGTGTTGTTGTTTTAAACATTCATCCTTTTTTATTTTTTTTTTTAGATATGTACATGTATTTATATAAGGATCTTCTTCTTTTCTTTCCAGACCTGATATCTCCACAAGTTCCCGTTTAGCCTGTTCACTCCAACGAATCTGGATAATGGTTTCCAACATCTGTCACGGGCTATTGGGTGGCTTGGCATTGGCACACCTATTATTCGTGACGACAAGTAGACCATTGGATTGGCCGGATGGCGCGATACATCATTATTCGTCCTTTGCCTCGGCTTACGCAAACACATTCTATTTCTTGGCTATAATCTGTATGGTGTCTGTATTTGACCGGTGAGTTATTAAGTCTTGTATATATCTTCTATATTTTAGTTTTGTGTAAGGGGTTATTCATAAACATAAACGTGTTAGGATACGGAGCGACGGACGACGTACGTTATATCATAAAAATAAATATAGCAAAAAATTGCATGCTTCATTAAGGATTTGCTAAAAGTATTATTATTATTGGTCTCGGTTTTAGTCTATGACGTACTTGGTAGCTATTTTTATCACATAAAGGATTTATTTATGTTTTATTATGAAGTCAAAGTGGGTGAGTTTTTTTTTTGTTGCTTTTTTTTTGAAGAGTTGGCAAATATACATATTTTCACGGAAAATATACAGACATTTTTATTTATGTATAAATGTTCAGAGAATATAAACAAAAAAAATCGATGTTTGAAATGACAGAACTTAATACTGTGAGGCATACAGGGCGTATGTGGAATAATTTTTTTTGTTGAATTTCATTTCTATATTTATTATGGTTTAACGTTGATACACAAATTTTAAAATTCTCAAATAAATTTAACTGACGTAGATAGAGGTTTTGGGTAATTTTCTAGAAGTAAAATTGAGCCAAAATAAAGCAATACATTTTTTGTATTTTTTTACCGACTTCCAAAAAGGAGGAGGTGTTCAATTCGTCTGTATTTTTTTTTTTTTTTTTTATGTTTGTTACTTCATAACTTTGGACTGAGTGAACCAATTATTTTTGTATATTGGAAAGCTGGTGCCTGCAGTGTGGTCCCATTTCAATTTCGTTCAGTTTTGGGCTATACAAACTATGAGAAAAAAAACCATAAAACCCAGTTTTGATCCATGGAAGTCGGTTTTTTTTTTTTTTTTTTTGATAAAAATGATTATTCTTTTTTCCTAAAAAACTGGTATAAGAATTTTTATTTAAGCGCATCTTCTCGAATTCGGTATCTGTCAGAATTTACAATTTTGTATAAATAAAATGTTGATCAAAAAGGATTTTCAACTTTATGAGATTAATTATTCAATAAAATACTTGTATTTTCAGCACAAAATTATTGAAGAAATTATTTTATTCAACTTTAAAAAGAATTGTATGCTATTGTTTTAATTTTTTTGTAATTATAATGGACCTAAATTAAAAATTTTGAAACATAGGTACAAAACTTTAACAGCATTAACAACCATGCTAAAATTTTGCAGTAAAGCTACTGCATTGCTGAACTAAGCAAAATGTGTTAGGGTTCGCTTAACATATCGGCGCAGGAGTCAGGATTGTGTTATTTTTTTTATTCAGATCAAGTTTAAGACTAAATAATACGCACACATTGTTATTTCAAAGTTTTTCTATGAACATGATACAATTATTTCCCCAGTAAAATTAAACATTTCTTGGGGTAACCGCGATTTTAAAATATTTTTATCTTCACGCATAGCTATGTGTAAAATGGGTTGTGTAAGTGGCCTCGAGACAAAAAAAAATTTGTACTTCGGAGGGGTTCTATTTAGATCCGTTTTGGTTGGAAGGAAAGCTAATATTAAAAAACAACAGCACTGTCTTCACTCTACATTAACATATGATACCTTTTTAAAAGCTATTTTCAAACGTAAATTTCGAAAAATATATTTTTTAAATTAATTAATTTGCCGGCACATAAGGCCGCAACGCTGTCACATTTTGATCATAACAAAAATAATTTAATAATATTGCTTACACTTTTTTTATCCTTTTAATATAAGATTAACCAAATAAACAATTCATGTTCTTGAAAATTCTTAAGGGCTAATATTTTATTAAATTGTGTAGCAACCTTTTCAACATATTTTTAAGTTAAACGATTTATTTATAAGATTTTCCTGATTTAAAAATAAATAAAATGCACGACTGGGGTCGCACGTACTTGCTCTTGCAGTTTAAAACACTTTTATGTTAGTTTACTTGTAGATTTTAAGAGCTGCCTTTTGTTGATTTTGGGGAAGAGCCGACATTTAGGGAAAATTTTGTTAAATGAAAAAAAGAATGTTTTTTTATTTGACTTTTTTGAAAAAAATAAAAAACAGTTTTATTGCAATTGCTTTGAATATAACGTTTGTAAAGTTTAATCAAAATCGTTAGAGCCATTTTCGAGTTATTTGGTATAATTTGAAAAATTTGTATGGGAGGTACACTTTTTTGACTTTTTTGAGAAAAACTAAAAATGCAGTTTTTTTGCAATTGCTTTGAATATTACGTCTGCAAAGTTTAATCAAAATCGTTAGAGCCGTTTTCGAGTTATTTGGTTTGAATTGAAAAATTTGTATGGGAGGTACACTTTCTAACAAGATATAAAAAACCAAAAAAAACTAACTTTCAGAATTCCATAAAAATCATCTGTACCAAATTTGAAGAAAATCCATCCACCCGTTTAGGCTGTGGAAATGTGTACAGATGGACGCACAACCGCACAGACGCACAGACGTACAGACGCACGGACGGAATTGCGAAACCCACTTTTTCTCCATAATCGTAATGTTGGTTTTGATTATAACCTCAAATTTTTTTTCGACACGAAACCAATACTTGCCCTATAGAGCAAGTAAAAATGTTGACCAAATTTTGTATTAAATTGTATTTGTTGTTTTTTTTTTTTTTACTTTCTATGATTTAATTCCAATTCAATGCATTTTTACATCGAATACTTCCCGTAAATAAGGAATAAGATACAGAATAAAATTGGTTACAATGATACAATGAAATTCAATTTCTTGACTTCTTGACAATTAATATTATGGTTTTAATGAAAACCTTGAAACGCTTTTCTGTGAAAAATACGATGAAAACACTTTTCACAAATTATATTAAATATACAGAACCAAAATACCCTTCCTGTAGAGCAGGCATATCGAACTCAATGGTTACAAGGGGCCAAAACAGCGAGATAAAAATTTGTGTGGGCCGCAGAACATGTTAAGCTACAATTTTTATATGTAAAAGAATTTTGTAAAAAAAAAACAGAAAAAATGAGGAAACTATTTTTTTTTTTCATTTAAAATTTTTTTCTCAGACCAAAGTTAGTTATTCAGGATTTTATAGGTAACTCATTCCTCTTAATGACTGAAATAACTGCTCGCATCGACAGGTACCTACTGTGAAATTTGCATTTGAATGCACATTTGCATTTGAATATGTTGCATTTGTTTACATATTCGTTATTATTATGAATTTTACTCGCAGTTTTGAGTTTAACTCAATACCTAAATGTTTTGCTACATCTAGGTAGGAATCATGAATTATAAACTCTGCAACCATTTTAGATAGCAAGACATGCTGGTTTAAAGACTTTTATCATTAAAAACTAAAAAAATTCCAAAGCCCCAAAATCGTAGGTTAACTCAGAATATTCGCTTCCTAGTTCACTTTAAGAAATCACATAACTTACCCTGATCTAAGCCACGAGATCTTATAAAATTTACTATTTTGTTTGGTTTTGTCCCATATTTATTTGTTGATTAGGAAAAAAAGGAGGTGCATGTGTGTCAACAGCTGTGAACATAAAATCAAAATTATAATCTAAAACTCAAAATTAATAAAAATGTGGAAAGGCCGCATGGGGCCCGCGGGCCGCAAGTTTGACATGCCTGCTGTAGAGAGAGATAAAACCAATATTTTTATTTTGATTGATTAATTAGAGGCTGCCTGGTCGAATTATACACGAAACCAAACTAAAAAAAATTTGCCTGTCTATTACCTACTCTGTTTAAATATAAATAGCTAATCTAAATGTTAGATTCTATACAAAATCCCTCCAAAATATTAACCCAGGAAAATTTTGGTAAAAATTTTATGTCAGCTTATATTTAGCTTGATCTTCTCTTTTGCTAACTGTGATTAATCCACAGGTTTGAATTTGGATAACTGACTTGGTATTTCTTTGAGTAATGTTACTTAAAGTTCGATGACTTCATTGTTCTTATTGAGCCAGAATTGCAAAAAAAAATTAAAACATGCCACTGAAGTCCGATACACATGATTTTGTGTGAACATTTGATATCCATTCAAAATAAGTAGCAAGCTTTAATGCAAAAATAATCAGTGCAATTAAATTTGCAATTTCGAAGAGGTCACATCTCAAATTAGAAAAAAATACATATACACTCCTGCTCAAATTTAACGCACATCCTATTTATTTTAAAGTAAAGTCCTGCTATTACTTTATGCCACAGCATCATGGTTATTTTCTCAAATGAGACAATAGTGATCTTAAATTAAAGGTATGGAATAATATGTTTGTCGGGAAGATTTGGGGAGAGATTTGCTGAAGTCTGTCTGTTAACCCGCGAGCCTTTTAAAGAAGAGTCATAAAATTTCATGGAGTTAAATCTGCTTTACAACACCTACGGAGTTAGCGAGCCTTTCTAGACCTAAGTTAAGTACAGAAAAATACTTGACTGATGCCCTCGAACAGCATCTGGTTCCAATCACCCCTAGATTTGGTCCACAGTTTAGTCTGATGCACGATAATGCATGCTAGAGTAGTTTGAGAATATCTTCAAGATTTTAATATTCCAGCTTCGGATTAACCACACAGAAATCTGGATTTGAATTCAATAGAACATGTGTAGGAAATATTGAAAAGATGCATTCGCGACCGAAATCCACCTCCAAGCAGTCTTGATTAACTGAAAACTTCAGTGAAAGAAGTGTTAAAACAAAACCTTCAAAAGTTAATTAGTGGAATGGACAAACGACTCCAGGTTGTCATATGCGCTAGAGGAGACTATACCAAGTATTGCATACAATTATGGGAAAGAACCGTCACCCGCTTCCATTTTTTTAAAATTTTTCTTCTTAAAAATAAAAATTATTTTATAATCAGTTTTCAGACCTTGAATTGTTAAATTTGGTTTATCTTTTTTTTTGGTTATTAATACTGTTGCAGTTTAGCATTTTTTCGACTTGCTAAACAATAACAAAACACAAAAAAATGCACCAAAGAATTTTAAAGCCTTTTAAAATAAGATGCAGGGTTATAACTTCAGACGAAAAATGTGTGCGTTAATTTTGAGCAGGAGTTTACATACGTAAACTAATATGAAAAGTTGAAAATGTCTGTTATTTTCCATTGCTCCAAAACATATTCCAAAAAATTCTTTTGAAAGGAGAATGGGCAAATTTGTATGGAACGTGGACGTAACGCGGCCATAAATGAATTTGTTATTTTATGATGTTATTAAGTCTTGCATATGTTTTGTAGAAATTTCATCCTTGTGACGTACTTCAGAAACGGATAAAATGCATTTTTGCATTTAACAATTTATGCAGATTGTCTGTATGTTGTAACTTTACTAGGTATTTTAAGTGCATATGATACTCTGTCATTTTCCCTGATTCTGAAGACCTTAATCTTGAATATCCAACCACTAGAACTCAAACTATTAGCTTTTTTAAATAACAATTTCAAGCCTATTTTGAGAGTTTTGTTGTTCAATTTTTTGTTAGTTCGAATCGTTTGAAAAACTGTCGAACAAAAGTAGTTGGCTTAAAAATCTTGTATTATGAGTTCTATTGGTCGGATTTTCAAGATCAATGTCTTCAGGTTCAAGGAAAATGACATAGCTTCATATCATATATTTAAAATATAAATATAATTTCATTTTTCTTTCACACAAAAAACGATGCGTTAACAATACTAATATTGCAATATTTTGCATTCTTAAAGCAATACAGCGAAACTTCCAATGTAAAAGTTTTTCCTAAGCTATAGCTCTTTCATTTGATACCAATTTCATTAATGGCCGCTCAACGTCCAAAATTCCCATTCTCCTTTGGCACTTTTTCAGAAAATAATAAGTTTTTAATTTTCAAACTGAGGATATGTGACTGACCTTCTCGATTATTCGATAATTTGAGAATTAAATTTTGGCTCATGTTTTATGGATAATAATTGAATGGTGAAAGTTCAAAAAAGTGTAAACGTATTTAATATGCATCTCTGTTTTTTTTTTTTTATTATTATATTTGCCAAAATTTATTGAAATAAAATTCTTTCTATATTTGCCTATTTGTTATTTTGTTGTTGCCAAAATTTAGAGCAGTAAAAAAAATAACATCTTAAACTATAAACATTTAGATTTACGAAATATTCAGAAGAACTCCGTGTGTAGTTAAAATTTTGGGTTTTACACGATTATTTGATCTTGTATACAAAGTTCTCATTAAAAAAATTTACCATTTTTTACATCTTACGAAAAAGAACAAAAATGGGTTACCAAGATTGAATTGAGAAACAAAATTGATCTATTAAGAAATTTCTTCTTCATTTGACCGTTGTATTTAATATACTTTCCATTAAGGCTAGATCACACCGGAGGGTATATGCGGTAGCGGTACGGGTACTTGTATGAAAAAAATTCCAAACTGACACATCAACGTTCAGATGTGGAATTTTTTTCATACAATTATCGTTACCGCTAACGCATACCCTCCGGTGTGGCCAAGCCTTTATTCAGTTTAATCATATTATATTCTACTTATAAGATATTTTTCATAAACGATACATTTTATATAAAATTAAATTTATTTTTTTTATTTGCAGCATGGACCTTTGCCATTTAGATTTTTCAAATGCATCTGAAGTAATATCATTTCGATGGATAATCATAGCAATGATTTATATAGCGACAATAATCCTCTCATTATGTGCGGAATCTATGAACGAAAAAATCTATGTGACCAAAAATTCAAATATGACATTGTTAAGAGAAGAAATGGTAAAAATAAAAATTATTTCTAATTTTATTGTTAAATTAATAAATATTTTTTATTTTATTTTTAAAGGAAAGTAACAATCAAGCAATAAGTGTATGGAGTAGTCTATCAATGGCTCGAAGTATTGGTGGAATTTTTGGTTGGATAATGATTGGTCTTTCACCATCTGAAGATCTACTCTATGGCCATTTATTGGACATGGAAAAATATCAATTGACAAATAATTAAAAATAGAAAAAATAAAAATGAAATGTTAAAACAAAACAAAAATATATATAAATATAGCATAAATATAATAATAAATAAAATTATCTAGAATTAAATGTATTTATCAATAACAAAAAAATAAATTAATATGAAACCAGCATGTAAACAACAACCGAACAAGTGATATATTTACCCACATATTTATTATTGTAAAAAAATAGAAAAAAAAAATCATATAATTATATAACATATTATCATATAATAAACTATTATTCATGTTTATTACGTTTTATTCATTTGCCTTTATATACTTTAAATAAATAAAAAAAAATGTAATAATATGTAAATACGACATTACTACCTACATACATTAAAAAACAAAAAAATAAACAAAAAATATTTAGCAAATTAATTTTTAAAAAACTAAAAGTGTATTATTGTCCGAATATAGCAGAATTGAAATAAAAAATAGTTTGTTTTTATTTTTTGAACAAAAAAAAAAAAAAGAAAACAAAAAATATGTATAAAGATGAATGTGAGTAAAAAATAAAAACAAATAATATATTATAAGCAACGCAATTTTAATATTATTTAATTTTTAATTTTAACGAATTGTTTATACTTTAAATTATGCATATGTAAATTAATTTTTTTTCTTTCAAATAATAAATAAAATAAATAACTTGTTTTCTTTAAATTGTTATAAAAAAATCTTTACTTATTGGCTGCTAATAAATAAAAACAAAAAAAAGAACAAAAAAAAAAACTATATATAAATATATTTAACGCAAAATTTAAATATTAACAAAAAAAAGAAAAGTAAAAAAAGCAATGAATGTCTATTAAAGAAAACAAAATTCAATGAGGAAACATTAATTGAAGAGAGTAGGTACTAATAGAGACAGAAGTAGATTGATATAAAAACGAAAAAAATTAATAAAAAAAAATATATATATAATATATGAGACTTGATAAAGTGATCGCAATAAAATTGAATGAGAAATATATTATATTGATTATTATATAAAAATGATTGACTTTCTTTTTTACTCTTGATTTTTACTCTTGAAAATGAGTTTTTTTAAAATTCGGTTTTCGGAATCTGTTTTAGATTTAAATTTGTCCCACTCTACATAGGTGAGAATTTTGTGAGTGATATATGTATGTACTTAAATTTAAGAACTTTAAAATTAATAAGGTCCAATAGTGATGTCATAATGTGGATGTGGTTTAATTTTTAAGTTTTTAAGATAGCTTCTAATGAGAATGTTAATGCGTCTTAATTTTTGCAAATAGTTATGTCATCATTACGCTTTGCCATCTTTGTTGTAGACGAAAAGACAATTGGTGTATTAAAATTGTATTGTTTAATTTTTATATATAAAAAATGTTACGTATACACCACAGTGACCCGTAGATCTATACAAAATTAATATTACTGCAGTTTTTCCAAGAATGTGTCCATTTCAAATGCGATTTCTGATTGAGAATATTTTTGCATATAATATCCCCAAGTTAAGATAACGAGTTAAGTGAAAAAAATCAATACTGTGCAATAAAAAATATAATGGACGACTGTGTTGCACGAACTTGTTCTTAGAGTTCAAGTTTTTTGAATTTTTTAAAACTTTTTGTGTAGGTACTTACAAATTTGGTAAATGTGTATGGAAAAGAAAAAAAACAACATTTTTAATGATGCTGTTTGATTTCTTTAATTAAGATGCATTTTTAGACAAAACAAATTTTAAAAGACTAATTTTTTAAATGTAGGTACTTGTATAATTTTTTTAAATTGAGTTATTGGTTTTGGTATTGCATTTTGAGGCAGTTATTTATCTACACCTAAAATCAAAATTTTAAAAAAATTAATGTCCTGTTTTCGATTTTTTTTTAATCCAAAAATTTAGTTTTTCAAAATTTTGATTTTTTATATTAAACCGCTATAAATGGTTAAAAATAATCGTCGAAATTGGCCTAATCGTTTGGGAAAAATTCAGAATTAAAATAAAAACTTTTATGGCAGCTACCGTTAATAAACTTTTTTCATCAAAAGATAGACATTGTTTAAAACTAATATCATTAGAGCCGTTTCTGAGAAAATTCTACCTACTTTTTAAAATTAGAAAATGGCAGATGACGTATTGTACCTTTAAGATGGCTCGTATTTCCGAAAGGAGATTACGTTTTACCTGGTACCTTTAATAGCTCTTCTTTTGAAGCCAATATTTTAGTTTATATGTATCCAAATTGTCTATCTAGCTACAACATCATTTGCATATTTGCAGCTAAACAAGCTAATATTGCTTCTTATATAAGAAAAAAAAATCCGCCGAATCAACATTTTATGTCTTCAACAAACTCGAACCCATGAACCCAAACAAACTTTATAACAAACACACAGCGGATAAGGTCAGTTCTCATGGTTCTACCTCATATCGTTGCAAATGTTTATAAACAAAAAGATTTTCCAACGAAAAAATGAAGACAAAAATACAAAAAAAATGCAATGGTCATCAGAGTCATTTGAGATTTTGAACCTACCCGCAGTCAGTGATTCACCCGACTTTGTCAAGAATGAATATTTTAATAGTTTCTCTCGCGCTGTTTTCTGTAATTGGTAATGTTCATTCATGGAATTTGGCCCCTTTAGGGTTAAACGACACCTATCGCCTATTACACGTTTCGACCTACTATATTCGAGCTTTCTTGTGCGTGGAATTCGAATCGAAATCCCAACCAACGTTAATAGAATCTTTTTGGCCAGAGAATTTCTTTGCCCTAGCACCAAAAGCCTTTCCCAATAACCTTGCCCATGCAAGAGGAGAAAGATCTAAAAATTGCAAATTAATCCAACAAGCTATTCTTACACAGATCGATAGTTGGAATCGATTGTGGTTATTGGATAAGGGAACTAGAGCATGTAGACCAAAGTTAATTGTGTATGATCTTCTTCGAGATAATCATGAGGTAATTTACATTCAAAATTTTTCAAAAAATTTTCAAAAAATATTTCAAATTGATTTTCTAGATATTTCGCACTGAAATAGATCATTTCCGGGGACATGAAGTCATAACTATGAAACTTGGTCCAACACCCACATGTTGCCAAGTGGAAGAGAAAGCCTTCTTTGTCATTAAGAATAAACCCTATTTGCTAACATTCGATTTGCTAAGACATACCTGGGAGAAAGTTTCAATCTCCAGCCGGCTATATGAGAACATTCAGCAAATCTTTCCAGTTCATCCGAAAGATATTGCATTTGGCTATGGCAATCAATTGCTTATAGCTGAACAATGTGGGAAATTCTTTTTGGTCGATTCTAGATTTAACGGAACAAAAGTTGACGCAGAATATATGGGTAATCTCATTGGTTCACCACGGGGGATGATTGTCGATGCTGTAGGCACTATGTACTATTTAGTGCCAAAATTTGGAGCTGTTATAAGGTGTTTACCAAAGAAAGGTCTAACAGCGGAGGGCAACGAAATTATATCACTAACTTCGTTGCCCATTAATCAGATATTTTTTGGCGTTCAAGGATCTGTATGGCTCGCTAGTGAAACACCAATATTTGCATATGATCATTGTCATCGGTTATTAGAAAGTGTCGGAGTTGCTGGTGTTTAGTTGAAGAAAGTAAAAAGAGTGTTAATAAATCTTATTATAAAATGAAAAAATGTTTTGTGTGCAGACCACTGTAATTTTTAATTCAAAATCCAAGGTACTCAGAGAAAATTAAGGCACTTAAAATCAAGATCATGATCGTCTTAAATTTCTCTTGTTAAAATAATAAGATTTCTTATAAAAATAAATAGAATCTTTTTAAACTCTGTTAAAATCAATCTCACCTACAATCCAATTAAATAAGATTTTTTTTCTTAATAAAATTAAGATGTACTTGTCTGCTTGAAATGAAAATGATTAAAATGATAAAAAGATTAAACAAAAATAAAATTTTTTTAAGGTGCAAGAAAATAGGAATGTTTGTCAACCTTTTTTAAGACGGCAAACATGGCAAACAAAAACATGCAGACATCATCTTAATTAAATTAAGATTCCATTTGTTTTTGTACCCTTGTGGAACCGTTCTGTTTTTTAGTTTCTTATTTTCTGTCTAATGATTTGATTTATTTCAATGATTTTTACTTATAAAAGTAACAGGAAGGAATATACGATACGATTTTTTATCGATTTTTTTAAAAACGGGATATTGAGCTTTTTTTAAACTTTATTTTAATAGTTGTAAAATACAAAATAGCGTACCAACTTTTTTTTGAAAATTTTTCTTTCTTAAAATGCTCAAATTCATTTGAAATGCTGTTTTTTCCTTTGTATATAAAAAGTTTTAAACATTTAACAAAGTATCTTGAAATCTAAGAGCATAAGTTGGTGCGCACCAACTTTTATTTACTTTTATTTATTTACTTCTTCTTCTTCTTCTCCATTATCGACGATAGTCATGATCTCGGATGGGGTCACAACTCTCCCACTCTACTGCTTCACACTACGGCTCCGTATGTGGGGTTCGCCGACTTTGATTTATTTACTGTTACGTAAAAAGTGATAAATGCCGCCTCGTAAGTTGTTGGAAATTTGTAAACATCTTTGTTAGACAATTAATAAGCGACAAAATTTAAGATTGGTAAATCTTAATTTCGTTTCAAATTTCAGCTGTTTTCTAATAAATCTAACCTTGTCTCTCTTTCTTTTTTACCCAATCCACATTCCCTCCAGTTTTTGAAAACTGTTCAAAAATGACTTTTTTTTTATATTTCCATATAAAATATAATAATGGTGGAAACCAATAATACACTTAAGGATTTTGGAACTTTAACTTAGAAAGCTATTGAACATTCAAACTTAATCCTGCCGACATCACTTTTGTTCGTTAAAAATGGCACCAAACTTGAATTGGTTGAAATCTGATCAAGCATACCTTTTGTGATCAAAATAATGCCATGTTCTATGCCATAATGGATTTGATATTCTAAGATAAAATAATTCCAAGACTAAACATTGGATTTTTATCCAAACTGATTGATCTGCAGTCAGAATATATCCTGCTTCTCTTTGATTTCACTGATATTTCATGAGTCTGTTGAAGCTATTCATAACAGCACTTGCTTTTTGAAAGAATATAAGATACCAACATACATATTTTAGGAAGCAGACCTCCAAGAAACTTTTAGTTTTCAGTTATGAATTAAGCTTAAAGAGACCTTTCTTTTGATGTCAAACTCAATGGATTAAGAGGAAATTAAAAAAATGGAATTTTTTTTGGCAAGGGGTTAACCTTGATTTTTTCTCAAAAATCTGAAAAAAATACATTTGTAATTTTCTAAACGGAATGCATAGGCCTCTTCATTGTAAACTTAAATCTGTAAACTGAATCTTGTTTCGAGACTTTGGTCAAAAGATATCGGCATTGAAATGCATGAAAAAACAATCGAATGTGTTTGTTGTTTTTTCTGTTCAACCTTTTTCGGCCGTTTAAGTCAATTAACTTAAAAAAATTAATCAAACAACCTTGTTTCTTAAAACATTTTTTATTTAATTTCTAAAAAATATATTTAATCAAAATCTACAACATTCCCCATGTTAACATTCCATTCTCCCCTCACTTCCTCTTCTTCTCACGCTTCGCCTTTGTTTTCACTGCCCTCTTATCCTTCTTCTGCCTTGGATCGACAACCCTGAAACGTCCCTTTACACCAGCCGGTCGTCTCACTCTCTTTCCAGACAAATGTCTCTTCGCAACCACATATGTCAAATCCTTCTTCTTCTCTTCTGCCTTCTTATAAATCTTCTTCAATTGTCTCGACTTTTCTTGTGCACTTGCATCGGCATTATTCATTATCTTCTCGGCATTCTTCTTTGCCTTTTCCAAACGCCTAGTAGCACGACGCCTCTTTCTAGCCTTTGCTTCCATAACCTTCTTAATTGGACGAACATTCAGCTCTTCAACCTTTCGTTGGTATTCTTCTTCGATTTCTTTAGGCACCGGAATTGGCTTCTTCATGTGCAAGTCCTCATCTGTGGCAAACCATGCTGGTAAATTTTCATCGTTGAATGCATAACGATTCCAAGCACTGTCCACCAAGTCACGACGGGTTTTCTTTCCTTTTATCAACATTGCACCTAAAGCAAGTTCCTCTTCGGATAGACGGATTTTCTTTATTTTTGGTTCTGGAAAAATATAAAAAAATTATTAAAAAAGATTAAAGAAATTATTAAGAAATTTATTACCCTTGCTCATATCTCCATTGACTTTCTCCTCAGTGATTTCCTCTTCCGAATCACTACTTTCCGAACTGGATGATTCCTTCTCGGCTGCATATTTTGCCTTGCGCTTAGCCTTCTTCCCCAAAACTCTCGTTCCATTGTCTGCCGGTTCACTGTCAGCTCCCAACACAGCCACTCCTTTGGCTTTGTATTCTGTTGCCAAACGATCCAAATCATAGTCTTCATCATCCTCAGAGTCAACCTTTTGCAAATTCTCCTTCTCAAACCACAATTGCACCCTCTGTTGTCTCTTAGTGTCCTTATCTCTGAAATCTCCCGACTTAATCAGAGGATGTTCATCACGCTTCTTCTTATTTTTCTTCGATTTTTTCCCTCCCTTCTCTCCGTCATCTTCCTCGCCACTCAAACCAAGACCTTCCTTATCCAGATCACTCTCCGAATCCGACTCGGCGACATCGGGTTCACTGTCATTCTCATACTGAGCATCATCATTCATCCTCTGGTCATCCTTCTCATATCTCTTGTATTTGGGAAGCTTCTCCCTTTCCATCTCTGGACCCTCGACATCGAAATCTGGAACTACATCCAACATGGCATCGAGTTCACCAGCATTTTTAATCTGTTTCAGTTCGAAAACTTCATCTTCAAAGGCTTCCCTCGGTCCTTCGTCGCCTTTAATGACCATGTTAAGATTCATCTTCTCATTCAACTTGGTTTTGGCTTTTTGTGTCTTCTTCTTCTTCCTCTTCAGATCCTTCTTCTCCTCATCGGCCAAAGTGTGAACAAGTTTATCCAACTGCTCCATGTCCAACTCCTGGATTTCTTCCTCGGTCAGGGGTTTAGCTGGTGCTTCCTCCTCAATCACCGCAGTTTCTGTCTCCTCAGGCTTTTTGAATAGATCTTCTTTGACAGCTTTCCACCAGGCCAAGAGACCCTTGATATCCTTCCTGCCAAGAACTTTAATGTCTTTACAACATTCCAAGATTTCTTTCGTGGTTCTGGGATGATTAAGGACCGCCTGATCATTGACGGTTATACTACCGATTCCCTGCAAAGCTGCCAAACCACTGGAGCTCTCCATAAAGTCTTTCACAGACATGTCATTTCGAAGAGCCACTTCCTGCTCTGTGTAGCCCTCAGCTTTAATGCGCTTTTGCTTGTCGGGATGAAGAAGACTGCTCTTCTTCTTTCCCTCTAAATCGAGTTCTTCAAAAACATACTTGGGATCTAACAAACGTCCATCGATCTTGTCTGGAGCCAAATAACCCTGACAGACAATGAATATTTCAGCGGATTCTTTACGAGAAGCGCTTGGTTTAGTGGCATGAACTTTTCTAAAAAGTTGTTTCAAGACCCACAAAAGAGCATTGTAATCTTTAGACCTAGATAGATAGATAAAATAGATTTTTTATTGTTTCCAAACTTAAAATAAAAATATAGAGTTTAATCAGTATGCAAGTGTTTTTTAGAAGTTTCAAAATTTACATATTTATAAGTTTAGAAAGAGGGAATGTAAAATTTGAGAGTAGACATGCAAATAAAACAAAAAAAAAGTGAGAAAGCAGCAATGATAAAATGTTGGGTTACAATTAAGATATAAACTTGTAATAGAGTTTCCACCACAGATCGTGAAAGCAACCAAATTTTTTTTAACTTTTTTCTTAAAACATGTTACCTTGAGTAACCAAACAAGATGGTAACTTATTGAATAAATCGGGTGCAATGTGAATAAGAAAACGTCTAGAGTGCTCTTTGTTAAAGAGCTTACATGTAATAAATGGAAAGTGGCTTTCAGCGTGAAATAGGCTTTGATTTTATTTAAGTTTTGCACTAAAAGTAAATGGACTTGCGAAATTCTATTTTAAATAACAGAAAAAAATACCACAAATCACGTAGTTGCATTTATAGAAAACAACAATTCCTGCTTTTGTTGAATTAGGTACACGGAAAAAAAGACATACTAACAACAATTAGAATTTTAGTATTAAATGAAGCGGATTTTTGCTTGTTTTTTTTTTTGCCAAAAAGACAGCCGTCTTAAAAACAATCTTCTACGGTACAAAATGTTTGCCTAAAAAAAACTGAAAGTTTGTTTTTTTTTTCAATAAGAATGCACATAAAATGAATGAAAAATCATTTCAATCTTAATGCCCGTCGTACACTAAGCTCTTAACGCATCAATTTCGATTTCAACGCATTCAACTACACTATACGAGTAGTGTACGAGCTCGAGTTGGAAATCCTCAATCAACGCATTGAGCAACATTTTCACGATAATGTGTTGCACATTGTTGTTTCAACTCGTTGGCCAACTTCATGATTTTTTTTTAGAGTTTGTTGTGGTAAATGCGGAACTATATGTTGTGCGTTGCATTGGATACGACGAAATTTGAGTGCGTTGTTCGAGTTGATCAATTTTTATCGTACTTTTGAAATACATACAAATCAAAGTTTTTGGACAGGTATTAAAGGTACTTGCCATAGAACCGTTTTCTTGATGTCTGACTTTCTCCTAAGCGAACCCATTGATGTTAATGGAAATTTTTGTACAGAAAAGTTTAAGTAATTCTAATGTTAAAAAAATAATTTTTTGAATTAAAAAAAAGAATTAAAATTTTTTTTATCATTTTTACTATTCCAAACAACTTTAAGCATTAGATCAAGTACGTGCGACCAAGTTGTGCGTTTTATTTATTTTTGAGAGAAAAAACTTAAAGAATAATAAAATATATGTATATAGAAATCAGGTGCGTGGACGCAAAAAATGTGTACAACAGAAGTAAAAATTACGTATTTGAAAATCTACCGACACATTATACCCGTCGTACACTAAGTGCGCAACTAGTTCAACCAACTTCTTATTCAACTCATCGATTGGATAAACAATTTTATAACCTCGTACATTATTGCACAAACTCACGTTCTTCACTTTGAGCAACAAAACTAGATGTAAAATTGAATAAAACGCGTTGGGGGCCCCTTACATCTAGTTGATCAACTCCATCAATTGTTGAAGACCCTCGTACACCTAGTTTATCAACTTCATCAATTGTTGGATACCCTCGTACTTTGTATATAAAATCTATAGTACTATCATGAAGTGCAATTTTTTAGTTTGTTCGTTACCTGAGTGGTCGCGAGGGCGCTTAGATCGAATTAATAATGGGAGTAAGGAGATGAGATATACATTTCTGTTTGAAATTTGACATATTTTTTAGTTCGTTCGCTAGCTTACTTTTTTGGTGGCGCTGTTTTTTTTTCATGATAGTACTATAGATTTTATATACAACAGTCGGAAAAAGTATTTTGACAAAATGAACATTTTTCTAACAGATGAGAATAATCTGTAACGGTTAAACATAAAATAAGGAAGTTGACGGTTATTTATTAAGTATATTATGGTGAATCTCACGATGGTCAATGTCAGTCATATAGTTGGTATTATGCTTCGTGGCTGCATTTTTTGTATAAAAAGTATTAATTTTTGAGGGAAAAAAGTATTTTGACAAACGTTCTTTTCCAACGTTGGTAAGGTAAGGCAATGCATTTTACGTGTTTCAAGCACGTATACAACTGACAGACTTGTTGAGGCCCCGATTTGTAAAAAATTGGGCAAAACGCCGGAACTTAACATTGAAATTAGTACATCTTCTGTTGCAAGTCATAACTTCTGTGTGTCTGTTAAAAAATCTGTGGAGAACTGAAATTATCGCGGGAAACTAAAAATTACCAAATATACAAACACAAAAATATAATTATACTATTCAAAATTTACCACAAATGGACAAAAAATGAAAAAAATGCACTAAAAAAAATTGAAGCATTTTGAAGAATTCACTTTATCGCGGATTGACTCCAAAAAGTCTGGAAATGCCATTCTTTCATCAAAAACTTTGTTAGCAAAAGTACCCTTTGCATTGAACTCAAAGAAGACAATTTTACCATGTTTATGGGAAGATAATACAATATTTATCTCATAAAACAAAAATCGAAAAAAATTTAATTCTCAAAGGGACATGTTGTTGTGCTTTTCGCTTCTGGAATAAACTTGACCAAATTTTTACGGAGCTTCAACAGTTCCTTTTCGTTTCCCAGATCATTGAGATAGAAATTTGTGAGAATGTAGTCTATAAAACTTTGTTTTTGGGTGAAAGAAGCATACCAATATGTTCTTTTGAGAATTCAGTTTTTTTCAATTTTTGTTTAATGAGATAAATACTGTATTATCTTTCCATAAACATGGTAAAATTGTCTTCTTTGAGTTCAATGCAAAGGGTACTTTTGCTAACAAAGTTTTTGATGAAAGAATGGCATTTCCAAATTCAGACTTTTTGGAGTCAATCCGCGATAAAGTGAATTCTTCAAAATGCTTCAATTTTTTTTAGTGCATTTTTTTCATTTTTTGTCCATTTGTGGTAAATTTTGAATAGTATAATTATATTTTTGTGTTTGTATATTTGGTAATTTTTAGTTTCCCGCGATAATTTCAGTTCTCCACAGATTTTTTAACAGACACACAGAAGTTATGACTTGCAACAGAAGATGCACTAATTTCAATGTTAAGTTCCGCCGTTTTGCCCAATTTTTTACAAATCGGGGCCTTAACAAGTCTGTCAGTTGTATACGTGCTTGAAACACGTAAAATGCATTGCCTTACCTTACCAACGTTGGAAAAGAACGTTTGTCAAAATACTTTTTTCCCTCAAAAATTAATACTTTTTATACAAAAAATGCAGCCACGAAGCATAATACCAACTATATGACTGACATTGACCATCGTGAGATTCACCATAATATACTTAATAAATAACCGTCAACTTCCTTATTTTATGTTTAACCGTTACAGATTATTCTCATCTGTTAGAAAAATGTTCATTTTGTCAAAATACTTTTTCCGACCATTGTACAAAGCCCTCGTACACCTAGTTGACCAACTCATTCAATTGTTGAACAGACTCGTACACCTGTTGATAAACTTGTTGGATTTATCGTTCCTCGAGTTTATCAACTGCGTTCTCGATGTAGTAGCTGAAGGAGTTGATAGACGAGTTTATACCCTCGTACACATAATCACAAATTGCTTGTTGCACAACGCGTTGAATATATATAGACCCGTTTCCTATTTGGTTTATAAATACATACATATGTACATATGTATGGAGCATTATTTTACTTCGATATAGGTACTATAGGGCAAGTTTAGGATTCGGGAAAATAATCGAACTCGAGACACCAATTTTATATGATATTACGATGATGGGAATGCTAAACAAGTGGATCCGGCAATTTTGTCTGTCTGTATGTACCTCGAGCTACAGCAGCCTCAACTACTAGAGCGATTTTCTTCAAAGTTTGTAGTTAACAGTTTTGAGTGATTCCTTAGAGGAGAAATTGAAACTTTGTTTAAGACCAAAACTAATGGTACCTACCTGCCATATTATAACGGAAATAGAAAAGTTAATTTTTTTTTTTTTTAAACGGGTCTAAAAATTTTGGTGAAGATGTTTGTGTGTAGTATTACCAACAATTTTGAAATACGTTTGTCATAAAACTGTTGTTTTGGTTTCTGAATATATCGACTTACACGACTTATCCGATTTCAACGAAAATTTTTGTGCAAAAGCGTTAAGGTAAAAGAAATATTAAAATTTTTGAAATTCCTTAAAAATATCAAATTTTAAATTTTCCCTAATTTTGTTCAGTAAAAAGCTTTAACATTAGAGTAATTTTTACCATAAGAGCAAATGCGCGCAACCCTAGTCGTACATTTTATTTTTTTTAATACATAATTTTTACAGCGTTTTTATTTTTGAATTTCTGTTAACTGTTCGGGTATTGGTGCACTCACCCTATTTCTATATGTCGTTTATTAGACATAATGTCGCTACTATTAACAGAGCACAATAGGCATTTTTTTAAGATCGTTTGGAAAAATATCGAAGTGAACAAATTGCAATCGAAAAATCCACACAAAAAAAATAGATTTCTTACCCAATTTCAATTTAAGTACCTACTACACTACAGCGTCAGCGCTTTGAATATTTGAGGTAGAAACCATTTCTATATCAAGATCATTTGCTACAAAAAACAACTTTACATAGTTTTCATTGCACTTAACATACAAATTATACCCTCGAAATAATAATAATAACAAATTTTAAAAAAATTACCTGAAAACTTTTGTAACAAACCATCCACCACCTCTTAAAAATTGTGTAGACAATTTTAAAGCATTCAAAGTCAAACAAATTTGTTGATAAGCATCGAAAAGCCAATTTTTACCAACATTTGGTGCACCATCGTGCAACACAACATCGGCTTTCCATGTTTGCAGTTCTTTTGTCAAAGATGTTCGACATTTTTCTGTTGTAATATCTTCAACTAAACCAATGCATCCGGGAATTGGACGAATTGGAAACAAATCCACACCGACAACAATCGAAGAAACGGGCATATTTTGTTTGGCAACTTGCATCCAACCGCCTGGGGCAGCACATAAATCTATGCATACTTGAGATTGTTGGAGGAAACCGAATTTGCGATTGAGTTGAATTAACTTGAAGGCGGCACGTGAACGAAAACCTAAAAAGTAGTTGAAGAATGTGTTTGAAAAATTGAAGTGATTTTTGGGAAGCATTTTTGTTAAAACTTACCAGTTTCTTTAGCTAATTGATAAAACTTATCTTTACGGGCCTTTCCAACTTTGGTCTTTTTACCCATTTTTAGTGGATTTTTGGAAGATAATTTAAGTAAAAATTAAGGCTTTTCTTTTTTTTAAAAGCCTGCGGAATAATATTTTATCAACAATTTCAAGACGCACGTGTAAAAAAATATGAAGAAAAGTGACAAATCGAATGACAGATGTCAAAAATTTATAGGCAGCGTTCGGGAATAAGAAAATTATTTTTCGAGTCTCGCTTTTGTAATTGGGAAATTTGTTCGTTGAAAGTGTTGCCGTGTATTGGATGTACGCATTGGGTTTTATATTTATTAAAAAATTTAAAGGTATGTTGTTATTTAAAAAATTTCTGCCGCAATTTACTGGTATTTTAATATTTTTAATAAACTTATGAGAACAATGCATATATTTTGAAAAAAAAGTGGGAAAATTATACATAAGTATAAATAATTTTTACTACTGTTGATTTTTCTTGATTTTAAATTAATTTTGAATTTTTGTATCTTAACTTGACTCGATGTTTTTCGTTAGAATTTTCGATGTCGACTTTGGAGAGTTGAAAATTTTTCGTTTCGCATCAGCAGCGTACTAGGTTATAAAGTCAAAAAGTGAAATTTTGTGACAATTATTTCCGAATACAAAATTAAAAATAATAATGCAGAAAGCTTATTTTTTGGTTTAAAAAAATAGTTTTTGTAGCGCTAGAAAGAAATAAAAAATTTGTACTTTTTGAAGTGAAAACTTCTTTAGTATCGTAGTGATTTGAAACAAGATGAAACGAAAACGCGACACGACTTCAACTTGTTATAACTTTTTAGTTTTAATAGATAGATGAATGAAATTTGTAGGTTATTAAATAAATTATAATTGTACAAAATTTCAATTAATTTCATATTCAAAATTCTTAGATAACGGTAAAAACATGTTCTTTTTCTATACACGTTATATCTTTTGTTCTAGTGCACATACAAATTTGATTTAAGTTTAATACGCATGCTGATAACATTACCTTTTATTTGATATATCACACATAACGTTACGTGCTCTACAAGTAACACAATATTAAATTTAAAAATACCTCAAAACACATGTGGAGATCTGTTGGCGATGACCAGCTACCAGTGTAGGAAATTCGACATGGTTGACTTTAAAAAATTCTAACTTCTCTTGTAGACATCTTTGAAATTAGATTTATACATTATTATACAAGGTGAAACAATAAGCTTTCACATGGTATAAAATTTTTCATATGTTGTCAAACAAAAAAATTGATTTAATAGCATGAGCACATAAAAATAAATGTTTTTTTTGCTTTTTGGATGAAATTTCATCGAGTTTAAAAAATTCTAGGTCTTTTTGTAGATGTCTCATGGAGTAAATTAATATATATATTTTGAGCTAAGACAATAAGCTTTGATATAAAATTTATATAGGTTGTCATATAAAAAACATGGATTTGAAATTGATAGAATAAAAATAGGCAGATTTTTTCTGTTTTTTTTTTTGCAAGAAAAATGATTTTTTAAGGTTTCACTTCTACCACGTGTGAATTGCACATATGATTTTTTTTTTTTTTTTTTGTAAAATTCCCACTTTTTCACTTTTTAAGCCTAGTACGCTGCTGATGCGAAACGAAAAACTTTCAAGTCTCCAAAGTCGACAGCAAAAATGCTAACGAAAAAATATCATCGAGTATTCTGTCAAAGTCAAAATAAAAAAATTCAAAATTAATTTAAAATCAAGAAAAATCAACAGAAAATAATTTTTAAAGCAAGAAATAAATGAATTTAAAGTAAAAAAACCGTCAACACTGCTCTTGGAGTCAAGAAAAATGCACAGGACCGTAAAAAGTAAGTGATAAATGAGTGAAAACTCTCCAATTTTTCGCTAGAGCTGCGTACTGAAAAAGTGAAAACTTTTAAACTGAAGCCTTAACTACATTGGCTCAAAAAGTTATTTTTTGGTCTAAAAAAACAATTTGTATACTCTTTCTCACAAAACAATTGCTCTAGCCAGAAAAAAAATATTTTCACTTTTGTACTTTTTCAAAAAGTCGTGTATGTAGTTAAGCCTTGATTTTGTGATGATATCCCAAAATAAAAAATTTAGAAAAATGATGCAAAAAGCTTATTTTTGGTTTAAAAAAGAATTTGTATATGCACTCTGTTTTTTTACAATCAAACTGCGCTAGCGAGAGAAAAAATATTTTCACTTTTTTGCCTTTTGCAAAAAGTGGCCAATGTAGTTAAGATTTTATTTTAATACAGCGGCTCTGATTAAAAATCCATTCAATGCTATACCACCCTTAAAATTTTTTGACATTCCTCTTCCCACTTCATTTGTGTGACATTTGTTTGACATTCGAGACTCTACCCAACCGCCTTCGCAAAAAAAATCCCATCTTCCACAAAGTTCCACAACAAAAAAAAATTGCATATTTTGTGTAAAAAAATCTTCTGAGAAAAAGACACAAAAAACAGCCGAAACTTCTGGTCGAATCAGGTAAATTCTATTTTATTTATTTGTTTAACCTTGTTCGCGTTTATTGAACCAATACAAAATTGTCACAATTACAACAATCTTGTAAACTATAAAAACGTGAACAAATTAAAAATTCTTTTTACAAAAAAGAACTTTGTTATCGAAAAAAGATTAAAACCAACAAAAAAAAAGAAACAAGAAAATCCACTTCGTTTTTTTTTTCTGTCGTGTGGTTCTTTCTTATGTTGTGTCAGAATCAAGAGACAAAAAAAACGACTTGGTAAAGAAAATTTTTCTACGCAATTAAAATTATTAACAAATTGCCATTAAAAGTGCTTAAAAAAGTACAACAAAATGTTTGAAAGTTTTCTCGGTTTATTAAGAAAACGTCGTCGAGTTGATGACCAGACGGAGATTCCAACTTCAACGTTTAATAATAACAACGTTCCACAAGCGACGACTTCTTCATCGTCGTCGTCTACGTCACAGTTGAAATCTCCGTCTTTTTATCCTGTTTATAATCCTTATTTGCACGAGTCCACAAATGACTCTGACTCTTTGGACCACACAATCGGGGTCATTGATAGGTAAATGCATTTTGGAGTGTGTTTTGCTTAAAGCGGTTTTTTTGCTTTCTTTCCGTTTTGTTTCAGCTTCCTCTCAAAAGAATCATTTTAACTAAATTAAAACAAAGATCTCGAAATCTCTGGAAAATAAAACAAAAATTAGAGAAAACCCTGGATTCAGAATCGAATCGTTCACAATTGAGTGCTCATTCGTTTGAAACCACGACGAATCACAATCAGGCGCCGTATTTGAGCCAACAACGAAATCGAGCACTTAGCCACGATCAGAATTGTTGTGAAGAAGCAATGGAAATAGATTCCGCCCCAGTGCCACCGCCACAAGAATATTCTGATAGTCCATCATTCCAACAACAACATTCTGAGTCATCAATGAATTTTGATTATTTGTCTAGTTTGCATTCTTCAACTGGCAGTGGAGGATATAATTCTGGCGGCGGTGGTAGTGGCATGGATTCCACCAGCGGAGGACCAGTATATTCGTCATGCTTTAGGAAGGGAACAGACAGTTTGGCTTATGTGGATGACCGAGCTGCGGACAGGTCAATATTTTTGTTAACAAAATGAAAAAAAAAAACCTACCAAAAAAATGTTATCTTTAATTTATTTATTTTTCTTATAAAGCTTTTTTGGTTTTTTTATGCATAAGATTTATTTTTATTTACTAATTTTATCTTTTCTTTTGTACTTCTTTGTAGATTATTGATGATTAAATAGATTTTTCTTTTATTTTTCTTTTCTTTTTTTCTTATATATTTCTCCCGAATCATAATTCATACATCAACTTACAAAAAAAATCGCATTTACCCATTTTTTTTACATCATCATCGTATCCGTTTGGGTTGTTTATAATAAAAAAATGGGCAGACCTTTTAATAATTTAAATGAAAGGTATATTATAAATTAGATAGTTTTTGTACTATTGGAATAGTGACTTGAGATGAGTAATTTTTGTTTTGTATTGATTTTTGTAGATTTGTTGGAGTATTGGATCAATTGGATGCTAGAGTGGAGAAATTTCGTAAAGATGCAATGGGTTTGCAGGAGAAGAGAGACTTTTTATTAATGTCAATTGATTTGATTAAAACTAATGATTTGTTGCAGGGAATGAATGAAGGTGAGTAATTATATAAATTCTATAAATATAGCATTCGCACTTTTATTTAAACTAAACACAAATTATTTAACCTTTTCACAAATATATTTCACCTTTTAGCAAATATATTTCACCTTTTAGCAAATATAATTAAACTAAAAGCAATTATAATTAAACTAAAGCAAACTATTTAAACTTTTAGCAATTCTATTTAACCAAAACACAAACTTATTTCACCTTCTAAATTCTTATCCCTTCTTCATAGCACGATATCAAAAGCCTTTTCTAAAAAAGGTTAAATCATTTTGCGTTTAGGTTTAATAGATTTGCGAAAAGTTTAAATAGTTTGCTTTAGTTTAATTATGATTGCTTTTAGTTTAATTATATTTGCTAAAAGGTGAAATATATTTGTGAAAGGTGAAACTAATTTGTGTTTAGTTTAAATAAAAGTGCGAATGCTATATTAATGAAGCTACAAACAAAGTTTGATAAGGAACTTAACAGAATGAATATTTTAAACCTTCTCCCAAAAGTTGATAATGACGAAAGAGAAGGTAAATTATATCTTCTCTAGACCAAATAAATTTAGACCCTCCAGACTAAACGGTGAATCACCCTTTAATAATGGAAGAATTTAATTCTTAACTGGTTGAACAGAATGGAAATTTGCTTGTGGCAAGGAAAAACGCCGTGGTATAAGATGTCAAATAAAATCTTTCAAAACGTAGAAAAGATGAACAGAATATGTGGCGCACTAAAATGTCAAGTGCGTTGAAAAAAAAATAATTGTAACCGAGCAACAACATTAGAAACGTCATAAGTCATTTCGCTTGTAGCTTGAAGTAAAAGTCGACTCGACTTGTACCACAGCGAATTTCCTTGCCACAGCCACAGCCACAGCTACGTATTCTGGCACCCATATACTAATTTCATACTTCTTAACTTTGACAGCGCCACAAGACACAGCCACAGCTACATCATTCTGTTCTACCAGTAAATTCTGAAATTTCTGGAATTATTTTCCATTTGTGTCCCCTAGAATCAAAAGCAATCTATTCCACTTTTTCTTTTATTGAGTTATTTAAAAAAAAACGTTCCGAAGCACTTTTTCCCGCTTTATTAAAAAAAAAAAGACTTCTAAATCGAATTAAACATGTACTTTTGATTTTATACTGACTGTGCTTTCTCTTGTCACCCAACGCGTTCCGAAAATATTTAATAATTAATTTTGGAATAGAAGTGTTTTGAAAGTCATGCATAGGAATAGTTTTATTTTGAAACTTAGCAAAAGAAATATTTTGCTTTATATCAGGAATAGTGTTGTTTTGATTCTCAAAAAATGTGAAGAATGTGGAATACATTCGTTTTGATTCAAACTGTAATATTTCTATAAAGTATAACTCTGGAACAAGTTGACTTTGAAAGTGCTCAACCTCACTAAAAGAAAGAGGTTGAAAAAATGAGATAAACTGCCTTTCTTACTCATTTTTCACAAAAAGTGTAATAGATTGTTTTTGATTCTAGGGGACACATTTGTAACATCCGCTCCAATTCGGTAACCACTCTTTCTGTTGGAAATTTGCAACTTATTTTCTTTAAAATCAAAAATAAATATTTTCTTTCGAAATCAAAAATAACTAGCTATTGTTGTTCTGTTATGGTTCGTTTGTCTGTCCAGCTGAACATCGAGTCCCTTTACAGGGCTGCCAGAAATCATGATTTAGCATGATTTTCATGTTTTTTAAACTAAATTCATGTTTTAATATTTTCGTGCCCAAAATCATGTTTTTTTTAATCCAAGAGAAAAATCTTTATAATCTTTTTGTAAACCAACAATCTTTTTCACTAGATGCACTGTTATTTTTAATCGGGGTTATCATGAATAAAAATTTCCCTCGAAATGTTTCCCATGTTTTAAATATGGGAGCGAAAATGATCATAAAAAGATTCCCTCGGAATTTATTGGTATCGGCAATCAATTTTCCAGGGGAATTTAGACATCATTTCTTACGATTTTTTGCTCCCTGGAAATAAATTCCGAGGGAGATTTAGGATCGCACAAAAAATTCCGAGGGAAAACAATATTCCGAGGGAAACAAAATTGCCCTCGAGATTCACGATAGGGCCCAATAAGTCATTCAATACCTACATGAAGTATGTATATATGAAATTAACCTTAAATGAGTACAAATTATAACCTGATTTATGTTTTCAAGTTTTATTCCCGCCATTTTTGTAATTTAAGTTATAGTTACAATGGCCACCTTTTGAAAAAAAAGTGGGTAGATTACAAAAGCAAATAATTATTTTTTCCTTCAAAGGGCAATTTTTCCCGAAAAAAACTATAAACGTTTTGAAGCCATAATCTAAGAATTCTCCATCATAAAATGAGTTTGATAATTTTCACTTTAAGAATTTTTGCAAAAAGTACCCTGTGTAGTTATACCTCTGATACTTTATACTATTTTCTAAAATGAACCCGAAATAATTTGTTTTATTCCTCCCTAGTCACGATCATTTTCTTTCAAATTTTGCTTTTTTTTATAAATCATGTTTTTTTGAACTGAAATCATGTTTTTTTATCATGTTTTTTTAAATTTCGAAATGGCAGCACTGAGTCCCAGTCCAAAATTATAAGTGAAGAAAAGAGTCGTAGTCCTCTCGTTTTTTTTGCTCTTCAGAATTCTGCTACGTATGGGTCGGTTCTGTTCAAACTTGGTATATAGCTTTTTTTGGAGACGACCGGATTGGTTTTTTTGAATTAAAATTATTTTTCGGGAGCAAAATAATTAATGATTTCCGTCATATAACAATCTTAGGAAAGTCATATATTCTCCAAAAAGACTCCAAGGATTTTTATAAAAAAAATTCAATAGTTAGCGCCTATGTATATACAGCCTATCTTTTGATGAAGAACATTTTTATTCAGAAAATCATTACTAAAGGTACCTGCCATAGACCCATTTTTTAAATTCTGAATTTCTCCCAAACGAATCCTAGGTTTATTTTTATTCAAATATAAACAAATAAAATTTTGAAAAAATAAGTTTTTGAATTAACTGCTTTTAAAATACTAAATTTTCAATGAGAGGAGAAATTTTGGTTTTAGATGTAGGTATAAATCAATATATTGATTATTTACTACAATATGGCACATCAACTTAATTCATTTTTTTTATTGAATCTTAATTGAAGAAATCAAATTGGATACTTTTTTGGAGATCAAATTCATTTAAGATGTTTTTTTACCCCTTTGAAGATCGAAATACGAAAATTTCGTAAAAATTTAAACAACTTAAACTCCAAGAGCAAGTTGTTGTGGTTTTTATTTTTGTTCAATTCTCATAAAATATGTATGTTCGAAAAGAAAAAGTGCAAAAATCGGTTACCTTTTGGTCAAGAAATCTGTTGCGGGCTATTCGACTATAAGCATTTCTAATTAAAAATTCGGTTTTGTTTTTTTTTTTTTTGCTAAAAATGATTATTCATGAAATAAGTTCCAACATATTTCCTCTCAACATGTTTAAATATTTGTGATTTACATTCAGAACTGGTGAACCATGCGTTTAAAATAGTTTACTAGAAAAGCAGACTTAATTCAATTTAATTTTCAGATAATTTTGTGATAAAATATGACTATGAATGTAATGCAACAGACCGCGTTTTCATCCATATGTATGTATTATCCATAATTTAGTTTTTCATGAATTTCAAAATACACATTTAAAATGTTCACTATGAGGTATACGTAATCTTTTCTAATATTTGTGTGTTAATATTTTTTTTTGGTGGATTTACAATTTATGAAAGTTAGCAAACCGTATTTTTTCAATTCTTTATACTGTCTTCGAAAGTGCTCGATTTTTATAAATAACAGATGATGGCAGTTTATCTAATAAATGCTATTATAATTTGTGTTATTTACCAGCACACATACATAGATCCAGGTTTTGGTTGGTTGATCCATGTACCTGAATGTCTGCTATCCGATTCACGTGAGTCTAAAATAAAATGGGTTTAAATGGTGGTTTAAATTAAATTCAAACAAATAATTTATTTTGAAAATTTCAAAAAGCAAACAGAATCAACAGTTTTCCATCGAAAGAAAGAAGTTTATCAACGCAATTTTGACGTGGTTAATGACGCGAATCCAAAAATTCACGTATTTCGTCTACAAATCTTTGATACAAAATTGATAATTGAGGCGTTATATTTGAAAGTTATATTTTCCATGCTTTTCAAAAAAGAAATTGTTAAGAAATAAAGTGGAGTAACTCACACATCTAATGGATGCAATATTTTATTTAGAATAGAGATACGGTTCAAGTGCGGTTAATTTGAAAGTCAATTTAGTCGTTTTTTTTTTACATGGAATTATACCACTTTCAAATTATAACGACTCAATTGCCCCATAGAGCAAGTAAAAAAAGACAAAAAAAAAACATCTTTCCAAAATGGCGTTTATAAAAACAGCCCAATATAAAAGGCTACTTTAGACAAAAATATATTCTTACTATGTATTTCACCCTTTTAAATGATTAATTTTGTTTTTCTCTCTTATTTTCCAGCCGAACGAGAAGAAATCACATGCTACATTCAGCGCGTCAATTCTCGACTATCAACAGTGGAACTCAACGTTCGCACAGTTCGTGATACATCACAAGAAGATTCTCTTAGCCAAATCAACATGCTCATAGATATGATGATAACAATGGGTGATCCGGTTCTATCGCGACAACGATGTCAGCATTACCTGAACGCATGCGGTTCATTCGACGGTAGCATCAATATGGGTTCATTTTCGGAACACGGCCTGGGCCAGGATGTTGTAGTTGACAAGAAATTCGAAAGTGCACTCCTCGGTTGCACACTCGACGACCAAAAGAATGTCAAAAAGAGACTGCTAGCCCTAATGGGATACCTCAATAAGCAAACAATTCGCGATTGAAATGCTGCTTGTTTCTCCCCCATCTACATTGCCTAAAACACACAAACAAAAACAAAATCACATTTTTTTAAATTATTATTATTAAACAAAACAAAAAAACATAAAACAATCGAAATTAATTGTTACTATTCAAACAAAATTCATTCTTTACTGAGCTGAACCGAAATTCGGTCTAAAAAAACAAGAATTCTTCTAAAAAGCTCAAAATTAAACTAACAAAACACACTTTGAAAGTATAAAGAAAAATCCAAAATTTTATTACTTATACTATTTCAATAAAACCAAAAACTAAAAAAAAAGAAGAAAAAACTAAAATCACATTGGAAGTGCTATTTTCAGATTGATTGATAATTGAATTTGAAGCCAATTTAATAAACGAATGAAGCAACAAAAAAAAAATCTTGTAAAACGAATTAATTTTTATAAATTATAAGAGTAAACTGTGCTAAATTCTATCGTTTTGTGTACTTATCTATGTGTCATGATATTTCCTTATTTTTAATTTCAAATCTGCCTTTTTTTTATTATTACTATTTTATAGCTGTTGTTAAAAACAAAAAAAAAAACAATGTATTTTTGAATAATTCGGATATATTGGCAGAAATAAAATTAAATGCACTTTAACAGTGTGATCTTCTCAAAATTTATGTTAGAACAATTTTAATATATTTCATTTTAATTTTTAATACTATTTCATAAAACAAAAATTCATAAAATAAAACTATTTGTTAACATTATCAATTTTAAATGAATTTTGAACAAACAAAATAAAAAAAAATAAAAAACAAAAAAAAATCATTATAGAAAAATGAATAAATCAAATAATATAACCAAAATATTGTTTTTTTTTTTTAAGAAAAGTTACTTCAAAATTAATCTTTTCTATAAATGTTCGTTTAAATCGTTTAAATCTTATGCGAAGGAAAAGGGAATTAAAACGATCAAAGAAGTGCAGAATTATTGATGTGGGAGTTGTTAAAATCCTAAAAGTTTTTGATAGTGCCCAATGGATTTACTTTTAACCAGTAGTTTTAATATTTGTTTGCTTTCTAGGAGAAAGAAATGTTTTTTTTTAAAGAAAAGTTACTTCAAAATTAATCCTTTCTATAAATGTTCGTTTAAATCGTTTAAATCTTATGCGAAGGAAAAGGGAATTAAAACGATCAAAGAAGTGCAGAATTATTGATGTGGGAGTTGTTAAAATCCTAAAAGTTTTTGATAGTGCCCAATGGATTTACTTTTAACCAGTAGTTTTAATATTTGTTTGCTTTCTATGAGAAAGAAATGTTTTTTTTTTAAAGAAAAGTTACTTCAAAATTAATCTTTTCTATAAATGTTCGTTTAATAAATCTTATGCGAAGGAAAAGGAAATAAAAACGATCAAAGAAGTGCAGAATTATTGATGTGGGAGTTGTTAAAATCCTAAAAGTTTTTGATAGTGCCCAATGGATTTACTTTTAACCAGTAGTTTTAATATTTGTTTGCTTTCTAGGAGAAGGAAATTTGAAAAATTCTCAATGCCATAGAACAGAGAAGCCTATTATGCTTTTTGGTGTCGGAAATCATTTGTACCGCCATTTCTTGACGACATCGACAATTAAAAAATTTGGTACAATGAAAGATATTCGGCCCTAGTAAGGAATCTGTCGGATATAAAATTTTGAAAACAAAGTACAAACATTTTAAAATAGTAAAACATACGTTAAGACCTTTTATTATGCTATACCTTAGATTTTTTCAACTAGCAACAATTTTGGCAACCTTTCTATTTATTTTCTTAAGACAATATTGACTATTTTGCTGTTATATGGCTGCTAACTATAGGCGTGTTTTTTCTACAAATCAGTAGCTACTCATTTTTTTATTTTATTCGAAAAACAATAAAAACACATACTTACTTGTGTAATTTTTATTATTGTTTTGCAAATAAAATGAAAAATGAGTAGCTACTGAGTTGTAGAAAAAACATTTTTATTTTATTCGAAAAACAATAAAAACACATACTTGTGTAATTTTTATTATTGTTTTGCAAATAAAATGAAAAATGAGTAGCTACTGAGTTGTAGAAAAAACACGCCTTATGTTTTAAAGTAAAGATTTAAAAATATGAAATAATGAAAAATTATTACAATTTTAATAGCCCAGGGAAATTAGTAATTTAAATCGCATTTTTCGCGGGACAAAATTTTTTTCATGGAATGTGTTCGGGTGGTTGTCCTTATCATAAAAGTCAATTTGTTGGCATAATTGGAGGTTGGGAACAGCCGCCATCTTGGGAAAGAGATTGGTATCGTTTTTATTGAATAGCTCCATTGTTATTCATTTTAACAAAAAATGACAAAGGTAAGACTTATTAACAATAAAATTATCTAAGAAATGATATATAAAACAATTCCGTGAGTTGATTAAATAAAATTTTATAGTTGGTCAAAGTGCGGGTTTGTATCGCAAGGTTGGGACAAAATGACATTTTTTCATATATCTGACGAACTTTTGATTTGTTTGGATAATTCTTCATGAATGAATTGTTGTACTTATAATTACCTATAAAATGAGCCCACAATCGTTATTGTCACCATCGTATTGTAGAAGTAATCTAACTCCGAATCTCTCCATGTACTAGTCAAAAGTAAGAAAAAAGCTGTTTTTTTGCCAGTAGGTCGAGAAAATTTTGGGAGTAGAGGTATAACCAAAATATAAGTACGCAGTTTTGCAGCCATACGCGTGTTAATGTCGATTTCGAAGGTCTGACAACTCTAATTTTGTGCTTTATACGGTTTTTGGGGGGTTAAATAACGTAAGTTTTCCAGTTAATGTGAATGGGCTAAATTTATACTATTTGAAATTATAAATATACAAGCTAATGCTCTATTATTTTTCCTTAATCTGGACACCTCAATCTCGGCTATGGGGTAAATAGAACTCACGATATAAGCTTTTTTAACTAACCATATCAGGCTTTTCAATTCAAATAAACAAACAAAAATCTAAACAAAAAAAGCTTCTAAATCATAATCGTATAAACGGCTTATATATAGTTCTATTGGTCACATCCTCAAGATTGGGGTGTTCAGATTTAGGAAAAATAATAGAGCATCAGCAAATAGTATAAATTTAGCCCATTCACATTAACTGGAAAACTTACGTTATTTAACCCCCCAAAAACCGTATAAAGCACAAAATTAGAGTTGTCAGACCTTCGAAATCGACATTAACACGCGTATGGCTGCAAAACTGCGTACTTATATTTTGGTTATACCTCTACTCCCAAAATTTTCTCGACCTACTAGCAAAAAAACAGCTTTTTTCTTACTTTTGACTAGTACATGGAGAGATTCGGAGTTAGATTACTTCTACAATACGATGGTGACAATAACGATTGTGGGCTCATTTTATAGGTAATTATAAGTACAACAATTCATTCATGAAGAATTATCCAAACAAATCAAAAGTTCGTCAGATATATGAAAAAATGTCATTTTGTCCCAACCTTGCGATACAAACCCGCACTTTGACCAACTATAAAATTTTATTTAATCAACTCACGGAATTGTTTTATATATCATTTCTTAGATAATTTTATTGTTAATAAGTCTTACCTTTGTCATTTTTTGTTAAAATGAATAACAATGGAGCTATTCAATAAAAACGATACCAATCTCTTTCCCAAGATGGCGGCTGTTCCCAACCTCCAATTATGCCAACAAATTGACTTTTATGATAAGGACAACCACCCGAACACATTCCATGAAAAAAATTTTGTCCCGCGAAAAATGCGATTTCATGCCCATATTTTGACTAATTTCCCTGAGCTATAAACAAAACTGAAGCTTAAATTTTGAATTCGAGTAAAAAAATCTGTCGTCAGGTTTCGAAGATAAAAACTCATTTTGAAGTTCTTATATCTTGAGAACGTGACTTCAAAATTGGCAATCATATAGCGCCAAAATAGTCAATTATTTAAAAATAAAAAAATCAATGGAAACAGTAAAAATTATTATTTTAATATTGGATGGACCCAAATCGACTTTTATTTCTTACTTTTGTTCGGAGCTGTTATGATCTTGATTTCACGAGAACCATAGTTCATAGCTCTTCAACGAAACTGTTTCACACTAGTTACCATCCATCAGTTTTAGGTATTAAAAAAATAATTCCCTAATTTTTACAGATTTTTTACTTATTTAGAATCATCCAATCATAGACAAAAATAAAAACACATAACGATCATTCTATTATACCCGCATGTACGTATCCCTGTATTTACAGCCAGTCAGTAGTCACTATAAGTCTGTAAAAGGAGCTACAGCCAAAACGGATGGGTCAATATTCAAATATGGTTGCAGCTTTTGTAGGTTGTACCAATTTTCGAAAAGTATAAATATTTCAAAAATTCATCCGTTTGTTTCTACAAAAATTCAAATGTAAGTTATAAACCAAAAGAGGTATTCATCAAACGGGTAAAGTCTGGTTAAACGTGATAAAGTAGTAAATGTGTCAACATTTTGTATGGGTTTGACAGGTCGTTTACAACATTTACCATTTTAACGGGTTTACCCGAAGTTTAAACCGTTGATAGGAATACCCCTAATAGACCAGTGCCAATCCGGTTTTCAGAAGGCAAAAGTTGAACAAATTATTAGCAGCATAAGGGTGGTGGGAAAATTTAGGATAAATGGTATATGAAAGGGGAAAAATAAATTGCCCACAAAAAAATTGGGGGAAAGAGGGTGGGTGGGCGAAAAAGTGGGGTGGGTGTCAAAAATCATGGTTTTTTACGATTTCTGTCAAAACTAGACGTCCTATCGAAAAAAATCAAATGCAAAAGTTGTAGATAGTATAAATGTCTACAACTTTTACTCAAACAATTTTTTTCTATAACCTCAAAAATATTGAAAAAAATTCAAAAATACGATTTTTTTATTTTTATCTTTTACAAAAATAAGTGGATTTTAACAAAACTTGGTTAAAAATTACTTTGTTATGTTTTCTATCTTTTAAAAATGTTTTTTGAGCAAAAAGTTAATTTTTGGATTTTTGACGAATTTAATTTGAAAAAATAGCCTATTTTTCATTCAAAAAAGTTATTTTTGATTTTTGAAAAGTTTGGAATGCAATTATTTAGCTTAAAACCGTTTTTTAAAGATTGTGTTTAAAAACTATACTTTTGTTTTAGAAAATATTGAGAAAAATTGAAAAAAAACAAAAAAACGATTTTTAAAATTGATTTTTCCGTAAATGACAGTAATATTGGCGAGAAATGATTTTCCATAGAAACCAAATTATACTTTTCTAATGGTCATTGACCTTTTCAATTTGAATCAAGCACTAGAATAGCTCTAACGTGCAAAGTTTTTGAGATATTGAATTTTGAACGTCCCAAACACTATTTTTCTGATTTTTGGCATGGTAATATGTCAAAAACGTGATGTGATAGAATTTTTCTGACTTCAGATTCGAGCTCAGCGCACAAAAAACCATTAGAAAAATATAATTTGATTTCTATAAAAAAAACTTTTTGACTAGTGAAATCGAACATTGCAGAAAAAATCGAATCGAATTCGTAATTCAAAAATCGTATTTTTGAATTTTTTTCAATATTTTTGAGGTTATAGAAAAAAATTGTTTGATTAAAAGTTGTAGACATTTATACTACCTACAACTTTTGCATTTGACTTTTTTCGATAGGACGTCTAGTTTTGACAGAAATCGTAAAAAACCATGATTTTTGACACCCACCCCACTTTTTCGCCCACCCACCCCCTTTCTCCCAATTTTTTTGTGGGCAATTTATTTTTCCCCTTTCATATACCATTTATCCCAAATTTTCCCACCATCCATATGCTGCTAATAATTTTTTTATTTTCAAAAATTAAAATTAAAAAGAAAAAAAAATTGGAAAATAATTAGATATTAACGATACCTAACATATAACGGTTTTTTAATTTCTGAATCTCTCCCAAACAACTGATTCAATTGGATTCAAAAATAATCAATTTTTTTTTATACAATTTTGGAAATTTTGGTTTTAAATGTTATTAATTGTTATTAATTATAGAATTTCATACCAACTTTCTTAATTTTTTTTTACACAAAATTATTTATAAAAAATAAGTTTAAAATAAAAGGCACATTAATAAAAAATAAAAATAAAAAATAAAATTGCATATGTCCAAAAAACTAAAACCACAAGATTTGCCAAGTCGAAAAGATAAAATTGAGAAAACTCAAGATCATTAGTCACGGCACATGAAAGACCGTCACAGGGTGACCATTTTTTCGATTGCCCATAACTTACGAAATATATGGATACGATTTAAAAAAATTATTTTTCTGATAATTGTCACCCTATCTACCGTTTTCGTTTTAACTTTATGACACCCTGTATTGAAGAGTAATTCTATGCTAACTCTAATGCACTTAAAGAGATTCCATTTAAAAATCCTATATTCTATTATTCACAAGGCGTTATCATTAGATTTTTCTATAATTCTGAAGACTATCAATGTTGTTTGTAAATATACACATTTTGCACGTTACAAAGTTTTTTCTATGTCTTTTACTTAACAATAAGTTAGACACATTCGGTATGATAAATGTGCAAGTCTATTTTTAAGACATCATTACGATGTGTCGAAAAATGCCCGGCATTATTGATACCATATAGAATACTTCTAACATCCTTGGGCAAATCCCCTCCTCCGCATTGATATACACACCAACTTTTATATGGAATTACCCACAATCCGTCATTTTACCCAACACACTCTACACGATTCGATGTCAAAGTATTTTTCAAAATGTATTATTAATGAATATTTCAACAAAAAAAAAAAGACCAACTTCTATAAAAACGAGTCCACATCTGTATCTTAAATCTAAATCCAGAAATATTAGTTTACACTTGCGCATACCCCAGCAATGGTCAATTGGCGGCATTGTGTTGATCAACACGATCTTGACCGTATATAGATCAATAGAAATAATAACAACAACAACAAAAAAAGTGCATAATGCATCGCCAATCACCCACTCTGAATTCCAAGTTTTTTTTCTTATGTTTTTTAATAATTTATGAACTTCTTATAATTCACATCTAGGGCAGGAAAATTTGTTTTGTGAAAAAAAAAAATTAATTTTTTAATTAATTGTCGTTCTAACGACATTTGGAAATCCCTTAAATAAAATTACTTTCATTGTATTTTCCAATCCAACCCAATTGGTTTGAACGAATTTTCTCGAAGACAAATACAGCGATTTTGATAAAATATTTATGATTTGCGATGTTATCATCGCATGGTCACTGAGCAAGTTCGTGCGACAATTTGTGCATTTAATTTAGTTTGAAAAAATTAATATTTATTAAGTTCGATAGCGTGAATAATCCGACAAATCAACACACAGTTCAACACTTTATTTTTCTATCGCAAGGGCAGGTGGAAGGGGAGGACGGGGTTTAGGGGGTAGTAATGGGTCGTATTTTTCCTACTTTTTTTGTATTGTTTTTTTTTTGCTAACGATATCTCGAGATCGTGGTGTTGTTTCTGTATAATTGGAATAAATTAGCATTTTATGCTAAGCCAATGTCGCTGTGATCTGATTTAAATCTCTCTCTCGCTACGCAAAGTTTTGCAAATTTGAAAATTCTATTTTTTCTTAGAGTGCATTTTACATAGAACTTCTTTGTGCACATTTTTTCAAGCCTCTTAACTTAAGGAAGGGGAACACGAACTCTTGAAGGTATTGTAAGCAGCAAGATTATGGCCTTCAAGTTTATATAGGTAATTTTTGTTCTCATGTTGATTAAATGAGTTATTATGGCAGTTTGAGATCTGTAAATAAATTAAGATTTACATAAAATGCGCAGTTGGATTGTTTACGCTATAAAATTACTTAACAATTTTTTTTTAGTCTTTTTATTTATTGTTTTTAAGCATAGACCTAAGAAGTCTTTTACTATGCTACACTTGGATTAGAACTTATAGATGTCCAACACGTCTGCAATTGATCCGGTTATAGGCGTGATTAAAATGTGGATGATTAAAAGATATTCATAGAAAATCTTGTTTGGAATTATATAATTTGCAGACATACAATTTGTTGAAAACAATGAGAACAAAGACAGAATAATATATTTATGTTGTGTTAATCTAGACTTCAACAACTTTTTATGCATATAATTATGTAAATTATTAACATATTTTAATCCGATTTTAAATTTTTCGATCTTTGATCTGAGCAGGTGCATGGGGGGCTACTTTATATTGAAGCTGATAGAACGATAAATTACAGACAACATTTTAATTTTTTTTCTTTTACTTTTATTTTTGTAGATTTAATTTTTTTTTTAAATGTGTAAGAATTTTATGAATATAAGAAAATAATGTTTAGAACTAATACCTCATGAGGAACTCTAAGACTTATCAATACATCTCTTTGGTATAATTCAAAGATAGATCTTTGCAAATATATAAATTATTTTAGGCACACATTTTTTTTTGTGGTTTTACAGCCTTTTCTACTCTAATTTCAATATTAAATACCTATGAAATCGTAAAAAAAATTGCATACCATTAATATTTAGTATTTTTCCAAAGCTATACCAAATCTAACTTATAACTTATAAGTTATAACTTATTATGATTCAAAAACTTGTTTTCAACAACAACGCAACGGTAACAAATTGAATACTTTGTATTCATCAAGATAGACTACAAGTCATGCAAATGATAAAAAGAGTGTTTGGTTAGAGATATATCTTATATAGTTTTAAGACAAAGCCATAGGGTATAAACCAGAAAAAAAAACACTCTATTAAATTAACATAAACAATTTAATAAATTTTATAATAGATAACAATAACTTTTAATATTTATTACAAAAATATAACAAGAACATTATTTTGTTTTCATTATAATGAAAACACGCTCTTACAAATGAAACATTTTTAATTCTTAAGTAGATTGAATATAAATATTGCATCATCTAAAAAAAATAAAACAATATTCATTTGACTTTTAAAATAGTAATTTATTTCGCAAAAACAGTTAAATTAATATAATGATATAAGAATAAATTTCAATTTAGAGTAAAAGCTACATATTACTTGTTTTGATATGTTATACTCTAACCTAACGGATTCAAATTTTTTATATATCTTATTTTGTATTATGATTTAATATTTGTTATTAATTAAAAAGATAAAGAGATTGAAATAAATTATGATATAGATAGTACAAAATAAGAAAGTAGTTTATTGTTTTAATTATAAATGTTCTCTTAAAGTTTTAACATAAGTTATAATAATGATGTTGGGTCTTACAACTAACGAGTATGATTTGTTATAAATAAATCATTCTTTAATTTATTAAATAATGTATAGATAAAATAGTACACACATCCTTCTTTATAAATTTGTAAAAAAGCATGAAATTGGTATTTATTGGTATTTATTATTGGTTGAAAAGTGAAATAATTTGTATCTGCCAAATAATACAATGAAAACAATACATTAATTTCATTAGGGTCAAAAAGCATACAAATTCATCTGCAAGATATTGCACATAGCAGTATTTAAACCAATAAGCTGGTTAAAAGTCCAAATTTTGAATAAACAACTGAATAATTTTTATCAATGGGGTAATGGTCAACAAAAGCCAGGTGGTTACAAAATTTTGTTTTTAATTGTTTGCGGTTTTACTTATTAGCATAGTTTACAGTAATGCGTGCAGCAATAACAACTTGTTTTACAAACAATTTTCTGACATAGATAATTATGTGGCGATTGTTTTCATGTAATTTTTTGAATTAGAATAACACAAAAGATGACTATTTATCTTACCAGCAATTAAAGAAAAAGGCAAAAAACATTTTTATATCCCCTGTTCCATTTGATATGGGAAAAGGTATGATAAATAAATTTGATTTATGATAAACTGAAAAAAATAACCCTAAAATACACTTCAATATTTCCACAAAAGCCCGAATTTGAGTTGTTATTTTTTTTTTTTTTTTTTTTTTTTTCAAAAACTGCTTTAACGATTTTTTTTGAAAAAAATATTTTTTTTTTTTAGAACTAAACTACCGAAGCGTTATATTACAATTATTTAACAAATAATAACAAAATTACAAAAATCACAGCTTTGAATTAAAAAAAATTATTTTTTTATTTTTAAAAATATTTTTCTTTTGGAAAATCAATTTTTTGAAAATGGGTTGCTGAAATTTCATTTTTAAATTTTATATTTTTTTCATTAGGTAGTAGGTACCTATACTTCAAATTCCTTAAACAATTTAAATTATATTTTTTCCATAAAAAGCTTTACCATTAGAGCTACTCAATTTCAATTCAATTCAATTTTGTTTTATTGAACATACTATATACAATTGACTTAAGCTTAACTTATTTCTAATAAGATACATTGATTGATATAAAATTTGTTGGCACATATGGGGCCTAACCTTATACAATGGATAAAAGATAAAATATATATAAATATAGTACATGAATAGGCTTAATTTTACAAGTCTGCTGACTAGGTTATCCTCGGGGTGTTCCGTCCCGGTTGTCCAGTTGTGGTATTGATAATGGTGGGTTGGGTGGTATGGCATTTAGCCGCGGTAGTAGGCCGATTGCGTATCGGCGTAAAAGTAAACTACTTCCTCGTTGTCGGTTGGGATTATGTGTTCATCCAGAATATCCAAAGCACTAAGGTATCTGGGTTCGGGATGTCGTTGTAATCATTAGAGCTACTTTCACCATATGTCATGCATTTTATTTGTTTTTTTAACTGAAATAAGTTCATAAGGACACTGTGGTGTATGCGTAACTTTTTGTTGTATTCAAAACCTTTTTGAGCAACAAAGCAGTGAAGTCGATATTTGATGACAGATGCTTGAGATTTAGATGGCTTAATAACATTATTTATTTAGGGTGCAGCTTAGAATTTGAAAACAAAAATGACTGCAGTTAAGGAACATGGATAACATGTAATAGATTTATTTTTTTTTACTTTCGTCTGGATCAACGAATTTTAAATAGTAATTTTTTATTTTTTTTACAAAAGCTTTAAAAAAGCCCTACAATTAGAATAAAAACCTTGTTTCAAAGCAAAAAGAAGCTGAAGTAGGAATAGGAAAACATATTTTACAATAACGGCATGCGTAAACGTAAACAATTATAAATATTTCGAAAACTATTCAAAAACAGCTTTTGTAAAAAGAACAAAGTCACATCTTACCGTACGTTAAGTTTTTTAGTTTTATGGTTTTTTGTGAATTCTGCTACAAACTTAAAAGCTTCAACATTTTCATTACTATGTACTTTTATTTTAAGAAATCTTACTTTAATAATTTAATTTTTGTCTGTTCTTTAATGTGTTCAAAATTGGTCTTATTTTAAAATTTCTTATTTCATAATGTTGTTGGTATATGTCATGTGATGGTTATTTCGAAAAACAGTTCAATATAATGAAAAAAAAAAAATATTACACATACGCCCCAGTGACTTTTTTTTAGATACAAATATCTTAAGAAAATTTCTATCCTTATCCTTTAAAATTATATAATTTTTAATGGGAAATTTAACATAGGGAAGGCTTGGGAGGTCATGAAAAAAAAGGTTTCAAATTAAAAAAAAATTTTTTTGTGTACAAACTCTTTTTAAAAAGAATTTTTTGCTCCATATTAACGGTACATCTCATACGCATGTAAACCACTAAAACGATTTCAATGAATTTTTGTTTTTCAAACGGATAAATATTATTTTTTTTTTAATTAGGCTACAATTTTTTGTAAACATAAATGTGAGTCCTTATTTGCTAGCATATTTAAATGGTATACCAAGTTCGGTTTTCAATTTTATTTGAAAAAATCTATAAAAAGATGTTCTTTTTTTCTAGAAAGTTTTTTTTTTAAATTCTAAGATTTAATATAAAATAAAAATATTAAAACCTCGATCCGCTTAAACTCTGACCACAAAATTTTTCATATTCAATTTTAGCATCACTCCATAGCTAAAAAAAACTAAATGCATAAAGAATCACATTTGAAGACATATTCTTTTCTTTTCCTCTTAATACATTATCACAAATTCTAAATGTGTCTTTTTCATATAATATGAAATAATTTGTCTCTTATCAATTCAAACAGGTGGCTATCTCATGCAAATCACTCTAACCTAAGCTCTATTTAAATAATTCAACTCAACAACTCAAACGCACTTTAATTTCCATCAACAATTACACTCAAAATTTTTATATCTTACGCAAATATACATTTATTTGTTTTAGTTTAGTCAAAGCTTAAAAAGATTCCCCCTTTGTCTCTCTTAGCCCCCTTTAAGTCCCCCATTATCAACAAAAAATAAATAATAATTCGCACAAATATCAGTGCGATTCCAAAAAGAGATAGTTGTTGTCTCTCAAAGCGAATATACGTGCCTCCAGATACAAAATTACACGAACAAAAATCAACTAAACAGATAGGTAGTACCACCCGCCGCTACCAACCAAACCAACCAACAAACCATCAACATCAACCATACAACCAACAACCAGTTCTACACAGCAAAAGCGTTCCCAGAAAAAAAAAAAAATAAAAAAATCCATAGAAACAATCCGATCATGATGATGTCGACTTTGACTTCGACGATCGACCAACAATCTGCAACCACTCAATGCCGAGTAAAAAGCTGAAGTGATCGGACGAGTAACTCTCTCCGTTTCGAGGTGGAGAATTTTATTTATTTATTTTATTTTCGAAATTTCTTATTTATATTTTTTATATTTATATATATTGCTTAATTTATTTATTTAAACAAAAAAACAAAACAAAAGATACAAAATAAAAAATAAATATTTAAATATAAAAACTTAAAACAAAAAAACGGCGGCAAATGTTATACAAAAAAAAGTTGAATGAATAAATTATAAAATTAAAAAAAAGAGACTTTTAGTTTTAATATTATTTATTTATTTATTTCGACAAAGTGCAAGATATTGGTACTATTAATTAAGTGCCAATTAAAACAAAATAAATATAATAATAACTACGCAAAGAAAAATTATTATTAAAAAATAAAATATCTCTTTTGATATGAATCGCAACGAGTTACGCAAAAGTTTCAACAACGTGAAAAGTTATCAAAAAAATTTGATTCAAAAAATGTATCCACTCTTGAGACATTTATAAGCAAAAAATTAAAACAAAACGAATCAAAATCCAAAAGAAGATTCCATCAAAACAGACAAAAATTTTGGACAAAACAAACTATCTAGATACAGTAGTTAAAGTGTATTTGTGACAGAGAAGAGTGGTGGAAGAAACCACCAAAAAGTAGCAGTAGTTCGAAGAAGTTTTAAATTGAAATAAAAAAACTCAAAAAAAAAAAGATAAAAACGACAGAGAAAAGAAGAAGAAAATAAACCACAACAGAAATGGATTACGATAAAATGTACTTTCCAAAGACCGAGGTATGTGGTCCTAAGATTTTTTATTTCTTTTTCGATTTTTTATTATTATTTTTTGTTTGACATTAAAAATTTTTTTTAAACATAAATTAAATATTTTATTCAGGGTCAATTTGATTATTAACGAAGTTTTTTTTTTTTTTTTTTTTGTTAATATTTATAATTATTTGCAGTTATCAGAAATAATTATATTTTGAATAAATCATTTATTTTTTTTGGACATTATTTTTATAATGTATAGATTTTTTTTAATTGCTTTCAGATACATTTATTTTAATTCTTGAAGTAGAAATATAAGAAAAGACTTTTTTTTTGTGTTGACATAATTTTTGTGATAACCTTTAGCTTTTTAATTTTTATTTTTATTTTCATACAAAAAATGATGATATTCGGAGGTGGGTTTGGAAACAATGACAAAAAATAAGAGATAAGAGAGAGTCAAATAATGAAACTAATTTTTAGACGTATCTAGCAAAAGTTTGATAAGAAGTTATTTTCTTGTGATTTTTGGCACAGCAAATTAAAACAATCATTTCAAGAGAAAAGGGTATATTTATTTAAATTTAAGTGGCATGAAATTTTGGTATGTTTGTTTAGCTATTCAAATATAGAAACGTATGTAAGTAAGCTAAAAGAGATAAGATTCGTCGAAAAAAAGTAAGTTTTTTTTTGTTGCTTTAAGAAAAAAAAAAACTTGTCCGAATATTTGATCATGTCACTGTACGATACTAAAGTTAGCTTATTTTATACTTTATGTTTACTCTTTTGAAGATCTAGACCATGAACTATTAAAACTTTTGACTACTTTAAAAACGAGTGTTTCTATTGTAACGGGCGTGACATGACATACAGATATATATTTTTATTATTTTAGTTTTTGCATTTAGTCAAATACATATGTTGTTAATATGTTTTATGACTGCAAGTTTTATACAATTTTAAAAAACAAGATGTAAAATTGTGATCTTCTAATGTCACACCCGTTCTATATTTCTCAAAATATTTTGATGAACAAATTACAAAATAAGGTCTAAAGTCTTAAAATACACATATTTGGAGTTATGTCACACCCGTAATAGTCGAAGATAGATGGTACAGATTTGTTTTTTGTCTTGCTAATACCTTCTTTAAAGCATCTTCGTGTAGGTCAAGTCAAGTATTTATTTATTCAAGATCTGTCCAAAGAGCCTTCATTTAGGGCCCCAAACTTTCTGAAAAAAAGAAAGAAATCCTATTTTAGTTTGATAAATTTGACAAATTCTGCGAAAAATAGGTACTAGGTTATTGTTCTTCTTTATCAGGTTATCATGAAGGAAAATTCCAACAAAATTATTTTTTTGGTTAAAATGCTTTTGGAGAATTTGTTCTCTTCGTAATTGTATGGTAATCTTGCCCACTCAACGTCCATTGTAACTTTATAACCATTCATTTTATAGTTTTTTGTAGCCAGTTAGACCAGGGACTAATCAATCATTAAAGTGCATCAACTACTATAACTATTTACATAAATGATTTTAGGTATTAATATACATGTGCCATTAGACTTCTCGAAGTGGTTTTTGTTGCATTTGCACCAACAAAAAAAATCCCCAGGGTTCATAGGGGCTTAACTATTGTTTCTTAGGTCGTTGATTTAGTTCTCTTTCTGGATGGAAAGATTTGCTGTGAAGTCAATTTGGTGTAAAATGAGGGGAGACTGAATTTACGAATCTTAGTTTCCGTTATGCTATCCATTTCAACCTGTTGAGCCGAACGTTTCTTTTGATCAAATGCGTCAAACTGTTTTTCAAAATTGGTCTTGCGTTAAAAAAGCCCAATAAAAGTGCGAAATGCGACTCATAAATTGAATTCGTTTTTTTCTCGAAAAAATACGTTTTAGTTATAGTTGGTGCAAAAACTATTTTGCGAACTTTCGGTGTTGTGCATTGGTCTTTCGGGGTGGTATTTTGTATAAACTTAGCTTTTCAGGGTATACCTTTCCCACAGACTGTTAGCTAGGCTAGTTTTTGGAGAAAAAATTAAACTGCAAACAGATTAGTTTCAGAATTGAAAAATCTTAGTCATTTGGGAAAAATCTCAAAAGGTTGTAAAGTCAGCAAAATTTGGATGATGTATTGAATTCAGAGTACAAGTCTCAGTTTGCGTCATTTTTGGTCATGTGGGGCACTCACCGCTTTGAGCAACGCGTAAGTCTCCATATCTCCAGAACTACTTCGAAGGACAATTTTTTTTTTACATAAAGTTTCATATTAACTTTTGTAAGCAAAAATGTAGTAGAGGAAGTAAAACGATTTTCTTGAGATTGGAGAGATTATATCGTTTAATATTATTTCAATTATTCACTCTTCAGTTATAACCCTTGATGTTTATATCTTAAAATCATGGAATCAGAACTTAAGACCTTCCTATCAAACAATTCAAGGCTTGCTAATGATTTAAATTATCGTTGCTACAAAGCACGTAGCGCCTAACGTAAGCCTGTCTCAAAGCACGTAGCGTCATCTCCCGCCGCGTGTCTGTCATTTGGTCTTGATGACGCATACCAAATAAACAAATTGTTAAAGAAAAACAGTTAAAATTGTAGAAATCGGCTCATCTTCATGTCTGAATTTAATAGGTAAAAGGTACCTACATTAAAATTAAGATCACAAAAACAACAAACGCAACTCCACAAATAAGCACATCATCAAAATGATGATCAAAATCTTAGGATACAAATTTTATTCATAATTCAAAGAACTTAATTGCATTATAATGATATCGACTTTTTGTTAAAGTAAGTCCATTAATTCAATATACAAAAACTGTGAATTTCCTTTATAAATTTGCATTTGAGACTTCGTAGAAGTTCATAGCAAACAAAAGATGTTTACTTTTGATATTAGAAAGAATGTTATTTTTTTTTTTCAATCATGCCAATGACTGCAGTAATAGGTAACTATAATTGATGAGATCATTATCCTATTGAAAAGTACTTTGACTGTTATATTTGTAAGTAAATATTTTCTAATTTATTGTCTGAGCAAATAAAATACAATACTGATACCAATATCGATGACAAGGCAAAATTCATTCATTCTTTACCCGACAGACAATTTTGGTTCTATAAAGCTTTACAGATGCAATTGATGCTTCTGTAAAGCATTATAGAAGCAAAATTGTTATTAGGGTAGTTCAATATAATATTTTCTTTTGTTTAGTTTAATTTTTGTTGGATACATACTACTTTTAACTTAACTTTTATAAGCATTTCTATTAACTTATTCAATTTTTTATTAAATATGCCGCAAATTTTCGGCAACTATCCTTAAAAAAAAACCAAATTCTTTCCATTCTTAAACAAAAAATAATTTTAATTGGAGTTTTTGTTGACTAATTATTATTAAATTGTGTTTAAGCTGAAGTCTTAAACAAGCTGTTTTAGATTTAATGACGGTATTTATTAATTTTCATTAATTTGTATGAAATTCTAAAAAAAAAATATCAATTAGGAAAAAATAATAAAAAAGACAAACTTAACAAGCAACAAAGAGAGAGATAATAATAATTTATAAATAGCCTTTTTCTTAACCTAGAAAAGAGATATTTTTACTAAGAAGTAAAACTATCTATGTTAACACTGACTTACCTTAGACTACTTTTCCCATATAAAGTCGTTTGTTCTAATAAAAATAAGTCAAGTCATCTCTTTTTAAAGAGACAAAAAACCTATCATCCTGTCGATGATTTAATTATTTACTAATAGAAAAAGTTGCTTCTTCTTTATATTTATTGTGTCTACAAAAAAATAATAAAAAAAAAATGAAAAAAAAAAAAAAACTTATACAACCTGCAATACAACAAGCTGACTGGATGGCTAGCTAGTTGGTTGGTTGGTTGATTTTTGCTTGGCTGGCTGGCTGGCTGGCTGGCTGGCTGGCACACACCATCCACCACCATTCAAGTCAATTGAAAACTTATAGACACACACCGAACAAAGTTTTTAGCCTATAAAAAGAAAAGTGGGCCAATGGAGTAAGTATCTCAAATACGCGCGTCGCGTCTTCGTCTTCATCGTCATCATCATCATCGTCGTCGTCGTCATTGCCAATCGGTTGGTTGGTTCCATAAATACACTCTAGTGCATTTTTGCTAGACAGATTGAAAATTTTTATTAAAACTTATGACAAGTACATATCTCTCTATGATATTCATAAGAAAAATTTCAAACAAAAGACAAATATGTACATATATTTTGGACTTTGGTTGCCTTCCAACGCAAAGTTTACTAAACGCATTTTTGCTCAGAGTTGGCCAATTTGCCTTCAGAAGAAACTCGATAAAAATGTGTCCACCCAAAAAACACATTTGCAATTGGTATCCAACAACAAATCGACCATTAAAATGTCAAATGTCAAAATCATATGCAACCAGCAACTGACGAGCAATTGAAAAGCAACACATTTAATTTCTAGTGACTTTTTACAAACCATAATTTATTGTTTGTTTAACAATTCACCGGCACACAAAAAAAAAAAAGTGTCATGAACCAGAAACCAGACCTATCTTTCTATATGTTTTTGGGCACGCTCAATCCGAATTTGAAGTCCGTTTGGCCCCATCACCCTCCAGTTTTGAGCTGTGAGTGCATTTTGTTTGAATTTTTATGACTTTTTTGGAGTTTTTTTGCATTTTTCTCAAAACTGAAGGGTGACCGGGCAAAACGGACTTGAAAATCGGATTCAGCGGTCCCAAAAACATATAGAAAGATAGGTCTGCTTCCTGGTACATGAAACTTTTTTTTTTGTGTGCCGGGTATGACTTATGACAGCGACATGTCGCGACAGTGCTAGCACACAAAAAAAAAATTGTATGAACCAGAAACCAGACCCCAAAAACTACCTTTTTTTGAGTTTTTGCATATTACTCAAAACTGGAGCGTGACAGGGCCAAACGGACTTGAAATTCGGATTCAGCGGTCCCAAAAACATATAGGTCTGGTTTCTGGTTCATGACACTTTTTTTTTTTTGTGTGCCGGTGTTATTAAGAAGTTGAGAAACATTTTTGTACTAGAATGATTTGACAGTTGAATTACCAAAAATTATGAAGTGTCAATAAATTGCTACAGATGGTGCCGAACCAAGCGTCACTTGCCACTGATTTTCAACTCAACTAAACTTGCAGGAAACTCATACTAAGTTTAGAATTCAATGAAATTTGAAAAAAATTTTAGTTTTCTTATGGATTCTATTGCCAGAACTGGAGGAAATTAGAATGGGACCACTTTGCAGGCAACAGATTTCGAACTATCGAAATTGGTTCACCCAGTCCAAAGTTATGCCGTAAAAAACATAAAAAAAAGAAATACAGACGAATTGATAAGCTCCTCCTTTTTGGAAGTCGGTTAAATAGAAGTTCAACCACACGGAGAAAAAAGACCAAATTAAGCGGAATTCTGCATGGTTTTTCGCCAAGATCACTTCTGCCTTAAATTAAGAGGACAAATCTATTTAATTTTTTGAATGTGCAAATTTAAAACTTGATTTTAATCAATTTTAAATTCCACTTAATTTAAGCGGAAAATCATCAGCCATTGGGGATCGATCATACAACTGTTGGGTCAATAGGCGAGTGCTTTACCATCGTGTTATCGAACTGTTGGAAATAAGTATGATAAACTGCAACTAACGCTGAAGTCTGACGATAGTTTTTAAAATTTTTTTGTCTGTTTTCTTAAGATGAAAATTCATATTGAAATGAAATGAAGTTTACCTTTAACAGAATTTAAGCAGATTCCACTTATTTTAAGCGGAAATCGAATTGTTGTAACAGTGAGGAATTTAAGGTGGACATCACCTTATTTAAAACTGCCCTTTTTTTCTCCGTCCAAGAAAAAGTTACCTTTGCAACTTGCTGCATGCTATATGGGGAGAAATTTCTTTCAAAATATTATTTTCAGGGAAGTTAGTGGTATTCTGCTAAAATACTTCGTTTTCTTCCAAAGTGTTGCAAAAAAGTTGATGTTTCAGAATATAATCTATTCATCAAAATATTCAACCATGCAAGTTTCTATTAATTTAGATTTGTAAACAACTGATTTTAAGATACTCTTATAAGTCGTTTAAAATGTTTCTTGGTACTACAATCGCAAGCCTTTAAACCGTGAGAGCTCACGAGCAATTATATCACTAAAAAGGATTGCTTGCAATCGAATTTGCACATTTTTCATGCAAGTTTAGTGCTCATTCCTTTAATGTTTATATACCTTGAACGTTCGAGTTTTTGCACGCAAATTTCTAGTCTACATGTATTTTCTCTTAAATTCATATCAGTATTTGCTGTAACGCGTAGAAGAGGGCACTAGTCACTTGCAAGCCAGCTTCTTTCCAGTTTAGAAGCTGTCATATTACTTGTTTCTATACACTCTACTTGCTTGTATTGCTTTCAAAATATGCATGCAAATTCATAAGCAAGTTTATTTCTATTTATTTCAAAATAAGTAAAAATCTGTTACAATTACACGATTTCTTTAACACTACGCATTTGAACTTGCAACTTTGAAATTGCAACATGTAAACGACTTGTCAAATTGGCCTGTCCAAATAGTGTAAGCTTCTGCTACGATTTCAGTAACCTTGAACCCATTTTATTATAATTCTTTAGTCCTTTTTTTGTAATAATGGCAATGGGTTTAAAATTGCATCGTGTAAACGGCATGTCAAATTAAGCTGTCAAAAAATATGTTATTTTGAAGAAAAAAGTTAAAAATTTCAGTAGTTGCTTTAATGATTTTGTGAATTATAAATTAACAAATCTTATTCGATGAAATCAATTCAAAAAGTTGTCAAAAAACATTATCAAATGATTCGCACTGTATAAAGATTGGCAAAGAACACAGCATGATGCTGCTACACACAATATTCCATTCAACTCCATTCACAGTCCTCCGCTTTATGAAAAGTAAAATAAATAACAAAACACAAGCAAAAAAAGTTGTAAAAAAGTAAAAAGGAAAGACATCACTTTTCAGAGATGGTCTTACCATCATCATTATGGCCAAGATCATGAACGGACATCACCATCGCCATCATCTTCGTCGTTGTTGTTGTTTTTTTTGTTGTTGTCATAGTCCAATGCCATCTTTTCTGCTGCTACTGCAGCAGCAGGCTAGGTTGTGTGCGGAATTGTACGCATTGAAAAATGCGTACAACACTTGCTGGCTGGCGTAAAGTATCTCTAAGATAGCAGCCTCTCTATCAAGGTTGTTAGACGAATGTAGAAGACATTCCAATGGCCATTGCTAGTCGCAGTGCAGACACCTCTAAGAAAGTTTTACTACAACTTTTTGTGTCTTCTTTTCTTTTAGCTTGCATTTTTTTTTCTTTGTATGTTTTGTGAATTGGATTTGCTTTTGGTTATATGGATAAGGAACGAGAGAGAGAGGATAAAAGAGAAATGTTCTTTTTTATTGTTTTAGTTTTTTTCTAAGCCAAGACAACAACCATCAAAGCAAAAACCTTGTTTATTCTGTAATCTTTTGCCTCTCTCTCCTAATTGACCAAAAAGACAATTCTTCAAGGCATTTTATGGTTCGATGATTATTTTATTGCGAAAAACACACATTCATGCAGGCTGAGCTCCGACCGATAGCAGTAGTCGAAGAGTGCGAAATGAGAAAAATGAGGTCTTGAAATGGAATTTCCTGCCATCTTTTCCCCTCGTGCTTTTCTGGTCGCCCAATTTTCCTTTGTCACGATAAAAGGTGTGCCTTTTCTGCCTTATTGCAAAGCCTGAGTGCATTGCATACGTTGAATTGAATAGGGTAGCCCCAGGCATAAAAATGTTAAGTCTCAAGGCTTGATCCTTTATTTTTATTTCTCTTGCCTGGCCCGTGATTAGAATTATTATGAAGGCATTTTATTGAGAAAGATACACACAAAGATATTTTTTTGTTTTTTATTTTTTTTGGTTCTAAGAAATCTTTTGAATTAAGTTGCATTGGTTAGAGCTTGTTGCAGTTGCATGGCATGGTGTCTATCTAAATTGTTATTTATTATGAAATTGGCGTAAGGTATAAGTGCAGAGAGATTTTTTTTGTGATTTAGTTTTATTTTTTGTTTGTTGCATACATTTTAAATTGCTGTATCTTTTGAATTGGAGTTACCTACTGTATGGATGGAGATAATATATGTACTTACAAAGAAATTGGTATAAAATAAAAAAGAAGTAGGAGGTATTTATTATTGAATTTACAAGAAGTTTATGGTAAGGAATTTGCAATAAATTTTATGGGAAATTTATTGCCTTCTAGTAATGGAGACAATATTAATTTGATTGGATTGAGGAAGGCGGTTTTTTGACATTGATTGGTTTATTACACAATCGGTTTACTTAATAATAATAAAAAAAAAACAATAAAAACAAGAAGAAATTAAAGGAACTGTTTAAATTTTTCTACACGTTGTTTTAATGTGTTTTTTTTTAGAGTTTTATTATTTTTTAGATTTATGTAATTGTGGAATGAATAATTTCTAACTGAAACAGAAAATTATTTTACAATTTGGTTAGGGTTATGGAAATTTTAAAAAAATACGTATACACCGTAGTGACCAACGAATTTAAATAATTTAAATATTAGGATGTTGCATATTGTTCTTTGTTTCCTTGTTTATTTATTAAATTTAAAATAAGACGCAAAACTATAGTAACATGAAAATGACGTTTTGCAAAAGTTCAAATGCGGATAGCGGGGAAACCACGCAACTTAAAATTAAATCATCATGGATTTGCTTTCTTACAGTCCTAGAGAACATCCCTACAAAGTTTAAACAAAATCTAAAATGAGACAGCAATTCCGATTGAACGCTTTCATACGGAATGACAGTAAAGGGTCCTTAAAAATAGTTGTAATCGAGAGCGGCGATTTTTTTTTTTTATTTCCTTATTTGACCTTTCAATAATGGATTCCGAGGTATAATTTTACTCCACTATTAGAAGTTACTAATTCAGAGCTATTTTTTATTAAAAAAATCCCAGATTTGTTTTTACACTTTATTTGTCAAAATTAATCACTAAAAATTATAGAAGATTAAAATTCTTTTTCCTTTTCATCTTTTGGTGACTAGTCGTATGGTTTTAGCAATAAAACAATTAGTAGCTATTATCCAAACACAACTTCTTCGTCAAATACAAGAAAAGTTATTTAAAACAAATTTGAATGTGAGGGAGCAAAACTAACAATTAACCCCAACTTAAATAAATAAATTTGTATGCTACTTAACGTTTTTTAATAGGGTTCTAAATAAAAAAGAGTGAATAAATTGGGTCATAATGTAAAACTTATATTTGGTTAAGGGATTTTTTGAAGTTGGAATACGAATATATTTATTCAATTTTTTCGTTTTATTTTTGCAAACAAAGCTCCCTTGAAGAAAGAGAACATTTTATATCTTATACAGGTCCGAATCTTCAAATTGACTAACATAAGAGATATATAGAGGATTCAGGCTGATTATTTGCGAATTATTTGTCAATAATTATTATCGAATTTGACGGTCTTAATATTTACACATTCATGCTTTGTGTTAAAAATTTTATACATTTGTTGTTTGTATGAGTGGCTTAATTTATTATTGTTTTTTGACTTTTTGTTAAGAAAAGAGCTTTTTGGTTGGTTTCAAAATTCACCTTTGTTTTTGATACTCAAATTTCTAAAAATTCTGATTCAATTTTTTAATTTAAATTTAGCTGGCATAATATTTTTTTATAACTCTTAAACACGGTCGCGTATACCTTACACTTCAAGAGACACTAAAATGCAAAGAAATGGTTGAATTTTTTGTGATTTACTCCCGAATATTCATCTAATTTGACTATTATTTGTAACATAAAGAAAATTGAAAAAAGTACGTATACGCCACAGTGACCTAAAAATTCTATTATTTCTTGCTTTTGTTGTTCTTTGATTTAGGATTAAAGTATAGAAAAGTTAATTAATATTTCATATTAAGAAAACAACACTAATAAGATCATCGAAAACAAACTAGGTTTTCGAACAAAAAAAAAAAATTAAAATTAAAAGGCTGAAATAAAAAGTCTTTTTTTACAGTACATATTCACAAATACAAATAGTCGCTTAAAACACTTGAAAAAATGGTCCCACAGAACGATTAATTTTCAACTACATATCATAAATATAGAAATAAGTTGTTATAAGTATTTGTTATTACAATATTAAAGTAAATTTTACTTTTTTTTTTGGCAAAAAGTCATCTTGCTGGTTGTATTTATGAGGAAATGTTTTAAATAATCACCTCAAAAATACAAAATAACTTAAAAAAGGAAAACAATATAATATTTTAATTGTGATTAAATGGCATCTTCTGGAACTTTTGGTATACCTTATAATATTGTTTTTGTTTAAATACCATCTGAAAATTTAAACTTTAAGTAAGCCTTCTTTCTTTTATTATTTGTTATAAAACTTAAAACAGACAATAGTTTTCTTGAAAATTTCTACACTTATATAATTTCGGCCTAATATATTATTGTTTTTTACAATTTAGGCAATTAAAAATACCTTAATCTGCATATCAAAATATTATAATTGTCACATAAACAAGCGCTTAAAATCTAATTTAAATATGTTTGAATTAGTTATTAAAAGCTGCAGATATTGACCCATTGAATATTTTTATTGGAAATATTAATAAAAAAAAAAAAACAAAAGATACACCATTTTAACAGATGCTCCCAGAGTTTTTTTTTATTTTAAATGAATCAACTTGTTATAAGCATGAATAATATGATTTTTCACGTTTTGTGACACTTCTTTCTCTCTTTTGGGAGAGTTATTTGCTAACTTTGGTTATTTTTTATTAAGTTTTATGATGTATTTCGATATCAACAAATTTCGATTAGAAATGCGATGCGATCATCAAAAAAGAAATCTTTTCCCCCCAAATAAGAAAAAACAAATTGCCAAATATAGGGGTCATAACAAATGTCAAAAAAAAAGAGTTGCCATATTTTGCCAAATTTGTCATAGTGACATATGTCAAAAGACAGATGACGCCACCCTTTTTGGTGCAAATGAACTTTTGCGAGTTTTTGATGTCTCAGGTGATATTGCGAAGTGTTTTTTTTTTTTTTTTCTTCTTTAAAACCTGCCTACGCTTTCCTGTGTTATAACCCGTAAGTCCTAAGGCCAATCTGGCTCATAAGTCAAATTGTCATTACACGACTGTTTGTTGTTCTGTTTAGTTTTTTTTTTTACATTGCTGTCTTCTATTGTCAACATCAGTAGGCAATTTGACGACGACAATGACGCCGTCAGGTATGAGGAACCGCACAAGAGTGGTTGCGGGCGCACGTACATTTTTATTTTATTTTCCCGAAATGCGACAACACAAAGCAGCAACATGGTCGGTTCGCGACATGGAACACAAGGCAGCCAACACGATTTTATTTTATGAATTTATAATTCTTGTTTTTTTTTTTTGCTTTCTTAAAAGTGTGGATTATAAAACCTCGACTTAAAAGTTGTGAAGCTTGACAAAACAAAAAATAAAAACAAGATAACATAGACTTTAACTTGGGTTGGGTTTTTTGTTTGATTTAGATCTGCGTTTTTTCTGTTCAAAAGACACTCTTTGGAAAATGTCTGCAGAGCAGAATAATAGAAGTTCTTGTTATTAGATATTTAAAAATCAACACGTGACTTGCTATTGGCAATTAACATGGCTAACTTTATATTGATTGATAATAATGGGTCGGGTTTGCACATTTGAAAATGGGAGTGACACAATACAACAACTTATTGAATATATTTGTATTTTTAATTCTTTAATTGTTATTTTTTTTTGCAAGGTCTTAAAGAATAAAATAATAAATAGAGGAAATCAAGAATTAAATATATGTACATAGATGGTAGACAAGAAATTGTTTGGCAAAATATTGATTTTAATTCAACAATCGAAATTGATGGATTAAGATATGTTCTGCTTTATTATGAATGGTTAAAGGTGGAATTTACTTGAACATTATTTGTTTACTCAAAAAGAGTTCAATAAACTGAAACCATATCTACTTAAAAACACTTTTAAGCTAGGGTTTGTAACTTTCAAGAAATGTATTTTATACTAGAATAGGGTTGTGCTAAAGAGCGATTTTTAAAGAGCAGAGATAGCAGTTAGCAGCATATAAAAATAGGAGCTACTAATAGCTACTATTTAATCGCTCTTTATATAGCAATTAACGCCGCAAGTAACTTTTTAAATTTCTTCCTGATTTAAAATATGATTGGAAATATGGAATAAATTGAAAAAAAGTGACCATTTCGAAATTTTGGTATTTCAATTTGATCTTCTCTCTTGATCATCAATTTTTCAGAGCAAAGAGCATTTTTACTGATCTCATTTAATGTCATTTAATGTTCATCATTGTAAACGAAAAAAAAAAGAACACAGTAAATTGGACTGGCTTGGATTATTGCAAGCCTGGGGACTGAGCAGTGAGCAGCGATATTGATGAGCAATCTGCAACTGTTCTCTGCTCTGTAGAAGTGCAGAGTGATTGAAAGCAGCTATTGCAATAGCAGCCTCAGCTCTATACTAGAATGAACAAAATTGTTAAGTTGTTGGCAAACGCGTTGAATCCCCAACAAACAAATTTTGCTTTTATAAAGCTTTACAGATGCTTCTTTATTTTCTGTAATACTTTAAAGAAGAAAAATTGTCTTCGTTTGTCGTCAATGTCAAAACCCAAAACTGACAGCGCGAATGTCATCGTGCCTGTGAACGCGTTGATGTCATTTTTGCGTCAGAGATTAAACGCGTTGAAGGGTTTTATTGACAGTGTAATCGAAGTTTTACTAACCAAATTATAGGTCTGTTTGGGTTCTTTTTGTACAAAAATATGAAACCTGTCAAATTTTGAGGAGTGGGGATGAAATCCTCTCAGAGAAAGAAAAATTGTCCATAAGTACCCAAACGCTTTTTGTTCAAACTTTTCTGCTTCCAAAAAAGTAAACAAAGAAAAAAAAATAAACAAACAAAAAATATCAAAACATTTTTTTTTCAAACAATTTTGTATTATTTTTTCTTCAAATATTAATACATTTTAAGCATTTAACCACTAAAACTTAATAATTTTAAATAAAAACACAAAAAAATCCACACCGCTGTTTTTAGTTTGTTTTTTTTTTCATCAAAAAATCTAAACAACACCAATTGAAAAAAAAAATAAAGAAACAAAAATATCAAAACACTTTTTTTTATAATTTTTTTTTTTTGATCACAAAAAGCCACTAAAACGCAATTAATTAAAATTAAAACAAGAAAAAACCACACCGCCATGTTTATAGTTTGTTTTGTTTATGTTGTGCGACAAGACCGAATATGTAAAACAGAGAAAGCACTACCTTTTGACAGATTTCAGATTTTTGTCCGACGAAATTTTTTGGGCAGAAAATCGCAAGGAGGGGAAATTATTTTCTCTCTCGCGGCCATCAAACAGACCTTATGATATACTTAAAAAAATAAATGAAATGTTAATATTTGATCCAAATCGAAAAATGTGTTTTTGAGAAAATTGGCAAAATATGTAATAGATTTTTCAATTGGGACTTGATATCTTGAACTTGACTATGAACGCTTCTTTTAACCAATGACTAAATTGTAAATAGTAAAACAGTCTGTAAAAACAACCTTGATTATCATGAAGTATTTCAGCTGAAGTTCAAGGGTCGGAAATAAACCAAAATCATAAAAACATTAAAATCTGCTGGCATTGTTAAGGCCCATGACGAAGCCATTTGATTGATTCTACAAGAATCATATACAAGTGGCCCGTTCTTTTTTTAAATAAAGTTAACTTTGGTTGTTGTGTCAAAAAAATCGTTGTATTTGTTTTTGTTAGATTTTGTTAGAAAATTTTAACATTGATTTAGGAAAGACTGATGTTACATTTTGTTGATCTGTCAAAACAAATTTTTTTGCGATCAATTTTATGAATGAATAAACAAGAATTAATTAATTTGGTACTGAAATAATTCTTTTAAATTGAATTCTAAGCAAATTGAAACAAAAATATGCATTTAATAATTTCAAATATGAAAAAAAACGAAAAATTCTCTTTTCACATCTTCCCCTCTCTTCCCATTTAGTTGTGTTTGACAGATTAACATTGAAACTCAAGTCCAGAAGCTGGGTTGGAAACAGTTACAAAATGTAACTATTTGACACTTCAACATTGGATTTAGGAACCATGTTGTGACGTCACGATGTTACATTTCGTAACTTTTTTCTCATTTAGGAACATGAAAGTTAACTATTGTTAACAATTGTTAACATCGGCGAATAAAAGAACGCACTTAAGTGCTGTGTTTTGGGACATTTGACTTTATAACTGTCAACAATGACAAATGTCAGTTCGCAGTTTAAGTAAATGGCAATATGGTTTCGTGGATCGATAATATAGTTCATGCCGAGGTGTTTATGGATTGAAATTTATTGAAGAAGTGAATCACTGCGTCTTCGGTAGCAGGCATGAATATGATGAAAATCATGCCCATCCAAGATTGAAGTTTGATGCTCCTTAACTAGAAGACAATTAAAAAAACTATTTTCACAGTTAGCAACATGTCGTTTATCGATTAATGAAACCTAACTCCAAGCTAAAAAAAAAAAAAACAAAATAATACACCCACACCTGGTGATGTCAAAAGGTTAATCGTGCACAAATCATTTGTCAAGAGCTCAAAACCTAATGAAACAAAAATGACAAAAAACTAGTTTTACCTAATAAAATCTCGTTAAAACCTCAAATACTAAATGTAAGCCGCATTTCCATTAAAAAAAAATCAAAATAAAAAAAAAAAACAGCCAACAAGTTCTACTTAAGCATTTAGAGCTTCTCTTCTCAAGATCTTTACGATATATGTATTTGAATGTATACTTCATCATAATAATTCTAATCCTATTATAGCCACCACCTACAAAATTGCGTTGTTCTAACAATTTATTCATTAATCTTTTTTAAGCGTTTAAACCATAAAGCATGGCACGAAAAACAACTTTTCGAAAACACCTCCTATAACAACTCTTTGCTAATCTCTCCACTTACACCACACACACATACTTCACATCAATCATGCAAATAGTTATAATAATCATCCAACTGTCATTTACACGGCGAGCAAAGCACTACAAAGTAATATTTCCTCATACCGCAAATAATGTGAATGTCATTAATGCAAAAGGATCGTTATGTTCTTTAATCACTGTCACACTGTTTATTTAAAAACTAAAATATTTAATGTTTTTAAATATTTTTTTTCTTAATGTTAAATTATATCAACATGAATTAAATCACGAACAAGAAAAATAAAAACAAGATCAAGACAAAGAAACATCTTAAGAACAAAAAAAAAAAAAAAATCATGAATTATGTAAATAATACACGCGTACTCAAGTGTGTTCTAAATTACTACCTCCTATAACCAACCCTATAAGAGCAAGCAAAACAAGCAAAAAAGCTCTCCAAACGCCAACAACACACAATCGAGAACAACCAGCAACAAACCAGTGTAACAACATTTTATGCTGAATTGTTACTAATTCTCCTCAAGGCCGGATATATGTATACGAGATGAAAAATCTTCTATATAGAGAGGTTCTTTTAAAAGGTTCTTTATTCCAGGAGTGCTAGTCTTGAGGCAGTTTTTGTGAAATAGAATCAAACATGCGATAGGTATCTCTCTCTCCTTGTATTACACAAACAAACAAAATGCCAAAGGTAAGAACTGACAAACAGAGAACACCACCTCTCAATGCCAGTCGTAGTCTCCACAGTTATAAAGTTGACTTTATAAAAATTTAATCGATCGATAATATCAAAGCAGCAGCATTTTCTTATAACAAAGAAGTGGCATTTTTGTAAATTAAGTAATTTCTATAAGAACTGCCCACTATTTTTTTTTTTTATATATAATTGTGATTATTATGGACATTTGACAGCTGTCAAATTGTTCTGCTTTGATTTATTCTCTCCATAAATACACATTTCTTTTATGATTTTTTTTTTTCTGTCTCTGGTTAATAATTATGGTTGTAGACAAAGTCGCCAAGGTTGACAAGTTTACTTTCTCTTTGGCGCATGTGTCGCATCGTCATCGTCTACGGTCTACCCTTTTGCTATTGCAAATTCTATTCTATGGCCTTTAAAGTGTCAACTCACCTTTAAACACTATACCCAAAGTGTAGAACTGTTTGTTTCAATATTTACTTTGACAGTGGAGTAAGAATTGCCACTACTGTTCAAATATTGAAATGAGGAAATGACAGATCACCGACATGTATTTTATTTTCATTTTCTACATCATTTATTATTTTTTTTTTCTGTTATGCTCATCATTGTATATATATTTCCATAGTACTATCATGAAGTAAAACGATCTTAGGAACTCTAGTGGTGACTTGAAAAAGCAGAATTTGTATGAAAAAAACACACTGAGCGCCACCTCAAAAAAGTGGCGACATCAACTAATACTAAATTCGACTTCATGATAGTACTATAGAAATATATATACAATGATGCTCATCATTAAAGTTGGATATGAATATGGCGGCATCAGTGAAATGATGCATTTTAGCTAAATTTAGAAAGAATATAAAAAAAAGATGTGTTGTATGTGTGTGTTTGTATGTTGTTTGTGTGCTACTGCAAACTGCTACTTAATTTATGCATTTTAGTCATGAAATTTTCACCTGAAAATGCATAAATAAATAAAAGAAAATGAGCACACTTGGCAAAGGTATGTAGTTTGTATATGAATGGATATAAACAATACAACAAAAACAACAAAATGCAAAGTTGGAGACTTGATCAAAATCCGATCACGCGATGGAAGGAAAAACAAAAACAACAACAGCAACAAAAAATGAAAATAAAATAAAACTAATTGCACAAATTGGTGATGAAAAACTAAATTCACTTAATGATAATTTTCATTTTAAGTGTTTTTTTTAAAGATTTTTTTCCTTTCGATATTAATCTATTGACTTTTAATTTTGTGTTGAGATGTTTTTTTTGTGCATTGTTTTTTTGACGTTTTCAATGATGATGATGTTGATTGTGGTAATTGGTGAGAGAGAGATGCATACGGGAAGTGGAATTTCCAATAGTATTTTTTTGTATTTGAATGAGAGGAATTATTTCTTAACCGATTTTAATGAGTTTTTTTTATGTGAATGGAAGATTTTAATAAATAAAAATATTGACTTGTTATGTAAAATAAATAAGTTTAATCATAGTTTAGATGAGAATAGAAATATAGACTTGGGGATTTTTCTATGAGTAGTGCTAAAGGAGGTTAAAGATCGAATGCGTCATATTGAAAGGTCAATTTGGTGAATAGATTTTTGTTATTCAATATGGTTATTTAGAATACTTATTTTTAACTCACACGAAAAAGAAGTACCAAATGTCACACCCGAAACATTTGTTTGTCACACCCGTAGCAGGGTTAAAAACGAATAGTTTTGATGGTTTCACATTGTTCTGTTTCTCATTCTGAAAGGTACTCTAGAATTTGAAACGAAATATGGAACTTACAGGCCCAACATATAAGTTAATGGAACAAAGTTAAACATGATTCAAAATAATGTGTTGATTCCTATTGATATTGAATAATGGCTGACGGCTGAGCAATTCTTAAACAGCATTGATATCGAGTTTAGCTCAATTTATTGAATCTTTACACTTTCCCGATTTTCCCTCTAGCGTTCATAATTTTTGGGGATTCATGGGGGATTCATGGGGGATTTATTAAGATTAATTAGTTTTCATTTTATTTCCTAAATTTCATGTGAAAAGAAATATAAACCAATTTAGTTTTTGTTGTTCACTGCGGCGAATACGTACTTTTTTTAAATTTTATTTTTAAATCGATTTACTATATTTTTTGTTGGTTTTTCTTTCGAAATGATTACAAATTAAGGTGAAATGAATATTTTGTTTTATTTTTTTTTTTCAAAATAAATAATTTAAAAATAATATAAATTATAATGTAATAAAAATTGTTTTTGCAATAATTATCCACATTCGAAAAAAAATTATATTTGCATTAAGAATAACAAGTAAAAAGGTGAAAATATGCAATTTATATCTACACGGACTAAAAACTCAAACACTAACCAAACAATTTTGTTGCAAAAGTAATTTTTCTACAAACACAAATACAATGTTTACTTCATTATTATTATTATTTTTGTAATCACTTCGTCCAAAAAGAAATTTTCATTCAATTAAATTTCAAACAACGCATTTTATAAGTTCATTCAAAAGAATGTCACTGTTACTCTATCAACGTCACTACTCGTAACTTAACAAAAGTTAACCGCAATAATTAAACCATAAAAAAAACTTCCACTCCCTCTCTTTCAATAAATTTACTAGTTTATTTTATGTGAATTAGTTGACCAGTGCCAAAATTCAAAAAAAATTTAAATAATACAAGTTATTGTCACACACGTGTTGTGGATTCTAATTAATTTCAAATAAAAAATAAATTGGCACTTTATTATTTGAATATTTTATTGCAGCATTTTATTGTGACAGTTACAGAAAATAAGCTACATCTGTACTATATTTTTTTGTAATTAGTAAAATTTGGTGTAAATTTGAAAAAAAAAAAATATGCACATAAAATAAAAGAGAAAAAAAAAAAAAAACAACTTAAAACGACCTTGAGGCTAGTAGAGTTACTGGAATTTCATTATAAGACCACGAGCTGAAAAAAAAAATAAATAAATAAAACTCACAAAAAAATAAATTAATTAAAAAACTCACTGAACAAGTTTTTCTACACCTTTTTGTGTTTTGAATTTTAGTTCTTCTCAAAAATGGAGAGAAGAAAAGAAGTGAATAATAATAAAGTAAAAATTATATACCCACTTTAACATTCTTTTATATTTTGTTGTTGTTGTTGTTGTTGTTGTTTAATTCGCTTTGGTCCCATTGGGTAATAAAAACTACTATTCGATGGTTAAGAAATGCATATGTGACTTTGTACATTTGTGTATTTTTTTTTATCTACATACTCTTTTGAATGACAGAATACATGACATGACTGAAATTAGCTTTCAATTAAAAATTAATGTGTTTAACATAAATAGTTTGTTTCAGATACAAATATGCATATCAATTTTTTGTTAACGATTCATTAACTTTTTGTATAAGAAAGAGTTGCCAAATGTTTGCTCAACCGTAAACAATGACAAATAGAATCTACTTTGACACTTTAATGGGTCCGAATGAACATTTCAGTTGCACTAACAAGAAGTAGGGAATGGCGTTAATTATAACTGTGGTCAAGGTTAAAAAGATCTCAAAGCTACATAACAAAGTTTCTCAAATTAGGAACTCAAAAGAAAAATATTCTAATTAAAAACCCTATAAAATAGTGTGAGTAATGTGAGTTGAGTTGAGTTTTTTTACGATAAGAACCTTGCTGCATACTTTCAGGGTTTTTTTTTCACAATCATAACTTTAGCTAAGTGGTGCTGGGCGGTGCTTATTTTTATTTAGAAAGTGTAACTTAAGTTTCCGCATTGTATATATATTTCTATAGTACTATCAATCCATCAAAATACTTTAGCGACATCTTTTGGTAGATCTGCACTTCAATTTTCTGCATAAGGTTCAAACATAAAATAAACTAGCGATCCCAGCGGTTGCGACGCAAAACAGAAAATTCTACTTCATGAGAGTACTATAGTAATATATATACAATGGTTTCCGATTACATATTGGTCAGTTAAGTCTCACTTACTCGAATGTAAAACTGAATATTAAAGCTGTTTAGGAAGTAATAGTATATTTTTTTTTTTAAGAAATTAAAATAATTAAAAAATAGTATAAAATTTAGTTTAAGACTCTTTAAATAGTTTGACCTCCAAACGATGTATGCCATTTAATGTTTTGAATAAGAAAGAATTTTTAAAAATCGTTAGAGTTTTTTTTTTTATTTATAACAAGTATTTTTAATAAAAATTTTTTCAAAAATTGATAATACCATTTTAAAGTAAATATTATCGAAACATAAAAACAAAAAACCGATTTTTCATAAAAAATTGATTTTTCTAAATTTTTTTTTTCTAAATTTTAAGTATTCAAATTTAGAAAAAAAATTTAGAAAAATCAATTTTTTATTTTTATTAAAACGTTGTTGTACAAAAAATTTCATTGAAATCTCTTTCTCCTCCCGTTTCTTTTGCCCCTCACCTTGCTTTCCCACTTCTTTTTTCTCTTGCTCTCATACATAAGTGTATTAAAACAAATGCGTTTCATTGAAAGTTTTAAACTCTTTAAGGTCTCCTTACATAGAGAGCGTTTTTAACGCATTGGTAAGTTTTGATAAATTGCGTTAACATGTCAATAGAAACTTTCATCTATTTAAAATTCAGCTTAAAAAAGAAAAATTGATATGTATTTTTTTTTTTAATTTTAAAATTATTTTTGTCATTCTAAAGATGAGAACACAATAATTTATCAATATTGTTATAAATCTCTAACATTTATTAATTTTATTGACATTTTCCTTTCATTTTATTTAGTCTAAGCTATGATTAAATCTTAAATCAATGCAAGCTTAAAACTTCCAGTATCCTACACGTGTTTAATGATAATTATTTTTTTCTTAACTGAAGTTTATATCTCATATCTTACATTTTTCTTCTTATAATTAAATTCTAGATAGCAACATTGTCAGTAATGTTTATTTCAAATTCTTATTAAAAAAAAAAACTTGTTAACAGTACAACTTTACACATTAAAAACAACATCAACAAACTTGTTTTATACATTTTAGCAAGACAAAATATAAAGATTAAATATATCAGTCAAGGTGAGATGATGCTTATAGTCCAACTGTTAGTTAAAACCATAAAATAAATAAAAACAAGTTTCAAATTAACCAGACATTAAAATGTATTTTATGATTTTTCAAATACAACAAAAAAAAACAAGAATATATAAAAAAAAAAAAATTAATATTACTCTTTCACACCGCTTGCGTAACAAAATGTTCAATGAACTTTATAATAATTGATTTTAAAAAGACAAAAAACAAACCAAGCAAACTGATGCATATAATATGACCAATGACCACACCGCACACATAAGTTCCATTATTATTATGCACAACATAAACGCATTCGGAAAAAAATATACACATAATACAATTTGCATACAAAATATGCAAACGTGTTGAGCTGTCATAATGACAAATGCAAAATAAAATCGAGAAGAAAAACATAAAACAAAAAAAAATAAAACAAACTGAAGAATTGTCATATGAATATGTCACGTCGTTTGTCCATCGTCGTCTTAGTCGTAGTCGTTCATATTTCCAAGAAAAAATTATGAAAGTTTTGTGACCACAGAAGACCTATCAATGGATGCACTCTCTACAAAAAACAAAAAAAACCATCACTCACCTCGCACCACCAACATCAGTCAGTCGCCCAGTCGAATGCGAGTCGAGTGCATTATGGAAAAGTACCTTTCTTTCAACTATGGCTGTCAAAAAATGCCCTCACACAACAATGGTGTACATTGAATATTCATGGTGGCGCAAACATGGCGGCCCTTGCTTGCAAAATATTATGTGTAAACCATAAATTTAGTTAAATCCACACTACGCATTATGAGATTGTAGGAGTAGTGTGTTTTTTTGTATTCAGGGACGGATTTGTGCAATCAAAGACAGTTAAAACAGAAATGGGGCCTTTTAACAAGTCATAATTAAATCCTCGTTTGATATGTTCAAAATGTGTGGCATTTCAACAAAGTTGGCAACCATGTTAAAAAATTTGTTATGTCAACGTCAAGTTCTGACAGATGATCTGTGTACAATGTACATTTATGTCCAACACTTTTTCACCATTTTTTACAATATTTGTATCTGCCAATTTTAACTGTCTAATAATTTCTCTAAAAAAAACTATAGAGAATTTTTTGACAGCTACTGTAAAGAGTATTTATACAACTCATTGAGTATGCATGACATTTTTATATGATCCAATAATTTGACACTTGTTGGATACTGTTTATTTTATACTTAAATATACAGATTTTATTGACGATGGAGAAATGTAAACAAGTTGTTTTATTAAAAATCCTGTTTAATTAGGTACCTATGTTCATTGAGCCACACATCAAGAGGCAGCAAGAAAAATGTCTTCAATTTGACAGCTGGTCAATTAGAATTCAGAAGCTTGTCTCTCATTGAGATGTCTTATATTTATCAAACGTTCTCACTTTTTTATATAAAATAAAACTGTTTTATTAAAAAAAATCTGTTTAAATATAGATTTTTAACAAGACAGATTTTTTAAGTATTTAATCAGAACAAAAACAAACAGTTTCAAATGTCACTGCCGTCGAAAACTGCCTTTATTTTGTTTCTGATCAAATCCACTATCTGTATGGATTTTAGTTGTTTGTCCAAGCACTCGGATTCGAGTTTCATGACGATATTTTGTCCGATTGTCTGTCTGTTTGTCTTTTCATCATCGTCAGACGTTGACAGTACGAGTGACTGTTTTGCGGTGTGGAGAAGCGTGATCTGACATCACAAAATATGAGAAAAGCAAGCTACCATACTTTACTTTCACAAGATTGTTGTTGCTTGAAAATGAGCGAAGGTGGAACAAAAGAGCCACAACAACTAATTAAAGCCCATTTCGATTGGTTTTTGGTTGCATTTGCAAAAAAGACAAATAAAAATAAAAAGTGAAAAAGAAGAATAAGTTGAAATAACTGTCAATGACGGTCGTTGTCACCCGAAGGTAGTTTCTTTGTTTGTTGATAGTTTTTTTTTTTTATGAATATTATAAGCACAGGCTTGTTTACACGTACAAGTTCTAATTATATGCAAAAATGTGCGGTATTGTATAGTTTTGTATCCACCTATCTACCTTACCTACCTACCTGAGCGTACGACACCGCACCGGTGCGCGGACGATTAGCATGCTGAGACCAATTTTGATTAAAATCATTTGATTGTTCCTTTTTTTTTTTCTCATTTTTTCACTTCACAATGTTTTGGTGTTTATTAGTTTTATTGGATAAAGTGATGAATATTAAATAGAATAAAGGTTTTTGTCTTCATTAGAATTCATTTGGCCTTTGTCAGTGTAGTTGGTCACAGAGAAAAAAAATATAGGGAGTTTAGATGATGCATTTTAAGTTTTTAACAAAATTGCCAACACATTTTAAATGAGTTCGAATTTATATAGAAAAAAAGAATGAAAGAAAAGGAAATAATCTTTGGTTTTTGTAAAATGTTTAGGTAAAAAAAGATGCTGATAAATTTGTAATTTTAATGAACTAAATTTATATTTTGTCTTAATTATATGAATATTATTGAGTCTTGTTCGTAAATGGTGTTTCAAAGCCATAGACAAATTTACCTACACATAAGAAATCAAAATGATCCAAACAGTTTGTATGTGACGTCCCCTGACGCATGCTTTTTTTTGCATAAAAACTTCAAATAAAAACTCGGCTAGCACTTGGTTTAAACAACATTTTCCTCAAGTTGTACTGCACATTGAAGAGTGTACCCAAGTTGATACCAGTACTACGCAGTCTTGAGTCAGTAAATTTGTCATCATAATTCACAAATCACAATGAATCATTAATGCGACGATAATAGAAAAAAATAATTCTTTTAGGTACGAAACTAAAAGAAACTTTCAAGAAACCTTCCTTCTTAACTTAGCCTAAGCTTATGCAGCAATTGTTAAAAGAAATATAATATGACAGCGCCCGGATTCTCATGTTTGAAGTTCCTTCAAAAACATTCTTGATTAGTAACTGGGCAGATCCATAAATGTTAGGGGCTTCAAAATTAATCAAGTTTGGGGTCTCTGATTGGTTAGCTGTCTATTACAAATCTAAAAATATATTTCTTGATAAGACTTCACCTTCTTTTGACCAACTCACAACCTTAGTTAAGTTGAGTAAACAATAATCCTCTTAAGGCTTCTCGAGTAGGGCTTTGTTTATCTAAATAAACAAATCAAATTAGGTGTTTTTGTGTCTCTTAAGGTCTCAATATTTCCGCTAAGCTTCTCTAAGGATGCCAAATTTTAGGCATTTACCAATGATTTAACAAAGCTAAAAAAAAAGTTTTAATAGCGTTGAGTCATATGTAGGCTGTTGACAAAATCATTTTTTCAAATAAAGGTTCTTACCTCAACTCTTTCGTTTAAAAAATTATATTTTTAAAGTATACACTCGTAAGTCTACATGAAGTGTTTGTATTAAAACTTTAGAAATCAATAAATTCAAAGTATTTAAAATCAATGATTAATCAAAAGCAAATGAAGAATAAACTTAAGATTTATTAAAAAAATAAAATACAAAAATATTAGAAAAATCTCATTAGATTTATTTACACAAACAAGACGTAATCACTAAATTTGCCTGTTTAGTATTCAAAGTGTTTCCATTCATCTGTTCATCAAAAAGTTAAGATCGTTAATAATTTTTTTTTTTTTGCTGTTCACTATTTTATTACGTGTGACTCCTGCAATTGAAGATTGTTAAACAAGTATATGTACATAATGTGTCAGACATGATTCTATTGTCTCTCGACACAATTACTTGAAGAGAAGATCAAGATAGAATATAAAAATAAAAATAAATAAAAATAATTTTACATTAGGCAAAAATTAGATCACCTCGGGATTTCCTATGAACTATTGTTAAAAATAAATTTCAATTGATTGATTATTTTTTTTCTTTACGCTGATGTATACCATAACTATTTTAAAATTTAATTGAGAGGGCATGAATGGGGCTAACTACCTATACAATATCTGTATATTGACCAACCTATCTAGCTAATGACGACATTATAGCAATTGTTTGAAGAAATAATTATAAGTTTAACCACTTAAGAACGGATGCAGACGTTTAGACTTTTTTTTGCAAAGAATTATAGTACAGACTCAGTCACAGTTAAAAGAAGTAAAGAAAAAAAAAAACCACAAAAAGAATGTGACAAATCAATTACTTATAGTAGACTAATAGTTCAGATTCTGACTTGGCCGAGAGTAATACATGTCACGACAGAATGCCACAAATCGTAAAATGTGACATGTTGACATGGAAAATATTTGCAAAACTGGAATTTCTTTATTTTTTTTTTTTGCTCTTAACGCCCATTCGGACTGACATTAGATTTTAGAATTTATTTATGAAGTATAAAGAATTTTTTATGTTCCTTTAAAAGTTTATGCAGATATTTTTATATTGTTTATAAAATGGGAATTCCATGTGTGACGGCGATAGCAGGGTTTGTGTCTATATCTATAATACATAAACCATTTTATATGAAGTTTTGAAGTGATAAAGCGGATTTTGTTTACATTTTTGGTTTGGCCCATAAAATCGGATACAAATATTGTTTGTCAAGGTTTAAAGTTTATCAGAACTATCAGGTTAAATAAAAAGAAACATACAAATATGAGTTTGAAATAAAAATTCTATCTACGTCAATAGAGATAACCTGTTATTTTAATGAATCTTAAATTTCTGGCAAGGTCGAAATTTTTTATTTATCTTTTTTTTTATGGGTCTCCCAAAACCACACCTATTTTTTTAATTAGTTAAAATAAATTTTTGTTTTAATTAACATTTTATGCTGATTGTTATTGTTTTATGGAGGTTGGTTTATGTTGCTAAGATATTAATGGTAGAATTTCTGAAATTTTGGCACAAAACACTAAAAATGTATTTTGTCAAATAATAAATAGTGCCTGTAGGTATTTTTCTCAAAGTAGATCGAGCTTTGAAGTCGATTTGAGTCAACAAGGAACATTAATGAGATATTAAAAAAAATGCTTGATACTATTGATTTTTATGAAAATATATATGTATGTTATATTTCACTTGACAGGTCCTATAACATGGATGTACACATGAAGAATTCTTAAAATTAGTTCAGGCCATGATTGATATCATTGTTTCTTCTTAAGAGACCGATAAGATAATTTAAAACAATTTTTTTTATTAGTAAAAAGCACGACTGAGTAGCACGTATTTGCTTTTGGAAAATGTTGCTTATTGTAGAAGAAATTTAATAAAAACTTGAAACTTATATGTACACATATACAGGGTGTCCCAAAAGTAATGGATCAAACGAAGTATGCTAATAGGGGATCTTAAGGGCTCTCAGAATTTGGTAACTTGTTCATCCCAAATCCTTACGGTTTTCGATTTAATGCAATTCTTGTGAAATTTCGAAAAATCTAGACTTTGCAACAGTATTTTGCTTCCTGCTGCCATTATTGATTTTTGTTTTTTACAATTCTTTTACTAAAACATTGACAAATAATTAGGAACAATTAACTAATGAAAATATTTTTTATTCCATAAGCCATTTCGATGCAAATTAACTAACAGTTTCAAGTTTTATAAAAAATCAATTTTTAACTTTTATTTGAGAGCAACACCGCAAAAAAAATTTCTATGGTGTGAGAATGGTTTATTATTTCAAAAAGTTGCCCTGTTATTGTAGTTTTCAAAAATGTATAAAAGTTTCCAAAGTTGCAGTTAGATCGCAAAATATTACATTTTGAATTCAACAAAACAGGGTTTTTCAGAGCAAAAAACAACCAAAACAAACACATTTTCTCGAACTGTTACTTGTTTATTTTTCTTTGAACAAAAGCCTCTATTTTTGTTTGTATTTTTGCTTTGAAAAACCCTGTTTTGTTGAATTCAAATTGTAATATTTTGCGATCTAACTGCAACTTTGGAAACTTTTATACATTTTTGAAAACTACAATAACAGGGCAACTTTTTAAAATAATAAACCATTCTCACACCATAGAAATTTTTTTTGCGGTGTTGCTCTCAAATAAAAGTTAAAAATTGATTTTTTATAAAACTTGAAACTGTTAGTTAATTTGCATCGAAATGGCTTATGGAATAAAAAATATTTTCATTAATTAATTGTTCCTAATTATTTGTCAATGTTTTAGTAAAAGAATTGTAAAAAACAAATATCAATAATGGCAGCAGGAAGCAAAATACTGTTGCAAAGTCGAGATTTTTCGAAATTTCACAAGAATTGCATTAAATCGAAAACCGTAAGGATTTGGGATAAACAAGTTACCAAATTCTGAGAGCCCTTAAGATCCCCTATTAGCATACTTCGTTTGATCCATTACTTTTGGGACACCCTGTATATGTTCCATAAGTATTTATTATCAAAAATCAGTTTTAAAAATGGGACCCAATTTATAAATCTAGTTATTCTGTTTAATTAGGATAGGAGTCAAGTATCTATGGAGGCCATACAATTATTTTGAATGAAAGGGTGTTTTTTTTCGAGCAAGAGACATATAGAGATTTTTAAATTTAATTTGTATTCGGATGTGTTTTTGTTTCCTTCACACGCAAAAAAAAACACCCTTTACAACTCTTTTTTTGTTGTTCTCGTTATAAATAGAACGTCTATTTATTAAATTTCTAAACGTGTCTTTGGCTTTTTGAAACTTATTACAGAAAAAAAAACACCCTTCCAACAAGGAAAATAGTAAATATAAAATAATCCAGCAAAACAAAAAACTAAATATACAAAATCATTTAATAAACTCCCTTTTCTCTTGGTAAGTATCCTTAATCTAACGTTATTATAAAATTTCTTCGTAAAAAAAAAAACATTTCAACTCTTGCTTTAAATATAAAATTATCAAATGTATCATAATTGCTCAATTTGTAATAAACTTATATTTTGTTTATACCTAAAAAACGAAATATTTTTAACAATTTTTTAATCTTTTCCAATTCAAAGCATTAAACGTTACCGCAGAGTGTCATTCAACTTCGTCAACCTGTATTACTATATGACTAAACTCGATTCATGCGATCAAATAGAGCCTTTAATCTGTTTCGCTTCTGCTACTCATTTTTTGTCCCTAAACGCCAGTTTAGTGAAAAAAGTATTCCACTCCTTCTCTAATAACATAACATTGTAAATTTTTACTGATGTTCTTTCGATTCCGATTCTTTTTGTTTAGATATCAAACAAATTTTCATATGTAAACAATTTGAATAAAATAAGTCTATCCATTAAAAAGGGAGTTACCCTCAAATATTCCCTTAACCAAGAATAGCAAATAGTATCTATAAATAAAATAAAACCACACTATTAATAAATATCTCACTCTAAAATTAAACTCAACTTTGAACTACAACATTACTCATCTAACAATCTACACAACAATATTCGAAGAAATTTACAATAACTACAAGAAATATTTTTTTCAAAAAAAAAAAAAATTCACAACTCATTGCCATTATAAACCCCAAGATGAAATTTACTTTTTTCCCCATTCAATAAATTTATAATTTATTATTATAAATGCCAATAGAGCCATCATTAAAAGATTTCCTCTGTATGAATCAGTACAATTTTTAAAACAAAATCTATAATAAAGTGAATCATCATCTAAATTCTCCAATCAGGTTAATTATTAACTAATTTAAAAACGACTAAACTCAGAATATGACCTTCGAATGCATCATCATTTCCAAGATATATTAAAAATGCGTTCATTAAAAAAAGCTGCGTGCATAATTATAATGAGAATACAAAAAAAAAACAATTACCAACCATATTTCAATGAAATATTCTTGGAATTTCCATTCTTCGAACTCGAGTTTTACTTTTTTTTCTGTTTTATAAAAAAAAAACTAAATGCAACGCGGAAATTGTCTCATTTCTGCGTAGATAAATTATCTTTTTGCAATGACACATTTATGCAATAAATCAATCATCAACTTATTGCACAAGGAAAAGTCAAATTCTTTCTTTTTGCTTGACAATTGTATGTATATTTTGCTTTGAAACAAAAGAGCTGAGTTGCGAACTCGATTTTTTATTATGATATGTTTATATTTATGAATTTAATTTAAATAATTTTTCAATTATAGAAAATTATAATTCAGTTCAATTTTACTAGTTTTGTTTATATTTTTGACATTTTGTCATAACCTAAGCAAAACCAAATCAAATAAAAAAAAAAACCAAACTTAAACTCGACAACAGTTAATTTAAAAGAAAAAAAAAAAACTACACAAAATATTGTCATGAATTATTCATGACATTTCAATAAAGATATATAGATAAAATATAAATTGCAAAATAAAATTGGCCAAGAATATAAGAAAAAAAGAAATAAATTAAATAAAATATATCTTCAGCCTCAATCAACTCTCGTCGTCTCAATCATCGTTATACCGTCATAGAATTATAGCCCAGCATGAAATGTAATTCAAATTCTAGCGACGTAATTCGTTGCTATATAGTCACTTAGTCGATCGTTCTTTTGACACAAAAAAAAAAAAAAAACAAAAAGCTTCTCTAAGTCATCAATACGGTGCGCGAAAGGGGACTTCATAAGCACACACAACTTTGTATCCAATAATCGTGACATGCTACTAGTTAATAAGATAAAATAAGAAAAAAAAAATCTTAACACCAACACACTACAAAATCCATAAGATACATTTTTTTGCAGATATTTATTTCATTGTATTCTTATTGGTTTTTTTTTTTTAAATTCTACTCTAAAATAAAAAAAAAAATCACAGAAATAAAGGTATTTAATGTTATGAAGGCCAGTGGTACCTTATTGATAAAATTAGTACTTCTACTACTTTTTTTCTTAGAATGGCACCAAAATTTATTTTTAAAACAGTTTAATGGTAGATAATCTATGACGTCACTGACAACTTTTACATAGTAGGAATAGCAGAGTCATTCAATCCTTAGTTAATAATTTTAAACTGCCTAAACTCAAAATAAAGTAGTGAAAGTGTTTACACTTTTTTGGTTATTTTATTAATAAATTTTATAGAATATAGTGCTCTTTGACATAATCAACTTAAAAAATTATATCAATTTAAAAGTCGACAGCACTGGTAAAAAAGTATCAATCATGAATGCAAAAACAAGCTTCTCAAGCTTCTTAGACAACAACACCACCGATCGACTTATAGACCGTCGACGACGACGCCAACGATTGAGTATTAAACATGAACAACCGGTGAGCTGGGAAATTCCCAAAAGCGCAAATGGATATAGGTAGTAGATATAAAGAAATAGATGGGGATAGATAGAGATGGATTTTTTAGTACCAACAAAACAACCATCAAAGTATTGTGTATCTCAAAAAAAAAATATAGAGAGATATTATTAGGTGTAACTTAAAGCTTTATTTTTAATGTCCCGCGAGAGTTTGAAAGGTTCAGAGTACTTAGCGTTGCGGTTGTTGTGTGTGGTGATTCGAGCGGAGTTATAAAAAATTAATAAAAAAGAAAAAAACAAAAAACCAAACGAAACCAAAAAAAAAAAACACCATCGTTTCTGTGATTTTAAAAATTTTTTGTTTAACTTAAATTGAGGTTTTTTCCGTTTTGAATTGAAATACTTGTATATTTAAAGAAACACAAAAAAAAACAAGAGTGGGGATAAAAAGAACTATGCTAAGCCGATGTGATATTTTATTCTAAACACAAAAATAGAGAAAAAACGAAATAGTAAGTTGGGAGATCATAATTTCACTACTAATCGGGCTGGAAAGGTGGCGCTAAAGACAATATACAAAAAAATAAAAATTAAATAAGTCACAGAAATTATCTTATCGATATTATTTTTTATTTTTTTTACAAATTAATAAAAAATAATTATTTGCAAATAAAAATTAAAATTCTAAGGATTTCAATCGATTGTATGGTGTTGAATGTATATTGGAATGTGTTTTATATATAAAAATAAAATTATGAGATCAGTTGTTGGTACGTAAATTATTTCGGGTTTTAAAATTTGATTTTTAAATTTTTAAGACGTTATGAATAGTGATGATGTGTTTGCTAAGGAATTCCAAAAATAAAGAAAACAGTTTGGTGAATTCTTTTTTCATTGCATGTGGACAATAAGTGATGATAATTTAAGAAAAAAATAAGGTTTCATAATAGAATTTAATAGAATTGAGGCCTTTTTGATGTTTTTAAACATTTACAAAAATTTTACAAAGTGAAAAATTTATAAGCGGCTTTAAAGTTTCCGCATATTGTCACCTTTAACTTTTTTTTTTATTTTTTAATGCAAATCAACGTGCATTTAAAAAATCATTAAAATGTTTCTTCTGAACTCCAAATAGTTAATAATAATTCAATTAAATTTAAACAAATCATGTCAGATTTTTGACTAGTTTTGGAATAATTTTGTATAAAAAATATCTTAATTTGAAACTCAAATTTGAAAAAAAGCTTCAACTGTGCCCTCACAGAATAAAAAAAAAAAAAATCTTTTTGGCTATAGGGGCTTTAATTTGTTTATTTATTTTATGCTTTTTTAAATAAGAAGGTTAACATTCTTAATATTTTTTTGTAAATAATAAAATTGAACCCATGAAGTTTACTTCTCATAAAGTCCAGTGCAAGTGAAATGGAATTATACAGATTCGAATTTGTTTGCGAGAATTTTAAAAACCTTACGTTCCACAGCTTTTACTTCAGTTTTGAAAATGTTTGATAGTCGAGTGTCAAGGTCTTTTATAACTAATTTTCATTTTTTGCAAAGTATACTTGCTCGTTGTTTGTGTTAAAATGTTTCTTTCTTCCATAAGGGAGGTATGCCAATGGATTCCACAATTACTTCGTTCATTTTGAAAAACTTAAAACAGAAATTCACTATATTTAAATTAATTAATTTGAAAGAAAAATATGTGGAATGGTATTAGATACATATTGGTATAAACAAAGTAAATTTATTATCGATTTGGAACCTGTTTTTTGTGAAAAAATTCTTCGTATATGAATCACTTAAAAGTTCCAAAATGCTGCATAACTTTTACGCTAAATTTTAAAAGACAAATGCATGGGAATGATTGTGGAACATTTGACATTTGTCTCACAAGATACCTGTTCCACAATTATCTTACTCATTTTGTTTAAAAATTGATAATAGTGTTATCACTTTTTCAATTAGAGTATATTTATTAATTTGGAAAAATTACAGACAAATTCTAATGTTGTGTTCCACATTCATTCATTTGGAATAAATAAATATTTGTAAATTTAATTTTTAGTTCAAATTGTCAAAATTACAATTACATAAAAATTACAAAAATATTGGTAAACAAAAGTAAAATATATCCATTGCGGAACTTACTTTTGGTTTTCTGACAAAATGTTTAGGAAATATTTAAAAAAAATTCAATTTTTAGAGCAAATATTCATGTGAAGGTTTGTGGAACGTTTCAATATTTTTCTAGCATTTAATTTCCTATTCCAAAACTATTATATTCGTTTTGAAGAAAAGTGGACAAAATTGTCAGTTATTTTCAATAGAATGCTAAATTTTTACTTATTGGAAACTATTTTTAGTGAGATTACAGTGAAATCCTTAAAATCTACACAGTTTTTCACAAGTCTTATGTAAATTTTTTAAAGAAAAAGATTATTAGAAAGGTTGTGGAACGTATTCATTATCTTTCCACGTAAATTTGGTTTTCATTGTTACTAAAAAATGTTTGGGTTTTTTTTTAAGTAGGTTATAATATAATGTATTATAACAAACCAATCTATTTTATTTATTTGCAAAAAACTTTCTGAGTTATAAGTCCTCGTATATTTAGTCTTATATCTACTCAAACTTGTAAATGCTAATAAAAATGACACACTTTTAGTTTTAAAACCTTGAAAAATATATATTAAGTAAATACTAAAAATTAAACATAAATTAGCTTTAACAAAATGATTTAATTAAGTCTTTTGACGTCAATGAACTAACTATATTTTATTTTTATTTTTAAATTTATTTACAGATGTCGCAACTCGCACCCATAAAACCACACAAACCGTTATCTGTCTCATTATCTGATGACACATATCATGCTTATGCTGATAATTTTGATCTCTCATTGCTGCCAAATGAAACAGAGCTTCCATTGAGTCCTCAATCGGAATATTCTACTTCTTCTTCGTCGTCGTCTACATCGTCTTCTTCAACTTCTGAATTACTATTGCCATCATCAACAGAAGTATCGCCATATACACAATCATCTCAAACATCTTCTTCTGCTACAAATAATGTTTCCCTTGAATACATTCCCACAACAATTTACCATGACCAAACGGTGACACAAATCAAAATTGAAAAACCCTGGTCAGACGAAAATCTATCTTCTTCCACCACTCTTAATCACACCAATTCGATTCTTCTCGAACAACTTCAACACCATTACAAATTCTATCCATCACCACAACCATCTCCAGATCACTTCCATCATCACCAACAACTCAACAACAACGGTCCACCGGCGACTGTCAACGCTTCTATTTACCCACCATCACCTTGCCCTTCGATTGATGCCAAATCACCATATTCTTCCAGCCAGCTGCACCACCAAATCAAACAGGAGCTCCACATTTTACCACCATCACCACCAGAGTCCAGTTGCGGAGCACCATCGCCGCACTCGTTTGCCGATATTAAGCAAGAACCCGATGAAGCTTTCATTGACATAAACTCCTTGTTGGAGAAGTCATTGAGTAGCATGCGACAAGAAACCACCACCAACCACAATAATACCACCCCCAACGATTCAAAGCCACACATTGTGAGCCACCATCATCAAAATCAGCATCACCTCCAACATCAGCTTACCCAACACCAACAGCAGTCATCATCTCAAGACAATCAACTGCTTCGGGAATACCTTGAGGATACGACCTTCCAAAAGAAGCACAACCTGAAGCCATTGGCTTTGGAGACTTTGATTGGTGGCTTGGGTGTACGGGGGGATATTGAGCCAGTTATTTCTCTAGCACTGGAGCATGCCAAGCGTGAGGCGGAGGCTACGTGCAATAAATTGCAAATATCTGCTGGTGAGTCATTTCAACTTAAAAATAGAAATTGAGTCTTTTATTTTGTATTCTTTTTTTTCTTTTGATTTCGGGGTTGTTTATACTTTCAAAGCGGGGTAAATTATAATGACTAAGACCTCAAGGTGGATAAAAAATTGGATTAACCCTATTTTGGTTCCGGTAATTAGTAAAAATAAAAATAAATAGAAAGAATTTATTTAATTTCATTGAAAAGTAATTGCAAATATACTTTCGTATGAGATAATCATTTTATTTTATTTTTAATTCATCGAAAAGAGTTTTTTACTATTAAATAAGTAAACTCAATTTGTAATGAATCAATTTTCTTGAATCGGTTAAATGGTATTTGTTTATAAATAGTAGTTTTTTTTTTATTACTATTTAATGAATTTTTATTTGTTTAAAATATTTGTTCTAAAACAAATTGTAAACAAATTAGAAATGGACTTTGTAAAGTGTATGATCAGCTTGATACCTTGTGACTTTTCAGTATGTGGAATATTTTGTTTACATTTTTGTTTATAATCTTTTGGGGAAGAACCTTTTGAAGTATAATTGGGGAATAGTGTTAGATGCTTTTGTGTATTTTTTTTTTAAGTTTTTTTTTTTTCTCAGACAAATTAAATAGATTTTTTTGTTAATGCAATTTAGATAAAGGGGAACCCTAGATCAAATTTAGCAAAGGGGCTTACACGTGGAATTTCTTTTAAAAGAAATTTATCGATAGTTCATTGAAACATCAACAATAAACTTTGTTATTCACGTGTAATTTATTAAAGGAGAGTTTTTTTTTGTCAATTATATTAAGAATCGTAGGAATCACTTATAAATATTGTTCGTTGATCATCTGAGATTCTTATAGAAGATCAAGACTGTAAACTTTAGTTTTAAATTGACAATAAAAACAAAAAGATAGTTTTAAGGAGTTTTGATGGTTTAACCCTTTCGGACCCAGCGTAGGAGGTGAGTTTCTGTTCGTGGTTTGTAAAGTGATAATTTTTGCGAAGTTTAGTTCTCCTCAAATGTTTAGCACTTCTGACAACCCGTTTTTCCGTCGTTAAACTGCATTTTATACCGGTTTTCAGTTTAATTTTTAGCTCGAAGTCATGCTATTCTGATCATTGCACATCTATCGGCCCATGTTGTGACTGAGTTACATCGACTTTTAATGTTGTTTCTATACCCTTGGATATTGCGCAAATAACTGCTTACTAAATTTTAACTTGTGTTTGTTTTTGTCCCAATGCATCGTTGGTTTCGGTCTAATTCAAAGGCTTCTTTTATTTTCCACATTTTTTCCGCGCCTAAAGATTTTTCACGACCCGTTTTCATCCTTACAGGTTATACACAATCAGATTTATTGACAGACACAATTTTGAGTCCAACAGACCCATGCAGCTCATCATTTATTAACATTTTTGCTTTTGAACCTATTCAGTTGAGCCAAAAAATATGCTTGATTTTATGACTAGATTTGGTCTAGCTACCGTGTGAGAAGAACGGTAGGCCCCAAGACAATTTTTTTTCTCCTAAACTAAGCGCATAAAGATGTTCTCTCGTTACATACATAAAAAAGATGTGCCATTGCATTAAATACCAAGACAGGCCAAATGTAAAATGAACTAAAATGTGAACCTATTCAGATGAGCGGCAGTGTATATGGTCATTATTTTGAAAAAAAAAGATATTAAATATGTTAATTCAGAAAGTGTTTTGTTTTTTGGCTTAGAAGAAGTAGCATACATTATTTTTCCATAAAAAGTTATTTTCCCAGTTGTGCGACTTTTTTTTGGTGGTCATAGGTAGTGCATGTTACTTACATGTAAAATGAGAGTAACACATTAGTTTTGCTATTTATTATTTTGGAAAATAACTTTTTGCTACTCATATTTCTTAGTTGTGGTGTTTTTGACACGATAATGTAATGTAATGTAAAATAAAATGAAAGTATGATCATGCAAATCGAAAAGAAAATGCTAAGACAATATTAACAGCATTTCTGAACTAAAAAATTTAAATTCGAAGCAGAAACTCGTAAAATGGGCCTAAACTTGTGCGAAGAAGCACTTTCAGTTTTTATTTCATGGATCGATAGGGGTCCATCTAAAAAGCTTAGGACCAAATTAGCATAACTTGACCATACTTTTTAGCGCAATTTTGCACAAAAATGCATTTTTTGTGATGTTTTGGTTCTTAGCGAATATCTCTTCAAGTTGTTGTAGAGCAAATAGAAAAGTAAAATGTGCTCCTTTAAATGTTTCGTTCATTTTGGTGAAATTTCACGACATTTATGTTAGTAAATACAAAATGGCAGTCATTTAAAATCAAATTCTTGTTCTTAAAACCACTTGCTAAAATTCAAAATTGTAATGGATTCATTCGTGTGAAAGAGATTCCCGTACATTTTTCACGTGGAACTACTCCACCGATCGTGAAGCAAAGCTCTCCAATTTTGTCTCCAAATGCAAATTTGTATTAAAACACTTGCTATTTTGAATTGAAAATTCTGCGTGTTAATATTGATCTTTATTTTTTTGATTTTTTTTGTTAAATCTATTTTTAAAAGTTCTGATAATTGTATTAAACTTATTTTTCAAAATTTCAACAAATCCGCTGTTTTTTGTAGGTACTACTTTTCCAATTTTATAAGAAAATTGGTTTTAGCCAAAATTTTTTAAATTAGAACTTTCAAAAAAGATAGACAAGTGAAAAAAAGTGATAGACTCTAGAAAATATTGCTTTTTTTTAAATTATTTATTTACCAATCTTTATAAAGGATGCAACAAATAGGAACAAAAATTTGTTATTCATTATGAAATTTCATTTTATTTAGCAAAACAAATTGTATTGTTGACCTGATTATACAATGTAATGGTTAATGTTTTCATAAAAAAAAGTGTGTGTGAATACTATAAATATGTTTTTTTTCAACTTAAAAGTTTCTTTTATTTTATCTCCACCATGTACATTTTTGTAGTATATTTTTTAATATACAATTATAAATCTTTTAAAACATTAACTTCCAACAGTCAATTACAATAACTCCTTAGGCAAGATAGTTCTGACTTTGCTGACTTGCATAGTCATTTAAGATTCTATATCAAGTAACATTTATCTTTCATAATAATTGCTCAACATAATAATATGATAAATAAATCACATCAAAAAAATATTTCAAGGCTCACAACTTTAATAAAATTATTACATTAGACACCTGTGTGTATCTTTTTCATAAAAAAAAAACAACAACTGACAAACAAAAAAACATTATTAATACAACAAATTTACCTACATACAACCAATCTACGTCAGTTTTGGTTAACAATTGAATATAATAAACATAGATTGTTCCTATAATTATTATTTTACACGGAAAGTCCAGTTTTGTGTTTTTTTTTTCTGTGTTGTGTATTATTTTTTGTTAAGTTCATTGAATAGGTTTATAATTTCATATGATTATACTATCATATTCCTTAAGTGATGGAATAATATTTTTTATATTGTTCTGTGTAAAATTATTCTATTTTTTAAAAGTGTTTTGTTCTTTATTCAAAGCACAAAAACTGTAAATCATTTTGATTAGTCATCGTTGTATCGTGTGTTCTTAATCTTAACACAATTAACTTAGCTTTTGCTTTAATAGTTAAGGAGAAGTACTTAATGAGATGTTATTTGTTCTTTCTACACGAGATATACAAAAGCTGGAAACTTTATCTGTTTTATCGTTAAAATTTGATATTTTTATCAAAATCGAGTTCGTACATCAGCTCTTTCGTTTAGAATAATTTGTTCTCAAAACTTCATTTTAAAGTACATTTAATAAGATATTTTAGCTTAAAGTTTTTTTGTAAGTATATTTATTTTTATTTAAACAATAAAAAAAACTAGAGTACATAAGAATCATGGCTCCAAAAAATTAGTTAAAAGTCAACTTATACGAAATTCTTTAAATTTATGTCTTTACATGCCCAAAAATGTGTTAACACCATGACACATTCCTAAATTATTATTTCACAATGTTAAGACCCAACAACAAAAACCACTTGATCTTTCTAAACAAGAATTAACAAATAAATTGGCACCTGGGACCACCAGGTACAACCAATATACTCATCACATTTTCAATTCTGTCTTTGTATTTTATTTTTTTTGCTGAAACCATTTTTCCCACAGTCAAATTTAAAAACAAATCTTCATTTAATTTATACAAAAAAATATATAATTTAATTTTTTTTTCAAATTATTTTTAGATCCACAAAAATGGACTCCACCCCAAGTACACGCATGGCTACGATCCACCGCTGATCAATTCAAATTGCCGCCAATCATTGATTTGGAACTAAAGTTTCCCGAAGATGGTACGACCTTGTCATTACTCACCGAAGAAGAATTCGTACGCAGAGCACCTGAGGTAAGTTTGTTAACCAAATATATAAAAAAAAAAATAAAAAAAGAAAAAAATACAAACAAAAGAAACAGAGTGGAAAAAAAGACTCAAGTTAGTGACGTCAGAGGCATAAAAAGAGTCTACAGAGTATCAATATATGCTGATGAAGAAGATCATGATGATCATGAAGATGGTGATGAGATGCGAAATGGGAGAAGAAAAATCAAAAGTTTTTTTTTTGTTTTCTTTTTTTTTGAGAAAAATCTGTGTTTTTTTTTAATTGCTGCTGGCTTCTGTGGTTGAGACTCTCTGTTGATTGTGTCTCGCTCTCGTGGGGAAGAAAGTAGGTTTCGGTGATATGTTTTTTTTGTTTTTAGTTTTTACTCATTGCAACAACCGAACGTCGATGTTCGGAGTGCGGTAAACTTGACGATGATGATGGTTGTGGTAACGTTTTTTTTTTGTAATTTTTGTTGTATTTGTGGTGGCTGAAAAGTCACTTTCACCTTGCAATGCCGTTTCTTTTCTTTAAAGGCTTCCATTTTTGTTGTTGGAATGAATTTTTTTTTTTTTGGTTCATATTACATTAGTTTATGTATTTTTGCGTCCCCAACCTTCACATTCCTTAGACTTTATCAACCTTATACCGGTCGGTTGTGGTACGGCATACACGACTTCGGTCGGTGTTGTATAGAATGAAAGAAAATATAATACACAAAAGATATGTACAAAAGACTTGCGAGTGTGCGCTCGCGAGCTCCAACTCACGTTTGGTAACATTGGCTGTGGCCATGGCTAAATTTTTTTTGTTGTTTTCTTATTATTTTTGTTGTTGTTGTGTAGTTATTATTATTGGAATTCTCGTAACATGATGAAATTAAATTGTTAAATAGAAGCAAATACTTTAATAATAAATAATAATTGACAATAAAAGAGAAGACCGAACTTAAAAAAAAAAAAAACAAAACGAGGCTATAGTTTGTATGCATCAGCACGCGATTCAGTATTTATTGAAATTTCATTTTTTTTTTTTTTTGGTTAAATTTCATTTTATCTTGCTACAACTTTATCCATTGTGCGAGGCCTCCAAGACGTAGTAATATTTTTTTTTTTTTGGTTTATCAACTTGATTCATTGGTTGCATAATCAGTGAACTGTGTTGACGATTCATAAGGTGACTTACCTTTGGAGAGGTTTTTTTTGGGAAATACTTTCTGGAGGGTTCTTTGAATTTTCACTTGGAAAATTTATGGGACTTTGAAGAGATGGACAAAATATGATTCGGTGTTTGGTCATCGTGGAAAAAAGTAAGGTTTAAGGGGATGATGTATTTTTAGAGAGATTTAAGTTGTTGCCAGAGATTTGAAAAAAAAATAAATAAGATGTAAGATCTTTTCAAACTATTTCTTTAGTCGATTTTAGACTTTGCAAAACGTTGTCACTATAGATCTATTAACTGATTATTAAAAAAACATTAAAAAAAACTAAGCAACTAGAATTTTTTTTAATCAAAGGAAAATATCAAAGAGCAAATAACAAAAATCGTTTTTGAACGCTTTTAATTTTATTTATGGCTACGTCAAACGATAAACAAGAGCGTAATAAAGAATCTTTAAGAGGTTGGGATCATTGATTTTGTCTGAGAATCTCATTATAAAACCGAGACGACTCCTTGTGTTACTTATGATTATGAGTTGAACGACAGTTTTGTATCAAATAAGACCTTTTAATCATTGAGGTATTAAACTCTTTCAACCATGTATTCTTCTAGAAAATAACAAAATAAATATTTGCTCCAGATCCTAGAATACTACATTGCACTTTGTTTTATTAATTTCTATTCCATTTTTGCTGTTCCATTCAAAAACTCTGTCGATGTCGTGTTGTAAAAATAAAAAGCCATTTAGGTTATTAAACAAGTTTAAAGTCGTCAGCAATTTGAGAATTTTACAATACGAAATATCCTTACAAATGTCATTCAAAAAAAGGAGAAATAAAAGTGTTGCAACATGGCCTCCTTGTGGAACTCAATATAAAACATTAATTTGTTTAGATACACATTTCTTAAATGTCATAAACTGTGTACGTGCTTATAAATATGATTTGATCCACTTAGAAAGACCGCATTTTGCTAATTTGATAAAGTGTATGGAAAAGCAAACTCTAACTAATGCTTTACTAAGATCAGGGTAGAAAACATCAGTTTGGAGACCATCGATGTTTACATGGTTAACATATTATAACTTCTAAATGTCAATTAAACACATTCAAACCTAATTTTCTCATAGAAGTTATAACTTCGTTAAGAGCTTATGAAAAGTCATTTAAAAGCCTTTGAAGAAGGATTATACAAGTTAAATAAACTGTAAAAAATATTTTAACAGTTTATAGAAGAATTCAATTATTTATAATAATTAATAAATAATTATTTATGCTTTTAACGAGGTTAGCAAATGAAAGTAGGAAAAACCACAGGACAAATCTTCTATAAGTCTTCCAAGAAACACATTTTTTTATGGAAACCCCAATATTGTTACAATCTTGTATAAAGTACATGGTCTTACCGCACATTGAAAAACTTTGGTAAGTGACCTTATAAAATTCAAATGAAGCAGCGACTTCAGAAAGATTTCTTTTGGACTACTATCGGGAAACAAAGTTGAGTGGCAGACAATGAGTCAGCATTTTTGAACTGATAAAAAACGTTCATCATATAGAATGCCTTTTAGCAAAATAATTAAAAACCTAATTTAGTATTCTTCACAATTAAACAGTTTCGGTAAGACTTATATAAAAAGCTTTCAAAAGATCTTATAATAACACTGTTATGTAGGTTTAAACTTTGATTTATCACTTTTTCATGAATATAAGCCTTAACGAAGCCTTACAGAAGTCAAAATGAATCTTCTTTAATACTTTAGTATTATAGTTGTTTGTACTTATCTCTGTCTTTTAAACTTTTTTATAATAGGTTACTGCTTTTCCAGTTGTTACTTTAAGCTTTTAAAAACATAAAACAATTTTATGAACTCACAAATGTATTAGCTCCTCAAAGAAAACTCCATGTGTCTTCTTACCAATTCTTCTCATATCAAGAGTTTTTTTTTATAATAACTGCCAGTTTTTGACCCAATTTGGAAATACATTCCTACAAGTATTTGGCAACATTCAACACCTCTATACAGTAGAATAAATTTATAATTATTATTATTATGCAACTCAAACAACAATTGTGATAAGTTTTACACAATCTTTTTCTGTCTAACCATACAAACAGCAACAAAATATTACCTATTATTATAATGAAAGTCTACATTTTTGAACCAACCCACTATAGCAACCGTCAGTTAAATGTGATGACAATTCATTAACGTTGTTCGTATCGTCATTGTTAGTTGCAGCTAGAATCAGTTAACTGCATAGAATTAAACAGAACAAAACTACAACAACAACAACAACAACCATTTTAATAATAAATAATATTATTAAGCAATCTTTTTTATAGAATTTATTAAGGACAACCTAGTCATGCATGTGCGGCGCAATCGCGCATGCAGCGTTTGGTGGAATAGTGTTCAACAACTTCGTGACACCGCTCCACAACCTGATTACAATATTTGTTTTATTTCTATATGTATGTTAGTTAGCAGCGACTTCCCTGCTGCGGTTTTGATATTTTTTTTTTAATTTTCCACAGTCTGTGCGGAAAATTCTGATTATTTTAATGAAAAATCGTGAGAACTTAAAGCAATTAATTTCTACGATAAATATCTCTCAAAACAACATCACATCAGCATCAGATTATAATTCTTTCTCTTTCATATTTGGCATAAATATTAGATACCTATACGTCAATTGAAACTTTTTTCACAGATTGTTAAATACAATTTAAATTTGAAATTAATTAATTTATTTATTAATTTCTATTTCTAGGCTGGAAGTACAATTCATGCACAGTTGGAAATTTGGAAATTAGCCTGCAGTGATAATTTCTCAAATAATTTCAACGCCAATCCAAACAACAATAATGTTGTTACACCATTGAATACACAAGCAGTTGCACCAACAACAACAACAACAAATACAGCTACAGCAACGCCATCTGTCGTCACAGACATTTGGAACTCTGAGTGTATTCAACAAAGTATGGATATGGATGTCAGTGATGGTAGGTTTTTTCATCTTCTATTACATTTTTTTCTTAATAAATATATCTTTAACGTCACAAAGTTTAATTAATAGAAAATATTTATTATTAAATGACGTACCTATAAATTATAATAAAATTTCAAATTCATTCATTAAAATCTTTACCACACACGTAAATTGTGGCTAGATTTATTTTGTGAATGACAGCAGGCAGGTTGACGCTAGTACGATACGTAGATAACCCCCGCCTTTATTTAATTTTAATGTGTGTAAACAAAAAATTCTATTTTCTGATGTAAGTAGATAAAAATAAACTACCATCATCTTCTTAGAAATGGAATTTATTTATTAGAAATAGTTAGTGTTAGTTAATTTATAGGTTTTTTGATGTTTGTTTTTTTTTTCTCTAATGAAGAATGTTTGAATGTTTATTTTTAATTCTTGATTGAGGAAGGTTGGGATATAAAATATAAATTGTCTTTGAAAATAAAACTTTTTTTAGAATAATTTTGATTGGCATTTTGACATCATACTCATATGAGATTCTAACTATAAATGTTTCTATTTCCATGAGTGTGATCACACTTATGAAATATTTTTGACAGTTCTTATAGGATGAGATAAATAATTATTATGGGAAGTTGAATTTTGACAGATGATGTTAATTTATTCAGTGGAGATCATAATGTTTGTGCTCTATGGGAAAAATTATATTTTACAAGGTTAAAATCTTACAATGAGTTATAATTTACAAAAAAAATCTGTCAAATCTGACAGCTGGGGTTATTAAACGTCAAAACATAAAATTAACCAAGCTTTTATGAAGATGTTGTGTAATAGACCTACCCAAAATACGTTTAAAAATGTTCATCTTTGGAGGTGGTAAATACTCATGAGTACTTTACTAGAGATTTTCAACGGAACGTACTTTCAAGAAAATCAATGCAATTCCTATTTAGTCTTGCAGAAGAGCATGAAAAGATGTTCCTTTTGGAGGTGGTAGACTATTCATGAGTAGATGATCAGTACATCTACTACTACAATTTTCACATGATCTTCTTGTGCAGTTGATAGTGAATGTGTAGTTGATGTAATAGATTTTACTCATAAGAAATCTATTACTATCTATGGTGGTAGACCACCTCCAAAAGAACCCAGCTATTGTTAGCCATGTTTTTTTTTTGAAGGAGTAGATGAAAATGATAATCTAGTACAATAACCTACACAAAATGATAAGTGCATTGATTTGATACAAATCCTCGTTTCTTTGGAAGTAGTTTACTAGTCAAGTGTACTTTGCTAACGGTGTGTCTATGGACTTAAGAAAACAATGTATATTGTTAATTGGACTAGATTTTTACTCCAAATGCAAATGACAGGGTACATTTTGTTCAAATTTATATAGACGCATTTTCTTAGGAGGTGGTAGGCTACTCATGAGTAGATTATAAAAAGATCTAGTACTACAATAGATCTTCTGATCGAGTAGATAGGAATGTGTTCTTATTGTACTAGATTTTCACTAATTTACAACACAAATGTAAAGATGAACCTTCCTTTGGAGGTGGTATACTACTCATGAGTAGATGATAAGTAGAATGATGAGTAAATCTAGTTCAACAATATTGATCTCTTGCTGAATTAGATAGGAATGTGTAATTATTGTACAAGATTTCCAATAATTTACAACAAAAATGTGAAGATGAACCTCAAATATTCAAGTTCCTTTTTTTCTATATTTTCCAGATGACGAAGAAGAAACTATTCCTCCCGGTACAGTGAATAGTTCGCCAGCAATGGCATCAACAGTAACTAACAGTGGCCCATCAGCAACAACAACACCCTCTCCCGCAACCAAAACCCCAACCGGACGCACTGGTGGTTCTCATATACATCTCTGGCAATTCCTCAAGGAATTGCTTGCTACTCCACATGTTAATGGTACAGCAATCCGTTGGATCGATCGAAGCAAGGGAGTTTTCAAAATCGAAGACTCTGTACGTGTGGCTAAATTATGGGGTCGTCGCAAGAATCGACCAGCCATGAACTATGATAAACTGTCACGTTCAATTAGGCAATATTATAAAAAAGGAATCATGAAGAAAACTGAACGTTCACAACGACTTGTCTATCAGTTCTGTCATCCATATTGTTTGTAAAAATTTGATACCAAAAAATGTCAGAAAACACAACAAATGTCACATTTTTGTTGACAGAACTGTCAATTAAATATTTATTTATTTATTTAAAAAAAAAAAAACAACAAACACACACAATCAAGAAACAAACAACAACAAATAACAACAAAAGAAATAATTTATATAATTTATTTATTTATATTTATGACAACTTTTATATATTTTGGTGTGAATGTTTATTTAATTTTGAATGAATGCGGCCGCATTTTATTTAAATTTAAATTTTATAAGATTTTTTTTCTTTTTAAACTATTAAACAAAAAAGGTATAACTTTAAAAGGTACTCTTTGGTATTTTTTGTCATTTGTTAATGGAAAAATATCAAAAGAAGTATTCTAAACAAAAATCATCACAAACAAAAAATGAAATTGAAACACATACAATCCACCTAAGACCGCATTGACTGGAGCGTTTTTGTTATCCTTTTGGTAATTTTTTCGTATTGAGAAAAAATTGCCAAACCGAAATGGCGCCCAACCGGAAAATGCATGAAATCATACTTAATATTATATATTTACGTATTTTATTTATATTTATTTTTCTGCTTAATATTATTTTATTCAAGCGTTTTATTTATAACTTTACAACTTTACATAGAAAGGAAGAACTAGCCGTAACCGATCTCGTCGGAGGAGATTATTGTGCAAGGTGCAAGCTCCGTACACCGGCAAGGTCGGCCGGTAGTTCTTTCATTAAGATATAACATATATCTATGATATATAGAATATACGTTCTATGAACATAAATTTATTAGTCAATTAAGCATTAATCTTCAATTTTAATGGGGATTAATTTATAAACAAGAAATTAATAATACAACAACTAAAACGGTACACTAAAGCTTTAAAGCAAGGTACACAGATAAAATATTATATAAATTTAAAAAAAGGAAACTTGAGCAATATTAAATGTTTTAAATAAAAACAAAAACTCAACTCATTTTAAAATCAATTATTTTCAATTGAGAGTGAACATGAGCCCAATGGGCTTCATTGGAAGAATTCAGTAAGAGAAAACAAAAATATTTATTTATTTATTTAACAAAAAAAAATTAACTACAAATACTTAAATATATTTTTATTTATTTTGAACTCAAAAACTATGATTTTTTCCAATAAACCCCTTTTGGAAAAGCCAATATACGATTCCGATTCATTGGATATAATTTATTCGTAATTGAAATAAAATATTTATATATTTTTGTTTCCTTTTCCTTATGAACAACAAAAAATAATTTATTTATTAAATAATCTTTATAATTATTTATAAAAAAAAAATATATAAATGGGTGTTGGTAATTTATTTGATTATTTTTATGATTTTTTTCATTTTGTGTTGGGTAACTATTTTATTTTTTATAATAAATAATCAAACTTTTATACTTTCATATATTATGAACATTTATATAAGAAAAATTAATATGCCTATATATTTATATAATAATTATTATTATATATTATATGCAAAAAAAAAAACATTAAATGTGATTTAAGTGCCTTTTTTTCTGAAATAATTTATCTAGTTAATTGCAAAGCAAAGAAAAATAATAAAAGTGTAAACATTTTACGTACATAAAACAAAACAAACTTAATAATTTGTTTTATCATATATATGTTTTGAAAACATAATTTTTTTTTAATAATTTATTTATTTATTTAATTTTTTAAGACTTTGAGGTACCTCAAAAAAAAAAATATTTAAAACGAAACAAAAAAAAAATATTATATGATTACATTTTTGATAATAATGGAAATTACACATTTATGAATGTTAAACATTTTTTTTAATTTTCTAATATAAACAAATATTAATTTAAATAAAAACGAAATATATTTATTGAAATAATAAGAATGTTTTTTTTTTATTTTATGAGTGAAATTAGTTTTCTATATTTTTAATGTGCACAATCTTAAGCTTGCTATCTTGGGCACATCAAGTTGAGGTTATTCTCCAATTTTGAATGCCATTTCAGATTTGGGTTGATTACGAAGATCAAAACTGATAAAAGATAAACGCTGCTGCAGAGAAAATCCTATAGGTAAGTCGGTTCGGGAAAGTTTGAGAGATGGGTTTTAAGCTTTTAAAAATATGATTGTCTTTAGCAAATTGGTAAAAGCTTAAGTCAAAAAGTGAGACCACCGCCAGGTTATGCTCTACGAGAGACAGCGTAATGGTTAGAGGTTTTAGACCCACGCTAGAAGTTCTCAATTAATGACCTGGGGACCTGTTCTGTAACTTTATCACTGGCGATAAACGTTTTTCAACGTTTCCAAAATCAATTTTCTTCCATTAATAAAGCAAAATTTCTTTCAAATTCAGATATTATAAATTAATAAATTATGATCTGGAACAAAATTTCTTTTATTTTGATGAGATTTAATGGATTGTAAAGTCATTCAAATATTTTATCACCAGTGATAAAAGTTACAGAACATGGGCACTGAAAAACTATAGGTCTGCTCCACATATGTTCTGCACAAATTTAGGAAGTCTATACAGTATATTTCTAATCATTCACAGTTTAGCGTACGGAAAAAAAATAAAGCAAGGGGTTAACCTAGGATTTTTTTTTAAACTCCAAACAAAAATTATTTGTGATTTCATTCACGAATAGAGCATAAGAAAACCTTTTTTAAAATGTCTCACTCGATGGATTTGGAGGAAATACTATTTTAAAATCAATTTTTTTTATATGTACATTTATTTTTTCATATTTCGATGCAAATAACTCAGCAACCAAACCTCCAAGAAATTTTTGGATTTTATTTATGAACAGAGCTCAAATAGACTTTTCCTTTGATGTCTCAATCGATGGATTAGGAGGAATTTTTTTAAAATGCCATTTTTTCCATCAAGGGGTTAACCTTGAAATTTTTTCGAAAATTCAAAAAAAAAAAAAGATTATTAATATTCGATTGCAAATAACTACTACATTCAGCTATTTTGATTTTCAAGTGGAAAACATTTTCTATTTTCGGCTAAAGTCAAAGTGGTTTCTTGTTCGCCTACAAAACTTATGCAACAAAAAAAAAATTGCATCGCATGTCCTCTTAAAATATGTGGTTTAAATTATGATACTCTTAAACTGGCTCTTAAATTTCCGATTCTCGTTTTCCCTTATCGACTAATACGGCATCGGTTCAGGTACAAAGATAAATCCTTGCCAATTCCTATGTCTCTAAAAAAAATCACATACATATGTATATTATTTCATTTGCAAATTCGCCTCCATTTGAAATAAAATAGTTTTTATAATTTTGTATTTATTTTATTTAATCAATTACTTAATATTCATTATAAAATACAAATTATTTGATTTAAAAAAATTATACATATATTAAAGCTAAATAAATGTAAGAATAAGTGGTAATCTTTTTTGTTCATAAATAAAAGTAAATAACTTTATTTTGAATAATAATAAAAAAAAAACAAATTTCAAAACATAAAAAAAATTAAACAAAACATTTTAACAATACATAATATTTTCTTATAGTTTGAATATTTCTTTTAATGAATGAAACTAATAGATTTGTTTTTTTTTTTTTTTTTGTATTATGTATTAGTTATACATAATTTTTAATTTTTTTTTTATATCTTTGTCGCTTAAGCGCACAGCCTTTAGTTTCATTTTGTTTTTAAACGTATTTCTTTTTTTTATTCTTAAATAATAAATACATTTTAAGCTTTTTGTAAATATTTATTTAATTTAGTTTTTTTTAATTTATTTACATTTTATATTAATTTTAATTTGATTTGTTTTCTAAACAATGAAGCTCATTTATATAAATAATAATTTAATTTAATTTTATAGGAATGTCATAAATAACATATTTTTTTTCAGTTAACAAAATCTCAAAAATATTTTCAACAACTACAAAGGGTAGGAACATTTTTACTTAATGAGAGACCATAAAGATTTTTCAAAAATATTAGACTTTGAGACATATCCATCTGTGTGTAATTTTAAGAGAGCTTGTTTATATTAAATAATAAATGTATTTTATTCTATATACAAGTTTATATTTACACTGAAGAACAACTACAAGGCAAAAATAATGTCAGCAAAAAAATGAATACTTTTGAATTTGGTTCTTAAATTAAAAAAAAAGAAAGTATTTTATAGATTAAAAATAAAATATACATAATATTTTTTTTTTTTTTTTTGTTTAGAGCTCTTTCGAAAAGCTTTGATTTTTTATAAATTGCCCCGCATTTTTAGATTTTTTTAAATACTTTTTTGTTCATTTTGGTAGTTTCTAATAATAATTATTAATACAATTTACAATAATATCCAAAAATAATCATCATCACACTGGTGTGCTTAAAATACAAAAAAAATGTGTGTTTTTGATTTTCTTCCTCAAAGGAAGTTATCATTTCCAAATTTAAATCTATTTACAAGATCACTGTTTACGTAGATATTTTTTCTGTTGAAAGGTATATCGTTCCATTTCCATCATCTCTAACTTGTTTTTGGGTATCATTCAATTTTTATCGTCGTTTCTAATGAACTTGGTTGCAGTAAAGTTTGACTAACACTTCTGCTTCGTTGGAAATTTTTTCGAACCGCTTCGATTTCTATGTGATGATCGACTTCGGGATCACTGAATACGGCGGAAACCTCTGGATCATCAATTTCGAAGACAATGTCGTAGGTTGTATGTTCGGGTGATATCACCTCTTTTTCTCTGCTCTCAAGTACTGGTCCTTGACCAATGTTATTTTCAGAATTATTGCAGTTAAGGCGATCTAAATTATTATTGTTGGTTTCATAAATTTGTTGTTGTTGTTGCACTTCGCTAGGAGTCTTATCGATGAAAAAATCTGAAATTAAAGATAATCCTATTAAATTTCAGGATAACTTTTTTTTATTTTAAACAGGGGACTTAAAAATTAAGCATATGGAACTAAAAAGACAGACAGTATGGTACAAATTAATATGAAAACAAAATAAGAGACAAAACAGAAAATAATAAAAATATAATAATAATATGTAATGAAAAATCAACATTCTACATCTACACAAATTGGACATGCAATTTACAGTTTTTGTTCTACGAAAATAATAATTTTGCTTTTTATGTTTACCTTTTCCAAAAAGATTTCTTTTTTTTTTTTAATTCTATGAAAAATAAAATTGTGTGTGTGGATGTGTATTTTGTGTATATTTTTTTAATAAATAAAATATTTAAAAAATATCTACTCGACATTCGGGTTCCGATGGAATAACTTGAACTGAAAAAATTTTGAAATGACAATTAAATCTAAAAAAGAACTTAAAAATAAATTTAACAATAAAATAAATAAAAAATAACTAGTATATAATTTTTGTTTTGGTATTTAGAGGTCATGTGAATTTGACAAAGTTTTAAGACATTCTGATGCTCGATTCTGGAATAGTTCATAAACTCACTTTAATTGCTTTTAAATAAGATATTTTGTTGTTTTTCTGTTTTATATCGTTCTAGCTTTTTTAGTGCAACTGAGTTCCGTCCTGTTTTGAACTTTCGCTCTAAATTTTTCTGATTAAACAAAGCTATTAAGTGCGTGAGTTTTGCTGGGTCAGTATCATTTACTCTGGGTTTTTTTTTATCACTTAATTATTTCAACAAGCATGCAAAAAAAAAACAAATACAATTTGTTCAGATCTATGTTGCTATGAGAATTTTTGTCTCTGTGAAAGTGCGATATTATTCTATACCTTAGCACAATTTAAAATGAATTGTGAAGTATTTTAATCGGGCTTTTCACATATACGGAATACGCTTTTCTTATCTCTGAGATATTTTCGATGTAGAAACTTAAAAGATTTGATAACGATGATGTTAAAAAAATGCATAAGATGTATTCTTAAAAACTTTCAATCAACTGCTCGATAAACATAAACTTATACATATATGATTGGAATTTTAGAAGAATCTATCTCAGGGAAGAAATTCAACTTCGTAAGGAAAGCACCAAAATGTGTGGGCTATTACAGATCTGGAACATCCTTAAAATATTTATTAGGTTAATTTTGTTTGGAAAGCTATCGGCAGTGCAGTTGGAATTTACAAGTATTACACATACAGCTATTGACGAAAGCAGAAGCTAAATCCAGGTACGGAGAAACTTTTTTTTTTTACCTATGTATGTACATATTCGGATATGATATATTTTAATTAAATTATGATCAAGTTTTCTCTTTATTTCGTTTTCAAACAATTGTTTAGTGCAAAACTGTTGATTACACTCATAACTCTCTAGAATTTATCTCAAAGGTACAATGAGCTTATATTTTTTTTTATAAATAACTCAATAAACTATAATATGATCTTGATCTATATATATACAGCCTTATTTATTAGATTTCGCTAAACAGCTCTAAACGGCTGAATAGTTAAACAATACATAAAGTTTTATGTAGCTTCTATGCAACGTTACATAAATTTCTATTTATTAAACATTTTCTTAGAAATTATAATTATGCTAGGTTTGTGTCAAAATAAGTACTAAAAATTGAAAATTAGTATTTTTTATAACGACAAACAACTCCATCTGTCGATAGATTAACTACATTTCGTTTGAAAATAAACAAAACAAAAAAAAAAATAAAACTAAAAAAAAAAAAAACAAACAAAAGCAAAAGTTCTCGTACGATGTCATAATTAAGGAAGAATACCTCTAAAACAGAACGCGATTCCTGGTTTTGTTTTTAGTTGATTAGAACAATAAAAAAAATAAACATTAATAATTTCTGTGAAAAGAAAACAAAATGCATACAAAGCCCTCGTAAGAAATATGAGGAAAACATTTCCAAAAACACACAATTTGTAATTCATTATTTATCTAAAAACACACAATTTCTTATTTATTATTTAATTTATTATTTATTATTATTCATTGCAATTTTATCACTTTTGTTTATAAAATAAAAAGAGAAAGATGCGAAAGAATTTCGTCAATAAAAAAATATACAAATCATTGCTGTGTTTTATTTTTCTGACAATAATTTGATGTTTAAATGACATTTAAGTAAAATATATTCTTATTCAGGCTCTAAACAACCTAAAAACGCGTTTAGCTTATACAATCTCTATTAAACGTTGCATAAATATTATAAATGACAATTTTTTGTTTTAAGACATTATACAGAGTACATAATGCTATGCACTGTCTTTGATAAGTTTATAAATAGGGCTGATAAACTATATATCTCTAAAATCACGGTGAAATCTAACTGCAATGCGGATAGCTTTTGCCAAAATAAAACCCTATTCTCTTTCTATTTCTTTCTCTTCTTTCTAGGAACCAATATATTTACCTTTCTAGAAATTCGTAATGGACAATTCTTAAGTGTTTATTAGCCGTAAAACAAAAAAAAGTTTAACTACTGGTAGTTATCAATAGATTTCAGTTATATAACTTAAAGTTAAAAAACTAAAAATAAGCAGAATACAGTAAATGAAGAAATGCGTGCAAGATTATGAAAAAAGTGCATTGGAAGTATAAATATTATAAGTATAACACGATAGATTTAGAAGAATTCTTACTATGAAATATGAAAGTTCAAACTTAAAAATAGAACTTTTAGAAAACAATTAATAATACGTTATACCACTCCCATAGAACTAGGTTCGACAAAAGAAGTTTAGAGAGAAGCAGAAGTTTATAATTTTTTAAAGTCTCTTCTTGTTTGATTTATTAATTAATTAATTAATTAATTAATTTGAAAGATTTTACAGGAGTACCTATCAAAAGGAATGCATTTTCAAAGTTAATTATATACGTGACATATATCAAATTTATCTACCAGTTGACTCATTAGATACAAAAAGTAGTTAAGAGTTTATCGAAGGAAAATATGTGACGTTAATTCACCTTTTTTAAAGTTGTTATTACTTTAAAACTTATCATACTATTAATATCAAAATTAAATAAATATTCGTTTTCCTATTTTTTTGATTGTGTTTGTTGTGTTTGTTGTGTTCTGCGAGAGTATTTAAACTTTAAACCTTAAAACTATGTACACCAATTCACAAAATACCAATAGGAATATTAAAAAAAAGACATCTAGGGAATATTTTTTTTATATAATTTACCTGATTCAATTCCATTCCATTCACTTTCCACAGCGTAATGTTGATGTTGATGAGGATTTGGATGATCTTCGACAGAACCTTCGAATATATTTAAATCTGTTGCTAATCGATCGTCTTCAGTCATTTCAAATATTTCTGTTACTTTGACCTAAAATATGAAACAAAAAATAAATTAATTTAATAATACGTTCAACCAAAAATATTAATAACAAAATTCTAAAGCACTTGCGTACTTTTGGATGACTTTCTTCATTGTTAGCCAAAAAGAAATAAAACAAAGTAATATATTCAATTGAGATTAATTTGTATAGTTAAAATGGAGTTAGGTATATTGTATTGTATATCGTAATGAATAGATATAATTATAATTTATTGCAAAAAGTTTGTTTTCAAGTAAAAGAAGTTTTTTATCAGATTTCCTTAAAATATAAGTCTAATCTGTATTTAAGGTGTAAAGTTCTAGTGTTTTTGGTGATTAACTTTATATGTTTTGTAATGCTGAGTATGAATCTGAAGTGGCCCAGCAAAATTTTGGACAGCAAATATGAGAATTACCGAAAAGGTATTACTTGTATTACTTGAAAAATTACCTTTAAAAAAAGGTTTGTGTTTTGCCAACAATTCATTTTAATACTATTCATCTTTTGTACAACTTATGTCTTCCGCTGAAAAGAGTCTGAATATTCAACATATCAACCGCATATTGCTTGATATGTTGAATAGAACGGCATACAAATTTCTTGCAAAAGGAATTATGTATATACTTATTTTAATTGAACATGTAGAGAATAATAATGAACGTCGTAAAAAAGATTTATTAAATTAATTTTTCATAAAAAGTTCTGAGCACAATAATTATAAATTAATGAGGTTTAAGGTTCCTACTGGTAACCTGCATTGAAATATGATATTTAGCTCGTGAAATCTTTTAAAAGCCATTTCCTGACTTGAAAATATTGCTAATTTTTTAAGAGAACAGTACAAATTTTGAAATTTATTTATCAATATGACTGTAATACTTTCTGAACTAAAACAGTTGCTTTAGAATAAGCTTTTAAATAAATGTCCATCTACTCGTATATCAATTTCTAAGATTAAGTTCATTTTCAAATTTCTATATTATTTACCTTATTGGTTTGGTCATCTGTGTAATAATAGGCATACAATGCATCGTTATGCGTCGTCACTTTAAGAACATGTTCATAATGGTCAACATCAGTTTCTAATGATGGAGCTCCCCTAAAAAATATTTAAAAATAGGTTAAGCACATTTCAAACAAAAAAATTCTTTACAAAAAAACATACATTTCGTCAACTAATATCGATACTCTTGGTCCATAGAGTTTACTCGAATGTAATAGTCCAGTTGTGTCAAAATCAGGTGGTTCACAGAGCTAGAAAAAAATAGTTATTTGTTAACTTGAACATTCCATTTAATAAAATAAAAAAATAACAACTTACAGTTAAATTATTCAAAACTCGAACATGAACTGCATTATTTAGTCTATAAACTAATTCTTCAAGTACTAATATTATTTGTCTCGTTAATTTTGGTGTTAATGTTGTAATTCTATAAAAAAAATTAAAATGATGTTAAAGAAACTAAATAAAAATTTTAATTTTTTATATTTTTTTAAGAACATAAGTCGAAACAGTTGCCAAAAGGTGAAAGGAAAACATTTGCAGCGATAGGAAGGACTTGTGTGCAAGGAAATGAGGCAGGATCTGGTAGAATTGAAAAAGAAAAAATTAATGAAAAAATAACAACACACAAGAAAATGTGATTTTTATTTTTTGTTTTTATTACATACATAAATTGAATATATTTGGACAAGAAAAAATGTATTTTAAGACTAATTTTACAAAAGAATAATTATTTTTTTTTTAATTCTTTTTGTAAGAAATCTTTTCTGCTGTATAAAATTATTTTAATAAATTAGAAGAATAGGATAGAATTAAGTTTTTAACACCCGTTTTTAAGTATAATAATATTATTTTTTATTTTTTTTATTTTAGTTTTTAAAACTGACTGCACTTTTTCTTTTGGAATGAGATTCATCATAACTTAAATTTTATTAACTTACTAATGTTTTTCATACTTTAAATCTTAAAAATATATTATCTGAGATAATAATTTAAAAATTTTAAATATATTATTCGCTTTGGTTTAGCTGATAAATGATATTTTTTTTGTGTACCTATTCTTTATTTAGTACTAGTTTTTGCTTAGGCCTCTAATAAAATTCGTTTAAATAACTTTGTTTTTATAATTTTACAAGTCTTTTTGATATTTTAAGTTTTTTAGAGTAAAAAAAATACATGTATTCAGGCACTTGCAAATGTTTTCCCAAAAGGCAACGGCTTGGTTGTTCTAAAAAAAAAAGAGAAAAAAGGCAACGAATTGATTGATGAATACAAAAATGAATCCAATTGTTTAAACAAAGTTTAAACAAAATTGGATATTTAGAAATGAATGAATGAAAAAGGACAAGGAGGACGAAATAAAAAACAATATATTAGAAAAAAAGAATAAAGTCCACTTACTTTGAAACAGTTGCCAAGAGGAAGTCTAATGGAACTGTGGCTGGCAGTGATAATAGCTTGACTCCACGATGTTTGAATATCCAATTGGCAAGACCTTTGTTAGCCTGTTCAATATATCCATGTATAACATCCAAAACAGTTTGTGGCATATTTGCAATCATTGCATCCTAAATATTGAAAAATAGGGACATTTTAGAAAATCATATTCAAATTGGTGGAAATGTTTCTAACCTTTCTATGTTTCTTGCATTCTCTGCACTCTGGATCAAAATCTTGTGGCTCTGCCACTGATTCCGATACAACAAATGTCGATTGCACAGCAACACATCTTGTGCAATTAATTAAATTATTTCTTTGTAAAAATTGCAAAGCATCATCGAAACCTTGCTGACAGAATTTCGATAGAAATTCTGGCCTTGGAGGGAATAGAATTCGCATCAAACGATTCATATTTTGACGAGATATCTCAATACTCGTATTGGCCCAATTCAAATGAAACAGCTGTGAACTCTGATCCCTTGGACAGATGTCACTCTCCCCACAAAATGGACTAACTGTTATTGTATTCTCATCTAAAATTGGTAGATTATCGGAAAATGCTCCATCCATATAACGTACGCCACGGAATTTCGGTGGCAAGAAGCCGGAAAATCCTGGAATGAAACATGCACACAATATCGCATCGAGAACTTCTTCACGGCTATTGAACTCGGAGATGATGACATTTTTGCCATCGTATACACGTGTTACGGAAATGTGTAAGCGGCCACTGACTTTTTTGTGTGCATCTTCGGGTAAATGCTTTTGGAGGCCTTCGAAGAGGCATGTTTGAATGTTAAATGAGGGGCTGAAGGGGCCAAGGGAATGGCGGCGAGCTTCGTTTACAATACGAAAAAAATCTGATGTCATGCTACCTGTAAAGATAGAAAAAAAAAATAAAAATTAGTAATTTATTAAAAATAATATCGGAGAAGGGAATTTTTAAAAATTTAATTATCCACTAGTCAACAATTTTTAACTTTTTTAAAATTTTCCAGAAAAATTTATATTAAACTTATAATACAGTCAAATAAGGAAAAAAAAGGGGTAAATCTCGGAATGAATGTTAATAGAAATTTTTTTTGCTCAGTATCTTCCTTTTGCCATTCTATAACATATCTCAATAGTCTAGAAAAATCTCATGTCCGCTTGTCGCGATTTCAAGGTCAAATGGCGAAATGGAGATTTTTAAAATTAGCAAAAATAGCTATGGTATTATATACACATATGATACATGCTTTTAAAGGTATTTTTTAATGCTGATTCCAAAAAAAAACAAATTTTGCATGAAGGTTTTCATATCCATTATTATTAGGAATCAAAAAAATGCAATGAAAAAAACATTCATATCTATGAAAAATAAGGTGCATTACTTTTCAGGGATGGTCAGGTTGACTTATTGTGAGTTTTTTTGGAATAAGTGTTAAAAAATAGCCTTAAATCATGTCGCTTATGTTGGTATACATATACAAATTTAAACTATTCTTGCTAGTTTTTTTAAGTCTGCACCTAACTTAGTTTAACCTCCAAAATTAGGACTTGCGGACATGAGATTTTTTTAGATTTTTGACATAAGACATAGAATATCCAAACAAAGATAGAAACAAAAAAAAATATCCTATTAGCACTAATTCCAAGATTGTACCAGGATGTTTTTAGTGCATATAATAATGGATATGAAAACCTTCATGCAAAATTTGGTTCCTCTACCATAACTTTTAAGGGTTTTTCGGTAGTAAGTTTGGAACTGTTATAATAATATGGGTTGACAAATGAAAAACTGGAACAGAGTATACGGCGAAACGTTTTTTTCTGCTCAAAATGTTTAAATATTCTCATTCCCCATTTATGCGACTGACAAATTCGTCAGTATTTTTGGCAGAATGTTGATATTTAATTTTGTCTTGCAGGTGGCCATTGCACAGAAGACTGCAGAGCCGACCTCGCATAGTGAGTTCAAGCCCAAGGGTCGGCTCAGTAGTTTTTTTTGACTATAGCTTCCAATTATAATGAGATTGTTATATGTTTGCTATTATTTCCATTTAAATAAAAAGAAACGTTAAATTCACCCATAATGCATGCAATCAATTCTTGCTCTCATTTTCTGATTACCTAAAAGCATGCAACAAAAACAGAAACACATGTTTGTTTCTATTTTTATTTGTTTGAATTACAAAAAAAAATCTATTACAATTGGATTTCATTAGTTGCGGAAGGGCATTGCCACCATTATAATTTTACAAAATCAAAAAGATCATCCGATAAGAAATATAAATTATTGTGTAAAACAAATTCATTATCATTCATTCAACGTTAAAATCGAACGATCTTATCAAATAAAAAAAAAGCTTATTTATTTGCGTAAATCAGTTCACTGACATCGTTCGATCTAGGAAAAAAATTACACAACTTTTCTAAAGTTAAAATTGATAATGTCAAAGTTTTTGATTACTTCCTGTTTTAATTAATTTGCAAAAAAAAAAACTCAAATCACCAGTTAAAAAAGAGAGAAGTGATAATTAAAATGGCCTAGAATATTGCATGCGTTATTAAAATCGATCCTCAAATTTAGATGACACTTGAAAATTATTATTATTGTGATTGGGAAAGTTTGACGTTCATAAATTAATCATTTATTGACAGATAAGGTTAAGGTAAATCAGATGATCATTTCTTTTGTTGTTGGTTGTCATGAGTAGTTTGAAAAATGTGGAATAACCAAAAGGGGTCTTATCATACAAAAACATGAAATAAAAACTTTTTCAAAGAATATTTTGGAAAAAAACAAAACTATTGAATTAGTTAACAAGATTACATATTATCATCATGATCAATAACTATACCACTCATATTGTTCAATGTTACCTTGGTCATGTGTAGGTACATACTTTTTGTTACTTGAAAAATAATGTCATAAAAAAAGTTAAGTTAATAAAAATGATAAGAAACACACTCTCCGTGGGGGTTCGTTTTGATCATGATAGATCGCTAATAATATAGTTGCGCAAAATATATTTGTGCAAAAATAATATTTTGCTAGTATATTTTTGGTAAACACATTTGTTGACGCAAAAGAACTATTTTCAAGGCGTTTTGTTTTAATCTTCTTATTTTGCAAAATTTTATTGTTTGAAGTTTACGGAAGTGTTTATAGCAACAATTGATTAGTTTATTTTAAAAGAGGAATGTCATTTTATATTGTATTTTTCGTTTCGATCTTCTATTAATCTTTCATAATAATTCTAACCTATTAAAGTTGGATCATCTTATATAACGTGTTCAAATTAAAAAAATGGAGCGATTTTCATTTTATGAAATCCACCTTGAAACCTACTTTTTTTTTAAACAGTACACAAACAGAACTGATCGCAATTTTGGTCAGCATGTGTTTGCTTTGTCTGCTTCTACACGAAGACGTAGACGCACAAGATGCACATAAGAGCAAAGGAGAAATCGATCTTTCTCTCTCCCTTGTTCTTATGTGCATCTTGTGCGTCTACATCTTCGTGTAGAAGTCGTCTTTAAGGCTGTCAAAAAATCATCTCACGTAGTAAACTACTTAAAAGTACTTTGCAAAGTGCAAGGGGACAAACCTAAGGTTAAGGAAATTCGGCGTGTTCACACTACTTAATTTGCACGATCATGACGGGGAATTTGAACATCGACATTCATTCAATGATTTTACACTTACTGAAAATATACAAGCGTCAATATCTATTTTTTTGGTTATTTTGTATGACTTGTTTTGGGGAAAAGTTCTCACACGCGGTAGTAACTTGAAAATTTTATACACAAAAGACAATTCCCAATAAAAAAATCTTATCTTGAAGACAAAGGTGTTATGGGGTTTTTATTTGATGAAATTATTGATAGGCAGCACTTTATATGATATTGCCTACTTGAGACTTTTATTAGATAAAAAGACAAAAAAGAGTTTGGTGATTTAGACAAAGCTGTCATTTGTTTACCTAACAACAAATTTTGATCAAAACGTATTTATTCATAAGAATTTGAACACAATTAGGTACACATTCGTTGCTTAAAAATATTATGACACTTGACACAAATGCGAATTTAGACGACACATGTGCGATTTTTTTACAGATAAGGTGAAGATATTTTATCGTGTGGTTTTTTTTTAAAGATTGGTATTGCCAAAAATATTCGTTGTTAGAAATAGAAAACAAAACTATTAAATTTATAAAAAAGATAAAATTAAATCATGATCTTTTTATGTATAACTACTATTAAAAATTTATTATCTTGCTTTGTAGGCTCTAGTTACTTAAAAATAACGCTGATAAAGTTATGTTAACGCTGATTAAAAACACGTTTGCTGGGGGGTTCTTATTGTTGTTAGTAATTTTACTGCAAAAAAATATCTTTAATTATGAACTGTTATAACTTCATTGATAAATTATTGAATAAAAGTTGTGTAATCAATTAATTTAACTTAAAAGCTCTTTCTAAACCGGCATAGTTAAAAAAAAAAATATGACGCAAAACTACCTACTATTTTTTAATAAAATATTCCTATAAAAAAATAATCTTTTACGTAATCAAACAAATTAGACTTTATACTTCAGTCAGAAAGAAATAGTGAAAAAAGGGGTTTACGTAATTCTGACTCCCTAGCCTAATTCTAAACTTATTCGTAGCTCAACACATAATCACTTTAAACAAAAAAAGCAATTGGCAAAAAACTACTTTTATTTGAAATCTAGAACTACCAACTTAATATTCCTATTTATATGAGCGGAAGATCATTTGTAGATTACATGTATAACTAGATAATATAGTCTACTTATGAGTAGTTTCCCTCTCCAAATGAACTCAGCTATTGTCAAAAAAATCTAGTACATTGGTTGTAACTTAGAAGAAAATACTTCAAATGTCAGTTCACATGCAGAATAGAAAAATGGAGATCAATGTCTAATAAATATTTTCTTATTCATCTTTTCTTTTATACATTTTAAATTTAATGTCAATAAAACCCTGAAAGTTATTAAATATTATGAATCCTCAAGACAACACTTAAAACTGATAAACAATTTTTATTGGCAAAAATATTTTATTAAACATCCAATTTCAATTAAAAATTGCAACAGATAGAAAGTAAGACAAACATGCTTCTGTGCAGTAGAGCATATACTATAGTCTACAATGCCTGCAGCAAAAACTGGTATAAGAATTACACAACTTGCATTTAATATATTCGTATTGGTTTTCACTCTTGCCTCGATGTGAACAGTTAAATACGATCCTTGTTTATCGAGTCACAGTCACAACACGAATATACAACGTTAGCTCTAAGCAGGTGAAGAATTTTCTAATAAGTCAATCAACTATCGGAGTAAGTTTATGGAAATGTAACTATCACTAAATGGGAATCGAGCTGTTTTTTTTTTAATGGAATTTACTATGTAGCAGACATGAGTGTCTACACTTTGAGTTTATTGTAACAAGTTTTAAGATTGTTTATTTATCTTTTTTATGCAGCGTTGCAAGGAAACCATAATAAATTTTGTTTTCCTTTTTTTGAAAGACCTCATAAAATCAACAAATTTTTAAAAACATCAATATAATGTTTCATTAAGAGGAACACGCCAAAAGAGATGAACTTGTCAATATTAAATGTAAAAAGGCGTGTTCAATAGATGGAAATTTATAGACCCGTTTAGTTTGACATATATTTATAATTTGAGTTCAATAAACTTCACAAAAATTAACAGCATTTGAATATATTTCAATAAAAACGTAGTTTCGGAAAGAGTGTGGAACTCAGACTTTGAGAGTGTTTTAACAAAAACACAATAAATATAAAAGGAATTTACAAAACAATGCAAATAAAATTATAACAAATAAATAAAACTACGTAAAACAACAACTTCAAAAACAACATGTAATCAAAAGATTTCAGCACTTGACGTGTTGTTGTTGTTATTGTTGAAAACCGATCCAAACCAGAAATAAAAATGTCAACAAATTAAAACCAAACGATCAGATCAACACAAATAAAAAAATGACATTTATCTGACATGAAACGTGCGAGCACCTTGTTGTTGAACTTGCTTCCAATAAAAACAATTCGAAATATAGTACAAACTGATTAAATTCAATTTTATTTTTATTTTGCAATGAAAAAACGTAGTAGAAACATTTTTTTTTTACTTGACGACCCTCAAAATGGCATCCATATGAGTATGAAAAAATGATAGAAACCACAAATAAAGTGTTAAAACAAATTAATAAATATAAACGCATACAACCACAAATTATTTTTCATAGATTAAAAGAGAAGAAGTGGAAACTTGAAACGATAAAATAACAAATCACATTTTATTCACATTTTATCTATCAGAAAAAAATATAAAAACAAACATGCGAGAGATACCTGCTACCTACATTTATTTATGATTTTGACCTTGACTATGAGAGATAATTATTGCAAAATATATCTCATGTCTGTATCTCTTTCAGTGGTTCAATTTTTAATTCAAAAGATAAAATTATAATTGCAAAAAATAAATTAAGTTCAGCCAAATGATTTATGCAAATGTAAAAATATTCCAATATGGACATTATGAATCATTGAACAGACGCGGCTCGCATTTTGCGAAATAACTGTGTGTAGATTTATGATTTGTATAAATATCATGCACGTGTTTAAGTAAATTTCCTCATTATGTACAGCTTTTATTCGGACATCCGAGGCTTGAATTGCAAAATAAAAATAAAAAAAATATTGTTGTTGATTTAATTTTATTATGCTAAATGTGCATTATCGTTGATCACGCATCGTGCACATTTCAGTGAGAAAACAAAATAAAAGCTGTGGTATACATTTTCTGTTGAAACTGTTTAGTCAAACATTTTTTCCTGCCAAACAAAAAAAAAACTGACTTTTCAGAAAGTTGGAATTAAGTGACATGAAGTTGATGGTAAATGTTCCTCAACTCTAATTTTATGTAAAAGCATGAAAACAGAATTTGAAATGACAGCCTATCTCACACAGTTATACAAAAACGAAGTTTGAATATTAATTCTAAAAAAACAACAAGTTCTCATAAAGCTGAACACGTCTATCAAATTGACAACATTCATGGACTTGCTAAAGTGAAATTTGGCATATAATTGAGTGCGTGAACACTCAGAAGAAACTTGTTTGAAAATAGACGTGTTCATTTAACTGATCATTATAGGATCAAATAAACATTCTACTCTTTAACTCATTTTGAGAAATAATATCAAATCTTATTGATATATTGACAGTGTTTAATACAAGTCACTTGAATTTTAGTTCAGAGCTTTTATTAGTTTTGATTGGTCTGGTGTCATAAAAAAATTAAGATTGCATTTATTTGACAGTCAGTCAATTGCAGTCTTCAAAAAAGTAATTTTCTTGCTAAAATATGTATTTTGCGATGGTTTTCAGCAAAAAAAATTGGCAATTTTTCTCGCTATAATTAAATGTGTAAAATGTGCATCGTCGTTTTTAGCTTGTTTAATAAAACATTTGAGAAATGAAAATTCATTATTTCAAGGCAAAAAAAAAATATTTTCGTACCTAAAAATTATTCACGTGATTTAAGTAAATATTTTCTAACTTACATATGTAACTAAAATGACAATTTACAAAAAACAAAGAGACCGAATATAATAATATAAATATTGTAATTGCGTGGGTAGAATACGGATTACAAAAACTTCCGCGTGCCAAAAATCGAGTGTCATAAACGCAATATGTCATAATATTTTCTTCGAGTAAAAATAAGTTAAAGATAAACAAAAAAAATGTAAATATTTACAAAATGAGATGCTGATTTAATATTTATCACATTTTTATGTTATTTTCTCTCATGACACAAATGTGTTGCGTAATGTTTTTTTTTATCTATTTTCGGAACGCTTCTACAACAACAAAAAAAAGTATGCTGCTTCACGTCTCATATACAAAACACACCCATTGAATCTGTTTCAAGCTTCAAGTTGAAGGTCATTTACTACTGATGTTGTTTTTACTTGCGATATTTTATTTAAATATGAATTATTTTAAAAATAAATTAGGTTAGTAGTCATCTATCAAATAAAACCAATCTAAAAACAGCTTGGAACTGATTGATGTTCTTTATCGAACATAGTACGCAAATAAATTAAAAATGAAACTAATTGACGTGTGTTAGAAATTGTGAAAAATATTAAATACAAATTCCTAATTTCAAATCAATTTCAGCGAAATTTAGTTCTAAATCAGATATTATTTTTTAATAAAGCAAACAAAAAGAACTGACAGTTGTTTGCTTTCGTGAAATTCTCACTTAAGTAAAAGCATGTCAGGGAAGTGTTCAGAAATCGGATCTATCCGAATGATATAGATTTTTATCCAAAAGGGGTAAAATATTCAAAGTTATAAATAAAACTGAATTTATAATTTGTTTACATCTAATAATGGATCTTTAATAAATTCAATGAAGCATGAAGAGATTATTTTACGATATAATGACAGTTGACAGTTTGTTTATTTCTTTTCGTTTTTTATTTTTCAACCATCAGCCACACCACGTTTTTGTCTTATTTTATGTTTCTGATGATTGATGCCACTTGAAAAAAAGGAAAGAAAAAACAAATTTGGACTTTGATATTATTGTTAGCGTGTGGGACCATGATTCACTATTAATTATATTATCTTGTTTACATTTCTTTGCGAGAAAAAAAGAAATACACACATACAGAACAAAAAAAAACATGCCCTTCTTTTTCATATAATGTGTTATCGAGTACGCATTTGCTAAAGGTTATATTTTTTTCTGATAACACTATTAGAACTTTATAGGAGATTGCGCATTTAGCTTATTCATTGTGTGAGACATTATTTTGTAACCTACATTTGGATTTGAATTGAATTTATTGCAAATTCATTCTTGAAAATTTAAAATTAATATCATTGTTTTCTGTTAATTCTTTCTGGACTTCTGATAAAGCTTTTTTGCAATTTGCTATCATTTTCTAAAATCTCTTCAAGGACATCTTTGGGTGTCTAAGTTTATGTGATTTTTTTCGTCGTCATTCCGGGAACACAACTTGTAGAAGTTTTAGGCTTTAAGTTATAATTTTCTCGATTTTATGAGAAAATATTGCGCGTACAGTGCGTAATGCTAAGTTATAGCAGGTATTTGTTCTGCGATATATTCTTTTGTCTATCCATAATCTCCGTCATTTCGGGAACGCTTATGATTCTAAATTTCATACCAATACTTCGTAAAGTTTCTTGTTAACTTATGAACATTATTTAGTTAAATTGTAGTATATCCTTGAAACATAATAAACAGAAAAAATCTAATACTTTTTTTAATTATTTGATTGCAAACTTGAAAATTCAATTAAACTAGTTTTGAAATACATAAGTCAATAACATAGTTGGAAGTCTAACCTTTGAAGTTTTTTTTATCTTATTTTGAGTTATTGCTCGCATTGACGAGAAGAAATTGACATCAATCGTTTTAAAATTTCTTCATAATACTACTTTGCAACATTTATTATACCCCTTTTTTATTTATTTAACATTGACATATTTGTTGTCAAGTTCAATTTTCTAGATCATATGATTTTATTGGAGGCAGTAGTTTCTAGCTATCGATTATTATCTAGAAATTTTCAAATTCATTCAGGTCACTTTATGGCTGTTTTAATTAGATGGCGGTTTTTACAAATTGTCCCATATAAATTACAACAGAATTTTACGATTTTCTCGAACTTGACTTTGGTCGTTTTATATTGGTAATAGTGCGTTTAATTAATGACTTACTGGCACCAAAACAAGAATATATTTAAAAAAAATTATCATTTTCAAATCATTCTAATCTATCAAAATTTTGAAAAGAAAAAAAAATAGTAATCAAACATAATCTAAAAATATAAACTCAACTATATTTTTTTTTAATTGGCTGGTCAATTTCAAATTTTTTATGTTCAAATTTATTGAAGACCGTTTATCGGTTCTTTAATTTGACAGCAACTTAAAAAAAAACAAAGAACATTTTACAAACTTCCCTAACATGCCCTTTAGAAATTATTTGACGTTTGTAGTGTTTTATACATAAACGCCGAAAAGTTTTATAACAGGTATTCAGGAAAAAATGTAAACTCATTGTAAACCTGATTAAGTGGTAATTGTGTCAAAATTGTGTTTTGGTTTGACAGTTTTTTACCATTTTTACATTTTACGAGGTTTACATAGAGTTTACACCATTGAATGAATATCCCTATTATTTTCAAATCATTTTCCATCTGTCAAAATGTTGAATAGAAAAACTAAAAGTAAACAAACATATCTAAAAATATAAACTCGGCTACCTCTACAGTTGTCATTTTCAACAAAAAACTACAGTGGGTGTGTTTATTTATTTGTATAATTTTTATCTCAAGGTTTCTCTCAATTCAAAAATAATATTATAAAATATCTGAGGGATTGTCGTTCTTATCAATACGTGGAACATCGAACCAATTGCCACATATAGATAAGCATTAAAAAAAAATAAAATTATTACACAAAACAAAACCATACATAATTAAATTTATAAAAAATAAGTAAAAACGACCTTGGGTCACCTTCGTACATCGAAGTTGAGAAATTAAACATTTTTTTATTAAAAGGAATAAAAAAAAAAACGTCAAGGTGATTGTGGTGGGCGAACAGAACAGATATTGTTTGAAATTCAAATTAACTAGGTATCTATTCCAAGATTTGTTTAAACATATTAAACATGCTCAAAAAGGGGGTGTGTTCGACTTGGTTTAGTGTTTGTTTGTTTACTGCACAATCGCTCTCGATAAGCAACAACCAGAAATATAATACAAAAAAAAAAAAGAAAAATATGAGAAGGGAAATCGTTGAGGAAGACAAACATGTTTTCCAAGTTTTTTTTTTTTTTCTTTTTTTATAAGAGACGAGCCCCCTTCGATGTACTTGTACTTTATTACAACAAAACTAATACTATCAAAAGAAACTTCAAACACTAGTACAAAATATGCTCCATGAATACAAGCAAACAAAATAAAATAAAAAAAGAAGAAAAAAAATACATCTTTTCCGCATTCCGTATGCGTAGAGAGAGAGGCTACACACGTAAACGTATTTGAGTTATCAGAGATACGCGCCAAGTGGCCAAGTAAATAGGGATTTAGCTATATATAAGTATACTATGATGTGTAGTTTATTAAGTGGCGTGATTTTTACTTTAACTTGGTTGTTGTTGTGGGTTTTGTGTTGTGGATACTATCAGTATTCGCCGGTTTTTCTTATAGGTGCATAGATACGTTTTTTTTTTTTAATGACTAAACCGGACTATTACCGCATAAAAGGTCGAGTTACCTAGATACTTAACGCATATTTGTCTGTTGCCCTTGACCATGTTCTTAGGTTTTTTTTTCTTCTTTTATTTGTTGTTCTTTTTTTTGGATCATTCTAGAACACAAATATGAATGTATGTACTTTTATAGACAGGAAGCTCTAGAAATAATAGGAATATTATAGGAACATTATAGGAATAGTGTAAAAGGGCTATGGAAATAGATACTTTGTTTATTTGATTTGATGTTATACATAGATATCTTTGGAGATGTTGCTTTTTCGATATGAATAGTTGAATGTTAAAAGGTATTCAAGCCGTAAACAAAATTAAAAACTACGACACAGAGTGCGATACAGATGCTTTTCTGAGTTGTTTTGTAAACAACTTACAAGAACGTGTGAAAAATACTATTACGCCTTGCATTAGTTGTTTACAAATTTATAACTTAAAAAAAAATATGAGTAATTTTTCAAACGTCAAAAAATTACAATGCTTATGATATGACGTTGGATGATGCGTTCTTAATGCATTTCCATCAATCAATTTCGGGATATTCATATTGTTTGACGTCTTAGAACGTCATTCATCTTGAAAAATCATTTTAAGCGATTCACTCAATATTAGCGATACAAAAACATATGACAACAAAAATTAGTTTTTGATGCAAAGAACTCTATTATTTTCGTTCGATTAGCCAGCACAGGGTTAAGCGAATGTTCACATTGACTAACTTACCGGACTTTAATAGGAGCCTTGTTTAATAGCCTGTTTTCACTAGAGCATTAATGAGGTAGATAATTTTGCAAATTAGGTCAGTTCGAATGTTAAATTTAAAAAAAAAATCCTATACGATATCACATTCGAAATGAGATAATTTGCGAAAATAGTTCATTTGGACTCTAGTGAAAACAAGCTATTGGGAACTCAGCTATAAGTTTTTACTCAGTAAACAACAAACGATTGCTAACGATAAACAAAATTATTTGTTTGTTGAGGTTTGCAAAATTTTACAAAATTGACCCTTTAACAACAAGCGATTTCTTAAAATGATTAAAAGTAGTCGTTTGTTGTTGTATTTACTGTAAAATATTTGCTAAGATGAGCAGGTACTAAGTTACCAATAAAACACGCCAAGACTTAAGGCCCAACTATAAAAGTTGGAAGAGTGCGTACGTTGACGTACGAAAATTCCCAAATACATGCAAATCAGATGTCACAGCCATAATAGCGGATTGCTCGGTTTCGCTTAGTTTTGTTTTCGGACGTAAACTCACTTTTCTTTCTCAATTTACGTTCGGAAATTTGTCATTTTTCAAAAAAGAAAAAAACTTTTATTCAAAGTTAAGTGAATTCATTTTTGTGTTTCACAAAACATTTATAAGTTTTGTTATTTTATCAAATAAACTTATTTAATATATTATTTATTTTACATACAATTTTGTAAGTCTGAAAGAAAATGAAATATGAATTCTCGAAATCAAAAACAACTTGAGATATATAATGCTTCTGTTTTGTTCAAACAATTATGGGTAAACGTATGCATTTGACAGATCGGAAAGAAACGGTTCGTTCGGTTTTGACAGTAGCTTTCGTTTCCATGATTCAGTCAGTTTAAGCAAACGGGCCAACAGGCAATCTTATGAGTCACTAATCGTTAACTTTTATGAAATTAATCAAAAGCCATTGAACCAGCTCAAACTAACGTTAATGTCAAATTTGAAACGCATTTGAATTCAACACAGGTTTATAAAGTGTTTTTTTTTTTAGGAAACTCTAAAAGTTATTTGTTTTTCTAAGCTTAAACAAAGTCTTTGAATACTTCTAATATTTTTGTTTTATTCTTACAACTCTAGATTAAGAGAAAGTTATTTTCAATTAGTTTATTGACCTAAAAACTCAGAACTATCGCCTTTTCATGACAGTGTCGAATCATTAATGATACACTGAAAATAATAAATTTCGTAAAATTACGAAAATCGTTTCATACACTACATTTTCGTTGGCCCAACGAAACTTTCGTTGGCTCAACGAAAATATGTAATTTTTCATAATATGAAAACCTTCATCAATTAATGAAAACGTTTCATACACTTTTTCTCCCTTTTTAGTGCCAAAAAATCCAATTCAATGAAAAGATTCATCAATTAACGAAAAATTTCATACTCATTTTAAAGAATAAAAATAAGAATTTTTTCCTTACTTTATCAAAGTTTTAATTAAGTAACGAAAAAATTCATTAACTTATGAAATTCAATATTAACTAACGAAAATATTCATAAACTTATGAAAATCTTCATATATTAATGAAATATTACATTGACTTATGAAAAAATACATCAGTTAACGAAAAAAAATCGTTGCCTTACAAAAAAAAAAAAAACAAAAAAAAGGTAGACTTGTGTGCATTTCTGTTTTAATATTGAAAATTTAATCTTGTTGGATATAGTTCACATTAGGTTTTTGTTTAAAAATCTATGTAAGCTGAGCTGAATATAAAAAATATTTGCGTATTGACAAGGTGTCTCACGATAAGTCGGACTCATCAGTTGACTTAAGTGAGCTCCACCGGGTCGAAACGCCAATTTTTGGTTTGGACTATTGAATCAATGATTTAACAGGTCCAATTAAATATTTATAAAAATAAAAATGAATGAAAAAATTCGTAGGTTAACGAAAAAATCGTAATTCTACGAAAAGAATGTAAAAATAATCTACTAAAAAAATAATTAATACAACGAAAAGTTTCGTTAGCTAACGAATATTTTTTCGTAATTTAATTAAAATATTCATAAAATTTACGAAAAACTTCGTTAGTTTACGAAAGTATTAATTAAATTTTACGTTAATTGATGAAAAAATTTCGTAAAGTGATGTAAAAATTCATTAATTCTCGATCAAATTTTTTTATGAAAAATTTCATTAAAATACGAAAGTTTTCGTTAATTGATGAAGTTCTTCATTAACGTATGAAAGCCATTTCGTTGAGCCAATTAAATTTTTCACCGGCTGAAAATTAATTAAATTTTCGTTGGCTCAACGAATTTTTTCGTTGTATTTACGTAAGGATTTGGTTCAGTGTACATATTTAATTAGGTTGACATGCTCGTATTCTATTTATAGATATGTCCATTTGCGATTTCACTTAATTGATAAAACAACTAGCATAGTTTTCTATTGTTTTTTATGTGTAACCACCCGCTGAACACCAATTGACCACCCAGAAGATTCATGCAAAAAATGATAACCAATAGCAAAAAAAAAAAACACTTTTACATAAAATACAGTGAAAATAAAGAAGAACAAAAAACTGTAATCTTATACTCTAGAAAAAAATGATTGTTTCAATCTTATCTCAATAAAAATATAAAGGGAACTAAGTTGTGGGGGCAAATGACACAGCCGTTGACTTTCAATCAAATGACGTCAATCGAAAGTATATAATTAAATTTCCTTTTTTATATTTTTTTCTTATTTTTCTTATAACAAAAAAAAAGTTTAATGAAAACCTATTCATATATAAACTTGTTGATGTTTCCTTGTGATATTGTGAGCCAAGGCTCAACCGCACTGTTGAGCTTGACATAAATATAAAAGCTTGTGTTTTTGTATTTGGAATATTCTTATGATGCAGTTCTAAGGACAAGTTTTGCATTTGTAAAATAATTAAAATACAAACTTTAAATCAGTATGTATTCGATGTCCTTTAATTAAAAGTTAAGCCCGCTTTAACTTCACAAATTTGTGGAGTTAACACTGCTTTCACTAAGCAGATGCTTTTGACGTTTAATTTTCAAGTGCTTTCGCTCAAATGTCTAGTGAAAAACTTGATTTAGCTCGAGGCTAAAGTCAACTTTCAAAAAAAGCAGTTCTATTTTTTAGAAGAATCATTCACCTCACAAAAATGCACAAATGCAACATTTTAAAACTGATGGAATTCCGTATGATACTAAATTTGATATCAGTTATATCAGTTTTTTTTCAGTGAAGTTAACGAACAGAACTAAAAACCCAACTAGCCCTCAATTTTTTTATATATTCGTTAGACGGTGTTCACACTGGAGTCATTTAAAAAATATTTCACCAATTTGTTCAGCAAAGTAAACAAACGGAACCCATAAACCGAAGTAGGAAAATTAATTCCTTGTTTTTAGACAGTCAAAGACGGTGTTCTCTTTCTCTTTGCGAGTGAGAAAACAGCATACAGACGTCAAAATGAGTCTTAACTGTGTTAACCTGGTTCTGTTTGTTTACTTTATTGAAAAAAATGAGAGATTCTACAAAACTGCGGACATTGTGCAATTTTGTTAGTTCGAAACTAGATGTGGTTGAAAGATTTTACGGTTCTGTTGCTTAACTTTATTAACTAATCATAACATAATCTACTTTTTTCGTATGGAAAGTTTAAAGTAAGCCAATTTTTTTTTTTTTTTAATTTCTGCTCAAATAACAATTTTTCACAACACAACTGTGCCCTTTAACATTATAATAAATAAATACGATTAGGACAATCACTTTGTTGATTGATTCCTTGTTTTATATGAATATTCATTTATTATCATACAATGATCTCATTTTAATAACTCTACTTTTTCGCAGTTGCAAAATTTGATGAAACAAAGAACAATTGAGTCATATTCTTGGTTTATGATATCGATTTAATAAATTTATTTTGAATGGAACAACAATTAAAAGCGGCGATGATGTATGATCCTTGGTTAACAATTTTTCTGGTTCAATCTTACTATATCAGATATTTTTTTAACTGGGAAATGTTTTACTTTACAACTAGAAACTTTTGACAGCTGTCAATTTTTAATTGGACATTGGTTTGTTATTAAGTTGCAATAATAATCTTCATAAATTTGACAGCTTGTCATTATGATGTTACAGTCAAACAAGAAACTATTTAAGTTTCAAGTACTAGTAAGTAACTACTTCGATGCGACGAATTTGGTGAAACAATTCTAATAATTGCAAATTTAAGTTTCACTGATAAATACTTTTCCGTTACGTTAAACGTCAAACAAATTTACTTAACCAAGAAAAAAAACCTTATTCTACTAAGTGTTGCCACTCAATCTTAAAAATTCCCTTCTTTGATGGAAAAATCAAAATGACTGTGACTAATGTGGAAATAAGGTACCTAAATACACACATATTATGTCTAATTTATACTTGAAGTTGTGGGGTGATTGCGATTGATATCTTTTATTTTGTGTTCAAACAAAAAAATCAACAATCTGTTAAGTATAAAGTCCAATTATTCTTTATTGAACAGAACCAATTTAGCTTGTTGACGTAATAATTTTATAATAAAATAATTAACTTGTCTGAGAATAAATAAAAATGCATACATACTAATCCATATTGCAATTAAAATTGCAAACACGAGGGTTCATAAAAACATGGAAAAACACAAAAACACTTCTTTGACAATTTTATTATTACCTACTATCAAGAGGCAATTGAACTTTAAAAAAACAATAATTTGTGGTCTTGACAATGAAATTGTTGTCATATAAAAACTGACATCATTATAAAGTGAATCAAACTACAAATTAAAATAAAAACATAAAATCAAGACGATAGTCTTTTCTGACCTTTGCTCATGTTTTGTGTCAGAAAACACAAAGCAAAACAAAAATAATTGGCATAACGTTAAACTTGTACGGTCAGTGGCACTCAAGAACAAAAATAACATCTTATCGTCATGTTTGATTTTGATGTTTTATGACACCTTGAATTATAAATCACCTGGAAAATGCACGGTACATTAGTGAGTCATAGAGCAATTAAAATAATAACTTTATCAAAGTTTAAATTTTAAAGATTACCTTGTTAAACAAAACTAAAGGGGTTATTTCATCACACTTGAGTTTTTATTATTTAATTTTTTGTTTAGTAAAAATTTAAATCTGGTAACGCTGACGTGGAAACCCATTAATCATTGGCAGAGGATCTTGCATGAAATAAATGATTCACATCACATGTCATCTGTCAAATTTCAATATTATTAGGCCTGTTCGTGTACTTTTTGGATTCTACTACTGTGTTGTAATTTTAACAGAGTTTTTGTCCAAAGAAATTTTTTGGGCTTTCAAAAGCGCTCTCTTTTCTGAAAAACTACACAGTTACAGAGCACTCAAACAAAAATTGGTTTCGAAGTTAGAAATACATGTACTTCTAAGTTATGCAGGCCCCAAACCGCTTTTATAAAAGTTCAAATGCAAAATTTAAAAGAGATCTGTTTGATTCAAAAATTATAACAATGTGCAATATTAGGAAGCACAGTAGAGAACAAGATGATCAAATATGTAATGTCAAATTCAGAATAGTTTTTGACAAGCTTTATTATAAACGACTTATTTCATATAATAAACTTTCCAGCTGCAAGTGCAGTAGACAGTATTAAAAATGTTTTCCAAATTTGTCTACTCAGCAATTAAAGTTATCATATATTTACTAGAAATATTAACATTTTGTATTTCTATACATTTTTCAACTTTATTACATTTTATTAAAACAAAATTTGCCATCATCAGCAATTAATTGAACTCAATTTGTGTTCCATACATTTGTTAACGAACCTAAATAGCCTTCCCAATGCAATAATTCACAGTGAAACTTTATATTAACTGAAGTTAATTTTACAATTCAATCAAAATAAAAGTACAAAAAAAATTCGTTTAACTTGCAAATAAATGGATCGAATGGATTCGACAACCAAGACTCGGCCTCTTTACATTGAATTTGCATATTTTTTGTTGTTGGCTTTATTTATGTATGTATACGTTTCTGAATGCTAAAATCACACCACACATGAATTCATTGATACACATATTCACAATGAATAAATGTCTTGCTCATCGTTTAAATCAGCTAAATGTATTTTTTTGTTTGTTTTACTTTGCGGGAAATTGTGACCCATTATATATTTTAAACGAAGTGTGTAGAGAATTCTCTTTAACACAATAATTTACGTGATGTCAGACTAAATTGGTTTTTCTTATTTGTTTCATTTGAAACTTGTCTTTTCGAAAGAATTTTTCTAGAAAATATTCACATTATCTAAAGACGTCAAAGCTTAACAGCTGTTAATAATAGTTTATAATTTAAAATAAATGCTAGACATGCAGGTGCTGCTTTAACTTTGGGTTCAAAGTTTTTATTTTTTTATAATAATTGAACCTTTGTACATTTTTTAAGATTTTGCTTAATTTGAAAGTTTGAAGTATCTTGTTGTATAACAACATGAAACTGATCGATGGTTTTATTGAGATAACTGGCAAATGTTCAGAGAATTCACAATCTAATCCATATTATCTTCTCTTTATTTAGTCTGAACTTCCTTTGTTTTATTATTTGATTAAATAGACTTTGTCTAGCTGTGAATTAAATCAATTAATTTTCAAACATAACGTCACTGATGATGATGAACTTTGTTTCTACGGTGAGAAATACAAATAAACACACCCATACCGATCTGTTTGATTACTTGTTTAAAGTATAATAAATCATTGATTGTTTATTTTCTTATCAATTAATCCTACCTTGTGAAATAGTTTTGTATTTATTTAATTAATATTTATTTATTGTTTAATATTTTAAACAAAAGATATTATGCATTATAATGTAAATACGTCAATCAGTAATTTTTTTTGTTTAGAAAACTGACATAAGGATCGACATGTGTGGTGCACGCCTCATTGTCTATATTGTTTAAACAATTAAGATTAGAATTAAGTGATTATAGCAATGTTATGCAATATGCAGGTTTCACACAGGCATTACGAAGAAAATTTATTAAAACTATGGAAAATGGTGGATTGAATTTAATAGAAATTATTATAGACTTAGCAACTCGAATAATGGGTTAGAAGGAAGTTAATGAGTTCGTATTTAAATTTGAATGGAATTAATTTAAAGCATAGTAACAAGAACTGACTTGTGTCCCAATTTAGTGTGACAGTTTCGGGCCCATTTATCGTACTTAGATAAGAGACTTATATAAATTATGTTGAACGTTTTTGACTTCGATATAACTTGAATTTTACATTGTTACGGGTGTGACACAAAATCCAAGTGTTTTGTGTCACATCCAATAAAATACTTTTCACTCAATAAACTTCTTTAAAGCTTAAACATGAAACAAACTTTGTTGTTCTTATTACAATTGCAATTTTTAACATCTATCATTCTGCGTCACACCGGTTACATTCTTTTCCACTCAGTGTAAAGAGACAGAATTAATTGTTCTGAACATGATTTGAAGACAAGTTAGGTGTTTAAGCCATTAAATATTTTATTAAGTGATTAGTTCATTAATTCGGATCAAAAGACTTGCATTTTATGTGACATCCGTTACAATGGAAACAGCCTTTTTATCAATTTATATAAAATTTTTATTTGTTCCTGTTATAAATTGTAATATATATTTTAGAATATTCCATAATCTCCCCCTTTCCCTTACAAAATAAGCTATTTACCAACAATGAAGAACAAAAATAAATAAAACAAAAAAAAAAAAAAATAAGAAATCAAACAAAAGCATCTGTCAAGTGATACTGCACTTGCACAGGGTCCTACTCTCTTCTTTACGAGAACAATAATAATAATAAGTCACGCAAATAAGTCAACTGATAAGATTTTTATTGTTTATTGATTTCATATTTAAATTAAAAACAAATACAAACAAAAAAGAAAACTGAAACATTGTGTGGTAAAATAAAGAAATAAATTCAAGATGGGAAATTTGATGGACAACAAATATTCAGTTATCATTTCAAAAAAAGAAAAAAAAATATTTACTACAAATACTGCATGAATATGCAGCATTGTTTATTATTATTATCAATTTTCTTCTATTTGCGTTTTAAAAACAAAAACGTAAAATTATAAATTCATTGACTGAGAAAAAAAAAGAATGAATCTCCTTTCTCAAGGCAAATAATTGTTGATAGTAGCAGCATTTTTGAATTTCACCACAATGGAGTGATGACACTTTGCACCTGTTCATTCCCAAAAGTTAGTGATTGTTTAATCATAGTAGTTTTTATATTTTAAGATTAATTTAGCTATTCTTAAATTAGTTCCATAGTTAAAAAAAAAAAATTATTACTTATTATTAAGTGGTGCTGGCAATGCTTAGTTGACAGCTATTAGTTTTGTTCAGTTAAATAATAGGTCTGTTTGGGTACTGCCTAAAACAGAAATATTTCTACTTTTGTTAAAAATAATGTACAAAACTACACCATTCCAGAGTACCCAAACTGGAATTGGGTTAAAAATTAAAAAAAAAAGTAGAAATATTTCTGTTTTAGGCAGTACCCAAACAGACCTATTGGCTGCGTTCAAAAACCTATCAAATAATGATATCTTTTAGAACGTAGCAAAATTTGAATTGATTGGCCGGAACACGCAACTTTGAATTCGCTATATTTACCCAAAAAATCGTGTTCACGTAGAAGGTATGTTTGGATACTGTTTAAAATACGCCATATTTCCACTTTTTTCAACATTAGGTCTGTTTGGGTACTGTACAGAAATATTTCTACTTCTTTTTAATTTTTAACCCAATTCCAAATTAGGTACCTACTCTGAAACTATGTTGCGAATTTCAACCCAAAAAATTTCTTCTGACAAAAATATAAGAGCCCTCTTTTGTGAAAAACTACACAGTTTGAGAATACCCAAACAAGAATTCGGTTACAAATGTTCAAAAAAAATAGTACTTTTTTTTAGGTATGTAGTACTCAAACAGATCTAATTTAATAACTGGTAAATTTGACCGTATTGTGTACCCTGTACACGTATTACGAACACGTGTACTGTGTAACTTGTAAAGGGTTACAATTTGACTAGTGATTATGAAAAAAAAAAAAAACATTATTTTCGCCTACACATTTCCTTCCCTACTTCCCTCTTGACCTATGAGCAGTCTTCGAGGGTTAGACAATTTGCATAATTTTTGTTTCCGTTTTGTTTCCGTAATAATTCATCCAATACATAAAATATGCCTCCCTCCCTTCGGAAAGAAGGCATTATGTAGCTTGACTTAGCGTTTTGTCACACCTTATGGGAAACCACTTCGTATGTAACGTCTTTAATATAACATAACATAAAAAGAGCCTTTATAAGGGTAAAAACAATTGCTTTGAAAAAATCTTCCTAATCCTATCGAAATTCTATTCTCCCATCCTTACATTTAAGATTACTTTGTTCTTTTATGAACCATTTAGATTTAATAATAAAAAGAGTCCAATAAAGGGATTTGATAACAGGTTTCTTCTTTAACACCATCTCCAGGTATCCGGCGAAATTTTTCGAAAATAAATAAATAATAAAAAAGGCACACTGGTGTTTAAATTAAGATTAATTATTTTCAAAAAATTGATTTGTAGCTTGTAGCCCCTTTATCTTTAACTGGTAGTGAAGTTAAAAATAAAAAAAAAAAAGTAAAAAAAAACATACAATCGATAAGCCAGTAGCTGAATTGAAAATAAATTTGTTTTCAGAGTTTTTTTTTAAGAACGTTAAATTCTTATCAAATCAAAAATAAGTCAGCGTGGGTGTTTGTTTATTCCAAAAAGCAAAAATCACAAAAATGAACTTTAGACTTTTGGCATGCATAATTTAAGTTTTTTTTTTATGAAACAGCATTTTTTTCAAGCGATTTACTTTAAGGCACTTTTAAGAAACGAGATATTTAATAACAGTCATAATAATTCATCGTCAATTTGAACCCGAAGTGTGCCGGAATTTAAGGCGCACTCACTGCGCGAAGGGCCCTGATCTTATAGATGCAAATTTTTACATTCATCTTTTACGAACCCATTAATTTCGAAATCGAAACCATACATCATGACCTTTTTTATCATCCCAGTGTTATTTTTAAATAATATTGTCGTAGATTATAAACCATGGAGGTGTGTTCTATGGGCTTGTTCGATGAGCAAAAAAACCGGTCTGACACTGTTTACATCGAAGCAAGTTGAAAGGTTCATTTATTACTCTTTTTTCTTCGACATAATCATCTTACAGTTAACCTATCTAGTATATTCAAAATGCAGTATGTTTTTTTTGTGTATTCTCTTTTGTGTCATGTTTTTCCACTTCTCCTTTTTCTATGAGAAAGTTTGTATGAATGGGAGAACGCAAAAAAGGTAAACAAAATACCTACATAAATGGGATTTTGTGCGCATTTTCCTTTTGGAAGATATTTATTTCTTCTAGAAGGTTCGAGTAGTTTCGTTTACATTCGAGTAGGTAGGTCAAGGAACTGGAATGTTAATATGTAATTTGCAAGATACATAAATGAGATAGCGGTCAATGTGAAGAGTAAAGAAAGAAGAACAAATATTTCCAATTAATAAATCGAATGGGGATTAAATACGTACTTGGTTTTTTAACATTTAGAATAAACTGACGATAATGGTTTTCTATTTTAATTGGCTACTTCTTTAGTTGTGCTATGTCAAAAACCTAAACGTGTGTGCAAATAGATTAAAATTTGCCCTAACATCGAGTTAATCTAATTTTGCTAATCAATTTTCACCTTTTTTGGCCTAAAAATATATATTATTAAATAGGTACTTTCTCTCAATGGAATGGACAATTAACGTTGACTTTGATTTCTTTTTAGAAATAAAAATACAGCATGTAAGAAAATATATATTTTGTTTCTGTAAAAACTTTCCGTACAATTGCTATATCTTACTTAATAGAGCATTTAAATGCATTATACCTACTTGTTGGACCTTATTCTATACTATCAAGTTTTTTTTTATATTGTAGCAAGTTCTGGAAGTAATTGAGTATAATTGTATAACTCCATGATATAAATTAATAATATTGACAAGAGAATTAATTAAAATTAAATAAGATCGATTAAATATTATAATTCAATTAAATAATATAAAATTACGAAGTTGTACCTAATTAAAAGTTGACTTTGTATTTATTCATAACACAATGGTAATTTTGTATTGTTTGCTTTTTGCTTAATAAGTATAAATTACTCCAACAATGTGTTTCAATTTTTTGCGTAACGTTAAGAAATAAATAAAAGAAAATCTATTTTTTAAGTAGTTTTTGTTTAAATTAATAAAAAGTTTATGTAGGTAGCTATGTGTTATGAATAGAAAAAGATCGGATGATTTAATCAACTATCTTTATTTTAATTGCCCAAGGAACAAGTGGGTTTTAGGTGGCCCACTTGAGAAAATTTGACTGAAAACGGGTATAACTCAAATTCCTGGTTTTTGAGTTAATGCCATTACAGTGGAAACAATTATCTACATTCTTAATTTTTTAAATTAAAAGGATTTGCATCTTATCACACAGCTGATTCTTTTTCTTTAATTAAAGAAAATAGTATGGACAGTTGAAAATCTTGGAAATTTAAAACAGCTTTTCTGAAGAATTAAGATTTTTGCGTTATGCCAGTTTTCTAATGGTGTTTTCGTTTGGTAAAAAAATGAATTTATTTTTTTACCTTAATCTGTCAAAAAAACAATTTTTGATCTGTTCGACTAAAATTAAGTAGTCGCAACAACAGTTTTCTGAAAGATAACTGAATTTTTTGAATTGTTTACCAAACGAAAACACCATAAGACAGCGACGATATATGTGTGGATCAGAATCAAAACCCATTATATCCACTTTTCAAAAAAAATGACTTAGGTATGAGGTTTTGTTTCTATTATTCAAATACATACGTTGCGCCCAAGTTTGAGTCTCTAACTACATTTTTTGGAGTAGAAATCAGACCACGAAGTTAGAGGTTAGTTTCAAAACCCATTTTATCCACTCGAGTTTTTGTTTCAAAACCCATTATATCCAAACAATTTTATTCGCATCAAAATCCGTTATATCCATTCAAAATATTATTTCTAAAATAAATTTGAAATTCAAAAACCATTTTATCCATGGGATGAGATTAGATGGGAATATACGAAAATTTATACGGATTTTTGAAAAAAAAATTTCGGCATTTAGGTTTGAATTTATTTGTTCAAGAAAGTAGGAAATAAAGTTTTCTCGTTTTTAATTGAGTTTTTTTGAATGCCATATTTTCTTATTTTGGCCTGAAATTCAGAGGTGATTTTCAAAATCCATTCTATCCATATTTGTTTTGGGTATAACTCTAAAACTAAAACCCTCAGATCACGATTTCTGGACTTGAACTGTAGGGAATCCTAATTGAATCAATCCTGCATTTAAAAAAGTACTAAAAAATGTTTCGTTTACGAGATACAAGTTTTTCTCGATTTACTCGAAATAAAAAAAAAAGTGGATAAAATGGGTTTTGATTCTGATCCACAATGTATGTAGGGTAGAGTTGCCTAATTCCGGCCCTCTCCAGTAGCCGGCCACCTTTCAGAAAAATCGTTATACCTAACTAGTGATTTCGTACGATTTATTCTAAATTTTTGCTCTTATGCTGTTATTTTAAATGTTTCTCTTAAAATTACAATATTTTTATTATTCTTGTTATTCAGTTTTCTTAGAAAAAATAAGTTTTTGTGAAGTATGGTTTTTTTTTGTAATTTTACTGCCGAAACCCACTATCGTAATTAGTGTTTTGTGGAAACAATTTCGGAGCTAATGCTTTGAAATGTTGTTTCTTATTAAATATATATTATTCTTCAAATAAAATAGGTTTTAAATAGGAAAAAGATGTAAATTTTGGTAATTTTAAGGGGGGCCGGAGATAGAACAAAAAAAAAATCTTTGAAATTCAAGAGTTTCCTGTATTCGGCCCCCTTTTATTGATAAAAGTTTAAAAAATGGGGAAAAATAAATACATTTTTAAATCATTTGATGTTATAACTTATTAACAATCAAAATTGTTTCTAAATTCTTAAAACACAAAAATTTTAATAAAAACATTTAATTTATTTAAGCTTGACCTTATAAAGTCAGTGGCCGGAAATGGGACACTAGATGGCCGAAAATAGGAAACAAAGTCCGGACTTAGGAGAATCGGACTTTTTTATACAAAAACTTAAGTTAAATATTTTTGGGAACTATTATTAACTTTTTAACCATATCGAAAAACTAATAAATAAAGTACATTTTATTTCAAGAATTATTCGAAAATGTTGATATTTGACGTTGCTGTGCTTTATTTTATGAGACAGAATCCTTAAGGGACCGGCTACTAGCAACTCTACCCTATTCTAACAGTAAAAAAAAAAAAAACATATTTAAGCCGGTAAACCGAAGTTTTAGAAGTAACCTAAGTAATATCTATATTATGAATTAGTATGCAATTAGCTCTAAAATAGTATGAGACTGTGTTAAACAGTCTGGATTAACTTGACAAACAAAAATAATACTGAATTCCTTGTCAAGTTGAAGTTCAACGAAACGAAGAAGAAAGAGACGTCTTTTTGGTTTAATATTCGTAGGAACCAAAGATCTTCATATGATCTTGCGATGTAGAAAAAAAAACATGATAAGAGTAAAGACCAGTGTTGGAATCGGCTATTATAATTTGTGATCGGCAAAAATCACAAAAAAACGAAACGAAATCTGGATTGTTGCTATCAGTTTGCAGAAGGGACAAGCATCTAGCAAAGAACTCTAAATACTTGAGTTCCTCAAAGTAAAGAAACTAGCTTGGAGAGAAAATAATTAAAGATAATCTCAAATCAAACCCCAATGTCCAATCCGACTATATTTTGAATTCTAGAAAACTTCAACTTAAAAAGTTTACGCATCATTTTAGAAAAAGTCAACAAACTTAAAACAGGTATTTATTTTGAATAATAAACACGTAAACATAATAAAATTTTTAAAAATCAAGAAAAAACATATAACTTACCCAATGGCAAATCGCACAACAGACAACAAGCTGACAATGCGCCAGCCGATGCTCCGCCAATCTTGTCCAGCAGCAAATGCGGTGCGTATTTCTTAAAACACACCGACACACCAACATGATAAATGCCTAAAAAGCCACAGCCAGCAAATGATAGATTCATTGCACCGTCCGACGTCGAAACAAATTTAGAAAATGCGCAAAAAAAACGAACTTTGTAAACAAACAAACCGAGAAAAACTACAACAATTCTCGGTTCTATGACAGAGAGAAGAGGAATTCCGTCTACAAATGAGTAAAAGGCGTTGGTGGATGGATTAGGTCAGAATTTGAGAATCACTTCAACCGAGTAACCTAACAGAATTTTTTAGAAGGAAATAATTGATGTAATTTCGAAGAAAACTGAACAACTTTGTCAATTTTGATTTCTCACGCACTTTGTTTTTTCGTTTAGAGTGAATAAAGAATAGAATGAAAAATAAAACCCAAAAAATAGTTGTCGCTTATTTAATCCTGGCACTTGACAAAAATATTAAAAGAAAAAAAATTTGGAAGAGAAAATTGGTTTTTCTCTTCTTTCTCCACTCTCCTAGCAGCTTGATAAACACTAGAAAGTTGTTTGTTCGTTTATTTCGTCTTTTTCCTTTTAATTTTGTTTATTAAATTGATATAACAGCAGGGAAGTTTTTTTTTCACAGAAAATTAATTATTTTCTTTTTCTCAATAAATTTTTAATCGTTTTTTTTTTTTTTTTAATTTTATTTTATGCAACGAGAAGTAAATAAAATGAATGGGTTGTTAATTCGACCGTTACTTGATGAGTTCTCAAAACGAAATGCTGGGGAAATGAGAAATGTCATTTGTTTTATAACTGTTCGTTGTAGTTTGAGTGAAATGGTTGTATGTATTTTTGTAGTTTTTATTTTGTTTCGCTTGGTAGAGATGATAAGATAATTTTTGTTGTATTCTTTTGACGGTTAGTGGTGAGAGTAAAAGAGATAGAAATAGATGACGTGTTATTTTTTGTCAAACGAAAGTAGTGTGACCAGCAGAGTGTGGTTGATAAATTGATGTTCTTCATACAGCGCTACAGTGGCCAGAATTTGAACTTATTGAAGAATGTTTGTTTAGAGAAAATTTGGCATAATCTTGTGTACATTTCTGAAATTGAAATTTGTTCTCAGGATAATTCGAAGTTTGATAGGATAAAAAAAAGCAATTCAAAATTGACTAAAGGTTGTTTTTCTCAAAAACAGCTGCCACACTTTTTATTTAACGAAAAAACATAGCAAGATGTTGCTAATGTGGCAAGTAAGGTCGTACTTTTAAAATAAAACTGTTATTAACGTTACTTTTCATAACACCGTTTTATTTATAAATGCATTTCTCGTATTGTAATCGATTTTAATTAGAAATGCTTATGCTTTTTAAATAAAAAGTTAGTAAATGTAATTATTGTAGGTATATACATATAAAAATAAAATTTAAAAAAAACACATAAAAATCGTTTTTTAAAGGAAAAAAAACATCTGAAATCAAATTGATCTCTAAAAAAAAACATGCAATTTTATTTGATTTATTAAGATACCTACATTTTTAGAAAAACAAAATTCAAAATCGTTAGAGCCGTTTTTTACAAAACTAAATTTTTTATAAACAATTTTTTGGGTACTTTTTACCCTTTTATTTTTTTTGTTAATAAAATTGGTATGCCATTTTGTTAAAAATATAAAATCAAAATTTCAAAAAATTCAATGTCCCATTTCGAAAATTTAATTTTTCGAAAAAAAATTTTCAAGATTTTTTATAAAATCTAAAAATTTAATTTTTTTAAATTGTATTTTAAATTTATATGTACATAAATGGTATAAGTGCTTTAGCATAAAAATTGTTGAAATCGATTTATTAGTTTAGAAGAAAAACAGATTTAAAAAAAACCGGTTCTATGGCAGGTTCCATTAATAATGATTTTCGAAAAAAAAAATCCATTAAAAGATGTAAACTGTATTTATTAAACTAACATGATTTTTTTTTACAAAATCGTTGGAGCCATTTTTGAAAGCCATTTTTGCCATTTTTGCCATTTTTCCATTATTTTTGGTCCAAAAAAATCATTTCCAAAAACCCCTCTGGAGAGTCACAAAAAAACGAAAACGAATTGAAGTCTCCAAAGTCAACAGCGGACATGCTAACGAAAACATATCGTCAGGCATTATAGCAAAGTAAAAATAATAGAAATATAAATCAAAAAATTCAAGAAAAAACATCCGAAAATAAGTTTTAAAGCAAAAACAAAACAAATTTAATTTCGTTCAAGATTTCGTATTTCGATATTTCAAAATCTTAAAAATCCCAAAAACTTATAGACCGAGAGCCGACAGCATATTTTGGCAGTTTTGATATAACCGAAATTCGAGTGTGCACATATCTAGATATGCACCACAGTATGTCAACGGAACAAGTCTGGCAGTGATCTTTTTCAGCTTTCCCTTGCCAGACCGCTTTAAAGCATTTTTAAGTGCATTTTTCTAATAAAAAACCTAATTACTTATTTTCTGTTAGGTATAACCGTATGATGGTAACAAATTAATATTCTATGTCTATTCCAGGTCCAGAAAATATAATTTTTAGCCAGCTATTTTTTAGCCTTCCCTCTGCCAGACGCATCCAAAGTGCAGTCAAAAATCAACTTTTGGCGTTTTACTAGGTATTACCCCAATAAATGATACACCAAAAAATCATAAAAAATCCCCTGATTTCAAAAATTTGGGTACCAGAAGTTTTTTTTTAGCTTTCGCCCCGCCAGACCGCTTTGAAGCATTTTGAAATGCATTTTTCTAATAAAAAACCTAATAGCTTATTTTCTGTTGGGTATAACCGTATGATGGTAACAAATTAAAATTCTATGTCTATTCCTGGTTTAGAAAATATAAGTTTAAGCCAGATATTTTTCAGCCTTCCCTCTGCCAGACGCCCTTAAAGGTTTCCCAAACAGGTTTTTCCATAGAAAAAACACCTAGTTTCTGTTTTTTTCTTATAAAATTGAAATAATATTTTTTTGTTTAGAGTAACCATATGATGGCCAAATATTAACTTTCTCTGCCTTTTCCTGATTTAGAAAATGTAAGTTTAAGCCAGTTTTGTTTCAGCCTACCCTCTGCCAGACGCCCTAAAAGGTATCTCAATAGTACGGAAAAGTTAGATTTTGCTATATGGGGCATGGGGGTCTGGGAAAAAATCCGAAATGCATTTTGTCTTCAGGGATTAAAAGAGCATAAACCCAGGGATCGAAAGAGTCTAAAACCACATTTTGTACAACCGCACCAAGAATCATTTTGTTTGTCCCTATACAAAAAATTGCAATTTTTTGAAGTTTTTTGCCTACAGATCGAAAACGGTCTGTCAAATCGAAAAACCAATATTGTAACAAATGAAGGTAATTAAAAGATCTACAACTTTTACAACGAACAAATTTTTTAAAAAACGCTCAAGTAAAAGAGATATGACAAAAATAAGAAAATCACTTTTTGATGTGTTTAAAAAAAAACACCCTAACTTTTAAACCAAAGGGATAAAAATGTTATTTAACATATATTGTAGAAAATTAAATTATTTCAAGTTTGTCATACATTGTTTTTTTTTGTAGGTTCAAAAATACGCGAGTTATGTGAAAAACTAAAATTTATATTAAAAAAAAAATGGCGGCCAAATGACTCTTAGTGCGATTGAACAAAATTTGGTTTACGACTCGTGTCTTTATGCCTTTCGAGCGCTGAAGTCAAAATGCATTTAGGATTTTTTCCCAGACCCCCATGCCCCTTATAGCAAAATCTAACTTTCCCGTACTATTGAGATACCTTTTAGGGCGTCTGGCAGAGGGTAGGCTGAAACAAAACTGGATTAAACTTACATTTTCTAAATCAGGAAAAGGCAGAGAAAGTTAATATTTGGCCATCATATGGTTACTCTAAACAAAAAAATATTATTTCAATTTTATAAGAAATAAATTGCACGACTGGGGTCGCACGTACTTGCTCTTATGCTTAAAGTAACTATAATGTTAAAGCTTTTTATTCAAGAAATTTAAAATTCGATATTTTGAAGAAATTTCATAAGTAGTATAAAAAAATTAAATCTGTTTTTATAATTAATAAAACTCCGTTTTAAAATATCTTAAAAAAAAAAAACAAATATGCCATTTTATTTCTCGTATAAAAAGGTATTTTTAGAAAAAAAATTTTGAAAATTGTAGGAGCCGTTTTTTAAAAAAATAATTTTTTATATATAAAATTTTTTTAACATTTTTCAAAAAAAAAGTTGGTATGCCATTTTGAAGAAATAATTAATTTACACATAAAAACTAAATTTCAAAATTTTTCATTGATCCGTTTTCAAAAAATTGATTTTTCAAAAAAAATTTTTGAAATATTTTTTAAAAAACCAAAAATGCGTTTTTTGAAAATTTTCTAAAATTTTAATATTATCTTTACTTACACACTTTTGTATAAAAATTTTCATTTAAATCGGGTTAATTTTGTACGAGATATTCAGAAACGAAAAAAACCGTTCTATGACAGGTACCGTTAATAACGGTACAAAAAATATTTTTTTTATTTAAAAAGTTGGCCCTTATGTGTAGTACTACACACAAAAATTTTAATCAAAATCTTTAGAGCCGTTTTTGAAAAAAATTAACTTTTCTATTTCCGTTATATGGCAGGTACCGTTAGTTTTGGTCATAAAAAAAAAATTTAAATTTCCCCTCTAGGGAATCACCAAAAACTGCTAACTACCAAGTTTGAAGAAAATCACTTCACTCGTTTAGGCTGCAGCTCCAGATAGAGACAGACGGACAGACAGACAGACAGACAGAATTGCCGGACCCACTTTTTTGGCATTCTCCATCATCGTAATGTCATGTAAAATTGTTATCTCGAGTTCGATTTTTTTTACGAATCCTAAACTTGCCCTATAGTACCTATATCGCAAGTAAAAAACAGAAACTAGGTGTTTTTTCTATGGAAAAACCTGTTTGGGAAACCTTTAAGGGCGTCTGGCAGAGGGAAGGCTGAAAAATATCTGGCTTAAACTTATATTTTCTAAACCAGGAATAGACATAGAATATTAATTTGTTACCATCATACGGTTATACCTAACAGAAAATAAGTAATTAGGTTTTTTATTAGAAAAATGCACTTAAAAATGCTTTAAAGCGGTCTGGCGGGGGGAAAGCTGAAAAAGAAACTTGCGGTACCCACAGATTCGAAATCAGGGGATTTTTTATGATTTTTTGGTGTATCATTTATTCGGTTATACCAAAACGCCAAAAATTGATTTTTTGCTGCACTTTGGATGCGTCTGGCAAGGGAAAGCTGAAAAAGATCACTGCCAGACTTGTTCCGTTGACATTCTGTGGTGCATATCTAGATATGTGCACACTCGAATTTCGGTTATATCAAAACTGCCAAAATATGCTGTCGGCTCTTAGACTATTAAGATGGGATTGCTTTGGTACCAATAGTATACATATTCGGATGTTATTGAGCTCTATCGTGAGTTTCACGTGGAATGTTTTCCACCCGGAATATTTTTGTTCGCCCGGAATTTCAAAAGCTTTCATGAGTTTCATCCGAAGGTTCCGCTAAACTAGTTTCTTCTTCGGAACTAAAATTTAAGTGAGATAAGAGCTGTCGAACATTTCGCAAATTACTTAAAAAAAGTTAAAAATAAAGAAAAATGTCTGAACGTGAACAACTTTTCGCCCGGAACTCACAATAGGGGAAAAGTGAAATTGAATTTTTCTGGGTGGAATCTTGTCCACCTGAAACTGACGATAGTGCTGATGGTTTTTCAATGTCCAATCATGTTATCAGAGTCTCTGCTGTTATGATATTATATGAGTCGTTATTTGTAAGTGGTATAAGTCCATTAAAAAAAAAACGGGTAAATTGAATTTGAAAATAATCGCACTTCTCTTTTCTTAATAAAATATTGCATCCATTAGATGTGTAAGTTATTCCACTTTATGTTTTTACAAAAAATCCGTTAAATTGTTGTGTTTAGTTAAACAAAAATTTACATTTTTTTTAAATCATGGAATATGTGAATTATACCACTTTCAAATATAACGACTCATATAATTTCATTTCCATTTTTTATTGGTATAAAAAGAGATGAAGTGTTCTACAATATTATTTTTTTCATTTCGAAACGTTTTTGAATTTTTGAAAATTGGAATGCTCATTGGTTATTGAAATGCATCAACAAAAAAAACGCTTATGATATGATTGGGCATTCACAAACAATAACATCAATTTTAGATACTAGTAATATCGAATTGCAAACTATCGGTCTATAGAAAGTCTGTAGTGTGCGGAGCATTGAATAATTACAATTTGTAATTATTCAATGTTGTGGAGGTTCATGGAATATTATTGATCTTTTCAATCCAAACACACTTAAATATTTCAAATCATAACTGACTTTGTTGTTTGTTGTAATAAAAACAAAAAAAAAAATATGAATTTATTATATTTTTGCCAATGTATACATTGTTAATAATAAATATATTTTATACTTATTGTTAGTGTTTATAATATATATTTCAATCAAGTTTTATTATTTTTTTTTTGTTTTATTTTTATTATTATTTTTTTTTTTGAAGAACACGAATTTTTTGTTTTCACACATATCATAAATAATAGATAATAATAAATGTTCCATGCAGGTTTATATTATTTTTTTTTTTTTGATTTTTTGAAACATACAATTTAAAATATAACACATTTTTGTATGTTTTTTTTTATTTTTTTGCTCATTTGCTGAGAAGAAGGGGCGAGAGGGGGGAGATTATCAACGTACTTAATTTTTTTTTTTAATTTTCTTTTTTATTTTAAATCAATTGACAGGAATGGGGCTAGGATCTACCATTAATTATCTCTCTTTGGAGGTGGAACATAAACTTGTCTCTCGCCACGATAACGATTTGGAACACCACGGCTAAGCATTGACGACTGCTGTTGTTGTTGCTGCTGTTGATGTTGCTGTTGTTGAGGGGCAACAGAAACTGGCGGAACATGTTGCATATTATTATTCGAAAAATTAATCGTCCGATTTTGAGCATCGGTAATCGGAAGACAATCAGTTTTTAAGACTTCCTCATGATTACCATAGCCAAGGAATAAAACAACACAAGTTTTATCAGATATTCCTGTAATCTCAGCTTCATAGTACTAAAAGAAAAAGAGAGAAGAATGAAGATTTAAAGAGAAAATAATGGAATGAGAAAAAATGTTACCCTTCCATCATCCCAATATTTAGCCAAACATCGATCACCAATTTTCCAATTCCAATTTTCACCGGGAATCATACCAAATGCTGACGGGGAATGCGTGGGTGGTGCAACACCTTGGGGAACCACATACGTGGTAGTGGTAAATGGTTGTGGGGCCATATGCATAGCCGATGGAGGTGGTCCTGAAAGGAATTGTGGCTGCTGCGCCGCCACTGATGGTGGGACTACTCCGACTTGCGATGGTGGTCCTGTTGGGACACCCTGGCTCTTGAGCAGGGTTAAAGCAAATTCATTGGTTTCCTTGGCTTGGAAACCGATTATTTTACTGGGATCATAGTTGAAACCATTTGGCAGCGGTCCGAAAGTTTGTTGTAACTTTTGGGTTGTTGTCGAATTCATTGGTGGTGGTTGTTGGTATTGTTGTTGTTGTTGTTTCGACTGTTGTTGTTGTTGCTGCTGTTGTTGTTGGTGTTGTTGTTGAGCATAATTCTGCTGCTGCTGATGATGTCGTTGATGATGCTGCTGTTGCTGTTGTTGGGGTTGCTGCTGCTGTTGTTGATTATGGCTCCTAGATGATGATGGCCCTGATCGAGTCTTTTCGATTTTCATCTTGGATGTACTCTCGACAAGCTTATTTACGCGGGCTGTGTGCTCATTGTTGTTGGAGTTGTTATTCGAGCTACTGTTAGTGTTATGGGTTGCATTATGGCTTGTGTTATTGTTGTTGTTGTTCTGGTTTGAAGAAGCATTATAACCAGACTGCTGCCGATTGTTATCATAACTCTGGCGATTGTTTCCACTGTTATGCTGATAGTTTGTGGAGTTTTCCTTCTGCTGTTGGTAGCGTGATGTTGTCGCTTCTTTCCCATTAGCAGCCGTTTTTTGCTCATAACCATTCCGTTGCGGTTGTTGATCCTGTCGATTTTCATGGCGATGTTGATTCTGCTGATCTTTCTGATTGTGATAATCGTTATACCTTCGATTATCATATCCACCGCTTGAGGATCCTCCGCGACCACCAGAATAATTATTATTATTATGCTGTGAGCCACGCCCACCGCCTCTACCACTGCTGTAGCCAGAACTAGTCTTCTGATCGCGATGTCGTTCGGAACTCTCTTCAAATGGCTGATTTGGTCTACCATGGAATGGATTTCCACTTCCACCAGTACCTCCCGTGTTTCCACCAACACTACCACCACGTCCGCCACGGCTCGAATTCGAATATCGATTGTAACGCTCTTCATTGGGATGTGAACTATTTCGGGTGGCAAAGCTCGATGAGAGATTATTTTCAAATTTCGGTCGATTCGAGTTCGAGGTGTGGTTATTTTGCTCTTGAGATTTAACCGACGAACTGCTGTCATGATTTTGATGAATTTGCGGCTGCTGCTGATGGTGGTTCTGGTGTTGTTGTTGCTGCTGCTGCTTACGATCGTGGTATGATGTATTCGAATTTGACGAGGAATTGTAATACGGTTTGGTGGTGGTAGAGGAAGATGGTTCACTGCCGGCTTTGGTCATTGGACGTGACGAGTAACTCTGGTGCGATGAGTTACTATGGGAGGCAAATGGCGGTGCTGCGGTGGTTGTTGTTGTTGTGGTTGAGGATTGGGATAACGTTGGTGTTTGTTCCGCGTTCTTTAAGAGAAAGCAAAATTTATTTATTTATTTCAAAAGATATTGGTTACAAAATAAAAATAAATCTCGTAAAATTGTGAAGTTAATAAATGGAAAAAATTAAGTATACACTTTAATCATTAATTCAATATGAACCAAAGTATCTATTGTGTTGAAAAAAACAAAACAAGAATGAGATATAACAATACGAAAAGAGAGGTACTCATCACTTTGACTTGAGAAGTATTTTAGTAAAATTTTATGTATGTTGTCCATTTATCTTAAATTTGAGGGAAGTAAGTTCCAAAAGCGTATAGCTACTACAAAGAACTGTCTTTGTGATACCAAAAATTTAAAATGATGTACAATGATCTGTATGCCGAAAATTGCAAGTTATTATACAGAATAGTTTAACTGTGCAATAAATTTTTCGAGTGATGATCTTAGATAAATGTGAAATGTGTTCGAATCAGCGTAGACCATAAATGTATCTAATTATACTGTTATCTATGGATTTCACTTTCAATATAGATATAAATGAGTGGAATGGATTGCATAGTATCTTACTATGGAGCGAGGCTACTACCAAAGCCAAATTATTCCAATTCCATGACGAGTACTGTAATTTGTTGTACACCGAAGTACCAAACTATTTCGACGACACGAACTCTCGGGATATGATCAGTCTCATCATAAAGGCTCGTTGTGAACTTCTTAATATCAATGGAAGAGCATTCCAAAGGGACACCAATGATATATGTACACTTTGCAACCTCGATGCATCTGAAAACACTTTTCAATTTATTGGAATATGCCCTATTTTTAAAGGATACAGACTTAAATTTCTTGGTAACTACGTGTTTTCACACTCTCCAATCCTAAACATCCTAAATGGAAATTGCTATGATAATCTTTATTAAAAGCTGCACTTAAATATCACTACCTCATTTTAAATGAATTTTCTTTAACAAATTAACTCTTAAGCTTAATATTTTTGTAATGTCACTTTTTTAACCTGACACAACTTAGAGCGGAATCCAGAGTCGTCACTGAAGTAAAAATCTTACTCAAGTGAACATTTGCTCTTGCGTTTGGCCCACTTCAGCTACTCATTACGTTAAGAAAACCTAAGAGTTTCTTTACTTTTAGCTTATGAATTCCAACTGAGGAATTTTTGAGCAAACACTCAGAAAGTCAATCTCAAACTTGTGCTTTCGAATTTCGATCTTAATGTTATTTTCTAAACTAATTTTTATATAGCAGCTAAAGCCATGTTTTTGTTTATCACTTTTCATGAAAATAAAAATTATATCTATCTATTTATCTACTGTTGAAAGCTACATTTAGTTTTAGTTTTCTTTTACTTTCCGCAGATATAAAAAAGGTTGCATCCATTGAAAAGGATTTAAATGGCCAAGGACTTCGCTAACATAATTTTAGTTCTTAAAGGTGTAATGCTTGAACTATTCATAATGAGCGTAGAAAACCATAAGTATATGTCATACCAAAAACTTCTTTTATAATGATCATTCCAGGAAAGGTTTGGATTGAGCACTATGCATAAGCTTTTTGCCGAGTCTACGTACTGAATATCTACGTTATGTACAAGTAATAGATGGAAAGTACGAAATATATTATTTGTTACTAGGATTTAATATTAGGTTGCTTTGCAATGACCAGTTAGAAATGTTTTTAATATCCTGGTTAATATTAGCCACACAATTCTCAATAAGACCAAGAGGACATCGACGACATATACACGTATGGACAGATAAATAGCAGGCTTTTGAGAAAAGGCATGCGATTCGAATTTCACATTATAATTAAAATTTTTTTTTGGGTATATTGTCAAAATAAAGAGACCGTCAAAAAACGTCTTAAAAGTACCGTTATTTTCTTGAATATTAATTGAAAAACAAAGAATTAGTTTCGATCTTCACAGTTAAGAAAATATCCTTCTCAAACTTTGAATTTTTCGCGTAAATGGTGAATAAAGCCATTTATTTTTTAAGAGCAAATAGAATTTTTAACTCTGAAATAAATTGCACGAACCACTTCCCTTGCTAATTAGGACCTTTGAAGTCTTATCGCACGATTATGGCTGAAGTAGACAAAGAATTCGGTGAAAAAAGTGTCAAGTTGTATAGACGGGTAAGCTAGCCAAACCCAACATTATAAAAAAAAACCATCAAAGATCGCCTTTTTTGGACGAAAAAATCTATGTTTGCACCTGTCCAGGATCTTTAGTCCATAGAACATTTATGGAATAATGTCAAACAAAATTTTAATCAAAGGAGCGTGGTACTCTACTACAGATAGTAGTTGCCAGAAGTTAATTGAAATTTTACCAAAGTATACCCAAACAATTCAGAAAAATAGTTTTTCTTACAATTTCCAATAAATTCAGTGGTTAACTAAAAAAGTAAGTTTGTTAGTATTAACCACTGAATTTATTTGGAAATTATAAGAAAAATTGTTCATAGCGAAACGCTTTGGAGTTGGTCACTTGACCTTTAAAATTAAATGTATACGATCTAGACATTTTTCAAACCTCGGTCTAGTTTTTTTCATTTGAAAACGAAACAAGACCATAAGAAGCTAACAAATCTAGATAACTTCCGACAAATTCGCTATCTTCTAACACATTTATATTTAAATTACCCAAAATCAACAAGTTCTTCGTTTTCTCAAAACTTTTATATAAAAACTGTAGAATTGAACAAATAAAGCCTATATAAACATAAAATACCAAAAATTTTCGAATTAACTTTTAAGAAAAAAATTAAAAACTTACACTTGGCAGTTTATCGGTGAGAAAATCAAACAGTGATACATTAGCAGCCGGTTTAGCTGTTCCAGCAACTTCAACTTCCTTCCCACGTTTGCTACCAATTTCCTTGGAACCTCTCTTATTTCCACCCATCGGAGCAGACTTGAATTTATCGCGAAAATCTTCTCGATTTTTAAAATCATCCGAACGACGTTTGAGATTATACAAAGCTCTTTCAAGGCTATTTCCAGTTTGTCGTAAGGCATTCTTAGCCTCTTCTTCAGTAAATCCTTTTTCAAGAATCTTTTTCACATTATGATCAAGTATTTGATGGTTGCCACCTCCAAATATCTATTTAAAAAGGTATTTTAAAAAATAAGAATGGGAATGTATCAAATTTACCTTCTTGCCACCAACTTTGGCAGCCTCCGCAATAGCTTCACTCCTCATCGCATTAAACTCATCATTTTCCTTGCCACTTTCCTTCTCCTTTTCCACCTGGGCCAAGCTCTTAAAATTCTTATCATTATTAACAGGTTGTTGCATCTTTTGGCCAAATGCAATCCATGGTGGTGGACCCGAACCCGTGCCAGTATGTTGCCTACCCGATTTGGCATACTTTTGCAATGACCTTGTCATTTCCCATTTCTCAACCAAAGCCGCAACTTTGCCACCCAAAACCTGAATGTCGACAGGTTTCATAACAATCATTCCTTGCATTAAAGGAATTTGTTTGCATTTAAAATGGATTTTGGTGCCGGGCGGAGTGTTCATTGACAACACAGAAATGTGTTCCAATTCGAGAGCTTGCATAAGAGTCACGCCATCGGACAATTCAATTTGTAAGAATCTAGGTGCGGCTTTGGAATCTTCGTTAGCCTTTGGCGCGGATATATTACGAATACGTTGAACTTGGAGAACAATATTCCCTGGGAAAGATTCATCTTTTTTCGATAGCTCGGGTGGCAGAGCGCCGCCAGCTATTTCACGAAAATCAAACTAAACAAAATACAGACAGAAAATCAAGGAAAAAGAGAAGACGAATGAAAATAAATAAAAATTGTTCTTTCTTATATTCTATATAAATTATTATTAAATTAAATTCTTTTAGTATGTATGTTTTTTTGTGTGTTATTTTCTTACATCGAGGGCGGCGGAAATAATTTTCTTCAGATCGTTGTTGTCCGGTAATTTTTTTAATCCATCTTCTGTCAAGTACCTTGGAGGGAATTTTATTCATTATAAAAATTATATTATTTTGTTTAGAAATATGTATTGTATGGATTTGATTAATATTTACCAGCCTTGATCTTTTAATTTGTCAAGAATTTCCATTTTTTTAATATGTTTAATATTTTGGAAAAAATAGAACTGTGAAGAAATTTTTTTTTTACTTTTCACGTCTCTCTAAACAAATCTTACAAGAAATGTCAAAATTTTTAATAGATTTCGTTAAATATTTTCGGTAAATTTTGTTTTTTTTTTTTTTTTTGCAAAATGATATGGATGAATTTTGACGTTGAGTTGAGAGGTTTTCGTGTGAGTGAGGTTGGTGAGGTGTTGGGTAGAAGTTGGGAAGACGTTACTTTTTGAAAAAGAAAAAAAATCTATTTGAGGCTTTTTTTGTAGAAGAATAAAAATAAATAGACACAAAATAGATATAAATATAATTTTTTACGACTCTCGCAAATTATTTCATTTCGAAGAAATTTCCAATACGATTTGACATTCGAAATCAGCACCTCTGAGGTGCGTTCTTTTTCTAACAATAACTACCTAACTATTAGCTGCGTTCCTTTGGAAATATCTATCTACTTTTTAGTACTTAAAGCTGCTTTGAACTACTTTTTCAGTATAGCAAAAGTAATTCAAATTAGTTTTAAGTACTAGAAAGTAGATAAATATTTCTAAAGGAACGCAGCTATTGTTATCTATCGTTAACTTTTGTCGTTCCTAAACTACAAAATAGTTACGATTTGTAACTATTTGACAGATGAACATCGTTATCCTAAACTCGTTTTGAAGTGTCAAATAGTTACAAATCGTAACTATTTCCAACTCACCTCCATGATATGAGTTGAACATTCATAAGATTGTTGATGTGTCAAAGTGGATGTTTTGTTTACAAAACGAACACAAAGATTTTTTTCTTTTGAAATAAGCGGAAAAAATGAAAATAAAAAGAGATTTTTGTAATTTTATGATGAGAGAGAATTTATTTTCATTAAAAAAACATGATTTTTTTGTTACAATTATGCAAATAAAAGTATTCTCAAAACAATTTTTTTTTATGGTTTGACAGTTTAACAATAACTAACAATAAATTGTTCCTAAATGATTTGTTAAAAACCCAACAATTTCTAACAATGACACATCAACAATATTTTTTGACATAACAACCATAGTTGACTATTGTTAGAAAAAGAATGCTGATCTGATTTACAAAATCATTACAAATTTTGGCTGTAGGCTATAACTTGAACTTCATTTGCACGAATGAGGTTGGAAAAGAAGTCATTTCTACGAACGCACTTTTAATACTTCATTGTGAATAGGTCACATGTTTTCTGTATTATGAGAGAAGGAAAGGAGATGTGCCCTATGGAGGCTGATGGAGTGTTGTTTCTTCTCATTCCCATACAAAATTAAAAAAAACATGCTTCTTGATAAATTGAAATGATTACTTCACAGTTTTGCAGGCCAAAGTAACAATTTGGCTTGGATCCGGTCCATTTTTCTCAATCCGACAAGCTAGAGTTTGTATAGGTTTAGTCTAAGGCTTGATTACGGAAGTCAATTGTCAACCATTTTTTAAGGAATGGAGGTCTCCTTAATGCCGACTTTTCACGAGTCGATTTTTGTCTTGTGGTGAAGCTTTTCGGGGTAAGTCGACTCGTGTGAACGTAAGTCACCTACGACTAAAATGACAATCGCCATAGAAGAATCCTAGTCGACTTTAGCCGTGTGACATATCGTGCGGCTTAAATCGACTCGTGAAAAGTCGACATAAGACTTTTCCTAGAAGTGTTTAGAGAAAGCCTTGTAATTTTAAGTTAAAAAAGGCCTTTTTAAGACCTTTTTGAATCGTTTTAAAGAAGCCTCGTATTTTCAAGTGACAGAAGGCCTCTATAAGACCTATTCCAAGAGGTTCTTTTAAGTTAGCAAAGTTTTTATCTTTTAAGTATGCAATATTTTCTTCTAGTAAGTATATAAAAGCTGAAACACAATCACGCTTTGCCGTCGATTTTGACAACTGCGAAAAGTTCAACTATAGGAAATCTGTGTATCCTCACACAATGACGCTTTTCTTACGTACGCTTTTTTTGACAAACGTAAGGAAACGTAAGAAAGCGAGCAAAAGTTCAACCAGACTGAACTTTTGCTCGCTTTCTGACATTTAACAGACATAGTTACAGTCACCCACATTATTATTGCGCCAAATGTGAATAAAAAAAAAAAAAATTATTGCAAAACTATTGGCCCTATTCTGCTATTCGATTCACGTGAAAGTCAAAAATAAGAAACGTTTAAATGAAGGTTAAATTTAAATTTAAGCAAAATTTTTTTCTTTAAAATTTCTTAAACAAACGGAAACAACGCTTTGCTTTCGAAATTTAGACGTTTTTCAAAGCCAGTTTGACGTGATCAAGGCTGGAAATCTTTCGATTCACGCGAATCGAATAGCAGAATAGGGCTGTATGTGTGTTTTTTAATTTCTCTATATAGATTTTGCACAAAAAAACGACATCGAGATATTTTAAATCAAAACAATTTACGTATTAAAAACAAAAAAAATTTAATGATGTTTTAGACTGAGTTTTAAGGCTTGGCCACACCGGAGGGTACGCGGTAGCGGTACGGGTAGCGGCAACGATATTTGTATTAAAAAAATTCCACACCCGAACGTTGATGTGTCAGTTTGGAATTTTTTCCATACAAATACCCGTACCGTTACCTGTACCTCTACCGCGTACCCTCCGGTGTGGCCAAGCCTTTATTGTTAAAAACAATATATTTTGATTGGTTTTGTTTTTATAAATATAGGATTAAAGAATAAACAAATTTCTATGCATTTTTTAAACACATTAATAGCCTTTTTCATTTTTCCACAATTAAATCAAGATAAAGACTTGGTCCAATAATTTTGTGAGTGAGTGTGTTTTTTTTTATTTGACAGCAGATTTTATGTTGCAATCAGCTGTTCAAAGTCAAAGTGACAGAAGCGCGCTTTGAGGATTTCTCAACGTAACGCAACGAAGCGACGCCCTGAAGCGTGATTGTGTTTCAGCTTTAAGTTTTTTCTTAAAACTATGCTATGTTTCTAGTGCATGAAAAAAACATTGGGCCATAAATTTATTTTAAAAGCGACTCTGGAGTCTAAAGTTATTACCCAGTTTAGAAGCAGCTCTTTGCCATAGAAAAATGATTTAGAAGTCTAATTTGTCTATGAATAAGATAAACCTCAGACTATCTAAGAAGCAAGAAATTTAAATCTTATGAAAAAAACTATGAATATGTATGGCCCATAATGTTCGAGTAATGATCTACTGGGAGAGTGCTGGGCTGGTATGCGGAGATACGTGGGATCGATAAATGACCGGGGCCATATGTGAAATTAAAAAATATGTTCTTTTATCAATTAGGTACCTAAAATAAAACTCTTCATATTTCAGAACAACAGAAAAAGAATTTGAATGGGCAAAAAGAAAAAACAAAATAGAAACAAAAATTAAAAGAAAAAAATAATTAAAAAAAATTCAAAAAAATCTTTTTATATTAATTCATAAATTCAAAATCTTTAAACTTATAAGGCCTTATTATAACATCCAATGCGAATGATAGTTTCCTTAGCGAAACTATAGCCTCGTTTAAATGTTTCGAAAACATAATAAGATAATTTGAATGATGAAAAAAATGAGGTAACTTTAACTCTTGTTAGAAACAGGCATAACGTATAATTAGCCCTATTCTGCGATTCGGTTCACGTGAAAATACCAAATGAGATAATAACCCATATAAATTTCAAAGTTTTCACGAAGTGAGCATGGAAATGAAGTATCCGATGTGATGTGATCAATTCATAATTTCTAGGTACTTGGCAGTTTCATTAAAAAAAGTGGTTCTTGTAGTTAATGCCAACTTTTCACGAGCTGAATTTTACTGTGTGACAAAGTTGGCGACGAATTCCCCATAAAAAAGTCCTTGAGCCTTGAGGCAAAAATTTAAAGTAAAAAAAGCAGCATTGAAAACTTGCTCACAAAAGCAAGGTGAATGTTTTATTAAATCAATTTGTTTAAAATGTACTACCCTAATTCAACTCTACAAATATTTCTTATTTTGCAATATTTTTGAGTATGTTAACAAAATTTCATAGTAGTTTTTCGCGTGTGCATGCTCCGAATAAAGTTTGTTATGATTTCGTCCAAATTGATCCTTTTCTAGACCAGGCCAGATTTAAGAGTGTCTCTGGTTATGGTATACCTACAACGGCCACTTTTTGCAAAAAGTCAAAAAGTGAAAATTTTCAAACTCATTTTGTGACACTTTTTCCGACCACAAAATTAAAAATAATGATGCAGAAATCTTATTTTTTGGTGCCAAAAACAATTTTTGTAGTTTTTTTCCAAAAACAAATAGCGCTAGAAAGAAATAAAAATTTTTTACTTTTGTAAATTTCCCACTTTTTCACTTTTTAGGTCATTGTAGTAGAATAAGTGATTTATCCATTATATCTTCACTTTGAAATACCTGAAACTAATTAGTAGCTATTACAATTTTCACAAAACTTTCTTTATCCCTTTAGAACTAATAGTCACTTTCAACATAATCTCCTCTAAGTACCTTGCGTTAGTTAAACCTTTATGAACAAAGAACTAAGTCATTTGCAATTTATTTAAAAGCTGGGAGTAGTTCATGTGTTCCTCTATGTTGCTTAGTAATTTTCTACTTAATCATTCTTAAAAGCTTTAACTCCCTCGGTGTTCTCTCTGTCATTATCCTAATATCGCATCGTTATAGTGATGCTTTAAGAAAAAGTCAAAAGGTGTAATCTTTCAAAACCGTTTGAAAGTAAAGGTTTAATTTATACTTTTCTATATGCTTTTGACTCAAGTCAATATTAGCAATTCTATAAAAAGTTCAAACACGTATTCAATTACTTCAACAAGCTACTTTGTATTTACCTGAATGAGGGGGGTCTTCTTTTTTCCACAACAGGTATCAGTGAGTGAACATCCTTTCCTGTTTCAGATAAACTTAAACAAAAAAAAAAAAAAATAACCTTCATTTGGAATCACAAAATGTAACTTTCCTGTGTCAATATCAGAACTTTTTCAATAGAAAAATCGTCTCTTAGGGTTCTTATTCTTATATTCCCATTGAGGGTTGGTTGTTTAGAACAAAAAAAAGAAACTCAAAGACTTATACAGCTGTTATGGGATGAATACCTACGATTTATCAAAAAAAAAAATCGTGTCTTTGTATCCTGCTATTTAACATAAGGTAAAAATAGACGCAGACAGGAAGAATTGTTTTCGTTTTATTTTCGTATATACCTAATCATTTATTTTTGGAAGGGAATCTCCAAGGAACTCCCATTTTCAGCGGAGGCTGTTTTCATAACCTAGTTTCCACCTTCCCTCTTATATTCATATATAATATCTTCGTCTTATTTTTACTGAATTATGGTCTAGACGTTGGGGAAATAAATCTTTTCGTTTATTCTATACTCCTAAGGAGGGAAGTTGTGCAGTTGTTGGGAAATGGTAATATTTTTTGCCATCATATAGGGTTGATGGAGATAACTAAAGCTCGTAATATGTAAAGGAGATTGAATTAGGTAAAACACATTTGCAAGGATTCGTATAAACATTATTTGAACTCCAGGATATATAAGATTATCATTTTTATTACTTTCTTGAGCATTCTAGTGCACATATAGAGACAGAGGTTATCTGTTACCTTAATAAGTTATAAAGGTACTTAGCCAAAATTAGGGAAGTCAAGATCAAGATATATGATGGAATTATACCTTGTCTAAAGCATAAACAGCATGAGCAAGTAAAAAAAAATTTAATTTTGGAATCTTTTTTTTTTTTTTTCTTATTTACCACAAAAACCTTTTATTATTCTTAATATATTCCATTAGTTAAGAGAGCATATGTTTTTGTGATGTCATGTAAAGTATGAGGTTTTTTACATTTGGATTATGTGATTCTACTGAATCCTTTTGTATAACTTTTCTTTAGAGTTCGAATTTTTTGTTTGTTTCTTTTTTAATAAAAAACACATTGTGGAACATTGTTATGAATTGTAAAAAGGACAGCAACGGATAACAGAGGCTTTTTTTTTTTGTATATTTTAAGAAGTAGTTTTGATTGACATGATGTTGCCGAAAAGTTCACCATGATAAATTGTTATTGAAAAAAATATTTTGGGTTTCTAGCTAAGAATTAGTTAAACAAGGAAACTTATACAATTTAGGTACAATGTACTTTTAGCAAAAAAAAACTTTGAAAACCAATAAAAAATTTGTTCTCGCTCTTCGAAGAAAAAGAGAATTTATGATTGTATCGAGTTTCAAAAGATCTGAATTTAACACTTTCAATATCAAAATTTCACAACTGAAATTCAGAATTTTTCAAAATTACACAAAAGTTTTTGAAATAAAAAAAAAATACAAAGTTTGATTAAAGATGAAAATCCTTATTTTCTAATAAAAAAAAATAACTCAGGTTGTAAGTTTATGATGTAGGCTTTAATTTATGTAACCGAAGTGTTACTTTCGTTAAAAGTTATTTTATAACATCTTTTATTTATTTATCGTATGTATTAATGTTTTAATGTATTAATGTATCGTATGATTCAATTCAAAATATGTTTCTAATTATGTATAAATATACATATATTCTAATTAGGCTTAATGTATTTTCTAAATATTACCGTATGCCCTTTAATGTACTTTATTCAAGTAATCGTATCATGCACATGCAACTCTAGTAAAGCTTGACAATGTAATCTTTAAGAAAAATAAAAAGCTCAGTTCTTGTCCATCGTCTGAAGCGATAACATCGGCGCAGGGACATAAGTCCCCGGGACATAAGTCCCGAATTTTTTTTTCGGGACTAATGTCCCACTTTACTGGGTCACAAGTCCCGAATCCAATTCGGGAATTATGTCCCACCTTACTGAGACATTAGTCCCGAAAAAAATTTTCGGGACTTATGTCCCACGTTTTTTTTTTGTATAAATATATCTATAGAGACTATTAAAGACTACAGCTGACGAAATAATAGAACCGATATTGTTCTCACGATTTTTTTTCGTAGTACCAACTCCGATGTAAGGTACGGTTACAAGCTGTTGGAAAACAAAAGCAAAGCTTGCAAATTTATTGGTAAGTCGAAATTGCATCGTGACAAAATATAAACAAATGTATAAAGTGAAAGTTTAATAATTGATATTTGTGATAACCGATATGATTACTTACCAGGGTGAAGCGGAAAAAAATTTCTCAGATTCGAATCTCTTTAATTTGCACAACCCAAACGCGGAGCGGAAAAAATTTTGCCCACGGGAGAATCCATTTTGAGGTGTGCAAATAAAAATTCGCGCGAATTTTTATTTGCACACCTCAAAATGGATTCTCCCGTGGGCAAAATTTTTTCCGCTCCGCGTTTGGGTTGTGCAAATAAAAATTCGCGCGAATTTTTATTTGCACACCTCAAAATGAATTCTCCCGTGGGCAAAATTTTTTCCGCTCCGCGTTTGGGTTGTGCAAATTAAAGAGATTCGAATCTGAGAAATTTTTTTCCGCTTCGCGTTTATCGAGTTAGAACACAAGCATATCTTTGGAACAAACATTAAACTGGCAAAATATTCTCTTTGAAGTTTGAGTTATATTTTGTTTCCTTGGAGCAAACTGGAGTAAGACAAATTTTATATAAAACTTATTCTTTGATAAGTAAGAATGATTTAAAAATCATAATGGTATTATTTCGCTTTAATAAACCGAAACGAGGCACTTTTTTTTTATTTTTTTTTTTTGAAAATAAATTGACGCGAAAGAGAAAGCCAAATGTTGAAAAATGGCTTTATTTCTCTTTTGAAAATTAAAATTATACCAATTCGCGAAATACTTCCTTATTTCACTTGGGCGTATTTCATGGCACCAAAAAATAATGTTATGGATTAATTAGTACCAATATGAACATTTATAGTAAAAATTTATGTATATAAAATAGTTTTCACTTTATTCGGGACTTATGTCCCATTTTCGACTAAAAAATTCAGGACTTCTGTCTCAGTAGGGTGGGACATAATTCCCGAATTGGATTCGGGACTTGTGACCCAGTAAAGCGGGACATTAGTCCCGAAAAAAAAATTCGGGACTTGTGTCCCGGGGACTTATGTCCCTGCGCCGATAACATCGTGTTTTCTTTTTAATTATGTTATATGTTTGGCCGTCTTACATATCAGAAGTGGGATCTATTTAACCCCTTTTTTTTTCCTGTCACATTCAAAGTTTAAAGTACATTTTATGTTTTATGTTTAATGTTTGAAATTAAAAAAAAAAAAAAATTCGTGCGTGATTACTGAAAAATTAAAGTAATGGCTAAAGTTCGAGCTGATAAATTTATACAAGAGACAACTGTGGCTTCTCTTAAAGAAAAACTAATCATTTTTAATCTCAGCACTGATGGAAACAAATCGGTGTTAGAGATGAGGTTGCAAGACCATGTGGACCAGCTAGAAGAACCTCAAATTTTAATTCATTTTCCGGAAGATCCAAATGAGGAGTCATCCAGTGACGATCAAGACGATGACCTTCAACTTCAGATCAATGCGCTTGCGGAAAAAATTTAAAAGCAACGGGAAATTTTTGAGCTCAAAGTACAACTTGCAGCTCTCTGTAGTACGAGAAGCTTTAAGGAGACAGGTGGGACGAGCAACCAGAACATACAGCTTCTGCTTTTACGAAAGCAGCAACGTCATTGGACAAGTTAAATGTGTTATGTGAGTGATCGTTATTTATGTGAGTTAAGTTATATGTTGCATGTAGTTTAAAATAAAAAAAAAATTATGTTATGACGGTTCGAAAACTGAATTAATAAATTTTGTGATTATGTTTATGATAAGAATTATGATACCAATTTAATAATTAGTAATAAGTTTTATGCAAATTATGTTTTATGCAAATTATGTTTTATGCAAAAATGTTATGATTATGATTAGCTTAGTATGAAAAGTATGAATTTAAAAAATTCTGATTTTATCTGAAAAAAATTATGCTACAAATTGTGTGAAAAAATATGAAAATTTTAGCGTATGTGATTTTACCAAAACCATTGTGATGAAAATTTTAAAATCTTAAGTGACGAAACTTTCGCTACATATATTTTGAATACACATTATTGTTGTGATATAAATGAATTTAATTTGAAACTAATTAATAGTAATATAACTTTTAATAAAAAAAAACATGGACTTTATAATATTATAAAACGAATTAATTTTGATAAAGATATTACCACTTTGAATGTTCTTTATGCAATTAAAATCAATCTTTTTAACGTCAATACAAGTTTTAATTGTGCACCTCGACGGTTAACTTATATGCATGCTATAGAATTAATGAAAGTTTTAGAACATATTTTCTTCTTCTTCTTCCTTTTTCTCGGCGCTGTTATGATCTCGATGTCGAGGGGATCATAACTATCCCACGTAACTGCTTCACACTAGTGATCCGCCTGTGGGGTTCGCCGGGTTGACCTCAGAAATCGGCGGCAAGCCTCCCGGTTTTGTATTGTTCCATTTCTAAGGCCAACTGAATGCTGGTGGTTTTGCATTTGCTTGTACCAGGAGTTTTTAGGCCTACCTTTCTTTCTATTTAGAACATATTTTAGAACGACTTATTTTTGTTTTAATAGTTTTACTGTCCAGATTACATACGTTTGTTCAATTTGTTGATACTTTTAAAATGAAAAGTTCGAATAACCATTATGCTTTTGAAATACTAAATGAAAAATTCTAAAAAAAAATCGAGTCGATTTTATGTCAGGATTGGCCGAACTGTAGGCTTTAATTTATGTAACCGAAGTGTTACTTTCGTTAAAAGTTATTTTATAACATCTTTTATTTATTTATCGTATGTATTAATGTTTTAATGTATAAATGTATCGTATGATTCAATTCAAAATATGTTTCTAATTATGTATAAATATACATATATTCTAATTAGGCTTAATGTATTTTCTAAATATTACCGTATGCCCTTTAATGTACTTTATTCAAGTAATCGTATCATGCACATGCAACTCTAGTTAAGCTTGACAATGTAATCTTTAAGAAAAATAAAAAGCTCAGTTCTTGTCCATCGTCTGAAGCGATAACATCGTGTTTTCTTTTTAATTATGTTATATGTTTGGCCGTCTTACAATGACTTATTGGATTAGATCGCGTTCGACATAGAAAGTTATTCCGATTTTTAATACAATTTTAAACTTGATTAAAGTTAATCTTCTTCGTTGGCTATAGGTCTTGTTTTGATTCTGTCTTATCTTCTGTGTTATTTAAAAAGAAAGGTCGCGGAATAAGGAAGTATTTAATTTTAAACTTGGTTTGTGAGCAACTTTGCACAACTGGTTTTTCTTAAAATATTAATTTTTAATGTTTCCATAAAAATATCAAAAAAAAATTTCGTACACTGCTTTATGTGCTTAAGATATTTACAAGTTTTGAAAATTTTCTATCAACGTTTACAGTTTTGCCGAATTTTTAAGTAAAACACTTCAAAAATACGTGTAATTTATCGATATTTTGTATGGAAACATTGAAAATTATAGGTGGCTTGAATTGAACCTTGTCATCTCATCGTTAGTCTGTGATAAAAAAAAAACTGAGTGTTTAACACATTTAGACAGACAGATGCTAAAATGTTTAGAATTAAATAAATCCATAATTCGTCATAATTCTTTAATCACATAGATTTGTGAATGCCTGAAAGGGTTTTTAGAATGTTTTATGTTTTTCCGATAGATCCCCATATAAACGTTTAAACGTTTGCTTGTAGGCCACGATTTTATATAGGAAAACATGACTCTGAGATGCTTAGATATCCATTGTGTTAGACTTCAAATGACCAATGATATTATTTTTACTAAAAAGGCCAGGTGGATTCATCATTTTTTCATACACTTAATTTCAAATGTTTTAATTCATTCGATCACTGTGGCGTATGCGTAACATTTTTTTCTACTGATTTTTTTTTTATTTTAAATTTTTCTATCATCGAAAAACTAACTTAAACGACTAAACTCCCTTACCTTTTTCGAGTATCCTAAATAACTTTCAAAATAACTTAAACATTCAAGATGTACGCAATCATCTGTTTAAGTGTTAAAGATCATTTAGCTTTTCTTATAAAATACAAAAAAAAAAATCAGATCTCACACACAAATTTACACCAATAAACAAATCAAAAAGCTTTTTTCATTCATCAACAAAAACTGGCTAAACGTTTTCATTTCCAACCTCCTACATTAATAATTTCACCAGACACTTTTACTGCCCCCTGAAGAACACCCTGAAGCTTCATAAATCGTCAAAATCCCTCAAGACCAACCAACACAAAAACCATTCCCATTATAAAAAGGCCAAAAACATTCACCTACTTACTTTCTTTTATACATAAACAAAAAAAACAACCCTCCAGTATTTTTATAAACACTGAAAACAAAAAAAGCTTAGCGCCAAAAATATCTTCGCCATGTGCTTGCTTCTTGTGTGTGGGGGATTTCCTCTGTTGTGAAACCACTTGGGAAATCTGCATGAAAACTCTCAACAAAAACCATAAAAAGCTCCGACAAGTTTGCAATAAACAATCCAACTAATCCAACACGAACCGGCAACAAACAAGTCCGACAAGTGGCAACACAAAAACTGCACACACAAAATTGAAAGAAAATTCAACAAAATATACCTTCCTAGATACTTTGTAGCTGACTGAAACTTTAGTTTGTTTGCAGATTCTGTGCGATTCGGTTGGCATTTCTTTAAAGGCTTAAAAAGGTCTTATAAACGCGATTTGGATTTACAAAAAAAAGTTTCGTGTGGAGGTCGAAAATTTACTAAAATAAAAAAGAGATAACTTGAACTTTTAAGTTCTGTCAAGCCTCTTTAAACTGGTGCATGGTCCAGACACTGCATCAACGGGGAGTCGTTATAGATTGTTAATGACAGTGACAAGAGAATAACAAAAAAAAAACTTCATGAATGGGACCAACTCAACAGGTGTTTTATTTATAAATCTGTTTCAAGTAAAAAAAAGAGGCTTGTGCCATTGCTGCAATTTTGTAGCAATTGGATGTTAAAGTGCATTTTTAAAATAGATACAAGATACTTTCCGTAAATACCTAAGAGATTTTTTTAGTGTGTTTCTGTTCTTCTTTTGAAAGGTGAATTCAAAATAAAGTTATTTTGTCTTTGAACAGCTTCAAAGTGAACAGAAATTATTTAGAGAAAAAAGTATCTTAAAGATACAACAGTATATTTCCACCAGAAAGAAGTTAACAATGTTTTTTTGAATGGTTTTTACAAAAAAATGTGGATTAATGACCTTAAACTTAAGAAAGATACAAAATAAAAAAGTATCTTAGGACAAAAAATCGTGAAATTTGTTTTGGAAAAAAAAGTTATAAGAATTCGAAGAATTTTGAAAAATTTCTTTTACTCAAAAATTTTCTTAAATGTTAAATTTCTCTAAGAAAGTTGTACTGCATTGAAAATAAAAGTGTATCTTTAAGTTCAAAAATACTTTGATTGTGTTAAATTATCAAAATTATTAAAAATTTAACAAACTTCTCTAATAAGATACAAATGTATCTAAAAGATAAAAATGTATCTTAAAGATACAAAAGAATTTTTTTGAATGAGGAAAAGTATCTTATCGTTCAATTCTCGACCATAAAGAAGTTTACCATGGTTTTTTTGATTGATTTTTGCAAAAAAAAAACAGTGAAGTTAAGGTTTTAAATTTAAAAAAGATACAAAATGAAAAGTATCTAAAGACCTAAAATCTTGAAATTTGCTTAGAGAAAAAGTTTTAAGAATTTAAAGAATTATAAAAAATTTCTTTTACCAAATTTTTTTTTTTATTTTTGAAGAAAGTTTACAAAAAAATAGAAATAAAGTATCTTTTAAGCCAAAAATAGTTAAAAAAATAAAATCCTAAAAAAGATACAAAAGTATCTTAAAGATACAAAAGTATCTTTTTGCTAGTTTTTTTTTTTTTTAATATTTTCGCAAATCTACTATTACTTTCAACTCGTATAGACCAAAGTTTAAAACCAAAAAAAAACCGAAACAAGTGCTAAATTGTCGTTTGTTGTATCGCATTGAAAAATATATATTTCAAAGATAAAAGAAAAAAAAAAAATATCGTCGCACATGGTGCATAAATTCCAAGTAAAGAGTTTCTTTGCGGTCGTTTTACGTGCGTGAAATTCTTAATTGTCAATATAGAAACGTTTGTACCACAATATAATTGTATGAAGCGAGTGTTTAGTTTCTGTGTGGTGAACGCGGTTTATCTGGCGATTTATAAAATTTTCGCATTTTGTTTTTTGAATTAGCCAAAATAAAAAAAAAAGAAATAAAAAAGTCGTATTAAAGTGTGTCTTGTTTGATAAATTAAGTTATTGACCATCACAACAGAAGATGATAGACAACTAACTGTCAAGCTGTTTGAGAGAGAAATGTTAAAAATGGTAAGTTGAAAACACCTTACACAGATAATATCTTAAAGATATCCCCGACATAATTATGATGCAATACACAATGCAACTTTTGTCCTGTCGGCAACATAAAACCTATATAATTTCTTATGCAATATCAACACAATCCTGATCTTTATTTTCCTTTTAACTCTTTGCAATTTTGTTGATTTATTTTTAATTTTTTTTTCTCAAAACATTTTTATTGCGAGTGTGATAATATGTATTTTTTTTCTTCTTCTTTGATTGGTTTGTGTGCTGTGCAAATCTGCAAGTAAGGTATCTTCAATGATGTGCGGTTAACTCATTGAATTTCAATGAGACAAGTTATCTTACAGTTCGGGTCGGGTCTCGGTCTCGTGCGACAAAACTGCATCCAGCAGCTTATGAGAGTTGAGTTTTTCTTTCTTTAAGCCGGTTAATAAATGTGAGGTATTAAAGTTCATGGGCCACATGCAATGTGTGCGGATTTTAAAGGCTTGAAAAAAAAAAAAAATATATCTCTTGTGCTAAATTAAATGATACGATGGGTATTTTATGTGGTTATTATTGTTTTCTTTTTTTTTAGTTTTCTTGTTGGGATAATGGAAATCCCATTGAATGAAGCTGCAGGCTGGGTTAATGTATGTTTATTGGGTAGTTTCATTTTTGTTTTTTTTTTTTTGTGTTATTTTATTAGGTGCTTAATGGTTTATTTTAGTTGAAATAAAGTGGAAGGAGGATCCTTTAAGTATGTAGGTACTTGAACATAATACTGAAATAAAGTTTGTTAAGAAAATCATAGTATTGAGAAGGAAAGAGGGAATAAGAAAGCCTGTGGCTAATTTATTGTTCATCAATTTATTCATAGGTAATCATTATGTCTTTTAAATGTGACTTTTTCCGATGCTTTACAAGGAAATATTGTCAGTCCTAGAAACTATAAATTTAGCTGATTTTTGAAATTTGTTTTGATAATACTTAAGTATACTTAAAATATATAGTTTAAAAAACTAAAACTACGCTTTAATCTCGCACTAAAAACTATAAAATAATTTAATTGACTTATTGGTAATGATTAGATCAATATTTATAAAAATACACGCAACAAAAATGCGCTCTACGCCTACGCTTTTTGATATTTTTTGATTGACCCTTAATATAATGAACACAGTACAATTCAACTCACAATTTTGCTTCTATAAAGCCATACAGAAGCTATAGAAGTACCTGTTAAGCCTTACAGCAGCAAAACTCTTTGTTAGGAAGCGTTAAGAAAATGGAGGCAGGTAACTCGTTCCACATTAGATGCCAGGTCCGAAATTGTACTCGAAGTAGTATTGATCATTCCTTGAAACGCAAATATTACTAAAGAGTGATTTTTAAAGAGGTAATAGCAGTGAACAACATTCAAAGAGAGCGGCTATTAATAGTTGCTATTCAATTACTCTTTAACCCTCTACTGCATGAATTAATATTAGCGGACAAAAAAACTAAAAAATGCTTTACATTGGTTCTTTGGGTTGTTTCAAAACGGTTTTCATTAAAAAAGTTTGTTAAAATTAATTTGTTTAAAAAATTCGGTTCCATGGCTTAAAATGAGCCAAATTTAAATTAATTCTTAACCTTATGTAATGCAATGTATTTATTTCACTTTATTTTGTTTTTAAATGATAAATATTTATCTTTTGATAATTTTAATTGTCTTCTTTACATAATCTGAACAAATAAAATTAGTAAAATTTCTTACCCTTTAATGCACTCCCAGATCTTACAAAAACTAAAAAGTAATAAAATGATTGAAAAATATTATAGGTGAGCCCCCCTTCCCCTAAAATTTTTGTGGTTACGCCGCTGGAAATGGGTTAAACATGAGAAAAATGTCTCTAAAAATGAAGGGGCTCCATTTCTGAAGTAAAACATAGCTTCCAAGTAAAATAATAATGTAAAGGAATAAAATTTTCCAACAAAAAAATTTAACAAATTGTGTAGATTTACAACCCCTTAATGCATACGAAGCCAAATATGGCTTCCGTACTTTTTGCCCTCTCAAGACCAGGCCAATAATTTTTTTTCAATCAAAATTGGTTCATAGCATACACAATTAGACAGTCCCACATAGGAGTATTTGCAGTAAAAACCTGGTCATAAGTGGGTGCAAAATAAACATGTGTCAATATGCTGCACTCATTTTTTTTGTTTTTCGATCGTGTCTTGTTAAAAAATGAGTTCAAAGTTAACTGTTACATCTACCTCAATTTTATTTGAATTCGAAGTATTTTGGTAAGTGTTATTCTATATGCGATATCGAAGTGTTGAGATAGAAATCTAAAAAAAATTTAAATGGAGAATTCTTTTTCAGTTATTTATTAACGGTTTTGAAAATGTTAGATGGTTTTTTCTATTTTAATTCGGGCTTAGAACTAGTATCTAAAAACTTGATATTTTTGTTAAGTTATTAGTTTATATATTCTTTAACAGAATGCAACAAAAATTGGGTGCTCTTAGGTGCTCTTTAGAGAATCGAGGGTCAATTAGTTTTTCACTTTCGGATAGAAAATACTCCTTACTTTATGCAACGTTTTTTATTTTTAAATTAAATTTACTGATGTTATTAGTGTATTTTATTTTGGGTGATCTTAATTAAGGTTGGGGAAGAGAGAAAAGAAACTGAGAATTGCGTATTAGGGATGAGGAAAAAATTTTGAGAAAAATAATGTCGACAGGAGGAGTACAGGCCATTAATCAATTTTTTTAGTTTTTGGTAAAAAAATAAAAATAATAAAAACTTTGTTTATATTGTATTTTCTTGTAGGAACTCATTTTAAACAGAAATAATAACAAAAACCACGAAAAATAATTATGGCCAGGTTTTTGATGACAATACTCCTATGTGAGTCGATCAAAAATAAATTTTTAATTCCACTTTACTTACCAAACAAACGCAGTAATTAACACTTAAAGTATGAATTTATTCTACACTTTCGATTTCAATGCACACGACTGACCGACTCACCTGTGATCATAAAATACACCTTTATTTTGTGCCGGACACACGAAAAAACTATGTCTATGGGTGCTCAGAAACACAAAGAAGGAGATTGTATTGAATAATCTTTAACATTTTTTTGTGACAGAGAAGAGAAAAGTGCATACAAACAGACAAAACCATATTTGGCTTCGTATGCAGTAGAGGGTTTTAAATACCAGTTAACGCAGTAAATTTTATCCTTTAAATTTCTTTCTAATTTGAAATATGATTTAAAATATGGATTACAAAAAACAATAATACAAAATAACTCCTTGAATGCTTGTACTGAAACACTAGTATTTAAAATTGAATTTCTTTGTTTCGTCATCATCCTGGTGAACTTTTTCTTTAAATCTTTGATTTGTTCATCATTCTTTAAATTAGAAATAAAGATCAAAATGATTACTAAAAAGCAGTGAATTTTGAAAAAGCAAAGAAAATTTTCTGAATAAGAGCAATAAAATCTTAAAGAGCATAGAACATTTTTTACTATTCTACAGCGAACTGCCTCACAAAAAAGTTAGCTTTCTAAACAGAAATTTTGAAGCATCATAAGCGTTTATTCTTTAATGTCATTATAATTAGATATCAGTTTGGTTAATTAAGAAGCTAAATTATTGGGAGTCTTTGTTAGGATTCAGGGCTAAAAACACACTTTTAAGGTCCAGTAGGTGATTATTGAATTAATTTTATTGATTATTATTAATTGAAAAATTTATGAGGTATTTTATTTTGTTTTTTTTTCCACTTCGTTTTTGAGTTATAACTACAATAGTCTTAAAAAAATTGATTTTTTTCAAACCATTTAGAATTTATTAGACATCTTTTTCTTTTCCCAAAATTGTAAATCAAATAGGAGTTTAATCATTTTTTAGTATTTTGTTTCCCCTATTTTTTCTATAACATCATTTTATAAAAAAAAAGAATTATTGAGCAGCACATGCACTTTCAGTGTGCACATAAATCTGCACCACTTATTCCTTTGAAGGGTAGAGCCGTCAACAATATCTGCAATTTAGGGGATTATCTTTCATAATATGATTTTGATGTATTTTGCGAACTGGCGTTTTCAAAAGGATATCCTCCTCATAATTTTTTCCGAGAAAGTAAGTGTCACCAGTCAGAAGTTTTAGTCATATTAAAATTTAAAATAGAAATAAAATTTTATCCAAAAATTTGGATTGATTTTTTTGAATAACTATTTTTTATTTTTTTTTTTTTTAATTCAGCTTTACATATTTTTAGTAAAAACACTGGTTTATGCTAATTATGAAATTTCTTTTAGTTTAAAACCATATACATTTTGCCAAATAGTCTACTTCAAAAATTCATTTTATCATTTATCCTACTGAAGTGTGCCATTACTTACAAAATGCTGATGGGTATATTAATATTTGCGATAAGTTCCAAAAGTTTCTTGAAAACGTTTCCATCACCATTAATAGCAACATCTTCGCTACCTAAAAAAGCATTCAAAATGTATCAATATTATAGTATTTTCTATAAGAAATCACAAACCGCTTTGACCAAATCCTAAACTTCCTAGACCTCCTAGGCCTCCTCCCAGACCTCCTAGGCCTGATCCTAGACCTCCCAGACCTCCACCTAGACCTCCTAGGCCTCCACCTAGACCTCCCAAAGGAAGGCCACCACCCAACAATCCTCCTAGGCTTCCTAGACCTCCAAGTGCTCCTGTTGGTACAGCTGGTACTGGTACAGGTACAGCTGGTCCTGGTACTGGTACAGGTACAGGAACAGCACCTACAGCAACTGGCTGAGCAACTCCATAAGAACCAGCGTATGAACTAGCCTGAGCATTTCCTGGCTGAGCATTTGCATAAGATCCGGCATAACCTCCTGTTTGAACAGCTGGTGCTACACCTCCACAGTTACCAGTATGACAAGGATATGCTGCACCAAGCACTTGCCCGCCATTTTGAAGAATAACTAAAAAGTAAATTTTAATATAAAACAGTACTATAATTAAAATTCAAAAAAAAAAACAAAAAAATACCAAGAAGGGCAACAATTGCTACTGAAGGAATTGCAAAGGAACTCATGATTGAGTGATGTCTGATATCTGACAGAATATTTTTAGTCTATTTATCTGTTAAAAATTTTAAAATTAATAGTTGAATATCGTGCGATTCAGTCACGAAAAATATTAAATATTGAATTTTGTTTTTAGTAATTATAAAAATTAGTGAAAATGCATAAAGCAATATTTGTTACATTTGAATAATTGGAGTAGAAATAGAATACAAATTATTATTTCTGCTATTACCTTTAGCTAACTAGTAGGAAAGATGCAGCTTAAACTTCAAAAAAAAAAAAACCCAAGTCAAAAAGGCTTGATGTTTTTTCGGAATAGTGAGATTTTGAAACTGACGAACTTAAAAATGTTTATCATTTTTTAATTTTTTTTTTCTAATAGATTTTAATATATAAAATTGAAATCCGAAGTTAAAAAAACTTATGACATCATGTTTTTGAGATATAAGAAGTTCAAAATAAATTTGTATCTACGAAACGTGACCTCATAGATTTTTTTAACTTTGGAATTGAATTTAGAATATTAAAATATATTAGAAAAGAATAATTTGGTTTACCGAAAAAATAAACTCTCAGTTTTATTGAACATTGAAATTTTTCATGGCATTATGTTTTCTAATATTTACTTAAAAACATAGTTGGCAACCATATAACCCCAAAATATTTAATTTCTTTTATAAAAAAAAATAAATAGAAGAGATGTCAATGTTTTACAAAAAGAATTTTAAAAGTGTGTTTTACTAATTTGGACCTTATTGGACTTTGTTTTCAATTTTTTTTATTTTTTTTATTTGGAATATGAATGAATTCTATGTATATTTAAGATCTAAAACCTATTTGGTCAGAATTAAGTCAAATTTCTGGCTTATGTACTATTTTGAAAAAGAAAATTCTATTTATAGGCTTATTCTGGCCGCCATTTTGGACCCTCCATTTTGAACAAAAAAAATGGCAAATTTTTCGTATTCTCCATACAAATATCCTTCAGTGTACCATAAAATGGCTGTGCAAATTAATTTTTACCTGAAAAAAGAATTAATTCAAAAATAAAACATAATTTCAAGTAAATTCATGTGTATTAGTAATTATGTTCTACAAAATGTATTGAATTTTTTTTTAAGTAATTTATTATTACTTATAAATTAGGCTTAAAAAAAAAACGTTTCTAAAGATTTGTTTTTTATTTTTTCTAAAAATGAATCTTCATAAACAGGGGCGTAGCTGCTGCTGTATCAGCTGTATCAATGTAACAGGGCCCCCGAATTATAGGGGCCCCCATGAGACCAGAGCACAAGACGTTTATAAAAAAATTCACATAAATCTATAAACCTCAAATAAAACTTGATTATAATAGAGGAGGGGTATTGGGGGGTCAAATTACCCCAAATCAATTTTAGTCTACTTCCGATTATCGTATCGAAAGTAGGCTAATAAATAAAAAAAATATAAATAAAAAAGTTCTGGAGGGTCCACCCTCCAGAATCATGCCACACAAAACTAGTAAAGGATGGCTCTGAAAACCCTACCAATCTGACTTTGTCTATCAAGAAAAAAAAAAAACTTAAAACACCACACCCAGGGGCGGAGTGTACCTACTACTAAACAAAAAAGGAAATAGAATTAAACATTTCTGCGGGAGGATCATATTTTGCTATAAATAGGGCCACACACCACTCACAATATTCAGTTTGGCTGCGGTCGTCAACGAAATAATATCGACAGTCAGCTCCTGGCACCGGTAAGTGTGACTCTTGGGACATGTCTCATTAGACATGGGATATGTCTCATATCTCATGAGCCATTTCTTATGAGACATTTCTCATGAGAAATGTCCAACGAGAAATTTCTCATGAGAAATGTCTCATGACATTTCTCTTGAGATATTTCTCTCGAAACATTTCTCTCCAGACATTTCTCTCAAGACATTTCTCTCGAGACATTTCTCTCGAGACATTTATCGTGAGACATTTCTCTCGAGACATTTCTCCCGAGACATTTCTCTCGAGACATTTCTCCCGAGACACTTCTTTCGAGACATTTCTCTCGAGACATTTCTCTCCAGACATTTCTCTCGAGACATTTATCTCGAGACATTGATCATGAGAAATTTCTCTTGAGACATTCCTCTTGAGACATTTCTCTCAAGACATTTATCTAGAGACATTTATCTAGCGACATTTATCTAGCGACATTTATCTAGAGACATTTAACTAGCGATATTTAGCTAGCGACTTTTATCTAGAGACATTTATCTAGAGACATTTATCTAGAGACATTTATCTAGCGACATTTATCTAGCGACATTTATCTAGAGACATTTATCTAGCGACATTTATCTAGAGACATTTAACTAGCGATATTTAGCTAGCGACTTTTATCTAGAGACATTTATCTAGCGACATTTATCTAGAGACATTTATCTAGAGACATTTATCTAGCGACATTTATCTAGAGACATTTATCTAGAGACATTTATCTATCGACATATATCTATCGACATTTATCTATCGACATTTATCTAGAGACATTTATCTAGCGACATTTATCTATCCACATTTATCTATCCATCTTTATCTATCCACATTTATCAATCCACATTTATCTATGGACATTTATCTATCGACATTTAGCTAGCGACTTTTATCTAGAGATATTTAGCTAGCGACTTTTATCTAGAGACATTTATCTAGAGACATTTGTCTAGAGACATTTATCTAGAGACATTTATCTATCCACATTTATCTATCCACATTTATCAATCCACATTTATCTATCCACATTTATCAATCCAGCTCCCAGGAGCTTTTTCGCACCCCCAACTTCCAACGCCTATATCTCGGGATTTTGAAAAAGGGTAAAAAAATTTTTTTGATACCGAAAGGTAACGGGGACGCTAACCTACATTTGGGTACAACTCCCATCACTGTAGGTCCACGGGTTCTCAAACTGGGAGAACTTAAAGGTTAAAAAAAAGTTAAGCCCGATGCTGAAAAAATAGGCATGATTTGGCGGTTTAACATGGAAGATGAGCTTTTTAAAAATCTAACAATAAGCAAAGCGTAAGCCCATGACACAAGCTACCATTTGGCATCACTGCCAAAAATTTCTCTCAAGCGGTTTAATTTCCAGGAGCGTTCAAAGGTTCGGGGATTTTTCGAAAAAAACAATTAACCCGAACTTTAAACTGGATTTTCTCATAATTTTGAAAAAAATCCAAAAACCCGATTATACCACTATCGGGTAGCTGAGAATATAAGCTTACATATGGCACCACTCCCATGTCTCTAGGTCAAAGCGTTCAGCTCCCAGAAGCTTTTTCGCACCCCAAACATCCAACGCCTATATCTCGGGATTTTGAAAAAGGGTAAACAAATTTTTTTTGATACCCAAAGGTAACGGGGACTCTAACCTACATTTGGGTATAACTCCCATCACTGTAGGTCCACGGGTTCTCAAACTGGGAGAACTTAAAGGTTAAAAAAAAGTTAAGCCCGATGCTGAAAAAATAGGCATGATTTGGCGGTTTAACATGGAAGATGAGCTTTTTAAAAATCTAACAATGTGCAAAGCGTAAGCCAATGACACAAGCTACCATTTGGCATCACTGCCAAAAATTTCCCTCAAGCGGTTTAGCTTCCAGGAGCGTTCAAAAGTTCGGGGATTTTTCGAAAAAAAACAATTTACCCGAACTTTAAACTGGATTTTCTCATAATTTTGAAAAAAATCCAAAATCCCGATTATACCACTATCTATCGACATTTATCTATCGACATTTATCTAGCGACATTTATCTATCCACATTTATCTATCAACATTTATCTATCCACATTTATCTATCGACATTTATCTATCGACATTTATCTATCCACATTTATCAATCCACATTTATCTATCCACATTTATCTATCAACATTTATCTATCCACATTTATCTATCCACATTAATCTATCCACATTTATCTATCCACATTTATCTATCGACATTTATCTATCCACATTTATCTATCCACATTTATCAATCCACATTTATCTATCCACATTTATCTAGCGACATTTATCTATCCACATTTATCTATCCACATTTATCTATCGACATTTATCTATCCACATTTATCTATCGACATTTATCAATCCACATTTATCTATCCACATTTATCTATCCACATTTATCTATCGACATTTATCTATCCACATTTATCTAGCGACATTTATCTATCCACATTTATCTAGCGACATTTATCGATCCACATTTATCTATCGACATTTATCTATCCACATTTATCAATCCACATTTATCTATCCACATTTATCTATCCACATTTATCTATCCACATTTATCTAGCGACATTTATCGATCCACATTAATCTATCCACATTTATCTATCCACATTTATCAATCCACATTAATCTATCCACATTTATCTATCCACATTTATCAATCCACATTTATCTATCCACATTTATCTAGCGACATTTATCTATCCACATTTATCAATCCACATTTATCTATCCACATTTATCTAGCGACATTTATCTATCCACATTTATCTAGCGACATTTATCGATCCACATTAATCTATCCACATTTATCTATCCACATTTATCTATCCACATTTATCTATCCACATTTATCTATCCACATTTATCTATCGACATTTATCTATCGACATTTATCTATCCACATTTATCAATCCACATTTATCTATCCACATTTATCTATCAACATTTATCTATCCACATTTATCTATCCACATTAATCTATCCACATTTATCTATCCACATTTATCTATCGACATTTATCTATCCACATTTATCTATCCACATTTATCTATCCACATTTATCAATCCACATTTATCTATCCACATTTATCTAGCGACATTTATCTATCCACATTTATCTATCCACATTTATCTAGCGACATTTATCTATCCACATTTATCAATCCACATTTATCTATCCACATTTATCTATCGACATTTATCTATCCACATTTATCTATCCACATTTATTTATCGACATTTATCCATCGACATTTATCTATCCACATTTATCTATCGACATTTATCTATCGACATTTATCTATCCACATTTATATATCAACATTTATCTATCCACATTTATCTATCCACATTAATCTATCCACATTTATCTATCCACATTTATCAATCCACATTTATCTATCCACATTTATCTAGCGACATTTATCGATCCACATTTATCTATCGACATTTATCTATCGACATTTATCTATCCACATTTATCTATCCACATTTATTTATCGACATTTATCCATCGACATTTATCTATCCACATTTATCTATCGACATTTATCTATCGACATTTATCCATCCACATTTATCAATCCACATTTATCAATCCACATTTATCTATCGACATTTATCTATCCACATTTATCTATCCACATTTATCAATCCACATTTATCTATCCACATTTATCTAGCGACATTTATCTATCCACATTTATCTATCCACATTTATCAATCCACACTTATCTATCCACATTTATCTAGCGACATTTATCTATCCACATTTATCAATCCACATTTATCTATCCACATTTATCTATCCACATTTATCTATCCACATTTATCTATCGACATTTATCTATCGACATTTATCTAGCGACATTTATCGATCCACATTTATCTATCGACATTTATCTATCGACATTTATCTATCCACATTTATCAATCCACATTCATTTATCGACATTTATCTATCGACATTTATCTATCCACATTTATCTATCTACATTTATCTATCCACATTTATCAATCCAGCTCCCAGAAGCTTTTTCGCACCCCCAACTTCCAACGCTTATATCTCGGGATTTTGAAAAAGGGTGAAAAAATTTTTTTCATACCCAAAGGTAACGGGGACTCTAACCTACATTTGGGTACAAATCCCATCACTGTAGGTCCACGGGTTCTCAAACTGGGGGAACTTAAAGGTTAAAAAAAAGTTAAGCCCGATGCTGAAAAAATAGGCATGATTTGGCGGTTTTACATGGAAGATGAGCTTTTTAAAAATCTTACAATGTGCAAAGCGTAAGCCCATGACACAAGCTACCATTTGGCATCACTGCCAAAAATTTCCCTCAAGCGGTTTAGCTTCCAGGAGCGTTCAAAAGTTCGGGGATTTTTCGAAAAAAACAATTTACCCGAACTTTAAATTGGATTTTCTCATAATTTTGAAAAAAATCCAAAATCCCGATTATACCACTATCTATCGACATTTATCTATCGACATTTATCTAGCGACATTTATCTATCCACATTTATCTATCAACATTTATCTATCCACATTTATCTATCGACATTTATCTATCGACATTTATCTATCGACATTTATGTATCGACATTTATCTATCGACATTTATCTATCCACATTTATCTAGCGACATTTATCTATCCACATTTATCTATCGACATTTATCTATCCACATTTATCTATCCACATTTATCTATCGACATTTATCTAGCGACATTTATCTATCCACATTTATCTATCGACATTTATCTATCCACATTAATCTATCCACATTTATCTATCCACATTTATCAATCCACATTTATCTATCGCCATTTATCTATCCACATTTATCTATCCACATTTATCTATCGACATTTATCTATCCACATTAATCCATCCACATTTATCTATCCACATTTATCTATCGACATTTATCTAGCGACATTTATCTATCCACATTTATCTATCCACATTTATCGATCCACATTTATCAATCCACATTAATCTATCCACATTTATCTATCCACATTTATCAATCCACATTTATCTATCCACATTTATCTAGCGACATTTATCTATCCACATTTATCTATAGACATTTATCTATCCACATTTATCTATCGACATTTATCTATCCACATTAATCCATCCACATTTATCTATCCACATTTATCTATCGACATTTATCTAGCGACATTTATCTATCCACATTTATTTATCGACATTTATCTATCGACATTTATCTATCCACATTTATCTATCCACATTTATCTATCGACATTTATCTATCCACATTAATCCATCCACATTTATCTATCCACATTTATCTATCGACATTTATCTAGCGACATTTATCTATCCACATTTATTTATCGACATTTATCTATCGACATTTATCTATCGACATTTATCTATTCACATTAATCTATCCACATTTATCTATCGACATTTATCCATCCACATTTATCAATCCACATTTATCAATCCACATTTATCTATCCACATTTATCTATCCACATTTATCTATCCACATTTATCTATCCACATTTATCAATCCAGCTCCCAGAAGCTTTTTCGCACCCCCAACTTCCAACGCTTATATCTCGGGATTTTGAAAAAGGGTAAAAAAATTTTTTTGATACCCAAAGGTAACGGGGACTCTAACCTACATTTGGGTACAACTCCCATCACTATAGGTCCACGGGTCCTCAAACTGGGAGAACTTAAAGGTTAAAAAAAAAGTTAAGCCCGATGCTGAAAAAATAGGCATGATTTGGCGGTTTAACATGGAAGATGAGCTTTTTAAAAATCTAACAATGTGCAAAGCGTAAGCCCATGACACAAGCTACCATTTGGCATCACTGCCAAAAATTTCTCTCAAGCGGGTTAGATTCCAGGAGCGTTCAAAGGTTCGGGGATTTTTCGAAAAAAAAAATTTACCCGGACTTTAAACTGGATTTTCTCATAATTTTGAAAAAAATCCAAAAACCCGATTATACCACTATCGGGTGGCTGAGAATATAAGCTTTCATATGGCACCACTCCCATGTCTCTAGGTCAAAGCGTTCAGCTCCCAGAAGCTTTTTCGCAACCCCAACATCCAACGCCTATATCTCGGGATTTTGAAAAAGGGTAAAAAATTTTTTTTGATACCCAAAGGTAACGGGGACTCTAACCTACATTTGGGTACAAATCCCATCACTGTAGGTCCACGGGTTCTCAAACTGGGAGAACTTAAAGGTTAAAAAAAAGTTAAGCCCGATGCTGAAAAAATAGGCATGATTTGGCGGTTTAACATGGAAGATGAGCTTTTTAAAAATCTAACAATGTGCAAAGCGTAAGCCAATGACACAAGCTACCATTTGGCATCACTGCCAAAAATTTCCCTCAAGCGGTTTAGCTTCCAGGAGCGTTCAAAAGTTCGGGGATTTTTCGAAAAAAACAATTTACCCGAACTTTAAACTGGATTTTCTCATAATTTTGAAAAAAATCCAAAATCCCGATTATACCACTATCTATCGACATTTATCTAGCGACATTTATCTATCGACATTTATCTTGAGACATTTATCTATCGACATTTATCTATCGACATTTATCTATCCACATTTATCAATCCACATTTATCTATCCACATTTATCTATCAACATTTATCTATCCACATTTATCTATCCACATTTATCTATCGACATTTATCTATCGACAGTTATCTATCCACATTAATCTATCCACAATTATCTATCCACATTTATCTATCGACATTTATCTAGAGACATTTATCTATCCACATTTATCTATCGACATTTATCTATCCACATTAATTTATTCACATTTATCTATCCACATTTATCTATCGACATTTATCTATCCACATTTATCTATCCACATTTATCTATCCACATTTATCTAGCGACATTTATCTATCCACATTTATCTATAGACATTTATCTATCCACATTTATCTAGCGACATTTATCTATCCACATTTATCTATCCACATTTAACAATCCACATTTATCTATCCACATTTATCTAGCGACATTTATCTATCCACATTTATCTAGCGACATTTATCTATCCACATTTATCAATCCACATTTATCTATCCACATTTATCTATCCACATTTATCTATCGACATTTATCTATCGACATTTATCTAGCGACATTTATCGATCCACATTTATCTATCGACATTTATCTATCGACATTTATCTATCGACATTTATCTAGAGACATTTATCTATCCACATTTATTTATCGACATTTATCCATCGACATTTATCTATCCACATTTATCTATCGACATTTATCTATCCACATTTATCTATCCACATTTATCAATCCACATTCATTTATCGACATTTATCTATCGACATTTATCTATCCACATTTATCTATCCACATTTATCTATCTACATTTATCTATCCACATTTATCAATCCAGCTCCCAGAAGCTTTTTCGCACCCCCAACTTCCAACGCTTATATCTCGGGATTTTGAAAAAGGGTAAAAAAATTTTTTTCATACCCAAAGGTAACGGGGACTCTAACCTACATTTGGGTACAAATCCCATCACTGTAAGTCCACGGGTTCTCAAACTGGGGGAACTTAAAGGTTAAAAAAAAGTTAAGCCCGATGCTGAAAAAATAGGCATGATTTGGCGGTTTAACATGGAAGATGAGCTTTTTAAAAATCTTACAATGTGCAAAGCGTAAGCCCATGACACAAGCTACCATTTGGCATCACTGCCAAAAATTTCCCTCAAGCGGTTTAGCTTCCAGGAGCGTTCAAAAGTTCGGGGATTTTTCGAAAAAAACAATTTACCCGAACTTTAAACTGGATTTTCTCATAATTTTGAAAAAAATCCAAAATGACGATTATACCACTATCTATCGACATTTATCTATCGACATTTATCTGGCGACATTTATCTATCCACATTTATCTATCAACATTTATCTATCCACATTTATCTATCGACATTTATCTATCGACATTTATCTATCGACATTTATCTATCGACATTTATGTATCGACATTTATCTATCGACATTTATCTATCCACATTAATCTATCGACATTTATCTATCCACATTTATCTATCGACATTTATCTATCCACATTTATCGATCCACATTTATCAATCCACATTAATCTATCCACATTTATCTATCCACATTTATCTAGCGACATTTATCTATCCACATTTAACAATCCACATTAATCTATCCACATTTATCTATCCACATTTATCTATCGACATTTATCTATCCACATTTATCTATCGACATTTATCTATCCACATTAATCCATCCACATTTATCTATCCACATTTATCTATCGACATTTATCTAGCGACATTTATCTATCCACATTTATTTATCGACATTTATCTATCGACATTTATCTATCCACATTTATCTAGCGACATTTATCTATCCACATTTATCTATCCACATTTATCTATCCACATTTATCTAGCGACATTTATCTATCCACATTTATCAATCCACATTAATCTATCCACATTTATCTATCCACATTTATCTATCCACATTTATCTAGCGACATTTATCTATCCACATTTATCAATCCACATTAATCTATCCACATTTATCTATCCACATTTATCTATCCACATTTATCTATCCACATTTATCTATCCACATTTATCTAGCGACATTTATCTATCCACATTTATCTATCCACATTTATCAATCCACATTTATCTATCCACATTTATCTATCCACATTTATCTATCCACATTTATCTAGCGACATTTATCTATCCACATTTATCAATCCACATTAATCTATCCACATTTATCTATCCACATTTATCTATCGACATTCATCTATCCACATTTATCTATCCACATTTATCTATCCACATTTATCAATCCACATTTATCTATCCACGTTTATCAATCCAGCTCCCAGAAGCTTTTTCGCACCCCCAACTTCCAACGCTTATATCTCGGGATTTTGAAAAAGGGTAAAAAAATTTTTTTGATACCCAAAGGTAACGGGGACTCTAACCTACATTTGGGTACAACTCCCATCACTATAGGTCCACGGGTCCTCAAACTGGGAGAACTTAAAGGTTAAAAAAAAAGTTAAGCCCGATGCTGAAAAAATAGGCATGATTTGGCGGTTTAACATGGAAGATGAGCTTTTTAAAAATCTAACAATGTGCAAAGCGTAAGCCCATGACACAAGCTACCATTTGGCATCACTGCCAAAAATTTCTCTCAAGCGGTTTAGATTCCAGGAGCGTTCAAAGGTTCGGGGATTTTTCGAAAAAAAAAAATTTACCCGAACTTTAAACTGGATTTTCTCATAATTTTGAAAAAAATCCAAAAACCCGATTATACCACTATCGGGTAGCTGAGAATATAAGCTTTCATATGGCACCACTCCCATGTCTCTAGGTCAAAGCGTTCAGCTCCCAGAAGCTTTTTCGCAACCCCAACATCCAACGCCTATATCTCGGGATTTTGAAAAAGGGTTTATCTATCCACATTTATTTAGCGACATTTATCAATCCACATTTATCAATCCACATTTATCTATCGACATTTATCTATCAACATTTATCCATCCACATTTATCTATCGACATTTATCTATCGACATTTATCTATCGACATTTATCTATCGACATTTATCTAGCGACATTTATCTAGCGAAATTTATCTAGCGACATTTATCTATCCACATTTATGTATCCACATTTATCTATCCACATTTATCCACAGACATCTATCTAGAGACATTTATCTAGAGATAGTTATCTAGCGACATTTATCTAGCGACATTTATCGAGAGACATTTATCTAGCGACATTTATCTAGAGACATTTCTCTGGAAACATTTCTCTCGAGACATTTCTCATGAGACATTTATCATGAGATATTTTGCATGAGACATTTATCATGAGACATTTATCATGAGACATGTCCCATGAGACATTTCTCTCGAGACATTTCTCTCGAGACATTTCTCATGAGACATTTATCATAAGACATTTCTCATTAGAAATTTCTCATGAGACATGTCTCATGGAAGTGAGACATGTTTTCAGAAATAAAAGCAGGATCATAACGAAGCGCTCTTTTGATGAGTTGACAGAAGTAATTAAATAAGAATTTCAAATCCAGAATCTTACTTTAAAGTCAACGTTTACATATTTCGATGGTTTAAATTTAACAAGGATTTTAGCGTTTTGCAAAATTAAAATTTTTTTTTGCAGATTTTGAAGTAACCTAGACCGAAATGAATCGCTAAGGTACATTCAGCATTGCATTTCGGTCTGGGTTACTCCAAATTTTGTGCAAAACAGTCCGGAAAACTATACAAAAATGCGTTTGCAAATTTTCACTTTTCGAAGCAATACATTGCAATGTTGTTAAGGCTTAAGGCTGTATCCAAGTCTAGAAGATAAAGGGGGCCTCCAAGAAAATGTGGATACAGGGCCCCCAAAGGGCTAGTTACGCCACTGGTATGTAGGATTTTTACCCATATTTTTTTAACAAAATTGTTAATTGTTAAAAAAAATTTTTGTATTGGAGTAATACAATGTACCAATATTAAATTTAACAAGGATTTTAGCGTTTTGCAAAATTAAAATTTTTTTTTGCAGATTTTGAAGTAACCTAGACCGAAATGAATCGCTAAGGTACATTCAGCATTGCATTTTGGTCTGGGTTACTCCAAATTTTGTGCAAAACAGTCCGGAAAACTATACAAAAATGCGTTTGCAAATTTTCACTTTTCGAAGCAATACATTGCAATGTTGTTAAGGCTTAAGGCTGTATCCAAGTCTAGAAGATGAAGGGGGCCTCCAAGAAAATGTGGATACAGGGCCCCCAAAGGGCTAGTTACGCCACTGTTCATAAAGTAAATCAAATTGAATTACATTTTCAAAGAAACTGTTTTCCTTTGAAGAACGAATTTTATGTTTTTAAATTTTAATTTGCATATACATACATGCATAATAAATATGTATATACAATTAATGAATTTGTAGGTACTTTAAAAAAAATCTTAACAAATTCAAGTTACATAAACTCTAAGAGTAAGTCGTGATTTTTTTTTTTACATTTGTTTTCTTAAGTAGTTTTTTTTTATATGAGGGTCCAAGGGAAAATCGGTACATGTCCATTTTTTGTCAAAAATAAACTAAAGATGAGGCCTTGTAGTAGGGAGGGGTCATAATTCTGCTTGTCAAAATTCTGTACGACAATATTCTGTGGGGTCAAAATACTGTGAGGCCATAATTTTGTATGTCATTATACAAATTCTATATGTCAAAATACTGTATGAACAAAATACTGACTTGCAAAATTCTAATTCTGTTTTGTAAAATTCTGTACTGCAAAATACTGTATTTTCAATACAGTATTTTTCAAGAAATTTACTTTGATAAAAAAACACATAATACTAGCTTTAAATAAAATTATTGACAATAAAGTTGTGATTTTATACAAAAATAATTATAAATGTCAAAATCAATATAAATTTAATTTTTTTTTGCAATCCGTTTTAGGTATGCAACGTTGTTTAACTCAGATAATAAGGTACCTAGATTAATCAGCATTAAAAGCTTGCCTCTTTATTAAGTTGATCTTTAAGAAATTCATAGTAAAACCTCTTTTAAATAAATCTGTATTTCAAAGTTCTGTAAAAATGATGTAAAAATATCGTTTTGATAATGTAAAAAAGTGTGTGCGCACTTTTTTACATTGTCAAAACGATATTTTTTACAGCATTTTTTCAGAATTTTGATTTACAGAGTTTTAATGTACAGAATTTTGACTTACAGTATTTTGGCATACAGTATTTTGAATACAGAATTTTACAACATACAGAATTTCGATCCCAACACCTTGTAGTATTTACTGAGCACTTTTTAATGACGAAATAAAAACTTTGGACATGTACATATATCCAAAAATTATTGAAAAACATCATAATCAAATTTTGGTTTGATGTTTCACCTGCATAATAAGATCGAATTATTTATTAAAAAATTTAAAAAACAATATTTTTCATGATATTTCTTATTTCTTTTTATTTGATCACCATAATATTTTCTAAAATAATCTACATTTATGTATACTTCAGGAATAGTTTGCCATTATTTATTCAGGATAAATATTATTTACAAAATATCAATTGGAATGTTAAAGTTTAAGACTAGATCCAACAATTTCTTAAAGACATTATTGTCACCGTTTATGGCAGCTGATTCAGCCCCTAAAAAAAAATAAATAATCAAAAGTTATAATCTTAATATAAATTGTTTTACAAAATTACAAACCGTATTGTCCTACTCCACCTAGTCCACCGGCACCACCAAACAATCCAGCTAGACCTCCATGGCCTCCTAAGCCTCCTAGGCCTCCTCCTAGGCCTCCTCCTAGTCCTGCTCCTGGAATACCAACTGAGGAACCTGCATTAGCATAAGAACCTGCTGAAGTACCTCCTCCTAGACCTCCACATGTACCACTGAGACAAGGATATGCTGCACCATATACTTCTTGTAGGATAACTTAAAAAATTATTTATAAATGCAAGTTCAATTTTATTAAACAAAATATGAGAAATAGGTACCAAGAAGAGCAAAAATTACTACTGAAGAAATTTTAGAGGAATAACTCATGTTGTCTGTATGATGAAGGAAACTACTTCTGATATCATTTTGAATTTCTTAAGTCTATTTATTTGAACAATTTTCAGAAATTTTTGTTCACATTGATATTTAAGAATCGTGAGATTCAGACACGAAAACAATTTAACAATATATTTTTAAATCAGTAACAAATCGTACTTAAAAGTTAAATTTTCATTTAGGGTAGCAATGACTTTTTCTAAGGTCACGATTGCAATTGTTTAAAAGTTCAGTTTTGTTAAATTTTTCAGCATTTTCAAATCATCAAACAGAAAGTTCTTTCTGGTCTTTTTTAACCCGTGTGTTCGGTATAAAGTCAAAAATAAATTTATGTAGGCTATGTATTATGGGTGTTCATCTGTTCCATTCTAGTTTCTAAGTTACTGATCAGAATTTGATAAATAAAGTATTGTTGGAAGCTCGTTTTTTATTCAATAGATAATGGATAGGATTTCTTACCCCTGCAATGGATTACATATTGTAATTCAGCGGGTATGATACCATCTGTCCCAGGTGATTTGTATGGATGGAAGCTATTTATTGCCCATATTAGTCTATCCTTGGAAATAAGATCTTTGCTAATTTGATAAAATTGGTTGGGTCGGTGACCAATGTCACTTATTGAGTTCGAGCTACCAGGGAAATGAGTGTCTAGTAGCAAGTTTAGCGATTCCTCATAGGAGCTAGTCCAATCGCCATTAGAGTCTTTTAGGGAGCTCGGCATGGTTGGATTGGTTGAAAGGATTTTTCTGAGTCTAGATGCCTCAGAAGAATCTTCAATTTTACTACAGAAGTTCCTCCAGGAGGATCTTTTACTTTTCCGTAGTTGTTTCTTGTAACTTTTTAGAGAAACTTTATACAGGTCCCAGTCTAATGGGTTCCTTGTTTGTTTAGCCCTATTGAAAGCCTTTCTACAGTCTTTCCTGAGCGGTTCTAGCTCTTTGTTCCACCAGTGCGGTTTTTTCTTTCCTCTTATTATGGTAAGGGGACAAGAGTTAGCCATGGAATTGTTTAGAGCTTTGGTGAGATCGTTGACTTTTAAGTCAAGATCATCTGTATTAGAAGGGAAAATATTGTCCTGATTATCGTAGCAGGTAGTAAAAGTTTCCCTATATTTCACCCAATCCGTTTTCCTATAATTACGAAAACCGGTGGGTTTTGTGCATTCATCTTCGAGACTAAATTGGATATACCTATGATCTGAGAATGAGTGATCATTAGATACAGCCCAATTCCTTATCTTGTGGTGAATTGTTTGAGATACAAGGGTAATGTCCAATACCTCTTGTCGGTTCTTTGTAACAAAGGTAGGTTCATTACCAATATTACAAATAAGGAGACTAGTACTTAGAATAAAATCAAAAAGTGACTCACCTCTTTCATTTACGTCAGTACTCCCCCACACTGTGTGATGAGCATTAGCATCACTGCCAATGAGGAGATCTACTTTTTGGCTCGCTGCTGCTGCGATCATTCGCCCAAGTGTCTCCCCCGGAGGCGGCCCACAATCATGGCCTAGGTAAGCAGACGTAATCCAATATGTTCCTTTGGAGGTCTTCAGTGTAGCGGTTGTGATATCACGATCGCTGTAATTAGGGAGTAAAAATACTGTTAGTGTTTTCTTTGCTAGTATGCAGGATCTAGGCTCACCTTTATCCGTCACATACAGCAGAGAATAATCTTTCGTCCCAAGGCCTCTCACCAAGGATTTTACAATCCAAGGTTCCTGGATCAGGACTATGTCCTCTCCGGACTTGCTTAGTCGGAGAAGAAGGGCGGCCGAAACCTTTATGGAGTGTTGGAGATTAATCTGTACCACCTGCAGCATGGCTACAACCAGTACGATCAACCTCCACCACTGTGGCATTTAGGTCTTCCGTTTCTGAGGTAGAGTTTAATAGCTCATCCTCAGAAAGAAGATCCTTCTGCGCAACGCTGACAGTGTCCATGTCGGACAAACTTCCAGCCATCTCATCATCTTCCAATACGGAAGATATTGTTTTCGCTTCCTTTTCGGACGCTGGGTTTTGGTTCGTGTCATTTACTGACACTGGGGTTTGTTTTGTTCCGTCTTCGGGAACTTTCGAAGATGACCGCTGATCTGGAATGGAAGAGCTGCATGATGCATCCACTTCCATTGCTGAAAGTGCTTTACATATGCCCAATTCCTCCATTTCAGACTGCGCAGTATGGCCTGCAAGCCTTGCCATCTCCTCATCTTTTTTATAGATTTTTAGCACAAGGCTATCAAATCCATACTGGATAACTCCCCCGGTTGCAGCCAGAGGATCCAGTGATTCTTTGTTAATGATAACAAGAGCCGAACGATAGCGCCCCACCGGCTCTTTTTCGATGATTGGGACTGGGACTGGATTACATATTACTTTGCTCCAAAAGGATCACCTGTTGAAGTTGATGCTTTCCAACGAAAGGGTTAAATTTTTTCGAAATAATGTTCAGAAAAGTAAAGAAATCTCAAAGCGGAGATTGTTTTTTTTTTCACTTCAGATTCTTTGATGTATTAAGCTTAGAACAAGCTATTATCTACGATCAGAGGCTCATCATAAGTGCATGTGAGTTGTTGGTAAACAAAAAACACAACCTCCCATATGCACAATATAAAACAAAATAATTACGAACAAATTTACAAGTTATAAAATTATAAGTACAATTATAAGAGATTGTACGTTGTGGTACTTGCTTCTGAAGTACCCATTTCCTTCTGCTTTAAACACGGCTTCACATTAAAAAAAAGCAGAACAACGAAGAAAATTTTGAAAATAAAGTCCAAAAAGTGATAAATTAGTAAAACATACTTTTAGAGCTTTTTTTTCATAATAATAATAAAATACCTAATAATATATATTTTCTTAAGAAAATTGACTATTTTGGTTTTAAATTGTTGCCAACTATGTTTTCAAGAAAAGATTAAAAAATAAAAACATGAAATAATAAAAATAAAACGGGATGGGGTCAAAATTTTGGCTTCAAAATTCTGCTTTTCAAAATTCTGCTAGCATTATACTTGAACAAAAAAATTCTGCCAATTCTGGTTTTTTTATAGCATATGCGCTGACTAAAGAAAAATACACCTCATTAATGTAATTCAACATTGGTACTTTCCTAAATCTTTTTTGTTTAAGTGTCGCAAATATTTTTTAAAATGCATAGACTGACTTTTTTTTTCAAATAAAATCTATAACTTATTGGAACCGATGTTGTTTGATACAAAATGTTCCTTTTCTTATTCAAATTTTTGAATATTCATCTTTATTTGATAAATTAAAAAATTTTGAATTATTTTCGGAAATGTTAAGTATTGAAAACCTTTTCTTAATATATTCAAATTTATTCATTTATAAAAATTAATATGCATTCAGAGAAGTAGATAATTTTTCAAGAAGATGATTTTACAGAATTTTGGAAAATGTTAAAAAGCGCGCGCTTTTTTAATTTTTAATTTTAATTTTTTTAATTTTTTGCAGAATTTTGAAAAACAGAATTATGAAAAGCAGAATTTTTAAAAACAGAATTTTTAAAAACAGAATTTTGAAAAGCAGAATTGTGTAAAGCAGAATTTTGACAAAAGAATTTTGAACCCAACCCAAATAAAACAATGTCTAACAAAACTGAATAGCAATTCAAATTTTTCGTTTAACCAAAATATACTTTTCTAATAGATTGTGATATTTTAAATTCGAAGTAAAACAAAAATATGGATATGACGTATGACGTAACGTTTTTGAGATATGTATATGAACCCTTAGATAAGTTTTTACATTTTATTTCGAATTTAACATATTAAGTCAAAATTGTTGTTTAAATTACAAAAAAAAATCCAAGAAATAGCTTAATAAGAGGTCTTAAACTGTATTTTACTAATTTGGTACTTTTTGGACTTTGTTTTTAATTTTTTTTATTTGATATGAACAGTTATACCCAAGTCCAGGATTCAACACATTTTTATCAATTTTTCTAAAGATAACATTTATTTTCTAACTCATATACATATGTACATATATTGTTTTCAAAAAGAAAATTGTGGAGCCGCCATTTTGAATACAAAAATATTTGGCAGCTGTTTCGAATTTTTCATACATATATTCTACAGTGTACTTAATTTTATGACTTTTCGTCAACAAATGACCGCCCAAATGATTTTTGATGCCAAATAGCACCAAAAACATCATTGTGCGACTTGAAAAGTGAATGCAGGCTACAAAACTTTTAGAACAAAACAAATGCCACGGCATCTGCTTTTAGCTGGCCCCAGTGACATGAAATTAGTTTAAATTGATTTTCTGGGTTCAACCCGATAAAAGCCCATATGTGGAGCCTTAATTTGAAGTCTAATTTTTTTTATTTGCTCTCGGAAAGTGCTGCTACTCCGAATTGAAGAAAAAACAAAAACACAAAAATAAACGGAATATGATAAATTAAAGTTATAATTCTAAAAAACAAATATTTTGACAATCCAGGCCAATCTTAACTGATAACAACATAAAAATAAAAGCACTTCTTCTTCATCAGGAGCTATTTTATAACTCCCTTTTTACTATTTCATTTCAAGTATGTAACATACTTTTTTTCGCTTTCGCACCAAATTTCCTCAACTCAACTTATGCACACATCGAATGTCAACAAATGATGCGTGTCTATCAGGCCTTATGATATGATCAGCTCGTAGAAATGCGCCTTTTTTCTTAAAACTATGCTACCTTATTTTTGGACTTAATTGTAACAAACTTGGTTAAAACGGAATCAGAACCAGCATTAATTAAAAATCGTAAATAATTATAAAAATAGTGATTAATTTATTTTAAACCTTAAATTTTGTATTTGGCCACCAAACATTTTGCCCAATCATCTAATAATTAACTTTAATTTTCATTTTGTCCTTTTGAAAACCCATAAATATTTACAAAATATCAATTGGGATATTTATGTGTGCGATAAGATCCAACAATGTTTTAAAGATGTTATTGTTTCCGTTGATGGCAGTTGATTCAGCACCTAAAAAAATATTCAAAAGTTAAAAATCTTAAAACAATTTCTTTAAGAAAAATTACATACCGGTTTGTCCGAAAGGAAATCCAGCACCGGCACCTGCTCCCAATCCTTTTAGACCTCCTAGACTTCCCAAACCTCCTAAGCCTCCTCCTAAGCCTCCTCCTAGTCCTGCTGCTGGATAACCAACTGAAGAACCTGCATTTGCATAAGATCCTGCTGTAGTGCCTCCTCCCAAACCTCCACATGTACCACTGAGACAAGGATATGCTGCACCATACACTTTTCCGCTAAACTCAAATATAACTAAAATGAGAAATTGTTTTTAAAAAAGATATACTATTTTATTTATAAATTTAAAAAAAAATACCCAAAAGTGAGAAAATAACTACAGAAGAAATTTTAAAGGAACTCATGATTTCTGTTTTGAGGAATCGTCTGATATCTTGCTGAATTTCTTTGGTAAATTTATTAGAAAATTTTACAGAAATAATACACATGAAGGTATTGATATTTCAAAATCGTGAGATTCAGTCACGAAATCAATTTTACGATATGTCTTTTAACTCCGTAACAATTTGTACTAAAACACATTTAAAATCTTTATTTTTGATACATTTAGGTATGTACTATTAGGACAAGTTTAGGATTCGAAAAAAAAAAAAAATGAAGTGGAGATAACAATCAGACATGACATTATGATGATGAAGAATGGCAAAAAAATGGGTCCGGCATTTCTGTCAGTATATACGTCGCGGTACAGCCTAAACTACTAATTTTTTCAAACTCGGTTGTTAACAGTTTTGGGTGATTTTTTTTTAGGACAAAATCTAACGGTACCTGCCATATAACGGAATTAGAAAAAAACGGCTCTAATGATTTTGATTTAAATTTTCACGTGTATTGTTACAAATAAGATTCAACTTTTTAAATTTAAAAAAAATATTTTTTGAACCTTTATCTATTAACGGTACCTGCCATTGAACACTTTTTTTTGGGGTCTGAATATCTTGTTCACTACTAACTTGATTTGAACGAAAATTTTTATACAAGAGCGTTTAAAAAAAAATTTCAAATTTTTTTTTTGAAAAATCAATTTTTTGTCAGTGAAATATTTTGAAATTTCGTTTTTAAATATTAATTAATTATTTCTTCTAAATGGCATATTAGCTTTTTTTTGGAAAATGTTAAAAAATTTTTACATACAAATTTTTTTTTTAAAACGGCTCTAACGATTTCCACGATTTTTTTTCTAAAAATTCTTTTTCACACAAGAAATCAGATAGCATGTGGAGTAACTTAAGCTCAAAAATTTTAACTAATAATATCTATGACCAAAAATTTTTTATATTACAAAAAGTTTGAAAAAAGTCATTTTTTTTTCATTTCTGAGTTTGAGGACCACTTTTTCAAAAACTCTTCATTAAATTAAGTGGATTTAAATTTCATTATTTCAAAGATGCCTACAAAGTCAACCATGTGGAATTTCCAGACTGAGATTACGGTACTTCCCACAGTGGTGGCTGTTCATGGCGCAACAGATCTCCACTGGTGGTATGATGTTTTTCGCAAGTTTCTTGATTTAACATTGTGTGGCTTGTAGTTAGTCTAGCGTTATGTGTGATATACCAATTGAATGGTAATTGTATCAGAATGCTCATAAATGTTTAATCAAATTTCTATCTGCTCTTGGTAAAAAGTTATAACCTGTTGAATTCTATAATTTTATTTTACCGTTATCTCAAAATTGTGTTCACGAAAATGATTGAAATTTCGCACACATATAGTCGTAACCTATCTGTCTATCATTACTCCATATATAATATTTCTCTATCTATTAAAGAAAAAAAGGTAAAAATAAAAAACGATGAAAATCGGTTAAAAACGGCCAAAACCTGTTTTTTAAAAACTTATTTTTCTCCGTATTCAGTCAAAACTCTTTTAACGATTCCAATGCACATGTATGCGCATTTATCAGCCCTACATGTCCCATATAACTTGAGATTTTTTGAACGCTCCAAAAAAAAGCTAATAATCAAAAACTGCGAAAAAATACCCCTAAAAAAGTAGGTATTTTTCAAAAATTCATATTTCGAAACGCAGAGTGTTGAAAAAAAATCCGTATGAGATGCCTATTTTTTTTTCCTTCGTCTTTCACCTGGCACCTTTAGAATTGTCAAAAAAATTTCCCCTACCCATAATCAACGTTTTGTCATACCCACAACACCTGATCAGAATTTTTAAAAATCATTCATTTGGATTAGGCTTTACATTATTATCTTTCAAATAAGCTTTAGGAGATTTTTGTATCTCTAATAGTTTATTTTTAATTTTGAATTTAAATTTTTTGCCGCACTGCGAAAGTGCGAGAGTGTAACGCTAGAAAATGGCGTCACTTTTTTGTGGTGGCTGTCATGGTTCATCGATTTATAAGACGTTATCACGTCAAAAAACAATACGGCAACATCGGCAATATTAAATCAATAGAGGTTAAAGTATTTTTAATTACCGACGCGTCGGTCGTAACGTCGCGACGTTCGAAAAAAACGATCATCGAAATAGGAGCTGTTCGGGTTTCCTAATAATTTGCTTTTGATACACTATCTTTGTTTTGTGATCAAAATCCTTTAAACGATTTTTCATTAATTAGAAAAAAAAAACGATTTTATATATTTTCATAGAAAGCTTTAAGATAAGAGTTACTTTTACCATAAGAGCAAGTACGTGCGACCCAGTCGTGCATTTTATTTTACGGTAGCAATGACTTACCCAAAAGTCACGATTTCAACTGCTTTTAAGTTCAGTTTTTGCTGAATTGTTCGGCACGTGGTTTGCTTATAAAATTCACTTTCGTTCACAAAATTCCCATAAAAAGTGTCCGTGCGGATCCCTTTTTTTTTCCTTCTGTAAGTTAGCTGAATATGTATTGTTGTACCCGTTCTTTAAACCATACACCAAAATATAAAAACTTAAATAAAATCTATTATGTCTATCAACCCCAAAAATCTTATTTCAACTAATTTAATTTGTCTATTCTTGCCAAAAGTATTGATTGATTTGTTTATTATCAAAAATCACGTTGCAGAACGTATAATATAATTTAGTTTCACAACAACTTTATGAAACTTCATAGCCAGACTCACCACACTGCCGCTGCCATGACATGAAAAATTACTTTCCGAAACAATCTTCGTTACAAGAACTACTCCCTAGGACATATTTCAACCAAAAAAAAAAAAAAAATACCTAATCAAGTTGTTAAACGTAAGCCCTAATTCCTTTTCTGCTCGTATATCAAATATCAAAATCAACCCCTAAAATTTATTTTGACCCATGGAAATTTATCTCCCTTAAAGTTATTTGTTGTTGTTGTTTTTATTCCATTATCTATATTTTCTTGTACCCTCAGTTGTTTTATTATTAAATTCAGCGCATTAACAGAAAAAAGAACCTTATGCAACAATTTGATAGAAAACCAATAAAATTAAATTAATTGTGAAACGAATAAAACCAAAAAATTCTTTGAAGTAACCGTATATCTCCCCAATTTTTTATGTGGGTATCGGTAGACTTTTTTTTTTAAAGACTCCCAAAGAGCCTCCACACATTCAATTCAGCCATGGATAGTTAACCAAAAATTAAATATGTATTTAGGTTCTTTTTATTTTTTTTCCACATACCTACATCAGAATGTTTACTTTGTTTTGTACCAGTAAAAAAAAGTCAATGTTTTGTTTGGGTTTTTTTTTCTTTTTTTGTTGTTGTTGTTGTTATTTGTTATACATTTGTCATTGGTGTTAATGTTAATGCTAATTACTAGACGAACAACCCGCTTATCACTCAACTGGGTGACAGTGGTGTCTGCGAATGTCGGGCTTTCTTTTTATTGTCTCACCTAATTAAACAGAATTTGAATAGAATTATAATTAAAAAAGAAACCAATCCCTCATGGACCTGCATCAGGTGAAATAAATACCATAACGAAAAGTAGGAGTGGGTTGGTAATTCAGGTTGGTTTTTTCTTTAATTTTTCCAACTAAAATTAATTCATTTTTGAATTCCGCATTAATAGTAGTGTTATTAATTGTGTTTGGAAGCGTCACATTTATTCATTTTAATGATGCAATGCTAAAGGAAGAAATATCAAATAGCCGTGTGCACTGCACAATGCAGAATTCTGAACTATCAATCAGATGTATTCAATTAAATAGTAGTATGACAGAAAATTCAAATGAGACAATTTTACAAATTACGCTTAGCCCTGATTTTTCAATCATCAGTTACGCCGACTTTTCACGAGTCGATTTTTTCCGTGCGGCGAAGCTTTTCGACTCGTGTGAACGTAAGCCGCCGCAGGTGACTAAAGTGACAATCCTCTTAAGCGGTGCGGTTAATATCGACTCGTGAAAAGGCGGGTAGACTATCAAAGGAATAATATCAATTAAAAAAATAAATATTCTTAGGAATAAGCTCTAACTGAGGTTTATCTGATTATTGAAAAACTTGGAAGGGCTCGTTTAGGGAGCTACACAAAATTGCCCATTATTTACTTTGAATATCACAAATAAAAACAAACGTGTACAAACAAAAACTGTTTTATATTTTTACAAAGGTAAAATAGAAAATAAACAAATTAATGAAACCGGATATTCAAAGCAAAATCTCTCTATTTGTGGATCTAAATCTGTCAAAAAACTGATGTTGTGATTAGTCGAGTGATATTAACCCTCTGTCGGCACACGGGTGAGAATTTGGCATTACAAAAATAAAAAAATTACGATTTTTCAAAAAAGTGGTCACAAAGAAGTCTCTTTATAAGAGTGAAAATATTTTTTTTTCGGAATTGTGAATACAATATTCGAATTCCTCGCAAAAATCTACATCAATTTCATATACGATTCTCTATAAAATATTGAGACCGAAAAAAGTTCTAGCGAAATGAAAAAGTATAAACCAAATTCGCAACCGTGTGCCTATCACGTCACAAAAAAGAGGTGTGCCTACAGAGGGTTAAAAACACCAAAAGTCAAAATTTGACTGATTTAGATAAAAAAAACTGATATATTTTTACCAATCGAAAACCCCAAAAAATAAAATGCACCTCAGATATTGGGCAATAGGGTGTGTCAAAATGCAAAAGTATGGAATTTTCAAATGAAATAGCTTTTACAATTTTTATTTTAATTAATATCTTTGGCTCGCTCAAAATATAGGAAGAAATCGAAGAAATTTGGATTTTTAGAGGTTTTTGAAACATATGTTTGGATACAAACAAAATTTATTAAATATTTTTGGGCTTTCACGTGAAAGATAATTGCAAGAAAAAACTTTTAAGCTTATATTTGTTGGAATTTAACACTTAGTAAAGAAGCTGCAAAATAATAAGTGAATAAAAAAATCATTTTTTCATATAAAATCGTTTTTTTCTTAACAACTTCAACCGATTTGAGCGAGCCAAAGACGAACGATATTATAAATTTTTTTTAACGCATTATTAAATCTCAGACCCTAATAGAACTTTTGACCACTATTACATTTGAAAATAAGAGTACTTTTTTTTTCCATACAAAAGTGACACACCCTATTGGACAATGAATAAAAACTTTTCATTTATTACTGTCAATTTCAAACCAAAATAATTGTATTTATGAGTAAAATGTTATTGAAATATAAAAATTCAAAGTAACTATATTTTTACTTGTCCATAAAGCAAGCATAATAATTGGTTTTCTGTGAAAATTTTTTTGGACGTTTTAATCCAAACTAAAATAACAATGATGGATAATTTAAAAAAACATTATTGTAATACCGTGCGTCCGTCCGATCGTCTCGTCGGTGCATTCATATGTACGTCAAGCTAGGGCCTGAGCTTTTTTACTTGAAACTTGGTACAAATGATTTTTATGTAATTTCAAAAACCCGTTTTTTTTTAAGGTATATCTCCCATATAACGTTTTCGAGGCGTTGCAATTTTTTTTGGAAACGACTCTAACGATTAAGTTCGGCGTACACGTAGTGTTTTTAGTGTTTTTTTTAACTGTGTTGTTTGTTTTTCTCAAAATATTTCTATAATGGAAATACGGCGTCCCCGTTTTTTTTTTTGCGAACATTGACATATTTTTAATCTCGTACATTACGTCAAAGAGTGAATCAACTTTTCTTTTCAAATTTTACAGGCAGATATTTCTTATAATTTTTAACAATAAACTTTTCTTCAACCAAAAACTTAAATTTCCAATGGTTATCTAAATAAAATTAATTACTTTCAACTACAAGAGCAAGTACTTGTGACCTATTTAAGTTTTATTGACAAGTTAAGTGTTAACTTGTTTTAATAAATAAATAAATATCGAAAAGAATGTTATGTTCTTTTTTAACACTCTTTTGCTATTATAAATATTTATATGAAATCTTTTTGACAAATGAAATACACCTTCCAAATTACAACACTGTATTTTTATTTTCATAAAGTTTTTAAAAAGTTATACCAAAGCTTTCCCATTCAATCCCTTAAAGAACACAATTTGACTAAACTATTAGTTGTTGACACCCGATCGATCGGCCTACGGTTTTTCTTTTTTTTTTTTTAATAAAAATCTACATTGGATTTATTTTTGAATATTGTAGGAAAATATTGCATCCAAAAACCGCATTTTATTTCGAAATATAAATGTGCCGTGGGTTTGTCAAAATAAGCCTCATATCCAACAAACTTTTATCACTTCCAGCAAAATAGCGTTACCAAAAAATAAGAAATAAATGTTAAGCGAACCGAACTGAGGTCAAAACAATAGAACAATTTTCATTGCAACCTTTTAAATTTTCAATAAAAAAAAAATTACACATACACCACAGTGACCCTTTAGTTAAACCTCAAAATATTTAATTTTAAACCCACTTGACTTTTACTGACCTTTCATTTACTGTAAAAATTATGCAATTGTTCATTCTACCGTTTATTTAATTAATGGGATGCTCTGAAGTTGAAAGTAAGCTGTGAAGTTTGTTCTGAACAGCGTGCATCTAATTGACAAAAAACACACCGACTATTTATTTATATATTTTTTATTCTGTTACAAAAAAATTTTTTTTGTTTTGAACTTTTGATCAGCTTTTTGGTTTCATAAATTTATTTCAATCTATCGTTTTTAGAAGGTTAAGGATTTAATTTGTTTAGGTAAGTACAACAATGATGGCACCTCTCTTCTTATTTTTAAAAATTCTTTTTTTTTCCTCAAAAACAATTCCTATCAAAGCCATAATGACCACTGTAATTTAGAATAGTACCTAACCTACACTACATACTATACAAATTAAATTTAATATATTTTTTCATTCCTACTTTTTTACAACTTAGTAGAGTTATTAAATCATAATAATCATGACCCCAAAAAGCTGTCTGCCAGAGTTTACTCTCATCAATTATATCGATGCATATTATGTACACAAATTAATTTAATCGTTTTTATATTAACTATTCGTTTTTCATTGATTCTCAAAACGATTCATTCATTATTTGAAATCTGTAATTAATTGCGTCAAATGGTATTTGTATAAAGTTTCTTTCATGCGTTTTATTTCGAAGTTAACTCAACACTATTCAAGAAAGAATGACAATTTTCTCATATTGTACATTTCAGTGGCAAGATCTTCAAAATGGTTACCCTATATTTACTTTTTTTACCTACAGATCAAAGTTTGCAATATTGGCCATTTGGGGCCGGGGGGGGGTTAGCTCAGACCAAAAAAAATTTTTTTTTAGAAATCACAGTACTTTGTATCAACTATATGTAACTGCAGTCGATTCTAAATCCTAAATAGTCATTTGAACTGTGTAGAAGCGAAAAATTTGCCAATATCCTTTTTAAGTATTTTTTAGGAGAGGAATTCGTAGTTAAAAGTTTAAAAAAGCCCTGCTTACGGTAAACGAATTTAAAAATGGCCGAATATTCAGCGGCATCTCTAGTTTTGTAGGTACAAAGAGTGATAAGTTGGTTGATATAAATTGCGAGCGTTAGCGAGCAAGAACATTTTTTTTAAGAAACAAATTTTAACCATTCTAAGGCTTTATAAAAAAAATATTTCGTACAATTTAATATATAAAACATTGAAAAATGGACTTTTTCTTGCACTGAAATTTTGTAGCAGAAAATTGACAGGTACATTCTATCTATTGAGTTCGAAATGAAATTAGCAATACTTAAAAACCAAAATTTTAAATAATCCAAGTTGTTTGACATGAGCTAATTACACTGGTCAACAAGGTTTTTGTTACAGAAACCAGCGAATCCGAAGTCAGAAAAATTCTATCACATCACGTTTTGGAGATATTCCCGTTAGAAAATCGAAAATGCCGATTTTTACCAGTTTTCAAAGTTATTTTTTAGCGTTTACTTATTTTTTTTTTTAAATTAAATTTGTAACAGTTTCTAAAAGAATTGTGTCAAAATTTGAAAGCGATTGGTACAGAACTTTTCGATATTTGCTATTAAAAGCAAATAAATATGAGATGCCCCAAACACTTTGATTTCAAGTTATGATTTCTCGAGGAAGAAAATAGATATTTAAAAGATTTAAACGGATTTAGAGAGACAAAACTTAATTCTTTTAGAAACTGTTACAAATTCAATTAAAAACAAGTAAAAAAAAAGTAAACGCTAAAAAATAACCCTGAAAACTGGTAAAAAGCGGCATTTTCGATTTTCTAACGGGAATATCTCAAAAACGTGATGTGATCGAATTTTTCTGATTTCGGTTTCGAGCTCAGCACACAAAAAACCTGTACAAGAGTATACCCTGGTTACTGTACCAACAAAAAATCTTTCCTATCTTTCTATTCCTTCTAACTAGTGCCGTGCAGTTGCATTTAAAAGACCTTAGGTCTTACAGGCATATAGTTAAATTATTATTATTATTATAAAAGAAGTTTAATTTTGTTGACCAGTGTTATACTTCACTTTGAAATTTAACAATAAATTGAAATTGTTTAGTTTTATAATTTGAAACAAAAGAATAACGAAATGTTGTAAATACAGTGATTTGAAAAAGTATAATCGCACCATATAAAAATGCTATTTATATAAAACCGAGTATTGCAGCGACACCCTACTATTTTTTTATTAAAGGGGATCCAAAAACAAGAATATTGAGAAGAACAAAATGTCCCGTTACTTTCTCTTATAATTTTTAGAAATAAAAACAAGTTTTTCTTCCATTGCAAAAGTATAATCGCATTTTTTTTTTATTTTGAGTATGGCCAACAAGGTTTTTGTTACAGAAACCAAGATATACTTTTCTAAAGGTTTTTTATGTGCTGAGCTCGAATCCGAACTCACATCGCGTTTTTGAGATATTCCCGTTAGAAAATCGAAAATCCCGCTTTTTACCAGTTTTCGAGGTTATTTCCTAGCGTTGGTAGGTACTACAGTCTCTGAATAAATCGATACATTTATTTTCGCTTACATACTGGATGTAAGGTTAACATAGAACAAAAGTGGGTAATAAGCAACTGAAGATATCTCGGACAGTAGAAAAGATGCCTGAAAGATTTAAATAGATTTAAGGGTAATATTTCAAAAACGAGATGTGATCGAATAAGTCTGTCTTTGGATTCGAGTTCGGATACCGAAACCCTTTGAAAAAGCATAGTTTAGTCTCGGCACCAAAAACCCTGCATAAGTACTTGTGGTATTTAAAGGGTTCTTAAAAGAGCATTTTAAGGTGTTAACATAGTGCTTAAGGAAATGGTCAAAGAGATAAAAGCTCTTTGTAATGGACCAAACAATTTTTGTTTTCCTTCATACAAACTTCATCGACAGCTTCTGCAACGATGCAAAATTGGTAGTGATTTTAAGGGAGATTTTCATATAGGTAATCAAATCACTAAAATACAAAAACAAATCATTTAGTGCTGCACATATTACACTTGTATATGTTTATAATATAGGTATCTTTTGATTTTCTGAAAAAAAATTTCGGGGGGGGGGGGGGGGTTAAACACCCAAAACCCCCCCCCCCTAAATACGGCTATGTTTAAATTGTGTAAAACGCTTCTTATTAAGTTTTCATATTTTATAGGTAAGCATTTGAAGATAGTTTTGATCAGCCTTATTGTAAAAGCTTATGGTTTTAAAATATGTAACCAATATCCATTTCCAATTTCTACAGTAATTACCCACTCTACGTGACATTCCCAAAAATTAAGGCCTTAAATTAATTCCAAACTGTTGAAGTGAAAATATTCATTTTGATGGATAAAATTATGCATACGTGGTCTTTAAACTTTTGTCCAAAGCCAAAATGGGTTTTTGTGGTTAAATATGATTTAATTAGAAGATTATAGAAAAGGCGGATTATATTTGGGTGTTTAATTGAAAATATAAAACTTTCTTCAGTAAATCCATCTGACAAGAGATGAAAAGTGTGGTAACATAGTTAACTTTCAGTTGAATGGTTCTTAATGATTTATGTGCACTCAACTGAAGGATAAAGAAAAAAAAAAAAGAAGAAGGTTCAAATCTTTTCTAGTCGTATATAAATCGATGATGATAGAATTGTTTTGAAATGATGGAAGAAGTTTTCCAATAAAATGCAAGAAATTCTACAAACTTTTCACCAACATAAAGTCAACAATGTGGGTGTTTCAAACTTCGTCCAACTGTGTAAGATTGTAAGATGTAAGTTAGGATGTTTGTGATGGAAGTTTTTCTTAAATGTTATGACTAGGTTAACTTAAAAGATGAAGGTATAGTACACATTGTGGTAGATTTATTTTATTATTCAAGAATATTGAGAGCTGTTTTGAAATAGTTTCAATACGTAGAATAGTTAAAATTTAATGAAACAGTCTTTATGAAGTTTATTAACCTTATTTTTAAAAGACGATAAATAAGTTTTTAGTCTTTTTGGTTTCATTCAAGGTGAATAAGTAGGTTGTTTGGAACTCGATAACTATTTTTGCATAAAGTATTTTTAAGCTTATGATACCGAGTAAAGTATGTAGCATTTTATAGTTGGCTAAATTGTTATTCATTTAGTTTGTATTAAAAAAGGCTAAGTCTTAAGAAGTCTTGAGATGAAACCATTTGTTTAATATAATGACGCTATTATTGGAATGAGAACAAGTCAATTCATTAAATAAAAGCATCCTCTATTCTTCTAAAGCAAATAACTTTGATCTACGAAAAATGAGACAATCCAACAAACATCAAAGATAAGCATCAGAAGAATAAATAATTAATAAATTATTACGTATTATATTCTTAGTAACGTGTAATATAATAAAGATAAGATTTGCCTGAGGCACTCCAAGCAACAACAGCCTAGGTTGCATTTCTGGAAAGTTGCCATAATCAATTATTGTGAACGCAACTGGAGATAGTGAAATAGATATATTCATATTAATTTATAAAAAGGTCAAAAGTTAGATAAACCAATCATAAGGAAAAACATTTTTAATTAATAAAAGCTATTAGTATAAGGAAGATTTATTCGTGAACTTTACATTTTTCTTTCAACATGACAAGTTATCAACAACAGAATTAGTTTTTTATAAACTACAAAACTACCTTTAATTAAAGTTTCCTTTATTATATTTACTTATTATAATCGATATTCATCCTGTGCAGGGACGGGTTAGAATATTCCTGCAGCGCCTCCCCGCTTGTCGTAAAAGGCGACTAAAGGAGTAAATTTAACTAGGCCACAAACACCAAGGTGAACCTAGCGACACTTAACACCTGTAAACTTTCCCAAAAGTGTGCATGCCAGTCCCTGGGTTGGCACGACTGGAGATCACCGGTGCTGTTAAAGATAGATCAAATACAAAACTGGAGTATGCACGCGTCGAAAAAACAACAACAACAACAACGTTTCGCAAGATTTTGTGAACTGAAGCATTATGGAAGTACTCGTCCAAAGAAATGACACTACCCCGCCAGGCACTACCATTACTAATGGTACTGATCCTGGACCGAGTAGCAATGCTCGGGTCAGAGCTAGACGGATTCCGGGGGCTAGCAAAGTAATGCCACAGATTATACAAAATCTGAGAATTGCGAGTTGGAACGTTGGGAGTATGACAGGTCGAAGCTTCGAGCTGGAAGAGATGATGATAAGAAGGCGAGTAGACATCTTGTGTGTCCAAGAAACGAAATGGCGTAACACGGGAAATAGAGCTCGTTTCTTGGATACAAGGACAAAAAATTACAAGATGTTCTACTATGGAACGGAAAAGGGTAAGAACGGAATCGGAATCATCCTTACAAAAGACCTCTTAGGCAGCATATTATCCATTTCGAAATCCAGTGACCGTTTGATGTCTCTTAAATTGGTGATTAAAGGAAAGTTGTGGAATATTGTCACTGCATATGCTCCCCAAATTGGATGTGAGCAGGTGGAAAAAGATGCATTTTGGCTTGATTTTCACAACCTACTTAAGGACATCCCAAAGGAAGAGTTTTTGTTCGTGGGCGGAGATTTAAATGGACATGTCGGGAAAACAAACGAAGACTATGAAGATTGCCATGGAGGCCTCGGATACGGCACTAGGAACTCTCCTGGTGAAGACATCCTGAGCTCGTGCAAAACATATGGTCTTATCGTACTAAATACCATGTTCATCAAACAAAGCCGACACCTGGTAACTTACAGCAGTGGTGGAAATGAGACCCAGATTGATTACCATTTGGTATCTGGTTTCATGAAACCTCGGGTCAAGGATTGTAAAGTGATACTGGGAGAAGCGATCGCCCACCAACACCGTCTCCTACTGACAGAATTTTTTATGGAGACAGTGAACGACAACAAAAAGACAAAGACTTTTGGGAGGATCAAATGGTATAATCTGGATAAGGAAAAAGGCGAAGCTTTTATTTCGAATATGCAAAACTATCTGTATAACAACACCAACATTTTTCGAAATGAAGAGAGTACAGCACAAAGTATGTGGGACCTCCTACAGCGAACTTGCATAGAAAAAGCCAAAACACTGTTAGGGGTTTCAAAAGGACACAACCAACAAGGCAAAGAAACATGGTGGTGGAATGATGAAGCTAAAGCAGTTGTAAGTAAAAAGAAAATGGCTTTCAAAGCTTGGTCGAAGTGCCCCTCTAATAATACAGAGCAAAAGTCACGCCTCGAAGTGGAATACAGAAACTGCAAGAAAGAAGCGAAGAAGATATGTGCCCAAATTCAAGCCAAGAATACGGAAGACCTATATCGGGACTAGATGAAATTTCTACCCCGACTGCTGGTGCTATTCAAGAGCTACGACAAAACGTGAATAAGGGCGCAACCATTTTCAAAATAGCCGCTCAAAGAAGAAGAAATGCTCAGGAGATCTGTTCGCCGAAGTTTATTAACAATGCTCAAGGCCAACTACTTGTGGAAAACGACGAAATCCTCCACAGGTGGCGACAGTACTGTGACGAACTTCTAAATGAACAATTTCCAAGGCTACACTTTCCAATAGCTTCACCTAACTTAAGCGAAGTATCCGATGTCACAGTCGAAGAAGTTAGTGAGGCTGTAAAATACTCCAAAAAGGGAAAAGCTGTTGGGCCAGACGAAATACCCTCAGAGTTTTGGAAAAAGATGGGAGACATCGGGTCTAGATGGCTCATGGTTCTTGTTTCCAAGCTTATACGAGGTGATCGAATGCCTAATCAATGGAGGGAAAGTTACCTTCTTCCAATATACAAAGGAAAGGGTGATACTCGAAGCTGTGATAATTACCGTTCGATTAAGCTGATGTCACACACCATGAAGATCGTTGAGCGAGTCTTGGGTAGCCGACTGCGAAAAATAATAAGGCTATCTGATGACCAGTGCGGGTTTGTTGCGGGTAAATCAACCACAGAGTATAAGAATCATTATGGAAAAACATCGAGATTCCTTGGAGGATTTGCATGTGGTATTGGTTGATTTTGAAAAAGCATTCGATCGACAACCACGAGATCTGATATGGGTGGCCCTCAGACAACGAGGAGTTCCGGAAACCTATGTGCGGATAATTATGGACATGTATGATGGAGCAGTAACTAAAGTAAGATGTGCAGCTGGAGTCACCGAAGAATTCGAAATCACAGTAGGTGTACACCAGGGAAGCGTCTTGAGTCCTCTGCTCTTTATTACCGTTCTTGATTACCTGCTTGAAGGCAAAGTGACGGACCCAAAAGTGCATCAGTTATTCTTTGCTGACGATGGAGCCATCATAAGTGAAGACCCGATATCCCTGCAACGAGCACTTGATGTATGGGTGGATGTTCTAGAAGGTAGTGGGTACCGCATAAGCGCGAAAAAGACAGAATACCTATGCTGCCCATTTTCTGATCCACACAGGCCTATTCCTGACATTTATTTGAATGGTGTAGTGCTTCCCAAGTGTGAAAAGTTTAAATATCTGGGGTCTATGATAAATAACGAAGGTACTTGTGATGACGATATCAATCATCGCGTAAGCGTAGGGTGGATGAAGTGGCGGGAAAATTCTGCTATCTTCTGTGATCGAAAAATGCCCCCTAAGCTGAAAGGAAGGCTCTACACCGCAGTTGTGCGTCCAGCACTCACATACGGTTCACAATGTTGGACAATGTACAAAAAGTATGAGAGTAAGTTAACGGCAGCTGAGATGAAGATGCTTCGCATGACAGCAGGAGTAACAAAGCTTGATAGAATTAGAAGTACGAAGATCCGAGGAAGCCTTCATGTTAAAAACACCATCTCCCAAAAAATTGAACACGACCGACTCAGTTGGTATTGCCATGTTCAAAGGAGAGATCCTGAGAACCCCGTCAAAAAAGCAATATCATACAACGTTCCAACACGAAATAGAAAGAAAGGTAGGCCTAAAAACTCCTGGTACAAGCAAATGCAAAACCACCAGCATTCAGTTGGCCTTAGAAATGGAACAATACAAAACCGGGAGGCTTGCCGCCGATTTCTGAGGTCAACCCGGCGAACCCCACAGGCGGATCACTAGTGTGAAGCAGTTACGTGGGATAGTTATGATCCCCTCGACATCGAGATCATAACAGCGCCGAGAAAAAAAAAAAAGGAAGAAGAAGAATCGATATTCATCCTGAAATGTATTCTTTTTTATTGAATAGACCTGCAAAAACATTTCAATAACGCTTTCATAGCTCAAAAACTGAAGTTAAAGTTCCTAAAAGTAAATTTAAATCTGGGGTGGGATCGGATAACGAAATAGTTGATAGTCAAAAAACGACAATTTTGTACCATAATTTATCGTTAATTGACTATGAACTATCAACAATTTCTTCCATGATTTCTTCATGCCCTGCTAAAAAATTGCAAAAAAACAGTATTTTAATAAATGAATCATTTATTTTCAAAACATGATAAGTCCTAGTCCATGATTTTAAATTTTTGAGGAGAAGAAAAAAACGTTCTATTTTCTTTTGATGTGTGCAGCAAAATTTATAAAAAATATATTCTGTAGAACTTTTGCCTAGGTACAGAATACCGTTTCGTTTTTAATTTGGAGCGATAGTTCAAAAGATAAAAATTAAAAACGCTTTGGTACTTATCATACTTTGAAAATACAATTTTGCTTTCATCACCCAGTCTATCACACAATTGTATTTGAGATTAAAATATAATGTCCGGAATGCTTATTTAACTTAAGATTTTCAACCAGTAGCCTCATATAGCATTTACACATAAAGAAGCTGTTGTTTATTTTCAAAAGATGATAAGTCCGGGACTTATCCTGTTTTTGCTACTAAAAAAATATTTCGCGTAGCTGTAAAATCGGATATAGATGGAGTAATACTTCATATTTTGAAGACAGACGTGTTTATCCCTAGTGTAACAATTTAGTCAAATAAACGAATTTTGAAAAAAAAGTTGACTTATCATGTTTTGAAAATAAATGATTAAAATATGAACCATGATAGAGTCTATATGTCTTGAAGTAGCAAAATCCCAGTTACATGATTTGACCCAAAATTTGATGAAAATAATTTGTTTTAATACCAACCATTCTTTTGCATATAATGAAACAATTTGCACTAACTGTTTAGATTTTTCAAGTAAAAAAAAAATTACGCATACGTGACAGTGACCCATTAAGTTTAATCGATATCTAATGAAAAAAATCAGAACTTTATATTGGAACCACTTGATCTTTTCGGAAATAATTTACAATATAACCTATGATAAAGAACACCACATTAGTGGAACTTTTAACTTACTTATCTGGTGGAGAAAAAATAGTACCTACTAACATTTTGCAGTAACAATTTTTTTTTTTTTAATTTAGCAGATTTATAATTTGTTGGTTGATTTTTCTTTAAGTGAATCAAACTTGGTAAATTCAATAAAAATACATAAATACAAAAACCAAAAATTCACTCTTTCAAAACCTGGCTTTAAAAAGTAGGAAACAAGAAAATATTCTCGTATTTCATACGCAATAGGAGTTCATACACCACTATTTTTTTTTTTTTTTTTTTTTTTTTTTTTTTTTTTTTTATGTTACTTAAGGTGACCACAGAGGTTATTTTAATTGTGTTTGGGGTAATTTCGTGGTAGAGGATTTACAGAGTCACTGCTCATTAAAAAAAATTGTTTTTGAATTTTGCCTCTAGAGGGCACTATATTCGATTTTATGTGACGTTTGTTAGTTATTAACTCTCGAACGCGTAAGACACTTTAAACGATAACTCAACTGTCGAATTGCGATTAGTAGTGTAGGAGCTATGTAGTCACAGATGAACATACTGGTCAAACACAAAAGTCTAATTTAAATTTGCCATAATCAGCAAATAATAACTTAAAACTAAGATCGTACCGAAAACGTTTATTTTTCAGTTTTGTCACCACCCAAATAACAAAAAAATGTAAGTCACTTAAAACATTACATCAAAAGTCTCCCCTTCAAGCTTTTTTGAAAACATGGGTTCAAATCTAAGATACAAAAGTCACTGAGGATGAGCACAAGATTAAGTGATTCCAATCAATACAAACATGTGAGTTTGTTTAAGTCATTAGCTCCAACCTCTTATACACAAATTGATCCCTTAACATAACACCGAACAAATCTATCAGAAATCATAATTAAGTTCAGTGTTTCAGTCATCATCACATCAGAGAAAAACTAACAAAAACCGACTGTCTGAGTCTGTGTATAGCTCTGTTTGTTGACTCAACAGATAACAATCAATTCAATCCATTGACATCAATTTCATGCAAAGTTTAGCAGATAATAATAAGTATTATTGTTTTACTCAATTCAACAGAGAAACAGAAAAAAAGTCAATTCAATGAAAATATTTATTGTAGTTCTTTGTTTGTTGGTTTGTTTTCTTATTAAATAGGTTTTATAAAATAAAATATCAAAAAAACTTACATTCAATGTGCATGATCATATGAACTGTTTTGTAGGCTCATATTGCACATGCAAAAAGAATTCAATTCAATAAATTGAAAATTGCGGCTTTTTTATTGCCTGGAGATAATAAAATTGGAATAAATCGAGGTCGATGCCTTTTTTTGTGTCATACACGAATAAAAGTTCTCAAAAAAGTGACATACTGACATAACTCTGTATATTTGTCATCTGATGATGTGTCATATTCTAAAGTTTATTCAAGTTTTTAAGTTCTAAACACAATTTTAGTATTTTTAACAAAGCCCATCAAATTGCTCATTTCACCAGGTGACAGATGACATCAGCTGTCATTTCCGTCAAAAAATAATAAGTTGAATACTCGTATCAATCATTGTGTCATCAAAATAACCAAATTTGAATAAAAAAAATCCTACAACATTGATATAATGATGACAGTTTGTTTGACATATTATGTCAGAGCTCAAAAGTTGATACAATTTCACCTGAACACAGTTTGATTGATTCATTCATCACTTGTTTTCACATCACCTGTCATCAACAATAAGAAACATCTCCTCTTTCTTTAAAGTCTTTTCTTTAAACCCTCAAATGACGATAATTGAACTTGAGTGTTTAGCTGCAAGAAAAGGTAAAAGTGCACTCAAAAAGAACACGATAAAAAAAAGAAACAAGTTTGTTAATAATTAGAGCGGAAGTTAATTGCTCCAACAGAGATACCTTCGCATGCACTCCCTTTTTTAAAAGCAAAAAGGTGTCGTCCACAAGGCTCTTTCAAGTCAATACCTTCTTTTTAGGATGTTTTGCTTTAAAGTTTCTGTAGTGAATTTATGTTTCAAGTGGATTTATTTCTTTTTTTTTTATCTTTCTTCCTTCTTTGACTGAATTTAATTAATTTTTAAAGGCATATCTTTGGAATTCCAGTTGACTTGGTAATTTTAAATTTGATAAGAGAAACATCAACAAAACATCATCATGGCAGAGGTTGATGATAGAATGCTAAAGGTGAGAACTGTAAAGGTGAAAAGGTAAAAAGTTCATTTAAAAAATATAAACGTTTTTTATTTGCAAATGAAAATGTAATAAACCTTTGTCAAGTGGAAATAAATTTTATTCTGCTACGAGAATTAGAAGTGGAACCATCTTTATTATGAAGATGGAATCAAGTCATGCACATAAGTATTTTGAATTGTGTCTTTGACTTTTATTGAAGGAATTTAATTTTGAAATAAATTACGATGAACAGGAAGATTCGGTTATGATATTTTTTATTCCATAAGGGCATACAATTTTTTAATAAATGAATTTTTGCATAAATAAGAATTTAAACAATGAGTCCACAGGACATATAAGTTCATTGTAAAGCTAAGTTCCTGTGCCCCTAGTGAACATGTGCGGCTTTATATAAGAAGAATAAAATATAAATAAGTTATAGGTCAAATGAAACCCATTTAAATCCAAAAATAGGCGCAGGTAACTATTTTCACGGGAACTACCTTATCATGAGAAATAACTTCACCACTAATGGGAAATAATTTCACTTTTTCCTGATGTAGTAATTTTCCACTTAAGGTGAAATAAGTTCATTGAGAAATTGTGTGAATATATTTTCCACCTACTATTAGATTTGAAGAGCCTTAGAAATTTTGGCAGGCCCTAATAAAATGTGGCCTTGTGCAGCATTTGACACTGATTTGACTTTTTCCACAACAGTTTTAAGCCCTCTATATGCAGAATACTTTTTTATATTTCAAGTGGTAAAGTCGAATTCAAGAAACTTTTGGTTTTCAGTAACGAATAGAGCTTCTTTCTATTGACGTATCATTCGATAGATTTGGAGAACTTTTTTGAAAATCCATTATTTTTAGGCAAGGGCTTAACCTTGATTTTTTCTCGAAAAATCTCAAAAAAATAATTTTTTTTTAACACAAATGATTAGGCATATTCATTGTGAGCTCATATCTGTAAACCAAATCTTGTTTCGAGACCTCTATCCGAAAATATCTTCTTCCGAATGTAAAAAAAAATATATTTCGACTGCAAATAGTTCAGCATATTCAATCACTCCGCTTAACTTTGTTTTTAAAAAGATTCAGATAAAAAAAAAAAATTATCCGAATTTCGAACTTTGTTTTTTTTTTCAATAAGAACATTAAATTGAAAAGTGGAAATTTTGAATGTTTTTTCCAATTTTGCCAAAGGGAGAATGAATTTTGAGGTTTGGAAATGAAACATTCGCGCTAATTTTTGTATTGTTTACACCTCAAAATATATTCGCCCGTAGACTTTGAGATTAAATAGAGCTTACTGATAGTAAGCCCAGTTAACTTACTTATATCTTAAAAGTTAGCGTTATGAAAAATTAGTAAAACGGTTTTGAAAACTTTGGGGAAAACCGTAATTTCTCATATTTATTTTATGTCAGTCCAAGCGATTGCAAAATAGAATACTTATGACCTAATATAATTAATTTTTTGAATGTCTCAGCCTATACTAAAGTCAAAAGTGAAAATATTTCCCACCTTCAGAGGGTAATAAACTTCACAAAAAAGTGCACTTCTTTCCTAATAAAAAGTGGAATACACCGCAAAAAAAAAACAATTGATAATAACAGCTATCAAATTAACATTTTTGAGTGACAAAAGTCGTCCAACAATGATTTTATCATATCATTTTACCATTTTTTAATTTGAGGTGGATAATGAAAATTTTACTTTGACAATTAAAATATCAATACAGTTTATTATAATGATATTTCTTTTTTTTTCGTTTTTATTATTTTAATTATTTTAAGTATTTTCTTTCTTTTTCCAAACCATTACCGAAAGTGAATAATTCTTTATAAAATAGTGGTGATATTATTTTTTTTATTTTATATGTAGGTGATATAATTGTTTTGTTATTTTCTAACAAACTATGTGAAGTAAAATCTTATTGCCTATCAAATTTTCTAAGTAAATCAAACTTTTTACTTTGAAAATAATTTTTAAATACAAAATTAATTTAAATGAATTAAAACTTTTTCTGAGCTTTATCTATTTGTTTTTTTCTTTACCACAACAGCTCAGAAAAAGTTTTTAATTCATTTAAATTAATTTTTATTTAAAAATTGTTTTTTTTTTTTTTAATTCACTAAGTTTGTTTATTTTTTTTTTTAATTACTTTCAGTAGCCTTTTTTATGAAATAAAACTAATTTTTTTTATGAAAATAAACTGGGCTTTAATAAAAAGCACAAAAAATTAATACTCATTAACGTGTTTTTTTTTACTTAAATGATATGAAAGTGTAAAAAACAACTTAACAAACGAAGAAAATTGTGTTTGATGCAAAATTGTGGAATTGTGTCCGCAGAAAAAAAAGTTTTGAGACAAACTTAAACTGTTACAAATTCTTGATTGGTTGAAAAAAAACTTTCAAATCAAACTTAGTTTGGCAAAGATAAGGCCATGTTAAAGGACAAGAGAGCAAAAATCATAAAAACCGTGGTAACTCGAAAACGGGACGAAAACGAAAAAATTACCTCTTAATTTTTTCGACTTAAAATGACCTCAGGAATCCATGGTTTTCATTTGGGGCGGTGACTGTGGGACACCCTGTATAAATATCATCCTGATAATAAAAATATTGTTTTGATATTTTAATTATAACAAAAAGCATACCTAAAAGAATTTTTTGCTGATATTTAAAAAATGTTAAATTGATATTAGTTTTTTTTTTTGTGTAGTTTCTCACATTCAGTGATTTCCCATGTGAAGGTAGTTCCCACGAAGTTGTTTCACTGCACCCAAAAATACATTTTATTTTCAATAAAGTTGTCAAGCCCCTATCCAATAGAATCTTCCCGGAAAAGCCAAAACCGTTTAAACTAAATGTAAATGCTTGTCAAATAAATTCAAATCATATACCTTAAGCAAATGGCATTTATTCTTCCATTTGTTTTAAGCAAAAACAAAATAAAATGGAAATTTTATGAACTTCAACTTTAACTTTGAAACTTATCCCTTACAAACTTGCTTTTAATCCAAACACAATCCATTTATAGAATAAGAGACTCTTTTATAAATGTATATGAACTCCAATCCAAACTTTCTGCCACACAGGAACAAAACTCTATATCTTTTACGCAATACACACTTTTTAACTTTTCAATATTTTCATCTCTATGCAATGCACATTGCTTTTTAAACTTTATTTGCCAAAGAATTTACTCGGCTACAAACTTTTCCTCCATTGCTAAAGGGAAGTGAGAAATTCCTACAAACTTCCGGCATCAGCAAGGATAAAATGCGAAATGACAAAGTTCATACAAATTTCAAAAGGAATCTCAAGTATTTTTTAGTTTCTTTTTTTGTTGTTGTAAAAAAAGTTTTATTTAAATTTTGAATTGCTCGTTGTCATGATTCACAAAATTCACAACAACATTCTGAATGAACTGACTCACTGATTAGAATAGCACACGCTCTGTGAATTGCTGGAAATTAGGCCACCGCCAATCACTGAGCTATACGAGTTCACGATAATTACCAATTCACCTCCTTCTCATCCTTCTGTCCCACAACAACAAACGACTTAATCGAAAACCAAATCGATTGACAATCCCATCTTTTTAGATTGCAAAAAATAAAAAAAAGTTGCAGGTTCATCGAATGTGCAGCAAGCAGCACAATTCAGTTGCAGTGCATCATAAGAAATCATTTTTATGCGTCCATTGCACTTTCATCTCTTGGCTTCATCTTCAATTTCGTCGTTGGTTGTGTCACTGTCGTCGGGTGGTCGGGGTGAGAAGCTTGAAGAAGTGATTGGCAATATTGCAAGTGACTGTCCCTTGCTACTTCATTGAGCACAAGTGTGTGTTTGCTCTGTGTCTCTTGGTCGATCCATATTCTATAAACGTATCGTGCCGGCCTTGACACCCTCTCGAGAAATCATCATCATATGGATGCAAACAGAAAAGTGTAGACAATAGTGAGACTCTTCTGACTGCGTGACAAACAAAAGAAAAATGAGTACCGATTTTTTCGGAATCGTATGCAACTTGTAAGTGTCAGAGACATATTTACACTTGGCAATACGATGTGATGCCGACACAATATTTATGTATGACAACAATAAATGGAAGGTTTGGGAGGTGCGGCCGCAAGTCGGGTGCATGCCATATGTCAACGAATCATGACCACAACAACGGACAATTTGTTTATTTGTTTTTTTGAGTTGATATTATGTCACGCAGTGTGAATGCAGGCAGCTGTAGTTGGGATTGTCATATGATGGCCAGCCTTAAATGATTTTTTGTGTGATTTCGGATGAGAAGAATGCACACACTTTTTGGGATGGGTTTGTTTTTGAAAATATGTAGGTTAGGTCAGTTGTTTTTGAGATTAATTGTGTGTCGAGTTACATGAAAAGGGCAAGTTTCACTTGATTGAATAAGAGGCTGGGATTACAATGGGATTACAATGAGTTTTACACTGTCACACATGATTTTGTTTGGTATCGTCAGTATTTTAAAAATCTTAAATAGTCTTTGATATAAATTTGGTTAATTTAATGACTAAATTAGGTTTCAAAGTCCTTTGGACTTACCGATTAAAATTTTTTGTCGGATCGCAACGTGTAAACGTGCCGATTTATTTTAAAGTAATGTAAAGTCCTATTTTTTTGAGCGGCTAATTTCGGTGAAAAATAGCTAGTAAAGTAATAAACATAATAATCAGAATTGGTTGGAGACTAATTTAAAAAAAATTACCAGAAGTAGCTTCCTGCCGCCCAAAAATAAATAAATCGAGTTCTTTGTTCGAAATAACAAAAATTTTTACCAGCTTAGTTGTCAAATAAAATTAACTTAAGTGAATGATGTTTTTGTCAATGCTTAACAAAATTATTTTATGGTTGAACAAGAAGACTTATGAATTTCAACACCATTTTTTGTTTCCTCCCATCCATAGGAAGTCACACAAATAGTCCTTTTTGAAAGACACATTAGAGTAATTGATTGAATCATTCCAAAGATATTAACTCAGTTTGTCCTACATTTTCAGAGACACAGTTATACATGCATTACATTAATGTGTCGGCTACAAAGGACCACAAATTTATTATCCTCTGCATTAATTCCAAAACACCAAAAGACAGACGAAAAAGACATAACACCATTGTTGTGGTAACATTAAAGACATCATGTTCTTTTGTGTGTTTTATCTGTGGTTAGTTTAATTATAAGGAAGAAAACTCCAACCCAGCCAACAACTACTTGTAGGTAATGCATACAAAACTTGAAAGTTGTATTCTATTCATTCAAAAAACTAGTTAAGAAGAATAATAAAAAAAAGAAATGAACAAAGTGGTTTTGACAGAATTGTTTTGTGGTGGATATTGTTCTTTTCTTCTTCATTAAAATGGTACATTGTGTGGTTCTTGAGGCAAGACAAAATAAATAGAAATGTTTTGGTTGTTTGTTCCTTTAAAGTTAATTTAACTTGATAAAGAAATTAAAAAAATTTGTTAAATTAACATAAAAACACCTTAAATTAAAAAATTAATTAAAAAAAAAAAATTAAATGCACGACATTTTTAATGCATTAAAAGTGACAAAAAATGTACGCCTGGGTCGCACGTACTTGCTTTTATGGTAAAAGTAACTCTAATGAAAGCTTTTAACTGAGCAAGATTAGGAAAAATTATATTTGAATTCTTTTATAAAAAAGAATTGAAAACGAAATTGTATATAAAAATTTTCTAACATTTGCAAAAAATTATTTAAAAACGATTCGTTTTCTTAAATTAAACAATTTTAAACATGGGTTTATGCGAAAATGTTAATTATCTTTGTTTTTTACATCAGAAGTAACGCAGTAGGATTTTTTTTAATATAATCGGAAATAAAGCTGACAGCCAGTAAAAGACTTTAAATAAAAAAAAATTTAGGGTGTGTCAGCTATGGAATTTTCAAATGTAATAGCTTTTAAAAGTTGCATTGCTTATCAAAATTATCAAAAAGACATGAATGTCCGGAATAAACCCCTGTTCCTAGAAAAATGGTTTATACCTTTTTAAAAAGATTGTTTAATATATAAAAGAACCTGATCAAAAATGTGTACAATAAGACTATATCTAAAAAATTGTCCTCCTAAGTCAACATATACCTACTTCAAATGAGAAAAAACTTTAACCCTTTTGGGGCGCCATCTAGCGTCAAAATAAAAATCTGAAAAAATTAGGGCTTTTTTTTATTATTTAGAAACAGTTTTTCCACTTAGGAACTTGATTCAAAAATAACGAACGCCCTAATGTATATATTTTTTTAATTGCACCGCACAGTGGTTCCGTAGTAGGCCATAGGCCGAAATATCGATGTCAATATAATGACGTCATTTTTCGTCATATTTGTTATAAAAAGCCTATTCTTTGGGAAACCGACGAAGTTACGAATACCAGAGTTACGGGCGACAGAGTTACGAGCGTCAAAGTTACGCGAAACCGAAGTTACGAAAAACGAGAGTTACGAATTCTAAAGTTATGTTAAGCTATGACATGTGATTTTTGGGTTGGCAACAATTGCGAGGAACGACATGGAATTATGGAAATAGAAACAAGAGATTAACATTTTTCTCATTGGTCAGAACTGAATGAGTAAAGCGAAAATGGGTGTTATTTAATCTTGTAAAATTTTGATTGGATAGGTATAGATAGGTTTTGTTTTTGTGAGAAGATTGCAAAAACGTTGAAATAGAAAAAAAAAAAAACATGAGTATACTTATGTAAGTTTGGGGGACATATAATTATTCATAGCGTATTTTGTAATACCCACTTTGTTATTATTTATATTAAAACAATAACCAAACCACCCCTTTTTTTACAGACGTTATTTTGGTGTGGTGAACTGTTGTTGCAATTGTTGCCAACCCAAAAATCACATGTCATAGCTTAACATAACTTTAGAATTCGTAACTCTAGTTTTTCGTAACTTCGGTTTCGCGTAACTTTGACGGCCGTAACTCTGTCGCGCGTAACTCTGTTATTCGTAACTCCGTTACCATTTCCTATTCTTTAAGATAGCATAACAGACATTTTGAGAAAATAACGGAACTTTTCATATCGACCATGAAAAGTTGTTGAAAAAAGTCTGATTTCAATGCTTTATTTTTGGTCCCGAATCAACTTAAACTTTTAAGTGTATTTTTCGGTTAAAATTATTTTTAAAGTTTTTTTTTTGTTATGGAACTTAAAGTTGAAGGTATGTACTTTATTTAAAGAGTTTACAATTCTATTTTATTTAAAATTTTCAATAAAAAACAGACTAGAAAAGAACAGGTTCAAATTCCATACTTTTGTTTTTCTTCTCACTTTACACTGAACCAAATCCTTACGTAAATACAACGAAAAAATTCGTTGGGCCAACGAAAATTTAATTAATTTTTAGCCGATGAAAAATTTAATTGGCTCAACGAAATGGCTTTCATACGTTAATGAAGAACTTCATCAAGTAACGAAAACTCTCGTATTTTAACGAAATTTTTCATAAAAATTTTTATGGAGAATTAATGAATTTTTACATCACTTTACGAATTTTTTTCATCGATTAACGTAAAATTTAATTAAACACGGTGATATTTTTCGTTAGTAAATGTATTTTTTGATTAATTTATGAAAGGAACTTTCGTTTGCTAACGAATTTTTTCGAAAATTTTGTGAATATTATAATTAAATTACGAAAAAACATTCGTTAGCTAACGAAACTTTTAGTTCTATTAATTATTTTTTTAGTAGATTATAGTATATATTTATTGGACTTGTCAAATTATTAATTTTATACAGTCCAAGCAAAAAATTGGTGTTTCGACCCGGTGGAGCTCACTTGGACTCATCAGTTGACTTATCGTGAGACACCTTGTCGATACGCAAATATTTTTTATATTCAGCTCAAATTACATAGATTTTTAAACAAAAACCTAATGTGAACTATATCTAGCAAGATCAAATTTTTAATCATTAAAACAGAAATGCATCCAAGTCTAGGTTTTTTTTTTTTGTAATTCAACGATATTTCTTTCGTTAACTGATGTATTTTTTCATAAGCCAATGTAATATTTCATTAGTATATGAAGAATTTTCATAAGCTTATGAAGATTTTCCTTAGTTAATGTTGAATTTCATAAGTTAATGAATTCTTTCGTTACTTAATTAAAACTTTGATAAAAGCTGCGTTCCTTTGGAAATATTTATCTACTGCATAGTACTTAAAGCTGCTTTGAACTACTTTTTCAGTATAGCAAAAGTAGTTCAAAGTAGTTTTAAGCACTAAGCAGTAGATAAATATTTCCAAAGCAACGCAGCTAAAGTAAGGAAAATATTCTTATTTTTATTCTTTAAATGAGTATGAAATTTTTCGTTAATTGATGAATTTTTTCATTGAATTGGATTTTTGGGCACTACAAAGGGAGAAAAAGTGTATGAAACGTTTTCATTAATTGATGAAGGTTTTCATATTACGAAAAATTACATATTTTCGTTGAACCAACGAAAGTTTCATTGGGCCAACGAAAATGTAGTGTATGAAATGATTTTCGTAATTTTACGAAATTTATTATTTTCAGTGTACCGAAACTTTTAACTATGTTGTCATCAATATAAATACATGATTCATATACATAAATTTTCTCTAGCATGTGAAGTTTCTTAAACAATTGAATCTGTCTGCGAATAAGTGCGACGGGCTACGACTGACTCTTTCACACTCATTGTTTCAATTTTACCCATATTTCTCATATTTAAAACTTTTTCAAAATTTTTTTTTTTTTTTTTTAAGTTTTTATGTTTCCCTTAAGTTTTTGCACATATTTTTATAAAAATATATGATATTAAGCAAGCTTTAAATCTGAAATGTAACATAAAAATTATGACTGAAATTGAAAAAAAAAAAAACAAATAAATAATTTTAAAAAATAACTTATCATTTGTTTGTATGTAGATTCAAGGCTTCTTTTTACATTTGTTATTAAATATATACAAGATTTCTTTATAAAACAATTGTTTTTAAATTAATTCATTTTTTATTGCTAAAAATATATATTCTAACACATATTCAAGTATATTTTGTTGCTATGCTAACCATAATCCCCTATGGCCGCCCTTCTTAGAAACCGGTACCACTGTGCACCGTTTTGAAAAAAATACATATTAAATAATATTAAATATTTTAAAGCTTTCTCGTGAAAGATAATTCCAAGAAAAAAATATTAAGCTTATCTTTGTTGAAATTGAACACCCTAGTACGTATGTACGTACATAATGTTGGTACAATTGTACTTTTCTATAAACAAATTTTTATAAATAAATTTCTATTACTATTTGGGTACGGCAGGGTCTACACAGACTTCCTAACGTAATTTCTTTATTGGCAATAAATAAGGTAATTTAGATTATCCGCACTACTGAATATACTCGTGTGCATATTTGCAATTGGTGTTCAATTTGTTTCCATTCAATAACTATTTCAATACGAATAGTTGGGGGGTGGTTGTGGGTTTTGAGCCAGCAAATTATGAATTTTACATCGATGCAATATAAAATTATAACATAACATAAATGTATTATTCTTTCGTTGGAAATTTCAAATTAGCTATATTCAATTAAACATGCAACACAAATTAATTAAAAATTAATGTGAAACTGAGCTTTTGTTAATTGGAAAATGTGTTTAGTGAAAAGCCAATAAGGATTAAGTAGGTTCTGAAAAATTGCATAGATTACAAAACTTTTAGGTATACAAAATTAAAAAAAATAAGGTTATAAAGAGTTTTCTTCAAACATTAAAAATTCAAATTGAAATCAAAAACTATTTAAAGAAAAACTCATTGCAAATATGTGTATTTAAAAATCACTGCACAATGTGTAGGCTATTAAAATGATATAATATTTTTTTCATATAGCAAAATGATCTGGTTCAGTTTTTGATTGTTTATTTGGTTGTTTACTATATTCAAAGATATTTTTAGACTTCCAGACACAAATCCATAAACTATAAAATAGTTGAACATTTAAATTATCTGCTGATTTTACTCTCACCAGCTCAATGCAATTGTATAAATATACATATTTGCAGAGTAACAAAAATTTAGTAGGTGTTTATTTTTGTTTAAGAATATACATTTTAAGAGTAAAAATGACCCTCATTTTATGAAGTAGTGAAAGGCTAGTTAATTTTTAAATATATAAAATTCAAATAAACGATCTCATTCATATATTTTTTCAACATTTGCATTTGAAAGGAAAAAATAAAAAATTTTAATCGACAATGATTGATGCGAGTTTTGAATAATTTTGTTAAATATGTTTGAGTTATAGAATCCATGTATTTTTCCATGGCAAATTAAAGTGTGTGTCTAGTCTAATGACATCTAAAAATAAATGCTTTTTTTTTCGAAAAAATTCATTAGACACTGTGCTCTAATTAAAGTGGTCAATTTTTATCTTTTTTTTTTCAAATTTTTAATTCAATAAATGAGATTGTTTAATTGAAAGATTGATAGTGATTTATTGAAACGAAAAATACATACATAATAATTTAGATTTTTAACAGCTGTATTTTGAAAGTGAACAAATTGTGTTAATTTTTAAATTTTGAGTTTGTGAAAATATTTTTTAAAAAATTGATAAATGCGTACGGATGTTTTTACATCCTACACATTTTTAGAAAAAATAATATTTGTTTTCATTTAAAAGGGAAATTGAAGGATTAAAAAAATGTTTTTAACCTATAGGTACGGTGACCATCCGTCCGGGTTTACCCGGGACTGTCCCGTATTTCTACAGCTTGTCCCGGGTTTTTATTTAAGAAACCCGGGACGTATAAGTGTCCCGTATTTTGTAATTTGTCCCGTGATTGTAACGTATTTGCACGTTCTCTGATTTTTGTATTAAATATTTTAAATACTTTGTAAGGAAAAAAAGAAAAGAGTGGTTGGAAATTAATATTTTTCTAATTTTTCGGATAAAGCATTAAGCTAAGTACGCTGCTGATGAATTATTTAGTTCCAGCTGCTGTTTTTCAGATTTCTACACCACTTAAAATGTTTTCGAATAAAGAACAACATATGGAAGAGTAAAGAACCCAGATAAGTTTTCAAACTTTTAAGGACATGTTAAAAGCTGTGTTAAAGATCATACAATTTCAAAATCATTGAAAATAAAATTAAAATGTTAAAAAGTAGCTCTCCCGATTTTGATTAAAAAAATATGTTTTTAGAAGTTATTAACAGACATTATTATAAAACCATTTTCTTGATTTCTGAATTCTTAAACGACTTAAATGGTTTTAACAAAAACGCTCACAAACAATCTTTCTTGATATCAAAATAAGGAAAAATTATGAAAACTCATTTAAAAAAATTGAAGTTTTTTTTTGAAAAATCAATATTTTCAAAACGATCCAATGAATTTTGTATCTGTCCCGGGTTTTGCTTCCAGAAATATGGTCACCGTACCTATAGGTACGGTGACCATATTTCTAGGAGCGAAATCCGGTACAGATACAAAATTCGTTGGATATCGTTTTGAAAACATTGGTTTTTCAAAAAAAAAATAAAAATAATAATAAAATGAGTTTTCATAATTTTTCCTAATTTTGATAACAAGATTTCTTAAACGATTTTATAGGACGTTGAAAACCTTTAACTCGTTTCCAAAGGGATCGAGAAATCAAGAAAACGGTTTTTTATTAGGTACCTAACTACTGTTAATAACTTCTAAAAAAAAACTACTTTTTTAAGCAAAATTATGAGAGCTATTTTTTAACATTTTAATTTTGTTTTAAAAGATGAATTTTGTAACATTTAAATCAACTTTTAATATGTCCCTAAAAGTTTTGAAATTAAGCTGGGTTCACTATTCGAAAGAACTTTTTTCTGACAAAGACAAGCTCAAACTAAACAATTGACGACAAATTTTTAAAAACTAATGCTTTTATTCGGAAAATTAGAAAAACTTTTATTTTCCAACCACTGTTTTCTTGTTTTCCGTACAAAGTATTTAAAATTTTGAATACAAAAATCAGAAAATGTGGAAATACGATACAATCACGGGACAAATTACAAAATACGGGACACTTATACGTTCCGGGTTTTTTAAATAAAAACCCGGGACAAGCTATAGAAATACGGGACATTCCCGGGTAAACCGGGACGGATGGTCACCGTACCTATAGGGCAACTTTAGGATTCGTAAAAAAAAATCGAACTCGAAATAAGAATTTTACATGACATAACGAAAACGATGATATACAATGCTAGAAAAGTGGGTCCGGCAATTCTGTCTGTTTGTCTGTCTGTATATACCTCGAGCTACACCCTAAACGAGTAAAGTGATTTTCTTCACACTTGGTAGTTATCAGTTTTGGGAGATTCCCCTAGAGGAGAAATTGAAATTTTTTTTATGACTAAAACTAACGGTACCTACCTGCCATAAAACGGAAATAGAAAAGTTAATTTTTTTTCAAAAACGACTCCAACGATTTTGATTAAAAATTTTGTGTGCAGTATTACACATAAGAGCCAACTTTTGAAGTTAAAAAAAATATTAATTTTTGTACCGTTATAAACGATACCTGCCATAGAACGTTTTTTTTTCTAAATATATCGTTAAATACTAACCCGATTTCAACGAAATTTTTTATACAAAAGCGTTTAAGTAGAGGTAATATTAAAATTTTCAAAAAATTCATTTTTGGATTTTTAAAAAAATATTTCAAAAACGGGTTGGTACAAAAAATTTCGGTTATATACATACATATTATGTAAATTAATTATTTCTTCAAAATGGCATACAAACTTTTTTTTTTGAAAAATGTTAGCAAATTGTTATATGTAGGACATATGTACACAAAAATATTATTTTTAAAAAACGGCTCTAAAGATTTTGGAAATTTTTTCCTAAAAATTCTTTTTTATATAAGAAATCAAATGGCATACTTGACTTTGTGTAAAAGATCATTTAAAACGGTGTTTAGTCAATTATTTTTTAATTTTTATTTTTTTTCAATACTTTTTCACTACGCAGCGTTACTCTCATGTAACATATTTTTAAAAATTCGTTAAAAATATTCCATTAAATATTTTTTTAGGTTTCGATGGCTTAATTGAAAGACAATAATGCCTAGTTACTGGATTATTACAAAAAGTTAGTCAAATATCATACCTTTAATTTTTGTTTATCGAAAAAGGGACTGAAATTCACATTTTTTTCTTTTTTTTTGCAAAAAAAATTTTTATATATGGTCATAATTTTGAAAAAAAAAATATAAAAAATGTTAATCCAGAAAGTGTTTTGTTTTTTGGCTTAGCAGAAGTAGCATACATTATTGTTCTATAAAAAATTATTTTCCCAGTTTGCCGACTTTTTTTGGTGGTCGTAGGCAGTGCATGTTACTTACATGCAACAAGAGAGTAACACATTATTTTTGCTATTTATTATTTTAGAAAATAGCTTTTTGCTCTTCATATTTCTTAGTTGTGATATTTTTGACACGATGATACTGAAAAAACATTTTTTAATATTGATTTTCATAGCTTGGGTTCGAAAGGGTTAAAAATATCAAATTTTAAATTTTCCCTAATTTTGTTAAATAAAAAGCTTTAACATTAAAGTTACTTTTGCCATAAGAGCAAGTACGTGCGACCCCAGTCGTTCATTTTATTTAAATATATATGTTCCTTGCATTGAGAAAAGTAAAATGTAAGAAATAATGTTCTGGCTTATATCTAAAAATGACTAAAATTGAATTAAACCCTTAACAAAATTCAGAAATTTATGAGATAGGCCCGCTAAGTTTTAGCGTGTTCGTAATTTCTTTTTAACTGTCCCCTTTTGTTTTCCATTAAATTTGTTCGATTAACATTCTGCATTAATTTCAATTTATCTCTTCTAACTTCTAACATTCCACCCTTAAACTCCTCTCTATTGGACTATTAACTTCTTTTTAGGGTAATTTTCAATCTAAAAAAAGGTCTCTTTTAGTCCCTTGGGGATTACTACAGCTCTTTAACGACCAAAAAAAATGTGATGTTAAATTGAAACGGATATGAAATAAGATTAAAGGATTTCATTCTTTTTAATAATAAACTTTCCACTAAATCGATTTAGCTGCATCGCATAGAAAAATAAGAGCTTTAAATTTTTTTTAAAAACACTTTCTTTTCAACTCTGCAAACTCAATTTAAGTAAAATAACTATTCTATTATTGGGTATTCAACTATCAAATCTTTCATAATAAAATCCCAATTTAGAAGTCTCAATAGTTCCCACAAAACGAAAGTACGTTCTTTTATCTGTTTGGCTATTTGGTCTTAACCTACTCTATGAAAATGTTCATGGGTTATTTTTGGTATATCTAAACGGCTATAAGGCACGTGACTGTAATTTTAAACTGCAACTTATTCCATTGCTGAGATTTAATAGTAATAAAACTATTTGAAAGAATCAATAAAACCCGACGGTATTATATTGTTCCCAAAGCCCTCTAAAAGAAACAATACAAAATTCATCATCATGTTGCCTTAAAATATTTAAGTCTCGTGTAGGTCATGGAACGATGGATGGGATCTCTAGCATGAATTATTTAAAAAAACGATAAATTATTAAAAAAAACGTGAAAGTAATCAATTATGAATCAAAATCTAAGCTCCATCAAATCCATCTGTTTTCTGTGTTCACCATACATCAAACATAACATCGCAATACTTCTGGCAAATTTTAGAAAAAAACAAAATGACAGGACAAGGTCCTTGAACTTTTTATATCTCCATGACTCTGGATCTGAGTGTAATTTTCATTTTAATTTTTCACACGATTGAACTGCTTACTCTACCACTGTCATAGCAAGGATACTATTATATAGTCAAAAAGCACTCCTATATAGTAGCTTCGCTGTGTCATCTTTTTCGGGATGGAAATGGATTTTTAGTCGAATGTTGGAATCCTGCTTGAATATGGTCTCTTAAGGATCGATTACATGATTTATGGTTTCAAATTTGCTGTCATTATGAGCTTAACATTGATAAAGTATAGAGAATAGCTGTCAGAGAGGATGAGAAAGAGGGATAAAAGACAAAATAGGATGTGCTAAAATTAAGAATTCTAAAAGTATTCTCAAGTTCAGTGAACTTGTGTGATGTTTTGAAATATAGGTAAATGTTTGTGTATTTGTTTGTATGGCGGTGACATTGTGACATTGATGTTTTTAATGAATTTGGGGAAAATAATTGTTTTTTGTTTTTACGTCATGGAAGTGGCGGGAATAGAAATGAGCATCAGTTTTAATAAAGACAAAAAAGGTTCAGCAACATAGCTATACATATACCTAAAGTTGAAAACTTTTTGTTTTTCAGAAATCCATATAAATTAATCTGTTAAGCTTGATAATAAACTAAAATTTTGTCTTGCTTTTTTTTCAGGAGAAATTCTAATCTATAGGTACATATTTTCAAATGATTTAAACGATTTTTTTCATTTCTGTAGAGAAGAAATTCAAAAAGATTGAAAATAATTGAACTTATAATAAAATCATTCAAAATTCTCAAGAATGACTCAAACGATTTTGGTACAATTTTGCATCCATAATGAAAGTTCAGAAGGTCCGATTTGCTTCAAAGGTGATAGTAAGGTTTTGAAGGAAAATAAAATATTTTTTAAGGATCAGAATTTACGGTAGTTGATCAACAAGTGGAAAAGGTTTATTTTAGTCAAAAAACGTGTATTGTGGGGCACAAGGTCCTACGTTTAAAATGGTGAAACGAAACAAATATTTTTTTAAACCATAATAATGGTTATTGTCATAGAACCGTTTTCTGGATTTTTTAATTGTAAACCATTTCACAGATTTCAAAGTTGTAGCAACTTAGATATAAAAATAAAGAAAAATTTCCAAAAATATGACCTTTGCATTTTCTTTAAAAAAATCACCTTTTTTTGTAAAATCAATTTTGTTGAAAATGAAATAAAGAATTTTCTTGTTTTTTATATAACCACAGTTTTTTTAAACAGCTCCAAAAATGTTCAAACAAAAAATTGTTATAAGAAAGATCAAATGGCTTATGTATTTATTTTGATGATTAAAAACAATTTTTTATAATTTTTGTTTATATTTGTTGAAATCGACTTAGATTCATCAGCTGACTTATCTTGTCGATGCCAATTTATTTTAAGCCCTTATAACAAAGTTTTTTTTTTTTTACAAAAATCTAATGTGAACTATACCCAGCAAAATTTAAATTCTTAACCATTAAAACTGCCAGTGTCCAGGCTAATTGATAAATGAGATTGATTTTTAAATTCAAATTCTATACACTAAGATTTATTTCCTTTTGATTATTTTAAAGTCTGTATTTTTTAAAACTTTATACCTTTATTTATACCTTTCAAGATATTTCAAGCAATATTCAAACGTTTTCTTCATAAGCTTTGTAGCTAGTTGAGTACCCAAACAAAATACTTGCTGAAACCCCTTCCAATAAACTCTTTTTGCTAAAGAAACATATTAAATGTGTGATGTTTCAAACTCTGTCAAACATAAATTTTAAAAATAATAATAGTAATAATTGTGTCCCATTATTTTAAACATAAAAAACTGAATTTTTTAAGCATTCAGAAGGTTTGGAGCAGTATTAAACAAAATTGTTTAAAAAGTCCAAGTATACCTACAATAACGTTTGCTCCGAATAGTGAAAACTTTCTATCAATGGTGGATTTCAAAAATAAAAATAAGAAAAAAATCTATTCGTCCTACTACATTTTCTTACTTCTACATCAACATCCGTATTCCATTTATTCCTAAATACCATCAACCTGTAAAACCACCATCATTCCTAAAAGACAAAAGACGTCATGTTCCGAAATAGACTATTGGACACTCGGGCGTATACGTAACCTTTTTTTTATCTCAATTCATTCAATGCCTGACCAGAAAAAGTGAATTTTTCTGAAGAAGTTCTATTAGTTTTACTTTAGAACGGAAATGGATAAATTTCAAATGCAACATCCACCTCAAAATATCTTATTGTTCTAAGTAAAACTAAATCCATAAAAGATGATGAAAGAGAATACCAAAAAAAGAAAACCACACGATTCCCTTAGTTGATTTTCTGTGGAATCTGTGATGAGAAAATTGTTTTCTTTTCATATCAGAAGTTTTTTTTTTGTTTTCATTTTGATATTGTCTCTTAATTGTTTTTGTGCATATTTTTTTCGTTGAAACAATTCCATCTAGGAAATGAGTCGTCAGCTTAATTGCTTGGAAAAGAGTAAACAACATTTCTGTGCAGGAAATTAAATTTCCCTCTGAGATTTCTTCAATGTGGTATATTACAGTAGGTACCTAGCTGTGTTATGTACACAAATTTTTCTTTTTTTATTCATTGTTTTTCTAAAAAAAAAAAACAAATAAAGAAAACTAGGAGCTTTTTCCGGTCCTTTTTTCCCGACACTCTTTCCACATGAGTATACCGTAACATTAAATTCATCGAAATAGAATGAAGGGCGATTTGTTGGACCATTTTAAAAGTACATTTGAGGTGGTTGTGAGCACAAGGATCTGTTGAGAGATAAGAATTAACTATCCTCTTGTGTTGCGTTTATGAAAATACTTGGAAAATATTTAGAAAAACTATATCTCCCTGAGAGAGAGAGGAGAAAAATGTTTTTTAAACTTTTTTTTTTTGTTAGGATATCCCTACTTGAACTGTATTTGCATCGTTGTTCGTGGTGTATGTATATAAGGATGATGAACATGGTGGCGTTCTAGTTTATACCATTTTTTGTATAGTGAATATTTTTGTTTGTTGGAAAAGGATATGTGAGAAAGTAGGAGATGAATGAAATTTCATATTTTTCCTCCTTTTCAAAGTTGAGAGCCTTTTTTTTGCCTGTTTTTGTATTTGTTTTTTTTTTTTTATTTGAAACACATGTTTGTTGTCGGAAACTACGATATATTACTTCTTTTGTTGGGAAAGTTATTTTTCCTCGTCTCATGAAAGGAAAGAATAAGCTATTTGTTTTATTTTTTTTCTTATTTAAAATTTCATCTTTTTAATGGTGTTGTTGAAATAATAATTTAATTTTATGCAAATGTTTATTATGTGACATTTTGAGTAACAATTGGAATTGTAGCTCGACAATATTGTGGGTTTAGTTATTTTGTACAATTCGCAAACATAAAAGCATCATATGCGCATTTCTGTATTGTGCGGAAAAACTTTTTGCAAATTTTCAAGGAAGCAAACAATCATGCGTGGGTTTTATTTAAGTTTGGGATCTTCATATTTTATACATTTTAAGTTTGTTCAACTAATATATTCAAGTAAAATTCAAATGTTACTTTTGTTTCTTGGGATGTTGTATGTTTAATAAGTTTTGGGTTAGTTTGGGATATAGTTCAAGAAATGTTTTCATGAACCTTGGACAACACTTGAGTATGAGTTTCATGTATTTCATATTCTTCATATATTGTTGGTGAAAGTTTTCCATTTCATTTCCTCCAGGAAGTTGTACATTCTTAACCCTAATCTTTTTTCCCTAAGGGTATCTCAAATTTCTATGAGAACATGGAAAGTTTTGTATTTTTGGAGATAAAAATTAAACATACAATTTTGGTAAAATATTTTATTAGAATAATGGAGAGGACGAAAAAATATGTGGTTTATGTCGTAATAAAATTAAGAAAAACGTATTTATAAACAAAAATTAACTTGAGAACATGCAATTTATGGTTACATTTAAAAAAGTTCATTCAAATTCATACCCATTAGGAACCATACAAACTAGGAGGTGTTTGAAGTGAAAGTTTCGGAAAGATGCAATCAAAGGAAGCTAAATGACCAAAATTAACGTAGATTCTCTCAATATACATATAGACTAACCAAAATTTTTGTTTTTGTAATATATTCAAAAAGGCTTACTATTAGCCCAATATTGACTATTGTAAGGTCTTATTGTCTACCAAATATCTAGCAGTGACTGCCATTAATAGGCTAACAATTTGCAACTATCTAATAGTACTTTATATTAGCTGTTTACAAGGTTGATAAATTTGATACCCAATTCTTTCAATTTAATATTTTGATATATGCCAGTGAAATTTCATAAAATATTGCCAGATAGCAGATTTAAAATTATTTTTCAAAACCCTCAGATTTATCTGTAAAAATTAAATAAATTTTCTTGATTCCAATCAACTTAGCAAGAAACCTAGCAATTTTACTGTCTGATTGTTGCCTCACAAATTCCTGACAATATCATTTTTTTACGAAATTGTCAAAATAGTTGGTTCAATCAACATTTAAGATACATTTTTGACAAGATTGTTAGATGTGACAATCGTTTGTTTGTGCATATTTTATTAAAAAAAAAAAACAAAACTTATTCAAAAAAAGGTTGATTGTTTAATTAAAAAGTTATTTTCCAAAAATTTGCTCTAAAAATTGTTAAAGGCATCTAAAAGTTTCACAAAAAGTTTTCATTGAAATCGAGAAAGTAAGAAATAAAAATAACTTGAAAAAATATTCTTTATACTTTGATATAAAAGCATGGAATACGTGGAAGAGTCTCATTTTTCAGTTTTTTTTTTTTGTTTCGCATTATTCCAGTAAAATGCATTTGTGCAATCATATTTAAAGATTTTGTTAATTTACAAAATGCATGAAGTCAAAACCCATCTTATGATACCAAAATTCAGTAAAATTGTACTAGAATTATTATCAACATTAAACATTAAAAATGGCGTCAAGGATAGGTACATTTCCACAAAAATATTAATAAAATTTCATATCGAATATTAATTTTGAAATAAAAAAAAAGAGGTTGTCTGTAAAGCCGGTTTACGGACGATGATTTTACGTGATAACTTCGTCAGAAAACAGGTTGTGTGCTTTTGTTTAAAATGAGCCAATTGAAGCGTTTACTTTTTTCAAACAATCATAATTTACAAGAAAAAGCTAAAAAAAAAATACCTTTTTTATTTTCTCATTATATTAATTATTTTATTTTAAAAGCTTGCAAAAAAATTATGCAATTTAAAAGCCAAGTATTTCTTTTTAAGAATAAAACCATTTTAAAATTTTTACAATGCGCAAAAAGTATAAAAATAATTTATTGAAAACAATCATTTTCATCAAAAAAAGCAAAAAAAAAACATGAATTTTTATCTTCTCACGTCATTAATTCCATATTTTTCCCTAACAACCTATAAAAAATTTTATACCATCGGAAGGTTATTGTCTTACCTCAAAACATATATATCGATCAGGTCTATGAGACATCTACAAGAGCTAGAATTTTTTGAACTCGATCAAATTTCATTAAAAAAAGCAAAAAAAACATTTATTTGTATGTTCTCAGGCTATGGAATCAATTTTTTTGTTTGACAACCTATAAAAAAATACATACCATGTAAAAGCTTATTATTTCACCTTTCATATGACGTACCAATCTCATTTCAAAGATGCCTACAAGAGAAGTAAGAATTTTTTAAAATCAACCATGTGGAATTTCCAGACTGAGATTACGGAACTTCCCACACTGGTGGCTGTTGGGGGGGCAACAGATCTCCACTGGTGTTTTGAGGTTTTTCGCAAGTTTCTTGATTTAACATTGTGTAGCTTGTAGTTAGTCTTCCGTTATGTGTGATATACCAAATGAAAGGTAATTGTATCAGGATGCTCATAAAAGTTTAATAAAATTTCTATCTGCTCTTGGTCCTGTTATAAGTTATAACCTGTTGAATTCTAAAATTTTATTTTACCGTTATCTCAAAATTGTGTTTACGAAAATGATTGAAACTTCGCACACATATAGTCGTAGTCATGGTCTATCATTACTCCGTTCTTCCGTTATTCAGTCAAAACTCACTAAGCATACACATGTATGCATAAGGCCAAACCTACATGTCCTACAAGTTTGAGATTTTTTGAACACTTCAAAAAAAAACTAAAAATCAAAAATTACCCAAAAATACCCCTACAAAACAAGGTGTTTTTCAAAAATTCATATTTCGAAACGCAGAGTGTTGGAAAAAAATTCGTATCAGACGCCTAATTTGTTTTTCCCTCATCTTTTACCTGGCATGTTTAGAATTGTCAAAAAAAATTTCCTTTACCTAAAATCATCATTTTGTCATAGCCCCAACATGTGTACAACGTTAAAACAAAACGTTATAGCTTAGTTTAAAATTTTTTTAGAGTTTTTTCTTAAATGCAGTTATTTTTAAATTAATCTCATCTATCTATAGAAAAAAAAAATCAATTCTCTACGACTTCGCGTTTATATTTTAGCCCAAATATTCATCTTTCCGTTTTACCCCTGTTTACCCTATTAAATGACGGAATTTTTAAAAATCCTTCATTTAGATTAAGCTTTAGGTTATTATCTTCCAAATAAGCTATAGAAGATTTTTGTATCTCTAATAGTTTATTTTTAATTTTTAATTGAAACCCTTTTTCCGCACTTCGAAAGTGTGAGAGTGTAACGTTAGAAAATGGCGTCACTTTTTTGTGGTGGCTGCCATGGTTCATCGATTTATAAGACGTTATCACGTCAAAAACTCAGCATTTAAATACACAAATTTAACTGGAATAAATTGAATCGGTTTTATATAAGCTACAATGTTGGTTGTAAAAAAGTGATTATTATTTGACCAAATGTAACTTAACTTTCATCACCTATTTCCCTACCAACTTTCTTGTCATAAGATACAAAGATTTGCAATCTACAAAGTCATTTCCATATAGTTTACGACTATGAATTGAAATTCTGTGTGCTAAAAAAACCTTTTTTTTTTTATTTTTTTGCTGACGAAAATGACCGTAAAACTTAAATTATTCCTAAATAGAAAATAAAACCTTCCGAGGGACTGTGAAAAGCATGCAAAAATTGAAGCCTTGGAGTTTATTTTTTTTTTGGTTTTTGTTTTATTACAAAATAATGATGAGTAAAATAGCCGTAAAAACCTAACCACGTATAGCTTCTTTGCCAATTTTGTAGACTTTTTTTGTTGTAACAAAGCAAAAAAATCAATGTTCATGGTTTCTGGGTTGTTTGATAGATTTTTTTTGCTGAGATATTCCTGATGGATATATAAATAGTTGGTTTGGGTATAATACTGATTTTTCTATGATTTATTGATTTACTTTTTTTTTTTACTTTGAAGAAGTTTTGTTGATAAAACTGCCAAAGTCTTTAAATTTAAGCTTAATATCAAAATATTCTACCAGTTTTTGTTATGATTTAAATTTTAAATTCGTGAGTTATTCGTTCCATTAATTTTGTGTTTGTCAAACATTAATTTGAAGGGACTATTGTTGACAATTTTCATTAAATATTCTTACATTTTTTAGATTGGTCATACCAACAGTCGCTTTAAGTTTGAATTTCATGCCTCTCCGAGTGGACATTTGTTAGGTGCAATATTGTTGTACAATAATTGTTGTACAATAAAACTCAGAAATACTGAAAATATTTTAATTAAATTTCGCATCTATCAAACACACATTTTTAATGTACCTACCAACTTTTTTTTATTCTGGTGTGATGGAATTTATTGTGTTGCTTTGCTGCATTACTGGTTAAAACAGCACTCAATAATTGTGTAATTTAAAAAGGAATAAGAAAAACTTTTTACATTCAGAAAATAAGCAGCGGAAAATTTTCAAAACATAATAAAACACAAAACAACCCTTGTTTAATCCATATTATGCTGTGTTGGTGGACTTTTAAGGAAATTAATTAAAATTAATGAGATTCATAAGTTGAAATTATTTTGTTTAGCCACTTTTGGGTGTTGGAATTTTGTTTTTGGTTTTAAATAAAATAATCAGTAATAAGTATAGTAAGTAATTTAATGTAAGAAGGGATATTTCATTGTTGAATTCATCAGAATATAAAGAACATACAAATTCAATTAGGGCGTAAAAGCTTTACAATTGAGTGTATATTAAAGTGTGGAACTAAAATATGAAACAATAGGTAGTTAATTTCTCTTCTTCGAGCAATAGAAATACATGGCAAATGATTTAGGAAATTTTTAACAAGTAGATAGAATATTTAAAAATTTTCAAAAATATAAAAAATGGTATGATATTAAAGACAAAAATTGATATTTTTGACAAAAAAAATTTGACAAAATTAAATTAAGAAAAATCTGTTTTTAATTTTTTTATTTTTAACGAAACCATTCCTTCATATTTAAGAAAGAACCAATTACACCTTCTAATGTATAACACATGTGATTTGATTAACAAACATTGACCTCAAAAGATAAAGTAAATTTAACTATGTATTTTTTCTCCCGCACCACCGCGCGCCGCTGCACCACGCCCGCACCATGCTCGCACCATGATCAAAAAATCTATTCTAGTACTTATACAAATGTTTAAATCGTCTTCAAAGTTATTTTGACTTAAGCAACAAATTGCAAGTTCGTACAAAAATGACTTGGTGGTCGAGTGGTTAAGGCGTTGGACTTCTAATTGATAGTGCTCTGGATACAAATGCTCGAATCTCCTTCTTGTCGGTAGTTTTTTTTTTTTCAATAATCCAAAATTATGTATCATGGTGCAGCGAATTTTTCATACAAAATGAAATGGTGCGGATGTGGTGCAGTTGTGGTGCGGCGGTCAAGATTTGTTTTAAATTTTTTTCTTTAAAAATTCAATTCCTATTTGAACTCGGGATGCACCAAATTTTTCATTCAAAATGAAATGGCGCGGATGTGGTGCAGTCGTGGGGCGGCGATTATGCGCCGAAATTTTCCGCCAAACGGTGGTGGTGCAGCTGTGGTTCGGCGGTCAAGATTGTTTTTATTTTTTTCGTTAAAATTCAATTTCTATTTTTACTTGGGTAAATATATGGAAATTATTAATAAATAATTATTACTAATTTTATTCGTGAACCTAGATGAGTTTCAAGAACTGATAAAAAAAAGGCATTTGAATACCCAAAAACCACAGGATTTTAAACTGTTTTTACATTTTGTATTTAAAATCATTATAAAGCTTTTCTCAACCGCAGCAAAAACATTTCCTAAAATAACAAAATGATTCAAAGAAGATAATCAATTAAAGCAGTGGCTAAAAAAATCATGCAGAAATCAGCCATTAAGTTAACCGACATTTTTCCCTTGAAATTTCAAAAGCCAAAATACTGATTTAACCGATTACACAATACTCACCATGATAGGGAGATAGGTTTTTTTCTAGGTGGTCGCTTACTGTGACCATAATATATTTGCCAAAATTACTTTTAACACTTTGTAGTACGTAAATGGTTTCTACGTGATATGAATATCAAATCTTTTTACTTTTAACAAAAAGTAAACTATAATTCAAAAATAGAAAAAAAAAACACCTGGAACAAATAGGTTGTGATCTAACACATTTGATAATAAACTTTGCAAAACTTTTATACAAATATTTTTAAAACTGTCATTTATGTATGTGCTTAAGATTCAACACAAAATAAGAAAAAATTACAAAGATTAAAATTTGAATATCTCATCTAAATTCCACCATCAAAAGTTGCAAAAAATAAGAAAATTACTTTTCTCCTCCAAACAGACCTAAAAGAAATGTCAATAAAAAAAAAAAGTTCTGCAATGAAGCCCATAACTTGTTGTAACATTTGAATTTTTTCTGTGGGATTGCATTCTAGAAATGGCAAAACAGAACAATTGTCGGAGGGAAAAAAAGCAATAAAAAAGTTCATCTAGAATAGAAAAAGACTATTAAACTTGTTGTTACTGCTGATTTTTGGTTCAAGATTTATGAGCCATAAAAAAATGTAATTAAATTTATTACCGTGATGATGTTGAACACGTTTTGGCTGGCCATATGTAATAAAGGAAATTAAAATGTTTGTACTTGTGGACAATTGTAACGTTTTAAGAATAAATGAAAAAAAAAAGATTTAAAATGACTTGTTGCCAATTTTTAGTGTCAGGTTTAGATATGTAATTTTTTTGTTTTCGCTTCTTTTGATGTATGAATCTTCATGTAATATTTTTGAGGTGATAACGTCGTATAAATCGATGAACCATGACAGCATCCACGAAAAAGTGACGCCATTCTCCCGTTCCACCTGAAATTTTTAGTGGTGCGGCATAAATTTCAATTAAAAATAAATTATTGGAAATAGGTACAAAAATCTTCTATAACTCATTTGAAAGATAATAACCTAAAGGTCAATACTAGAGTGACCGCAACTCCCATAGAAAAATTTTTTGTCGAATTTTTTTCGGGGGAACCCCATAAAATGTTCCGCCTTTGCAGATTTTTAGATAGCCAAAATTTCAGCTCGATTGGATAAGTCTAAATGGTGCCGACACTCGCTCAAAGTATCAAAAATCTCTGTTTTTTCACTGTTTTTCGAAGAAAATTAGCTCTAGCTCCCAAACAGATCGGGTTATTTTCATTTTTTATATAGGTATTAAATTAAAGGTAGTGTTGTTACACATAATTCAGATGCTAAATTTGTTTAGTTTTACTAAAAAAGAAAAATATTGTCATCAATTTAAATTTTCAGTACTTACCTCGAAAAGAGCTGAAATGCAAACTCGATTTAAAATTAAACTTTTTTTTAACTGTTTTATTCTGCGGTTTGGGATAGAATGGATGTTTCTCTATCTCTGGGCCCTCGGGTAGCAAGAGTATGAGGTGTAGTCGTGGGGTGAAAGAGCTATTAACAATGAAACTTTCTATGTTATTGGATCGATGTAAGGCATCTGATAGAAATGCTTCTCGCATAATTATAGCTACAATAGAAGCACTAGGGAAAAATCCAATTGACTTTGTAGTTTCAAAATCAGACTTACATTCAACAAGAAAAAACTTTTGCTTGGTTTAATGCCCCAAGAGCTTATCTGGCTCCTAAACAAGATCTTGATCTTTTGCGTAATTGCATTGAATACCGCAAGATAGACAAGGACATGGTAGGTCTGGCGTTCTTTGACCTAACTTTACCAGATGGCGAAAAATTAGAAACGGCCAACATAATTTTGAAAACCAGTGAAACGGAAACCAACAGAATAGTAAATCCAAAGCTACAGACACATGAAGATGAACAATTTGTCACAGCAGGGTTAAAAAATATTGTGAACAAAGAAACATTGAACTTTTTCAGCCGATTGAAAATAGACACAAGTTTTCTCAAAGAACCTCCAAATCTTTGGCCCGAAAACCCGCATTTTAAAGAAGGCTTTAAAAAAGTGCAATCACTTAAAGTCGTAAATGACATGACAGAAAGAGGAGTCAAATTAATAACCGATTTTAATAACCTTTTAACTAAAGATGAGGAACAAAAACAATATGTACTTCAAGTAGTCAGTGAGTGCCGAAAATTGTATCCTGATGCTTTCAAAACTACTTTGTAAATCTTTTGATTAAATTTTTTTAGTATTTACTTCATTAATTATGTATAAGAAATGTAACACGATGTTATTTTTTTTTTGTTTTTTACGCCGTGTGTGAATTGCGTAAAATAGTTAACATAGTGTAAAATTTTTGACACTATTGAGGTGAATAAAAAGTTTTCAGCTGTTAAAAATTTATTGGGCTCTGGGACCTGGTTAAATTTGAGTTAAATTTTTTTTGTAGATGGTTTTTTTTTTTTTTTTTTTTGACTCAATACTAATGAAGGATTTTGAGGTATTTTTGAGTGGTTTTTTATTTTTAGCACTTTTTTGGAGCATTCAAAAAATTTCAAATCTATAAAACATATAGGTTTTGCATATGTCCATGTGCATGCATGTGAAAAAAATTGGTATTCTAAAATAATTTTTGGCCGAATAACGAGACCAATTTTTTTTTTACCGTTTTTAATTTCTTTCAGATGGTATTGGTGATATAAAAAATGGATTTAATGGTGATAGAAGAAAAAAAGTTTAATTTTTTTACATTTTTCATAAAAAATGGTGGTTTTCAATCAATTTTTTTGTATACCTTTTTTGCATTGTAAAAATTAAGTATTTTGTAAGCTTTTCAAAAAAAAGGTATTTTTCTTAGCTCTTGTAAATTATGATTGGATTCAAAAAGTTATTCCTTTTTTCTACAAAACATACAGGTATAAATATGTAAGGTTTTAATTTTTAGCTGAAGTATTTTACTATAAGAATTATTATCTTATACATTTTTTAACAAGAAAGTTGACAAATAAATAATTTTTAGATCATTTTTTTTTTAACAAAAGCACTGAACCTGTTTTCTTATGACGTTATCACGAAAAATTATCGTCCGTAAACCGACTTTTTTTTTGGTCCAGTTTCATGGTTCAAATTAAGAATTAGTAATTTATTATCGTTATTTAAAAAAACATAACGCCTAGTACCCGGTTAACAAACCACCCTGTGAAAGCCGTTGAAAGAAAACGAACTTAATTCACCACTGTCATATGCCTTTCGCCATATTTACTTATGTACCTATGCATTAGGCAATTAGCTCCAAAATAATTTGGTAAAGATATTAGCTACTTTAGCTTTTTCAGCATCTATTCCACTAACGCCTATTTGTGTATTTCTATTAAATGATTAATATCTTATTAACACCCTATAGAAAAGCATTAAGATCCCCTATCACATCAGATTTTACTCATCGTATAGCTTTAAATTTGCTATCTTCATACATGCCTTGATGTAATTCTGCTATTGAGTTTGTTTTTTCTCGCCGCAAAATTCCATTGTTTTTTCTTCCTTTCGAATAATTTTCACATTTGCATGCAAATGAGAAACGACTAACTACGACGACGTAAAGCTGAGTGAGTAATCATGTTGGCGAGCCTACGTGACTCTTTGCGGAGCCACAGGATGCAGGAAGTTAATTCAGGAAATCGATTTGACTGGCCATTATCAAAATAATCAACATCATCAACATCGCTGGGCGTCATAGTAAACATCATCACTACCGCACGCGAATTGATATTTTTTTTTTTTACTAACTCATCGGCGCACAATGGGGCAAAATGGCAAAAAGGTGGCATTAAATCAACCAATAGAGCTAGACACTTGAAATTTGGAACAAGTATTACTGATACAAATGTTAGTTCATAGCCAAAATATCGAATGGCCACGCCCATTTTTAGGGTTACCACCCATACACTTTTTTTAAGATTTTCGAAATTTCTCGGAAAATCCTCAATCAGTTTCAATTAAACTTTCAATGCCATTTATAAAATAGTAATGCAATTGCAATTATATATATAAAAAAAAATTAAAATTAGGGTTGCCACTTGAAATTTTTTATGTTTTTTTTTTATTATTTTATTTTTATTTTGTTTAAATAAATTTATTCAATTAATTTTTCTTAAATATTTTATTATACATAAGTACACATTTAATAAATGAACCAATTTAATAATTTAAATGTCTTTATCACTCTCAATTTCGACTAAAATATGAGCATTTATAGAAAATGACGTCACCAACTAAAAATGAACAATTCTCACAGAGTAGCAAAAAGTAGCAAGAAAACTTTTCATATTCTAAAACTAGATAAAACCCAGAACAAAATGACATCTAAAACTTATTGGCGTTTTACGGCGATCACAACTAAAAGACTAAGGTTTTCAGAAGAGTGCAGAAAACACATTATTTTTAGGTTATTTTTCATTTTTGACTAGGAATTAAAATATTTTGAATACATATTTTTCATAAAAAGAAAATTTATTAGAACGTACTAGACTCACTGATTCAATTTCAAAAAGATTCAACTTTGTACAAGTAAAAAATAATTAACAGTACACAATTTATTGAAACAACCCAAAATGATTGAAAGTCGTAAAAATTCTACCGAGAAGTGATATTTCTCTTCCTTTGAGACAATCTCCTGAATTACACGTGGTTTAAATTAATTTTTTCTCTCTCATTTCTGATTCTCTATTATTTTTCAAAGAGAAATAGTTGGGTTATTCAAAACAAAGCTAAACTTTATGATTCGATTAAATGCCAGCTTTTTTGAATTTTGCCCCATTGTGCGGCGGTAGTTTTTGATTAAGTGATAAGTTCATTTGAGTAACCCAAATTGAAAATTTATTTTTATCATCGTTTGCCACTTGAGTTGCACGAGGCGAAGTTGAAATGAATAAAATGCAACAAGTAGTGCTCGGTTTGGTTTTCTGGTGGTATAGTGGCACGAATTATGGTTGCCAACTCATATTTTTTAATTTATCAAAAGAAAATATTTCAAAAATGTATTGTATTGCACATTCCAAGTTTATTTGTAGCTTAAATTCTAATTATTAGCCGGGTTTTTCATCGCCCAAAAATCTTGATCTAATAAATAGCTTAAGGGCGATTTTGTTCACTATTGCTTAACTTGAAGCAAACTCTCAAGTTGACAAACTTGAGAGTTGACCTTAACTCGAGAGTTAAAACAAAAGTTGAGAATCTATTTTGTTCACTGTTTTGTTTTTAACTCTCGAGTTTGAAAAACAAAAGTTGGCCAACTTCCAGTTTTAAAAATATCCCTGGGATATTTGTGACAATTAATACAAAATCTGTCAACTTTAAGTCTGAAATGCAAACAAAATGTCAAATTTGAGTAAATAATAATTTAAATGATATGTCATGAATTATTTTGTTTTTTTTTTCTAAGAAAAAATGATTATATACAAATCAATTTGTTTTCAATTGTTTGTTTGTGTATATCTGAAGTTGGAAAATATTCAGAAGCTCAATATAAAATGCAACAATCAGTAATTTGTGTAAAAGAAAGTGAAAATATAAGTATATTTGTCTTTTGATAATATGTGAAATATTCTTTATAAAACCCATTTTGTTTATTATACTTCTATCCAATTTGCTATTAATAAATATTATTATTCGGAAAATTTTGGATCAATTTTTTTTTCTCAATAAATAAAACAAAAAACATGACATTTTCATTCAAACTCTCATGTTTGCTTTCTAAACTTCTACAATTTCCGGAAGTTGAGAAAACTGAAAGTTGACAAACTCTCGAGTTAAAAATCAAAAGTTGAAAACGTCAACTTTCAGTGAACAAAAGCAAATTGCGAAGTTGAAGATAAAAATCCTCAAGTTATGTTCAACTTCTAGTGAACAAAATGGCCCTAAGTAGGCTTAATTTGATATACCTTTTATTAGATTTATTACGATAAGTCCAATTTTCATACGTAAATTTGAAAAATTGAAGAAATTTTAAAAAATTTCATCCCTGTTGGCAACCATGTGTTATAGCATCTAGAGGTAAAATTTATTCCGATATCGATTTTAAATTATGTTAATTAATTGCTAGGTGGTAAGTTGTTGTTTTAGTTGTAGTTGCTATTGGTATACTCCAAGACAACTCGAAACTCCTATTCAATGTACAATGTTGCATTGTGTGTATATACAATTCCCACTATTGGATAGTTAATGAATGTTTTGTTGTGGTTTAATGTTTTAATAATCATAGTAATTTACCGGACGCATTATATTGACTTAGTCATAATATTTCAATTGCAAAATTGCAGTTTTAGCACTTTGTTGTGGTATAGTGTATTTAGTTTTTGTGATAATTAAGTGAAGTGTTGTCTTGGATTATGAAGCAAAAAAAAAAAAAAATTTGGATAAAGATAATTTCCGATGCAATATTGAAGGCTAAATTGAGATTAATTAAGCTAATTGAATACAATAGATTAATTTTTTTTATTTTTGAAATTGAATTCACAGAATTGTTCAAAATGACACTTATCATAATTTTAATATATGTATATTAAATTCTGAGTGTTGTATTATTAAATATGGATTGGAGTGCGTGAAAAAAGTGGTAATTTCACATAGGTAATAAGTAATAACCTTTCAGATCCAAACTCATACATTTATTTATTTTTGTTGAAAATATATACCTATGATTGAATAGGTACCTAATTAACTTGGGAGTTTAGTACTAATTTTTTGGATATCCGGACTTGCAAGGACATAAAAAGTCATTTAAGTGATTTTTTAGAGGCTGTATATGTGTGAAAAATGCTAGTGTTTAAAAATAAAAATGGAATTTCAGAGTTCCAATTGTTTTCAACCGAAATTTAACAAATATTTTCGCAACCAAAAATTAACAAATATTTTCTTTTTTTTTTAATGCTAAGAAATTATTAATGTCGTTTTCGATTGGTTTCACTCAAGGATTCACTCATTCTGAAATCCAATAAAACAGTTTGAATCCATTCCACTCAATTTTGTTTTTTTTTGTGCTTGTGTAAAATTTCAAATGTCAAATATTTTTAGTATTTTTTTTTCTTGCAAACGAAAAACATTAAAAAATTATAATTTTACGTTTGTATTCAATATTTGGTTATAACGTTTGTATTCCATGGCATTTATTTATCCGTGTTTGTTTTGTAATTAATTTCAATTTCAAAAAATAATAAATTCTTGAATGAAAAACCAAAAATTTTGACGGGTTCTGAATAGAAATCGAGAAGAGAATTTCTCTTCTGAGAAGAGTTCTAGCTGTCATTTCAAATCCAATAAAACGGTTTCAGAAGGCTTCTGAATGATTCCGGACGCTTCCGGGGAGCCAATCGAAAACGACATAAGGTTCAAAAGCTTGTAGATTCAGCTTTATTTATAAAAATATAAAATGTATTATGCTATTTTTTTTAACGCATTTGTTGAATTTGAAAAGAAATTTCTATCTTCAATATCTAAGCAACCAGTAAAAAAAAACTAGAACAAACTTTCTATTAAAAACAAATGCGGTTTATAAATGTTTTAATCCTTAAGTTTCTCAAATACATATCATACATTTTGGCGGAAAAATAAGTAATTTTGGTGTTTTTTAGCATTTGAGTAACCGCATAGGTCTTGATGCTCATATAAAGAGATGACACCCGACACTTTTTAGATAGAAGTGAGTGTCAGCCAAAGTTTAATAGAAAGTTTAGCCTTTTAGTGTAGGGGGAAACCGACGAAGTTATGAATACCAAAGTTATGCGCGTCAAAGTTACTCAAAACCGAAGTTACGAAATAACCGAAGTTATTAAAGACCGAAGTTACGAAAAACCGAAGTTACGAATAACCGTAGTTATGAAAGACCGAAGCTATGAAAAACCAGAGTTATGAACAACAAAGCTAAGAAACGTAGCTTTACAAAAAAGTACAGTACGATATGGTGTAACCGTTGATTTTAAGTAAATTTTTTTCCAAATTAAGTCATTTTTTAGAAATACACACCCCGTCCCATACAATTTTGTTCTTGCCTTGACTCAACCTATAAGCTCTAACTTTTTGGTACGTTCCTTCCGTATATCGTTCCTATCAATGGTTGCCAACCCAAAAACCACGTTTCATAGCTTTGTTGTTCATAACTCTGGTTCATAACTTCGGTTATTCGTAACTTCAGTTTTGCGTAACTTTGACGCTGGTAACTCTGTCGCACATAACTATGGTTTTCATAACTCCGTTACCATTTCTAGTGTAGGTATACAAAATTGTAATCTTTTGTTCAAAAAAGATTTTTCTACTGTTTTTTTTTTTTTCATTTGAATAAAGTTGCCATCAAAGACATTTGAAGGCCTTTATTTCTTAAATTAATTTTTTTTCTTGTTTAATCAAGCTACAAAGATATGACAGTGTTAGTGATTTGACAGTTTTTGCTTTAAAATTGGGTTGCCACATAGATGTTCCTTTTTGTAAAGTGACAACCCTATTTTATCATTTTCAGTATCAACTTATATAGTACAGGTAAAATAGCACATAAAATCAATAAATGAAAAAAAAAAATGTTACACTCATGAAACTTGGCAAAAAGTTTGCTTTTGGGATAAGAACCAAGTACATAAAAAGTCTATAAAAAAAAGTTGGGTGGAAGGGTGTTTTTTCGGGGACAAGAGGGAGGGGGTGAAGATCAAAAATATACTGAAAAAAATTGTTTGTTGAATATCATCATATGACACATGTTTTCAAAGTATTTTTTGATGCTGAATCTAATGACATAAAAATAAAGTCAATACGATTGCTTTAAGAAAAGTTATTGCCGATTAAAAACAAGGGTGCTTGTTCTTTGACTTCAACAAGTAAAATATAACCGAAACCAATGTAAAAAACATGCTACACTAACAAAATTTGGGATGAAGGTTTAAAATAAAACAGGGACAAAGGATTCATAAAGTTTTTAAAAATATTTTGGGTGAAAGGGTGTTTTTTTGATAGGTTAAGTTGTGTGTGAGAAAGGTATCATAACAGCTAACTTATATTTTATTAATTTTTAAAACTTGGTGAAATAGTTTTGGTTGGTATAAGAATTAAGAATCTATAAAAAGCAAAAAAATTATTTTGAGTGAAAGGGTGTTTTTTTTTCAAGAAATGATGAAATTCGGAATTATTACCACAAAAACTGGGAAAAAATTGTTACACCAATGAAAATTGGTAAAAATGTTTCATTTATAACAGAAATCCAGAACTCAAAAAGTCTATACAAATATTTTAGGTTAAGGGTGTTTTTTTGGGAAATAGGGTAAAATCCGCGATAAGTCCGATAAAATCAATGGTATAAATGGTACCCTTACGAAATTCATTAAATATGTTCTCTTTCCCATGGGAATTACGAATAATGTAAGTCTATAAATTTTTTTTATGTGAAAGGGTGTTTTTTTTTAGAAGTAAAGAAAATGTGGGTATATTTGAAAAAATGTGTATTACTAGAGTAATATTAGTAGTACCCTATTGAAATAAATATGAAATAGAATAAAAAATAAAATAAAACCAAAAAAAAAAAAAACATGCATGCCGAATGACCACAAATTTGAAGTTACTTACTTCAATCTTCAAATCACCACAAGTCTTCCCCCATCGGTAATCGGTTTTATATGATCTTTTTAAGGAAATAAGGATAATCATTTTTCAAAATTAAATTTTTTTACTTGTCATGAACAATTTCCCAATTTATCTCCAAACAAAATATTCGAAAATAAATTACGTATACGTCACAGTGACCTGCAAATTGTTCAAAATACGTAGTCAAAAATTTTTTTTTTGTGTTTGAAGGCACGATTAAGCATTTTGTTTTAAAATATTTCTATGGAAGACTTGTATTTTATCTTCCTTAAAAAAATTCTACTCTTCAAAAATCGGATTACTCAAGAGTCAACTTTTGTTAAAATTCAAAATTTTTAAAATATTGATTAGATTTCCTAATCAATCCATAAAAATTACTCGTTTAAGTACAAAATACGAAAAAACCGGAAGGAATACAAAAAAGAGTTAACAATATAATTCTGTTTCTTTTATGGTAAACGACGCGGTTGTCCTTTTTCGTATACAAAATTTAAATTTGATTAAATTATAATAAATCTACATGAATACCTATCCAACATAATGAAAATAATAAAAAGAGATTTTATCTTGAATCTTTAAAACTAACTATTCTAATTGCAGTATGTAACACAAAAAACCAAAACCCGGATCCCGGAAATACAACAATATAAAAAAAAAACAAAGAATAAAACGTTTATTCTATTTTTAAATACCCGCATAAAAACCAAAATGTCCATCCCACTATTTCTAACTATATTTCTAATGCAATTTCAATGAATAAATTGTCCTTCCTTAGTAAATGTACGTAAAATAAATTCAAATTTCCATTTCACACACGAGCATTTTATAATGTGAGTGTTGGCGTGCCTCCACTTCGACCTGATTGGAATATTGAAAAGCCCGCCAAATCGATTGCACTCTAGGAGCAAACAACTTTAACATCGACGACGACAGCCACTTCAACAACAACAAAGTGCTCTTGCTTTACACCATAGTGGAACCTACTCTATGCACCGAGTTGCAAGTTGCAACTAATTAGAATTCCAGTGATGGAGCTATTTGGCTCACACCTCTTCAATGGCTGGCAGAAGTCAACAGCAACTTGAAAAAAATGCTCCAACGTTTTTACAATTTTTTTCTGTTTTCTTCTTTTTTTGCTACCACTCTCGTTGTAATTGAAAGCAACATGTCGCGTTGCCAACAAATAAATCACATTAAGTCACACATTTAGCCAGGCTTGAATGTGGGCGGTCTCAATTTGTTTTTGGCCAAATTAAAATGAATATAAACCTGTCAAACTTGGATTCCATTCAAAATTAATTCAAGCTTAATTGGTGATGACAAATTTGCCAGTGAAAAATGTTTTGATTTGCAATAAACACAATCAAAGTCGTTTAGAAATTCAATTATTATTTTGCATAGGTATAAACTGCTCTCAATTTCATTTCTTTATCCAGCCATTAACAGCTAATAAATGTCATTTATATTCCATTTTCATCTCATTTCAGTTCCATGGACTTCTACATATTGATCCTTTCGATAGCTTATAGAATCTCAATGGAAAATATAAAGCTAATTGAATTCCTTTTGCCTCATCGAACTCAGCCATCGAACAAAAGAGCCACTGTCATTTTTCCTACACAAGGTGAACATTCAGTCATTGAAACAAAACAAAAGTGATGCAAAGCATAAAATTACTAAATCATGACAAGCAAATGATAATAAATACAATTTAGTTGCACAAAAAGGATACAACCAACCATTACAAACGAGATGACATCTAGCAAAAGGTGATGCTGACAAAATGTTTCCTTTTCATTTTGGACGACTACATCCTACATTCTGGCATCCTTTGAAACTCTGGTGATGATAAATAATATGCAAGGACTAACTTTATTTATGCTAAAGGACATTAATTGAATCACTGCTGTTATAAAATAAAATAATAATTAGTCACAAGACATTAGAAAATAAGTAACAAAGGATACCATCCTCCCACCGCATATCCTTTGTGCACTTACACAGGAGAGTGCGTTCGACCCCTTTTTCATTTACAAAAAGGGTTTTTACACGTAATGAGGTCATACTTTCGACTTAAGGCAGCACTATTCGAACTTCAAGTGTATCCTGTTCCTGCCTACGTTTTATTTCTTGTTTTGAATTTAATTTTAAATGTTAATTCAGAGGTGTTTACATTAGGATACTTAACGGGGTCACAGAGGAAACCAGGCAATTTGGAATATCAAAGACCAGGTGAGTTATAAATAGGTATAAAACGGGGATAAAGAAATAGAGAGGTTGCAAAGTCCTAAAGGATTTTATTTGTTTTTGATGTGTTTTTCGTTGTTAAATCTTTAAGAACTCAAAGAAAAGTCTTAAATTAAAATGCAAAGCAGGCAGTTATAAATAAACAAAGCTTTAGAGATATCTCAGTTTTGATGATAATTGAAATAAAACTTTGTGCGATGATCTTACTGACTTTTGCTTTAACTTTTATGTTGTAAAGTATAAATTATCAAATATGGTACTTTTACAAATTGGCAAACTTTAAACTTATCTTTATAGACAGTTTACCAACGAAGTTTCGGATAAAAATCTATATCTTTTTTTTCTCATATAGCCCAGTTACCTTGTCGGTTCTGTAAAAGAAGACCATGCGTCAAATTTTGTACTGATTTTTGGATCAGATATTTATAATAATGAAATGATTTCTTCATTCTTTGTTGATTTGAGTTCTGAAGAACTTAATTCTGAAAAAATTATTTTTGACAAAATGGTCTGATAAAATTTTCAATTAATGGGGTTTTCAAGACATTGCTTTTCAAATTTTGACTATTAATTTTTTAAATATTGCTCTGAGTGAGTACTCGTAAATGAAAATTCTCGTGTCAGTTTTTGTGATGTAATGGCGTAATGGTAAAACGTCAAAAGTGATGTTTTTTGAATATCTATAGATTTAGTTAGACCACTTTAAATTTTTCCGAATTTAGTGAATGTAGACATTGTTATATAGTCGGATCCTGATGCCCTTTTATTTCTGATTACTAAAATAGACGTTTTACCCGCATTCAAACAACTAACCGATGAACCCAAAAACAAGTCGTTTTTTCAAAGACTTGGTTATCTCTCTATATAATGTACTAGCAAAAGTAAGGTCATGCTATTGAAAAAAGAAACATATTTTTTGAGCCGATACTGAACTGCCTGTCTAGAAAAAATTAATAGTTGTGACTTTTTGTGAGCGACTGATAATATATTTTTTTTGTTCCAAATTTACAAAAATGTTAAATTTTACAAAACCATATCTCAAAACTAATTTATATACTTAGAAAATATTATAGGCCTAAAAAAATGGAAAGAAGTTTAAAAATCGGTGTTAGGAATCGTCTGACACCGATAGTCAAAGTTTCCTTATTTTTAAAATCAAAGAAATTTTTTTTTTTTTTGAATTTTTTAGAGTTTTGGTGTACAAATCTTTTTTATTTATTTATTTATTTATTTATTTTAATCTTAAAAATGCAAGTGTGTGTGGTATTGGTGCATTCTGCATCCAAAAGAAACAATCGAAATTTTGAGGTTTTTCATTCATGTATTCGCCTATTTTCGCCTAATTTTCATCTGTCTGTCGCCGAAAAAATAAAAAAAAAAAGTATTACTACTTTTAAATTATATACAAATTTATAAATTAGTTTTTCTCTCATTTTAACGTTTATTAAAAAATTATTAAAATATCTTAACCCTTTCCAAAGTTATAAATTTGGAAACAAAAAATGAAAATCTGGCTTACTGTGAGCCGGTCATAAAAAATAACATGATGAGACGAATTTTATGTGCTTCTCGTCTGTCGGATACAGGGTTGAAAGAAATTATTTTCATTTTTCAAATGCTTTTTTGTTCCATTTCAAGTTAAAGAAAAATAATTGTTGCAAATAAAAAAATTTTAATTAAAAACAAAATTCAACGTAAACTATACATTTTCTGCATTAAAAAAAAAAACTTTTTTTTTTGAAGTGAAAACTTCTTTAGTATCGTAGTGATTTGAAACAAGATGAAACGAAAAAGCGACATGAAAAATCAATTGATTATAACTTTTTTGTTTTAATAGATAGATGAATGAAATTAATATTGTAGATGGGTAATTAAATAATCTATAAATTTGCCAAACTTCAATTAATTTCATATTCCAAATCCTGAGATAACTTGTTATATCTTTTGATCTAGAACACATACAAATTTTATGAAACTTTAATACGCACGCTGATAATATAACCTTTCATTTGATATATCACACATAACGGTACGTGCTCTACAAGTTACTCAATCTTGAATTGAAAAACTTGAAAAATACCTCAAAACACCTGTGGAGATCTGTAATCTCAGTTTGAAATTTTGGCATGGTTAGCTTTCAAAAATTCTTACTTTTTTGTGGGCATGGTAGAAATATGATTGAAGCGACATATACAAGGTGAATAATAAGCTTTTAGATGATATAAAATTTATTATAGGTTGTCATATAAAAAATATGGATTTAAAGGTGATGAAATAAAAAAAGGTAGATTTTTTTCGATTTTTTTTTCGTAAGAAAAATTATTTTTTAAGGTTTCACTTTTACCACGTGTGAATTGCACACATGATTTTTTTTTAATTTCAAATGTATTTTTGTGTGTTTGGCTTTTCTTTGTCATAAAAGCTTACATGACATAGCTATGTAAGAAAAATTAAAAAAAAAAAAAAAACGGAGTATTGAATTCTTTAAAATTTTGATTAAAGCTGATTTAACAAAACAGTGTTGATCAAGACAAATGGGATATCAACTTTTAAATTATTTTTTGTCAAAAAATAATAATTATTAAAAAAAATAGCTATTAAAAAAATGCTTACATTTTCGAAAAATATAAAGTTGCGTTCCATTTTCGGAGCTTAATTTAATTGTTGTATTTCTTTTTTTTCCTTTGATTACTATTAATTATATTTACTATTTTTTTTAAAGAAAAGGTTTTACAAATGTAATTAACTATAAGACCCGGTCGTTTATTTTACAAAATACGACTATCCATAAGTTATTGCTTTTGATATTGCCTGACATATCTTCAATACTCTTATGGCTCTTTGCTTATGACCAAAAACCTCTGATATGTAATCTATAATTTGTTTTAAGGAATCACAATCTCCGGAGCAATATCTCTCGCCGTTTCCCAAGTCAATAGTGGCAAACTAAAAAACCTTGGTCATTCTCTAGCATTTGTTGTTGCCGAAACATATGGTGATGAAGTGTCTAGTATCAGGCAGACAGCATCTTTATGGACACGTCAAGTTGCTGGTTATATAGGTCCGCAGGAAACTTGTGTACACGAAGGACGAATGGCAGCTGCTTTTAATCTACCAATGATTTCCTATGTAAGTTTGATCGTACAGAAAAAAAAAAAATAAATAAAACATAACAACTACCAAAGACCATTTTTACTCTATTCTATCATCATCACTTTTTCAGTATTGCACCCATAGGGAAACTTCAAACAAAAAGGATTTCCCCACATTTGCCCGAACACGTCCGCCAGACACACAGATTTCAAAATCTGTTGTCTCACTACTTTTAGCTTTCAATTGGACTCAAGTGAGTAATATTCCGGCCCCTTTGGCTATACAACAAAAAAAAAAAAAACAGGATCTTCATTGAGAGAAAAAAAAAATATGGTGTGCGATATTTTTTTCCGTTACATTTCATTTTGTTTCCGTTTTTTTCTTCCTTTTTCCCTTTCAACACACATCCAGGTGACATTTTTGTACCTTGACAATGTGAAAAGCTTGTACAATCCAATTGCTGATACCATCCTGAATATCCTGCGTAAGGCTGGTGTAAAGGTTCGTGACACTCTAACATGGAATACAATCTATCATCATGGCTACATGGCGAATCCTTTTGATGAGTTGGTGGAAAGGACTTATACAAACACACGAAGTGAGTCCTTTTTTCTTGTTGTTGTTTTTTATTGAAATTTAGATATAAGAAGCTATTTCAAGTCGTCTTCTCTGTCTCATAGTTTTGTAAATATTTAAGTGTGGTCCTGGGTTTTTGGCAAGGAAGTGTATTTTGTAGAGCATCCTTGCAACACCAGCATCGTAAATTTACGTCATTGTCGGTGGTGGTGTTTATTTCAGAAGAGATACTTCCGGTGACAGGAATGATTTATGTTTATTTTAAATTAACATCGGTGTTGCATTTCTTGTGATATGCCTTTTCAGAAGAGCTTTGGCTTGCTAAACGATGTTTAGAATTTAATAAAACATCCTTCAAGGATTCTATCTTAAGAGTTTTTATTTATTAATTGGAATGCCAATATTCTTCTTGCATCAAGAGAAAATAATAATAAAATCTTTAAATCTTTGTGGCATTGCAAATAAAATCTACTCAAGCTTGGCACAACTCAATTCCTTGCTATGCACTCTTGAAATATCCTTTTTGTAACTACTTGTTTTATATAGATTTTTTCTTTACTTTTTTTTCTTTTTTTTTTACTCTTTCCAGTTTATTTAATCCTAAGTCATTACTACGAGCACGTCGGACTCATGGTGAGTTTACACAAGAAAGGACTTTTATCGAAAGGCGAATACTTTGTTGTGGGCATTGATATTGAACAATATGATCCTTCGTCACCGGACCAGTATATGCGTGGTTTACTCTTGGAGACAATTGATTCTAAAGCTGAGGAAGCATTTCAATCGTATCTGGGGATATTTCCTACAGCTCCAACTTTATTTGAAAATTTTGCCAAAGAGGTAAGTAAAAAATATAATAAAAAGACGATAAATTTTATGTACAATAATTTCCTCTTAACAATCTAAAAACAATATGGTGTTTGAGGAGGAACAGAAAAAAAGAGGTTATAATTTTTCAATTACAGACAAGGATCATAGGTCGTCATCGGAAGTTCAAACGATGGAAAAGTTAATCAATCAGAATGCCGTTTCAATATGATGATGTTTGATAAATATCATTGATTGAGTGTTCTTTTTATGCCTCGTAGTTCTAGGAAAAGGGTGTCTTCTTCCTTTTTTTTATCTGTTTGGATATGAACAAGGATTTGTCAAACGATAATTGAAAAGAAAGAATGTTGATCCCTACCTTGGAATCCTTAAGTTTGATAAAGGATTGGCCTATATTTTTCTGTACTTTTTTTCCTTTTTCAATAACAGAGGATTTTGTGTTTGTTAGATTGCTTGCTTCTATTTTTGTATGGTGTTATGAGCGAGGGTTGTTGAATGATATATGAAGTTCATTATCCTTGTCAAATTGTAGACATTAATTTGTCTGGATACTAATCCATATCAAATCTAAACATATTTTTCTTTTTTGGGAAGAGATTTTTTCTATTCTAGACAAAATTAATTTAAGTACTTAAAGACCACCATAGAGCTTTTGTGCTTTAAAGTCTTTAGTTTTTTTTTAACTTAATTTGTATAAAATAAAATGCACGACTGGGTGGCACGTACTTGCTCTTGTCGTTCAAAGTATCAATATCTTAAATATCTATTGCGGATAATTAACATTTTGTTAAGTTTCGAGACAAAAAAAAAAATAAATATAAAGTTAAAAAAATTAAATTTTTTTCAGAAACTTAAATTTTTTTTTTACATTTTACACTTCCAAATGATAAGAAATATCTGTCTGGAAATTTTGAATAAAATTAGGTTATGCTTTGATTACGAACCTAAAAAATATGTCAATTTTTGCATAAAAAAACCAACGCAATATTTCCGTTTAAAAACTAAAAACGTAGTTTTGTTAGAACCAATTAGACCGTTACGTACACCAAATTTAATCGAAATCGTTAGAGCCGTTTTAAAGAAAATTACAATATCTCAAAAACTGTATATGGGAGATATGCGTTAAAAAGGAGATATTAAAAAAAAAGAACGGGTCTAGAAAATTACGCAGAATCTCAGTATCAGGTTTCAAGAAAATCCACTTTTTGATTTTATTTATAGAATATTCTCAACAATGTTATACCATTTTGAAAAGAGAATTGAACACACTAACTTTTAAGATAACTTGCCGAAACATCGTAGTGCTTTTTTTTTTACACTACGGTTCATTGAATTAGAGTCATGTAAAATTTTTTAGTACTTAGTTGTGCAAAAAAGTAATATTTGCTTTAAAACTGATGCAGCTGAGTTAAAATTTTTGAATGCATTTGGTAGCAGGGTTATTCAAAGTTCCGTAACAAAAGAAAAATTGAAAAAAAAAAATTTGTAGTCACGGCACATGAAAACCGTCACAGGGTGACCATTTTTTTCGACTTTTTTTCAAATGCCCATAACTCACAAAATATATGGCTGCGATTTTTAAAAATTATTTTTCTGATAACTGTCACCACCTACCCTCTCTACCGTTTGTACGAATATGATGTCTGACTATTGTTGGTCTCTTATAGGTCATTTTCCAAAGTCAGCACACCAGAGGAGAGCCTTAAAACGAAGTTTTTTGGAAACTAATGGTTAATTTATTTTTTTAAATAAAGTTTTTCTAAGTAAATACATGTTTTTTTCTGTTTTATATCTACTTTGCTGAAACTAAGAAACTAGAGCTGATGAAAGTCTTTTAATTACATTTTTGAAAAGGGTATTAAATATGTAGTCAGCAACAGCTAAAATTTTTTTCGACAACACATGTGCTGCTTGGCTTACCAATGTATTATAAAGTTATTACATCCTCTATGATTTTTCAGCAAAACACACTTACTTCATCTTAAGATATCTTGACCTATACGAAAGATATCGGAAAGATTTAAACAGATTTTGAAAGAAGAAAAACAGGTCTTTTAGAAACCGTTACAATTTTAATTTTAAAAAATTTTCTTACATGAAAAAAAAAAACCACCCGAAGTAGTCATTTTTTTGCATTTTCTAACGGTAATATTTCAAAAACGCGAGCTGCTAGGATTTTTTTTTATTGATTTTGTTTTAATTTAATGTTTGGAATTTTTTAAAATTTTTTTCTGATTAATTATAACAAGTGTTATAACTCCTGAAAAAATATAAAATAATTTTGTTTGTCGATAACTTTTTGTAAGAATAAAATAGTTATTTTTTTCATTGGAAGAGACAATTTTCATTTTTTTTTTCTATTTTAAGAATACGGCAACAACGGCTTTTTTTAACCTTAGAGGTTGAAATATAAATTTAATATCGGTGTTTGAAAAAAAAGGCCATCAAAATCCCTACATTTGCCATTTTAGCTTTAGTTACTCTGATATATGTATGAAATATTTGAAAATGAAAACATTGACCCTTGAATTTTTTTTCCAAAAGTTTGTTCCTTTGAATCAAAGATGGTGGACACGAAATTTTGCAGCATTTTTGTTCATCTATTTAACTCATATACTCAAAATTAGTCATTTGTTTCAAAATTCATAACAAATGAATGTTTTATCTATTGAAAATTGAAATATTAGTTGTTCCGAATTTTTTGTTTTAATTTTTGATACGAGCGTTTACCATAAAAAAAAACTCTAGGACTCACTAAAAAATGTATTTAATTTCACTTTTTCATTTTTTACCAGTGTTGAATAATAAACTTAAATATTTCATTTTTCCCGAAAACAATAATATAAAAATCAAAAATAAAAAATTCTGTTAAACGATATTTTTTAAGTAAATCCTTAAACATAGTTCAGTTTTTTTTTATTACATATATCATATGTATACAAAATTAATTTTAGAATATTCAAATAACTATAAACTATTTAAACTATTTTATCAAAAAAAATCAATTTTAAGCGAAATAATCAATTATAAAAAAAAATTAAATTTTAAACTTTCGGGGAATTGTTATAGTCGTTCCAAAAAATCAATTAACAAAAAAACACACTAAAATTGATATAAATTATGCACTGGTATATTGTGTAATGTCAACAAAATAGAGTTGATTAATTGCCCACATAAATTCATTGGAAAATAAGCTCCCACAATTTACAATTATATACATTCTACGAAATCCTGTGTGACCTTGTATGAACTACACCAACCAATTTAACTGAATACCATCATGATTTATTTACTGTAATTTCCATTTCCATAAAAAAATTCATCTACAAAATATTCGTCCTTTTTTTTTTTTGTTTTTGTTTTAGGTAAATAAATACATGGAACAGCCACCATTCAATTTTCCAAATCCATTGGGTATCTTTGGAGGAACAAAACAGGTCAGTTTTCAATGTATTGCAAAAAAAAATATATGAAAATTATATATATTTTTGTATATTTTTTTGTTTATTTTTGTTATATAGAAAATATTGATATTTGAGGAGTAAAATCCCACAAAATCTATTACCAAAATTGATGTCCTTCATCAAGCATCATTGATTTTCAATCATCAATTTTTTTGTTACAGATAAGTGCTGAAGCTGCATATTTATATGATGCTGTACATTTATATGCGAATGGCTTAATAAAACTCATTGAAACTGGAGATGAAAAACCAAAGAATGGCACTGCATTGATAAGTGTCATAAAAGGAACAAAGTACTTAAGTGCTATGGGGTAGGTTACTTACATGACGACAATCTGACAATAGAAAAACCACATATAAAATTGTCAGCCACTGTGTCAATTGAAATGAATCTCTCTGTTTTTTTTTTTTTCAAACCACCAGATGGCGCTTTGTTATAATATTAAATTTCAGTATAATAAAACTCACAGAATTTAATTGGTAACCCACACACAGATTTTGATATGTGTAACTCAAAATAGAAATCTGTGCAATTTTATGAAAGAGTAACTAATTAATTAAATTGCTTCAAGCTTTTATGCAAAAATAACTCTTTCATTTTGCTTCGCATAAATCCAATAAAATGTTACAAAATATTTTTCACATTTCCTACTATCAAATTAATTAAATCACAAATTCACAAAATTATTATATTTTATCCAAAATAGCTATCATGTGTACATCGATGAAAATGGAGATGCTTCTGGTAATTATACAGTCCTGGCAAGAGGATGGGCTTATAACAAACGAAATACCACCGGACATGGGCTGATTCCAGTTGGTACATTTGATAGCCCGAAGGGTGATGATTTGCCTGTAAGTTGAAAGGTTTTAAACTCGATATATAAAATCCTTTTCATATAAAACTTAAATCGGTTTTCATTTTTCATCTCTCTCTCTCTCTCATTTTGTTTAATCTCTGGTTTTTCCTCTTTTTTAATGCTCACTAATGCTACAAAATTGAATATTCACTTAAGAGCTATATTCAGGTGAGGGGTTGCTTGCAATTCTTTTTGTATTTACATAAATCGAAATAATCGAAAAGAGGAACCAGATGCAGAAAAATGCATTTTAAAATTGTTTTTTGTTGTTGTAATTGATGTTTGTGAATTGACTTTTCCTCGTTTTTCTCTCCGGATTTATATTTCATTGGCAGGATTTCAAATTGTATGGCAAAATTCCATGGATTGGCTCGGGACCACCGGCAGCGGAGCCCCAATGTGGATTCAATGGAGAGAAATGCATAAGTAAGTATGCATGCAGTAAAATATGAATGTTTTAATCTGAATAGCAACAAATATAAATTCAATATGAAAGAGAAAAAAGGTGAGGTATTTTGAATAAAAATGGAAAATCACTTTGGTAGAAAATATTGGTATAGATTAGAGTGGGTGGCGTATACGTACTATTTTTGTGCTGGGATTTTTTTTCAGTAAACATGAGATTATTTCCATGCTTTTTGGTATTTTTAGGATAGTGGATTATATTTCGGAATTTTTTATTCTCAAAGTGGCACCTTAACAACGAAACTGAATGCAATAAAGGAAGGCGTTAGCTTAAGCTTTCTACATAAACAAGAATATTATTGTGGATTAAAAAATATGTATAATAAGATTGTATAATAGGTAATTAAAAGTACTGAGTGGTGGGTGTAAGGTTTAAGCTACCATTTTTCAAGGAATTAAAACAAAATTTTACATTTTTGAAAAATGTATAAAAATAGTTAGAAATAAATTCTCCAACTAAAGAACTAATTACACTTAAGGGCTATGATACGAAGTTTAATTTATCAAAAAACAGTCTTTAATAATAAAAAGCATTTTTTGATATTTTTGGATTTTTGAAAGCTGTGCATAATCATGTATGAAGCCAAACTAAAAGCAACTCTCAGTAAGTAAAAATCAAATCAACACTAGCTATTCATTTTTTTCTTACGTTTTAAGCCGTTTTTTTTTGAAGTTATACTTCTTATGGGACTGTGGGTATGAAAATTTGTTTTTTGACAAGAATGTCAAAGGGATTATGACGCGATCGCCATCTCCGAGACAATTGGGCAGCAGGGCTGTCGTTTCACCTTTAGAGTTGGTACTACTTTAGTATTTAAAAATGTAGTACGCCGCAGTACGTTAAAAAAAACACACACAATTCATTTAATATACTGAGTGAGAAGTATAACTTCAGTCGCGTGTACAAGTGTACACACACTCTTTTTTTTTTTTATAATAAATCCACAATTGGGTCACATTTATACGAATGTTAAAGTTTTTATGTTAAAACTAATAAAAGATTTTAATTTAATTTATTAAAATACATGTGTTAAATTGTTTTAAACTACATATTACACAAATATCTATTCAAATGGTTTCAATATCTTACAAAATATTCTGTTCAATGTCAAACATTTGTTATTTTTTTCAAATAATTTTTTTTATACTTCAACAAAATAGCCCAGGGTCGATAATTTTTGAAACCAAAAAAAATCATAGTAAGATGAAAACCATTGGAAAAGGAGGTGAATATGATAAAAATGAAGGGAAAAATAAATTACGGGCGAGCCGAGTTCGGGAAGTAGGGTTGAGTTTTTAATGGTAAAAAATGGTATATCTCGATTTCCGGCAAAACTACAAGTCCTATGGAAAAAAGTTGTATGGCAAGGTTGTAGGTAATAAATAGATCTACAACTTATGTATGAACAATTTTTTCACATAACCTCAAAAATTATGTGAAAAATTAAAAAAACCGAGTTTTTGGTTTTTTATTTTTATCTTTTTCAAAAAAAATGTTTTTTTTTTTCTAGGAAATTTCGTGAAAACTAACCTTATTATGTCCCGAATACACAGTAATTTATTTGATTTAAAATATTTATTTTTTCACCTTTTTTTGACTTAATACCAAAAAAAAACACCATAATTTTCAATCTAAAATTCACGTGTCAAAATATCAGCTTTTTAAAAAAAAAATCGGTGGGAATTTTGTTCGTTAAAATCTCTACTTTCCAATAGTGTAAACAAAAATTTACATTAGTATACCATACTACATGTTCTCGGTAAATGCAAAAAGCTTGAATTCGAATTTTTTTTTTCGATAAAAAACAGTATTTTGAACAAACAAAAATTATGAATAACAGAATTTTACATTGCAATATCTTAGTCATGCAGTATGAGTTTTATAGAGTTTTGAAGTACAGTATGTTGACACATCGAAATTCATAACTTAACTCATGACTCATTTATTTTTCTTAATATTTTAACATCACAGGGAAAACTGTTTTTTTCTTGTTCGTGTTGGATTGGGCTCGAAATATACTGTATGGATCATGCAACTGCTTTTGAAATACAATGTGTAAAAAATAATCTGTTTCAAAATTGTGTATACAAAATCCTGTAGGCCAAAAAAACTATAATGCAATTCTGGTTGATCAAATTTCGAAAATCTGCTGTTAATTATAAATTAGGAATCATTAAATTTTACCGGCTGCATAACACAAAAACGTTCTCATTAACTTTTTTTTTGAAGAATTACATTTAAAAATAACCTACATAATATGTAAGTCCTCGATCAATCATCAATTCCATTAAACTTTATTCTTTGTCAAATTTCCACGAGCATTTCCAAAAATATTGCCTATGCTATAACTTCTTCGACATTTTACAAAAAAAAAAATGTTTCTTTTTCCCAGTACATTATTTTAAGAAACAGAACTTTGAACTATATACAAAACCTTGTTATACAGTAAAAAAAAAACAGTTTTTAAGATACTGTAGGTATGTCAAAATTTCATTCAATACAAAAAGAAAATTACTAAAAAATCCATTACCAAAAATAATAATAATTAAATCGTTTAGATATAATATGTAGTAGCATTCCATAGTTTTTAATAATTAAATATTTGTTGAAGCTAAATTATAAAGGTTAAAAATAACTCAATTTTAAAGAATCAAAATTTAAAAAAAAATGATAAATTCCAAACAAAATATAAAATATTTATAAAACTCTCATCACTGGAATTTAATCAAATTAAAATCAAAAAAGTTTTGCTATTTTCTTTTCAAAGAAATCATTAAAGTGCATTCATTAATTTCCAAAGTAACACCTTACCCTTTTTATGATTGCAAAACAATTTTCCTTTGATAGTTAGTTAATCACCTTTTGATGTGTACTCTTCAATGAAATTCTTCAAATCCATCTTTGTGCAACGTCCATTCTTCCAGTCCACTTGTGCCCTTGTGCGTCGTTAAAAATAAAAAAAAAAAAAAACTTAATTAAATTGCATTTTCCTGTAGTAAATCCTTTGAAGAATTCTTTCTTTATGTTACAAAGCTATTTACGTTATCATTGCAGGTTACACAGGTGAGATATCAGCAGGAATTGCTGGCGGAGCACTCCTTCTACTCAGCATCGTATCGTTGGTCCTCTATCGTAATTGGCGTTACGAGCAGGAGCTGGATAGTTTGCTCTGGAAAATCGATTTCCGCGAAGTGCAAATTCATGAGAATGAAAAAGAAACGTCTAGTCAAAAACAAACTCGGGTAGGTTTTTCAAACATTTCGAGTGATTAAGTACGTGTGCAATGTTTGCACACACAAAGAAAATAAAGATGTAACATAATTCATTCTTGCAGTCCACCCATCCTCTGATAAGGACGAGTCAAGTTAGTTTAAGCTCAAATCCGGATGCGGATTTCCGTTACACAACCATATTTACTCCCATTGGTTTGTACAAGGGTCAATTGTATGCGATTAAGAAGGTCCGCAAGAAGAGTGTTGACATTACGCGGGAGATGAAAAAGGAACTCAAACTGGTAAGACAGCAGACGACTGCAAGCAATAAAAATCTTCTTATTGTTTGTTTTTTTCAAGGATGTGGTTTTATTTATTTTTTCTGTGTAATATCCTTTATATCTTTTTCTTGCATTTTGATATCGTTTTGTATATTTGTAGCTGCGGGATACTCGCCATGACAACATTTGTGCTTTCATTGGAGCCTGTACCGATCCACCTAACATCTGCATAATTACAGAGTATTGTACTCGTGGTAGTTTGAAAGTAAGTACAAACAAACACCGATGATGATGATGATGATAAGGATAACGAAGATGACAATGATGATGTTTGATAATGACGAGGGAAGGAAACTTGGTCATTTCAAGGATTATTGTTTTTATGATGATGTTTTGTTTTAACTTTGTTTGTGTGTGTTTTTGTTTTTATAACTTTTTTTCTTTTCTTGTTTATTTTTGTATATAAAAGGATATTCTTGAAAACGAGGACGTCAAGCTGGACAACATGTTTATCGCATCAATGGTAGCCGATATTATCCGGGTAAGCTGTAAAACGGAATTTTTTTTTTTTTTGTTTGCTTAAGGGGACGGATGTTGGGGATTTTTCGTCTTTCTTTCTTTTGGATTAGGAAAAGCTTATTACTTATTTTACTTGTTCCTTTAAGGGCTAGCATGTTGGTCGCTAGATGAATATATATGTTCGAGTACTCGTACGTTTAGTTTTTTTTTTTCTTGCTCCATGCAAGTAGAATATCGATTGAATCAAAGAGCTGATGGAGATTATTTGACTTTTTAGGCAAGAATCGATCTCTTAAATTTGAAAGTAGTTGTAAATTGTTTTATATAAAAACTTATAGGTTCAAAAACAGTCAATCCTAGTTAATTCAGTAAGAACAACATGAATTGAAAATGAGGCATTTTTTTTATACTAAAAGAAGGATCATGAAGCTTCAATATTTTACCAAATAAAGCTTAAAATAGTATTTTGGATATGAAAATTTGTATTGTTTTTTTAAAAATGTGTAGTTTTACAAATATTTCTATCAACATGACACACCCTAAGCTTTTGCTCAAATTAAAAAAAAAATATCAAAAATATTTTGTTAAAAAAAAAAGAAAGAAATCTAAATCTAAATCGGGGTTAGGTTTTTTATTTTTTGCCTGAATTAATGTGTCATGGTGGGTGTTTTTTTTTTTTTTTAGTGAAAACTAAATTAATGGGCCACCCTATGAAGTTTGGTAAAAATGTTGGATTTAGGATGGAAAGCAAGAATAAAGAGTTTTTAATAAAAAAAATTTGGGTGGGAGGGTATTTTTTCGAAGAGACAGTAAAATCTGTAATTGGTCCCAAGAAGCCAATTATTCATTTTATTTTTGGTTTTGATAACAAATTGAACGTTAACACTTAAGTACTTAAGCGGTAAAAAAAGTAAAATAATGGCTTTTTGGGACCAATTACAGATTTTACTTTCTCTTCGAAAAAAAAACACCCTTTCACCCAATTTTTTTTTATAAAAAAAACGCCCTTTAACCCAAATTTTTTTATGATTGCTGAATTTCAATAAGGTTCCATTAATATTACTTAGTTTTTTTTCAATAAACCCACATTTTCTCTACACCTAAAAAAAACACCCTTTCACATGATAAAAATTTTATAGACTAGTTTTATTTGTAACTCCCATGGAAAAGACAACATTTTGAAAAAAAATAACGTTCATACATAAGTAAGTGTACCTTTAATACCATTGATTTTAATGGACTTATCCCAAAAAAAACACCCTTTCATCTTAAATATTTGTATAGACTGCTAAGATTCTGGGTTCCTGTTATAAATGAAACATTTCTATAATTTTTACTTGCTCTATAGGGCAAGTAATGGTTTCGTGTAGAAAAAAAAATCGAGGTTTTAATCAAAACCAACATTACGATGATGGAGAAGATCAAAAAAGTGGTTTTCGTCATGGCGTCCGTCGGTCTGTGCGTGTGTGCGTGTGTGCCTGTGCGTCCATCTGTACATCGAGCTAGGGCCTAAACGGATGGATGGATTTGCTTGAAACTTGGTACAGATGATTTTTACGTAATTCCCTAGACCGGTTTTTTTTTTATTTTTTTAATATCTCCATTTTAACGCATACCTCCCATATAACGTTTTCGAGGTATTGCAAATTTCTCGAAAACGGCTCTTACGATTTTGATCAAACTTGGTGTGCGGAATACTCTTATTGATTCTAACAAAACTACGTTTTTAGTTTTTCTCAAAAAATGCGTAGAACGGAAATATGGCGTTGCCGTCTTTCAAAAATTGACATATTTTTTAAATTCATATATTTCATCAAAGCATTAGTTATTTTATTTAAAATTTACAGAGATAATTAAGTATAAAATGTTAAAAAAAAAATATTTTTAAAAACATTTTTGAAAAAAGAAATTTTTAATTTAATTTTCAAACTTTTTTGATTTTTTTCTACAAAATCTTAAATTTCCAATAGATATTTAAGATAAAGATACTGTGAACTACAAGAGCAAGTACGTGCGACCCAGTCGTGCATTGTATTTATTAGGGTACCATTTTTGTCCCAGTTTTTGTGGAACTAATTCTGAAATTTATAATTTCTTAAAAAAACACCCTTTCACTCAATACAATTTTGTAGACTCCTTAGATTCTTAGTTCTTATAACAAACGAAATTTTTTCACCAAGTTTAAAAAAATTATTTGAAGTTTAAAATTGAACTTCTATATATATGAGTTGAGTATGTACATATTTCATTAATCTGCTTTTCTATTATTCTTTATTTCAAAATTCTGTAAAAACTTCTGCAGAATGTGCGTTTAAAGTGGCAGTTCTTATTTTTGGCAGACTTGGTTATGGTTATGGCATAATCAACATCCTAAGTTTTTCTTCAACATCATTGGGAAAAATGCTTATGATATCGAATAAAACCAGAATTTTCAGTTTTTCGTGCAGACCTCGCTTAATTTAATGTGACAATTTTGTTCTTGGTTTTTTTTTTCACTTCTTTTCCGTGCGCTTAATAATTGTGACATTGGATAGAAAAATGTAATTTTCCACTTTTTTTTGTATATGGTTTGTTGGATATTCTAAATTTTTTTAACATCGATGAAGGGTTGGATTCACCATTTAGAATCAAGAAATCACAAAAGTGAATTTCAAAAAAAAAAAAAACAACGTTAAACCAAAAATATTTTATTTGCCCAAGAGAAGCAACATTTTAAAACCACAAGTCTGAATTTATTAATATTTTTTGGCTTAAGCAAAATTAAATTTCCAGACAAATGACGCTGTGTGATACTTTTTTAATATATTGTTTTCATATAATCAGGTTTGACTGTTGTATTATAAATTTAATATCATTGAAAAAAAAAAAACAAAAATTTTAAAAATCAACTTGCCTTTGGCAAGTTAAAAGAGCTTTGCCAGTTGCTTTTATGAGTCTCCCCTTTTGATTTTAATAAAAGAAGCTTACGCGAGCTATCATCTATCCGCCTTAAAGTTAAATCATACAAGTCCCTTCTAACCTTTTTTCTATGCCAACGACCGACAAAAAAAATCAAGAAAAAAATCTATCACAAACAACCCTATGAAGTATGAAATATTTATTATGGTTTTGGCCACTTTCACTTACCCCAACTTTTCTATTTTCCATTACATTTACTTATATCTAGACCATCATCATCATACGACCTCTTTTCTCTTTTCTTTTGTTTCAATTTAGGGTGTAATCTATTTACACGAATCTCCAATTCGGTACCATGGTTCACTGTGTACATCGAACTGCCTCATTGATTCACGCTGGGTAGTGAAATTAAGTGATTTCGGGTTGTTCGATTTCAAGAAGGGTTTGGAGGATAACTCCACCGACCTCCAGAGTATGGCTGGCAAATGTACAAGTGAGTGAAAACTTATTCCAGAGATAAATGATATCCTTTTTCTATTTTCTGTTACTTTTTATTATTATATAGAACTACTCTATCGAGCTCCAGAATTGCTACGAAGTGGACCATGCTCTTTGGTAGCTGGCACCCAAAAAGGAGACTCCTATTCATTTGGCATTGTTTTGTATGAAATTCACGTTCGTCATGGGCCATTTGGTGAAACAGGTCTCACTCCAATGCAATGTCTGCACAAAGTCCTTCAAGTTCAGGACTATTTGTATCCCTATCGTCCATCTCTGCAGCCATTGGAAACCGCATTCGATTGTGTGCGAGAGTGTTTGCGTGAATGTTGGAGTGAGCGACCTGAGGAGAGACCTGATTTCAAAGCAATTCGCACAAAATTACGCCCGTTGCGAAAGGGTATGAAGCCGAATATCTTCGATAATATGATGTCGATGATGGAAAAGTATGCAAACAATTTAGAGGCTTTGGTCGATGAACGCACCGACCAATTACAGGAAGAGAAGAAAAAGACTGAAGCATTGCTGTTGGAGATGTTGCCACGTCCGGTGGCGGAACAATTGAAGAAAGGCAACAAAGTGGATCCGGAAAGTTATGAGCATGTGTCGATATATTTTAGTGATATTGTCGGCTTTACGACAATGTCGGCCGAAAGTACACCACTACAGGTCGTTGATTTTTTGAATGACTTGTATACGTGTTTCGATTCGATTATTGGACATTATGATGTGTATAAGGTGGAGACGATTGGAGATGCATATATGGTAGTAAGTTAAAGGGCGTTGAGTCATAAATACATAAATCGACTATTGAATCACTTAACTTAAATGGGTTAAAAATTATAAAATTCACAAGAAAAAACATTAAATAGAAACAAAGTTTGAGAGTTTAGAGGCCTCTAGCTTCATGAGACGTTAACGATATTTGATCAAATTTTCATTTAAGAGAGCTTTATGTTTAAAATTTCTAACAAAGTCTCACTTAATTAAAATATAACTGTTTAAAATCGACGTTAAAATCTTGAACTCTAGTTTATTTGAATATTTTTTTATTAAATGAGGTCTAATTTTAACCTTTGAATTAAAAATAAAATGGAATAAACGCAACCGTTTGGTGGACAAATCTGCCGCAACTGAATTTTAATTCCCTTCAACTTTCGCCCAAAAACCGCTACAACACCGCCACAACACTTCCACAACACCGCCAAAAAACACCATTGCAACACCACTACAACACCGCCAAAACACCGCCACAACACTTACACAACACCGAAACAATTCCACCACAACACCAATACAACACCACCACTAGACCAAACCCAAGACTTCACAACACCACCACAGCACACACCCAACACCGACTCAATTCTGACACAACACCGTCACAAGACCACCACAACACCGGCACAACACCAACACAATACTACCGATACAGCACCGACATATCTTTGACACAACACCGACACAACACCGCCACAACACTAACAACACTTGACAAAATATGTATTTTAATTTTTTTTAAATACTTCTGAGTGTTGTAGCGCCGGCGGCGTTGTTGCGGAGCTTGAAATATATCTCAATTTTTGTTTTTTACATTTCAGCCGTGTTGCGGTGGAGTTGTGCCAAAATTGATTTAATCGATAATAAAACGTAAATTCATGGATTATTGTAAACTTCTTTAAATTTCAATTTGACATCCTTTATTGCCAAAAATTGGGGTTAAGCTCTACAAAATTTTCCCAAGTTTAGTAAACGGAGTACTCTAGTAAAATCAACTTACATATTTAACCTTGTTAAATCGACGTATTGCTCTTGTAAAATCGACCTGTTTCCTCGTTTATTAAATTAAATTAAATTAGTAAAATTAATGGAGTGCCCCGATAAAACTGGCGAGTTTTCCTCGGTACGAACTGCTCTATCGAATTGTTGATTTAACGTATTGCTTCAGTAAAACCAATGGATTTTTCCATTACAATCGAAGCTCTTTTCCGCTAAAATCGCTGGATTGGTCCTCATCAATTTTCAAGTTCAGAATTTTCCCATTAAAATCAACAGAGTTATCTTTTTAAATTGACAGTTTTCTCCTGTTAAAGCGATTGATTCTTCCGATAAAATCTTTAGATTTCTCCGGTAAAAGCGGAGGATTTCTTCACTAAAATTGATCGGTTGTCTTGGTTACGTTCACCGCTTAAATCAACAATTTTTCACATTAATATCGCATTTTGTTTTAATTCTACAAACGTACTATTAAAAGTAGAAGTTCCGCTTTAAATTTTGGAGAACAAAATGGTTTATGTAGGTGTCGTTTCCAACTTTTACGAAATAATCGCTTACCAGAAAAATATTTGGGCTGTCCTTCAAAAGTTGGTTCAATTCTGAAATGAAATTCGTTACGTTTAAAGTTTTTTTTTATTAGAAAATGAATATCCGCTTTTAATCAATCAATCTACTTGGTAACCCTCAATGGCCAAAACTAACTCCTACTTACTCTGTCCGATACGTATGTTATTCCAAATAGATAAAGGATAAGGGAAGCATGAACGTAAAAACGATTGACCAAATTCACTTTCAAAGGCTTTCATTCCTCTCGGGTATTTCTGTGATAAATGTAGAAAATCATTCATATACCCTACGGAATAATGAATTCCAAAGAAAACTTCTTGAACTCTCAAACAAATACCATCTTTGATAAAATTTTTCAGGTTTCTGGTCTTCCCATACGCAATGGTGACTTACATGCAGCTGAAATAGCAACCATGTCCTTGCATCTACTCGATGCAATAGCTGAGTTCAAAATACGTCATCGTCCTACAAATAAATTACTCCTTCGAGTTGGCATTCACACTGGTCCCGTTTGTGCTGGAGTTGTAGGCTTAAAAATGCCTCGATACTGTCTATTTGGTGATACAGTAAATACTGCATCTCGAATGGAATCGACAGGAGTACCTTTGAAAATCCATTGCAGTTCGCAATGTAAGCAACTTTTAGACAAACTGGGAGGCTATCATTATCAGGTAAGATGGGGTTTTTCAAATTAAAATCATTTCTATGTGTGATTGAAATATAAAATGAAAATATCCTGTTTTTCTCTCTGTCTCAAAAGGAACGTGGTATCATTTCGATGAAGGGCAAAGGTGAACAACGTACATATTGGCTTTTGGGTGAGGATGAAGAAGCTCGCATTCGCCGAACCTATGAACGTTCACAACGAAGAGGATCGAGAGCCTTGAATAAATACATTCAAGGGACTATCAAACAGAATCATATTAACGATATAGCTGCTGGTATAAGAAGTTCATTAAAAAATAAAAATATTCCACGAAATTCCTTAACACGCTCGTCGAGTCTGGAATCACCAAAGAAATTACGTTTCGCAACGGGAACACTTTTGGAAAATCATCGTTATCATAGGTTTGTATATTTTTTTTTGTTGAAGATTGTAGACAGAAGGATGTTTTTTTTACCATAATTCATATCCTTTGACTTGAAGGTTATGTAAGATTTAAAAAACAAAAATTTACATAATTTGACTTTGAGAAAAAGAGTTTATGTTGAAAGTAGGATAAAATTTACATTTTTATTCTGTTTACAGTGATGAAGCACTTCTCGAGGTAATTTCGGATTCATTTTCAAGCCCTCGAAGGCCAAGCGGTGCTTCTATACCTCCGGTAGGCTTTGATGATACCACATTATCCTGTCCAGCGATAGAAGACTATCGAACATTTAATAGAAACCGAAGGCCAAGTTCATATCCCACCGCAAATACACCATTATTGATGAATCATATAGTGTGAAAGAAGCTTAATATAAATTAAATATTTAATTTAAAAAAAATACAGGGGTTTCGAAACTACAATTGTACCAACTAAGAACATGACAAAGACCCTATTTTTACCAAATTTTGGTTAGATAGCAAAATATAATTCATAGAAAAACTTTAAATAAATAAAATTAAAGAATTTAAATCTATTATAAATAAATGTATATTTATTGTTAAAATGTGTTAATTAAAACAAAACAAAAAAAAAAATAAAACTGAATATTTTATTCCTTCCAATTTATAATCCAGCCAGTTAAAAAATGTTACTTTAATGTTATAAAACACTGCCGATGTGTTCTTAATTTTAAATTTAAATTAAAATTAAATTTAAAAATATTTAAATAACAAAGTGATTAATAAATCTAGTCACTGTTTACATGTCTTTTAAGGATTTATTTAAGAATTAAAAAAATATTTCTTGAAATAAAATTTAAAAAATTTAAAAAAATAATTTATAAATTAATAATAATAAATTTAATATTAAAGAAATAAGTTTAATTTATTTTTTAAGGAATTATAGCGCAAAGAATATTTTAACAATAAAAAAAAATAAGTAAATTATAAATGAGTATAATGGCAAAGAACTGGAAAGGCTCGTAATATAGTTAAATAATTTAGAGAATTTTTTTTAAATAAAAAATGTTTACTAAAAATTTAGTATTAAATTTTATTGTGTTCAATGTTTACGTTTTTAAGAATTTTTAAAGTTATCTATAACAATGAATTTTAGGAATTTTTGTACAATTACTTATAGGTACATATATTATTTTTAATTTAGCAAAAATATTGTAGTTAATATTAAATGTTGTTAAATCATGAGAATTTGTGTTTTATTTTATTGAATGCGAAATAAATTCTAATTGATAAATATTTTCGTATTTTTAAAAGCCTTCAAAGACACATTTTTCTTCGTGCAGTCAAAATTAACAGAACCTAATTAAAACGTATAGGAAATCTTAATAAATTTATATTTTTAAATCATTGGTCTTAAAAGCTGAGTTTAATATATTTAAAACGCCCTTTTAGCAAGGGTTTTTTTTTAGAAAATCTGAAAATTACACTGGTTAACAAAATTAAACTTTTTTTTTTGTTGCCGGAACAAGAAAATACTTTTCTGAAGGTTTTCGTGTGCTGAACTCGAATCCGTAGTCAGAAAAAATTAATCAGCTCCCGTTTTTGAAATATTCCCGTTAGAAAATGCAGTACTTCGGGCCTTATTCTTTTATATAATGTAAATTTTGTGTGCATATTTAGTAACGGTTTTTATAAGAACTATTTTCCACCTTTTTAAATCTGTTTAAATCGTTTCGATAACTTTTTTACTTCCCGAGATATCCTCAGTTGTTTGCATATTTCATAAATTTTATAACGACATTATCTCCTTTATGATATATGAAGCCAAAGCCACTTGCTTCATTTTAAGATATCTCGGACAATAGCAAAGATATCGGAAATATTAAAAAAGTTCATGAAAGAAGGAAAATCGTTTTTATAGAAACCGTTACTAAATACCTTCTAACAATTTTCCTTATATTAAAGAATAAGGTCCGAAGTAGTCAAAAAAACGTTTTTTTTGCATTTTCTAACGGTAATATTTCAAAAACGGGAGCTGACTTTGGATTTGAATTCAGCACACCGAAAACCTCCAGAAAAGTATAATTTTGTTTCGGCAACAGAACCCTTGTTAACCAGTGTTAGAGATTAGTAATTTTTGTACCTTAATTCATAGATCTACTCACTATGACTTTATATCTTTAAGAGACTTTGTTGCAAAGATGTTGAAATATACATACATTTTATTTTAATAACTGCACCGTTTTAAATAATTTTGATAACAAACGAAGTATGGAATTTCTCCAACAAGAGGACTTTTTTAAAAAAAAACATTTGAAAATATTAAGAGAGGGTTTTCTAAAAATTGTTTTTATGTATACCAAAATACTATATCAGCACTTAAAAACAAAATTTTGAAAAAAAAAAATAATAAACCTGTTTTCAAAAAAAAAAAAATTGAAATGTTTTTTTAAGAAATAAAAAAATGTTTTTTTGAAGATTTTATAAAATTTTAATATCTGAAAATATTTTATAAAACTGTTTGAGTGACTGCACTCAAACAGTTTTATAAAATATTTTCGTCCAAGTCAGCTTAGTCGTTTTAAAATCTATAATACGGCAGGTACCCTAAACAACTCCAACGGTTGGAAAAATATTTTTTATTTCAAAAAGAGGGTCCCTTTTACAACATTACAAAATCATTTTAAACTTTCATATTCGCGGTTTATACACATTTTAATTAAGTATTTTCCGGACTTACCGCGACAATTAAACTTTAAATCATATAAAAATATGACACGGCTCGACGTTTCGATAAGGTTGCACTTATCGTGGTCACGAGATGACTGATGGTTTGTGCAGTGGCGTACGTTGAGTCGCCGGGGCCCCGGGGTAAGACTAAATTTTGGGGCCCCTTTGATATTTGGGGGCCCCTTAGTTACAAAAAAAATTACGTATACGCCATACGTTTTTTTTTGTATGGCTTATTTATTTTTAGGTTTATTTTAATGTTTTAATATGTTCGTAATGCACTTTGCTATACTTACTTAAAATGTCTCTCATAAAAGTGGTAAACACTTGTACTAGGGGCCACCAAAATTAAATATTTAGAGACCCTAAAATAAAAAAATTTTTAGCTTAGAATTGATAGTTCTAGGGGCCTCTGTTCTGAAGTAATAAATACATATTTTATTTTCCATCATCAGACATAATTTTTTTTATTTTGGGGCCCCTGAAAAATTATTTTTAGAGCCTCAAAATTAAGTGCTTAGAGGCCCCTTATGTATTATTTGTGGTGGCAAAGATTTTTCAAGTAATATTTTTTGGGGCCCTAAGATAAAATTATAATTTTTCTTTTAAAAAAGCAGTTTATTTTTTTTTTGGGGCCCCTGCTGTAACTTTTTTTAAAATCTATATACATATATTGTGTGGCTACCAATGCATTATACATTACACTGAATGACATAATTTGTCTCCCTGGTTACTTCGTAACTCAATTTATGCTAACAGTTTTCTTCTCTGCATTGTCTCCAGTGGGGGCCCTGGGGTCGTTCGGGGGCCCCAGGGCACCGCCCCGCTTGCCCCAAGGGAGTGTACGCCCCTGGGTTTGTGGGTGGATGTTGTTGTTGTTTTTTAAGCTTTTTTCATTTTATTTTCTTCTTACACGAAGATTGTACCGGTTGGTATTTTGTGTTGATGTTGTTGGTGCTTGCTTGCTTGTTGGAACTAGCTATTCGACTCAATCCTCTGATCAAAAATTGTACTTCCTCAGTGAAAAACTCCCAACATTTCATATCCATTATAAAAGATATTCACTTGAGAGAAAATGAAGTTATGGTCAGTTTTGATGTTACATCATTGTTTACTAATGTTCCGATAATAGAATGTATTGAAGTTATAAAGTCACAATTATCTACCTCAGATGACGACTCCAAATTATTGGAACTTCTTCATTTATGCCTCACATCAGGCTATTTTCTATACAAAGAAAAATTCTATTTACAAATAGATGGGGTTGCAATGGGTTCGCCAGTTGCTCCAATAATTGCAGATATCTGGATGCAATATTTTAAAATGAAGGCCCTAGAAACTTCTCCAATAAAACCGGTTATTTGGAAGAGATATGTTGACGATACATTTTGTATCCTCAACAAAAATGATGTAGATACATTTCTTAACCACTTAAACTCTGTACACTCAAAAATACAATTCACCATGGAAATTGAAGAAAACAACACTTTAGCGTTCTTAGATGTTAAAGTTATTAAAAATCAAGATGGAACATTAGGACACACTGTGTACAGAAAGAACACTCATACTGATAGGTATCTGCATGCTGCATCTCATCATCATCCAGAATATATTGGCTCGGAATATATTGGAGAGACCAAACGTTCCATATCGACACGCTTAAATGAACATATAAAAGCAATTCAGAAGAATGAAGTAACAAAATCTGCCATTTGTGAACATTTAGCGTACAATACTGATCACTTCATAAGATTTGATCAAGCAAAATCCATTTCAACGGAAAGGTTTTATGTGCCTAGATTGGTTCGTGAGGCAATTGAAATTAAAAAGTGCAACAATTTCAACAGAGACCAAAGTTTTAATTTATCCGGAGCATGGGATCCACTTATCAACGAACTAAAAAAGAAACTTCAATTCTGTTGTGTCTGGCTCTTATTAACAGGGCACATGCTATTTGTGACCAAAACCATCTCCAAGATGAGTTAAAAAGGGTAGATGCAGCTTTAATAAAAAATGGTTACAGTTTTAAGCAACGCTCTTGGAAACCAAAAACAAAACCCACTCAAGATATCCACAATGAAAATGAAAAACGGGCCTTTCTTCCATATAGAAAAGGCGTCTCTTAAGGGATTGGAAGGATCTTGTCTATTTATGGGATAAAGTCGATTTTCAAACCACCAGCAAAAATACGACAAATCTTAAGGTCACCAAAAGATAAAGTACCCCTACAAAACCCAGGAGTATACTCTGTTCCTTGTAGCTGCGGCTCGGAATATATTGGAGAGACCAAACGTTCCATATCGACACGCTTAAATGAACATATAAAAGCAATTCAGAAGAATGAAGTAACAAAATCTGCCATTTGTGAACATTTAGCGTACAATACTGATCACTTCATAAGATCCTATGTTGCTTATATGCCAGGTTCCTGCCAGTTTTGGTTAAAAAAAATCAATATTCCCTCGATCTAGTAAATAATAGTGGCAATGCTTTTATAACATAAATTAAATCATATGAAACGAAAACCGCATTTTGCAAAAAAAAAGTCAGAGACTGAAAAATTCGTAAATTTTTTGAAATAGTTATTCCTTTTCAAAACTGTACCTGACAATTAGAACTATCGGATTAAAAGTTACTGCACTGTTGGGTTTTATTAAATCTTTAAAAAAACTGATATTGTAATAAAGTATTTGGGGAAAATCTAGATTTTTTCAGAAAATCTAATACTTCAAAAATAGGGCTTGAGAGCTTTTGTAAAAGGAAACAAAATATGAATAGTGTCCTGTTAATATATGAATGATGTTTTTGCAGAAAAGCCAATCTCTCATACTAATAAATTGCAGCTTTTTGCATAACATTATCGATGTGTATTCTGCTGAATTTTTTTTTTATTACAAAATTTTAAAGGTGGGTCATATAAGGTTAACACAAATATTAACGGGATTCCATATTAGGTGATCGAAGAAAAAATTTTAAAATTTTTTGTTTTTGAAAATGTTACACATACGCCACAGTGACCGTTTAAAATTTGATAGAAAATGTGTTGGTGCTTACCAAATTATGAAATTAGTTGATTTTGTTTATTAAATTAGTTGACTTTTATGTTTCGAAAAAAAGTAGGTCCTATATTTTGAGCGAATAATAAAAGTAAATTGAATTAAAATAAATTGTGTTTTTTTATTTGAACGGAAAGAATAGGTGGAAATTAAATAAACGAAATATGTTTAATTGCGAACCTAAAATAACCCATAACATTGTTTTTTTGTTTTTCAAAAAATTGTGATTCTTTTAGAAGAAGTTGGTTCCATTTTTTAGCTGAAATTTACAAAAAAAAATTGTTTTTCTTCCCTGAAAAAGAAGGAAAATAATTTTTTTTTTGCATAAGGATCCAGTTACGCATTTTGTTTTTGTTATAAACCATCACCACTTCCTTTGAAATTAAACGAATTCATTCCAAAATATATATGTTTAAAACATACAATTTTTTATTTTCATTTCTCTGTATTAATAATACGTTTGATTTTTGTTTTATTTTTTTCGTAATTTTCATTTCAACCACAAGCTATAATCAAAAAATTTATAACTATATTTTTTTTTTTATAACAAATTTTCATATAATATATATATTTTCAACTATCAAAATGAAAAATGCAAAATATTTTCTGTTTGTTTTTTTTTTTCTTTATATAAATAAGACAATTTAGTGTTTTTTTTTATTTTTTAATTCGGTAAAAATGTTTACTTTTTTTTTCATTTATTTGAACTATTTTTCTATAACATTTTTTTTTATACATTTATTTTCAACTTTAATGTGTGAATTTTTTTTCAATACAATTTATTGTGTTATATATGGTGAGATTAACGTTGTTTTTTTTTTGTTTTATATCGGGTATAGTTATGTGTTGTGTATATATATTTTCTCGTATTTTTATTTTTATTGTAAATAACATCTGATCTAAGTAAATATGTATTTTTTTTTCTATAACATTGAGTACAAATCTAAATTCTGTTTATATAGTATATATAAGTTTCTTTTTTTGTAAATAAAACAATTTTTTGTATTTTGTTTTGTTTTTTTGTTTAATGAATGTGATATTCTTTTTTTGTGTCCTTCCTTTTTGTGAAAGTTAAGCTGTAAAATTAGCTTGAAGCCTAAAGCATTTTGATTTAAATTTTTTATGCTGTGTGTTATGTTTTTTTAGTATAAGCATAATTTGCATTTTTAACAATGTATTTCTTTTTTTTTAATTAAAAAATAAGAAACATAATTTCTTACTTTTTTCCAACAAAGGCATCTAACTTATATATTTAGTTTTTTTTGCATTATCATAACAATTTTTTTTTAACAAGTTTCTTACATTTCTATATCGAATTATTAAATTTAACATAATAGTAATTGCTTTATTGTGCCGAATTTTAAAATATATTTTTTTTTAATTGCTAAAAATATGCAACAACTTTAATTTAACATTTTTTGTTTTTCAGATATCCTCTGACAATATAATAGAGGTTGCCAATTTCCATAAAAATTTTTCAAAGAGAAATTTAAAGTAAAAAATTAGCTTAAGATAAAAATAATATCCTATACAATAGGAATTTGGAAGTTCAGGTAAAAATGTAGGTAAGTATATTATATTATGTATAGTTAAAATTATTCCAGAGGTAGAATTCCTTTTAGAAAAAAGAAAAAATATTTTAAGCTATCAAAGAATCTAATTGAAAATTGGAAAAATTAGTTTTTTTTTTAATTTATCACACATTTGAGCGCAGTGACTAACACACTATATTTTGCTCACATCCATTCAAGGCATCTACTATACAAAAAGAGTATATATTTTTTTTAACATCTATACATTTTAATTGTTTTTTTCTTTTTAATATAATGCTTATAACAACAATAAAATAAAAAAGCATTTTAATAATAATATTTTCTTTTCTTAGTCCCATACAACGAAGCCTTTTGTAATTTTTATTGCATACAATTTTATCGAATTTTGACCATATGTAGCCAATTTTTTCTTTTCCAATTTGTTTTTTAAAATAAATTTTATTTTTTTGCGCACAATGAAATAAATAAATTATTTATATAGTTTTTTTTTTTTAAATTTAAAAAGCTAAACTTATAATTATATTACTAATTAATTGATCTCATTTTGAAAATTGATTCACTTACGTAAGCTAACTTAAATTTCTACTACTTATTATGATTTTATAGTTTTGTTTAAATTTTATTCTTAGTTTTCATTTTTTTTTTCTTTTTTAACTTAATTTAAATGCCTTTAGGACTCATTTTATTTATGTTTACAAGTAAATACTCGCTAAAATGTTATTGCTAAACAAACCTTAAAAATATGTACTTAAATTATAACTTAAAATTAAATTCTATCATTTTACTGAAGATTTTTACTGTTTTGGTGAGAGGTGACCTTTTAGTTTTTTTCTATTTCTCAAGTCAGAAAAATAGAACCTATTCTTGAAGATGAATGCAAAAAAATATTATTTCAACTTAGCCCGTAAAAAAACTTTTTTATTGAAGCATCTCCAAGGTTTTTTTTTTAACTATAATGCATAATATGAGCAGGTAATTTAGTTATCATAAGTGCGTTGATTTAAAATTGGCAGTAAATCCCAGTAACTTAACATTTTCACTAAGGGAAACTTTGCGTAAACTTAACCTTAGACTAGTCATTCTTTGGGAAAAAATTGCGAAAATTAAATTGTTGATGCAAATTTGTACCTACTTTTATCGCCATCTAAAATTAGTTTATTTACAAAAATCAAAAATTTTTCAAAAAATAGGTATTTGTGAATTAGTAGAGTAACTAAAGCAAATTATTAGGGAACCCGGCCGAACAGCTCTGATTTTGACGATTTTTTTTTTCAAACGTAGGTAATTAAAAATACTTTAAAGTCTATAGATTAAAAATTGCCGGTGTTGCCGTATTGTTTTTTAAAATTAAAATAAATTTTTTTTTAACAAAACCATTTTTTTTGCTTAAATTTCATAAAACAAATGAAAGCAAAAGATTCTCTAGGTAATTTAAGGAAAATATATAAAAGGCAGTAAGGGACAATCTTCCATCGTTTAAGCGATAAATGCAATTTTCTAACATTCTGACCTTAAACACAAAAAAAATATTTTGAAAACAACGGCAACACCTACAATATTTTAAAATATATTTTTAAAAAGCCAGAAGCTCATTCTTATCTCTTAAATTTAAATCCACTAAATTTAATCAAGACTTTTTGAAAAAATGGTCCTCAAACTCAGAATTTAAAAAAAAAATGTTATTAGAAAAATTTAAAATGACTTTTTTCCAAACTTTTTCTAATAAAATATGAATTTATTTAAAAAAATTTTTGGCCATAAATATTATCAGTTGAATTTCGAAGCAAAAAAGGTAATATATATCACACTTTTGAAAAAAAAAAATGAAAAATTACTTCAATTTCAATGGTTTTTTTTTTATTAAAACTGAATTTTTGCATTGAAATAATTAATTTTCTCAAAGACTGTGGTAAAAAGGAACTTTAATTTTTTGCTATTCAACTTTCAACAGTAAGGGTTATTAAATGAATAAAAAATAATTTTATGTTTAGATGTTGAACTTTAAAAAAAAAAATAAGTTAAATTTTTTTTCAAATCTTTTATTAAAAAAAGTTCTTCGAAAATGAAATACTTTTTAATTTTTTTCATAAACCGTAATACATATTGACATTTCCTTTTATAATTTGAAATCATAATAAATGCGGCCAAAAAAAATTGAAAATAAATGAATTTTATATTACGACCAAGTTTAAAAAACGACATGTTAAAATTTTTTCAATAATTTTTTTTTTCAAAAATCTGAGTTCAATTACCATTCTTTCAAAAGCCGTTCATTCAATTACTTTATCTTAATTTTACATATATGACTAAGCTTCTAGCTTTTAAAAAATGTATATTTGAATATTGTAGGTGTTGCCGTTGTGCTCAAATATTTTTTTTGTGTTTGAAGTCAATTAATAATAAAATTGCATCTATCGCTTGAACTATGGAAGATTGTCCCTCACTCCCATATATTTTTTTTCCTTGAATTTCCTAGACAATCTTTTGGCATCAATTAATTTATGAAATTTAAGAAAAATTTTTGAAAAAAATTTGTTTTTGTTCACAAAAATCTTCAATTAAATTTAAAAAATCAAAACGGCAACACCGGCAATTTTTAATCTATAGACTTTAAAGTATTTTTAATTACCGACGTTTGAAAAAAAAGATCATCAAAATCTAAGCTGTTCGGCCGGGTTCCCTAATATTGCCATTTTTTGAGCTTTAGTTCTTCCACTAAATGTAATTTTTCTATTCTTCTTCTAAAGCAAAATTTAAAAATCAAGCAATTAAGTATAATAAAAAACAAATATTAAATGCAATTTGTAATAGAAAGCAAATGCAAAAAAATATTCTGCTTTTATGAATTTGAAAGTAAACACTAAATTTTGCTTTGGAATGACAGTTTCAGGTACAATTTTATACTTTAACATTTTTTATAATTTTCAGAAACATCAAGTTTTGGTTTTTTATATTTTTTGAAAATGTTACACATACGCCGCAGTGACCGTTAAAATTTTAATAGGAAATGTGTTAGTGCTTACCAAATTATGAAATTAGTTTACTTTTTTTTTTGTAAATTAGTTGATATTTATGTTTCGAAAAAATGTAGGTATATTTTGAGCGAATAGTAAAAGTACATTGATTTGAAAAAATAAAGTGTGTTTTTATTTGAACGGAAAGAAAAGGTAGAAATTAAATAAACGAAATAAGTTTTATTTTTTTTTTTTTTTAAATAATTCTTTTAGAAAAAGTAGTTTCCATTTATTTTGCTGAAATTTCCTCAAAAAAATTGTTTTTCTTCCCTGCAAAATGAAGAAAAATATTTTTTTTTGCACAAGGATCCAGTTATGCATTTTAATGAAGTATGAAAAAAAAGTTTACTAACAATACTGTCAAAATTTAATGATTTTATTAAATCAGCTTCCATTACAATTACAATGTTCAACAGTTTATGCGACTCATGATTTGGAACAAAGTTTAAAAAAAGGTTTCGTACAAAGACTTTTAACTTATATGCTGCACTAATGAAGATTGATGTATTCTACTGAAAAAAAATAATGGATGCAAAAAAGTCCAAATTTTAAGTGATTTTTCAAAGAAGGTTATGTTTATTGCCAATTTAATTTTGACTGAGAGCAGCGTTTGATTTCTCGAAAAGCAATCAAAATTATTAATATAATGAAAATTCTAAAAAAAAATTCTTAAAATGAAAAAAAAAAATTAAAATCGAAAACTGTGACTTTTCATTTTCTTTTATATTCAAAAGAATAACACAAAAAACATCTGGAAGGATTGATCTGTTAAAGTTGTAGTAGTTAGCATTAGTGGTTTTCTCGAATTTTTTAATTTAGTGTTTTATAAAAATTCATGCGTTTTTATATTCATGTATGAAAAAAACTAATATAAACGATGGCAAATCCTGATTTAAAAAATAAGAAATTGATACGGAATAAGAAAGTGTTATCGGATAAATGTAAAATTCTGTTGGAAAATATTTTTCAATTCAAAAGAACAAAAAAAAAAAAGAATCGCAATGACTTTTTGTAATTTGTATCAATCTAAGTTCTTAAAATAAGTTTAGGCTTGCGATTTCATTTTTTAAGGTCCCTTATACCAAAATGTTTAAAAATTATACTTGCCCTTTCAAAAATCGATTTCAAATTCAACTTTGAAATTTTTTAAACTGTATACTTAACTTAGGCTGAGACATCACAAGGCTTGAAAAGTTAAAAATAAGCGTTTTTTTTAACGAAATTAATACTTGTCTTAAGTCGGAGTGAGTGCTTTAAAAACGAAGTTTGAAAGCTTAGTTCAAAGTGAAATCAATAAAATACACTTTAAAAATGTTAAAAACCGAGACGTTGGATAACAGAAATATTTGGACATTTAAGTCTGGTTTTAAGAAGACTTCAGTTTAAAAAGAAAAGATTATCCTACAACGTTAAACGCACTCTAGACTTGATTCGCATGATATAAGCAATGCAAATAAAGTTAAAAAAGCATTGTTTTTTAACTTTTTGAAACTCCCAGGTTTTCTAAATATCAATGATGTAAATATACCAAACACAAAGTAATCTCGAATATGGTTGGTTACCCTCATGTGTAAAATGATAGAATTTCTAAAACAACTTAAATCTAACTTAATTTATTTATATAATTTAAATGATTTAATTAGCATTTTTGACATTTTATATTGTCGCAAGTGCATTCAATAGCACCAAGGTACTGATTGTGTCATCTGTTTTTTGTTTGTTTATATCAAATACAAAATCTAACAAAATTTTTAATATAGCATTTATATAGGTAATTGGTTTTTGTTTCTTTTTTCTTTCTTAAATATCTAAATAATGTTTGTTTCACAATGTGTACCTACGATATGCACTAAGTAGTGTTTTTTTGTTTTTTTATAAAAAATAATTTGATTATCTCCAGGATTATAATTCACATTTAGCCAAGAACGACATGTTTGGTTTTTTGTTTTTTCTATTATAAGAAACTACTGCAATGGCAACACTGAGAGAGAAAAGGGTTAAAACTATGCGCGTGCGTTTTTGAATGTTTTTGGTTTTTTGAAAATCGAATAACACCGATGAGACACAAAATCCATGCTTAACTATTTTTTTTATATATTTTTTTCAACACTGTTTTCGTTTCGAGAATGAAAGCGCTCTAGATTGCTTATTTAGTTTACATATATTGATCACATTCCATATCGTGGAAGAGGAGAAGGGGGCTGAGTTTTACTCTGGTTTCATCTGGACTTTTTCGCCACTTGGCTTGATGTCCTTAAAAACGATAAAAGCAAGTTTTAAAAACAGTTTTAAAAAGGGAAAAAAAAGTGTTATTACCTTCTGATGCCATGCCTAGGACTAACCGGTGGGGTGTGCACTGGTGTTGGTGGGGCTGATCCGCCTGACGATCCACGTGATGATAAGGACCAGGTTGATGTATTCTTTGGTGCCGAGCAGCCTAGGTAAATGGCTGATCCTTGGTCTTCTTGATCTAAGTCCACTCGCGATCCCCGGACGGATGATGGTACTGATCCTGCTACAAAAACACATCAATTTTTTTACCGCCAAACGAACATGTTGAGAAATTACAAAAAAAAAGCAAATAAAATCTAAAAAGGGAAATGGTGGGGAAGATGAAAAGTGAAACTGGCCTACCTGTATATGAATGCAGGCCAGCTGGACTACTACGTGGTCTAATACTCATACCACTGACCGTGCTTGAGCTCCGTTGCAAAGGAGCTCCATTTCCACTTCCGTTACCACCACCATCACCACCAACTCTTCCACTCCCACAATCTCTTTCTCTACCACTTCTTTCTTTACTAACACCACCACCATTTCCGGGGCTTATTGGTTCAATCGTGTGAATTGTAGGAGCTCGCTCACCTTTTACGCTATGGGACGTTCGTTTGGTGGATGTTGTTGCCCTCATGGATGTTGTTGCATCTTCTTCATCTTCAGGAATTTGTTGATCACCGATTGAGCGACGTTGTCCACCAGAGTGTTTGGGGGATGTTGGACATGACTGTGCTGTGGTGCTACCCGTTGCTGATGGTTGATTAGCTTGTGGACGCAATCGGGAGCGTGTTGAAGATGTACTTGGCCTTCGGCGGAAAAGGCCTTTCGTTGGGTCCATGTTACAAACGCCTAAAAGGGTTTTTAAGTTTTTTTTTTTTTTTTATTAAAAGCGTTTTTTTTTTTTTAATCAAAACATAAGCTGATACAAATCTCAGAAAACTACAGCATCTTTAAAAAAGCGTAAAAAGCTATTAAGCACATTAAAATGTTTGGAAAAGTAGCATGCAAGTATTGTTTTATTGATTTTAACTTTCCCAAAATTAACAACATTTAAAAACCATTCATCATACTTTTTTCTTTTTTCATTTCGGTATAAAATGAATGGTATGAATATTATCTTTCACAGAAATACTATGATATTATTATTTGATCCAGATTCCAGATTCTATAAATTTTTCTATGTCAAAGAGCAAAGAGGATAGTTAATTGTCTAAGATATAGCCATAGGACGACCTACCCTCATCGTTATACCAGTTGGGAGTTATATTTTCTAAAAGGTATTGTCTAAGGAAATAAATTGCACATGGGTTACCTAGTGATATCATGTCAAGGCATAGGGTTGCCACGCCTTAAAGATTATTTTTGCGTATTTTTGAATACGCGTCCCTGCTTATATGGCAAGCCTAAGAGTTCTAAAAAAAATAATATGTTATAGGAAACTTAATTTGAAAATTTTAATTTTCAGGATTTTTTAAAATTTGAAGTTTGAGTAGGGTGAATAGAAAAAGGGCAAAAACCTATTTTCTAAAAAAAACGTGATAGAGATAAAATTGAAATTGGAATCGATAGATTTTATAAATACAGTCAAACTTCTTTATAACGAACCTTCAAGGGAACAAAAAATTGTTTCGTTATAAAGAAGTTTTATAAAAAATTCGGTATATAGAAAATTTATTTTTTAACACTGCATGTGTTCTTTTAAAATAATATGGTACAAAAAAGAACTCATCTTAATTAAATTTATTCATTTATATTTTTTAGGTTAAACATATCAACTTTGAAATTGAACATGCACATGAATCATAACTTTAAAATTTTTAGTTAATTCTTTAACATTGTTGATAGTTGATAGACGACACATCAAATTTTTCAGCCACATATTTTTCTTTTCTCCACTTTTAATTTTATCAATTTTCGCCAATTTCTCTCATAGCGAAATAGCCTTGTGATTGGCTAACTTAAAATGTAAACTCAAACGAACGATTCACCTGGAATGTTTTTTAAGGGGAAGGGGAACGAAATGAAATTCGCTATAGAGAAAATTACGTTATAAAGAAGTTCGTTATAAAGAAGTTTGACTGTATATGAAAGCCACACATACAAATAAAAAATGTGAAAAATCTACAACTCCCAATATATGTAGTCTTTTTAAAGTCATGACACTCAAATTCAATATTTGAGAAATAATTCACCAAAAATCAGCACGAAAGATATTTGAGCAATAAGAAAATAACTTGACACGTATCTGCCAAATTTTTGATTTGTCTTAGTTTTTGGCTCCTGTGTATTTTAGAAGAACTACAGATTATTACAAATCAATTCACCGAAAAACTGACTAAAAATGAAAAGCTTCCGTCTTGGTTCTACTTATATGCATTTTAATATTAAGAGATTTTCTTAAAAAATTAATTTATTTAAAATTAATGTGGAAATCGTCTTATTATTTTTTGGTAGTTGAATGTTGAAACAACTTAAACAAGTTCTTAATTTTTTTTTATAAGGCTTCAGTTTAGTCAGTTGATAGCTTTGCCTGATAGTAAAGCACTCGCCTAGTGACCCAAGAGTTGTAGGATCGATCCCCAGTGACTGTCAGTTTTTTTCCTTATTAAAATGCCTCCACATTAAATTGAGTGGATTTCTTTTATATTAGTAAATTCGCTTAATTTAAGACGAAAGTCATCTTGCTAAAAAAACATGCAGAAATCCGCTTAATTTAATACGGGTCGAATTACGGCATACGTTCGTTAACGAATGGTTTCTATGTGTCCCAATCGTTTTCTATTAATAAATAGAGACAGAAATATTCAAAACGTTAACGTATGATCGTAATCGTGTGCCGTAATTCGACCCCAGGTGTTTTTTTTTTCTCCGTGTGCCCTAAATAAACTACAATGATAATTAAAAGTGCTATTATTCATTCTTGAAGAAAATCCTAAATAAATCAAAAGTTCTTCAGATATTTGAAAAAATGTCATATTGTCCTAACCTTGCGAGAAGAACCCGGACTTTGACCGACTATAAAAATGAATTCAACTAACTCACGGAATTCATTTGTATATCGTTTTTTAGATAATTTCATTGTGAATAAGTCTATTCTTGGACACTTTTTGTTTAAATGAGTAAAAATGGAGTTATAAAATAAAAACGGCACCGACCTCTTTTCCAAGATGGCGGCTGTTCCCGATATCTTATCATCCCAAAAAATTTACTTTTACGATAAGGACATTCACCTAAACACGTTCCAAGAAAAAAATTTGTCCCGCGAAAAGTGTAATTGGATTTACTAATTTGCCTGAGCTATTTTGTTTCAAACTCATTAGAGTATTTTTTTCGTTTTTCAAGAGAAACTTTTCTTTGGTCGCGTATTTTACAAGAATTGTTTTTCAGGCCATTGAAAACAGTAGAAGAGTTGGTATTAAATGTTCTTCTATGCAATAGACCAAAGCTAATGGCTCTCCGTCCATCAATTCGACCCGAATTTATAAAAATGCACATACACAAAATTGCACAAAAGGCCATAAGGATGCAAATAAATTTTTTTGTTTGTCATATTTAGTTTATATTAAATCAATCCCTCGAAGTATGTTTACTTTAAAAGTCTGAAAGTTACCAATTAATACGATTTTATCGAGTTTTAAAAACTTGCTTTTAACTAAAAAAGTCAAAAATTTAGAAAAAGTGCTAATTTTGGTAAAGGTACATTTAAGTTGTTTCTTGACAAAAAAAATTAAAAGTTGCATATTATCAAAGGATTTTACCTCTACTTTATTTCATTAGTACAAAGTTTGGACATACACAAAATGCCCCTTGATTTAGTAAAAAAAAAAAATTGTCAATTTTTTAACTTTTTTTTCTTTGATTTTAGGTTAGAATTTTAGTCAAAAATAATTTAAAAAATTTTTTAACCATCTTAACTTGACACTTTTGGCTGGAGTATTCTTGTATGCCAAGGAATCATAATCGCCAATAAAAACTCTTGAACGAATTTGTTCCATCCAAAAGGGTCTATTCAATAGACTATTGGGAATCACTTAAAACCCTTAACAATCAAGTTTGAAGCCAAGCTCTTTACTGGTTTTGGCTTTCTTTAGCTCAATATGAAACATTTCTAAACCTTGAGGCTACATTTTTATCGGGAGAATGTCAATACAATACAATAGATATCATAAATTCAACCCGAAACAAATACTTTTGCTTATCCTTAGCAATCGTTTGTTGTTGCCTACCGTGTAAAATCACTTGTACTCAGTTCCCAGATGATATATGTAACCATTCCTGGAGCAGAAGGCATAACTATATAATTCGATTCTACAAAAAATGTGTTCGAATTCGCAAAAAATGGATCTCTATAATTCTGTAAAAAATGAAAATTATACAGCTCCAGTCATGTCCAATCAAATTTGAAAGCTTTAGATTGGTTTTATTTAAGAAACGCAGATTGACTAGGAAGTACAATTCGTCGTATGTGCAAAATTGAGGTTTTGAAATTTGAATGCAGTTTTGCTCATTGATTTTTTCTCCTTCATTCTGTGAAATACGTTTTTCGATATCTGTATGATTTTATTAATTTAGCATACGTAACGAAATATTGGAAGATGAATTCTTTGATGCCGATCCTTTAGGTTCCCCCAACGTTTCGAATCCAGTGACAATGAAAACTTAACCCTACGAAATTTGTATGAAGCTTTTATCGTCCTATCTTTAAACTTTAATAATTTTAATTCACCTTGAATAGTAATGCCCACTTTTCACGAGTCGATTTTAGCCGCACGATATGTCGGTAGACTAGGATTTTTCTATGGGGATTGTCACTTTAGTCGCCTGCGACTTACGTTCACACGGGCCGAATAGCTTCGCCGCACCGCAAAAAACGACTCGTGAAAAGTCCCCATAACTTAATTTTAGTAAACTGTGATCTCATTAATTCTAAAATTGCTTTAAAAATAATGTACCTATTATTTTTGTTTCTATTTATGTGATTTTATCTTTAGGAAAGAATTTTGTTGTGAATTCAATAACCCATAGTAATATACCTACCCGAATTAAGCGAAACCTCGATTTTAACAAAAAATAAAACATACATCTCACTTCCAAATTAAAAAAGTTCTATCATTTTATAGGTGAACTGCTTCTGTCTTAACCAATTGTTTAGAAGTTAGATGTAGGTATGTTATTTTACCATTGATGTTTTTGTTAAAATCGAGTTTTGCTAAACTCGGGTTATTACCAAGAGCCAATGTAATTTTAAAAAGTTTTTAAATTAACGTTAGTTATTTGTTTTTCGCATTGAATTTGACATCTATTTGTCGTATGTCGTAAACAAGTTTCGAATAAAACTTTGCTTATTTTTGTCGTATGTGTCATCAATTTGTCGTATGTGTTTGGCTAACAAATAGTTTCTGTGAAAACGTTACATACGACATCGGCATATTGCAGAAAATTGACTATTATTTGTTTCTGGATTGGAATATTGAAATAATTCTAACAAATTTCAATAGACAAATATTTTTTGTATACGTCATGATGTTTTTAAAAAAATTGACCGTACAGTTTTCGAAAAAAAAAATCTGAACTTTAATTCCGTTTTCCCAAAAGTAGCCGAATGTAACATACGACATTATTTTATTGAGGCGACGAATTGAAATTAACTTTCGAACAGATGCGAAAGTAGCAAAAAGTTACATAATAGGGCCCCAGGTCTATCCCCCAAAGCAACATTGATTTAAACTAGATGGTGCTTCCTAGGTTTCTACAAACTATTCCAGAACCATAAACTCAAATCAAATTCATTGAACAAAAAAAAAAAAAAAAACAAACAAACCAAAATAAATAATCTTTTAGTGCAAACATTATTTTTATTATTTTAAATACAATAATTCAATAAAAGCATTCGTGCAAATTGTGTTCAGCACAAATCAACAAAAAAAAAAAAACTCCTCACTATCATCATTCCAAATTTATCCACTTTTCAGTGGTAAAATCAATATTAAATGCCACCGCACCTGTGGGACATTTTTCGCCACGCGAGCAATTGCCCTCGCAAATGTTTTTATTTTGCAGCAGTTCCTCGTAATTGTCCAACGCTGCCATACATTTAACTCGATCCTGTTGCTCCAATGCTCGACTAGGAAACCGTTCTCTCAACCGTCGACGTTCCTCATTCAATCGAAACATTTCGAATTCTTGTAATTGCGTTTGAAATCCTAAATTTGGATTTGCAACTGCCCTTCCCGCTCTAACCACTTTCAAAGCTTCCTTCCAATTTAAATTCGTTGCACTCATTATATAAGCGACAGTAACTGTCACAGATCTGGACATACCCGCCAGGCAGTGAATGAGGACGTTACCATCGCGCAAACGGGCCGCATGAATGAAATCATTACAGATGGAAAAGTATTGAGCGAGATTCTGGTCGGGTGTGTCGGCGGCCATTACGCAAAGATAATGTTTGTTCTAGAATAATTTTCAAATATAATTGGAATAGATTTTGTAGTAGATTACCTTTATTTATGAAAAAATGGTTAAAAAAAAGGAAACTTACTGGAAGAAGACGCCTTGGACTGTCATGAATCGCAATAATGTGTGTGATTTGAAATTTTTCCAATTGTTGTGGGTCCTTGGAATCGCGGTAATTGCCAACGTATAGTCCTGGCAAGACCTAGAATTGGAAAGTAGACAGGTTGTAAAATATTGAGTTAGTTTGGTGGTTTTAAAGGAAGAAACTTGCTTCAGACATGTTAAAGTTCTTTTTATATGAACAATTGATTTGCTTCTTTATAACATTGTTGTTAATTTTTATTGAAATTTTAAATTAAAACAGAAATTTGATATGTTTTCAAGGAAAAAAAATTACTGCTTTTGTTTCGTTTGGTCGATATACAAATAAAACATGACAGACAGCTGATTTTGACAGTTGTGGTGAAAATATTTTCATGTCCTAGAGATGTGCAAAATTCGATTCGTTATTCGCTATTATTAGTAATCGTTTGTTTCGGCCACTTTTGCAAACAGTCAAAAATTAAAAATTTTCAAACTAATTTTGTGACAGTTTTTCCGAACACAAAATTGAAAATATTGATACAGAAAGCTTATTTTTGGTTTAGAAAACATTTTTTGTAGTTTTTTTTTTTCAAATAAAAAAAAAGCGCTAGAAGGAAATACAAATTTTTTACTTTTTTAAATTTCCCACTTTTTAAGATTGGTACGCTGCTGATGCGAAACGAAAATTTCCATACAAAATTTCATTAACGAAATCCTGAATGGAAAATTTCGTTTTGCTTTTCGTTTTTCAGTACGCCGCACACTGGGGAAATTTGTATGGGAGTGCGGAAAAAATTAAATAAAAACAGAACCACTGAATAGATTTGGATGAAATTTTCAGGGATGACAGTTTTCGTCGTAAGAAATTATTATTATTCATTTCCGCCCACTGCCACGCCCTTTTAAAAAAATTTGTGAAAGTAATAAAGAATTCCGATTCTCAATTTACTTGTACCTACTTATAGCATTTTTTTTTAAAATTTTTTTGTATTATTGGAACCACCTCACCGATTTTAAATACATTAAATGGAAAAGAATAACTCATAGTAGGTACTGTTGTCGAGGTCCACGTCCACGCAAAATAAAAAACCCAAATTATAGTTAAAAATTATTTAAAAAAAAAGCACTTTTTTCATTTTTTATAAAAATTTTTCAAAAGTTTATTCTTTTAAGAGAGCCATTTTTTCCTCAATTAAATGACTCTGATTCTTCTTAATAAAGGAAGGGGTCAGATGATCTGTATTTTTCAATAATAATTTCAATTTCTGCTTGGATCTTCGCATGAAATGCTTAAAATTCCCAATATTAATAAAATGTATAATAATAAGACGCATAATCCCTTTTCACTCGTTTTTAATTTGAATAGTTTTCAATAGGTATATACATACATTTCAGTTACATATAACGAAAATTAATTTTTCTGAGCCAAGTTCAAAAAATCAAATGTAATTTTATTGTAGTACATAGATTTGTTAAAAAAATGTGTTACGAATTAATTTTATTTTCTATATTTGTCTTTTTGTCTTTCGGATAAGAATTTCAAGCTTGCAGTAAAAAAAACAAAAATCTGACAAAAAGGAGATTTTTTACTTTTCAATTTTCTCGAAAACTAGAAGGCATAGAAACATATGGTTTTCAGTGTTTGGTAAGGAATTAATTAAGGCAGTGTTCTTTATCATTCAAATTGAATTCAAATCCCCAGCCTTGTCAAAAATAGTATTTGATATGTTCTTTTTATTTTTTTTTTCAAAATTTTGACTTTGAAATCGATTATTTTAAAAACAATTCACTTAAAGATCTTAACTTAAAAGCTCAAATTAAGCCTAATATTTTGGCTTTTAAAAAAAGTATCATTTATAACTGTAAGTGTTACCATTGATTTTTAATATTTTTTTTTGTTATTTTAAGTAATTTTTAAGAAAATGATTTTTGCGACCAAATGAAGTTTTCAATTGCCAATAAAAAACGCAGTGGCACCTGGTGGCACCCAAATTTGGCCTTCATCGAAATGAAATTTCATAAGGAAAAAGTTTTTAATAGTCTCTAACTGTAGGCAAGTGTAGCTAAAATAATATATACAAAAATATGAAAAAATCAAGCCATTTTTTTCTCTTTTCTTTAAATAATTATATAAAATAATTAAAATCTTTAAAATTAATAATTTCTTCGATTTACAATAGACAAACGATGGCTTCTTTACGGAAAAATAAAAGTGTATGAGTCGGCTCAAGCTTAAAAAAAATTACACAGCTTTAATTTGAGGGTATTTTCACTTCGTTTTTTATACTTTCAACAACTTGTCCCTTTACAAAGCTCTAAAAAGTAAACTACAAGTCCGATTTTAGTAATTCTTTCTGATTTTGATTCAGATTTTATTCTAGAATTTAGAAATACTATTGAAATATTCTCCGAGGAACTTTAAATTTTGGACTTTTTTCCGCAAAATCCCCAGTGTGCGCCGCTGTAGCGAAAAGTTGGAGAGTTTTCACTCATTTGTCACTTACTTTACTGTCCTGTGCATTTTTCTTGATTCACTTTTAATTCATATATTTTTTGCTTTGAAAATTGTTGATTTTTCTTGATTTTAAATTAATTTTGAATTTTTTTATTTTGACTTTGACAGAATACTCGATGATATTTTTTCGTTAGCATATTCGATATCGACTTTGGAGACTTAGAAAATTTTTCGTTTTGCTTCAGCTGTGTACTTAACTTTACACAGCGTATCAACTATTATTACATCATTAATAGCTCAATTTTATTCGCTGCGCAAATTATTTCAAACATTTTCGAATAAACTCATCACTCGATTTGCCTCTACATTCAAGAGAAAACCTTATACGTACAAGAAACGACAAAATCCAAGCCCATTAATTGAACAAAACTCAATCATGTTCAAAAAACGAGATTCTCGACTAAATCTCTGTGTGGGCATCGATTTTTCTGCCTCCATTGGATTGGCCTGTTTCTTCCAATTTTCACGAAAACACGTTATTGTTTAAATCATTGAAATTAAGAAATTTGATCATCTCTAAAATAAACTCGTTGTTTTTATTCACCTAATATGTCGATTGTTCTATTATACACTAGGAGCGCTCTTTCTTACCACACCTAGTTCTTGTCCAAGGAAACTAACAATATTATATATTAAAGACACAAACCAGTGGACATTGTGGAATGTAATTTCTTTTTCTATTTCCGCTTGCAGTATTCCGTTAAAAAAATTTAAATATTTAAATTTAAACTCACCTTGTTCATTCCATTTCCCATGATTCTTCATTTATGTTTGGATTATCTGTTGTCAAATCTTGAATTAGTATTTCTTTTCACGTTTTATTTTATTTTTTTTAAATTAGCACCTGAAAGAAAACAAAAATACACCAACTTAATTAGCAATTTTAATTTATAAAACGTTTTGTAAATAAAAATGTTTTGTTGTTTTTTTTGTTTGTAAATAATTGCTTTGGGGTTATTTTTGGTCCACACAATCAACTTTTTGAATCAGAATGTGTTTGTGGTGTGAGATGGGAGGAAGGATACTTAGAGAGAAAGGCCTATTTTTCGATTTGTGAAATTTAAACAGGACAATTTATTTGTTTTTCATTTTTTTTAAACTTTGTATCTAACTTTTGTGCTTATGAAAGTAAACATTTAAAAAGAGTTATTGAGTTGACAGAAGGATATAAAAGAAAAAACTGGTCGGTTGTTTGTTAGTTATCCTTTAGTATATACAACTAATGTCCTTGCTGGGAATTGTGTGTGATTTTATGTGTTATAACGAGAGTATAGGGTAAAACAATAGTATTTTTTTTTTGTGTTGGAATGCCTCTGGTGCAGTTGCATTCTTTAGTGCGAGACAAGTGCTGTCTGGAGGGTTGTTAGTGTCAACCCAGAACATGAAATGTGACAGGAACAGGAACCATAGCAGTCGTTTAAGGATATTTTTTTGTTTTGTTGTTTGTGTAAAGAAAACACACACAATAACGTATTTTTTCATCTTAAGGTCATATTTTATTATTTGCTCTCCTTATTTCAATTTTATTCTTTCCACTGTTTTATAGATGAAAGGGTTTTATATAAAAAGAAAACTCTGATAAAAAGAATAAAATGCAAATTAAGTGCGAATTTGTTCTATAGTTTCCTCTCTGTCATGGAAGGAAGTTTTATATTTCTGAAAGTGTTAGATGGCAGTGAGCGAGTTACTTTGCAATTTTGATGTTCTATAGGGATTGGTCAAGCAATTTAAGAAAGAGTTGATGCGGCAAAAGAAAAAGGAAATTCCAATTAAGAAATTAAAGAAGGAAATTCTATTTAACTTTTCTCTGTTTGGAATAAAAGTAAAGTTTTTTTGTAACAATGAGTTTGTTATATAAATAATTAATTGAATTTCATTATTCAATTAGTCATGGCTGTTACCAAGGAATTCATTTCAACTTTTACTCTTGAAGTTTTTTTTTTTTTTGGTCTTGTAAGAAGTGGTTTTTGTGGAAGAAGAAAAGAATTTTTGAAGGGTCGGCTCGTTTAGAAGTTTAGCATACTCGATTTGTTTGGGTTTAAGTAAATAATTATGAGCAAATAATAAAAAGAAAGTTTAGTGGTTAGGTTTTTTGTAATTAGTTTTTAAGGATTTCGTCTAACAATTAACTCTATAGTCTCTTAAAACTATCTAAGAAAAAGAGTAAATGTTAAGACTTAAACGAAGTCATCTTTAACAAAATAACAGCCCATTAAAACCAAAATTTTAGTACGCGACAACTCTAATCATTGTTTTAAAAGATTCCATGTGTTGGGTAGTTACTTGATTGTAAATGTAAGATCGTTTGTCAAAAAAAAGTATAAGAATAAGCTTTTTAGTAAAAACATAAATAATGTAGGTAATTTTTTTTTTTTTTTTTTGAAAAAATCTATATTGATAGCAAATTTAATTTAGGAAAAAATATCCCTTGCATACAAATTTCAAATTCGCACACAAAATTTAAAAATTTGAGGATTCGAAAAAAAAGTTTTTCTTTGAGTCAGAAATCTTTTATGTCTTTCAAATATAAAAGCCTATCAAGTTCTATGATTTGGTTTTAAATGTGATAAAATTTTGATTGTTTACTGGGCAATTTTTCTTTTATTTAAAAAAAATTTTTTAATTGTTTCAAAGCTTGTTAAGTAAACAATCAATTTAATTGATAAAAATTTAAACCCAGTTCATAGAACATGTTACACTTTTATAATTCATAAGAAAATTTGGCTTCCTTTTTTCAGGTATTTTTTTTTTAGATATTTGGTTTAACGTTTAACACCAAAAATAGACTGATATAAGCATATTTTTGTATCTTTTTCGCTCTTATTTTTTTACCCATCATTAAAACAAGTATTTTAATACATCAACACTTTCTAGTTTATTAATTTGTTTCATTGTTTCTCATATAAAAAGTATTCTTAGTATTCTTCTGAGAATATCTTCAAAAGATGTAACGGGTGTGACGTAAGAATGTCACAACCGTTACATCTTATTTGAAGAAGCACAATATTTTAATATTTTATTAAAATATTTATTTTAGTGAATAGTTAAAGAATTAATTTATTAATAAAGTCTCTTAAAACTCCAGACAAAAAAAAAATCGTTGTCCCTTTCATTTTTCTACTTGTTTGTTTTCCTCACCAAACCAACTTTTTTTAGTCTAGAACAAAAAAAAAATTCTCCTTAAAATAGATACCCAAACTCATTTCGAATTCCTTTAAAAAAATCGATCTGAAATCGATTTTTTGTACGCATTGAGATCGATTTTAATTCAATTTTTTTTTTGTTAAAAGGAATTCGAAATCAGTGAAGAATTTAGGATTTTTTGATTTATTAGATTAAAAAAAATTTAATTTTTTTCGAAAAAAAGTCTGTTAAAAATGGGCCATAAAATCGTTATATTTCAATATATCAACAAAATCCTTCGTAGTAAAGAATAGTATTGGTAAGCTAAAAAATATGTTTAGCCCGATCAGCTAAAAAATTGTAGGGGCAATAACTTTCTGTTTTTGTCAGTTGTAAAGTAATAGCCCCACCTTAGAAACCCAAATTCAAATGGACTTAATATTAATGCCAGGATAATATTAAAGTCCTACAAATCATTTTTAAGAAGGAGACTGTCCCGTTTCTCCCAAATTATGGATAAAAACGTGGAAAGAAAGCCAAAGTTAAAATTAACTAAGTTGGCAATCTTGTGCCTACAGCTTCAAATGTAACGGTAAATGTGGAGACGTCAAATGATGGCATCCAAGACTCCTGGGATCAGTGGCGTATCCAGAAAAAAATTTGGATGGGGCTGGAAAATTTTTCCAAATTTTTTTTTTATGGTGAATGCACGAAGTTTTTGTTACCTCATAACTTTGACTGAGTGAACCAATTTTGATAATTCTTTTTGTATTGGAAGACATTTCAACTTCGTTCAGTTCTGACCATAGAAACTATGAGAAAAACCATAAAACCCAGTTTTAATCCATGGAAGTAAAAATGATTATTTTTATTCATCTTTGATCGACAAACCAATAAAAATATAAGTTTTGTCAAAACAATAAAAATATATATTATTTCCAAAAATTTCAGATTCATTGAAAAAGGCACCAAAGTCACGAACAGAAACAAAGTGAATTGAATTCGATTAAATAAAAAATTTTAATGAGTGAGAAAATGCTTTTTTTGTTAATGTAACGTTCAATAGAGTAAAAATTAATTTTAAAATTTAAATTTTAGTCATTGCTTTGACGTTTTGCTTTGGCAACACAGTCAATAAGTTATGATTCAAAAGACCACAAACTCCTGAGAAATTGTGTATACATTTTCCAAGTTTTAATTTCCTACGGTCACTGTGGCGTATGTGAAACATTTTATTTTTAATTTTCATTTTTTTTTTCTTTTGGTAAACAGATAGTAGAACAATTTGACCCTTTGGGATTATTTACGTTTTAAGGTTAAAGTTGAAAATATGCATATGAAAAGTTGGTTATTGTGCACTTTTCAGGATAGCGCAAGTAAGTAAGGGGCTTCAGGCGATATGCATTATACTTTGGTCTGATTTGTTTATAGTATCGAAATTCAATTGAAGCCATTTAGGAACACTATATCAAAGTTTACCATGGGTTAAATCCGGCTTCAAAGTTTAAATCGGTAATTTTATGGTTTTTAAATTTCAAGTTAAAAAGGTTTCATTAAGAATTTGCTTACACACATTTATTTTTTTTTAATATATACAAATACATACTTTGATTTTAAAACTATTATTCGTCTAAGAAGTATAAAAAATGCTTTTTTTTAATGGAGGCTATTATACTTAAGGAATTAAATTGATTGTTTTGAAAACGTGATTTTTTTCGGAATAAACTTAATTGGGAGGACTACAGTAGGTGGACTTATTCGTTTTTGAAAATAACTGGTTTCAACATTCTAAAATATTTCCTTAATTTATTTTAAATTAAAAAAGTAAAGAAATAAGATTAAAATATAAAAAATTCAAATGATCTTAGAAATTATTCAAACATAAAATTCAAACAAGAGAAGGCAATTGAATGCCTTGAGTTTGATTTCTTGTATCTGATTCCAGTGATGTTCTTGAAAATTAAACCATATTGTTTATTTTTTTTTTTTCTAACTAATGCAAAAAATAGACAAGACGGGCAAAATTATTCCAATGGAATAAATTTATGTACGTGATTAACCTAGGAAAAGTTTAAATTATAACAAAATCCATTCAAAAACTTTTGAATTATATTTTCTATAACAATTTGAAGAAATTGTATGTATTTTTTCTTTTTATTATTTAATTGTCTATTTAAACTTTTTTTTCAACTTTTAGCTAATTTGTCTCTATTCAAAAAACCACAATTGCCATCCTTAACATTAACATCAAAAACTCAAATAAATAAATAAGCAACTTGTGTCTGCACAAAAATATTTGAATACTGTTTAAAATTTAAAGCACGTAGCAAGAATTTTATATTTAAGTTTTTCTGTAGAAAAAATGTTTATTTTGGAACAATTTTAAAAGAATATAGCTGCTGCCACATGAAAATAACAAAAAAAACTCTATTTTATATGGAAATTGAAGAGAAATTTAGCTAAGGTACTTGATAACGTGAAGATTTTATTCTGACGCACTATGGAAAAGGATAGTCCCCTGAATTATTCTTCAACCTTATCCTTTTTTTTCAAAAATAAAAAATAAAACAAAAGGATTTATACCTACTCCTATTTACCACACATTTCCGCTTAACTTCAATCTTTTCTTGTCTCATTTTTCGCAATCTAAAAACCAAAACCAACCATATAACTGAGGAGCCATGAAATGTAACCAAAAAAATCCCATTTCCCCAGAGAGAAAAAGACAGAGATTACAATCGAAAATCATAGAAAATCCTTCTCTTCAACCAAACCAAATATCAACCCAATCTTTATTTTTTTTATGAAGGTATCACTGAGAAAATTACAAAAAAAAAAAACACCTCGTATCTTTTATTTTTTGTGAAAGGAAATCAATCTTCTTTTTGAAAATGTTGATCTATTTAATCAAAATGGCTTTACTGTGTTTTTTTCTTCATGAGACATCATTTTCAATATACCTAAACCTAATCCTTGTATATTTCCTAACTTCTGAAAATGTAGGTGGCTTTAAAAGGATATCCTTGAAAGTATTTACTTTTGTTTAAAAAAAAAAGACTCCAATCCAGACACATTCCCCTCTTCCTGTGAGATGGACATTTTCTTTAAACATTAATTTTTCAAAGAAAGCAAAATGAAGAAAAAAAAAGGATAAAGTATTAAAAAAAATCATCCTTTCCCCAAAAGGAAGTCAAACAGAAAAAAATAAAATATAAATGAAATACCCAAGGGGCTAACAATATTCTTCTTCTTGCAAGTACTTAACGATATTTGTTGTGCACTTTTGTTGTTGTTATTATGTTATATTTCAGTATATTTGTCTTGAAGCTTAAATCTAGGAATGTGCTGCACAAAAAGCACAAGAGAGATGTCAAACCAGGACGAAGAAAAAGTAGCGTGGAAAGAAAAAAACAAATCCTTTGGAGAGATATAAATATAATTTCCTCAAGTCAGCTGTGCTATAGGGTATAAACTATTTATCATAAAGACTCTGAAAGATACAAAAACAAAAAAATAAAGCAGAGTTTTAAAAAGGATAATGTGGTGTTGCCGTAAAGGATATTTCAAAGTTTTCAGCCACAACACTTCTTAAAAAAAAAAGTAAAGAAAATGAAGAATTTAACGTGTAGGAGTAATTTAATTATACCTCCTGCTGCTGGCATACACTTTGCAATTCATTTATAGTTGCTGTCGTCTCCCTAATATATCCTTGCTAGAGTCCTTAATATTATTTCACCTACTTCTCACTCATACCAATTCAATTTTTTTTCACTCAAACTCAACATGGTTTTCTCACTCGTTATCATTAGCATAGTATAATCCGGTGGATTGTCCTCTCCTCCTTTTCCTCTATTTAGCGAATGTCCTTGACGATGTGTATTGTGCAAGAGGCATATAGACTAGAGAGATTTTGGTGGGGTGGAAAATAGTAGAGGAGGCTGTTAAAATGCCGAGGAATGAAACATTTTCTGACACTCGACTATCAGCATCCTATCTTTCACGCCACATCCTTGTTGACATCATCCTCGCTCATCATGTCCTCGTAGTAGGCTTTTGTATGTGTGTGTGTTCGTTCAACGATAGAAATTCTATTTAGTGGTCGTTTTAGTTATATCCTCTCGTTCGGGGCAGATAGAGTGGCCATTCATTTAATGTCTATACAGACTTTAACTGTGTACATACCCCACATTTTCATGTCCTTTTTTTCCTTTTTCTTTTGTTTATTTTTTATTTTTTTTTATTTTTGCATAAACAGGCGGACATAAACAACATGATCTAGGTGGATGCACACACAAGGATTGACAAGCTACGCATAAAAGCAGTTCATGTACCTACATAATGAACAGCGCGAGGACCTGAAAGGATTCATACAATCCAACACCCTCCAACCACTCTCCACACTCTTGTGTAGTCCTTTATTTATTCATCTATATCGTGTGCTATGCGGGTGTAAAGTCAATGTTGCACTCTCTACAGGAGATTATTGGATGCATTTTCTAGAAAATAGAGGTCCTAACGACAAGAAAAGCAGAGAGCTTGATAGCTGTTGGAGGCAGAAAACAACTATCTACAACACGTGAGTCGTTTATATGCACATTTCGCTTGCCAGATTTTATTTTTTCTGTGTTTATTTTGCTTATCCCCGCACAAAAAAAAAACCTATATAAGGAGCATCAAGGATATATTCCTAGAATCTATATATACCTACTATTTTCATCTATACACACAAACTAATAGAACAAAAAAAAAAAAAATGTGAAGGAAAGTTTTTGAAATCGCATGTTGTGTGCAGCTTAAAGTTTGTGAAAATTTAATGAAAGGATGAAAGGTTGAAAGATTTTTAAGCTCATCTCCACCAGAAATATAGGTAAAGCATACATAGATTTTTAGTAGTAGTTTACGGGGTATATAGCAGTTTGTGTATATTCAATATATACCCAAAGAGGTATCCTGTTGGAGTTAAGGGATTTCCACAAAGGTGATATATGATTCCAATAAATGTCTAACTTACTTAAGGTAAAAGTTATCACCTAGGTTCGTATTGAAATTGAAATGGAAGAAAAAATAAAGTGATAAAATATAATATAAAGTTTCTGGGATAAGAAGTTTGTGCCTTTTTTTTTTGACACACTTGGGACTTGTCACTTGCTTCCTTATTAGATTTCGAGGTGAAGATGGTTTTTTTTTGTTAGATTTGTGTATGTGTATGTAAGTGTAATGAAATGTCTTTCAAGGACGAAATCTTACAGAGAGTTAGTAGTAGTTATTGAATTAAATGAGGAAAGAGTTTTTGTTGATGTGGAAAATGGGAATTGGGAAGACACTTTTAAGATCTGAGAGAGCACATTAAATTGGTTGTGATGGGATTTGTCGTTGGATTTTTTTGTTGGGGGGATTATTTCAGCTAAATAATAGTGAAGTGTCAAGATTAAGATTACATTTGGGGATACATTTGAATTATTACCAAGGATACTTTTAAACCATCTAAATTGTAAGCTTTTTTTGTTGTTGAAGTCATATCTTTTTCATTTTTGTTTTCACATTTCCATTACTTTTATCCCACTTACTCACAGGAGATTAAGGGTTACATAAATAATTCACCGAAACTATGTTACATTTAGTTGGAAATTTGGAATCAATTCCCTGAGACCAAGAAACACATACAAAAAAATAGATTTTCCTTCAAATTTTATAGCATAAAATAAATCTTTTAAGACCAAAACCACACATGAACTTTTCATTTGTAACGAAAATCAAAAGAGTTCACTCGAAATACTATCTTCGCAGTTTAGCTCCTCTTTTTCATCAAATTTAAAAAATAAATATATTTTATGTCAGCTATATTATGGAACCTGTTTCACACATAACTCGACCCCTAAAAAAAACATCCTTTGACAAAAAAATAGTTTTTAAGACTTTAAGACATGTTTTTCACTTGAGTTTCGGTTATATTTTACCTGTTGTAGTAAAAATCAAGTACCCTTATTTTAAATCGGCAAAAACTTTTCTTAGATTACCTAATCGTATTGACATGAAGTTGATTCAACATAAAAAAATAACTTAAAAAAAGTGTGTGTAAAAAAAGTACAAATGTACACGCGATTTAAGTTATACCCAGCTACTTCTCATTCACGATTCACAAAAATTCATAACATAACAAAACTGTATTATTATGAGCGCTAGATGGTGCTATTTGCTAATCCCTTAGAAATTTCTTTTCCAAAAGTAAATTTGTATGCTGAACGCCGCAAAAGAAGTATAACTTTAAAAAACAGTTACCTACCTATATGATTATATTCCTCAAAGGTTTTTTTTTTTTTAACTGTTCACCTCGTTCCTTTTCTCCGCGAAAAAAATACTCTTCCACAAAAAGTTTGAATAGTACGCCTTTAAGAAATAATGAAAGAGCACATAAAACTAAAATTTCTAAAAAACAAAGTCATTGATCCGTATTCAACAAACTAATTTTTTAAAAAAACTTCCATTAATGCTGAAAATTGCTTAAAAAAATAAAGTTTTTTTTTAATCCATAAAAGAATAATATTTTTAATTTAATTTTATAATAATTTAATTAAAAACTTTAAAAAATTATATAAAATTACCATGATATTGTAACAAAGAATTAACTTTTTTTTTTAAATATCGTTAGAGCCATTTAAAAAAATATGTAAAATTTTCTTAACTTTAACATTATGGTTAATAAAACGTTGTTGTACAAATTTGTTGTTGAAATCGGTCAGACACCAAGAAAATAACTATTAATAATGGCCCATAAACTATTTTTTTATTCATTCAAGAGTAGGGTTTTATTTATTAATTTTTTTAATCAATATTAATTTTTTAAATCAAAAGCGTTAGAACCATTATTTGAGAAAATCAATCTTTTCCGTATTACACAATACCGTTAATTTTGGCTCTAAAAATAAAATTTTTAATTTCTCCTCTTGGGAAGGAATAGGAGTTTTTAAATTTTTAGGTATATGTATGTATGTATTTGTTTTCCAGAAGCAAAACACGGGACACATACAAAATTTTTCGGATCGTTTTGAAAATATTGATTCTTCAAAAAATAAAAATAAAAAAAATTGGAAATTTTTAAAATGCGTTTTCATAATTTTTCATTTTGATATAAAGATATCTTAACCGATTTATGGGAGCATTTTCGTTGAAATCATTTAAGTCGAATACAAAATAAAGAAAGCATTTTTATACTTAATAAGTACTGTTTATCACTTCTAAAAAAATATTTTTTCAATCAAAGTCGCGAGAGCTATTTTTTAACATTTTAATTTTATTTAAAATGATTTTAAAATTGTATAATCTTTAAATAAACTTCTAACATGTCCTTAACATTTTTGAAATTTAGCTGGGTTCCTTACTCTTCTGTTCTTTATTCTAAAAAACTTTCCCTGATGAAGCTTTTCAACCTGTCAAATATAAACTGGAGTTAAATAATTGACGAAAAATTTTAAAAAACTAAAGCCTAGTCTAGAGGCGAATTGAAAATAATTAAACCAGCTCACCAGTTGCACATTACGTAGCTTAACCAACGAAAGAAATTCTTACCTGTGCAAGAATAGTTTTCAATCGTTTGTCACTCATACTTAACGGTGCAGGTAATTTTTCTTGCTCCAAAAGAGTTTTTTGACTTTGGGAGACTGAAAAATTTTCGTTTTTCTTCGGCAGCAAACTAGGCTTGACGCTTTTATACGAAAAAATTAGAAAAACTTTTAATTTGCAACCACTGTTTATCTTGTTTTTCGTACAAAGTTTTTAAAATTTTTTAATGAACAAATCAGAGAATTTGCAAATACGGGACAGTCACGGGACAAATTAAAAAATACGGGACACTTACACGTCCCGGGTTTCTTAAATAAAAACCCGGGACAAGCTGTAGAAATACGGGACAGTCCCGGGTAAACCGGGACGGATGGTCACCGTACTTATACTACATATACATACCTGTAACACGATTAAGTTATTTCATTTCAGAGTCAAACATTATCTTTATATTCTGAATACTATTTCAGACTTTTTATTTAAATTCTGCCTCCTCATATCGAAATAACGTTTTGAAAAGAATGTTAGTTTTCGTTCAGATTTTTATTAATTTCTCTTCCTGTTTCAATGGGATTTTTTTTTGTTTTTTTCATATTCACATACAAGCTAAATATTATTTCAAAAACTATTCTGTTTTGATCAGAAAAAAAAATCAAAAGAAACAAATATTTATATTTCTACTCAAATAAAATATCTCTTAAGCCGATTTCTATGCTATTTTTAGCTAAAAGTTATTAATTTTCAAAGCACATTTTTAACGATGAAGGTGTGTTATAGAAGTCATGCGTTTTTGTCGATTATATTTGTACGTACAAAAATGCAGTGTAATTTGTAACTATTTACGTTGATCCAAACTCAACGCATAATTTCCTTCCATAATACGATTATAAATGCGAGTAAACCCATTAGGAAAGGACCATTAAATAACTGTATATATGAATACAAAACCTTGGAGGCATGAGTGGCTTAAGTTAAGGTGCGTTCATGAGGCTGTATATTAAACCAAATTATCTTGCTCAGGATTTACCCTCTACTCTGACACTCCCGCTGGGAGCTATATAATAATTTTGCGGTGTTTTACTTTCAAACTAATTGAGGGTGAAAACACTGCTACTAGCATATTGTGTATATGTCATTTCACCGTCACTTTGGGGGTGTTGCAAAGAAAGACGTCAAAATAATAATGTTAGGTATTGTGTGTGTTTGTATTTATTTCATAGAGAAGGATGAGTTTTCCTCTTGGTGGTACTGATTGCTGTTAATTGTGGCTATGAACTAACGTGAAAATGTTATGAAATTGTAGTAATTTCCGAAAGTGAATTGTTTTGATAGTAATCAATAAAGAAAATTCTTAAACAACAATTTCATTCTTTTCTCGAAGGAAGAAAGTAAAGAAGTCCCAAAAAGCCTATTTTTTTTCTGAGCAGAAAGAATTATAATAGTTTGAGGTATGAAGTTGTTTTAACAGTAATTGACCATTAACATGCACAAAAATATTGTATCATGTTTATATTTTCTGAAAAATTGTTGAGCGACATGTTATAAAGTAAAGTTGCATGATTTCTTTGTAATTTTCGTGAACTACTTTCTTTCAGCTAATTGTAGGGTTATGATTTTTATTTGCGATAAGGTTTGGCATTTTATTAGAGGCTTGACGTCACTCACTGTCTAGACACTCAATGAATACATAAAAATTGGCTTCTTTCCAATGAAAACTTTTCATGGCTTTTTTAACCTTTTAGTCTTTTTTAATATTGAACTCAAAGGATTAAAGCTTCCCTCAAATTCAACACATAAATCCTTTAAATTTTCACATTTTCCCCTAAATCAATAGACTATTAAAGCTCTTTAAATATGCCTTCAACTTAAGATCCACATGATGTCAATTGGAATGGCTGCAAGGAAACTGGCCCAAAATGACTTGAATATCAATTTCCGAAAATAATTTAGTCTGAGGCATTTTGTGGTGTCAAAGATAGGACTTTTGATCCCTCGTTCTTACATTGAAAACAAAGCTGTATTTCTTAGCTTCTTTTTGTTTAAAGATTATGTCACTTTAAGATTGAATATCGGATAGATTCAACTCGAATTAACGTGACATTCTCTTACAATAAATTCCATTAAAATGACAAACACATAATCTAAATAGAAAATTCAAAGAATTTATCACGTCGATTAATTCACAAATGAATTTTCGACTTAATACACCTCTGCATGAGAGGCATTAAATAAATTTTCCATTTCATTTAAATCTCAATTAAGCAGGTATCATCCCTTGTTTATATAAATCCCTCTTCTATCTCTCTCTCTTTTATTCTCTGTCACATTTAAAATCCCTTTTCAAAAATAACAAATATGTCGTAGAGGGTACTTTATGCGTACCTAACCTTACCTACTACATACATTTTCTATCCTTTGAAAATGTCCTGTTTGTGTGTTAAACAATGTCCACTGTGCAAAGGATTACTTACATTGCCTTAAGGCGGTTAGGTTGTCATTTAACCTTGAGTGTTCTATGGGGGTGGAGAAATATGGGGATTTCCCAGTGATAGCTTGTCTGTTTACACATAATTAAAGCAAAAAAGAACAAACAAGAAAAATATAAAATAAAAATTCACAACAAAATGAAAATTCCACCTTACTTTTATTTATTTTAATTTTTTTTTTTTTACTTTGAAAAAAAAAATATATTCAAGGACACGTGGCTGTTCGGTCGTTGACGAAGACGACGACGACGACTTGAAAGCTCTAAGCAAAAAGAAGTCAATTATGTGTCCTTGGAATGTGCTCATCGTGGTTTTATTGGACAGAATTTTTAGGGTGGGGGTGGGAATAGGAACAGATATGGACAAAATGTCGAACGTGTTTCGGTTTCCGTTTGTTTCTTTAATTTGTCAATGGATTTTTTTTTGTTTCTTTTTGTGATTATTGAGAGACTTTGTATGTTTGGTTATTTGGTAGTCTCTGAAGGATTCTAAGGTAAGAATATTATTACCAAAAAGAAAATAATGATGGAAGATTTACGTGGTAATTTGAAAGATATCCAATCACCTGTATCATCTGGTATCTTGGGTATATAAAGTGAAATTGATCATTTTATTTCGACACAAGAGTCAATTTATCAAATTACATTTAATAAATTATTTAATGTCAATGAGCTTGTACACTGTACAGGTTGACATTAAATTCAATGATTATAAAAATGTAAGGAAATGAACAAAACAACCACGTAAAAACCGAAAGAAAAAGAAAGTACGTTGACCTATTAATTAATTTTAAGATGAATATATGTATTTGCACTTTTTTGTATATAAAAATAATGCATAGAGATAAGTATAGCGATTGATTAAAATAATAAACATTTTGATAAAATCCTTCCAGGATTTTTAAACAATACACAATCGAAAGAAATATCTACCAAATTTTGAAATCGTTTAAAAAAAACTGTTTCACGATTTATTTAGAAATTCAGTTTTTAAAAAATCACTTTCACTCAATTTTTTTTTTAGTTTGAAAGGTCACTGTGGCGTATGCGTAACATTTTTTATCAACTTTTGAAAGAATAATAAATATGGTGATACAAACTTCATGAATGCATAGAACGTTCGCCACAATTTTAATAGATTTTATTTTGCAAAAATGCGACGTTTTGTGGATGTAAGTTTCATCACCTTCCATATAACTGGACAAAATAAATGGACAAAAAAGTACAAATTGCAGCGAGATTTTCAATTTTGAGTATCTTATAGTTGCTCTTATAGTAAAAAGTAATTTGAGAGTTGAAACTTTTTATGTAAATATTCAATACTTTTAGTATTGAATATATATATATTTAGTATATTTTATGAGAAATGAAAAAAATAAAAAAAAAACTTTTTAAAAAATTAGGAAAAACATCCTTTTTAATTATTTTCACCGCCATTTGATTTCTTATATAACAAATAATTCCTTTTTTTTATTGTTGGGGGAGATTTAAAAAAATATTTATTATTTATAGAAGATTCATCCTCCTATTTAAATTAAGGTACCTACATAAGTAGCCCTCAATATCCATACATTTTTTCTTAGTTTGATTTTCGAAGGAAAATTATGTTACCGGCAAACTTTTAACAAACAGTTTTTTATATCAAACCAAAAGTTCGCAAAAATGTTAGATTTCCCTAGGGGTAAGAGTCCTGAAAATCAGGATTTTAGCTTTTTAGTTTCTTCAGCAACATCATTTTGCAGCTTTATAATAATTTTATAAGATATTAAGTGTGCAAGATTTAATCAAAAGTGTTACAGCTTGTTTTTATAGAAAATTTGAATACATGAAAAATGTTGATATTATAACAATCAAAAAATAAAAATAAATAAATAAAATATTTTTCATTTAATTTAATTTTAGAAGAAATTGAATTTAAATTTGAAAATACATACATACATTACATTAAATAAAAATTGATTTTAAAACTACAAAAACATCTCTTTAAGTGTTTCAGACTTTCAGACGAAGTAGATACAAGACATAAAATTTCATATGCACAAAAAAACTTTTTTGAAATCTGAAAATCGTTTGAGCCGTTTAAAAAAATAGTTTCTCGTGTAAGAAAAATCAAAAATTTTTCAAAAAAAAAGTTCGTACACCAATTTTATTAAAAGACAACATTAATAGACATATAAATACAAGGATTCAAAAAAGTTTACCGTTTTCAAAAAATTGACACACAAAACTTTTTAACTTTTTTTATAAACCCAAAAATAAGTTTTTTAAAAAATTTTTCTACACTTTAATATTAGAACTAATCAAATGTGTTCGCAGAATTTCATACAAATCATCTGTAGGTAGGTATTTAATTTAGAAGAAAAACTGTCAATTCATTAGAGGGATCAGATGGACGCACATTCGCACAGACCAGCAACGGACGAAACCAACTTTTTTGATTAAAAGCTAAATTTTTTGTACTAACACTTTTTTTTTTGTAAAATTTAAATTTTAAAAAGAATTAAATTAAATAATAATGATTATACTTATGAGTTCACTAGAGCCTCAGTATTATTAAAAAAAAATACACTGGAGCGTAGTAAATTTATGAATTGCTTTGAACTTTTGTCTTGATATATTTTTCTAATATGCAACCATCCGTGAGAAAATCATTTATGTAGAAAATTTATTCCCCTATGACATAAAATATCAAATGGTATTCTCTATTAAAATCATTTATCTAAAGAAATTTCATAAATTCTTAGAAAAATATTTTTTCTCCAAGTTTCAAAAAAATGTCGACGTTTCTTTTCCCTAACTAAAACACATCATATTAAATTGAATACAAAAAAAAAGAGTTATACTTCCTTTGGACTTAAAACGGAAAACCTGGTCATTTCCTCGTAAATAATCCTTAACAAAAATATTTATGAAACCCACCCTCAAAAGAGACCCTTTATTTTCAGCATGTAGGTATTTTAGAATAAAAATGTTTGTGAAAATAAAATAAATTTCTATTACTTTTCTGTGCTTAGTCAGATAAATGCGATGAATGATGAAGGACGAATTGTTTATGTTTTTGCATAAACAAGTCGATGAAATTCAATAAAATAAGGATCTCTCAGGAGTAATTCACTTTGTGTCTTTAAAGATATTAGACGCGAAAAAAATATTCGTTTTTCTTAACCCGATTTGTCTAGATTAAAATAACCATAGTCAATCGTGTTTAACTTATGGTAAAAGCAAGTCATAGGAAGGTAGCCTTTTTAAAAATACATCCGTTTTGATGGCATAGATATAAAGGTGTGAATATTAATTTTGTTTATTGCTAAGAATCTGAAAAGTAGGGCTGCAATTTAATTTTTCCACAGATTGAAGAAAAAATCTTTGTATTGAAAAAAAAAACTATTTTGGTTAAAAAAGATGTAATACAAAATTTGATGTTTTTTATAGAAGCCTTTTCGAAGTTTTTACTTCCCAGGTCACTATAAAAGTATTTTTCATCAAAACTTATCGACAACTTACCGAAGTTGAAAACAAAACATCATACTCTCGTCTCTATAATGTTTAGTTTCTATAAGAAAACTTTATGCAAACTTTACAGAGGAAGCATCTTAATGAAATAAAAAAACTTGGTATTTAATAGGTTAAAATGGAGCTATTTTGATTAAAAAAAAGATTTAAATATTTGAATTTAATGGAAACTTTAAAGAAGTAATTGCTTCCTAAAACTTAACAACTAGTACAACAAGGAATCAAAAATTCATTGGAATTCAATAAAAACTCTAAATCATATATCTTCTTTATAACAATATTTTCTAGACTATAATGTTAGAACCTTGGGAATGCATTTATATGTAGATGTATAAATAGTTATCAATCTTGCATAACATCATCCCTTTTAATATGAAAATTCCTTCAAACACTCAAATGATCTCTTAACCCAATTCCTAGGACACACATATGTATGAAAAAAATGAAAGGTGGAATAATATTTCTGATTCTATTTTTACCTTTTATATCTATAGGGGATTATTTAAGAGTCTCTCTTCGTTCAACCAACAACAACAACAACTGTTTTTGTCTATTTGTTTATATGCTCACAGGAAAAAGAAAAAACTACAACAACAAAAACAATAAACAGACAGACATGAAACCCCTTAGGGGTTGGCAGGAAGTGGTACACATTGCCCAGGCTCCCTCGACCCGACTTTTCTGTCTGAATGTATAATTTTATGCTATTGTGCATTTATTATATAGGGACGATGACGACGCAAGCAAGCAAAAGACACAAAGTCCATTGTTTTTTTGAAGGTAGCTAGCTACTTCAACTGTACTTAAGCTATTTAATGTTATTTTTTTTTTGTTGTTGTTGTGCGAATTTTGCTTTTATTTTTTAAACTTTTTTTTGTTAAAAAAAAGACATTTAATTTATAATTTAAAACATTTTTTGTTATGGTTTTTTTTTGTAAGTTTCAAACGAAAAAACAATTTCAGTTTGTGTGTTGTTTTAGAAAATGTAAAGTTTAATAATAAATGATTCAACCATAAGGGGTATAAGGATGGTCTTATAAGCTGATTTGAGGGATATAACTGTTATGGTTGGGTATGTTGCGATGAATAATAAAAGAGCCCAAGAACACACATGATACAGATTGGAATAAGAAGAATACATTTTTGTATTATGAATGTAATGAAAGTAATTTTTGTATTTATGGTTTGAATATAGAACGGGCAATTGGAATTTAATGTCCCAAGATGAATATAAGTGAATTTTTTAAAACAAGGAATGATACTACAACAATGCATAGAAATATTATTAATATTTTATATCCAGTTATGGGTTTAAGCTTTTGTACATTTGTCAAAACAGAGGGACATAGGTAAAGCATTATTCAGCATTATACTTTCTATGGATAGAAAATGGAGAAACATAAAAAATGAATAGTTACGTAAAGGGTTGAGCTACATCAGTCAAAATGAAGCTTTGAGAATGACAGTTAAATAATTTTGTTATCTGTCTATGTGTTTTTGATGTGTCACTATCCCAATGGTACCTACTCTCTTTTATTACTATAGTGTATTAGTTGGGTTACCTCAAGGTTCAATCCTTTGGCCTCCATTTGTTGTTTCTATTCTTAATCAATCATCTGTTTTGTATGTTTATTATATTAACTAAGGTTTGCTACCAAGGTTTTATACCAAGACTAGAAAATTATGTTTACATTATGAATGACATTACAAATTACAAAATTTATCTTTCGCATTATTTGTAATAGCTAAGGACTCATTTATATTAGGTATATCTTGAGGTAAAGAGGGAATTGGAGCATAACTGATAAAGTTATGAGTATTTTATTATTCTTCTTAATCTCTTACACTTTATTTTTAAGAGTTCAACCGAAACATGAAATGGTAACGAAGTAACGAATAACAGAGTTACGCGCGACAGAGTTACGGCCGTCAAAGTTACGCGAAACCGAAGTTACGAAACACTAGAGTTACGAATTCTAAAGTTATGTTAAGCTATGACATGTGATTTTTGGGTTGGCAACAATTGCGAGGAACGATATAGAATTATGGAAACATAAATAAGAGAATATCGATACGTAGGTGCAATATTAGTTGGACAAATAAGAAGTTAATTTCAATTATGTCCCCCATACTTACATAAGTATACTTATGTTTTTTTTTTCTATTTCAATGTTTTTGCGATCTTCTCACAAAAATAAAACCATATATGTATATCTATACCTATCCAATCAAAATTTTACAAGATTAAATAACACCCATTTTCGCTTAACTCATTTAGTTCTGACCAATGAGAAAAATGTTAATCTCTTGTTTGTATTTCCATAATTCCATATCGTTCCTCGCAATTGTTGCCAACCCAAAAATCACATGTCATAGCTTAACATAACTTTAGAATTCGTAACTCTAGTGTTTCGTAACTTCGGTTTCGCGTAACTTTGACGGCCGTAACTCTGTCGCCCGTAACTCTGGTATTCGTAACTTCGTCGGTTTCCCGAAGATTAAGGATTTCAAAATTAATTAACGAAGTCGTAGTGGCTAACAGCTTTGATTTTTATAAAAAATGTTTCTTTTAGATATTGTTCAAAATATTGTTTAATAGCTTTTATGCTCACCAAATAAATTAAAAAAGAAATAAATGTTTTGTTAATAATATGTACTTTGCATTTTTGTTTTGTTTTTTTTTTTTAATAATAGATAATGCATGTTTTAAATAGCATAATTTTTTGTATCAAAGTCTTAAAACCCGTTTGATTTTTTTTACATTTTTAATGCATTAAAAATATGCATACAGAGTCGTATAAAGTGCCGTAACGAGTGAGTGTGTTCACAATATAAAAAAAAAATCAGAAAATGTAAAAAAATTGTTCTAAATTTATAACTCAAACGTGTTTAAATTTTTCAGCCACTATTACATTGCGTTTCTTTCGCATAAAGCTGAAATTTATTAAATGCATTAAAATTCATTAAATGCATTAAAAATGAGAAAAAATAGAATAGGAGGAAGTTTTGAGAAAAATATATCTTTTCAAGCAAAAGATTTGAGAGACAGTTATCGGATAACATATCCCACAGTTTTTTTTTTTTTTTTAAGGTGATAACGTTTTATAAATCGATGAACCAGGGTGGCATAGACCAAAAAATGACACAATTTTCTCCCGTTCCACTTGAAATTTTTTTAAACACAAACTATTAGAGATACAAAAATCTACATTTGAAGAATTTTTTAAAATTCTGTTGTTCTATAGGGTAAATAGGGGCTATTTTCCAAACGTTGTAGAAAAATCAATTTTTTTAATCGATAGATAAACTTATTGTAAGACTGACAATAGTATTGAAAAAAATTCTAAAAAAAATGAAAACCAAGATATAAATTGTTTTTTAAAACTAAAACATGAGGTAGCCCTTTGACAAAGTAGTAATTATAGGTAGTAGTAATTTATAGGTTCATTCGAAAGATAATAAAAAAAAAGTTAAAGTCTATTACGAATTTTTTTTCAGTCTATGCGTTCGAAATATGAATTTTTGAAAAACACCTACTTTTTGTGAAATAATAAGCTTTCTTATGATATAAAATTTAATATAGGTTGTTACAGAAAAAAATTAATTTAATGGCGTGAGAAGATAAAAATGATGATATTTTTGCTTTTTTTTGAAGAAAACTGATTGGGTTCAAAAAATTCTAGCTCTTTTTGTAGACATCACACAGACATGGGCGATATGAATATTTTGAGCTGATATAATAGGCTTTCAGATTTTATAAAATTTATTAAAGGTTGTAAATAAAATGGATTTTTGAGTGATGGAAGTGATTTAATCTACAAGTTCACTAGTAGATATCTACATTATATATAATATGTAGGATGTAATTGCTTGCTTAAATGCACGAGCAATTGCATTTCAGATTTCAGGTTCTTAATGAAAAACCAAACTTCATAGTAGAAATTTAAGGTCCAAATTAGAACTTTTCATATTCCCCAGTACACCATTGATCAACCAGAAAACAAGGAGTGAAGATGAAAGATGCAAGACCGTCACAAACTTTAAAAATGAGAGCTGGAAGTCAACGTCAGCAACATAGAGTAGAAGGATATGTACAACAATAAAAAATCCTTTGAAAAAACTTTACTTCAAAAAAATTAATTTATCACACATTCTTCCTCGCTAATACTCTAAAGTGGATACAAAGAATAATAAAAAATCATTGCAACGCTGTATTCTAAGAACCAAACTAATATAAAACTATCTATTTTGTTGATTCTCAAGAATCAATAGAATTTGTTTCATATGAAATGAAAACCAAAATTTTGAGGTGCAACCTTTTTAAAGAAAAAGCAGGATTTTTGGAAAATTTATTTGAAGAGACAAATTTTCGAGAAGGTTTTGATCCAAGCAAACAATTTTCAGGAAGACGTATAAAAGAATTTTCTTATTTTGTCACCTAAAAATAGAAATTACAGCTTAAAAGTAGCCTTTTTATTGAAGTTCATTAGTTTCTTCTGCCTTCAATGAAACATCTAATCTTAGTATCTTATTTCATTCTGAGAAAAAAAGTAATAGATAAAAAAATCTCTTCCACAAAATTGCTAAATACCATTCAATTCTTACATGTCATGAAAAATTGTACAGCACAATGATTCTGTTTTTCCACAAATAAAACAATGAAGCATACAGAAATACAAAACACAATAAAAGACAAAAAAAGTTCACCACTTTTTATTCCAGATAATCTCTCAATTTCAGGATTTCCAAAGTCATCAAATAAATAGTTTGTATTCTTTTTTTCTGCTTTTTTCTGTTTTTCTCTTTATATGAATCTAGAAACATTGTTGTGAAAAAAGATACTTTTGTCTTCACTTTTAATTAACTTCTTTATCCTTTGTTTTATTTTTCATCATTGGCACAAATTCTTCTTCTCTTGTGTTCCGTTGACTGTAAGTAACACTATTCATCAAGGATATACCTCAAAGAAGTTCTACAAACCCTTTGATATACCTACACACTGTAAAACACAGTCAAGGTATTTTTTTCGTTTCATTTCAATTCAGTTCATCAGCATGATGAACTTCATTATCATCATCACTTTTCCACTCGGTAGATTTACATATTTCGTTATTCCCTTTGAAATGGTCTCCTTCAAACGAAAACAAGGACATCAAATGAGATTCCTTTTTTTTTCAATGCGGCTCTACCCCAAATAGCTTTATGATGGTACTTGACGATATAGATGGTGTTGTTATTCATGCAAATAGCTGCTGTTTCCATAATGACTTGTGATGATGAACGAGAGCCTAATGACGCCACCAAATGACCAGGCAATCATATAAATCCATTTCCGGCTATAATATCCTTACGATTGTTCATATTTCTTATCAATCATCAGCATCACTTTGCTGTACACTGTTCCAACATTGAAATCCATTGAAATCTAATGACACATCCATTGTGTAGAAGAAAAGTAGAATGCCACTTCTTCGATTATGTTCATTTTGTTCGTCCTTGATTAGTAACGGCAATAATTATTCTATGCCATAGTCTATCACACTCTATTATGAATGACCGACCTCAGGACATTCTATTCTCTCTCTCTCTAAGCAAAAAAAAAACAGATTTTACCCAACAGGCAACTTATTTTGTAGAGAATGAATACAAATCGATAAGACACCCAGAATAAAGCATATTCTAACAATAACGTTCCATTGTATACAAGAGTCTTCTCTTCACTTCCCTTCCCTTTTCGTAAAAGTTGTTATTGTCGTAAGGTTTGACATTATGCTGCAAGCTGCATGCACATATAAATCGCCAGGATCATAATTCCCACTTGGTGCATTTTTAATTGTTCTATTTTTGTCTTCTTATAGTGACTCAGTGTGTGCAAGGTAATCTCATCAATGCCACCTCTGACATTATAGTCAGTCCAATTTCTTCTCTTCTCCGCCCATCTTTCCATCTTTTATTCCATCCTCCTTTTTTATGCGAGTATAGAACGAAAAGAATCCTCTTCACAAATGCAGATGAAGAGCTCAGATCTACATGCCAAAGATGATGCTCCTCGGCAATAATTGATTCGAATTCGAGAGTTGTTAGTGTTTCATTATAGATACGACTTGCTCTCTATTCTGAGCAAAGCACCATCACACGAAGATGAAATGTTATTTTTCTATGCGCTTTTTCATGCACACCCAACACTCGTCTTGTATCTTCAAAAAAAAAGAAAAATTCATATGTCTTGCTGTCTCTTTCTAAATTTATGAATTCCAATATTTTAAGTAGCTGGATGTAGCTACTATATGAGTGATGGATTGTCGGACTGGGACGGATTTGTTGTATTACTGTAACGTCAAAAGGTTAAATTTGAACAAAAAAAGTCGGGCAAATATGATATCTCATCAATATGCAAGAATAAAGTTCTTACAATTTTGAAATTCTTGGAGCGAAAAGAAGAGTGACTTAAATATTTTTTTATGTAAAAATATTTGTATTCCAAAATTTCGTTTACATGCAATTTACCTATAACAAAATATTTTCCCATTTTGCTTTTTTAATTGAGAAGGTTCCTAACAAAATTATGAAAACTTAATAAATTATAAATATATACAAAAATGTGTATGGTGTATACGTAACCTTTTTCCTCAAATAAAAAATCGGCTGTAGAAATCGCTTTAAATATTGTTTTACTGCTAATAACAAATGCAAAAATCAAACTTTTGTTTAGCTTCTTATAGTTGTTTGAAATTATGGGTGGATTAATATTTCTGAATCTAAATTCGCTTTCAGAAAAACTCTATGTAGTACGAATATTTTAAATTGATTTAAAAAAAGTAAATATTTTTTAAAGTTCAATTAACGTAGTACAAACTTAAACCAGTAGGTATGCAAACTTGGCTTAAATTTGAAAGTCTTATTTGATGATGTTTTGGCTGTCATCTTAAATCAAATTTGAAATCAAATTTGACTAAAAAACGTTAAAGAATACTCATTTTACTCTTCAGTAAAGGTTCGCTATTATAGAAATTTGTGTTTGTCTCAAAATTAATTTCTCTTATAAAAATTTCGTGGTGATACACATAATTCGACGTCAAAAACACAGAAAAAATTGTTCCCTATTTTTATTGAATTATCTCAAAAACTTAACATGCCAGAGTATATTTTCGACCTATGATTCGGCATCAGCTCACGAAAGTCCTTTGGTTTAGTTCAAAGGTAATTTTCGTAGAAAACCATTGTAGTTTATTATTTACTTTTTGGTAGTTGAAATAAGGCCACTTTCGGAAAAAGCAGTTTTTTTTTCTACAAAATGCCAATGATGTTGTTTAACGATAAATGCAATAAAATAAAAACTGGAAAATAAAAAAGGACTACGTTCCTTAAAAATAATGTTTTTTTTTTCAAATTTGCATGTTTTTCGAGCTATATAATTGACTAGTCTAAAAGTCAATTCTATATAAAAAATATTTTAATAAGTTCTTAAAATTTTGAGTTGTTGACACCCGATTTCTAGAAAACTCTAAAAACTTGGTTTAATTCAATACGTTTATTTATTCTTGAGCCAACCAAGAATTCAAAGATATTACTTTGAGTGCTTGGAGCTTCATCAGATACTTCAATATTTTCTTACCAACAAGTTCTGCAAAACATGAATTAGAAGACTGACAGTATCCGTCGCTTTTGCTACACGGAAACAAATAAGACACTTTAAAATAAGATGATGGTCACTTTACAACCCATCAGCTTAAAAATATAAGATTTATTATTAAAATAAATATAATCTGTTTAAATTCTGTTTAGTCTAAAATAAACTTCTTTTTATTTAATAAGTACTTTCTTTAAAAAAAACTCGATGATAAATGAAAAGATTTCTTATTCTTTAAACAAAAAAAGATAAAATCATTTTAAATAAATGTGAAAATCTGCTAAAAAAATTAGTTGTTGCTAGTTATTTTTGTTTTTTTTTTGCCAGATGGATTTTTATGTTGAGTTGAACATTTTGATAAAGACAGTAAGATAAAATCACAATTTTATATTTAAAGGTATAGTTTAGAAACATAACATATTTCAGCCGCTAAAATAAGAAAAATAAAATTTATTTTTTAAAAGTCTTTTTTCTTGTATTCTTCTAATGATCAATTTAATTTGTATCGAAGATTCTTGTATTCTTCTACTTCTGTATCCACTTAAAATTAAATGTCTTCAAATAAATTAACCTGTTTTGACGTCTAAAAATAAAATGGTTTTCTTATTAAATTAAACAGATTTTTTTTAATAAGAACATTCAAAATGATTATTAAGTTCTTTATGAATTAAAATGGAAAACTTGTCGCCCCTAAAAAATCCAACATAACCAGATGCTCACATGTTAAAGAAAGTAAATCCTCTTTTGTGTTTATTGTCCTAGCTCCTGGGTGCTGTTATTTTTTTTTTCAATTGCAAGATAAATGAAAATACGAAACACATACTATATTGCTGTTGGAGGTGATGGTGATGCCGATGATATATGTATCATAAGGATGTTAGTTTCAGGAGGGGTAATAGCGGGTGCTGCCTTATAGCCATATGATGGTGATGCTTTTGCACCCTCGACATAATCTGTGTGCATTTAAGATGATAGTGCTTGTTCTCGTAGCCTTGAGTTGTCGTTGATTATAATTTTTTTTTTCGTTTTTTTTTTTTTCAGAGAATTGCAATTTTATAAAGGATAATGAGGAACAATGTCTCTGGCGTATTAGTTAAATAAAATGTTTTTTTTCTTGTTTTTAATTCGAAATGGAAATTCGGTGTCAAATGGAGAAATAATAACGAATAGAATACAATTAACAAAGAAAAAGTTTCAAACACACATGCTGCAACTTTTCGTAATTAATGATGTGAGTTTTTTTTTTTTTTCTTAAAGAAGAAGCTTTTTCACAGTTCTTAATGTAGAGCAGATAGTTCGTAGAAGAAAATTATTTTTCGTTCTTAATTGATTAGATATAAGAACGCAATTTAAACTTTTAGTAATATACACAAAGTCGGGGTTGGATGGAGCTTAAATTGACAATCTTCTTTAATCAATTTAGATAGTTTGCAGACAATTAAATTGGTTGTCACACGTGTTAACACGTGTTTTGATAGTTATTTTTTTGAAGGGAAGTTGGAAATGATTATTTTTTATTGTAATAGACTAAGTATTATTTTATTATCGTTCATCACTCTTGAAATATTTAAGGAGTTTTAAATTAATTTTATTGCAAACAACCAAAACACAGCAACACATTAATAATATCACTGGTCTGCAAAATTTAACTTTTTTTTTATCCTTCAAGTAATTTTTTAATATGAAAGACTAGACTTTCCTGAATCTAAATCTGGTTTCAGAAAAATTCTATCAGGTACCATATTTGTAAAAATGATTTTTGAATAATGTGGGTAGTTTCTAAAAAATCACCCTTTTAGATTCATTTGAACTTGTATAAAATTAAAACTATTTGTCGCATTGAGCTCAAATTTGGAGAACTTATTTCTCATAATATGACCTATCGATTGAAACCAAATATGTTCTTTTACATTAATGTTTACTCATATTTTAAAATACTGATTGACAAAAAAAGCAGAAATATCGAAATCCTTCAATTTTTAGAAGAAAAATGTAAAATACGAAAATATGAATTTAGAAAGTCAAATATGTAAATAAAACCATAATAAAATGCATTAAACAAAATTTGTACGTGTTTTGTAATTTAATATACTATTTTTCTATTCAGAAATATCCATTCCATAAATTGCCTTGTAAAGCTTAAGATTTGTTTCTTCTAGAAACAAAAGTATACTTTTCTTATAGTTTTTGATGTGCTGAGTTAGAATCCGAAGTCAAAAAAATTCTATAACGTCAGGATTTTGAGATATTCGCATTAAAGTATCACAAAATCAAGTTTTTTTTTTAGAAAATCTCAAAAAACTACTATATCTCAAAAACCAGAGCTGATCGAAATTTTTTGAGTTCGGATTTTTCTTTTTGGTAAGATATGCCAAACCTACTAAACTAACTTGAATTAAGATATCTCGGAGAAGAATAGAGATATTGAGAATATTGAAACTGAATTTGAAAGAAAATAATAAGTTCTGTCATTAACCGTAACAATTTCAATTGAAAAAGAATTCATTATGCCAAAATATTTCTTCGAAAACAGCATTTTTAAGATTTTCTAACGGGAATATCTAAAAACGTGACTTGCTAGGTCAATTCTGACTTCGGATTCGGAATCAGCATAGAAAAATCCTTTAGAAAAGTATAGTTTTATTTAAAGGAGGATTTCCTTGAAGACCAGTGTTTTTTTCACTTCAGATTCTTTGATGTAGTAAGCTTAGTACAAGCTTTTATCTACGATCAGAGGCTCATCATAAGTGCATGTTAGTGGTTAGTAAACAAAAAAAAAAAACAACCTCCCACATGCACAATATAAAACAAAATAATTACGAACAAAATTACAAGTTATAAAATTATAAGTACAAAAAATACAACATATATAATTTATTTAAAACATTGATTAAAAGTCACGATTGTGGAGCACTGGTTCGAAACAATGTTTTAAACCCATTTTCGTCAAATTAAAGTCTAAGGATGAATGGTTCAAGTTAAAAAGTTTACTCATGCGACTAAGAGGCTCATTAATACCATAGTTTGTTCTATGAAAGTCGATATGCAAAGGTTCAAATCTTCGTGTATTAGGTATATCTTAACTAATTCGTCCTTGACAAAAAATCGACATCATAACTATTTCTTCCAAACTCTCTTTGTAAAAATAAACAATTTCTTGGCATAATCGTGAAGAACAAATGAACTTAGATTTTGATTACGCGAATTTCGTCTATTGTTCGTAGTAGGAGTCTAATTTGCAAACACAAACCACAAGAGGATTCCTGAAATTCTTGTTAATCAAAAGTTTTCGAAGGATTTTCTTTCCCTTTCATGGTTTCTAATAAACCATAGAGCTCTCATCCATAGCATCGTATTGTTAGTTTCACCTTCATTCACCGCAAACCGCAAAATTTATTCAAAAAACTTGGCTTTTTTGTTGACATTTCGTCATAGTTATCCTAACATTCTTTTTCGCATTTTGTGTTAACAATTTTCTTGAAAGAAAAAAAAGTTTCAGCTTCAAGAAATAGAGCATCGTATTATTTGTTTTTGTTCTTGTTTCAAGAAAAGAAACATCAAAGTGGATTTTTAGATATTCTTTCAAAAAGAAAGTAAAAAAAAAAGAAAGAAGAAAAAAAAATTTCGAAAAAGGAATATATGCGTAGCGTATCTCATCTCAATCTCAATATTTATTCTTGAAAAACTATTTCATTCATTTTCAATTCCTTTTTGTTTTTTGTTTTTATTTTTTTTTTCTTTTACATTTATCACTCAATCGCCTTTGACATTTTTTATATACTATATAATATTGTTGTGAAAAATTCACAATATACAAGGATAAATTGAAGTGCGAGCGTGCATCTTCGAATTTTTTTCGTTGTCAGAAAAGGATAAAAGAGTGTGTATATAAATAAAAATAAAAATATAGATATACAATGTTCAAAGTCCTCAAAGACTTTTTTAAAAATTAAAAAAAATAAATTTAGTCCTTGAGGACGCATGCAATCTATATATAAAACTTTTGTGAAAGGGAAATCGGCCAGTGGAATAATTGTTAAGAATGCATGAAGGAGAGGAAGAAGATAAAGCAAAACAAAACTCCAGAAATTTTATTAATAAATAGTTTCTGATGAGAACAACTTTATTGATTCTGCATTTTTTTTTTTATTTCGCACATTAATGAAATGAATTGGAAATGCATTTGTGAAAAGAATCCTGTATTTAAAACTCTCCATATTAGTTTTTAAATTTTATCCCAAAATATAGGACATTTTTATATAAAAATTATAAACATTACTTGTTTTTCTCAGAAACTTCTTTGACGACCCATTAAACCGTTTTTACTTGCAAGGTAGGCAGGTACTATAGTTCAGTCAAGTTGTTTAAAGACTCATAGTAATCGTTATTAATGGTCATAACACCGTTTACTTGATGTCTGACTTTAATCAATTTTAATGAAAAAGCGTTTGAGTAGCCGTAATATTAAGGTTTTGAAAAATTTCAAAAACATTTTTACTGTAGTTTTTTTATTTCTAATAATCATTTTTATGAAAACAAATCGATGACTTTTTTTTGAAATTTTGTTCTGGTTTTTTAAGGAGGGCATATTCTAAGTTAAAAAAAAAAAAAAAACAAAATAAAAATAAATGGAATTAATTTAAACCCTGTTAAAATCAAATTGAAATTTATTTCATTTTAATCAAAATTTACTTCTTAAAAAGGTATATCTGATATAGGTCGTTTCAAATCAAAAGTCCTGACTCTGAGTTTTTTTTTCTCCCTTCCAATAAAATTGAGAACAAATAAACAAAAAACTCAATTTAATTTGCTCATTGCGACAAATCAACTCAAAAATAACAACAAATCATGCTTGTTTGAATGAAAGAAATGCTAGAGAAAAAAATAAACAAACGAAAAATCTGAATTTGTTTATTAATGATTTCTATGGTGACGACTCCAAAATAATTGAAAAATAAAAATAAGATATTTAAGTTATCCCAACTGCCTTCAAATGATAAATAATTAAATAATTGTATGTTTTTTTGTATTGCCCGCGGATATGGAGTGATGCAAGCCCGGGAGACTTGCCTCCGCTTTCTGAGCTTAACCCAGTGAATCTCACAGACGGATCAATTAATTAAAATAGGGATATCAAGAACTGTTCTTCATTATTTTATCGTAATTTTAGAAAAGTTCAGCTGCCTCATAAATGCTTCCTTCCAGTAAGCAAATGAGTTGTTTTTATTTTTGCTCAATTTTCCATGGGACTTTTGATTTGAAACGACCTATAAGAATAAAATGATTTCTTATTAATTTCATATTGAAATTAAACAATAAAAAAAACATTTAAGGATTTTCAACTTAATTTAAAAGGATTCTAGTAATAAATGAAGCCATCCCAATAAACATATTAAATTTCATTGCTCCGTAAAACCCAATATCTTCATTTCATTTTCAACTCATGTGACACTCATAAAAATCCAGCCTATTTATATTTCCTTGAGGTTTAACGGAGTTGAACAGGCATTTCCATCAATTTCACTATAGTCCAAGAGCTAGTGGCACATTTGACTAAGGTAGCTCTTGTAAGGCTGAAAATTCTTACAGTGGTCGTTTTTAGCACGCTAAGTTAAAATATTTTGGTCTGGCAGACCTCAGCGGTGCACATCATATATATATATATATTACCTTGAAAGTGTAAAAAAAATTTTTTTAAAAAAGTTGCTCTTGTAAGGCTGAAATTTTTATAGAATTTAGTTTACCCATCGAGAAGAACAAAAAAAAAATTGCCAGACTTTTTTGAGGTGCACAAGTGCCTGCCAGACTAACTTAAAGATGTGCAGTTTACATGCATTAAACGAAACTTTATTCTGTAAAGTCGAAATTTATATAAATGTGTTTGTCTAAGCGGTTTTAAGAGGAACTGTGCAATTACAGCCGGTCCTGGCCGATATAAGTCCTAGTTAGGTGAGTGGAAAGATGCAACTTTCTAAAAAATATTTAAAAACAACGGTAACACTTACAGTTATAAGTGATACTTTTTTTAAAAGCTTAAATTGTACACTTAATTTTAAATTTTAAATCAAAATATTTAAATTAATCTTTTTTTAAATATCCAATTTTAAAGTTAAAATTAAGAAAAAAAAATAAAAAAAAAACACATTGAATAATAATATTGCCAAGACTGTGAATTAAGAGCAAAACTGAGTGATACAGAACATTGCTCTAATAAATTTCCTATCAAACACTGAAAACTACATGTCTCTACGACTTCTAGTTTTTGAGTAAATCGTAAAATAAGAAAACCATTTTTGTATCAGATTTTTATTTTTTTATTTATATTTTTAATATTTTCTTATTTTTCAATTTACTCAAAAACTAGAAGTGCAATTTTTTTTTTGATCTTCTCGATGGGTAAACTAAATTCTATAAAAGTTTCAGCCACTTTTTTTTAAATTTTTTTTTACACTTTCAAGGTCATATATATATATGATGTGCACCGCTGAGGTCTGCCAGACCAAAATATTTTTACTTAGCGTGCTAAAAATGACCACTGTAAGAATTTTCAGAATTACAAGAGCTACCTTAGTCAAATGTGCCACTAGCTCTCCTACTACTAGGGTTAAAGGACCTAGAGTACCTATTTACAGGGGAAGATTCAATTTAGGATTATGACACTCAAACATCGAATACCGACCAAAGAATAAGTCGTATTTCTTTTAATGTTGAGATTTTTTTTATCTATTAATTTTTTTCACATTCTTATCAGAATTTTCTTGTAGTTTTCATTGTTTCTTCAAAAAAATTTTGTACTAGATTCTACGATCTTTCAAATTTTACTCTTTTACAAACGCATTTAAATTTTGTTCGGTGTGCAACTTGAAAGCACTAAACTGCTATAGAACCTACTTTATTGACTAGAAGTGTTTTATAAAAGATCTTTGTTTTTAAATTCGATGAAATATGAACCTTAAGTCTACAGTTTTTTGGTCTTTTTGTATAAAACTGTATTAACCTTTGTTACCAACTGCTCAATGATAGTCCAGTAATTTTAGGTTTTATCTGCGGAAAAATTTCTATCGGGCTGAATTTTGGTATACACCTTCGTTACGGCGTTGTAATGAAAAATTTTAAAATTTTATCATTAATATCATGGTTTATGTCTTCGCTTTAAATCGCTCTATTCCGAAGACGGTTGATTTTACAGAAAAACGCATAATGAAATATTTGTAGATAATTTTATGACCAACCATTTTTTCTATATTGATCATCGAGCAACAGGTCGCGAGATATATGCGAAAAACTGATTTTCGTGACCTTTTGACCTCTATTACGTCTAACGCCGCCGTCACGATATCAATGTCGATTTTTCACATTTTCATATATAACAACGCCGCCGTAACGAAGGTGAATACCAAAATTCAGCCCAATAGGAATTTTTCCGCCAGATTTGGGTTAAAAATGCCTAAAATTACTGGACTATGATGAATTCGAAACCAAATGACTAGAGCCAGAAGCAGTCAATGTAGATGAAAATTTAGTGCTCTCAACCAACTAGGTATATTCAAAATTAGACCATGATAAAAAAGAATTGAATATTTATATACATAAGTTAAGAGTTATTTGCTAAAACATGATTGCAAATTTATTTGTTCCATAATGTCCCACTTCATGTAATACCAAATTCCTACCATTAATCACATTTATCTTGGTATAAATCATGATTAACAAAATACATTTGCATTTTTGTTTTCCTTGTTTTTAGTTTTCTTCTTAATTTTTTTCATTTTTTCAGGTACTATTAGTCATAAAAATGCATGAAATTTATATTAAACACATGAGGAAATTGTTCGCATTGTCCTTCTGACGTCATAGTTTTAAAAATACTCTGCTACATATCTTTAGATGTACAACACACTTCCCATCAAGTAGGAGATTCAGTATATTCATGTCCTGTCTACAAAAACCATCATGTTACCAACCACACGTAACACCAAAACAACCAAATACAAAAAAAAAATGTATCAGTCTTCCCAACAATTTTTCAATTCACAATGGAAAACAACTTCAGAAGGATAAAGATTAAAAACAAAAAAATTCAGGTATGTATGAAATGTGACATGTTCCGAGCTTCGCATATAAGCCGGATGCAATGCATCACCTGTACAAACAAAAAGATACACTACACATAGTCGGTGTTATAAAAAATTCAATAGTTGTATAAAAAGAGCAAAAAAAGTGAAACATACAGAATATAATCTATTTTCAGATATTTCAGTTTCGAGATACAGGATGGATTTATAACATTTTTTTTTTTTTAATTTTGTTGGCCTTGGCATCTCCAACATGTATACAAAAAAACTAGGTTTCGTAATTTTTATAAACTAAAGTACCCGTAATTTAATATTAAAACATAATGAATTACAATAATTCGTCATAATAAGCCATAAAAGGGTAGCTAGCAAACTCTTGTCAAATGGCGTCTAAAAGCTTTTAATGAAAAGGTTAAAACCTTTTTCTTACTACCTTTTATGAGTTCAACGATTAAATTACTGTCAAATAAAAGATCATATTGTTTAAAGAAAGTTGGAAATTTTTAATTGGTTACGAGAAAAAATTTTAATACAATTTTTAAGAAACGCGTGCTTTATTACCATTGACTTTTACTTTAAAATAATTTCATAAATCTAATCTATTTTGCGTTAAAAACGAACATTTCTTTCTAAAATTAACACCACATCAAGTCAAACTGAAAAAAGTCAAGAAAAATATGATCCATATTTCAGTTATATTTTTGAAAGAAGGCTTTCAACCCCTAAGTGCAGCTACGTGTTACTCAGTCGTGCATTAAATTTCATATAAAATTGACTACAAGATGAGAGAACTTGCGAGTCGTGTCTAGAAAAATGAAACAAAAACAGAAATCAGGCAGGATTTGTGTATAGCGAGCTATAGTTAAGAATTCGTGCAATGTGTTTTGAAGAAACGTGCAAATATTTTATGACCACACAAGTGAACGTGATTACTGAAAAGATTCTTCTCTAAAAGAAAAAAAAAATGTATTACACACTGTTTACCCTATTTGATGTTTTATGAATATTTCTGAATTTTTGTTGAATGTTTGAAATGAAATACAATATAAACAACAACTTTTAATTAATATTTTTTTCATATAAAACTTGTGATGTTCCAAGGACATTCAGTGGATTTGAAGGACATTTTTTTCGCAAATCCAAAAATAGAAGATTTGTAATTGTAAAGAAGAAAATAGAATTGTAATATCATTAACGAATAGAGCTCAAAGAGACCTTTATTTTAAGGTCTCCATCGATGGATTTCGAGGAAATTTATAAAAATGCATTTTTTTCTGCAAGGGGTTAACCTAGGATTTTTTTTCAAAATATAAGATTTGTAATTTCATTCACGAATAGAGATCAAAGGTACCTTTCTTTTAAGTTCTCAATCGATGAATTTGGAGGAAATTTATAAAAATTCATTTTTTTTTGGCAAGGGGTTAACCTAGGATTTTTTTCGAAAATTCAAAAATATAAGATTTGTAATTTCATTCACGAATAGAGATCAAAGTGACATTTCTTTTAAGGTCGCAATCTATGAATTTGAACGAAATTTATAAAAATGCATTTTTTCGGCAAGGGGATTTTTTTCGAAAATCCAAGAAAAGAATAGATTTGTAATTTCATTCACGAATAGAGATCAAAGAGACCTTTCTTTTAAGGCCTGAAACGATGGATTTGCATGGAGGAAATTTATAAAAATGCATTTTTTTCGGCAAGGGGTTAACCTAGGATTTTTTTCGAAAATCCAAAAATATAAGATTTGTAATTTCATTCACGAATAGAGATCAAAGCGACCTTTCTTTTAAGGTAGCAATCAATGGATTTGGACGAAATTTATAAAAATGCATTTTTTTTTCGGCAAGAGGTTAACCTAGAATTTTTTTCGAAAATCCAAATATATAAGATTTGTAATTTCATTCACGAATAGAGCTCAAAAGACCTTAATTTTAAGGTCTCCATCGATGGATTTGGATGGAGGAAATTTATAAAAATGCATTTTTTTCGGCAAGGGGTTAACCTAGGATTTTTTTTCGAAAATCCAAGAAAAGAATAGATTTGTAATTTCATTCACATATTTTTTTCGAAAATCAAAAATATAAGATTTGTTATTTCATTAACGAATAGAGCTCTAAAAAACCTTTCTTTTAAGGTCTCAATCGATTGATTTGGAGGAAATTATATTTTTTCGGCATCGGGTTAACCTAGGATTTTTTTCCATCCAAATCCAAGAAAAAAAAGTAGATTTGTAACTTCATTCACGAAAAGAGCTCAAAGGAGCGAAAAGGACTTTTCTTTTAAGGTCTTAATCGATGGATTTGGAGGATAATTTTTAAAAAGAATTTTTTCGGGAAATGGTTTAGGTACCTACATTGTATTTTTTTTTTTTTCGAGGAAAGTTTTTAAAATGCGCATTTTATTTTGGCCAAACCAAACCTTTTTTTCGAAATTCCAAAAAGTGGCAATAAACTTTTTAAATTTCGCCAAATTTAAGGCAAAAACTCTTTAGAATATTCAAGGTCTTTGTCCCTTCTAGTTCGTTTAGTTAATTTCCCACAAAGTGGTTACTACTTGAGCTTCAGTCATAAAAAAAAACCTAATTTTTTTCTAAGAACCTCCCCTCAATTCCAACTGAATTTATTCTAACTCCCTTATTCAAATTTCATTCAACTTCCTTCTACCTTAAATTTTATCATCACCAAACCTTTTACTTTTAAAATTGTTTTAATCGGATTAAATCATTTATTATTCTTTCATTAACAAAAAACACTTTTCTCTTATTCCCTCCCAAACAAATACAAAATTCATCAGAATCAAATAAAAGTTCTCCCTGAATAAGTTAAAAAAAAGCCACTCAATTTACATTGCATAAAAGTATATATACAATTGCAAATGAAAAATCACAGAAAAAAAATTCTAAGTAAAATAAATAATTCCCATGAATTCTCATTTTCAGTATTATTCGTGTTGATTACACTATCCCAATGGCAGCACAACAACATCCTATAGCACTCCTGTAAAGCTTTCAACAAAATCGTTGAATAACTATTCGGTGATGATAATGCAACAACATTTTATTTCTAGCCAAGGGCAACTACAACTATATAACAACAACACCCAAATAACAATGTCTATTTTATTTGGCTATAAAAAAATTTGTTATCATCATAAAAGTACTAGTACCCCATAGAATGGTCCATGAAACCAATTTTTTTTCTATTCTTTTCTTTGCCATTTTTCTTTTGTTATACATAGTTGGTTTGCGCTTGGTGTTGTAAGTCTAAAAATATTCTACCAGCGATTTTTTTTTCTATGAAATAGAAAATGAAATATTTTTGTGAATAGCATGAAATTAATAGTTGGATTCGATTGAATAGATTTTGCCGCCGCCACCCGACAGCTGCTGGCGGCAGAGAAATTTAGCATACATTTATACCACTTTTATACCATTTATCTGTTCCAATTTATTATGAATATCCTTAACAGGATGTTTTGTATTCAACCTTGTCATAATCAATTTAGAAATTTAGTTCCAAGCGACAAAGGTTCGATGAAAAAAATTAGTTTGTTTCTAGGTAGGTACACTTAATTGGTATAAACATGAAAATAATGGTCTAAGTCCTTAAGAAACTCCAAAATACCATTATTAGAGATTTTACTTGGTTTCTGTCACATACAGTATGTTTTTTGTCATTTGGCTTTTAAATTAGACCAGTTTATACCAATCAGTGAAAAATTATTGTTTTCGAAATTTATATTGCTTATTATTAATATAATATCTGTTCACCTTAACATCAAGACTAAATAAAATAATTAACATTAACACTTGTTTATATTTATACCAGTCAAAGGGGTCAGTTATTGCATATAAGATAGCGAAATAGTAAATGAAATACTGCTCTTTACTTAGATAAACAATAATGTTCTTAAAAAATAAAAATCGAAATGGATAAAAATTGGCATTTTAAGCCCTACTGATTGGTATAAACTGGTCTAAAATGAAAGTTCAAGAAGAAACCTCAATATTTTTATATACAATCTTAAACTAAATGGATCAAAATAGCTGTTTTAAGGAGAGACTTTGAAATATAGTTCTATTTGTTTGGTATAAACTAGTTTAAAATGCAAGTTTAATAAAAAAAAAAAAATTTAAAACGAGTATTGGCTGGTCTAAAAAGCTAGTTTATTAAAAAATCTTTAAATTTTCACATGAAACTCAGAAGTTCTAGATGAAAAAAGGTCTTTTCAGCAAAGATTTTGAAATAATGTCTTCATTGATTATTATTATAAACTGATCTAAAGTGCAGGTTAATTGAAGAAATCTTAAAATTTTTACGTAAAGCTTTAGAGGTCTGGATGAAAAATGGGTCTTTTGAGGAGAGATTTTGAAATAATGTCCGCATTGATTGGTATAAAATGCTCTAAATTGCAAGTTTATTGAAAAAAATCTTAAAATCTTTAAATAAAGTTCTATTCTGTTTAGTTACGGTTAGTTTAGATAAGTCTGTTTGTAGAATGCCCTCTTCCTGCTTTCAGTGAAACACCCTGTACAAAATTCCATGACAATGAAAATAGTCATTGTATGGTTATCATCTATTAGCTACTCTGAACAATTGAATATTCAAGGGCGTCACTGGAGGAAATATTTAGTTTTTCTTCATTTTCCTCTTATGTCCTTTTTGGAAAACTTTGCCAAAACAAAAAGGGTGAATGATTTTTGGGGTGAAGTACTTTCAAGGGAACATTTCTAATAATGAGAAGAACAAAAAAAAGTAAGTTGGTAATAAATTACGAATAGTTTTTTTTTCTTCCTGACCAAAAATTTTGCAACTCATCAAGTTTTTTTTTTTAAAACTATGAAGGTCAAGTATACTATTTTTCTATATAATAATTTGAGATGAATTTCCTGTTTAGCACACAATTTTCTAACTTTCATTACCTACTTAAATAAAAGAGTGGGTGAGGCTCCTCTACAAAATAATTTAGCTTTGAAAGTCACAGGCACAACTTTTTGTATGTATGGTTCATTAAATTAAAACCTCAACATAAGTACGAGTACTTTTCTTCATTTTGTGCACATTCCACATTGAGAGAGGAAGAATTAGCGCGACCTCTTCGGACTTTTAGTAGGAGAGTTGCTTCCTTTTTCTGACACACACTAGAACAAAATTTCTATAAAATGAGTATAATTTTCATCTCCAACACAAAACACAATGCATATGCTTAATGATGACGACGATGCTGTAAGGAGTAATAGAATCCTGGTGGCGGACAAAAACCATCATGAGTAATGGTGATGGAGATGGATACCTTGACTTGAAATATGCCACAAGCATTTGTTTACCACATAAGATTTTTTGTTACACATATATAACATGTTTTTTTTTTTGTTGATTCGCCCATAGCATGTGTTGTCATAAATGACTGCTGAATTTTTGAACAAATTGCAAGGAGTGTCCTCGGAAATACATATTTTTTTTTTTTTTACATGTAGCTTGAAGGCAAACATTGCACGGAGGCATATATATGTACTTTTTTTTTATTCTTTCTGTCTTCGTGTCGGCAAATGCTGCCTGAAAGTTGTAATGGAATGTAGAAAAAGAATGTTAATGTTGGGTAAATATTTCAAGGAAAAATAAATAAAATATACATTATGTATTTTTATATGAGCTAAGCTAGACAAAATCTGATGATAAGCTTTTGGTTGCCTTGAAAACTTACAACTCCAGTCGTATAAAGTGTTTGTAGATGTCTGACATTTGTAACTATTATTGTTTTTTTTTTATAATAACAGATTTACTTTTGTGAGCAAATCACCCCTAATATAAATACTATTTCTATTTTTTCCTTTATTCGGAGCTATAATGATCTACTTGTCAAGGAGATCATAATACTCCCACGTACCTATCAGTATATTGGATTACAGCAGTAATCCACCTGATAGGTTCGAGGTCTTGGCTTCAGAAAGTACCGTCAAGCCTCCTGGTTTTGTATTGTCCTTTTTTTGAAAAGAACTGATTAAACTCTTTTAATATTTCTAAATATTTTTCTCTTACCTTAAATTTCCCTTTAAATCTTTGCAGAAACCTTGCTGTTTAGTCAATTCATGAAATGTTTGACAATACTCTTTTTTTAGTCAGTTTATATTATATTTAAGGTTCAAACATTATCGGTCACTGGGGTGTATGTGTAACATTTTTTTCTATTGAAAAAAATATTACATAAAGCTTTAAAAAAAATCACTTAAAAATTAAACCAATTGAGTATTTTACTATTTTCTTACCCGCTTTACGATTATACAAATGTGGATATGAATTGGGAGCTTTAACATTGGGGCGATAATGTGGACTTAAAAAGTTAAATATTGTTTGACGTATTTTGTTAGGCTATTACTATTCACTTAAATTTTATTTACTGAAGACAACCAAAAATGTTCCAACAAGCTAGAGAGGCCCGGAGCGTCCATTTAAAAATTAATTTTTGCATCATCAATAAAATTAATTAAAAAAATACTTCAAACTCAAAGGTAATCAAACTTTTTGGTCATTTGATTCCAACGCTCGTCTTCAATGAAACTCCTTTTTTAGCTCTTTTGAGAAAGGCTTTAAAATGACAGATAGTGTCATTACTGGTCTCTTTCCGAGAAGATGGAATATGCATGCAAATGCTGCTCAACTTAAGAAATATCTCGAGAAACGAAAGTTTACTGGCAATTCTACTTTTGTAGCAAAAGGTCAACTAGTGATCTAATCGTTTATCTCACTGAACAGTGGAACAAATCTTTTCATCGTTTGGAAAAATTAAGATGGTTGAACTTGATAAGGCTTTTATTTGTCCAAAGCTCAAGTTTAACTCTCTTATCTAGACAGGTGCTCCTATTATCTTCTTCAGCTTCTTGTATATATCAATCAAGCTATAAAAATGATAGGTTTAATAGATCAATAACTGAATCGTTTATTTCAGAAACAGCATAAGTCCACTTTTTTCAAAACAAATTTTTTTTGGAAATTTCTCATTAATGTATCATCTTCTGAAAAAAAATTAATTATGTCAGAACCCCCAAAATACGAAAACTGAAAGAAAAGGGTTCAAAATATATGGAAAAATTTTACCCGGTGACAACATTTTTGACTGTTAAATACATGACTTTTTACCAGTTTTAAATTATTTTGACAGCAATCTTGACACGCACCCCCTTTTGTTTTATATCTATATAATCATTTTTAGCAAAAAAACAAAACCGACTTCCATGGATCATGGTTCTTATTTTCATTTCAATTTCGTTCACTTTTTGAAATAGGACCTCACTGCAGCCACCAGCTATCCAATACAAAAAGAATTATCAAAATTGATTCACTCAGTCCAAAGTTATGCGGTAAAAAACATAAAAAAAAAAAAAATACAGACGAATTGAATACCTCCTCCTTTTTGGAAGTCGGTAAAAAAAGGTAAAGAATTATTCTATCTATATCTATTAAATTCATTAAAATTGTACCCAGGATTCAAAAGTCAGATTTCTGGTGGTGGCAGCATTTTTAACTCTTAAATAATATGACATTTTCTAAGTTTTAAATTATTTTGGCAAACATTATGACACGCAAGCCTTTAAGTTATCCATCTATAATTACTCTATCTAATGCTATTTAATTTATTAAAATCGAAAGTAGGGTTCAAAAACTATAGCTAAATAAAAACAAAAGTTTTACCAAAAAAATTTCGTCTATTTCAGAATCGACATAAGTCCACCGACTTTAAAGGCTTAAAAACCCGCAAAGACCTAAAAAAAAGTTTATATTTTAAAGCTTTCTTAATGCATCTTAGGCTAGATTATAACTCGTCATACCATAAATTTGGAGTGTTGTGGAATTTTAAGTAAAAAACAGTTTTTTGTTGCTCCTGAAAAGTTTATGCTCATGTACTTATGTCGTTTCTGAAATAAACGATTCAACTGATGCAGTTACGTCTCTTGAGTACCGACGACCCGTTACATGTTTTACGTTTTTCTTTCGTTATTTTATAAGCATTCATATTATGAATACCATCGTTCTATCGCAATGCTCATCATCATCAGTTTCCGATTTTATAGACGTAGAATCAAATACAGAGATTTTTTCAGAAGGCACACATTTTTATCAAAATTGCATACAATAATCTTGAAATAGGATATATTATGTATGTTAATGATAAAAAAAAAGTAAATCCAGGACAAAATTTATCAAACTGGAACACAAGAGTTCCAAAATCAAAATTAAAAAAATACCCAGTTAAACAATGTATATTATTTAACATTATAGAAAACCAATGATAATAAAGTAAAAAAAAACGTCCAAAACAAAAAAGAAAAAGGCTAAGGAATAAATCATTTGAAAAAAAAAAAAAAAATATGTTGAACTTATAAACTTTTATTCAAAACTCTAAACAATGTTCTAATTATCTCTAAATTAAAACACAAACCCTTCATTTTTAACTATCATCTGTCACAATAAAAACTTTCAAAACTAATTTGTCCCTTGTTTTCAATGAGACATGCGAATTATTCCATTCCATTAAAAGCTTCCTCATCCAATTTTCTCGTAACCTTCCTCTAGATTCTTGTATCTGCCTGTTCATAGCTTATACATACACTATCACTTTATGTGTCCATATAAGAGTTCCCTCTTGTAACATCATCTATACTTTTGATTGCAAGGACACATCCTGTCCAATGTGGAAAGTGTCAGAGAATCACATTTCACCATTAAATTACTTAACCATAGGTATCGTTAGTTTCCTTATATACTTAAGTTGGTCAATATGTGTGTTTAATTTGATCTCTGGATATCTTATCGTGTATACTTTTTTTCTTTTCTTTTCACAAGGAATTAAGAGATGTGAATATAAAAAGGTTATACTTAAGAATGATATCTTAATATATTGAGATAAGGTTAAGAGGAAAAAAGATATTATATTACTTTTATATTTTTTCTTGGAAAGTTTTGTTTGGAGAATTGTGAACTTTGCAATTAAGTGGATTTGTTTTATATTTTTTTTTTTTTTTTTTTCATTCAAAAACTTGTCTTCTATTATTTATTCTAGTGTAACCATGAGTATCCTTAAAATAAAATTCATCTCCCTGAGTAAAAGAAAGTTATTACTGTTTTTTTTGTTTTATTTATTGATGCACCTGACCGACTTGAGAAGTTTATTCATTTCTAAGTCCGCGAGTTAAAAGACATCTCAACACACTTTAGAAATAAAAGTGCTATCCTAACCTTAAAGTAATAATCCTCCAAAAGAGTGAGTTCTATCTCTAGCGCGCTTAAAAACCTCCCCACTTTCTCATACAAAAGGAGGTTCTTATGTGATGATGTTGATGGTAAAAAAAAGTTTTTTACTAATCGTGAAGCCACTTTAAAAACTTGAATGCTTTTCGAGTCTATAAACCATGCCAGTATACGAAATACACTTTGGTCCTCTTTCTATTCAGAGGGTGTATAAAAATGAAAAGTGGGGGAATGATGAAGGCTTGAGTTGGAAAAAAAAGGACCAAGGAGTGACTCACAGTGGAATTTCAATTGAATACACGCTAATGTGTCGCGAGAAGTGAATAAAAGTAAAGAAAAAAAAAAGACAGTGAGATGGAAAATGAAATTGAAATATCCTTTAAGGACATGCAAGCACACAGAGAGAAAACTATGTCAGTTGAAGTGGAAGTGGGTACATAACAATCGATTTAGTGTCAATGCAAAGAGACTTACATACATGGGTGGCAAGCAATTGTAACTAACTTTTGTTCTTGAATGTAGAGATATGGTTTCCATCCGGAGTAACGTTTTAAATTTTACCTTGGGGAATTTCGATGGGTTTTTTTTCTTTTTCTTTTAATGTTGGAGGAAATCAAATTTTTTTTGATTGAAATTGATTGAAGTACAAATTTACAAAATACATTCAACTGTAAGGAATAAACTGATTATGTGTAAATAATATATGAATGAACCTTTAATTCTTCGAATATATACGGTTCATTAGAGAGTTCAAGTTGATGTTTACTACTGTTAAATACAATTACACCAATTACACTTATTTTAATGAATGTTCAATTCTCTACGGAAATTCTCAGAAGAGTGAAGTGATTTCCCAAGTAAAAATAGAAATTGAATTTTTAAAGAAAAAAATCTTAACCGCCGCACCACCGTTTGGCGAAAAATTTCTGCGCACCATAGCAACATGTCTGCACCACGTCCGCACCATTTCATTTTGTATTCAAAATTCGCTGCACCATGATACATACTTTTGAATAGAATTTTCGATCATGATGCAGACTTGGTGCGGGCGGCATGCCGCGGCAGTGGTGCACCGAATTTTTCATTCAAAATGAAATGGTGTGGACGTGGTGCGGCGGTGGTGCAACGAATTTTTCTCATATTTTTTAATTTTTTTTTCAATATGAAAGAAATGGTGCGGACGTGCTGCAGTGGTAGGTAGGGCGGTTTATAAATTTTTAAAATGGTGCAGACGTGGTGCTGCGGTCAAAAAGTGGTGTGGACGTGGTGCAGCGGATGTGGCTTCATTTTAATTTGATCGGACGAGATTTATTACATCACGAACTTTCGTGAAAAAAAATTCAGAGGAGTTCACATAATATAGCACTTTTAACCTTATTGGTAACAATTCTGAATTAAACAAAAATATAAACAGCATCTCTTGCAAAATTAAGATTTCTTTTCGAATTCTTGCAAAATTTTTTGATTGATATTTTACTAATTTTGATTTACACTTACTGATTGTGAGAATAATTTTTTTTTTTTTTCAAAAAAGTTATGCAATTGTGTCGAAGAAAACTGTCTGAGGAAAATGGTATTTTGAAATTTTTCTACTTTATTTTTAATTTTTCACTTTGTAAGAAAACTCCATTAAAAAACTGCCCCTGTTGATTAAACCTTCTTGTATGATCATAAAAATTAAAAATTTCATCATAAAGCTTAAACATACTTTGCAAACAAGTCTTATTAATGCTGTGCTTTATATTTAAGTAGCTACATAATATAAACAAAAAAAAGTGTCCCCAAAAATTCCCGAAACACACACAGTTCTTTATTATTCCATTACTCACACTTTCATGGATATTTATAAGAGTGTATAAAATTAATGCCTGGTAAATATACCTCAAAACTTTGTTTTAACGTTAAACCGCACACAAGCTCTTGTACAAAAAAAAAAAAAAAAATAATTGATATCTCTGTGAATTCAATGTGACGCACATGTAGATTACGTAAAATACATATTTTAATAATTTTCATAAAATTTTTAGCTTGAAATGGAGCTGAAAGCAAATATTTTTACACTACCACATTTATATCCTTATATCTACTTTCATATTGACATCCAGAGAGATGAGGCCTTCTCATAATTTTGTTTGCAAAAGTCCATAACAACTCTAATTCGGTATCCCGAAATCCTTAGTTATTCAGTTTTTTTTTTCATTCGTTTCGTTCATTTGGGGGGTTTTATCTTCGCTGAGTAATTTAATCTGCATCTGATGAATATCTAAATCGCAATTTAATGATACACACATTTGCAGGCATAAATTAAAGGACCACACCATCGAGATGCCTTCAAGTTTCTCTTGGGAGAATGTTGTTGTGTGGGTTAAATATTAAACGCAATTATGCTTCATAATATTTTAAAAGCAAACAAAATGTAAAAATATACTTTTTCAGCAACTTGGCAAAAATTCATATATCAAGGTTGGTTTTTTGTAAAAGAAAATATTTTTATCATTAACTTGAATTAATGAACTGAAAATAAAGCTAAGGGTTCAACATTTTGGTTTGGGGGAGTGTTTTTTTTAATAGGGTTCAAGTTGTCAAGAGGGTTTGGGTTCGCAAACAATTTGAAACTTAATGGCTTTAGGCTTGAGAAGGTAAAGTTTAAAACATATTTGGGCGAGTAATGGGTAAATGGGCTCATACAAAACAATTTTGGATCCCTTGAAGCCTCAAGCCCGAAGTAATCAATTTTGATACTCGATTTTCAGCATTCTTTTGCTCCCTAAATCGTTAACTAGGCTATTGAAAAAAAAACAAAAAAATAGTAGGTAGGTACCTATTTTGAAACACCATTTCTTATTTTATTAAAAGTCGTAATCGACTACTCATTTCATTGAATATCTTACAATTCTGTTTTCCTGACAAAAAAAAAGAACAAATAGTTTAACATGTAATAGTTTTGTACGTCGTGGTAACAAAGACGTAGACAAATTTTTAGTACATCATTATACCCAATAAAACTTGTTTATATTAATTTACGAACGAAATTTATGAATGTGTCAGTCTATCACACAACAAGAAGTCATAACTACACCATGACTCATTTTATTGAGAAAATATAACAAAATATGAATAAATGAACTCAATTTCTAGCTCAAAATATTCAAATCATCTAAGCAAAAAATATTTTATATTAACATAAAATGAACAAAACAGCAAATATGGCTATAAAACTGCCATAAAAAGAAAATTTCACAATTTCTTATTTAAATTTATTTTTATTAAAAAAAAAAAAAATACAACTAACTGACAACGAACGATAAATTACATTTTAATTTAAAAAAAAAATCTAATAAATCATCACTCTCACACCAACATAATTTAACAAACCAAGAAAATAAAAAGAAAAGAAAAATATAATTTTCACAAAAAAAAAAGGAAACAAAGTTAAAAAATATTGACCAGACAAGCACTTTCAATGATCAAATTAACTTCATCCTTTTCCTTCTATCCTAACCTCAATGTTGCTTGAAACTCTGAACGTACTCATCCACGTAATGAGGAATATTCCAGCCTCAGAGTAACACATTGTTTGTATCTGTCTGAGATGAACCTACCACCGTGCTTTTCTTTTCAGTGCCATTATTGTTTCGATTTTAAGAGAAAAGAGGAAAAACCTTAAAAAAAAATAATACAGTGGAATGTATGATAGGAAAATTGGAGTTAAATTTAAAAAAATACAAAAAGAAAGTTTAAGAAGTTCTATGGATTCGAATTATGACTCTTAACCACCAACATCACGACTAAAGTTTAATAGATACCCAGGAGGATCAGTTAAATAAATGAAAATATCAAATTCTATTAAACATACATACAAACAATATTGAATTTGAATATATTTCAAAATCATGTTAAAATGGATTCGCATTTCGTAATCCATTTTAATTACATGGAGAAAAAATAACACCAGAGATAACTTAACTTCTAGATTCGGTATATTTATTCTTGATATAGTTAGGTACCTATACCAGAAATAAAAAGTTAAATGTAATAGAAGTAAAGTTATGAATGTTCGCTGACCGAAATACTTAAATTCTAACCGGCAAAAATGTTTTAGCTCAAGATGATTTTTGAAACTAAAGGCTTTTTTGAAGCCATAGATATTTTTTTTTTTACGAAAAATGTTGGTTTGATTGCACCACTCTAGTAAGAAATTATTTGGTAAATAAATTTTATTCGTGCAAAAAAATTGTGTTTTCTTTGTTAGAACAGGATCTATTGGATATATGTTTTTTCCAGTGTTCATCAACAAGTTTTATGAGTCATTCAGAAACACCAACTTTATTAAGAAGCCGAAAAGCAGCCACAAAGATCAATCGAAAACATAGACCTAAGGGAACTGACATATTACACCGATGACAACAGCGTACCTCTTCGAATCGATAGCAAGCATGTGCAACTGAAGAACGAATTCAACCAAAACTATCAACTCTATCACAACGGACCAATAAGTGGTCTAAGTTGGCCAGTCAAACTGACGGCGTTTATCTCTTAATCGGAATCGTTGGAGAGGGACAAGCTCGTTGTTTGAGGACGGTTAACTTAAATACCATCTTATATAAAAAAGCAACTAATTTTCCTAAATAAAAAAAAAAAAGAATTATGAAATGGTTGTTCAACAATTTGATTTAAATAGTAATATCTGGAGTCATGAAATGAAGTGAGCCTGTTTCCACTCGTATTTGTGAAAACGTATTAGAAATTCCATTATCATTGTAGACTTTTATTTACTTGATATACCTACCTATACAAAATATTTGATGATTTTTGCAAATTTTAATTTAGCCCTGATTTTTCAATCTTCAGTTAAATTATCAGAAGAATAAATGTCAATATAAAAAACTTTTATTCCTATAGGAATAAGTAAGCTCTATCTGAGATTTATCTAACTATTGAAAAATTGGAATGAAAGTTTTCATATTAAATTTCAAATCGTTCTTGTTGATTCTCATAAATTAGAGTCACCAAAGTAAAAAAGAATAACAATATTCTTTACAATGCTGAATGCTACCTTCTTAAAACAAAAATCTTCGTTCCAATTGATACCTACTCATGATTTTGTATTAAGAAAATCCATAGAAAATTGAATATTAAAGCATTTATCAGTGAAAAATACTACACAGCAAAATACATTTAATAAATATATTTTTGTAATTTTTTTTGTGACATTCTCGGGTTGGGGTCAAAATTCTGCTGGAGTCAAAATTCTTTTGTCAAAATTCTGCTTTCAAAATTCTGCTTTACAAAATTCTGCTTTCAAAATTCTGCTTTTCAAAATTCTGTTTTTCAAAATTCTGTTTTTCAAAATTCTGCTTTTAGCCCAGTCATTTTAGTCATTTTTAAGCCCAATCTGCGGAAAAATTCCTACTGGGCTGAATTTTGGTCTACAGCTTAATGACGGCTTTGTTATGAAGATGTGAAAAATCGACATTGATATCGTGTCCGCGTTAATAGTTATAGGGGTCAAAAGGTCACAAAAACTGGTTTTTCACGATTTTCAGCAAAACGGTAAGTCTTATCAAAAAATTTTCAATGCAGGAATTGTAGACCAGATTATTATATATAAAAAGTGTCATGACACTTTTTTTCCTAAGACCCACCGTTTTTTAGGTATAACGATTCAAAAAGTTGAAGTTTAGTTGTAATCGTCATAATCCTATTCCTGAAAAAAAAACTCCTAACTGAAAAGTTCCTGAAATTTCATTATTTTTTTAGCTTGAATTTCGTTCCTCAACTGTTAAGAATATGTGGAAACCAAAAAAAAAATGGAAATTTTCTCCATTTTTCCGATTGGGGCCCTTCTCCCGAAACTATTTCCCTGGGAATTTTTGTTTAGAATATGTCTGAAAATATACAGGGTGTGCAATAGAGAATGAACAACCCTAAAACGGCTTACAGCTACACTTATGATTGTTCTATAAACAGATAGAAAAAAGTTCTATCGCAACCAGTTCATAAAATATGGACTTTTTTTCGTTCAGTGTATTTTAAATTTTATCATCTTATGTTTTCGTTCACTGCAACCACAAATGAATGAATTTTATTTATTTCTTTTTTTTATAATTTTCTACAATAATTGTATGAGTACATAAACGCTTTAAAAACTGCAAAGCTATTGCACATTTTCGTAAAAAAAATTTTGAAATCTGTTTTTTGATGCAAAATGTAAAAAAAGTATTTTATGAAAAATTTTAAACACCTGTGGTATAAAATAAATCTATAGAAACCTAGGTGGCCATCTTTCTTAAAAATATTCTCCTTATACCAGAATATTTTTAAGAAAGTTGGCCACCTAGGTTTCTATAGATTTATTTTATACCACAGGTGTTTAAAATTTTTCATAAAATACTTTTTTTACATTTTGCATCAAAAAACAGATTTCAAAATTTTTTTTACGAAAATGTGCAATAGCTTTGCAGTTTTTAAAGCGTTTATGTACTCATACAATTATTGTAGAAAATTATAAAAAAAAGAAATAAATAAAATTCATTCATTTGTGGTTGCAGTGAACGAAAACATAAGATGATAAAATTTAAAATACACTGAACGAAAAAAAGTCCATATTTTATGAACTGGTTGCGATAGAACTTTTTTCTATCTGTTTATAGAACAATCATAAGTGTAGCTGTAAGCCGTTTTAGGGTTGTTCATTCTCTATTGCACACCCTGTATATTTTCAGACATATTCTAAACAAAAATTCCCAGGGAAATGGTTTCGGGAGAAGGGCCCCAATCGGAAAAATGGAGAAAATTTCCATTTTTTTTTTGGTTTCCACATATTCTTAACAGTTGAGGAACGAAATTCAAGCTAAAAAAATAATGAAATTTCAGGAACTTTTCAGTTAGGAGTTTTTTTTTCAGGAATAGGATTATGACGATTATAACTAAACTTCAACTTTTTGAATCGTTATACCTAAAAAACGGTTCGTCTTAGGAAAAAAAGTGTCATGACACTTTTTATATATAATAATCTGGTCTACAATTCCTGCATTGAAAATTTTTTGATAAGACTTACCGTTTTGCTGAAAATCGTGAAAAACCAGTTTTTGTGACCTTTTGACCCCTATAACTATTAACGCGGACACGATATCAATGTCGATTTTTCACATCTTCATAACAAAGCCGTCATTAAGCTGTATACTAAAATTCAGCTAAGTAGGAATTTTTCCGCAGATAAAACCTAAAATTACTGGACTATTTTCATAATTCTGCTTTTCAAAATTCTGCAAAAAATCAAAAAAGGGTTTGGAAAATGTTAAAAAGCGCGCGCTTTTTATCATTTTCCAAACCCTTTTTTAATTTTTTGAAGAATTCTGTAAAATCATAATTTTGAAAAATTATCTGCTTATTTGATTACTTACCTACATAATTTGTCATTTTTTAAATGCGAATTAATTTTTGTTTTATAAATGAATTAATTTGAAAATATTAAGAAAAGGTTTTTAATATTAAACGTTTCCGAAAATAACTAAAAATTTATTAATTTATCAAATAAAGATGAATATTCAAATTTTGAATAAGAAAAGGAATGTACAACATCGGTTCCAATTAGTATATGTACATATTTTATTTGAAAGAAAGTCAGTATATGCATTTCAAAAAATATTTGCGACACTTAAATAAAAAATTTAGGAAAGTACCAATGTTAAATTACATTAATGAGGTGTATTTTTCTTTAGCCAGCGCATATGCTATAAAAAAAAAACAGAATTAGAAGAATTTTTTTTGTTCAAATATAATGCTGGCAGAATTTTGAAAAGCAGAATTTTAAAAAGCAGAATTTTGAAAAACAGAATAGAAAAAAAGCAGAATTTTGAAAAACAGAATTTTCGCTGAAAAAGCAGAATTTTGAAAAGCAGAATTTTGAAGCCAGAATTTTGACCCGATCATGACATTCTCATATAAATAATTATTTCTATAAAGTATACATATGTAGAAAATGTTGGCTAACAATATGAAAATTTATGGAAAATGGAAACGGCTTATAAAAATTCACTTAAGTTCATATTTTGTGACACATTTGCCCCACTGTTTATAGCTCCAAAACAAAACAATGATTGCCAACCGATGTTTTATAAGAAATAAAAAATTCATGGTAGAACACTCGGCGCCAAACATCAAACCAACCAAAACAACTAGGGTAAAACTATACAATACGCCCCAGTTTACAAAACGCCCCACCAGTCTCGTACGCACACAGGTGTTGTTAGGCAAACAAAACGAAAACTGTTCAAACAAATTTAAGTTGCTCGTCAATTGTGTTATTGAATTGTAATAATCTGTGTGCCCTGAAAAGAAAAAAACTGCAAAACAAAAATTTGGTACCAAAACATATTGCGGAGAGCGCAAACAAAATTTCATTTTTTCAAAAAGTATAAAGACCATATCAAATTAATATATATATTTAGAAAGTTCAAAAATTGGGCTTCTTAGTCCTTTTTTGCAATTCCTTGAAATCAGTTTGGATTGCTATATTTTTGCATGCGCGTATTGCACTTCGAAATTTACAAAACGCCCCAGTACAGTGAGTCTAATACGCCCCAGTAAATTATGAAGTAAAATACTCATCAACATTTTTTTTAATTGCTATATGCTTAAGAATTGCATTAAATTACAAAAGGACGACACTGCGGCCATTATGGTCAAAAAAGAAAATTATTACAGGACCGTTTTTAAAGAAGTTTTGAATTCAGCTCATATCTTGCCATATAGCGTTGCACGAGCTTTTTTAACCAAGATTGCAACATTTGCGGCCGCAAAGCATTTCAAAATTCTATATTCCAAAATCAAATAATTTAATTTTTCTAATTTAATACATTTGTAAGTACTTTTTCCTTAGGGGCGTTTTGTCACTGGTGTGGGGCGTTTTACCCAGCAAATGAGTTACAAAACGCCCCACTTGAACTTTTTTTAAACGATTTATATATTATATATGCTAACATATTTTAGTACATATGAATGAATATGCCAAAACTAAGAAAAAAGACCATACTTTCTATATTTAACACAAAAACTTTTATTTTCCTTTATTTTTTTGGTTTTATTGAAGATTCAAAAAAAGTGGGGCGTATTGTATAGTTTTACCCTATATTTAATGATAGAAGTTCAAAGTTAAGGGATTCTACTTGTGGATGTATAGAAGAATAGCTGCCTGTAAGTATGTGAAATGAAAACAAAAAAAAATTTATAAGAAGACACAAAGATTTCCATCAAAATAAAATTTCATTCGTAGACAGAATGTCGATTGTTGAGAATGTCAGAAAAAAAAAACAGAAATATCACGTATGGGGAATATAACTGTTTTCTCTTCTTTTAGAGAAGTGTATTTTTAAGGGATGAATTAGTGGAAAAACTAAAACGAGACACGACCTCAGAAATAAAAACTCTACATGTGTATGCTTGATGCTTAGTTTTAAGTCGTAATAATGCTGAATAATTTTTTTTATCAATGATTTTTGCTGGATAATGTCTCCATGATGTCTAGAATGGAACTGGCAATCGAATTCATATAAAAAGAGAGAGAGAGAGAGTCTTGGACAGTAATTCCATGAAGATAAAAGCTTATATTATAGATACTCTAAAAAGGTTTGAGATAATCGAATTAAAAAGGTTGATTTGTGTTAAGATGATTTTAAGAAGTGATATAACTTAATCTTATATTCGTATATGTACATGATTTTAAGCTCCTTAAAAGCATATTTAGTGTATGAGGTCTTTCGAAAATGTTCTTTAACTGGACAAAGCTATGAAATGAGAGTCTTTAATCATGGAAATTAAATGGATTCATAGAATATAGTTGGATAAGGGTAAATTTTGAAAATGGAAACAAATTATTTGTTAGCCTTTGTATACAAAAAGACAAGAAGTAATTGATGGGAAAGTCAAAGGATATGCCTGCTATTTATTTTGATATTCAAGGTTCATTTAGAATAAGTTTCTGCTTGGAGTAAATTCATGGAAAAACTTTTCAAAATGGACAAGGAATGCGTTAGGGAGTTTGTTTTTCTTCTTCTTATTTTCAGAGTTCATACTTAATGGAACTAAATTTGTAAGATTTTGATATAGGAAGAAAAAGTTTTTGAAAGAAGTTTTTTTTAAAAAAGAAGTTATTTAAGACTTTCAACAGTATAGAATTGTGATGCTTTCAATGAGTCCATTAGAATGATTTGGTTTGTTGATTGTGTCCTGAGTGATGTTTAGTATACAAAATTTGTAAATTGAAGAAGTTTTCTTTAGAATCAGGAATGGTTTTGGCTTTAGGATTGTTTAAACTAATTAATTTAAATTTCTGTAATATAAGGTGTATGATGGTGGTTTTTGGTTTTTTGTCTCCAGTTGGTACGCTAAGAGCGTACAAACAAAAAATGTTTGATGAAAAATTTCCCCCTGCACTGTAAAATACCTACATAGAATTCTGAGTATGTTGAAGTTTCTCAGAGAGATGAAAATAACGGATATGAAATTCAATACAGCTCGATTTTTGCATTTTTGAAAAGTCCTACGTCAAAAGTACCCTAGTCAGTTGTTATAGATTACGTGGATTATTTATTGCAAGTCAAAATATTTTACATTAAAGAAAAAAGTTATTTCAACTGAAAAATATTTGCATTGAAAGTAAAATTTTTATTTCTAGTAACAAAATTTTGCATTAAATAAAAAAAATTATTTCAAATACCTAGAAAATTTTAAATATTGCAAAAAAAAAATAATGCATTAAATATTTTGTTTTTAACCCTCTGTCGGCACACGGGTGCGAATTTGGCAGGATAAAAATAAAAAAATTACGATTTTTCAAAAAAGTGGTCACAAAAAAGTCTCTTTATAAGGGTGAAAATATTTTTTTTTTTGGAATTGTGAATACAATATTCGAATTCTTCGGAATATTCTACATCAATTTCATACTTGATTCTCTATAAAATATTGTGTCCGAAAAAAGTTCTAGCGACACCAAAAAGTATAAACCAAATTCGCACCCGTGTGTCTATCACGTCACAAAAAAGAGGTGTGCCTACAGAGGGTTAATATTCGTCAAATTGTTTACAATTTTGGATATTTGACCATACATTAACCCTCTGTCGGCACACGGGTGACAATTTGGCAGGACAAAAATAAAATCTGGTCACAAAAAACTGTCTTTATAAGGGTGAAAGTACATTTTTCTGGAATTGTGAATACAATATTCGGATTCCTCGGAAAATTGATTCTCTATAAAATAGTGAGACCGAAAAAGGTTCTAGCGACATGAAAAAGTATAAACCAAATTCGCAAAAAAGAGAGGGTTAGGTTCAACATTATAGTTGTAATAGCTAATGTATGGCCAAATATAAAAAATTGTAAGAAATTACATAAATATTAAAAAAAAAAAATAAATGCACACATTTTGAATTGACTTATTTTTTCAATGCGAATATTTTTTTATTTGCAATAAAATTTTTTATAATGCAAAATATTTTTGCTTGCAATACAAATTTTATTTTCAATTCAAATATTTTTCAGTTGCAATAACATTTTTTTCTAAGCAAAATATTTTTACTTGAAATAAATATTGCAATATGCAAAGATTTTTTTTTTTTGCTCCAAATTCTCGTTTTGGTATTCTATAACTTACCTCAAATGTCTGGAAAAATCTTATGTCCGCATGTCTTGGCATCTGGATCTATATAATAATTCAATAGACTAGGGGGCTTTGTTGATGAAAAAATTGTTGGGGCACAAGCCAAGGAAAATTTTCTAAATGGCAATTATGAAAAATCAAAAAAAAATATTAAGAATTTTGATGCCTGCTACATTGCATTTCAACTTTAAAATTTTCAACACTATAATGCAAGTTGAAAGTAAGAAATTTCAAAACTTTGTTAACACTCTGGTTCAACTGTTGGAATAATGAATTGATATTTTTTGAAGACTTTAAAAATAGAGTAAATTTTAAAAGTTTTCCCCAAATTTATCTTACAATCTTTTTCAAAGTATTTTTTGTTAAAGTTTCTTGTATTTATCTTTTTTGTGAATTTCGAAGAAAACTTAATTTTACATGAAAACTTACTTAATACCAAAACTTGTTCATTCAAACATGCTTAGAGCTTAAGTTCCAAGAATAATATTTATTAAGTGAATTCCTTAAACTTTATAGTTTACTGAAAAAAGAAAACATTTTAAACAATTTTTTGATTAACAGAAATATTTTTCTAAGAAATTAAGTTGTCTTTCTTATCTTCACACAATATATTCATAAGGGATTTATATTCTTCGAGTAAAAGTAGGTACTCAAAGTGTATTTATATTATTTTTTTTTTTTTCAGTAATTGCGTCATAACAGAAAAAGAACAACGTATCATTTTTTGGCTATTAGGCAAATTTGTTACCTTTGTTTCAAGTACCTCAAGAGTTGGGTGCAAAATTACGGTCAGCAAGAAATACTATAATAATGTCCTGATAACTATCGCCAAAATCATATACAAGCTTCTACTGTTTTAGTATGATTGTTATCACTGAAGTGACATGAAAACAATTTTCATTGATATACCAAAACGTAAGCAATATTTGTGTTACTACCACTCAAAAATAATTGCCTTCCCTTTTTTACATACCAAACCAAAATTGTATTAAATGCATTTTTTCCACCCAACACACCTTGCGTGTGTATACTCAAAATTGGGTCACTTCCAAAAGTATTTTTTTTTTTCAAATTTATTTGTTCAAAGAATATCCTTGAAGTTTCGCTATGTCATTCAATATTTTTCGTAAAATCCCCCTCAGTGGGTGGATAGTTTTTTTTTTGTTATTGCATTCAATATTATCAAGTTCATCCTTGAGAAAATATCCTTACTTCATCTTCAAAGTAAAAAGAATATAAAAATATACCTTTCGTCTTTCATTTTTCCATTCCCTCCACATATACCTGATTAGAAACTAGTTCATAGGCTGTATCAAAAAAAAATTTTTCTACGTTTACAACAATACCAAGTTTATTCTCCTTGAACTTACAGAAAATACAATAGGCAAGCTCATTATTTTACAATATGCTCCTCCGAAAACATTGAGAAAATATGTGGAAAAAGGAGGAAAGAGAAAAAAAGATCCTTTTTCACAGATTAAACACAAGAATTCTATTTAAAATATTTATTAATTCTCTATCGTCGTCGACGTGTCGTCGTCCTCGTTGTCGTCATTGTCGTCATCGTCACCATATCCTGAAGACCTAAAGAGCACTTTAAAACACCCCACCATCCATATTATACCTTACTCTCGAACCCTTTATCCATCATTAATTCTTATTATAAGAACTTAAACACTCTCTGGCCTGATGTATATATATATATATGTATACACTTTTACAAAAACTAATTATAACACCACTTAAACATTTATGCGAATCATCTGCTAACCGTACTTTGGCCTTCTTATAACCTAGCAGAGAGCCAAAGGCGCTTTTGCGAGAAAATTCGATGTCCTGCAAAATAACGAATCGACAATAATTTTACATGAAAAATGAGAACAATTGACTCAGCAGGACATAAAGTTAAATAGTTTGTCTCAAATTCTTGTGTGTGTTTAAAGGGTTTTTTGTTTATTTTCTAATTAATTTACTTGCAAGTTTATTTTATCGTATTGAAAAATATAGGTAACTAATTTTGTACATGCTGACATTTGACATATTTTATTTTTAGTTAGTAGAATATCCTTTTTTTTTGTTTGTTTTTAAGTTTGGTCATCAGAAAATGCAAAAAACAATGACTCTTCATGTGGAAAAATGAGGACGAAACCCTTTTTTACATAGAATAAATTTGATACGAAGAATGTGTGCATACTTTGGGTTGGCATGGTTTACTTAATCAGCAGATATTTAATATGAGGATAAAATTTGATGAAAATAAAATACACAGACACACAAGAGTACACGGAAGAAATTTTCAAGATACTTTTTAAACTGCCTATTTTACGAGATACAAGTTTAGAGTTAACAATTAAATTCTGTTTATTTTATATTATAGAATTCTATAAATTTGTAAACCAGCTGTAATTATTAAAAAAAAAAGCAGGTACCTGAATTACCTTAATCCTTAAGAATTACAAATTAATTAACTCAAGTTGAAACCGTTTTCATGATGAATAAACATAAAAATACCTTTTAATATATTTTTATTATATAATTAAATATCAAACCAATAATTTATTTCAATTATATTTGCACTCTTCCACTGCTCCACTGAGTAAGCAATCAATTATAAAATTGAATGCATCTGCGTCTATATGTATACAATTAATTACTTATATTTATATTTATCTGAAGAAATGAAAAGTGCTGATTAATTCACAGTGTGGTTATTATTTTTAATTTTTTTTTATTTTTTACCGTGATAACGTTTTATAAATTGTTGAACACTGGCTGCATTCACAAAAAAGCATGACTCATCCTCACGTTACACCTGAGTTTGTTAGCAGTGTGGTATATATTGCAATTTAATCTTAAAGGCCAAGTCATATGACGCCAAATCGAACTTAAGACAGCCATACGTATGTATGTTGAGTTAGCAGATTAGGGGTCTAAATCCCAAAATAACCCAGTACTCTTCTTTTTGCTTACAAACAATTTTCAATTTTTTATGACGTTATTACTTCAAATTACCGTCCGTAAACCGACTTTACAGACTACCAATGTTTTTAATGCAAAATCATTGACAGATCATTTTGTGTTTAAACTAATACTGAAGAAAATTCGATTTATATGAAATGTTATTGGAAAAATATAATTTGAAAAACCATAATGGCCAAAGGAATGGTTTTAGACTCTTATTACTATTCAATGCTCAGTTTTTATAAAAATTCTGTGCTTAAAAGATCAAATAACTGATGACTGAAAAATTAAAAAAATTTTTAATTTAGCCGATTTTAAAATTTTTGGGTCACAAAAAAAAGAAAACGATTTTTCGTAATATATTTCTTACCAATGGTCGTTTTCTTAAATAAATTAAGTATAGTCTTAAAAAACAAAACAAGTCATACTTTTTTTTAGTATATACAAATTAGGCTTTTATGTGAAAGAAACTTTTAAAAAACGGTTGCTGTATGGTATTATGAAATCTAAACAATTTTTACTTCAAAAAAAGTAGGTGAGTTACAGTGAAAATTGAAAATATTTAACCAATTTTTTTCGTTATTGTATACTTGCAATAGTTGTTAAAACCATAATGATGATTCTCAAAGTAATTAACTTGAATAAAAAGTGTTTACGTGAATATCAGTGAATATCAAAATACCTTTGAACATACATTTACCTATTGTAATTAAATGCCAAACTAAACCAATAATTCTCTTTACAATTATATGTATTTGCACTTCCGCTACTCTACTGAGTAAGCAATTAATTTTTAAATTGCATGTGCATGTGCTGTGCATTAGGGTGTGTCACTTTTGTATGGCCGAATAAAGTAGGTACCTTAATTTTGCAATGTAATAGTGGTCAAAAGTTTTATTAGGGTCTAAGGTTTAATAATATGTAAAAAAATTTATATTATCGTTCGTCTTTGGCTCGCTGAAATCGGTTGAAGTTGTTAGGAAAAAGACGATTTTATATGAAAATATGATTTTTTTTCTTCGTATATTATTTCGTAGCTTTTTTACTAAGTGTTAAATTCGAACAAATATAAGCTTAAAAGTTTTTTCTTATAAAGATATAATATATTTGTTTTTGTATTCAAACGGCGCAAATAAACAAAAACATATATTTCAAAAATCTTTAAAAATTCAAATTTCTTCGATTTCTTCCTATATTTTGAGCGAGCCAAAGATATTAATTAAAAAGAAAATTGTAAACGCAGGATTTATTTTTGATAAGTAATGCAACTTTTAAAAGCTATTACATTTGAAAATTCCATACTTTAGCATTTTGACACACCCTAATGTGCATATGTATGTATACATATAAATGTAAATAAGAATATTTTTCAATACATGTATTTATCTGAAAAGCTATTATTAATTTATTAATAACACTTTTCTGCCGATCCTGCATTAAAAGTCTAGTTTTACAAATTTTCAACTAATTTTAGAATTTTACCCTGTCTTAGAAAGAACATATTCAGTTCCATGTATAAAGCATGTGGTTTGGCTAAAAAAAAATAGACTTTCTTCATTTGCATTTATTCGACTTCAGCTTCGAAAGATATTATAAATTTAATAGTTTTGAAATTTTGAAACTCATATACATACAGTTAATCCCAAAATTGACCGTACACCATCAAGAAAACTACTGTTTTCCATTTTTTAACAGTGAAAATGCAATGTTTTTGGTAACTTGTTTTCAATTTCTTTTATGTTATTTACATAAACTAAAGAAAAAACTATTAAAAACAATAAACAAGGCTGAATAACAATTAAAAAACTCAAAAATTGTTTAAATACATGTCACAAAAGATAAACAAAAAAAAAGTTAAAATGTGGTAACTTTTTTAAAATTTAATATTTTGTAGGGCCACCTTTAGCCTCTATTACAGCCTGCAAGATCCAAGTTTTTTTTGTGAAGGAGGGGGGGATATTTTCCCAAATTTCTGTGACCTTCGCTTTTAATTGGTTTTTGTTGCTTGGGTCGCAGTTTTTGAGCCTTCGCTTAATTTCTTCCCACCAATGTTTAATCGGATTGATGTCCGGTGATTGAGATGGGGTCTTAAGCTGATTTCGGGCATTATATAACACCCATTCCTTTATGAAAATGAATGTCCAGAAATTTCCACAGCCATATAGACCCCCATAACATAACACTTATTTTTATATGAGTGTACGCTCAATTTTGGAACTAACTGTAGGTACATATATACTTATTAATTTCCAGATCTAAACTTTTTTTTATTAAAAGCAATTGAAATTTTTTTAAAACACTTTCAACCCACACACAAATGGATGGGAATTTTATATGAAATTTCTGTTTTTGGTTGAAATCGTTGAAAAATTTTTCCTTGTTATAATATAGTTTTTGAAAAAAAAAAAAAAAAAATTAGCCAACATCACCAAAAGCTCAATTTGAACAAGGTAAGTTAGACTTTGAAAGAAGAAAAACTGTTCATACACACACTGTTACAAATAATATTAAAATAAATTAGCATACAACCAAAAAATATGTTTAATTTTGTTGACCAGTATTTTAGTAAAAATATCTATTTCCTGACATAAAGATTAAAACCTGTCAAAAAGTACTGCAGTGAATTTACTTTGGGTAAATTACTTGCTCTTATTAATTGTACAGAAAGATTACAACTGCCAAGTTCTTCAAATGTCTTAAAAAGTTTTTGCAGAATGGAACAAATAATTGTGACAAAATCATAAACAACAAAAAAATTGGTGACTCATTTCGCTTCTCGGTACAATTCAACAAACGTAATAATTGACATTTCTACTAATTTTCAATGCAATTGCAAATGTTGACTTATTTTCACTAACATTGCCAATTTAAAAAAAAAAACTAAAAACAACTACTGACCGAAAAAAAATAAGTTTTTAAATTGTTTTTACCTGTTTTACAATGTTTGAATCTGTGCTTCTTTTTCAAACGAGGATCTCATTTCTTCAAAAAATGAATTTTCATTTCTTTTACGTATCACAAAGTATTTTTCATCATCTCTAACAAAACACGTGCCTGTCTACAATTAAAAGCTTCTCATTTGTTTCTTTATTTCCTCTCTTTTTTTTCTAGTCTCAAAGGTTTGCTTGAGGTGAAATTTTGATTTAATACAATCAATCAACACAACCAAAAAAAACCTACCCAACTGCGTTTCATAATATAAACAATTTGTTTAGCCAATCCCCATTGCCGTGTTTAGTACGTTGAACTCTAAAAAAAGAAAATAAATTGCACCCAGTTAAAGTAAATAGACGTCAATCCTAAATAAATACGAACAAAATAGAAACCTACGCATTTTCAGTTAAAACAGAGGTTTAACCAACTTTCTTCCGAGATCAACCCCCCAAAATGAAATGAAAATTAATTCACAAAGTCACGCGAAATAAATGCAGGTTTAACATAAAAAAAAATCCCATCATACAGGTACTTCCTGTAAAAGAAGTGTTTGAGTTGTTGAGGGTAGCAAAAAAACTTTTACAAAAATGGGCAAAAGTGTAACGCAATTTGACACTCCAAATTAAAAGGTGTGTGACTTAAAAAATTGTGTCGACATGGAAATTGTTTTTTTTTTTTTTTCTGAAATTAACGAATAAAAGCACTCACACACGAGTAAGTAAGTTGTAAAAAAGAAAAACAGACCGAAACTATCACCATAATTTAAATTGACGTTTTTTGCGCTACACCATTACATGTGACACGTTTTATTGTCATTACTGAAAAATTTAAAAGCCTTTTTCAGTTAAGGACACATGCAAAGCCTAACCAACATGACATTTTTTAAATGAATAAGGACTAATTAAGTAATTTTTTGTACTCTGACTTACCATGGGCTGGACTATCACCTTTTTTTCCCGCTCCTTCAGAATATCCTTTTCGAAAAATGTCCTTTTTTTTCTTCTTTGTTTTTATCACAACAACCCAATGACGACAATGTCTTCTTTTAAAGATTCTTTTTCTTAAACAAACTTAAACACAAACACACACATATTCGCACACACACAGGACTTTCGCACTTCCTTCGAGAAGTGCTTTCTTTTTGCACTTTTATTTATATTTATTTATTTTTTTTTTTTTTGTTTATTTTTTTGAATTTTTTTTAGAATATTAAAAAAAAAGTCCTCTTCCTCTATTTTGCATACACAAAAGCCTCAGTAGAAGAAGAAAAAAAAAATCATACATACGTTATATCACACATTTCCCGTTTTTTTTTGTTGTTGTTGTTGTATAGCTGCAGCAGAAGAATCAAGCAAGAATATACGGCAGGCAGGACGTTCGGTCGGTTGGTCGTTTAGTTGGTTTTGGTTGTTGTTGTTTTATATGGTCGGTGGTGGTTTGGTGCTACCAGACGACAACGACACACATCGTAAATTGAGTGGGTTATCAGAGGTTGTAAAAAAGAGATAGACGTAGACCGATAAAATTGAACCGATTTTTATTATATTTTATTATTTGTTTATTACTGCCGTCAATTTTAAGAAGGACCAAGTAGTTTTTTGTTGCAAATCCCAAGGATATTTTACTGTTGCAGACATTATTGTCACCTTTTTTTTTCCTTAAGGATTCGATACACCCGCAATGAAAATCGCCTTCGAATTTAAGCGAGCAGAGAAAAAAAAATTAAAAAAAAAAACAAAAACAAAAAAAATTAAAGAGGAAACAAGAGTTTACAAGTAGAAACAAAGGAAATAACAACAAATTTAATCGAAGAGAATTTATAAATTGTAGGCAGCTGCTGGGCTCTAGACCGTAAGCGGACCGAGTTGGAAAAAGACTGAATTTGGATTTTCTCCGTGACGATGGATACAAGGATTTTTATACCTTCTGTTGTTGTTTTTTTTCTTGTACACGTTTTTTGTGCTTTGGTATTTTCACTCGGTTTTGGTAAGTGAATGCGCCTACAATTTTATCGAAGAGATTTTGGCTGGAAAAAACACAAAAGTATGTACATACTTTTATAGTTTTTTTCTACCGAGCAAATGTGTGTACTATGTTATGTGGGTGAGTGTGTAGGGGGAGAGAGAGAGAGGGCGGTGCTATAGAGTGAATCCTGTTGAAAAGTTGTGTTTTTTATTTCATTAAAGAGAAGGAGTTAGAGAAAGCTTTTATACAGAAGTGTTGTCGTGGTAGTAGTTTCTTTATTCATAAGAAAATAAGAATTTTTGGTTCACTGTGGCGTATACGTATTTTTTTTTTTAATTGCGAGAAAAAATATTGGTTTCTAGTTTTTAGAATATTTTGTTAATTAATATTACAGTGGATCATTGCAGTTTGGTAAAATTGTACTTAAATTCAATGCTTTAAAGTCTAAAAGTAAAAGTCTTCAACGTTTTGCATAGACTGCGTTTAGAAGAAAAGTAAAAAGAAAATATCTACGAGTATGTTATTTTCTGTAGCATAGATAGTGTCAGTTAAAATTGTTTTCTTATTTATGTTGTTAGTAAGAAACATTTAAAAAAATTTTTTTTCAGAAAACCGACTAAGCATTAACTAGAAAAAATAAAAATGATACTATATGTCTGAAACCATTATAGGCGTTTATGAGAAAAAATTACTAGCTAAACAATATTGTATGGAACCAAACTAACAAACGGACGCATAGACTTACATACAGTTTGAATGATTAAAAATAAGTGCGACGAAAATTACCTTTCTCGGCTTTCACATCATGTCAGTTTTGATTGAAAGGACTAGAATTTTGAATTGCCATAGACTAAACAGTCCTTTTCTACGATCAAAAGCTATAATCCACTTAAGCAATTTGCATATTAGTTGAAAGATCAATATTTTTCTGAAAATTTGTTACCAAGTACTTAATGGTTTTTTAATTTTGTACATACAAAATGCCATTTTTTACACAATAAATTTCTATCCTGCATTCAGAGATTCAAAATATAAAAAAATAAACCACAAAAAGCTGATTTCTAGTGGGTCACTATGTCGTATACGTACTTTTTCTCGAGTCTATTTAGCAAAAATTTACTTAATCTTTTTTTTACAATGAAACATCAGTTTTAAGTCTTTATTTTTAAAACTATGATCAGAAATAATTATACAAAATCACACATTTCTTATCCAAATTAATCTTCACCTTATCATAACTGTTACTGTCAAGAGTAAATAATTTGGTGATATCAAGTACATATGTATATATATTTTTTTAAAGACGTGAATAGTCAACCAATGCTGTGATGTATTTGCTACATAACAAACAAATTCTTCTCATTTCAACGATGCTCACTCACCACTGCTAAAATTGCCAAATCAAAAAATTTAATGCCAAAATTTTATAATGTATAGTCAAATATGAGTCAAAAAATTCGGAAATTAAATCACGAACACGAAAATATTTTTTAAGTAAAAAACGATAATATATTCACCGCAAAGTTCATAAGTTATAAAATGATATATTTTTTTTTTTATTTCCTCCATAAGTAACGTCGAAATGCATCCAGATTTTATTTAATACAGTAGTAAGGTGCAAATAAAAAAACTTCGTTTGTTTTTTATTTGATTTTAAAAAATTTATTTGGAATTATTATTGGAAAAAACACCGAAGGTCAAAAAATTTCAAATGCATAAATTTATAATTCCAAAATTCACAAAATCAAAAATTCTGAATTGTTAAAGTTCAACAATTTCAGAAAACTGAACTTAAAAAATCATCATATCAAAATAACGAAATTTAAAAACGTCAATATTGGAAATTTCCACTTTATAGATTTTGAAAGTCTTCGAAATCTAGATTTTTGTTCTGAAACACTGAAAGTAAGAATCCCGAATAATCAAGGCTGATATTGATACAAGAGTTTTAGCTTCTGTAAAGCATGCAATTGCAAAAGAAAAAAAAGTAAAATCTTTAAAAATTTAATCTCATGAAAAGAAATTATAAGCTCTAAAGATGTAATGAAGCTCTTTATATTGGGAAGACTATAATCGGAGCTAAAAGCTTAAAAATGCTGCCACCAAACTTCTACAAAAAAATAAATATATATTAACAATTTTTTTTATAATTTTTTTGTATCTTATTCAAATTTATTATTTTTTTTTTTTGTTTACAGAAATTACTTTACTATTGAGCAGCTTGCTCCTATAAAAAATGATTTTGAAAGGAAAACCAACGTAGTATTACAGAGTTTAGTTTGTTCCTCAGGTATGATAGTAAGCAATAATTCGAATAACCTATGAAATGTTAAACAAATGAGATATTCAAAAAGAAATCTTACAATAAGTAGGTTTTAGATTAATAATAACTTTGTTTTACAAACTTGTAGTTGAGCTAATTTTACTAAAAATTGTCCACTGACCTTTTAAGAATTACATCATTCCAAAATTTCTCAATTTTTTTTTTGTTTTTAGGAAAATCGCATACTCTTTTGATTTATATGATGAATTCTAAGCGATGAATAAAGAATAATTCAAGAAAATGGAAAACTAAATGCGTTTCGCCCAGGTACAATAGTTGGGCTAGTAAGTTAGATGCTGTTTAGTTTTCTAAGACGCAAAATTTTTGGAAGATATTTATCGACTCTAATGCACTATTCCCTATATTGAAACAATGTTATAAAAAAATCAACATTGTTTCCTCTCCTCTCTTTATTTTAAAAGTTTAGAACATAAAATTTAAAACTCTTTATTTACTTCGCCCAACGACAAAACACATTTTACTTTGAATAAAACTACCACGGCAATACAGCAAGCATCATACAATCTCACTTAACAAAAAAGCTCTCTTCTGTAATGAATTTTAATGTTCATTTGATTCACAAGAATATAAATTCATCCCCAGGGATAAATATGTATGGAACGCAAATCCACTTTCAGAATTCCCAAGTTAATGTTTACACTAGCATTTCTGCTAGATAAAAGCATTAACGTGTTTGCCGCTCAGATTCGTGTTGATTTTTTTTTCCTTCTTTTTTGATTGCATACAACAAACTTGTGAGTGAGTGCATTGTGTGCCTCACCCATTTTAATTACACAACATGCATGTCTGAAAGTAATTAAATGTACAAATCATTATTAAAATTTTGTTTAGAATATATCCTCGATGTGTACTTTTAAGTTAAATTAACAGAAAAAAAGAGGTAATGAACTATAATTTTTTATCGTCACAGTGGAATTCATAAAATGTATATGAGCATGAATCTCATCCCTCGCAGTTGGAAGGCCAATGGCTGAAAAGCTGACGTACATTGAGAAGAAATAAAATAAAACATAAATAAATCAAGAAGGAACCCCGCCGAAGGATACACACATAATAACACAGTCAGACCAAACTAATGGTTTACATTTCCGAGCTCTATTGTTATATAACAGCTGTTTTGCAAAAGAAAATGATTTCCGTTACGAGAGACACATGCGCTCTTTAAAGAGTAATAATTATTATTTTCTCTTAAAAAGAGAATAATAAGAGTTTATATTTTTAAAAGACACCCTATTGTCCCTATTTGACAAGCGTTCTGCGTTCCTCTTACATCGGATGTGCTTTTAATTTATACAAACAAAAATAAGGATTCTTATTTATAGGATCTAAAGGAGATCTCTTGTTGTTGTTGTATCTGTGTATACTTTGTATACCTATAAATAACATTTTATTTCCTGTTGTTTCATTCTTATTGCATTTTTTTTTTTTTTTTTAAAGTCCTCTTTGAATTCTTTTTCGTCCTTTTTTATGTCCATGTCTTTGAGTATATTAAATGATGAAAGTAGATATAGTTTGGCCCATAAGGATGCTTCTTCCTCAAAATAAAAGTGCATCGTATGCAATGAGAAAAATAACAGAAATACCTCTTTTACGAGTATAGTGGGAGAGTTAAAAAAAGCACACTTTTATGTTACGTATACGCCCAAGTGAACTACTGATATTTTATTTCATTTAATATTTGTATGTATTTTAGTTTGTTTGTTTTATTTGAATTCTTACTTGATTAAAATTGTAGGTATGCAAAGTTTTATTTACATTTATCGTATTTATTTGCATTAATATTATAAACTTGAATTTCTGGAAAAGTCAAACATTTTAGTGAGCTTAAAACATTTTTTGTACTGAAAATGTGTTTTTTTTCATTAAAATTTGTTTGAAAATTCAGAAGAGAAATGAGAATTGAATTAGGAATGTACTTTAAAATAAAAGAAGAAAAAAAAATATATATATGGAAGATTGCACTTTAAAGTTATGTCAAAGTGAGTTTCTATGAAAGTTGTTTTTTTTTTTTTTATTTTAAAACTTTTGATGGCAAGAGATATGAAATTGAGTTATCTAATAAAATATTGTTGGGAAGTTTAAATTGCAAAGGAATACTATTTTTTTGAGGATATTTCAAATGCAAAAGGAATAGAAATGGGAAATTGTGTAGGAGATTTTTAGTTCCTCTGAGAATTGTTTGTTTGACGTTGTTTTTGGAATAGATGAATATTTTGTACCCCAAAATAGACTAGCTATGTTTCGTAATCATAAAGAAGGATTTTTTTCTGACAATTTACCATATTTTCCTCAATTTTAATTTTTAAAACTCATCAGAAGTTCACTTTTTTCTTTTTTTTTTCTGTTGCATCTTCAAAATCAATGGAAAATTTGGCACCAATAAGAGAAGGATAAAAATAATTCATTTAAAAATAATTGGATATTCATGATTTATTTTAAAAATTAATTATTTCATGATAAGAAAATAATTTCTTTTGAAGGTTGTGGTAAAAGTTTCAATGAATTGATTTAAAAAAAAGGACTCGGATAGCTGCACATGCAAAATCATTCAAGTTAAAAAAAGAAATTCAAGGAGTTCTTTAAAATTATTTTTAATGAATTATGTTTTTTTATCAGTCCGTTGAAAGAAATTCATGAAAAAAGTATCTATTTTAGAATTTTTTAATAAAAATTTGGTAAATAAAACAAAAAGAAAATAAAACAGGAAAAAGACTTCTTAAATGAGTATTGAGCTCCAAGAAAGTATTTAAGGAAAAATAAATAGTTCGATTGGTTCACTTAGTATAGATAATTTTAAAAATCTTTGTTTTCGAAAACTGTAGCAAACTTTTTTAAATAGTTTTTTTTTTCAAATAAAAATTGTTATTTTTAAGAAATTATTATTTGATACACACAGACAAAATTTTAAAAATTTGATTGCCTATTAAAATTATCTTAAAATTACCCAAAATCGTTGAATCCATTTAAAAAAAATCTATTTTATAATTTTTTTTTAACAAATAACAAATTCAGTTAGTATACAATTTTTTAGCTTCTAAAATATTAATCAATACCGAAATAAAAAAATAAAACAAAAAGTCTTGTCATCCAAAAATTCATTTTTCAATAAATAAAAACAAAATCAAAATAAAATTTTTGTCTATCCAAAAATAATATTTTAAGGAAATGTCGTTTTAATTTGTTATTAACATTGAAGGATCAGTTTTTAAGCAAATTAAACTTTTTTAAAATTGGTGTATGAAAGGAACTGTAATTTTTGGTTTCTTAAAATTGATTCCAAAAATATCTCTCGATTATATCTTAAAAAAAAGCTTAAGGCCAAGTTTGAAGTAAATCGATCAATCCGATGAGGTTGTACACTGTCTTAGAGACAAGAGAACGGGTCATTTTATTGTTTTCAAAATTTCTATATTTGTATCAAAGATTCTGATTCAAAGGACATAGAACAATAAATACAGGGAAGAAGCCTTTTGAAAACCAGCCCGAGTATTCTTGATTGTTCTAAGTCCCATAATATAGCGACGATATGACACATGTTTTCAAGGTATTTTTTGATGCTGAATCTAATGACATAAAAATAAAGTCAATACAATTGCTCTAAGAAAAGTTATTGCTGATTTAAAACAAGGGTGCTTGTTTTTTTACTTCAACAGGTAAAATATAACCAAAACCCATGTGAAAAACATGCTGATGAAGTTTTAAAATAAAGCAGGGACAAAGGATTCATAAAGTTCTTAAAATTATTTTTGGTGAAAGGGTGTTTTTTTGATAGGTTAAGTTGTGTGTGAGAAAGGTATCATAACAGCTTACTTAAATTTTACTAAGTTTTAAAACTTGGTGAAAAAGTTTTGGTTGGTATAAGAATTAAGAATCTATAAAAAGTCCAAAATTATCTTGAGTGAAAGGGTGTTTTTTTTAAGAAATGATAAAATTCGTAATTAGTACCTCAAAAACTGGAAAAAAATTGTTACACCAATAAAAATTAGTAAAAATGTTGCATTTATAACAGAAACCAAGAACCCAAAAAGTCTATACAAATATTTTAGGTTAAAGGGTTTTTTTTTTGGGAAAATAGGGAAAATCCGCGATAAGTCCAATAAAATCAATGGTATAAAAGGTACCCTCACGAAATTCAATAAATATGTTCTCTTTCTAATGGGGATTACGAATAAAAGAAAATATGGGTATACTTGAAAAAGTGTGCAATACTAGAGTAGTACTAGTGGTACCCTATTGAAATTCACGAATTATGTTACTTTTGAGATAAGAAATAAGACTCTAAAGTGTCTATAAAAATTTCATGGTTAAAAGGGTGTGCTTTTGAGTGAAAACAAAAATTATGGATCACCCTAATGAAATTTGTTGAAAACGTTGAATTTGGGATAGAAAGCAAGAATAAGGAGTTTTTATAAAAAAAATTGCTTGAAAGGGTGTTTTTTCGAAGAGACAGTAAAATCTGTAATTGGCACCCAACTTTATTTTATAGACTTTTTTGTCCTTGGTTCTTATCCCAAAAGCAAACTTTTTGCCAAGTTTCATGAGTGTAACAATTTTTTTTTCTTGATTTTATGTACTATTTTACCTGTACTATAAGCAGTTTGAATCAAGAATAAAACCAAAACAAACTAATGTAATAAACAATCATTCAAATTTGTTCATTATTTTCTTCTTTGTTAAAATTTTTGCAACTAATTATTGACTCAATTATTTTCTAAATATACCTCTCATTAGCAATCAAATGTTAAGAAAATTATTATCCTCAAGACAGGGGGCAAAAATTCCAACGAAATAAGAAAAAAAAAGTTTATAAAACAAAAATCTCTTTTCAACGCTCCCTCCTTATTTTCTACAACAACGTCATTCTCAAATGCCAACCATTAACAAAAATTATTGTTAAACACAAAAAAAAGAAAATAACAAAAATTAGACAAAAAATAAACATCTCTTTATTGTTATGTATATATGACTGAATTAATGTCTGACGATGTCTCTTCCTACGCCTTCCTGGTAAATTAAAATATTTCGACGTCATCAACTATTCCAAAAAAAAAAACTAAAATTAATTATGAACATAATGCGATTTGATATTTTGTTTTGACTTTCAAAAATAAAAAAGGAATAATTCGTTTGATTAAAACATTTTCTTTTATGCATGGAAAATATTTAAAAATAAATTTAAATCAACACAAATATTTTATCTAAAGTAAGTTGTTCTTAAAAAACACTTAAAGAATATTTATTAGACAGTATTTATTTTCGTAAAGGAAGAAGGAATATGTGTTTTGGAAAAACAAGCAAACCAAATTTCATACTAAGGACATTTTTATTGATGGCTACCGCTACCTTAGGCAAACAAAAGCAGGCACCACCACTTCCGGTGTGGAGTGGCTTGTTTATTTTATGCCATTAAAACCAACTCTGATATTTGTTTTCGAAAAGAACAAAAAAAAAAAAAATAATGTTGTAGGTTAGGTATATATGAACACAGTCAGTCAGACACAAACAAGAAAAATGAAATTATAGACGGAGGAGGTCAGAAATATGTGTTTTTGTTTTTTTTGTGTTTTTTTCTTATTATTATTTTATTTTCTATGTCTATGTCTCTGAATGGGAATGCGACGGTATTTTGGCTAATGGCCAACATTTGAATTTAATAGAAAAGAATTTACTTCTCAATTATTTTAACCAGAATTTTCGAATTCTAAAAGAAAATAAAATCTGAACCATAATTTAAATTAATATTTACTTGTTTGTTTTGATTTTATGGCGTTTACTTAAATACAAAATCTTTTGCTTTGCTCTAAGCTACTATTTATAATACAATCCATTTAATTTTTATAGCAGTTTTTAATGACTTAAAAAACTCTTTCCTTTTAAATGTTTTTTTTTTAATCAGTTTTTAAATTTAATATTCTTAATATGGCAGACAAACCTGATATTAACCCTTTATATGGGAAGACCGTGTGTTCTAAAATTAACCACCTGTAAGCACTAGCCTTTAATAAATTATAAAACACATATTTTTTAAAAAGTTAATATTTTCATTGTTTAGTCATATATTTTGACATTAAGAGACCAAAATAAAAAGTGTTTATATCAGTTTTCAGGTACAGAAATTTGAAAATTCAAAGAACAAACTATTAAATATTTACTTTTAGGCATTTTCTAAAAAATCCAAAAAGAAGACCCTGTAAGAGTGAAAAACTATGTTTTTCGAATTTCTTACTTTTGTAGGCATTGGTACATTTTTTCACATATAGAAACATATCAGTAACTTTAATATTAAAAATTTTTTTGGAAAAAATTCAACAAACAATTATTTTTGGATTTTTACATGCAAACAAATTTTTTTTTGACATGATAAAGAGAGACAGCAGCTGCATCACACAACCTGTTTTCTTATAATTTATGACTTTTCAGACAACCAATGTTTTTCGAAAAATCGTATTTTTGAAAATAGGTTGACAAATTTTTGTTGAATATTGTTTTTTGAGTGTTGATCAATATTTTGATAAAAATGACTTTTAATTAAAAAAAAAAAAATGTTTTAAAAATTTTTTCTTCATCTTTCTAAATGGACTTCAAAATCATTTAAAACACATTGTTTAAAATCGTTATAAAATCAAATTTATTGTATTTTTAAGTTACGAAACTATGAAATTATGAATTTCTTTAAAAAATCAAAATAAAATAGCTAACATGTCCTTATTTCTCTCTTTTGTAAACAAATGATCTGCCATTAAATTAAAAATATGTCAAGGTTAATAAGGTACTATACCTACATAATTCTTCAGTATTCGGGCCAATGTTTTGATAGATTTAAAATAAAGTACTTCTTTTAAATTTTGATTTTAGGACAATTTCAATTCTAAAAGATTATCATTAAATGACTTCTTTTGTCCATCCATTATTTTTGTTATATTTCCCACAGCTTTCGAACAAAAACATTTTGTAAAATTAAACGTCAAAAGTACATTTCCTCCAAAAAATTGGTATTTTTCAAATTATACAGTGTATTTGAAGAACCTCTTTAAAACATCATTGACTACCCATTAATTTGTCCTTACTCTATTTTACAACTGTCATACTCCTAAAATCGATACATTATTTTTTTTTTTTCTAAAGATGGTCAAAACAAAATTTAAATGTTGGCAAAATAAAAAAAAATTGCCACATTTTTTCGGCCAAGTTAACACTTCTCATGCAATTTTTAACACGAAAAATTAAAAAAAAAAAACAGTTTAAATTATTTCCTGTAAAAAAATACTTTTTCAAAAACTATTATCATTTATCATTAAAACAATTTTTATTTAATGATAAAAGCAAATTAATATGTTTTTCTGACCTTAAAAGATGTATATCACGATTAACATTTTTTTTTTTTTTTTCAAAAGTCTTCTTTCCAACTCACTCGTTCTAGCCTTTTGTTCGTTGGTATCTTATCCAAAAAACATATAATATTGTTGAAACATATTGATTTCGACTGAAATGAAGAGTTTTGTGTTTGGCGGATTTTTGGAGGATTTGGTGGAAATTTGGGTCTCGTCCTGAAGACCCAAACGTGAGTTTTTATGAAACCATTCTATCAAACTTGTTCTACAAAACACCTTTTTTTACCAGGTTTTCTGTATAGCAGCACCATAATTATAGGAAAGTTTGAATAACATAAAACAAAACAAGAGATAGAAAGAAAATTCGGATTTTGGCAGTGGAAGAACAGTATCAGTATCTTTTATCTTCAATTTTATATATGTATAATAAGCCCATAAGTGTCAAAGTGACATAACCCACTTTTTTTTAAAACTATTCGTTTTGTTTTCTACATCTCTCACGATATTTGTATTAAATTTATAAAAATATATTTTATTAAACTCATTTTAGGTAGGCAGGTACATGGCAAAACAGTTTTTTTTTTTTTACATTTATTAACATTGTTTTATTTAAAAAAAAAAAAAACATAAAAAAATAACATAATAAACTTTAAACTAACACTCCAAATTGTTTGATATTGGGCACGTTCATTAAATATTAAGAACTAGATATTTAAGTAACATCATTTTCTGAACGGAAATTTGAGCAAATTGTCAAAATTAGTTTGGATACGCCATTATTGTCAAATTTCGAAATTTACTTGAGAATTTTAGAGATCGCATGGGGCAGACACCAAATTTCACTGCACTTTAATAAATAAATAATATTAATTATAACCAATACAAGACTTTTTACTCGTTTTTCACATAAATTCAGCTACCCTAATTTTGTAATTAAAAACAATCAGCTGTCATGTTGACAAAAACAACTTTCGTATTTTTGTAGGGAAAAATTTCTTGCCTAACTTTCCATTCAGCTTTCCAACAAAATTACCTAAATTGGAATTATTATTCTTTCTGAACCTGCTTTATGAGTTTTGATTTTCACAACCAATCTTACCAAATTAAAATACTCGAAGTTGAACTGTCATGTATTCAATATTTTTCGAAACTCAATTCTAATACAAACCCTTCAGTTCTATTGATGACCTGATGCAATAAATTTTCTATTTTACCCACTGTTGTTGTCGTTTGTTTTTTCTGATGTCTTTCTCAATTTTTTGTTTTGAATTTGTTTTTTTTTTTTTGACAGCGCTCAAAATTTACAATTAGTCGCTTTGATTTCAAGGATTCTCGTTATAACGAACATTTTTATTTTTTTATGCAATATCCATTGCACCACATGGGAATGACCGTCCGTCCAACCAGCCATCAGGCACTTACATACATTTAAGGACCAACAATTCATGAAAGGCTATATATTTATTGCACATATACATACATACATTTCGTTTCCGGCCACCATCATCTAACCGGTAAGTCGCTCTGCTGCGGTGGCACACGCTATCACACAGAAAACATTTTCAATTTCACTGCCGAAAATTCATCGTACTCGTTCTATCTAAATTGGCCATTCAATCTCGAATATAGAACATCGCCTGTCATTGAAGGCCAACCTCAAAAAACATCCATCACATAATAAAGTGTGCGATCATGTTTCATAGACTTGCTCAGTTTTTCATAATTTTTTTCATAAGTAAATTAACATAACTTTAACTTTGTTTTAAAAAAAAAAATGATATAAAGTATAAAAATTGAATTAACAAAATTAATTAAAAATCATAAAAATTAAAAATAAATGAAATTTTATTTCATATTTTCATATTTCAAAAATATACTAAAAAAATCTTAATTTTTATAACATTTTGATTTGGAATTAAAATTCCAGATTCCACACCATAAAGATTCCATTAAAGTTTAATTTCCTCGCTTGCCATTTTTGCAATAAAATAAATCGTATGCACCCAACTTACCTTTATACAATGTATGTATATGGCCTATCCTATTAAATGATCACATGAAAAACGAATACAAATGTCAATTTTATGAACACGATTTAATTGCAGCAAGTGGGTCAGTGCTGATGGTCAATGACGGGCGTCGCACAGTGGAACGTCTAGTACAAAATTCCGGACATTGGGTGAAAATTTTTTTTTCATTCTTGTACATATTTTTTGTTTGTTAATCATAGAAAATTGTCCCTTCTTTCATAATCCACAAGTTATTTTTATCAAAATGTTTTGGTTTCCAAGATACAGAGTCTCAAGTGGGGACTATTTCACAAGAAAAAAAATGATGTTTTTCTTAGAAATTTTCATACTCTTATATCTGGCTCATTTTTTAAGATATCTTCTTGAAATAAATTTTGTTAATAAGATACTGATATCTAAAATATATATTTAAGAAAAAAATCCTAAAATTGTATTTCTAAATAATTCTAAAACACGTTTTTCTATAACCCTTTTTGAAAATTTCTCTTCAACTTTGAAAAGGCTTTTAAGAAAATGCTCACATATGCCCGCTCTCTTAGTAGTCTAGAATGAAAGCTTAATAGTTCGTGTATAATATTTTAAAAAATTTGGATCCGACCGAATCCGACCCCGTTTTTTAGAGCACCATCTTTATAAATTTAACCCTTTAGGTAGTAATTTTTTATTTATTTTTTTTATTTTTTCCTATCTGTAAAGGGGAGGGTTGGTGTTATTTGGCTAGCTTAAAGTGACATGGGGTAGTTTAAACCAAGAATGTAACTACTGAATACATAACGTAAGGCAGATTGACCAAAAAAATAAAGAAAGAGTGAGTAAAAACAATTAATTTTTAAGGTTTTTTTAAGAGTAAAGCACTGTCAGAGTGATCAACGAATGAACGAACTGTAATTTTTTATGCTTATGTATTTTCTAACAAAATCTGGATAATAAAGTAGCAATCTAACTAAAGTTTAAATTAAAAAAAAAATATATATATATATTTCAATTTCTAAAGCCCAGTATCCTGCTGAAGCGAAACGGAAATTTGTATAAAAAAACAGCACAACAAAAAATTTTGTTATGCTTTTCGTTTCACAGCACACGAGTTTGACAAACGATATTATTAGGTACCTGTACTTAAATACTTGGAAAGTTTTCAATAATGTTTTTTCAGGTAAAATTCCTTGGTCCAAAAGAATTTTGCACTTTGTGAATTTTAATTTCTTCAAAATTATTTTCAAGTTTTAATTTATTGACATTATTTAATTTTGACTTTCGTTGCTGACTTTGGAGGCTTAGAAACATTTTCGTTTCGCTTCAGCAGCGTACTAAGTTAGCTTAAAATAATGTTATGGCTTCGAAATAAAATTTGTCTTACAAAACAATTTGTTCTCTGAATTGTTTCTTATTTAAGAAAATAAAATGTATTGTTTTTTTTTTGGTTTTTTGAAAAATTTAAACTCCAGTTTTTTGTTAAGAAATTTGTTCTAAAAATATGTACAATCTCATTTGTTCGTTTATTTGATCATTCGTTGGTCGCTCTTATGTACATTGTACATTTTAATTTGCAATTTTAGCTACTTGTCTTTCATATTTAGCTGTACATAGCTTTATGATTTTTTGATAAATAAGTTTAGTGTATAAGTAGGTATATCGTATTTTGTTTGCTTTTTTGTTGTTTTTTTTTAATGAATCCATCATTATCTTTTAAATTAATTTCATTATTAAGTTGACAATATCTGTATTTTATCATATTTTTTATGTTTATGTTGGTATTTTCATAATAATACCAATTCATTTTTAAATAACATATATTTACATAAGATAATCCTTTTTAAGCTATTTTTTATTCATAATAATTTTTTTGCAAATAATCGGTATTTTAAAAGACTGTTAACAAAATATGTAAACGCTTTTTTTTACTTAATAAATAAGACAATAACGTAAAGTATTAATTTTATGTGTAGTAAAATAAGGATTTGGTAGTTTTTGTATGTTAACAGCTATTTTAAGTAAACAAAACAAAACATTTTATGTGATTTTTTATTGGATTCAATTCTGCGATTTTCAAGAAGCAATATAGCGAAAACCGTTTTAGGATCCGTTCATTAGATCAGAAGTTACAGTCCCATGACCACTTTTTCATAGTTTCGATCCACTGTGCGTCGGCGGCGGCAGCCAGCGGCAGCGGTGATGGTCTCTCCTGTCGGATGTCGATATTGGTGGTGTGTCTACTTTTATTTATATAGATGTAGCAATAAATGGCTGCTCTTGTAAAGGGTACTTCAACTGAATTTAAAGGGGCAGTTATTGGTTTGCGAAAAATGTATATAAAACTTTTACACTGTATTTTTAGTCTTGTAAATTAAAAATTCATTTAAATATTTCATATTTTAAATACCATGTTCTTATTTAAAAAAAAAAATAAAGTACAGAAAATTTCAATATTTAAATAGAGCATAGGTAAGGTATGCTAATTTGTTTTGAATACAGATCATTGTTTTTATAAGCTTTACAACAAATGCAGTATTTTGTTTCGTTATTGTTTTGCAAATAAATACAATTATCTAATCTGGATTACGAGGAAAATAAAACACAGCTATTTTATTAGAGCATCATAATTTTTGTTCTCAAAATATTTTCAAAACAACCTCTATTAGATATATCTTTCATAGATTCTTTCTTAATAAAAATTTACAGTACGAATTTAAAAAAAAAATTACAACCTGCAAATGGTTGAGTTATCAAAAAAATTAAAAAAAAACACGTATACGCCCCATATACCCTTTTTAATTCATAAAGTAAATCAGTTAAAAAACTGTTATTTATAATTTTCTTTTTTTGATGAAAACTGACTAGACTTAAAACTTAAACAATTTGGAATATGGCAACCGTAATCGTGGTTTTTTACGATTTTTGTCAAAAGTAGACCTCCTATTGAAAAAATTTAAAAGCAAAAGTTGTAAATCGTAAAAGTGTCAACAACTTTTACACAAATCATTTTTTTATATAACCTCAAAATATTGAACAAAATGCAAAAATACAATTTTTTTATTTTTTATTTTTATCTTTTACAAAACTGGTTGGATTTTAACAAAACTTGGTCAAAAATTACTTTGTTATATTTTCTATCTATTTAAAATATTTTTTGAACAAAAAGTTAATTTTTGGATTTTTGACGAATTTAATTTGAAAAAATAGCCTATTTTTCAAACAAAAACGTTACCGGAATAATTTTTTATTTTTGAGAAGTTTCGAGTGCAATTATTAAGATTAAAACCTATTATTTAAGATTGTGTGGAAAAACTATACTTTTGTTTTAGAAAATATTGAGAAAAATTGAAAAAAACAAAAAAACGATTTTTAAGATCGATTTTTCCGTAAATGACAGTAATATTGAAGAGAAATAACTTTCCATAGAATTTAAATTATACTTTTCTAATGGCCTTTGATCTTTTAAATTTGAATCTAGCATTAGTATAGCTCTAACGTGAAAAGATTTTGAGATATTGAATTTTGAACGTCCAAAACACTATTTTTGTGATGTTTTGCATGGTAATATCTCAAAAACATGATGTGACAGAATTTTTTTGACTTTGGATTCGAGCTCAGCGCACAAAAAACCATTAGAAAAATATATTTTTATATCTATAAAAAAAAAAACTTTTTGACTAGTGAAATCGAACAGGGCAGAAAAAATCGAATGCCTTGTGCAATTTCCCTATAGTCAAAAAGTTTTTTTTATAAAAATCAAAATATGTATATTTTTCTAATGGTTTTATTTATCCTACATTTTCCCACCACCCTTATGCTGCTAATAATTTTTCAACTTTTGCCCTCTGAAAACCGGAATGGCACTGGTCTATTTGGGTACCTTTCAAATTTTGGTTGGATTTTAAAAATTTATTTTATGTCATTTGCCACTTATTAACATATTCGACAGTTCCACTTTGATTTTGTTAGAAAATATTTTTTTTTAAATAGATTTTGAAATTCCCTCAATATAAAAGCCATTTTATAAAGCATCTATGCCTTCCTTATCCCATTTGTATTTGGTTTCATAAGTATCTGCCAGCTTTAATTTTATATTGGTTCGGTTATCCTTTTTAGTACAAAGTTGTTGGTTTGGTGGGTGGGTTGTGTGTGTTTTTCAGTGGAATGAAATGCTCGTTAAATTCAATCGTTAAACTGATTTGTGACTCCAGACTCTCAGTCGTAGTATTCCTTTTATATTTATACCCGCATGCTTCAGATGGCCTTAACATTTTAATTTTCTCCTCCATCAAAATTACAACCGAATCCAGGTGGTTTATTTTTCGATTTTAATTTTTGCAAAAAAACACAAAAAAAAAAAGAAAGGAGTAACGATGACAACATTTTTATTGCGGTTGAATGAGCATAATTAATTTTAATTGTTGCTGCTGAATACTGGCTGAAAAACTGAACGAGATGCAATTTCAAAATTTATTTCACTGAGTGAGGAGGTTAGTGAAGTGCTGCTGCTTCAAGCTGATATTCAAAAAGCTCACAGAGGTGTGTCCGAAAAGTAGGTATCCGGTATCCCTCATTCATGTTTATGTTCATTGGAATTGGAAACCATATAAATATTTTCTATCTGAGTGAAATGTGGAAACTCAGTCAATTGTGAAACTGAATTTTATATAGAATGCGAGAGAGTGTTGTAGTTGTTACCCCGATTGCGATTAATTTCATCGTCCGAATTAAGCGTTTTTCAATGAATTTCATTACCTTTACCTGACAACAGAAAAAGGAAAGGAATGTGCACGTAATCGATTTATATATCATTCATCTCTCGTGTTATACGACTTGAATTGAGTTGATTCGTTCGAAACGGTTGACTGGGTGTGAAATTGAGCCATAAAATACTATACAAAGGCATACAGCAGCTTTTTCGATGGGTTTTATAGATATGTTTTTTGAAAAAATCGCTTCAATGGAAATATAGTTATAAGCAAGGTAATTTATAAAACTGAAATATAAAAGGGATTGTTTGGAAAATAAGCACTCGAGTGTGTTTGTACATTGTGTTTTATTCAGATTGTGGATTTAACACTTAAAATTATTTTCATTAATAACACAGAAGAGCTCTGGAGCATGTTAATTACATGACGATTCGATGAACAAAAAGGTGAATATTCCTGGAATGCATTTTTGGACTTTATTAAACAAGACAAAATATGAACTTTTAAACAATTAACATTTGTAAAGAGTTTTACAATTTTGAATTCAATGCAATTGAATATTTCTGAAGAATAAATTAAAATGGCTGATTGAATCACAAAAATCCAAACAGCTCGGTTGTTAAACATTCCAATTTGTAATTTATTTATGTTCTGATAATATTCAACTCTATTTTACATATCCTCGAGAACTTGTGATTTATTATTTTTATGAAATGCTTATGTTAAGGAAAGTGTGTGTGTACAACTTAAAATAAAATTTCTCATGTCAGATTTACTCCTACATTCACGAAAATTTATAGGACCGTTCTGGGTAAAGCATTAACGACAGAGACATTTCCTTCTGGGTATTTCTGATGTCCACCTTGTTATTCAACAAAAACCAAGAAGCAGGGTTCGGACTTTACTTCAATCGAAGCAGATTTACTTCGATTTTGGGAAAAAAATAAAATCTACTTCCCTACATCTCTTTTTCAGGAACTACTTCTATTACTTAATTGAAGAATATCTTTCAAACAATAAATTTAGAGAAATTAGATAAAAGGATTTATCTTAAATTTTGAAATAAAGCTCCACTAAAATCTCAAAAGATGAATGGAGGTCAATTATTATTTGAATTCAAGATATAAATAAAATGTATCAAAGTAACTTTGACTGATTTTGAAGAATTCCTGATCAAAAATTTGTTAGATTATGCTGAGCTAACCATTTTACCTCACAGCACCGTTGCAACCACTAGATCAGAAAGGTTTTTTGGAAAAGAACATAATAAAAAAAGTTAATAAAAACAATTTTGTTGAAAAATAATTTTTTTTTAGAATAAATTTTTGTAAATAAATGTTCTGAAAGTTTAATTTTGAAATCTTATTCCGAAATTTTGGATTTCGATCTACTTCACATTTTTTTTTTTTTCAAAAATGCTTCGAAATTTTGAAACTGAAGTCCGAACCTCCGAAACCTGCCAAGGAGTTTGCTCTAATCTTAAACTAATCAACTCAAGAAGCTTTAGGTACACTATAAGTATGGACATGGAAAAAAAAGGAGAAAACTAATATTTTTTGCCAAAATAATCATATGGGCTAGCAAAATTCTGAATTCACTAGTAAAAACAAATGAATTGCAAATAATTTTATAATGAAAACGGCCAGACTCATAGATTCGATTTTTGATTTGTTATAAGATTTTGACAACAATTTATTATAATTTCTATTCAAAGTGAATGTGAACTATAAAAAGTGAAACTTTATTGTGTATAAATAAACTTCTAATGGTATATGCTGGTGTGAGTACACTAAAAATCAATAAGTACAGTATACTTTATATTATAATGTCTGGGTCAGTCCATTAGACATACTTTTGGTTACTGGCCGGTTGATGAACACCATCCAAAAAAGTGGATATTGCACAAGATAGAAATTATGAAATTCTTTTTTTAAATATACTTCCATTTGTTCAATGTAATAAAAAAAAAGATAAAAAGGAGTTTATTGAACAAAAATGACATGATAAACCGTTAAAAAAATGTCCTATTGAACAAAAAAGTTCTCTGTAACTTGAAAACTAAAAGAGATAGAACAAAATAGTTTGTTTCAAACGAAAGAGCGTCCCAAAATTATAAAGACTGCATACTTAACTCAATTTCGTAAAAAAATGGCCCTTAGAACAAGATAGCATCCAAGCGACGATATGCTTTATATTATATATAATATATATATATTATATATGTAGAGAGAGAGGAGTACTTTAAGACACTTTTTACAAAAGTCTTCCTGGAGCGCTCAAATAATTAAATGTTGAATTTCTTTTTGAATATTTTTTTATTTTTGGTATTTTTTCTACAGTCTTTGAAATTAATTTTTAACATTTACTAATTTGTTCCAACTCTCTTCAAAAATGCATCTCTAAGGCGTAGCTTTGAATACCTCTGGGGCAAGTTTGGGTATGAATTAAAAATTGCACTTTAATTTCTAACTTAATTATTCAAAAACAATACATTAATTTAAATAAGTCAAATAAAACTATCTTTTAAAGTTCTCAAGCTATCTCGCATAACGCAACTATTTACAAGGAAATTGCTTACCATTTGAATTTTAAGTGAACAAAGAAATTGTGTGAGAGTCGACAGCATATTTTGGATGTGGAATATTTATTAAAATGCAAAGAGGTTTGCAAACAAAAAATTAAAATTTTGTTTACCAACATTGAATAATGTACTAAGATTTTGCATAATTACATCATATTCAACATTTTAATTTTAACCAATAAGGCAGAAGAATCTATCAGAGAAGTTATACAACCTTTCGGGCCAAGTCTAAGAAAACTATCAGGAATTACCACACTTTCAAAATACGATCGAAACATCAACAAAATCGAGCGTATACTAACTGATGAAGGGAACCAGCATAGTTTATCAAGATCCTTAAAAAGAATCCAGTGCACCAAGTCAAAAACAAATCCAAAATTAATGCAAAACTTTTCGCAAGGCTAAGCGAGGTAGTAGGCTTTCAAATACAATGAACGAAAAGTTTTCCAGGCACTGGAATTTGTTTTAGAACCATTTAAATTTTTTCAAATTCACTTTTACTCATTCATAAGGTTTTCAAGAGTTTTGATGTGTTTTTTCTTCACATTTTGTCGTCAGACAACACCTATTTTATTAATTTTTAAGTTCAGAATTTTGTATTGTGATTTGTGCATTGTGCATTTGTATGTGTTTTAGTTATTTCTTTGGCGAAATCGATCGTGATATTGATGTTGAGAATTTAAGCAAGTCTCACGGATTTTCACAATTTCTGAAAAGTGGTTAATGAAATATTAAAACACGCGGATCTTACCTATGAACCTTACCAAATAAGACAGTACATCGGCATCGCATCGATTCGAATTATAACCGAATTTAAAAAAATTTCTCTTTGATGAATTTGTTCAAAAACATCTTAATCTTAACATTAAATTTCTAAAATAGGATAAACCTACAATATTTTTTTTGTAAAAGTCAACACAATCATCACGTCCAATTCGTGTTGTTTACTTTGCCAGTATTCTTTCTGTCTCACAAATCTATTTTTACATTAAATGATGAACAACCCGCAGTAGTCGCGTGGGCTAATCACTTCGAATATTTTATCTTCTGATTCAAGATCCCAAGTAAATTCCTATTTTGAAATTAAAAATGAACTTTTAATAAGTTCCACAGAAATACATTAGGAACTTGACATGTGCCATGGCGGTAGCAACGACTTGAGAGTAGGCGTTTCGGAAGCAATCAATTTTTTGCATCCATTTTCAGCCGCGTACAGACAACACAGTGAGCCTGAACAAGTTTAAGGTTGACCTAAAATGACGACAAAAACTAAAGATGAGGCTTTGTTCCTGAAGGCCTCAGCAATAATAATCTGTTTTTACCAAAATCGGATTAGCTTCCTTTTTCGAGATACCCCCCCTAAACGTGTTTTTTTAGAGAAAAATTCATATCAACGCAAGGCTTGAGTACGATAACTTAGTCGCCGAGAATTGAAAACGGTCTTTAGTAGAGGTATTCAATATAATCGTTTTTTGTTTTGGGAGGGGGGGTCTATGTCCTCCCCTTTAGGCGGGAGGGGCAATTTTCTAAGAAATCATACAAAAAATTATTATAAAACAATGCCAACACTTACAGTTATGAATGATACTTTTTTTAAAAGCTAGAATTGTACACTTAATTATAGTTTTTAAATCAAGTTATTTTAAACAGTTGTTTTCGAAATAATCGATTTCAAAGTCATCAATTGTGAAAAAGAAGTTTAAAAAAATACATTGAATACTATTTTTGTCAAGACTTTGGGTTTCATTACGGGATAAATTGATTAAGTAAACTACCTCAAAAAATTCCTTATCAAATCCAGAAAACCATATGTTTCTATGCCCTCTAGTTTTTGAGAAAATTGAAAAATAGGAAAACTACTTTCTTTATCAGGCTCACTAATGAGCGTTCTGGTACCACACTGGTAAATTTTATTTTTAAGATCCAATTATAAATGGAAATAAAACAAATTCATGGAATCGAAGTAGTTTAAGCACAGTACTTTTTAGCTTTCGATTTTTGATTATGGCAGAGCAAAATAGCTAAGAAAATAAAAATAAGATAAAGAAAGTAGTTTTCCTATTTTTCAATTTTCTCAAAAACTAGAGGGCATAGAAACATATGGTTTTCAGTATTTGATAAGGAATTTTTTAAGGTAGTTTACTTTATCAATTTATCCCGTAATGAAACCCAAAGTCTTGACAAAAATAGTATTCAATGTATTTTTTTAAACTTCTTTTTCACAATTGTTGACTTTGAAATCGATTATTTCGAAAACAACTGTTTAAAATAACTTGATTTGAAAACTATAATTAAGTGTACAATTCTAGCTTTTAAAAAAAGTATCATTCATAACTGTAAGTGTTGGCATTGTTTTATAATAATTTTTTGTATGATTTCTTAGAAAATTGCCCCTCCCGCCTAAAGGGGGGGACATAGACCCCCCCTCCCAAAACAAAAAACGATTATATTGAATACCTCTACTAAAGACCGTTTTCAATTCTCGGGACTAAGTTATCGTACTCGAGCATTGCGTTGATATGCATTTTTCTCTAAAAAAAACACATTTACGGGGGGTATCTCGAAAAAGGAAGCTAATCCGATTTTGGTAAAAACGGATTATTATTGCTGAGGCCTTCAGGAACAAAGCCTCATCTTTAGTTTTTGTCGTCATTTTAGGTCAACCTTAAACTTGTTCAGGCTCACTGTGACAAGCAAATTGAATATTAGTATAAAAAAAACCTCCATATCAGAGTGCCCGGGCAATTAATTAACACTCCAAAGCAGTGTTTGGGTTGTCTCTGAGTCACAACGACCCAAACCAGAGAATGATTAACTATCTCATTGCTACCGCATTATACTGGTCATCCGGTGTTTCTGGAAATAATCAAAACAAGATCCATAAACAAAAATGAACAATACGATCTGTATTTTTCTCTTATGCAACTTGATCGAGTTGTTGTCGTTTTTTGTCGTCATCGTCATTGGCATTGTCATCGTTGTCATCGACGTCGTTGTTGTTTTGTTGTCATCTGAAAAAGGAAATACAAGGCAACACACGTCCGAACACCCGGTCTTGATCGGGCGGGCTTTCAGCTGTGCATCGCTTTCCTCGGATGTGGCCTCATTTCGTATTCCGATAAAATACGATCTGTTGAAGTTGATTTTTATAGAAGATCATTTCAGAATTTAACCGATAACGTCGACAAATTGTCATGTTTATTTGAAACATAAAATATTGCTGTATAATTTTTCATCGACGAGGAGAAGAAAGCTTCTATTTTTTTTGAAACCACCTACGAACAAGATGCTACTGTCACTCTTAAATGGGAAAAAGTTGTTTAGACCAAATAACTATTTCCATCTCATTATCAGTTTGCGATTTCAAAAATTCTTAAAGAACAACGACGCGGCAAATTGTCCGATGTGTCATGCCACCAAAAATGTTTTTCTACGAAATTATTTTCTTAATTTTTTTTTTTAATCTTTTTGCATTTGTAAATACAAATCGTTGCCAAGTTGTATAAAAAGACGAAGAAAAAAAAATAAAATAAAAAAATAAAATCATCTGAGCGGCGAAGACGCGACGCCAGATACATTGCGCAGTATCCTTCTTTTTAATTTTTGTGTTCATTTTTATTGGAAGAGAATTTCGTTCAAAATTATATATTTTTTCTTCTTCTTAAATTGCGGTTACACTTGATTTTTTTAACAAGAAAAATAAACACAAATATTGTTTTTGTTTAATTTTTTGTTTATACGCAACACCCAAAACAGTTGAAGGTGAAAAAATAATTAATAGTCCAAGATCTCTTGTGAAAATTTTCAATTTCTTTAAATTTTTTTTTTTGTCTTGTTTTGATTGCGCAGCAAGTTTATTGGAAAGTGTTTTTTTTTTTGGAAAGCATTTTTGAATTTTTTCTTTGTCAAAGACTCAAATTTGTTTTTTGACACTGACACACTTCGAATACAGTTGTGTACAAAAAAATTATTAAACTAAAAATTGGTTAACTAATTATGTTCCATTCCAAATAGATCTTTGATAATTAGCATCAACTCCAAAAATTCCTTCAAAACATTTAAAAAATAAGGAATTTTTTTGAATTTTTGAAGACAAATTTTTTCTATCCAAGTCCGAAGTCGATATTTTTACTGAAAAAAAAAAATGTATACAGAGAAAAATAGACCACATAAAATAGAACAAAAACAATAAGATTTCTCTATGGTTTTAATCCAAGAAGGAAACCTTATTAAAACAATCGGGTTTTCCTTATTGTTTTAAAATCTGCAAAAAAATAAAAAAAAACGATGACCAGGCTGGGAATCGAACTGGAGACTTCAAATCATTAGTCGCCCACCTTACCACCTGGACCAACCTGCCATGAAAATATTGATCGCGATTTTTGTTCTAGTGCTAAGTTGCAAAAAAAAAACAACTTTTCAGTCAAATTTTAATAAGATTTTCTCTATAAAAATATTAAGAAATCTCCTTAAAAAAACCTTATTAATCGTTGATTTTAATAAGATTTCCTTATGAAATGTATGGAAGGTAAAACAATATGGCAATCTGTTAGTTTTTAGCGGGTCATATTTTTCTCTGTGTAGGTACCATATTTTTGGTTTCCTACTTCAGAAATATAACATGAACAAATCGTTTTTCCAAATAATTAGTGTTTTTATAGATTGTGATCTGTTATAAATGAAGAGACCAAGTTTTAACCCTTGGACATTGATATCTCCAGTTCAGATTTACTTCTTTGTAGATTTATAATAATCCACTTGTACGTCCCTTACTTTGTCGGACACTTTGTGGTGGAGTAAAAAAAAAATTATAGTGTCATTATCATTATCTAATTGCAGCTAATTATATGCTAATTTTTTGAGCCAACCAAAAATTTGTAGCTGGCATAGTTTTTGAATTATTGAATTTTCCGCTGAATTAAGTCTGAAGTTAGCGTACAAAACTTGAAATGATTAAAACAATGAGTTTAGTTGACTTCCAAATTTGTAGCTTTCTAAATGCTTGGTTTTTGTAGCCTCAACAATTTTTTTGTTAATCAAAATTCCGCTAAAATAAAATTGCAGTTAGCGGACGAAAATAAGGAAAATTTTTTTTATTCCCAAAATTGTAGCTAATTAAATGCTAGTCGTTTTTTTATTTAAACTTTAAGTTTCAGAAGTGAAATTATGGTTTGATAAGGCCATGTTAAAAAAAATCACTTTTAAAAATATCATTTTTTAAGTTTTTTCTTTTGTCATTAATTGTAGCTTTTGAATACATAATTTTTGACATAACCACAATTTTGTAGCTCAATTTTGTATGAAAAAGTTTTAAAAACGAGATGTTAAAATTTTTGCAAATCATTTTTTTTTCAAATTCTGAGTTTGAGTACCAGTATTTCAAAAACCCTGCATTAAATTTACTTAATTTTAATTTTACAAACAGTAATAAGTTCCTAGCTTTTTAAAAAAATATGTTTAAATATTGTAGGTGTTGCCTTTGTGTTCATATAATTTTTTTTGTATTTGAAGTCAATTTCTGGGAAAATTGCATCTATCGCTGAAACGATGGAAGATTGTCCCTCACTCCCATATTTTGTTGCCTTTATTTTTCTATACAATTTTTTGGTATCAATTAATTTATGAAATTTAAGCAAAATTTTTGAAAAAAAAATGTTTTGTTCCCAAAAATTTTCAATTAAATTAAAAAAAATCAATACGGCAATTTTTAACCTATATAAGTTAAAGTATTTTTAATTACTGATGATTAAAAAAAAAAAATCGACACAATCGGAGCTGTTCGGCCGGGTTACCTAATATTTCCATTTCCATTTTTTTTTTTTTTTTTTTTTAGTTACTTTGTTTTTTGATAGCAATTTTCGGTAAATTTTTCGACAAAAGCCTTATTTTCCTTATTTGATTGAATATTTAAAAAAAATAGACCACATTCTTCGTTTAGGTACCTACGACTTTTAACATGGTATAGAATATAGAATACTTTTTGCTGACTTTTCTAAAAACAATAGCTATAATCAGGATTTTTTGGGATATAAAAATGAATCGGTTACCTCTCACGCCAAAAAATCTGCTGCCAACTATCGACCTAACGTCAAATAATTATTTTACCCTCTATTTTTTTTTTCAGCGTAATTCTTTCCGGAAAGTAAACTGGGCTATTATTAAAACTTGTTCCAATTTTTATCAACAGTAAAACCAAAGGAAAATTACCCCATAAATTGTAACTATTTTGTAAAAACAACATACATTATTTGTTTCCAGAAGTAATTTTTCCATTCCAGTTAAAGACAAAACAGTAAAAGACAAAACATAAACAAAAACATCTACAAAAAAAAAAAAACTGCGTAAGACAAAAATGGAAGTAGTTACCCAGTAACCAGTTGTTTAAAAAAAAAACTCCAACATCAATGTAATCGGCTTAATTTAGTAAACATCACAAACGTTACCTTAAAAGTAATAAAACAAAATAGCAATTATGGACACTTCTCTTGAGAAAAACACAGAAAACAAAACAACAAAAATAAAAAAAAAAACATCCAAAAACGATTTCGAGAATAAACACTTGAGTATCAGTGCTTTTTTTTTTGCTGCTACATGAATTAGTCACTTTTCTCTCTCGTAACGCATCGAACAAAAACCAAACGAACGTGTTTTTCAATTTTTCAGTCAGATTGGAATTGGTACTGTCTTTTTGTATCTGATGACGATAATAATGATGATTTTAATATTTGTTGATCTCTGAATTTGATGTTAAAAGAGCACCTCCTCTTACCACTTACCACTTAACCTGTTACTTCAGCCGCAAACCATCCATCCATCACCACCATACCACACTGTGTCGACGTTCCCGTTTTATGCCGCCACACACACGAGTCGCTGGAGCTGGTTCAATTCCTAATTAATTATTCTGTTTGCACTTTGAATCGGATGTCACTGCCACTGCCACTGCCAGTGCCACTGATATTGGTGTAGCTTTCTTTATTCCGATTTCGCATTTGATTACCGGATTCAATTTCATTTTCAATTCATTATCGAACTCGAACCAAATCCGTGTGTGTGTTGTGTGTTGATTGGTATTTTATGGCTGATAATCTTTTTCTGTTGTCATTTGAAATTGTATCTCAACTCAAAGTATCGATTGTATAGCATTGAAGTAATTTCAATTATTATTTTAAAATAATTACGATACGATAGGAATGCATTGATCTGAACAGCTCTACGGTCATGATCAGGCTTGAATTACTCTCGATGACAATAGATGCCGCTGATTGAAGCGTTAATTACAAAATGAAACCCGGATGAAATGCGATAATGACATTTTACAGTGGGGCATAATTTTAAAAAGGCAAATATTGGTCAAGCAAATTTACAGAAATTGGACAACTTTCTGCAATTCCTAGAACCAATTCGACAAATGTTAATTTCTTCAACTCAATACAATTTATGAATTTTTAACTTTTTCAGCTATTTAGCACCACTGTACCTTAAAGGTATTTTGTGGTTTAACTACAATAAAGAGTGAGAACAATTATTTATTTATTGCAACGAAAAAACATTAAAATAGTTATAACATTGAACTACTCCTACATACGAGGCCCACTCAGCAGGTCATGCAAAATTAGAGAGGGATAAGGCCAAAAAGCAATTAAATAATCATTTACCTGACATTTGTATGTAATTTATTTATTTTGTTTTTTTTTTAACTTCTCTCTTTATTTGATGCTTTTATTAACTCGACTTGGTATTGGTATTTGTTTAAAATGAGAAAAGACAAATAGAGACGTAGAATACAACAACAGCAACAAAAAAAAAATAATAATCATTAAACAATGTTGTTGGATCATCGATGTATTTTCGGATAATTTTCTAAATATTTGATGAATAATTATATTATTGTGACGAATGGAATAAATTGTTATATTGAGTTTTTGCAGGTGAATGTGAATTATTTTGAGAAAAACAAGAATATTCAGGTGCATATTTTTTAAGAAAATTTATTTGATATTTTCTGCATGAATTTGTTTTGTGAATAATTTTGAGTAAATTATTGTATAGCTATTATAAATATATGAAGTATATTCGTTGAAGAGGATTAGCAAATGAATCAAAAGATACAATTAAAGTAACAATAAGGAAAAATACTGAATCTAGAATAATCTTTAGCAAAAGTTTTTGGCTGTCCCTGAAAATTATTCTTTTCGGTTTTAGGTAATTAAGTTAATCACTGAAATTTCAATTTTATTAATTTGTTAACCATTTTTTAACAAGGCATTGAATATTTTATCAATTTGTTAAAAACACAGAACACCCAAAAATTATTGTTTTATTTTTTTAAAAGAGCAGCTTCAAACTTTGCCTTGATTTTCAAAAATTCAATTTAAACGATCACTGGGGCGTATGAGTAATATTTTGTTACTACATTTTGTTAGTTTGATTTCTCACCATAAACAAGGAATGGAAAGGGTTAAACATAGTGGAATATTAAATGTAAGATTCAGTTAATATTTACCATATGAAAATTCTCACAAGAGTTAGGGACACATTGACTGATATACATATCTGTTATGTATGATATGAGCCGTTTTTTTTAAAGTGGTCAGTTAAGAAAGATATTTTCATCCTCTAACTAAGTTATTAGTCACAAGCATAAAACAGCATTATTTTTGTTTTTTTTTACGAATTTTTATTTTATTTTATTATAACTTAATATATAAATCAGTTTCTAATAAACTTGATAGTTATTATAAACACTTAAAACACTTAAAAAATCTAATTATAATAAAACAATTTCAAAAAAAAAAATATGGACTTGTATTCAAGTTATGTTTTTTATTTTTATTTTTATTTTTATTTTTATAATTCTTATTATTAATGAAAGTGGTATAAGTCCATTTGGGGTTAAAACTGTTAATTCTCTTTGAGAATTTTAATACATTTAATTGAATTTTAAAATTTAACTTGTTAGTAATCTTAAATGCATCATCTGAATTCCTTTACATTTAGCTATATTTTTAAAAACTTAAAAACGCAAACCCTTAAATATCTCGAAATATGAAAAAATGTACCTATTCCAAATTCAAATACAACGGCTCTTATAATTAAATGAAAGGTTATATTATATCCTTGTGAAATAAAATTAAATTTGTAAGTGATTTCTGTAAAAAGATATAACGTGTCAAAAAAGACCATCTTTTTATCGTTATCTCAAATTTGGGTATGAAACAAATTAAAAATTTTACACAAATAAAGTCCTGCCTATTATCTAAAAGTTGAAAATGGTAAAAAAAATTGAGGCAAAAAATAGTTTTTCCTGTTATTCGGTGGAAAATTATTTTAGAATTCCAAATTGTTGCACACGTCATGTATGTAAATAAATTTCACCAAGTTTTAAAAATCTAATTTTTTTTTTTATTATATTAGGAGAAAAAACCAACAAAAACCATATTACGGCTAAGCCACTACAGCTCTCAATGTCTCATTTCCATATCTTATCAGAAGAATTCACAAATATAAATTATGAACTAACTTTACTGCAGTCATAAAATAAATTCTTAGGATTCCTTAGACAAGCAAATATTTTCCAAGAATTCAGTTATATTTTTAATTTCTTTTTTTAATTGTTTTTGCATATTATTTTAAAAATACCATTTTAGGATAGTTGAAATGTGTATTGATACAACACCAGTTGACAGTAAGCTCTTAAAAAATAGAGTCACGTTAAAAAGTTGGATTTATGTCATAAGTAAAATTATCACGTCTACTTTTGTTTTGGCGAATACACTACCTAATTTTGTGTACAAATAAAATGAAAGCCAAACTATTCCCTATCAAATAAGTTTTAAAAAAATCTCACCAAGGAGAAGTTTAGTGTAATATTTTTAGCTATAGCTATACTATTACTTTAGCGTCTTTTTTACTTAACTACAGTAAAGCCAACAGGAGAGTTATGATTTTGACCGATAGGTATGTTCACTCATATCTTTTGAACTACTTATCAGAATTTAACGTAACGTCAGTAACGTCTAGGTCTTTCGATCGTTTTTTGGACACTAAGTGCAGTTATACTTTTCGTATAGATTTGAGCCCAGAAAACTCTTAAATCTTATCTAAAAAAATATGTTTGGATAGGTTTTCGATATATGATTTTTCAATTTTTTTTTCGTCGTTTTTCCCAGCATATTCGGGCTATGTCTTGAGTAATAAAAGACTAATCTGGACAGAAATAGAGAAAAAAAAATCAAACTTTTTCGAATCCTCATAGTTTTTAATTTTTCATGTGTAGTTAACTTTCTAAGAAAATGGTTCAAAAAGACCAAAACCAGTAGATTCCGAAATTCCATATTTTATCCAAATTTAGCCGTATTCAATTTTTGTGAACATAACCTATTTGTAGAGATAAAGTATTCTTTTCTTTTTACATGTTCAATATCTATAAATTCTCAAAGGATGAAAATGTCGTTTTTTTTTCTCTTAGAAGTTTTTTACAACAATTTAATTTAAAATTTTTTTTAAAACGATGCTTATCGATAGGAAATTTAATTATCTAATAAAAATTACTTAGTAAAAATTTCAAAACTCAGTTTGCTTTCCAAATTATAGACAAAAACTCAAAAAGTAACAGAAAAAGTCGAAAATATTGATCGTTACAAAAATGGTCATATTTCTATAACATATCCATATTCCATATATTTTTAAGAAAACTATCTTTTTATCTTTGCCAGAAAGTGTACACGAAATGTATTTAAATTTAAAACTATGAGTGTCAAAAATTTCTTTTAAATCGATTTTTTTAATGTTTTCTTTTTGTTTTAAATGCTCTCAAAACATCTTGACGCAAACAAAATCAACTAGGTATAGAAAGTTTCTTTCTTTCACACATAAACGTTTAATTAAATTCTTCAATTAAGCGAGTACAATTTAATTGAATGAAAAATGCAATTTAGCAGATTTTTAATTAAATTAATAAAACGTGTCGATGCAATTACTATAGAGTAAAATTGCATATGAAAGTAACACAAAGCAGTATATGCCTCGTAAATGTTAATCAAGTACCTAATAAATCTTAGCCTGAAATCCTTAATATCACTCCACCCATTTTTTTATAAAATAGGCAATAATCTACCACTTTTTATTCTAAATACAAAACTTAAATATAAATTTTATAGTGTGTATTCTGAGTGTGAAGTTGATAATAAATTTAATATAACTACAGCACATTCACACAATAAATGAACTTTTTTATTATCGGTCAGAATAAATTTATCGTAATTTGTATTTTTTTATTTGTTAATTTAACGCTCTTTTCCATTCTAAGCTCGCAAAATATCTCAGGTGTTCTCTGTTTTGGTAATTTGCACGTTTTTTTTTTTATTGAAACCTTTATTTTTTGTAACAACTTCCGAAAGCAATATTGTGAAACGACAAAACATCCATTAGATACTTTAATACAAAATGCGAATACACGTAGTACGAGTAGGTATCTATCTTTTCTACAAAAACATTCAGGTGGGTTGGCATCGGGTCTACCTACATAAATGGGCAGAACCGCAAGGCGACACGATCAGCAGCGTTCAGCTCAACTATAAGACGACAACGACGAGGAACGTACGGCACAAATTTGTGTGTGGGTTGAATTTACAATTAGTGATTTTCATATGAATACGAGTAACGAGTGTAGAGTAAGGCAGGGTGAGTTGCGATACATAAATATTTCTACATGTGATAGGTTTTTTTTAGCTATAAAGATAGATAGATTGAAGCTTGTAGGTTTCTATTGATGCCGCCTTAGTATGTTTGTCCATAATCAACCTACTCGCAATTTGACAGTAGACGTCATCGACTCGACACTATGCTTTTTTTGTTGTTGTTTGGTTAATTCGAGTAACAAGTGTTTTGAAAAAAAAAAAATGAATATGACGTACTTGATATCTGTTGCACGACGCTGATGGAAAAACCCGTATTTGTTTGTTTTTATTTTTTTGGGACTTGAAAGTTTGAGTCCAAAAAAAGTTGTTTGCAGATTTCGATACTTTTTTTTGTACCTACTTGATCCGGTTAAAAAATTCGAGAAGCTACGATTTTTTTTTTTATGTATAAAGAGCTCTTATTGGTGTTTTATTGTGACAGATTTACATTGTGGTCGTTGGATTGGAGTTGAGATGAGATTCGATATTTTCGAAAAAAAAAAAAAATGAATGACTTGGCGCCAAAGGTTTATTGATGTATGACAGACAGACATTTAATATTATTAGCATGCGATTAAGTTTAAGATGAAAATTAAATAATAATAATTTAAGACAGACGAGATTGATGAGTGATGTGTGAGAGAATTTCGATACAATGAAATATTTAAATAAAATATTTATATAAAATGTATAAATAGGATTATTGGAGACAGAAAAATTAGCACGTATTGTATGAGTATACTTATTTGACTATTGAAATGATGACCTACATTAAAAAAAAAATAGGTATATGCCAGGCTGAATTTCAATTTTTTATTTCATGACATCTTGGAGATTTCAGAATTCTCAATAACATAATCAAAGATTTTTCAGTGAGAATGTTTATGTTTTACCGAATCTTCATACCACTGGCTTACAATTGCTTATCCTGTTAAACTACTTCGGTTTAGTAGCTCCTTAAGTATGATAAGAAAAAAAAATCATACATCAGCTATGGAGGGTTTTTGGCTATGGGCATTGGACATAACTTTAGCAAAGCTTAAAAATGATATTGACTATGTAATAGTCTTCTCGACTATTCTAGTGTGGTCTCCAATTTATGCATCTCATTCTTTTCGCAACATACTATATACAAGTAACGAAGCAAAAAGATAAGATATTTGACATGAATCACTTCGGACACAAGTGATTTTGTTTTGTTTTTTGTTGATAAAAAAGATTATATCTCAAAAAAAAAAAAAATTGTCAGGGGCCCCAAAAAAATAAATCGATTTTTTGAAAGAAAAATTATATGTATACTAGCTGACCCGGCGGACTGCGTTCCGCCATTTCTTGTATTTATTTCTAATTTTCGACTCTGTAATTAGTTAATTTTCAAATGAAAAAGAGGATCAAAACTTGAAAAATTCATAAAATTAGTTTAAAAATGTTAACTTTAAAACTTTTAGAAAAATGGCCTATGCAAAATACTTATGCATGCGCATGATTAAAACCTATATTTCCTATAAGTTTGAGATTTTTTGCAGACTTTCAAAAATTCAAAAAAAAAAAAAAAAAAACTACTCAAAAATGTTCCTAAAAATTAGGTTGTTTTTCAAAAATTTTTATTTCAAAATACAGGGCCTATGAAAAAAATCCGTTTCAGACTTCTAATTTTTTTTAAATATCTTCCTCATGGTGTAACTCAAATTTCTGTGCAAAATTTTGCGTACCTGTAATAAATTAGTCTTTTGTCGAAGGTCTATGACTGCAAAAAAACCTTCACAACTTGGCTTTGAAATTTTTTGGAATTTTTTCAATACCTTCTCAAGTAGCACAAAAGTCTAAAATACACCAAAATATTTGGGGTATTTTTTGCACTTTCGTGATATGCATTTTGAATATAAAAAATATACCATTTTCTCGTATATAATAAACTCCGCTGGTTAAAAAATTAAACCGATTTTGGTATATAAATAGAGCTAGTGGTATAAAAAATGAACTGGTTTTTGGTGAAAAACTATTCCTTTGAAATTGAAAAATACACAATAAATCTATGGATAAAATACACCATTTAAATTATTCTGATTTATAATTTGAACCAAAGTTTATTTTTTAACCTTAATTAGTTTGATGAATTAAAATGTACACTATTTCTTATGAAAAAAATGAAAATAAATTATTCTCTATCACAATACAATTAACTTATGATTAAATATGAATTTGAGTGCCTAATTTAAGAACGAAACAAATTCCTTCTACTTATTTTAGACACTACCCCGTTTAAAAATCGAGCGCCTCAAATTTCAATGAATTAATGATTTTTTTTTTCGATTTTAAAAATAAGTTTTTCAAAAATAATAATTTTTTTGTTGTTTTTACATTTTTTTAGAAGCGTTCTCTTATTATAATATAAACGAATCGGAAAAAAGTAAGAATGCGGGATATTAGGCCGATATAGTACCTACTATTATAGTAAAATAATTAATCGCTGTTTTCATTATTTAAATGGCGGCCATGGAAAAATATGACGTCTCCCACTTATGCAGTCTGGTAAATTTTATGTCCACAGGGTGTACTTCCTACACCAAAGAGAGTGTACAAAATATACCGTTTCGGTTCATTTGAGAATCGAATAATTTTATGCACCAATAATGGTGTATTATAAAAACAATTGAATATCGGAGTATTTTTTGCACGGAATCTTAAAAGAAATGTTGAAATTTTGCACAGAAAAGATGATGGTATAATTTTTATACCATCTTTTTTGATAAATACACCATTTTATTCAAATTTCTCAATTTTACACCAAAATTAATGAATTTACACCAATTTATACACCAGTGTGCTACTTGATTTTTTTAACTATTGAATAAATTTGTCTATCATTTAAAAAAAAAGTCAACTCTTTACGACTTACCGTTTAGAAAATAGCCTCTTTTTTCAATGTCTTGTTACCCCTATTTACCCTATAAAATCTTAAATTTTTTGCCTTAAACCTTCTCCTCTTATGCCTCTTTGATTAAAAAAAAAAATTAAGAAAATAAGTCAGTCGGTGTGGCCGGTTAGCGAACGTACACAAAACCAAACTTTAATATATATATTAGATTATCTTAGGGCCACAAAAAATGTTGCTTGAATAGCACTGGTTAACAAAATTAAACTTTTTTTTTGTTGCCGAAACAAAAATATACTTTTCTGAAGGATTTCAGTGTGCTGAACTCGAATCCGAAGTAAAAAAAAAAAATATTAGCTCCCGTTTTTGAAATATCACCGTTAGAAAATGCATTACTTCGGACCTTATTCTTTTTTATAAATACAAATACAAAATTGTTTGAGCATATTTAGTAACGGTTTCTAAAAGAACTATTTTCCGTCTTTCAAGACCTGTTTAAATCATTCCGATATCTTTTTTACTGCCCGAGATATTCTCAGTTGTTTCTCATATTATATCTACAATATATACATTTGAATTAATGATAATTTGACCAATTATTTGAACTATTAATGTTTATAAACAATATATTCAATATATACATTTTATAACTTCATTATCTCCTTTATGATATATGAAGCCAAACCCACTCACTTCATTTTAAGATATCTCGGGCAATAAAAAAGATATTGAAAAGATTTAAACAGGTAGGTATTGAAAGATGGAAAACAGTTCTTATAGAAACCGTTACTAAATATTCTGAAAAAATTTACAATATATAAAAGAATAAGGTCCGAAGTACTCAAAAAAAAACGTTTTTTTAAATTATCTAACGGTAATATTTCAAAAACGGGAGCTGATTAGTTTTTTCCGGCTTCGGATTCGAGATCAGCACATCAAAAACCTTCAGAAAAGTATTATTTGTCTCGGCAACAAAAACCCTGTAAAGCAGTGTAATCTTAGCGACCAACAAATGATACATCAAAATTACGTTATTTTCGTAGCTCGTAACGAAAATGCTCTTAAATCAAAGTATTCCATTCAGCAAATAAAAGATAGCACTTGATACAACTTATCTAAAATTATTATAGGTATATCAAACGTGAAAAGGAGTTGCCTGCAATGTCTTCTGCCTTTGCTTATAAACAACTTGATTTCAATCCTAGTCCAAGGGAAGCATACAAGTTCAGAAGTGAACATTACCTATCTATTCATGAAGTTAATCTGTATTTCATAAATCAGGCATTCATACGTCTTCTATGCTTTGTAACGTTACTCAAACCGAAAACACTCTTTATTTTGTATCGTTATTTTCAGTGTAAATAACACCGGCACACAAAAGAAAAGTGTCATGCACCGGGAACCAGACCTATCTTTCTATTTGGTTTTGGACCCTCTGAATCCGAATTTCAAGTCTGTTTTGAACGGTCACCCTCCAGTTTTGAGAAAAATCCAAAAAAGGCGAAAACTTCCTTTTTTTTAGTTTTTTGCACTTTACTCAAAACTGGAAGCTGACAGGGCCAAACGGACTTGAAATTCCGATTCAGCGGGCCCAAAAACATATAGAAAAATAGGTCTGGTTCATGGTACATGACACATTTTTTTTGTGTGCCGGTGTAATTAATGATAGTAATTAGCCCCTGGTTTTCCTACTGAATCTCAAAGTCTAAGGTCCTTCTATAGGTACCCCACTTGTATTGCAATTGTTCTACTTTATTTTTTATGTTTTACCTCAGACACCGCACACCGAGATGTTCCAGACAATAATTTAAAAAATATCAATCAAAGAAGAAATAATTAAGACCAGTAATATGCATTTCACTCTTAACGGTAACCCTGGCGGTGGAGACCTAAAGCTAGCACGTAAATATGTCATTTTCCCATCAAATTCATGTCACGGCGCAATATATGAAAAATCAATTTAAAAAACCATTGTGTAGAAATTGTCGTATGGTATTATGATTTCTGCACTTTGCTCTGCCATTTTCTCTTTCTCTCCTTTTTCCATGTGAAATTTAATTCAATCAATATTAACCAGAGACCACACATAGAACACAAGAAACAAATTTGTAGCAAAATCGAATTATTGCACCTTCACCGCCACCTGTGGTCACACAAACACACGACGAAGTTTGATGTGTGTGCGGTTCGTGCAATTAGTCTACTTTACCATATTGACGACGTACCGTTAATTTAAATTCTAATTCAATGAATATTTAATCAGACAAACCCCCCGCAAAATTGAATCATACACACCCTCTCACTATTCATTTGAATTTTGTACCCTTCTGGCTACTCTGCACACATGCCACCACACAAATCGAGACCACTTTAAAATCAATACCAAACAATAGGTAAATAAATATAGGGAAACAAAAACGTATGTGCCTCGAACAGACTTAGCCCCAAAACCATCAAACCAAATGGGGCCATTCACCCTAGAGCCTTTATACCCGGTTTACATTAGTTTTGTTGGTGTTTATAGAAACTTTTGCTATATTCATCCAACAAAAACAGAATATTTTTTGTCAAAATAAACAAAAAAAAAAAAAATCCTGCAAAAGGAAGAAAAAAAATAAGGAAACGATTACGCAATAATAACAAAACACTATATACCTACTTTGCTGCAAGTGATTCTTCACTTCACTTTATGTGTCACATTGTCACCCTCACTTTTTAAGTATAGAGTAGGTCAACATTAGAATCTTTTACTTTGTTGTATACTTGCCATTTTTCTTTAGGTTAAAGAGAGAGGAAATAAGGGTGCATCCATATCCTTAATTGATAAGGAATCTGTGCCAGAAGGGACATTTTTATTGTTATTGTTATTTCTTTGTTTTTTTTTCCATTACAGAGAGGAAATGTTTTATGTGCATGTATTGTGAGAGTCCAAATGACACACACATACAAACACATAGACAATAATAATAATGTAAGACAAAAAAGAGTGCGTTCTTGAATTCCGTTGCGATTAGATTAGTATATTTTAGGGGTTGGGGATTGCGCACTTAATTTTAATTCAGTTTTTCTTCTTAGATTCGTATATTTAGTTCTTTTGTCTTTTTTTTTTTTTCCTTGGTCGATCTTTTTCTTGTGCTTAGTCATTGAATCGGTATGCGCTTGAGTGTGAAATGTTGAAGAAAAAAAAAAATTAAAATAATGTAAGAGTTCAACAGAGTACAGTAGGTGTTAGAAGAAAACAACATCCTTTTTTTAAAGAAATTCTTAAAATCGATGCAATTAATTTATTAATTTATTACTTTAGTTAATTCAGATTTTTAATTTCATAGATAAATTGTATTCATAGTAGTTTTGTACAAAATTTGAATGAGATATTTTGCATAGAGAGATAAATACCAAAAAAAGTTTTTTGGTAGGTAACTAAATACAAATCATTTTCAAGATCGTTAAACCCGTTTGAAATTATAACTCAAAAATGTTTTATATTGGCTATAAATGAGATTAAAAAAAAAACTTTAAAATTACCTACGTAAAAACAATGATCTTAAATTAGGGCGGTTCTTATTTAACAAAAAACATTCGAATTTGTATGCTTCCACAGGCTAATATGAATGAAAATAATTTTGAAAAAAGTATTCCCCGAGTTTCAGGTCTCCTGCTTATTTTCAACCCGTGCCTCCAAGCAACTGAAGTTTTTTATGGGAATATAATGATATTTTTCTACTTAAATTTTGTGGCAAAAAAAATTCACAATTAGCATACCTACGAAAGCAAGACAAGCTAGGAAACAAAAATCAAGTTTCCGATCTAAACGCAGTATACTGTTCCATCAAAATAAAGAACGAATTGGTATTTGATCTTAATTCTTTAACTTCCTTGTTCTACGAAAGCACAAACTGATATTCGCAACAAGATTAAAATTGTTCAGCACACTTAAGGCGGAAATACATTGTCATATTTGTAAGGCAAATGTGGCCAGAAATTAGGTGTTATGCTATTTTTATGGCTAAAAATAATCGCAACTTATACATGTTTTACCTAGAAAATTTGTCACTTCTAGAACCAATTTTTTGCCATATTTTCAATACCGCTTTTATTTTACTCTGTTGGTAAAATCCAGACTAAATTAATTATGAAAATAATTTAAGCTTGAAATAACTCAGGACACAGAATCAGAATATCAGTACTGAGTGTAAGTTGTTTAACACTAGTTAAAATTCATATACTAACAAAACCAAAGTTATCATATCACACTCAGTTGGTTTTTTTTTTCTTCTAAATCATTTTTAAAAAAATGAGTAAGGTGCCGGAGAATTGCATTAAAAAACTACGCTTTACTCAAAAATTAACTACCAGTTTTGTAAATAGTCTAATTATAGCCAAATTTTTTTTTTTTTTAATAACAAATTTTTACCAATTTTGAAAAAAAACCGTACCTTTGTTACCATTTGTTGAATTGGGCACACATAAAAAAGCAATAAAATTAAAAAAAAAAAAAAATGTTTTATAATATTTTTAGGTTCCATTACCAACATTTTTAACATAGGTATGCGACTCGTAAAATCGCATAAATTATTTTGTAAATTAATGAACTCGAGGTTATATTCACATACAGTGCTTTGCATAAGAAGTGTAACCATAATTACAAAATAAAGACGGAAATTTAAACGGATAGGGGTCTCGTACAATTTTTTTTTATTTTATAGAAATCTAAGGCAAGTACCTAATTTGGACAGAAAAAAAAGTAGGAAACAAATTCCTCTTGAATTTTCAGGAATGAAAAACAGTTTTGTTGAATTTAAAAAATATTTAAATAAAATTGAAATCGAAAGTGAGAAAAAAGAAGTTTATTTTGAAACAGCAAAACTTTGCATGAAGCAAAACTTTTTTCAATTCCGGCAAAAAATATTTAGTGTAGAGTTTGGCACAAATATGGGTAACCCACTCAGCCCTCTTATATCTGAACTTTTCATGTCGGCTTTTGAAATTAGTTTAAAAGAAAGAAACCTTCTTCCGCGAGTTTGGCATCGCTACGTTGATGATGTGTTTTCCGTAGTGCATAAAGACGATATAGAAAAAACGTTGGAAATTTTAAATAACCAATTTAAAACAATAAATTTCACTTATGAAGTTGAAGTGGAAAGAAAAATCGCGTTTCTCGATTTAGAAGTGCAATATAAAAATGATAAAGTTGAGTTTGGTGTATTTCACAAGCCAACAAGCACTATGAGAACCATTACTAGTGATTCTTTTTGCCAATTACAACATAAGTTAGCCGCGTATCACTCTATGGTTCATAGATTATGCCGTTTACCCCTTTCAATCTCCAATTATAAAAAAGAATACGAGTATATAAAAACAACTGCGTGTGTAAATGGTTTCAGTGAACAAATGATTGATAAACTAATCTATAAACATACGCGAAAAGTGAAAAACTTCAACATGACAACCTTTTTCTCACAAGTAGTTAAAAATAAAAATAAAAGAGTAGCGTTGCACTTTGAACCTTCCATAACAAATAAATTAAAACAAGTTTTTAATAACCATGAAATGGATGTGGTATATAAAAATGACAAAAAATTAGTGAATTTACTTGGTTCTACAAAAGACAAAACAACAACATTGAGTAAGTCAGGGATTTACATGATTGAATGCGGTGATTGCAAACGTAAATATTATGGCCAAACAAAACGAAGCATAGAGACAAGATTTAAAGAACATATGAATTGTGTCCGTCTCAATCAGCCACAAAAATCTGCGATTGCGTCACACATTTTAAATGATGAACATAACAACATAAACATCGAAAATTTAACCCTACTCAAACAAGTAAATGACCACAGACGATTGGATGCATTTGAATCGTTTTACATACAAAAAGACACAAATGCACTAAATTTAGACAACGGCAATATTGAGTCTTGCCTACTTAATCTAATGTGCCAAAGACAAAATTAAAAGAAAAGAGAAAAGTACCGCTTTCAATGTTTTTGCAACTCAACTAAGCTTAGTCGCGATTGCTGATGATGGAGTGCATACGCTCTGAAATGCATTCAGGTTAGTTACGTGTTTGTTTATATCGTTTTGCGTTAAATGTAGTGTTTTTTGTAAAATTAAATTTAAACAAATGTGTATCGACTCAAATGAAGTCATAATAAGGTGTAATTAGATTATAAAAATACAATTTATTGGACTTCATGCCGTTCAACGTCGAACCGTTATAGTTTTGTTTAGTGTTGCATAAAGTATAAATGCATTGCATTCTTTTCATTCTAAATGGAATTTTAACACACCATTACTTTGCGATAATTAAGCTTCGATTGATATACTCCAAAGTCCATTTTGTTTAAAGGTACAATGGGTGTCATATTACCAATTTTCTGTACATTGCTAAGTGATTTAAATTGTCACATTTTTTTGCTGGAAGATATAACAACATTTAATGTTGCCTTAGAGTTTGTTAACAAGTTCCCCAAGATCTAATTTGTTTATGCAGCGTTACCTACTCAGTTTAATGGAGAAGAAGACAAATAAAGCCTTAATGGCAAAGAAGAAAGGTAATTACAACGTAACTGCCAACTTCCGAGTTCCACTTAGAAAAAAAAAAAAAAAACTTTTGTAATCTCCAAAAATCCTAAAATACAAAACAGGAATCCCATTTCAAAATCTAATATTTAAACCAAATATTGTTTCTTATAGAAAAGTTATTAATTAAAGCTTCACACAACTCAATATCTTATAAATAAATTCTTTGATTTTTAAATAAAAATATCTGATGATAACTGAAAATCTGTCTTGAGCGGATTCTTAAAATTTCTTGCCAAAAGTACCTAAATCTTATCTTAATCAATATAAATGAAAAGAATTGATATTATCTTTTTGAAACATTTTCTGACCAACCGAAATCCTGAATAAGTCAGTCACAGAGAAAATCAAAGTCAAATTCTAAACAACAAACCTTTAAAGTATCAAAACTAGATTTTTTAAGTTGTTTTTAAGGTACTTTTTTATTACACTAGATTTTTAAGTGCTTTTTTTTTACAAATTTCTTTACTCCTGCTTCCAAAAAAAATTCACATTCTTTATTTTCTCAATACAATATCTTCGGATATCTTTTAACCATTAAGAAAAAAAAAAACAAAACCAAAAACCTATAAAAACCTCTGCCACTCACATAACCAATCAACTTAAAAAACACAATACCATAAACAAAATCGGTCATCCGATTCTAATCGATCTTTATTTCTTCTTCTTCTTTATTGCTTAACCGACAGCAGTATGAAAAAAAAGGTCGTTTATATTTTGCAAAAAAAAACCATCAGTAGCCCCTACATGGTACCAAAAAAAAATAAACTTCGCCAATAAATAAAATATACAACCCAAAATACAAATAAAAAAAACTCCAAACAAGATCGTTTCATACATACAAAAAAAAAAAAACAACAAAAACAAAAAAAGTTAAAACAAAATAAACACAGAAAAAGATACAATTATTTTTTTGTTTTATCTTTATTTTCTCCACTTCATTTCATTTTTCGAGATCCATCTAGATACAAATTGTTTATTGGATGCTGCTTGCTGATACTAACTGACTGACGGTAGAAACAAAAAAAAAGTAAGTATATTCTCAAAAAAAAAAAAAAAGAAAAAAAATAATTTTTATTGCCAAACATTTTTCGAGTTAAATAAAATATACTAGATTTTTTTAATTTTATCTATAAATATAAATTAAATTTAAGTAAAAAAAAAAAGATACAAATACATCTTAGATTTTTAGTAAGAAAAAAAAAATAAAAAAAACTCGAGAGAAAAAGAGAATATTCTCTAAATTCACTAAAACAACGACGAAAAAAATCAACCTTAACGTTTCGTGTAAATAATCATCATTCCCACGTCTAAATCTATTTATAAATCTGATGTGTGTCAGAGTATCTTACTATATCGGCTTTATATTATTGTCGTTGTCGTTCTGTTCTATAGCTTTGCCGATATAGAAACAAAATTTAATAAAAAGATAGGATTTATAATAAAAACGACTGACTTTGTAACTGTGACGAGACAAAAGTCATTGTAGGTATTTTCTTTTGACAAAAAATCATATTGTCAACTTTTTTTTAAGCGCATTTATTTGCCAATTCAAGTGTATCCGTCGAATAAAAATTTTCAAAAGAGAGAGATATTTTTTTTTTCAACGACTTATACCAAGACCATAGCAGCTCTGAACTTTATAACTCGACTGTAGATATTGGTATACTCGCATTTTAACGCTCTCAAGATACTTTTACTACATCATCGCAAGGCATAGCACACGCTCTCGTTTGGTGTTTTTCCCATTTTTTTTGTATTTTTTTTGTATTTTTATTTTATTCGAGAGAATCACCCCAAAACAACACAAAGATAAAATAAAAAATACAAACACATCTAAAATATAGAAAAAAAAAGTTGATTTAACATCGAGCTATGATGTGAACACAGTTTTAGTTCAACTCTTGAAGCGGCCAAGTTAATGAGGCGAACGGAGACGCGTGAATAAACCAATTCTCAATCAAACTCAAAAAGAAAAAAAAAGTATCTATAGAATTTAAATTTTGTATCTTTTGCAAAAAAAATTATACAAAAAATACCTGTGAAAAAATTAAAATTTTAAATTTTTTAAATATTAAATTTAATTTTAAATTATTTTTTTCTTAATTTTAAAAATAATTGTTATACAATTACAAAAAAAATAAAAATAGTGCGGAATTAATTAAATAAAATTTGGAAATGAATTCAAATTTTTGTGACACATTTGAATTTTGAAAAAAAAAATTTTGGAATACATCTTATGAAATAGTGGGTGTTTTTTTTTTTGTCAAAACTTCTTCATCTATTTGTTGCTGTCTTTCCCCTTGAAAAAAAAAATAAATTAGAAAAAAAAAGAGAATCGCCGACAACGAGTGTTTAAAAGTAGAGAGGTGATTTATCTATTTTTAAACTTAAAGTGTAAGGAAAAAAAAAATAATATAAATTGAAAAAAAAAACCCTGTGATATACGAGTGTGTGCGTTCTCTAATCAAAACTCAAGCACTTAAGTCATAATTTAATTAAAAATTAAAAAAAAAAAAATTATAAAAAAAAGAAAAACATGCCAAATTCAAATGCAACAACAACAACAAACCCAGCACAGGGTGCACCAAATGCAAATGGAACTTATAGCAGCACCCAACAAATACCAATAAATCACCATCATCATAATGCAGCAACAGCTGGCATGGATATGCCCCAAGGATATCATCAAGCTGGATTTGGTTCGCCATCTGGTGGCACTGGTGGCGGTGGTCGACAGCCACAATTTCCCCCACACTTTCAGGTAAAAAAATTAGAAAATTTTAAAAATTTTGACAGAAAGTAATAGAAATGTCAAATTTGTTCGGAAAACGTCATTGATTTGGAAAAATTTTGTGGTGTTGAGTCATTTTTTTGCTTCTCTCTCTTTTCTTTTCCTTTTTACTATTCTCGTTCGTTCGTTATCTTTCTAGAAAGAATTTTCCAATTGTTTCTTGATAGATTTTTTTCATTATGTCAATTTAAATTCAGTGATTCTCAAACTTTCGAGAAGAAAATTTTTTTGACACTTCGCGAGAGAGAGAGAGAAAATGAGAGAGATTGTGAGATTGTGAGCGAAATGACTAATACAGAAAAATGTTAGAAATGTGTGGTATTTTGTTGTATTAGATTAAGTGGTGTTAGAAGACAGACAAATTAGAAAAAAGTATTTGTGTAGGGTAAATTATGCGCTATGCGGCAAATCTGTATAACAAAAAGAAGATATATATTTTGACTTGGTATTTCCGTTTTACGATTTTAGGGAATGAAAGAAAAGGAAATTAGCTATAGTAAATCACTGTTTTTGTTTTGTTTCTTAACTTTTTTTTATTTTTCTTTGAGAAGCAATTAAGATAGTATGATTGCTTTTGGCTAATTCTTTATGTTTTTTTTTTTTAGAGTTACCTTCTGTATTTTTATGTAACTTGATTATAAAGGTTTTGATTGATTTATGGGTAACCCATTAAAAATGTGTAAAATAAGGTTTAAGTTACATAAATTTGTTGTTTTTGTGTCATTTGGAAATAGGAGAAGAATGTTTTGGTTTCACTTTGTTATCGTTATTCTATTCTATTGATTTTTAAGCCGCACGTGTCATAAACAGGTTAAATCAGAGAAAGGAAACCCAATGGAATTATGTTTCAAAAAATCAATATTAATGTCTGATAGTTTTACATAAACATTTATTGGTAGGAATCTATAGAAATTGAAATTGAAACTTTTGCGGTTAGAATTTCTTGAGAATTCCCTTGATCTCTGATATCATTTTGAATTAATTAAATAAATAATATAGTTAACACATTATGAAAGAGATACCGTTATAACTACCTACTGTAGAATTAAATTAAACTACCTTATGGCAAACTTTATGTTCAAAACTACTTTCATGAATCTCTTAAGAGTAGGTAAAGTATAATTCATTCTGAAAATTCTACCTACTTTATATTCCAGAAGCTTATGTAAGCTCATGTGTGTGAGAAGAATGATTAATATTATTTTGTATTGTATAGTGTTGTTGAGGTATTCTCTATTTGGTTTTGGGGGGTTTACTTTTCTTGTTAATTTTACATAATGGTTAGGCTACTGGTCTTATGAATGAACCAGAGAGAGATTATGAAATTTTTAATTAGTTTTGTTTAGTGTTTTGGGTGAAGCTAATTTTTGCTGAGGTATTTTAGTGGTGGGAAAATGTTTGATTTAAATGCATTTAATTGATTTACATTTTAAATGAAAATTAAAATGAAGATTTACTAGAATATTAAACGTTAATCGACGCCGACGGTGAAAAAAAAAATAATTTGAGTTTTCAATAAAATTTAATACTTTTTATATAGATCCAAAAAAAATTTAAACAAACGAACCAATAATTTATATTTCTGTAAAAAGTATAAAATATGTTTCAATCTTTTTAACACAATTTGTGGACTTAAATGTTTTTATGGTAAGATTTATGAATACCTTTATTTTTGATAATCCTGAACTTTGCAGACAATTTGTCTGCTGAGGTTTGGACAGTCACCGAAGTCGCAAAACTTGTCTGATTTTAAAAAATTAAAAGGAAATCGCTTCGTTAAATCAAAATCTAGGGGCGATATTTTTTAGTTTTTTTTTTATTTGTCTTAAAAAAAAGTTATGCCAAGAAAAACGCAAAAAACATTAAAAAAAATTATTTTTAATAAAATTTTGGACTTTCCTCATAACCGTATTTTTGGCTATAACTTTTTTGCTAAGACAAATAAAAGAAACTTAAAAATATCCCCCCTAGATTTTGATTAATCGTAGCGATCGCCATTTATTTTTTGAAAATCAGTTAATTATTACAGTTGTGACGAAAGTCCAACATTTTTAAATAATTTTTTTGATGTTTTTGCGTTTTTTGGTCATAACTTTTTTGTTAAGACAAATAAAAAAAAAACTATAAAATATAACCCCTTGATTTAACGAAGCGATTGCCTTTTAATTTTTTAAAATCAGACAAGTTTTGCGACTTTGGTGGCTGTTCAAACCTCAGCAGACAAATTGTCTGCAAAGTTCAGGACTAATGTAGACATAAGGCACTTATGCCGACATAAGGCATAAGAAACATTTTTTAATCTTTTTATTTATTTATTTTTTTTTTTTTAATCAACTTGACGGTCTTGTCTATGAACTATGAAATGAAAAATATATTTTAATGGGCAATTCTCAATGAAAATATGTATTGAAATATTTTAATCAATTTTTAGTTTTTTTTGTTTGTTGTAACCTCCCACATCAATTTTTTTAAAATTCTGTTATCTCTTTTTAACGGAAATTAACAAATCTATTAATTAAAGTGAATTATGGAAACAATGTAATAACAGAAAAATAAATGACAAGTCAAAATGTCAAATGTAATCATTATCAGTTGTTACACAGATTGTGTTTAAACAATCGCATAGAAATCCTACAACTGTATTTTCGTTCTTATTTGAAGAATTTATCCCAACGTATCTTTTTTGCAATATTGCTGATTAGGAAATTTTTTGACATTAAAATGATTTTAACATTTAAGTTAGTTTTAGAACTTACTTGGTTAATTTAATAGCCTTTTCATAGAACATTTTCCAAAATGAAAAAATTCCAAAAAAAATCATATCTTCAGCACAGTGGAATGTACTTAATCTTTTTCAAAATGTTTCCTTGTTTAACCCATAATTTTTATAAGACTTTTTACGACATGTTGGAATTCCAATTATAATTTCGTTTGTAACCTGGGGAATTTACGCGTCACGGGTGGAATTTAGTACAAATAATATAATTTTTCCACTTCATAATCTATCTATAAATTAGACAGTGATAAGAATTTGTTAGTTAACTAAACCAGGCAAAGAAAAATATATGTCAACTTAGATATTTTTGAAAACAAACTAGGTCTTTTTTTCGTCACGAGTTAGATAAAAAAAAGGAAGGGATTTTTTAATATCGAGTTTTTTTTGCGAATTTATTTTAATTTATTGTCTAGGTGCTTTGGCTTTATACACAAAATATTCGTAGCTTCTATTCACACAAAAAAAAAAACATCAAAACAAAAAAGTGAGTTATCATAAATGTCACAGTCGGACAGTTTTTTGTCAAGATCAATTTCAAAACGAAGTCTATAGGTTATTAAAGTAATATTTGATGAAAGAAGCTTCTTATTTCCAGCCAGATTCATTCTTACACCTTTTTCTGTATACGAACATTATGTCAGCTAAAATATCATAAAATCCTACACAAGGGCGTATACAGGTTTACTTCTTGGGGGGGGGGGTCACGCTGAAATTTTTTTTTACAAAAGTATAGACTTGAAAATGTGCTACTTAAATTACAAATATTTAAATTTGTTCGTTTCGCATTTTGAACCGAACAATATCGGAGAATTACTAAACAAAGAAAGGTATGTGATTCGTTTTGCTTTAGTTTAGCCTTAGCCTTGAGCCCAATTGCTTAGACCATCCTGTTCTAAAAATTAAACTGTATAGGTACTTCGATTTTCCGCTAGCCCAAAATCATTTTTAAAAATACATACTATGAAAATCTTCTTTATATTAAATAAATGTGGTAACTTTTTAGTTGAAAGTCTTCCTAAGGCAAACGAATCACAAAGTTAAAAAAATAGCATTTCGAAAAAAAAATTTTTTTTAAATCTTATGCAAATTTTATTAGACTAGGGCGATAACATTTTTTATAATATATTAAAATTCAATGCAGTTTGCATAACACCCAACTACGACCGACCCATGTTTAGGATAATTTCCGATTTAAAAAAAACTATCTTTGGCGTAAAACATAATGCTAGTTTAAAGGTACCTATAGAAATTTTGGTAAATATTAAAAGGTAATATTATTTTGAACAAAATGCTTTATATTACCTACTTATTAGGAATTTTACAAAATATGGGTCTGATTTCGTCAGCCTTCGGGTTACAAAATAACACACATTCAGTTATATTTATAGATTTTCTTAAATTGGTTCAAAGGTTAATTTTAATATTCTAAGCTTGCTGGAAATATGTATTTAATTAGCTGTAGACAAGGTTACTTAAATTCTTACCAATAATTGGTTTAGCATTGATGATTGACAAATCGATAGTTGTTTCAAAAGATAAAGTAAAAAATACTATTATATTTTATAAGCAAACAAAATTCACAAATTCTTGGCTTTTTAGATAACACAGCCACACAAAAAAATATAAAAGTTCTGTTCTGGGGTTGCGACCAGGTTTTTCATATAGTTTTGGGGTCGCTGAAACCGAAGTCCGTTTTGCACCATCACGTCAGGTTTTCGAGATAACCTCAAAAAATGTCACGAAAACAAAATTTTTTTTTTTCTCTGATCTGGATGTGCGAATATGTTATTCATATATTTTTTGGATCGCTGAATCCAGATTCGAAGTCAATTTTGCCCTATCACGTCAGGTTTCTGAGATATCCTCAAAAAAATGTCAAAACCAAAAAAAACAAAATTTCTTATCTGGAGTTGCGACTAGATTTTTCATATAGTTTTTGGGTTGCTTAAACCGAATCCGAAGTCTATTTTGCCGTATCACGTCAGGTTTTTGAAATATCCTCAAAAAATGTCAGATAAGAACTTTTTTTTTAGTTAAAAATGTGGGTCATATGGTGGTCAACGTGTTAAGGATACGTTTAAAATTGAACAACTTTTAAGATTGCTTTATAGAAACGACCGTTATTTTGTTTGTTGGTTAAGAGCTGCTCACTAAAAATATGACCGCATCTTCAAAATAATATGGTAAAATAGTTCGTTGACACCAAAAAATTTTTTCACTTTTCATTTTCGTTCATGTTCTAAAACTTAAGCATTTTAAAAATCATCTTAATTAAGTATAACTTACCAAATTATTGTTTAAGATTTGACTTCTTGGGGGGGGTCATGACCCCGTGACCCCCCCCCCCTTGTATACGCCGTTGATCCTACAACTGAATGATTTATACTATAACGTTTTTAAGTCTCTCTTGTAGTCGTAAAAATAAAAGTTTAAATTTGAAGAAGTCAATAAAATTTAACCCCAGGGTTTTATTTAGTAAAAATACAACCTTATACTATTTTATTAGTGTGTTACACTATTGAAGTGTTTACAATTTTTTAATCTTATCTTTTACAATATTTTTACTCAATTGACATCCATAAAAACCAATTATTTATACATACTACACCAGTTAAATAAACAAACAAACTTTTATTAATGTAAACTTAAGGAATAATACAACTCAAAGACAATGTTTTTTGTACTTATAATTTATTTATACATATCATAATTTTTATTTTTGGAAAAAAACTTCATATGTTTTCATATAGTAAAGCTTTTTATTTAAAGTTTCATATTTTAATAAAGAAAAAAACTATTTTTATCTTATCAGATTTGTTTTCTGTGTCTCTTTTATTTACCTGCTTGTTACGAATTTGATTAATCTTAATGTAGCTACTTATCTAATTCTGGCAAGTTGAAGAAAAAACCTATACGGCCGGCAATTCGATTTATATTTTTGATAACAGAAGATAAATTTCAATGATTCATAGAAAAATTTATTAAAAATCAGAGGTCTTTGCACTTAAAACTTTTTTTAATAAAAATTGGTTTGGGTTCTTGTAAAAATTTTTGTTTTCCTATTTTTTTCTTAATTTGTGTCTTTTTATTTAAAATTGAATTAATTATTAAAAAAAATACAGACACACAACAAAACTGAATATTAAACAAAAATTTTCAAAAACTCACTTCGTACAAAAAAATAAATTTGTTGCTTATTATGTCTCATCATTTTATTTATAACAATATAATATATGTAGTTCATATAACCATAACCATCTTATCATCCGACTTTGAATTATTGAAATATATATTTTCATTTAATTTCCAAATCAAATGCATATTCAATACGACTTAATACTTGCTAATCAAGAAACATTACTTTTTGATAATTTGCCAAAGATCAAATTAAGATTGTTTGCTTCATATACCCGTAATAAACTACAATAAAATATGCCGACAACAAGTCTGTCTACAAAACAACAAAAAAAAAAAAACTTGGGGACTTTTTTTTATAAATTAATTTAATCATGCACTTTGCGCTAAATTTTTAATTGAATTTTTATTAGCATTCACTTACTTAACTAGTATCATGGATACTGGATATTTGATAGTCATTCCAAATTAAAAGCCTTATCTTTTTTTGATCTTGTAGTGATGATATATTTAACTTAGTTAGCATTTGAAACTATGCTTGTTTATTTATGCGAAAACTTTAAAACAAGTTTTTTTTTTTTTCTTATTAGTGTTGCTAAGTTATTGGCATTTGTTTTATTTCTTTTTTTTGTTTTGTTTTTATTAAGTTTTGCAATAAATAATGAAAATAGACTTGGCATTAAAGAGTTATTGGCATTGCCATAAATCTTATTTGCAAAAAAAAAATAGTTGAAGTTGAATAATATAAATTGTTTGAATATGCACGCATGTTAAAGGAAAAGGAAAATTAATTTTAACATTTTGTTTAGATATTTGTTTAATTACGAGATGTTTATCTTCCGGTAATACGTTGTTATTTATTGCATAAACAATGTTTTATAATAATTTGTGTTGGTAGTGTGTTTTTCAATTAAATTCAATTTAATCAATTTCTATCATACAAATTTGATAGGACTGAAACCTTTATAAAAAAGGCTGACTCGTTCAAAATTTTATGTTTTGTAGGGCTCCGACGATTTTGTTTTGCGAAATGTTTGAAAATTCTTTGCATGGAAGCTTTTTTGGACTGACGAAACTACTCGGAAATACGATAAAGCCTGTTTTTCGAAAATTATTTTTATATTTCCCTATAAAAAGTGTCACCTTAAAATAAGATGATGGGTACATTAAATTTCACCACCTTAAAATAATGTGATATCTACTTAAAATAAGGTGATTCCACATAAACTCAGTTAAATTAAATGTGAACTTTATCTTATTTTAATGTGAATGTTCATCTTAAAAAAAACCGAGCCAAAATAAAAATTTTAAAATTATAGTCACACTTTAGCTTTACTTGCAGTTTATCATACTAATTTCCAACTATAGGTTCGATCCCCGGTGGCTGCCAGTTTTTTTTTTTTTATTTTTTATCTGCGCATTCAAGAAATTAATGTGACTTGTCACCTTAATTTAAGGCGAAAGTTTCTTAGCAAAAAATCATGCAGAAATCCTCTTAAATTAAGGTGCGATCCGCTTAATTCTATGTGGTCTGTTTTCTCCGTGTTACAAAAAAAAAATCAAAAAAGTAATGTTGTGAATTTCGTTCACGTTCCTGGTTTTTTTTTTTAATGGATATTTTCTGGAATTTTTCTAAAAAAATGTTTACTATAAATAAAAACAGGCGTGGTAAATAATTTTGGCTTCAAACTTTCCTTTTTGCAAATTTCTATTTTTCTTTTTCTGCTTTAGGGTATTTTCATTGTAACGGGTGTGACACATTTACATCATTTTTTGTTCCTATGTTGTGTACTATTCAATAAATAGAGTATTTAATAGCTTCAACCCCTAATATATTTAGTTGTTAATATGTGTTTAAAATTAAATTTTTTTAACCTGTCTTTCAACGTGGAATATTCTAAATATTAGTGTTACGGGTGTGACGTAAGAAAATTGATTCAGCCTACTTCGGTGACTTTAAGAAACTTTATTGAAGAATTTTGAATGAAAATATCGTTTTTAATATGAAAGTAGATTTAGAGCTCAAACGAAACTTAAAAATTTAAATTCTACATAAAAACCTTATGTGACAGTTTAAGCAGAGGAAAAAGTAGGGAAAAAGAGTTTAATGTTCTACTTAAATTATTTAAGATTCGTTTTAGCGAAATACCCATAATTACGTTTCCAGTAAGCATCTATTTCAAAGAAATAAATAAAAAATATGTAATTTTATTGAAATTCAAAAAAGTAACGGGTGTGACAAATATTTGTTACGGGTGTGACACTGTAATTTAAACATTAAAACAAAATCGATAACTTCAAATTTCAAATATTTAAGCACTATTTACACAGTAAATAAGTTTTTTGGGTAAGAACCTCAGTATACATCATAATAGTTGACAACAGATTTTTTTGAGCATTTTTTTTTATTTTGTATAAAAATGCACTTTCGCCGTCAAAAAAGTAAAAACAGTTTATTTTAGGGTTGGCTTTGAAAACTTTCAAAATGTTAATTTTTCCTATTTTTTACTAAAAATTTTCTCATTATTTTTAATTTTTAGATTGAGTTTTATAAAAAAGTTAAACTATTGTGAAATTATTCAAGTAAAATGGAAAAGTATTTTAATAGCATTATTAAATTTTTTATATTTTCACTACCATTTTTTGTCTATTGGTAGTCAACTTTCGTGGAATTACCCTTAAGAATATACTGCTTTTTCAAATTCTGGAAATTCATACATTTTTATTGAATGAACCATTGAAATGTATATTTTCTATCATGAGCTTGACAGCACTCTTTCACGAAAGGATAACAAAAACTAACAACAGAAAAATTTTTCTCCAGTTTCGCAGCAGTTTGAATTGAAAATTTTCATCATTAATTTTTAATCGAATCAAGTCATTTTACCAAATTTAGCATTTACCTTTTTTGTAATTTAAGGGAAAATTGAGCCCCTTCAATGTGAGTTCCGCTAAAATACTTTAGAGTAGCTTTTTTCTTGTAAATATATTTCCAAAGACATTTTTTTTTTCAGAAAACTATGTTTAAGATTAATATGTATTTAATTGTATTAATTTTTTTAAATTTAGACTACCTACCCAGTTTTTTTCGCTCTGAAATACATTTCCAACAAAAAGTAGGATGCAGAATAGGATCAAAATTTTCATTTTATTTGATTCTTTTTTTTAAATTACTTTACTATAAATTGATTTTTGTGTTAAAAAAAATTTTTAAAATACCAAATATTTATAATTTGCTTAAACCTTAAGATGAGAAGATTTCTCGAAAACGTTTGTTAATAAATAAACAACATTATATGAGTATAAGAAAATATTCTTTATATATCATTTATTAAAAGAACTCACATACACTCCTTTTCATCAGAATAGGTACACAACTTTTCAAATGTTCATTAATCGTTTGTCCCCAATAGTGGTACGTGACCTAACAAGGTTTTATTGTTTTATGATAGTTTAAGATGTTGGGAAATGCAACAGCTAAAATTATTTCAAAATGGACCATAACTTTCGCATTGTTTTTCTTGTAAAGTATTTTTTGAGCAAAAATCAACTAATTTTTTTCTTCATCAGAATAGGTACACCCTTGTTATCTTTAATGTTTTCGTGGATTTCGAGCAAATTTACCATTTAAACAAATAACTGGACTTTAATAAGTGTAATTTAATAATCATACTACCATTTTGAAAAACATGGGTGGATTAAAATCGCTAAATTTTGGTGAAAACACCTTAAGAAAAAAAACAAACAATGAAGGATCCACCAGTACTGGTATGATTAAAAAAATTACGAATTGTGAATATGCTCTATCCAGACTTCAGATACAAACATTCTGGGGTTAAAAAAATGAATGGTTGTAAAAAAAAATGCAAAAAAAAACACTTTAAGGCGAGTAAATTTTTACATGTGCTACCAGTGAAAAACAGTTTATATTTGTTATTTTAGGACAGTAAATAGAATGGGCATTAGTCCCAATCTTCTAGAATGGCTGAATTTTGAAAAGACACCATTACTACACCAAGAACAGAATTGTATGCGTTTAAGGTTTTTGAAATCCTTTACCACATAAAAAGTTGAGTGGTATTTCTTGTTATTTTTGGATCAACGAACATTTAATTTGGATGCCTTGGTGAGTAAAACTATCAGTTTAACATTCTGCAAAAAGAGAAACCATTTTGAGACCAACTTCATTGTTAAAATAGGAGTGTTAAGGCATGGAAGAAAGTGATCTTCTACGATAATACAAATAATGTATTTCAAACGTGAAGAATGGTCACAATTATTTGTAAATGCATATTCAAGAAACTCTGGTATTTGTGAACCAGTATTCTGAATTTTTTAACAGGACCACGCCTCCTACCACAAAAAATGCTCTGTAAAATATTGGGAGGAAGTGAAAATTTAGAAAGTACTTGAGTATCTACCATAGAAAACAACCCTGAACCTTGTTGAAAATATTTGGAAATGGCTAGCCCGTACTGATAAAATTTGTGATATTCGATTTTAAGACAAAAATATTTCCTAACCCACCATTTAACAATTTAGGGAAGAGATTCAGATAGATTGCATAAAGAGATTTAACAATGCAATTCCTGGACAGTTTTGTTATTTTTTTATGAATAAAAACGCCACTATACAAAAAATAAAATAAGTAAAATACATTTTTAAGAAGAACTACATAGGTTTAATTTCATTTCATGGACCTCTTTCACATCATTATCTATGTGTACCTATTCTGATGAAACAAAAAAATTATTCAGTTTTTCGATGTGAAATGCTTTGCCATAGAGAAACAAGAAAAATAAAAACACGTTTTGAATTATTTTTTTTGCTGATTCTGCTAACATCTTAAACAATGACTTGACATCAAAAAATTATTATTTTTCCTACACTGTGAGGAAAAAACGAATACTGAACATTTGAAAAGGAGTGTATAGTTTCTATTCTGATGAAAAGGAGTGTATAGTCTCCAAAAAAGTAATTTTTTACTTATTAAAATTTAAATTTTGTATAATTTAAAATACTGATTCAAAATACTAAAATACTTTTTCCTCTGCAAAAAAAAATCTCTTGATGAATGACACATAATTAATTACATAATATACACTTCATTGTTTATATTCTTTTGCAGTTGATCCTTAAAACTATTCTACAAAGTTATCTGGAACTAAAAAGTCATCACCATTTTCCCCTTAAAATAGAATTCTACTAACTATAACAAATTGTCTAGTTCCTTATTTTCATTTAAACAAAGAAAAACCCTCCTAATCAGCAATCAGGTCATCTAAATAAATGAACAAAGAACAAACAAAAAAAAAAAACATCAAATGCATCTCCATAAAAACACAAAAAAAAAATATAAGTGCAAAAAGGCACCCACCCATTAAAATACTATTTGCAACATCTGCAACACTATAAATCTTATAACACTGGCTTGCTGGCCGCTGCTCCAATTTTATGAGTTCTGGACACCATCCAAATCAGAGAGGCTCGTGCCATTTCCATACAAAAATTTGTATATACGCATTTCATAAAATAGCAAAACATTTTATTATTGAGTTCACCATACACCACACACACGCCAAATGTTGCCAAGCTGTCCGAATAGATTATGATGATTTTTGTTTTTCTTTTTTTGAAAAAAAAAGTAAAAATGGATACAAAATTTATGTAAAATTCATTTTTTTCCAGAAAAAAAAAATTAAATTTATTTATTAGAAACAGACGTTGGCGTTGTAGGTTTTTTTCTGGGAAAACAAAGATTTTTATTTTGCATGAAACTGACATGGAAAAGTTAGATGCAATGCGTTGGTGAAATAAGCAGACAAGATGTTCTAAATAAATATCAATAGAACCATAGAAAAACGAGATAATTAATTTTATGTGCAAAAAAATCTAAAGATACTAAAGTATCTATGAAATATGAGTCTGCTTAGACATGATAAATCAATTTGTATTTCAAAGAATTAGAAATACGTAGATATTGGTACGAAAGATGCTTTTTTTGCCATTAAGATACTTTTTATGAGAGTTTAAAGAATGACTTATTGCGACGATATTTTTTAATATAAAAAATGAGTGCTAGAATCTGTTTCTAAAAAGCAAATGGGCGGCATGTGACACAAAAATAAAAAAAAAATCTGGTTTAATGGTTTAAAAATGTCAAAGATACTTTTGTATCTGTGATAGAATGTTCGAAATTGGGGTACTGTTTGAAGAAAAATTCAATTTGGGCCAAAAATCAACTAATTTCCTATTTTAGATACTTTTTTATCTTAAAGATACTTTTGTATCTATGAGATACATTTGTATTTTAATTAATTTTATGTGCAAAAAATCTAAAGATGCTCAAGTATCTATGAAATATGAGTCTGCTAAGACATGATAAATCAATTTTTATCTGAAAGAATTAGAAATACAGTCAAACTTCTTTATAACGAACCTTCAAGGGAACAAAAAATTGCTTCGTTATAAAGAAGTTTTATAAAAAATTCGTTATATAGAAAATTTATTTTTTAATACTGCATGTGTTCTTTTAAAATAATATGGTACAAAAAAGAACTCATCTTAAGGAAATTTATTCATTTATATTTTTTAGTTAAAACATATCAACTTTGAAATTGAACATGCACATGAATCATAACTTTAAAATTTTTAGTTAATTCTTTAATATTGTTGATAGTGTACTAAACGACACATCAAATTTTTCAGCCACATACTTCTCTTTTCTCCACTTTTAACCCTCTACTGCATGAATTAATATTAGCGGACGAAAAAATTAAAAAATGCTTTACATGGGTTCTTTGGGTTGTTTCAAAACGGTTTTCATTAAAAAAAAATTTTTTAATTAATTTGTTTAAAAAATTTGTTTATGAGCCAAATTTGGCTTCGTATGCATTAAGGGGTTAGAAATTTTACTAATTTTATTTATTCAGACTATGTAAAGAATACAATTAAAAATATCAAAAGATAAATATTTATCATTTAAAAACAAAATAATGTAAAATAAATACATTGCATTACAAAAAGTTAAGAATTAATTCAAATTTGGCTCATTTTAAGCCATGGAACCGAGAAAAGCAATTTGTTTTTTCCGTTAAATATATTTTTTTCTGGTTCACATTCTTTCCACTGTCGAAGTAAGTCTTGCTCCAACATTTTCACCCACTCCCAGATCTTACAAAAGCTAAGAAGTAATAAAATTATTGAAAAATATTATAGGTGAGCCCCCCTTTCCCTGAAATTTGTTTGGTTACGCCGCCGGAAATGGGGTTAACATGTGAAAAATGTCTCTAAAAGCGAAGGGACTCCATTTCTGAATAAAACATAGCTTCCAAGCAAAATAACAATGTAAAGGAACAAAATTTTCCAACAAAAAAGTTTTACATATTGTGTAGATTTACAACCCCTGAATGCATACGAAGCCAAATATGGCTTCCCTACTTTTTGCCCTCCCAAGACCAGGCCAATAACTTTTTTTCAATAAAAATTGGTTTATAGCATACACAATTAGACAATCGATCCTAAATAAATTTTTAATTCCACTTTACTTTCCAAAGAAACGCAGTAATTAAACTAAAAGTATGAATATTTTCTACACTTTCGATTTCAATGCACACGACTGATCGACTCACCTGTGATCATAAAATACACCTATATTTTGTGTCGGACACACGAAAAAACTATCTCTATGGGTTCTCAGAAACACAAAGAAGAGGATTGTATTGAATCTTTACCATTTTTTTGTGACAGAGAAGAGAAAAGTGCTTTCAAACTGACAAAACCATATTTGGCTTCGTATGCAGTAGAGGGTTAATTTTATCAATATTCTCTCATAGCGAAATAGCCTTGTGATTGGCTAACTTAAAATGTAAACTCAAACGAACGATTCACCTGTCTATATGCGTACAATTTCTAAAACACATGTACCTTTTTTCCAAACATACATACATACATACAATAACTTTAAGAAAATTCTTGCCAAAACGGGGAGTTCCCTTTTAAAACTCGGTATACAAATCTAGTGAGCTTTTTTTCAAATTTGAAAATTGACATTTCGTTATAAAGAAACGAATTTGCTCTTGGGTCAAAAAAAATTAGTTCTTTATAAAGAGAATTTCGTTATAGGGAACTTCGTTATAAAGAAACTAATTCGTATGGAATGTTTTTTAAGGGGAAGGGGAACGAAATGAAATTCGCTATAGAGAAAATTACGTTATAAAGAAGTTCGTTATAAAGAAGTTTGACTGTACATAGATATTTTTACAAAAGATACTTTTTTGCCATTAAGATATTTCTTAATTCTAGAATTCAGTTTCTAAAAAGCAATTGGGCGGCATGTGACACAAAAATAAAACACAAAAATCTGATTTAATGGCTTAAAAATGTCAAAAAGATACTTTATTATCTTCAACAGAATGTTCAAAAAAGTTGTTCATTTTGAAAGCAAATCCAATGTGGGTCAATAAAACTCCTTATATCGACTAATTTCCTCTTTTAGATACTTTTTTATCTGAAAGATACTTTTGTATCTTTGAGATACATTTGTATCTTAAAACCTCTTTAGATGAAAAATGGATAAAAAAAATATCCACACATGTTTTTTTCAAAATATTTTATAAATAGACAAATTTCTTGTTCTAAGAAAGAAAACGCGTGCGTGTATCTAATTAATGTTCATTTCACCCGAACAAGCCCACACTTAGTAACGCCATTTAGAAGTAAAATAATTTCAAAATCAGATTATTGAGAGAAAGAGAAATATAGTACTTTACCAGAAGAAGTGGAAATTGTATTAAAGTTACGGGTTTTTTGTGTTTCTTGTTTCCGGGTCGGCATCGATTCAGGAATTTCTATATCTATCTATCGGCAGCCTGCTGTTTGTCTGTTGTAAATCAAGTATATTTCTTTATTTTCCTTATTTTTTTGTTGAGACCGTGTAGGCCGCCGCCAATTGTCGATACTTGAAAAATGTGTACGAGTATCTATCTATGTACTCTACCGCCTATTTAGAACCTTTATCTTTTTATACACTTTGCCATAAAATGCGGAAACAATTTAATTGCTATTCCAAAGTGTGTAAATCTTGATAGAATAGGTATATCTATCTATCCACTCTACGTCAATCTAATGGATTGGATAGATGGATAAAATCATATAGTGCCTACCGAGGCGGCTAAAGAGTTAAAAGAGGGCGCCCTTTTGAGTTATAAATTTTCATTCCAATTAATTAAATCTGAGAGAAAATGCGAATAACGCAAAATTAACCAAAAACAACAACAACAAAGGAATTTTAAATTGATTTCAATTGAGCTAGCGCCCCTTTGTGTGTGTTTTGTGAACCCGAAGAAATACTGCCCACAATCAAAGTGGTTTTGGAGGCATCGGGTGAGTCCTCTAGGTTACGACTCGCACAAATCAGTGCTGTAGCAAGTTGGATTTTGTTGAAATTGTGATTTATTTGTTTTTGACATCAAACAGATTGAAATTTAATTAACACTCATCTTGAGTTTGGGTAAATATTTTTTATTTTATTTTTTTTTTTTCTCAATATCAAAAATGCGTAAACGTTGATAGATGATTGATATTATGTTTGTTTTGGGCTCTGGCCTCTTGAAGACTTGTTTTTTTGGGGAGCAATTTTCATATTTGCAAAACACAATAATGATTTTGGAGTGTGTTGTTTAGGAGGAGGTTGATGAACGATTAAGTAGACATATTTGAATTTTTATTGGGTGTGTTTGTTTATTTATGAAACATTGATTCATACTCTCATAATAATTGTGTCATAAATACTTTGCCTCTGATGGACTTTGTCCTCTGGGAGGTAATTTTTTATTTATAATCATTGACAGTCGATTAGAGAATGGTTGAGAAATGTGGATTTCAATTCAATTTACATTTTAATCGGAGCAATAAAATTTGTCATCAATTGGGGAATTGCTTCTGCTTTCAACATTCATAAGCTATACCTATATTGTAAACAATATCGAATTGTGAGGTGAATGATTTTACAATACCTTCAAGCTCTGGAAAATGTCGGTTTTTTTTTAATTTAAAATATGGGAACAAACAACACGTTCTTATTAAGAATTTCAACAGTTTACTGAAATAAGCCTGAAGTAGTCAAGGGAACAGGGTCTTAATTGAATTTTTTGTATTGTTATTAAAAGGATTAACACTTACATATTATATTTTTGTTACGAATATTTGTTACGAAAACTGTAAAAATCAGTTAGTCCACAAAGTTTTTTTGAAAGAATAATATCGTCCCCTGAATGCAATAACTTTGTAATTGACATAAGTTTTTTTTTTTTTAATATCAGAACATTAAAAAAAAATTCAAGGAAGTAATTAGTAACACACTGATTTTTTAAATTAAGTTGGTTTAGAATCAGTGAAAAGTCCTTAGCTTTCCATCAGCCGCTATGCCGATAAAATTGTGAAAAAAGGTAAAAAAAAAACTTCTACCTTAAAAACAGTAGGTTTAAGACTAAATAAATACTCTACAAACATAAAGCTAAGATAATAAATTTGTCTCTTCAAGTCTCATCTTTTTCCAATTAATTTTGTGGGCTACACTTGAAGTCAAAGCTGCTCTAACCCAAAATGTTTTTGAGATATTTCAGCAGGTCAAAAACGCGGTTTTCAGGTTCTTTAGGATTATAATATTTTTTTTTGTAGATTACAATTTTATTTTGGCTTCAATTTAATAAAAAATTTCATTTGAAAAATGTTCTTAAAACAAAAAAAAATCAATTCAAATTCATTCCCGAAAAAATAAAAATAGATTTTTGCAAAAAAGTTTTATTTGAAAAAAAAATATAGTGAATTGCCTTTTGATCTTTTTCATTTTAAGGGGCTTAGGCCCATTTTTTTCACTCGGAGTTGAACATAAATTGAGAATTTTTATATTAAAAATTCTCAAGTTTTGTTCAACTCCGAGTGAAAAAAATGGCCCTTAGAGGATCAGATCAGATTTTAGTACGAGTACAGTAAAATTTCTTGTTGAATTTCCAAAAACAAAATTTCTTAACCCTCTACTGCATGAATTATGAACGAAATGAAATAAAAAATTTTTTAACAACTTTTTAGGTTAATTAGGGGTTGAAAAAAGGTATTACATAAATTTTTTTATTTTTTTACATATATATAATTTTTTAGAAACATAAACCATATATGGGTTAGTATGCAGCAAGTCGATTTCCAGCAAAAAATTAATAACCCATATATGGTTTAGTATGCATTCAAGGTATGTTTTATAAAGTATGTTTTATTACATTGGACTTTTCTTATTCATGGAATTTATTCAAACTCTGTCTTTTATCATTGTTGCAGGAGAACACCTTCCATTTTCTACACGTACACAAAACGTTTTCAGTCCGCAAATTTGACATATTGGTGTTTTTGTTTGCCATTCAGGGATATGGTCCATGTTTTCAGTCAGCATTGAATTCAACGGCTTTTGCCCTTGGTTGTTGTGAGTGAATTGGAGTTTCGGGATTAGATGGGGCTGGACTTCCGTGACTTGTATATAGCTCCCTCAGCTTTGTTTTGTTCCATCTCTGCTTTGATCATCTGCCAAAGCTGAAGGGCATCCCCTTTTTCGTGACATTGTAGGTGTTACAGATTTGCAAAAGTGCTCGGAAATAGCTTGTTTGATGTTAAAAAGGGTCAGAATCTGAAGCTAGATCGTCATCACTTCGAAAGCCATCACCAGTTTAGCATTATCACACTTATTTTTTCCATAGAAAGTCTTCGATTTCATTTTACAAAAAAAAAATAAAATTCCCACAAAAATCAGTAATGTAAGTCGCCAACGCATGATAACTCATATATGGTGTTTCGGAAAAAACGCAAAAAAAAGACAAAAATTATTAAAAAAACAAAAAACAAACTTCGTAAACATATACATATACAAGTATAATAAATTCATACGAAACTTATTTTTAATTGGATGCAACTTACTTATTTATTATAAAAAAACGCTTGAAAAGTTTACACTTTTATTCACTGATTTGCACTTTAGACATGCTCTTGAAACAATGAGTTTATTTCAGAATCACGACTCTCTTACTGATAATAAAAACCGGTTAATTATAAAAAAATAGACATAGTTTTATTAAAGTTTTTTCTTTTTGACATTTGGTGCAATATAACGGGAATAAATCGATATGAAGTCGATGAACCATATATGGGTTAGTATGCGGTAGAGGGTTAAAATGTGTTCAGATGAATACATAAAATTATTTTGTTTAATTGAAACTTCTCTATGATTAAAATCAAATATAATATCACACAGTTAAAATTTTTAAGATTTTTAATAAGAAAAACATCATTTTTTAGTACAGAACTCGAAGTTTTTTTGTTATAAGTTTATGGTTTTGTTTACGAGACTATCACTATCAAACATTTTAAAAGCTTTATCGGTGGTTTCACAGCCCTTGATATAGAATTTAGCAAAAAAAAAACTTCTGAAACTTCTCCCTACTACAATTGTAGTATTTTTGCTACAACCCTTATCGATATCATTTAGTTCTAAGAAATAACTCGCAACCAAAATATTAGAAAATATTTTATTTTTTGTTGACCATAAAAATTTGATTTGAAATTTTTAGCTAAAATTTAAAAGACTGCACAATGCACATTCACCTTAAATTAATAAAAATTTTGTGCTATTATTTTAATGCTGTCTTCAAACTTCAATATCTTGCTAGCTTATAACGCTGCATTCAATCAAGAGACACTTTCAAAATCCAAAACATATTTTCTATTAAACAAAACGTGAATGGCGTTAATATTTGTTTTCCATCTTCGAAATGTATTTGAAAAATGTAAAATAAAAAGGTAGGATATTAATTCACTTTTAAATGAATAACGGCTAAGTTACCGCTATTCACTAAATGACAAATGTTGACTGTGAAATTTAGAGCAAAATACACTAATCATTATCATGCAAAGTTTCAAGTCGATCTTACTAGCCATCATTCCTTTGTTTCAGACCGTCAATCTTTTGAACAGAAATGATACATCAAAACACAATTAGCAAAAATACAAAATAACAAAAACAAATTTATATTGATTTAAAAATTTAAAATATTTGAAAATTTTAAACTTTTTTGTACTTTTTTTACTCTGTGTTTTAATGCAGTTCTAGCTTCATAATTAGATTTTCATAAAACAAATATCACAAAACGGCCTTTTTAAAATGAATCTCTGAACGTACTTTGTTAAAAAAAATGACACATTTAAGAAATGACATTTAAAGAATTGTGAATTTATTGGGCCTTAGTTTATTTTTCGTATGTTGTCCACTCGTAAAAATATGGAATTACACTTTTCGGTCGAACATGAAAATGAGAGAAAATTTCTTTAGAAACTATCTCACAGACCATTATTGAGGACATTTTCACTGTGATTTTCCTGAAGGAAAAAAACTGTGTCCAAAAACTACCACCAAAAGATATATCTATAAATTTTTCAGTCATAATTTAGACGGAATGGAAGTGCACACTCATAAATTAGGGTATTCATAGCCCATCATCTTATAAGAACAAAATTGTGTTTCATTCTAAAATAAGATATGAAAGGGATTTTTTTTTTCGGAAATATCATTTAGATTAAGGAATTCAGATTAAGTTTAAATCGATAAACAATACAAAAGGAAAAATGACTAATCAGTACTTCATGATGGAATTTAGTAAAGATGAAAAATTATTTCCCAAGTCACAAATATTATAGATTATTAAAAAAAATATAACAATCTTAAATCTTTAATTCCATTTAACTCATAAAGGATTATTATTTTGTTGTTATAAATTGAAATGCCGACAAACAAGTAGTTCACAAAAGAAAAATGATTTAATAAATCTATTATCTGAATCAACACATAAAAGCTGATAATTTAATTGATTAGGTGTCGTGTCATTAAAAATAGAAAAAATAGAAAAAAAAAATAAATAAACATACAATATAAATGATTAATCGACAATAGACTTAAGAAGAAGAAAAACCGAACCAATTAGCCATAGAAAAAACGTGTCTAGAATATAAATATGTAAAATCATGTGCTTAGTCGCCAAAGTAATCTTAGGTAGATTTATCATCAATTTATATTTGCACAAGCAAAAAAAAAAAAACTTGGAAACTTTCCCAAAATATCTAAAAATAAATAAAAATAGCGCCGTTCTGGTCACACAAAATCTACCACAATAAATGTTTCACAATATATTTTATTTTGTCTTTTTGAAAACGCTTGACTAAATTTACTTTTGCGGTTTTTTTTTGTGTGCAAATTAAACTATGGTAATAATTTTTTTTTTTTAATATTTAAGAACTATCTTAAATAAATACAAAAATGGAAAATTCTTCAAAATTTTACTACAAAACTGTTTTCTTATTCAAAAAATATTAAAAAACTGAGTTTGAACTGAACAAAAACTTAAACTAGATTTTCCATAACGGCGTTTTCAAATTATTGTAAATATTTTAATGATTAGAACCAACCGCATAAAAGAATTAAATTGTCAAAATCAACGTTTCTAACATTTTTCAATAAACTTTTTTTTCAAAATTTCCATTTCTAAATTTAATTATGGTAGTAATTTTTTTCATATATAAGAATTTTAATACAAAAATGCAAAATATGGAAAATTCTTTCAGTTCTTTAAAAATTTTACAACAAAATTATTTTTTTCTTCAAACAATGTTGGCAACTCTGGACTTTTATTTCACAGAAACATGAAAAAAGACGTGTTCAAATTATTGTACAAATTTTAAATGATTGGAAAAAACTGCTAAATTTTCAAAATTGACGTTTCTAACATTTTTCAAAAACCTTTTTTTTTTCAAAATTTCCATTTCTAACCTTTTTTTTCTGTCTTCTTCTCTATTTCCAGCAAGGCTTTGGTTTCGATCCGGATATAGATGACATGTTTTCCGATGCTGGATTGCGTTCACATTTGGGTCGGATGCGCGCCGATCCCTTTGGCACATTTGGATCACGTAAGCGTAGTGGCAAAAATCCATTACATTCTGTTTCTCCTTCTTATTATGATGATGATGATCCAGATTTTCCTCAATTCGGTTCGCTAGGTCGGTCAAGGCGTGCTGGTACTGGCGCTGGTATCCCTAAAGCAACCGATGGCATGCAACATGATGATTTCTTTGAACGTTTACCCCCAGAGTTTAGACAATATATACCAGATGGTTTTGGTAGTATGCGTCGTCAAGGTGGTAATGGTGGTGCTGGTGCAGCAGAATCTCCACGTATTCCAACACAACAACCACAATATTATCAGACTTATGTACAACCTGGAACAACTCCTCCAAATCAAGCAACTACTCATACTCAGCAACAACAACAACAACAATCTCCACCAGTTGCAATGCGTAATGTCTGCGATGCAGCTATTCAAACAGAAGATCCTTCAGTACGCAGCGAAGTCGATGGACATCATTTAAATGCAGACAATTTGAATCATCATGGCTTGAGAAATACAGTCGATATGGGTGTTAGGACCCCATCCGAAAGTGAGGGTCATAATTCTAGATCTCATTCAGCTCCACCACAACAACCGGAACAACAAAATTACCCACAAGATCAACAAGGTTTCCATTCTCAAGGCACTGGAACTCAGCGTAACACTCCACCACCACAACAGAGGCAATATCCAGCAAATCAACAGCCTCCACGTTTTCCAAAAGCCTATAATCCTCAAACTTATGCAACACATCCACAACAGCCATCGACTCCTCAGACTCCTGGTGGCAGCTATATCAGAACTATTCCGATCTTCGTTGAAGGCCGTTCGGAGCCATTGATCAATCACAAAGATATACCACAAGCTGAAGCTCCTCAGCAACCTAATCAAAATTACACCAAAGCTGCTCCTCAAGCCCAACAACAACAACATTATCAACAACAACAACAACCACAGCAACAACATCACCAAAATAACCGTCCAACTCCCATCAACACTCATCAACAGCCAACAGCTCAGCAACAGCAAGGTCCACCACCTGCTACCCCACACACCATGGAAAGCATTAATAAGATTCAAGACATCCAAAGGGACGTTCTAAATCTTATGACAAAAGTCGAAAATTTCACTGGCTTACGCTCGGACAAGGAGTACGCATACTTGGATGAAATGCTAACTCGTAACCTTCTTAAATTGGACACTATTGATACTCAAGGAAAAGAAAGCATCCGATTGGCTCGTAAGGAAGCTATTAAATGTATTCAAGCTTCGATAAATGTTCTCGAGGCAAAGGCTGAAGAAAATGCTAAGACTGCACAACCACAAGAAGCTGTGATTGATGATGCCGCCAGCAAGGTTACCGCCCCTGCTGAAGAATCAGCTGAGGCACAACCTATTGATGTTTCAAATGTCCATGAAGCAATTCCGTTGCCACCACCAGAGTCTTTAAAGACTGGAAGTGGAAGTTCTGAAAATGTTCCCGCCTCGAATAAGGGATCAAGCCCTCCAAAAGAAGAAGCAGCTAATACCACCACCACCAATACCACCAATGAAGCTGTCACAAAGTCTAGCTCTGGGTTATCAGCTAAAGGTGAATTGGTAAATGAAGCAAAGTCCGAATGATGACAGCAGAGAAAAGTCACATCTTATAGTAGTACATTTTCCAATCAAAAGCAAAATCATAAAAAGAAAACCGTTATTTCTAATAAAGTTGTGTAAAAATTTTTATTTAAAAAACTAAATTTTTTGCAATGTTTCTCATTTATTCTCAATTTTAGTTTCATTTCATCGGCTTTGTTTGTTTTCTGTTTCGTTTTCAGTTTGTTTCAGAAGTGTCAAAAAAATTGTTTCATCGTTTTTCAGTTTTTTATGAAAACAGTTTAGAAAATATGCTTCATTATTGTTTATTTTACGTATTAAGTATGTTTCAATTCAATTCCGTTCCAATCACTAAACAACATTTAATCCTCGCACTAATTCTAATTGTATAATCAAGGATGTGAACTTTCAAAAATTATTGATATTTCATTTCCATTTCGTTCTTCTAAAAAATGTTATGATTTCAGAATTTCAATTCCAAATTGTTCCTTCAAATTTGTAGAGTCACTTACTTTGGAATTAATTGCTATATAAAACGGCAAATGTAAATTACTAAAATAAACACTTTTTCAAAATTCCATTTTGTTCCACAACTGTCAAATTCTTTCTTATTTTCTTTATTCCCACAAAATGCACCTTTCTCACAGAATTTCTAACCTTATAATTAAATGCAATTTGATATTGTAAAATAAAAATAACACTTTCAACTTTGAATGTAAATTTTACACCTACAAAAAAGTAATGCCATTTAATTAATTCCTTCAATTAGAATTTTCGTTTTTTTTTTAATTAAAAAAAACTAAATTTTTAAAAAATTTGTAAAATATTTTGATTACTTTTATCACAACATTTCACATTATTTCTTATGATAAAACATAATTTTAGATTTTTTTTTAAATAAATACATACACATAAATTTAAGATTAACAAGTAAAAAAAACTCGAGACTAGTCTTATATAGAGAAAAAAAATATGCAGTTAAATTTAAAGAAAAAAAATAAAAAAGTCTATAAGACATGTTTGTAAAGGCCTCACAAAAAATTGCAAAAAGAAAAATATATGAATACACACACATTTAATAAATAAAAATATTATTTAGACAAATTTACATACAAAAAATTAAATTATTAATTAAAAAAAAAAATATTATATAGCAAACTTTATGAAATTTAACTTAAAAAAAAAACATATTTTGTAAAACAGTGCCTATAATAAAAAAGCAAGCAATTGAAATCAAAATATGAAAAATATGCGATAAATACTTTCATCGAATGCAATTTTAGTTCTTCATAAAAAAAAATGTTTTTTTATTTTACTATAAGAAAATATTAATGAGTAAATTATAAAAAAAAAAAAATAATAAAACAAAAACAACAATCAACTCATGTTAAATTATTTTTACTTAATTAATACAAAAAAACGATAAACAAAGAATATTAAAAATTTATAAATAATAAAAGAAATAAAAACTATTATTGTTAAAATAAAATGGAAGAAAATGATAAATATTATATTAAAAATAAAAATAGATATTAAATATAATTATACTTTATATAGATATTGTTTGAAGGTAATGTGTTTTATTTATAAACTTTTTCGATATAAAAAAAAAACTATTTACTGCAGATTTACCTAATAGTTTTATAACTAAACGTAAAACAAGACCAAAAAATATTTTAAAAATGAACAAATTTGTTTGCAGAAAGATAAATGTTTTACAAACTTTCAAAATATGTTTGTAATATTATTTTATTGTATTAAAATCAAGAACTCATCATCGTCTACAACCTTAAACATTTATTTTTTCACTATCATTTGCTACATTTATCAAGACCTAATAGTCAAAAGCGCAGAGAAATAAATATAAATGTCATATAGTAAATATTTCGAACTTTTTATTTTACGATTTTTTGTTGGCCTAAGATCAAATAAGGTTTTTTCATATAAAAATTTTTAAACAAGTTTGGATGTAATTTGTCATATAAGAAGGCCTCAAGGTAAAAAAAAAAATGACATGCGAGTTACAAAAACATTTATAGGCTGTGGAAATAAAAACAGATGAACACCTAGACGAAAGGCCGATGCTACGTCGGACATCACCGATTTATTTTAACTTCTTGAAACTCTGTTTTATTTTTAACTAATATATTAACCGCTCTAATCTAAGTAAACAGAGAAAGGTATAATACGTGGACAAAAGTTTTTCTTTTGACAAAAAAAAATTAGCTTAAAACAATTTCAGTATTTTTGAAATTCTAGGTTTTTACTCAAATCACTTGTTTTATACAATGCTTCAAAGGTGTTCTTTCAAAAAAAAAAGGAAAAATCTTAAGACTGTCGAATTGTTGAGGGTCTAAAAACTGATTTTTTTTATATCCAGATTTATAGTGAAAAAAAGAAGAAGAAAATCATGTGTGTAATTCATACGTGGTAGAAGTCAAACCTTAATAAATTATTTTTATTTTTTTTTAAACACATTTAAAAAGCTACCAAATTTCCCTAAAGAATATTTATTTCTTAAATTTTTACAATGCGCAAAAAGTATAAAAATAATTTATTCAAAACAATAATTTTTCATGAAAAAAGCAAAAACAAATTTTTTTCTTCCAATACCATTAAATCCATTTTTTTATGACAACTTATAATAAATTTTATATCATCTGAAACCATATTGTTTCAGCTTAAAATATTTATATCGACAATGTCTATAAAACATCCACAAAAAGAGCTACAATATTTTTAACGCAATCAATTTTCATCAAAATTTTCAATGTCTTTTTTTTGCGTTGAAATACGCTTACTATGGTTTTACATCAACATTTTCTGGCTATAACTACAGAAAAAGAATTTTCAAAGATATGTATATTATAACACAATAATGGACAGGGTATCTATGGTGTATGCGTAATATTTGTACTTACTTTGTACAGGCATTCAAAAGTACTTCTTCGAACAACTATTTCGATTACTTAACGCAAAAACATGAATCTAATCTATAGGTATACGTGATGTCAGTCATTTCATGTTTTTTGGCCAGTTGTTTTCTAAATTATACAATCTTTTTTAAATATTGTTCATCCAAACAGGGATGCTAAAGTTTGTTCTTTTTAAATTGATTACAAAAAAAAATTATTTAGTCTTTCACTAATTACCACTAGATTGAGTAAGCCCTGAAGTATGATAAGATCTACAATTCAATTCATGATTGAATCTCCAAATCATAAGCTCATTATGAAACCATCAAAAGCTACTAAAAAAGATCATTCTTATAATGAGCTTCTTACATTCAGTTTGGTTGTGAAAATGTTAACAAGAACTCATTTTTATTCGCTTTTAGTTTTAGTATTTTTATTCAGTCCTTTTGAAGCAGTAAGTTTATGATTCAGAACAAGGATTTCAATTATTCATTGCATTTCATTACATTTCAGAGTAATTTCATCATAGTTTTTGATGAAATAAAATGCAGTATCGACAATATTGACTACATTGAAAAATCATATTGTTATATTGACAAAACTGGAGAATTCATGAATGCTGACATTCAAATGAAAAAAGAAGTTCAAGAAATGCGTTTTGATTTTGCTATTTATGTTATAAAAGCTGATAAAAGTGTATTAACAGCATTCAAAGCTGATGGAGTTAATTATTGTACATTAAAACAAGATTCAATTATTGTTGCACCTCTTTTTAAAGTACTATTTGATTCGCTTGAAAAATCTGGAAAACTTCCAAAAGGTTGTCCGATTCCAGCAGTAAGTTTATCATAAATGATTGTTTATTTTGTCAAAGATGAAAATGTTTTTTTTTGTTTTTTCAACAGGACTATCATTACAGATACTATAATATGTCTGTTAATACTGATTTGTTACCAGCTAATATACGGAAATTGGGTTTTAAAACTTCTCTTGTTTATTATAATAGAAAAACACGATTCTTAAGCATATCGACTATGGGAAAAGTAAATCCTACCAAAATAAAGAATAAAGGCCGCAAAAGCTCTTAAATATTTGAGTGTTAAAAAGTAAATATATTTAATTGTTCTTTGAATGCAATATGAGACAAAAAAAAAAACAACTGAAAAAGGTATTTTGTTTAATAAATAATATTTGAAAATGTTGCAATTTTTGTTCGCTAAAATGAATGCTAATACAAGTACTGGACATTTTCATACAGTTTCGTATTAAATGATTTTCAATCTTAGATAAATAAAATTGTTTTTTGCCAATTTATATTTAGGGCACTCTTCCTTTCATATTATTCCTTGATTAAAATATAATCGTGTGTGAACAAACTGGCCCTTAATCTTTTATTTTTTTAGTGAAAGAAAATGTTACGTATACACCACAGTGACTCATTAGCTAATAGCCCGTTCAGAGTGATTTTTATAAGATGCGAGAAAGAACTAGAGCGTGTTTGTTTGGTAAAAGCAAGAAAAGCAATCGTATGGAGAGAAGTGGGTAGCAGCAACCCCCGTTTAGGAAATTTCCTAAAAATAATTCTTTAAATAAAAAAAAAAAATTAAAATTACGGAAGCATTTACATTATGACATTATAGCATTTTTCGATGCCAGAAATTCAGTATAGTTATTCTGAAAATTTAAAAAAAAATATCATATAAAATCTTATTGTAAGGGATTTGGTAATTTTTGGAAAATTTTGTTTTTTTTTTTTACAAAAAAGAGTATTTTTTGTTTTGCACATGAATAAAAAAAAAAAGAAGCACAGTTTGATTGGTTTTGGTTCAGATTGTGAGTTTAGTTTTTCTTCAAGCTTTTTACTTGCGATATAGGTCTGCCCCATATGTAGTTTAGATGACTATTATAATGTAGTTAAGATTTCGTAAATAAAATCGAACTCGAGATAACAACGAGGTATGACATGGGGCAGAGTGCCAAAAAAGTGTGTCTCGCCATTCTGTGTGTCTGCGTCTGTCTCTAACTCGAGCCACAGTCTAAACTACAACAGCGATTTCTTTAAACTTGTTAAGTGTTATTTGTTGATTCCCCAGAGGGAAAATTGAAATTTTTTTTAGGACCAAAATTAACCGTACTTCTACTTGCTATACGACCCAAATGGAAATGGTTGTTTTTTTTTCAAAAATGCCTCTTACGATTTTGATTAAAAAAAAAATATATGTAATGTAGCAAAATAGTCAAACTTTTGATTTTAAAAAATATTTGTTTGATCCTTATTAACTGTACTTGCAATAGAACCCTTTTTTTTATGTTTGACTTTCTCCTAAGCGACACGACCGATTTTAGTGAAAATTTTTCAAAAAAAGTTCAATTTCAAAAATCAATTTTTTGAAATGAATTTTATTCAAATTTTGTTTTTATGTGTCGATTAATATGATCTTTTGAATGGCATACAAAGTTTCTTTAAGAATTTTTTTAAAATTGTATGTTAAAAAAAAAAAACAATTTTTTTAAAAAGCGGATCTAACAATTTTCAAAATGTTGTTTCTAAATCTTTTTTGTTAAACTTTATACCAAATTTTATATTGATTTTTAATTATTTTACCTTTTGTTTTACTTCTTTAAATCCAATAAAAAGCATTTTTTTATATTTTTGTACAATCTATATATTTCGAGGACCTTTTTGCCTTATCATCAAAATCAAAAATATTTAGAGGCATTAAATCAATAATTATTCTAAATAAAAAAAAGGTCCTCGTAATATATAGATAATACAAAAATATAATAAAAACCGTTTTTTTGGATTTAAAGAAGTATAACAAAAGATCAAATAATAATTATAAAAATAATCCAGCTATCCAAAAAGCTAAATATAAAGTTTTTTATTTTTAAATTTCTTAAATAGATTATTCTTATATGAATATTTAAAAAGCTTTAATATTCCAAGCAACTATTAACATTAGAAGTGCGAAAAAGCAAGGAAATTAATGAGCCATTTTGTTTAGTTTAACAAAACCACCAATATTCTTTTTGAATGTATATTATAATCAGTAAAATTAATTAGTTATAATTATTTTAATTCAAAGAGCAACTGTAGTGCATTTCTTCATAAAATGTTCTATATCTTTTACCCTCTTTTGAATTTTTCGTTTCTCTTATAGAAAAAAAAAAAAAACAAAACTATCGCATTTAAAAAACAATAGCACTTTTTTTCTCTTATGCACATTTACATTTAAGAGTGCTTTCGTCCTTTATTCTTCATTTTTGCAGGATTTACTCTACCCAACATAGTTATGCTATAGTATCGTGTTTTTCTACTGTAATATACAAGCGTAACTTTAAATCCCATTTTCCGCATAAAAGATGGTAAAAAATCAGTATTTACAGACAAATTTTGGTATAAGTAGTGAAAATTCTGTTGTAAATTGAAAAAAAAAAAACTGTTTTTGAAAAAAAAAAAAAAAATAATAAAACACTATATAAACGACTTACAGCTGCAATAGGACAACCTTTTGGAAGTTTTCCAGATTTGCTAAGTGAATCGATGAACAAATTGAAAATAGGTGCAATAATAATTGATTCTTTTTTCAAATCACAATAATTAATTGCATCAGCTTTGAAACCTGTGAATACTATTTTATTGCCATTTAAACCATAAGCAGAGAAATTAATTCGAAGTTCTTGAACTTCTTTTTTCATTTGAATGTCAACATTAATTAATGGAATTTCTACTGATTTGTCAACATAGCAAAATGATTTTTCAATGTAGTCAATATTGTCGATACTGCATTTTATTTCATCAAAAATTAAGTTGACATTCTGAAATTGAAAAAAAAAATATATATTTAAATTAAGATTGTTGGAAGAATATAATAATGCTTACAGCGGCAAAAGAGCTAAATAAAAACACTAGAAAAAGAAGAAAAAAGAAGTGAACTCTTGCCAACATTTTCAAAATCAAACTTTGGTACTATAGGTAAAGTATATTAGAAGAGTAGATCTATTTTAGAACCTTAATTGTTTCATAATAAGCTTGTGATTTAGAAATTCAATCATAGATTACTAATTATTCTACGGATAATTAGAAAAAAAAACATAGCCCTGATTTTTCAATCGTCAGTTAGACTATCAGAAGAATAAAAGTCAATACAAAAAAAACTTTTATTCCTAGGAATGAGCTCTATCTGAGGTTTATCTGACTATTGAAAAATTGGCCCTAAGGGTTGTAAAAATTATTGAAATAAATAAGTGTTATTTTATTTAAAAATTTAATTTAAATATGTGCAAATTCATAAATAATATAACTTTAGCACTTAATTGAAACAACAAGAAAACTGATTCATTATACATCATTATCTAAACAAATGAGAAAACTCAATTTAAACAAATTGGTAAAATCTAGAAATAAATAAAAATATTCTAAACTTTAATATGCAGTTCTCAAAAGCCATTTTTGTTGATAATAAAGTAGATTTTTTTCAATGAAGTACCACGTAGAGGTCAAAATCATGGAGGTGGGAAATTTCGAGGTCCTGATTATTAAAAATTCAACTAATTGTTTTATGATAAAAAATTTAATGCTCAAATATACGCTATTTCTATCATTTACCGGTTCATAAATGGGTCGAGCAAAAAAATTTGTGTTTCTCAATTTACCGCCAAATAAAAAAATAGGTACCTATACCAGACTAATGTTCCCGAAATGGGGGTAATCAAAACGTCTATAGGGTTCTAGAAATACTATCAATTTGAATTCTACATTGTTAAATTAAGATTGTAGGCCTTAAATAAATCAATTATGACTTTATTTTGTTGAACAAGGAACAAGGTGTACAAAAATCCATTATATGCATGTGCGAAATACCAGGCCATAATTGATTTTTTTAAAGTTTTTTTTTAAGTATTTTTTTTATAAAAGTTTTCCATCCATACCTACTCGGACAGGATTTTGATTAAAAATTGTAAAAACGGGCAGAATTAAGTCGGTAAAACTTTATTATATATTCAGAGTCCTAAAGTGTTCCGAGAATGACGTTCCCGGAAAGACGCACATTTTTTTATATAAGGAAAATTGTTTCAATATATTTTATAGTTCTTATAGAAAATGTTACAAAATATATTCAAACAATTTTCCTTATATACAAGAATAAGGTCCGAAGTACTCAAAAAAATGTTTTTTTTTGCATTTTCTAACGGTAATATTTCATAAACGGCAGCTGATTAGTTTTTTCTGACTTCAGATTCGAATTCAGCATACCGAAAACCTTCAGAAAAGTATATTCTTGATTCGGCAACAAAACCCTTGTAAACCACTGTTATTTACAATATTTTACAATTTTTGTAATTTGTATTAACCAATAAGATATTTCAATATAAAAAAAGTTACACATACGCCACAGTGACCCGCAGTTAAGACGCAAACAAAATAGTTAAAACAAATTTATAGCTGACTAAACAATTACACCAGTTGTTGATCATTAAATAAATGTAAAAATTTTGCAATGGGATGCGAAGATATGGAAGCCATTAAATATCGCAAGCGAAAATGGGTAAAGTATTTTTTACCCACTAACCCATGCAGAAAACAAATCATAAAACAAAATGGCGGAAGTTTCCGGAATTTTTTTATTTTCTTATCTGATAGGAGAGAATACTGCGAAAATTATGTAGTATTAAGTTTATAGGAACCAAGAGTCACTATATTTGTTAATTTTTTTTCTTTTTCAGCTTTCGTAAAGAAAAAAAAACACTTTGAACTCTCACCTTAAATTATCAAAATTAACAACAACAAAAACTAGGTTATTTAAAAAAAATGCTTTAAATAAAGTTAATAGCTGTGTTTTATTTTCGTGTGCTTGCACACACTATTGTCGGCTCTATTTTATCATAAAGAATCTTAAAAATGCCGTATTCTTGAGTAGATTCTGAGTATGAACTTAATATTTATTTTGGACATATACAAATATTTTTACAACTGCTCATTTTCGTTGGTCGTTTCCAAACGAAATTTAAGGACATTTCCTCCTAAGAAAATACATAAAAAAAATTGTAAAACAAAAACTCCACGCAAATTTTAAAATTTATTTAACTTTCAAATAATACAACAACATCTACATTAACCTTATTTTTCAAACATTTCAACTTAAGGAACCACTTTTCCCGCAATCGTTATAGTTATCAACTTGGTTTTTCCATTATTATGCACAAGAATAATTTTGAATCCCATATTTCTTGCAAACATTGGTAGTAAATCATTATTTATAGAAATGTTTTTGAATGTATAGTGAAAGTCCTATTCAAAAAAAAAAAACTTTATAAGTTACTTAATTTTGAAAAACAAAACAATATTTATATACTTACTGCTGGAATAGGACAACCATTTGGAAGATAACCAGCTTCGTGAAGCATTTCATGGACCATTTTAATAGCTGGAATAATATTTTCTTTTGATTGTAAATCACAATGATCTAATCCATCAGCTTTAAATATTCTTATAGGAATGCTATTAGCAGCTATAGCATAAGTGACAACATCATAACGTGATTCTTGGACTTCTTTTTTCATTTGAATATCCATATTTAAAAGAGGTGCTTTTCCTGATTTATCCACCGAACATGAACAACTTTCGATGTAATCTTTATTTTCGACAACACAAGTAATATCATCAAAAACTAAATTAGAATTAATCTGAAATTAGAAAGAAATTTTTAATAAAATAATTTATTAACTATAATTATTTTGTATAATTATTTTATATATTTACAAAAACAAACGAACTGCATAAAACTAAAAACACTATAAATGTTCTTGTTGATTCCATTTTCAAAATCACACTAAATGCAAGAATATTATTTATGGAATAGATTTATTGAAATGGTTTTATAATTAGTCCGTGATTTGCAAATTTTAATCATTTTTGTTTAAAAATAAAATGAAAATTATAAAGATGGAATCGATAACTGAGAATAAAACTATTTCATGGTCGTTGGTCGATGAGCCAGAAGCCGCACATATTTAATAATTTTCAACATCATATAAATTAATTAATGAAACTTTAAATTCTTTCGAAATAAATGTGCTATACCACAACAAAGGGGCCTCAAACTAACTAAGGCACTTTTCATTTATTTTTGCCCAGCAACTTTCAAGGTGATATTATAAGATTTTGCTTTTTTAACCATTATTTATCTTTCTCATCGCGTTTCTCTTAAAGAATCTAACCCATTTCAATATATTTTGTATATACAAAAGCTTTTAAGATTCTTCAATATTCAAAAAGATCAAAGCGTTCGATATTTTTGAATCAAGTTTTTAAATGGAAAAATCCCTAGTTTTTTTCAGATTTTTTTTTATTTTGACACAAGATGGCGCCCCAAGAGGGTTAAAGACCTATTAGACTATTTTTGTAGATATAACCTTGAAAAACACATACATGTCCTCACTAAGCCCCTAGAAAAATGATTTATACCTTTTTGAAAACAGTGTTTAATGTAGACAAGAACCTAATCAAATTTTACTTTAAGGCTACATAGGTAGACATATACCTATTTCGAATGAGAAAAAACATTAATAAAAATCTGAAAAAAATAGGGGATTTTTTTTATTATTTAGAAACAGTTTTTCCACTTATGGGTCAAAATCATGGATCAACTTTGTTTTATGATACAAATTTCATGCTTAAATGTTCGCTTTAGCCATAATTCGGCTCATGAACGGGCAGAGCACAAAAATGTATATTACAAAATTAGTACTAGAAAAACGGTCCTCGAAATGGTGGTGATCTCTTCAAAACGACTTTAGGGGTCTAGAAATAGTATCAACGTGAATGATATACATATTATTATACTAAGATAGTAAGTCAAAAAGTAAATCAAATATAACTTTATTTCTTGGGGCAGAGACTGATTTCTACAAAAAAATGATTTTATGCACCTCCGAAACACTTAGGCCATAAGTATTTTTTTCTTTTTTTTTTTGTTGTTGTAACTTTTTTGATAAAATTGTAATTGTTGAGTAAAAATACCCAAAAAATGCAAAATTATGAGTGTAAGACTACATTATTTATTCAGATTCTAAGAGCGTTCCCGGAAATAACGTTTTGACCTTAATTTATTTTTATTTTTTATGTAACAAAGTAAAACGAAATATTTTTGAGATTATATTGTAGTGGCCTCGATTTTTGATCATAAAATCACCAACAAATTTAAATTTCAATCGAGCTATACCCCAAAACAAGCGTTCCCGGAATGACGGTCAATTGATGTACGCTATACTTAAAAATGATATTAAAACTAGTTTCTAACATACATTTTATATATTTATCCATAAAAAAAGGTGTCGAATGATATAATTTTGTTCAATGAAAATCTTAAACAAAAAACTATTTATTCTTATCTTTTGTTCAAGTTTTCTTATGTTTTATAATTTTTTTGCATTTTACTTCTTTTATTTTTTAAATCATTATTATGAAATTTCATCTCATGACCTTATTCTTATTATTATCTATCTATTATTATCTACCATAAGAGCAAGAGCGACCCAGTCGTGCATTTTATTTTTCAAATCACGTTAGGTTTTGAATTACAGAAAACATGAATTACTTCTTAGTTCAAAAATCGAAAGCTACCAACCAAACTTTTAATACGATTAATAAATTCAGATCTTGTCTTCCATTCATAAGACAAAAATAAAACGAGCATTATGTTTTTAATTATTCAGTTATATAACATTTATTTATTTATTTTAAAACTTTTTTTTAATATTTAATTTATAAATAAAACAATTTAAAATAAACTTTAAGATTTTCTGCTATTTTTTGTCTCCACTTTTTTACTAGCTATTTTTCCTAAAGTCGTTATAGTAAAATATTTTGATTTTCTATTATAATACACAAGGATAACTCTTATTTTAACTTTTGGTGTATAAAATGGTAAAATATCTGTATTAATAGATAAATTTTTAAATGAGTAGAGAAAATCCTGTCAAAAGTTAATAATATGTATTATTAAAAAATAAATGCTTTAAAATAATTATAAATACTTACAGCTGGAATAGGACAACTACTTGGTAAAGTTCCAGCTCTTTGAAGCATATCATAAAATGATTTAAAAATTGGTGCAATTACAGTTTCTTCTGCTTGTAAATCACAATAATTTACACCATTAACTTTATAGGCTGTAAACTTTTTCTTCATCGCTGTTAAAGCATAAACAGCAAAATCCAAACGAAATTCTTGGACTTCTTTTTGCATTTGAATGTCGACATTTAGCACAGGAATATCTCCTGATTTGTCAACAGAACAGGAATGATATTTTACATAATCTTTATTGTCAGTCGTGCATTTGATGTCATCAAAAATTATGTCAAAATTTCGCTGAAAGGGAAATTATGGAAATAAGATTGGTCTTTTAAATTATTTTATATTTACTTCAGAAAATGTACTGGATGAAATCAATAAAATAAGAAAAATATGAAAGAATTGACGTTTTTCAGACATTTTAAAAATTCAACTGGGTGCAAGAAGTCATTTTCAATATTTTAAAATATAAATTTGTTTAAATTATGAAATATAATTAGAAATGAGTTTAGTATTCACTAATTACCCAAGATTAATATTTGTGTCACGGGTCATTAGTTAGTTTTTTTTTCCGTTTTTGTCTAACACTGTTTAGTGGCTACTGTCTACATTAGGGAAGATAAGGAGAGGAAGAATTTTTTTTGGATAGCTGGCAAAACAATTTCTTGTTTCCTACTTCAAGGAACGTGATGTAGAAAGTACCATGTTTGTTTAAATATGATTAAAACCAGCGTATAAGCAAGACGTTTCCATAGATACCTAATTTGTCAAATTACAATAATTAATGTTGAAGCTATGATGGATCAGATGAACATACAACATACACATTACATTATTAGTAAGTTACAATCATGGTTGTAAATAATCATTAAAATAAAAAAAAAAATATTTATTGCAAATACAAAATTTTGAATTAAAAAAAAATATTTATTGCAAACGGAAAAAATTTTGTATTGCATTGAATTTTTTTTTTTTTTTTTAATGCAGAAAATTTTTTATTTGCAGTAGATTTTTTTTAATGCAAAATATTTTTTTTATGCATATTTTTCAGTTGCAATAAGAAGTTATGTATTCGTACAGATAACAATCAGACATGACATTACGAGCATAGAGAATGCAAAATAAGGGTCCCAGAAGTTTGTCTGTCAGTATGTCTGTATAAGGAGCTACAGCCTAAACGGATGAACCGATTGACTTCAAACCTTGGTATGTAGCATTTTTTGGAGATTCTCCAAAAAATTCTCAAAAAAAAACTCACCAAAAAATGCTCCATCGATTTTGTTTAAAACATTCAACTGTTTGATGAAAAAACATTTATTTGAAAATCATTATTAACGGTACCTGTCATAGAACCGCATTTTTCAAATCTGATTTTCTACCAAACTGCTTATTGAATTTTAACGAAATTTTTTATACAAACGCATTTATACAATTTTAATATAAATAAATAGTTTTTGAATTTAAAAAAAAATAAAAAATTTTTTTTGAAAAATTAAATTTTCGAAAACGAGACATTAGACTTTTTTGAAATTTTGGTTTCAGATGTTGATTGGTGATTTCTACAAAATGGCTTACCAATTTTTTTTCCAAAAAATTATTTATAAAAAATTAGTTTTTTGAAAAACGGCTCTAACGATTTTGAATTTTTTTTAAAGTGCACTTAATGTATCAAATAAAACTGCATACTTGTTTTGGAGGGCAATTTGATTTCAGATGTAGTTTTTTTAATTTATTTTTTTTTTTATATATAGTACATTTCCCAAATTTCTATATAAAATAATTTCAATTTCTAGATAAAAAGTATTTAAAATTTAAGCAATTTGAACTCTAAGAGCAAATTCGTGCGACCCATTCGTGAATTTTATTTTTAATACAATTTCAAATGAATTGTTTTTCAATTGATATTTTTACAACTCTGGTTAAGAGTTAAGTTAATAAAAGCGTAATAATTAGAACTACCACAATCAACCTTGGCAAGTATTCTTCTAATTTAATTCATTTATTTATTTTGATATAAAATTTGCTGACCCTCTAATGTTTATTGTTATATTTTAGAATGTTTTATAGGAAAACTACTCATTATCATATCTTATTCAATAATTAGGTACCAACGAGATACATTATCTTATTTGTAATTATTGAATGATTGTACTATATTTTAAATAAATTTATATTTGTAAAAAAAAAAATACAAATTCTATTTCCATCCAGTTATGTTTTAAATATGGTCAAGCTCCATATTCTTTCAATTTTATTGTTTTTATCTAATTCCTTTGCCCAAGTAAATATTTTTTAATTTTTTTAAAAGAAGAACTTTTTGAAACTATTTTTATCTTAGCACAATTTAAACTTAATATTTGATGACATTAAATGTTCTGCCGACACTAAAGATTACATCAAATTTTTTACCTGTTCAATTGACAAATCACCAGAATTTCCTGTACTAAATGTTGACTTTCAAATGAAAAAAGAAGTTCAAGAATTTCGTGTTAATTTTGCTGTTTATGCTTCAACTAGGACGAAGAAAAAATTTACAGCATTTAAAGTTGAGGGTGTAAACTATTGTGATTTACAAGAAAAAGAAACTGTTATTGCTCCAATTGCCAAGACATTGTATGATATGATTAAAAGAGCTGGAACTCTTCCGGGAAGGTGTCCTATTGCAGCTGTAAGTAAAAGATAGTTTTTTTTTTTTTTAATTTAAAATTTACCATAGTTTTTTTGTTTACAGGACTTTCATTACTCATTCAATAACATTTCTGTAAATCAAGATTTATTACCATCTTATTTTCCAAAAGTTAATGTTAAAATTGTTCTTTCATATCACAATAAAAAACAACGATTTTTTACCATTACGACACTGGGTCGAGTAACTAATAACAAAATGGAAGGTAAAAATAGAAGAAGATCTTGAAATTTATTTTGCTTTGTATTATTTAAATACAGTCGACTCCCTCTAAGTTGAACTTTCACGGGAATCGAAAATCGGTTCGAGTTAGATTGATTTTTTTTTTAATATTTTTCTTCAAAATTGTTCATTAAAAATGGTGAAAAAGCTCAACTTAGAGGGAGTTCGACTTAGAGGGAGTCGACTGTAATAAAATTTTAATATTTATATTTGTATGTTCCAAAAGTTAAATAAAAGAATTAAAATGAAAATAAGTACAATTATATTCGTTTGGAAAGCTCTCAGGGCCGGAGCGGCAAGTTTACTCGTTTGTTAAGTTAGCGTCCTTGTACAATGTACAACCCGTACGGTTCGTTATTGTTCCTTCTTCTCCAATCCTCAATCCAATCATCAATGCAGACTGCATCTTATAATGTCACCCCCAGAATGAAAAACAGTAAAATAAATGAAATTCGATTTATTCTATATAACTATGATTTTTTACTTGCTCTTTATAATAGGCAAATTTTGGAATCGCGAAAATTCGAACTGCCATACAACCGATTTTTAAAAAAAAAAATTTTTTTAATTGAGGGCCAATTTTTCAATTATCAGATAAACCTCAGTTAGAGCTTATTCCTAGCTTATTATTTTTTATATGGACATTTAGAGCGGAGTTCAGAGTTTTTACCCAAGTAAAAAATTTTTCTCAAGCACAAGTCTGAGATGCATTTTCTGAGTATTTTTCCAAGCATTTATTTCAAAATTTCCTCACTTGGAATTTATAAGCTAATAGTAAAGAAACCCTTAGGTTTTTTTTTAACGTAACGAGTAGCTGAAGTGGGCCAAATGCAAGAGCAAATGTTCACTTGAGTAACATTCTGAATTCCGCTCTTATTCTTCTGATAGTTTAACTGACGAAAAATAATTTTTGGACTTAAAAAATATATTATTTTTTTTTTTTTTTTATTTTTTGAAAATTTGTATTTATAATAAGTTCGAAACGAAAATGTGATTTTTTAACTGAGGCACAACTGTGCTGGAGTTCGTAAAAAATCTTAGCTCAGCATAATTTTAGAAAGATTTTTGTATGGGAGCTAAAATTAAGCTCGATCTGTGTAGTAGTCCTAAGGAACAAAAATTTAAATCAATAGTAGGTAGATTAGGATAATTTAAGGGGTGATTTTAGGATATATTTAAAAAATTGTTCTATAGGAAAGCTCTATCTACCACTGATATCACTTTTTATTAAAACTTTGCTATCTATAAGGCGCATTACTCCTTGGTCCGCCACCTCGCCCCCCTCCAAGCAACACAAATGGTTTATCCATGCCTCTTCTTAATTCCTTCTTTATTTAGTCTTACATCGGTTAATTATTTATTTAGTGCGTATTACTTCTTTATTAAAAATTCTTTCTTAATTCCTTTTATAGAACAGTGCACTTCTGATTTGTATCTACTTATTATAAACTTGAATCCTTCTTTAAAAAGAATGTCAGAAGCTCTTTAGAATTCTTAACTCCTTCTTTAAGTAATTATGTGCTATTTGTGTACTTTAAAAAATGTCTTGTTCAAAGCTCCTATGACTTTAAGCCTATGACATATAAGGGCACTATGCCAAAATTCTATTAAAGTTTAAATAAAAATAGCTTCTGGGATGAAATTTCAACAATACTATAGCAAGACAAGAAAAAGCGTCCTTAATATATCGCCTATAATAAATAGACCAAGACTTTTAAAGTAATCATCTTTAATGGTTCGTCAATTAGCTGCCCTACATGCTTCCTCTATGTATCACTCTTAATTATGAAACCTTTAGCCTCTTAGCAACCTGTTAAATCAATATCAATGTTGTCGTCCTTCTTATAAACACATATTTATTCTAGAACCAACAACTAAGAAAAAAAATAAAACCACAAAATCAATTCTCCGTCACCATCATGTTATAGCCTAAAGAAAATAAGTTCATCAATAAATTTAGCTTTAATAAAAATATAGTATAAAATGAATTAAAAAGTGTGGTACTAAAATTCCGTCAATTTCATTGAAAAATGGGTAATACCGAAAGTAACGTAACCAGTGGTGTTAAAAAACAAGCTGGAGTCTCCACACAAGCACTTTATAAGTTCGTCAATTTAAAAGGTGGTGGTCTTTTGGTGGATATGATGAAACGAGCTTGTCAAAGTAAACAATTTGCTGAAATTGACCATGCCATTAAGACAAAAGTCGAACCATTTCTGTATAATAAAGGTGCAGGGAAATACATTCCAATATCAAAAATGGTTCTATTACGAAACAAAGAAAGGCCCAGGTATAAACAACTTCCGGAAATAAGAGCCTTGGAAAATCCTGATGATGATTTTAACATTGACGAACATTGTCCAGAGGTTTCAGAAGATGAGTATATGGCCAATCCGAGTCTTTATCGATTGGTTTGCTGGAATTTGAATGTAAGGGACTTTTTCTATAAACTTCTTAAACAAGGATTCTCAATGGAGGTATTTTTTGTTTTAGCTTCGAGGGGCTGTGGGAGAAACAATTCTTCATTTGTGCCTCTTGAACGCCACATCTTTACACGCAGATTTGGCAAAGAGACTTCTTAGGTTTTACCCGAAACTGATTTTGGATATCTACGTTTCTGACGAATACTATGGTGAATCAGTCTTACATATTGCTATTGTGAATGAAGATCCAGCGATGGTTAAGTATATTCTAGATGCGGGAGCAGATGTTCAAGAGAGGTAAGCCTCGATTAAAAACCTCTAATCTCAAGCCCTGTAACCCTTCTTTCAGATGTTGTGGTGCTTTTATGAGTGCTGAAGACACAAAACCATCTCGCTATGACTCTCCAAATCATGAGTACGTCGGAGTTGCTCCATTCAGTAACTACGAGGGCTATGTTTACTGGGGCGAATACCCTCTAAGCTTTGCAGCTTGCTTAAATCAGGAAGATTGCTTTCGGCTTGTTTTGGCACGAGGTGCAGATCCAGACTTACAAGATACCAATGGCAACACTGTTCTTCATATGCTGGTTGTCTATGAAAAGGCTCAAATGTTTGACGTCGGCTATGAGGTTGGGTCAAGCCTGCACATTAGAAACGTTCAAAATATGACACCGTTAACTTTAGCCGCAAAGTTGGGTAGAGTTGAGATGTTCTTTCATATCATGAATATAGAAAGAGAAATCTATTGGCAGTTGGGAAGTATAACTTGTGCTGCTTATCCTTTGTCAAAGATTGACACAATTGATCGGGAGACAGGAAATATTAATAAGGATTCAGCTTTGAATTTAGTTGTTTTTGGGGTAAGATTTTTGATGGTTTCAAAAGGTTTTTTGAAATAAAATTTGGATTTCAGGATAAATATGAACATTTGGAGCTATTGGATGGGGTTTTGATTGATCTTCTCAAAACTAAATGGAATACTTTTGTCAAATCGCGATTTTATAAACAATTTCATCTCTTCTCTTTGTATTTTATGTTCTCTTTGGTGAGTTACACTCTTCGACCTGGGCCACCAATGGAAGACGATGATGATGAAAATGACGATAAAATGCAAAGTAATGCAACAGAGGGCGTTGCAGGTAGAGTAAATTCAATGAATAAAACAGTTTTGAGGAGGAACTTTACTCGCATTAATTTGAGGGAGAAATATGATGAAAGAAAACCACAACTTTTTCAAGATTATGGTAAATCGAAAGGCATTTTTAACTACAACTTTAACAAGTCTAAACAACTTCTTTTTAAGATTGGTTAAATCTAACGGAATATTTTGAACTTGAGGAAGAAGACACTGGGCCATCATGGTGGACAGCATACGAAGAATGTCCTTTGATGCATTTGGAAACTACAAAAGCAAAGGTAGAAAAACTTGAATGAGTTTTAAGTCTCCCAATCATAATGACATCTTAAGACTCATTTTTAGATCCGAGTTGTTTGTGAAATTGTTATATTTTTCGGATCAATTCTTTATATAATGGCTGCGCTGCGAGAATCGAGATTTTTGGGTTATAAGATGTTCGTTGAAAATTTGGTAAGTTACACTTTCAGAAGATCTGATGAAAAAACATTAAATGGCGCCCAACGCGAGTTTTTTTAACTAACAACCTAAAAGTAAAGCTTGAAAGTAAAACCGAAAGCGTACCTTTTGCTGAAAATATTTTAGAAATTACAAAGAAAAAATGTATTTAAAAAAGTGGCGCCCAACGAACGTTTTGATTCCTCCCGCAGTGAATACTGTTTCAGATTTCCATACGTCATGATTCTGCAAGAGCTCTTCAGGGATCTTCCAGCTGTTTAATATGTGTACGGTTCTACAAGATCTCTTCTCGTTTAATTTGGAGTTGAGTTGAAAAGTGGCGCTAACAGTAGTTTTTAAAGTTTTTTTATGACCTTACATAAAGAAGTTGGTTTTTTTTTTTTTTTGTTTTCTTATGAATATTTGTTCCTTACAGATGACAGCGCCATCTCGTGTAATGTTCCTATTTTCTTGTTGTTTGATGATGACAATACCCTGGTTGCGATTATCTTGCATGACCGAAGTTGATGATCATGTTGCTGTTGTTATAATGCTTACTACTGCCCCTTATTTTCTATTTTTCTGTCGGTAAGATCTTTTTCATTTCTCAATGAAGATTTTATTTAACCATCATGTTTTCTCTTTATAAGTGGTTTCAAAACAGTTGGACCTTTCGTTGTGATGATCTATCGCATGGTAATGGGAGATCTTTTACGATTTGTTTCAATTTATCTTGTTTTCGTGATGGGCTTTTCTCAAGCTTATTACATAATTTTTCTAACATTCGACAACCCTGCCACTCCGGATGACATCGATGACACTCAATCGAATCCGATGCCATCGCCTATGGAATCTATTGTGGCTATGTTCTTGATGTCATTGACAAATTTCGGTGACTACTATGGAGCAATGTCATCAACGGAACACGAAGTTGAGGCAAAAATTTTGTTTGTCCTTTTTATGGTTATTGTTGGAGTGCTGTTAGTGAACATGTTGATTGCTATGATGGGTAACACTTATCAAAAAATTGCTGAAACAAGAAATGAATGGCAACGCCAATGGGCTCGAATTGTTTTGGTTGTGGAGAGAGGTGTGTCACCAGCTGAGAGGCTTAAGAATTTTATGAATTACAGTCAACCTATGTCGGATGGGAGGAGGGCATTGGTTTTGAGGTTGAATATGAATGTGAGTTGTTCAAAAAAAATTAAAGGGAAGCATTAGTAATAAATTCCTTCATTGTCTTTTACAGGAAGAAGCCAAAGAAGAAATGAAAGAAGTTTTAGAAATGAAAAGAATACATCAAAGATTTAAGAACAAACGAAAAGTTGAACGTGAACTACGAGAACAAAAGAAGAAACAAGAATATGAAAAGTACTTTGGGCCACCCAAAAAAGAAGATGAAGAGGAAGAGTTTTAAAGAAATATTGAAATTCCATTTAGCAATGGACAAATTGGTGGAAACTCGGACTTCAAATTTAAGTTTTACAAAATCCTTTTTCACAAAATTTTGATCTAATTTCAAAAAAATTTGCTCAAGCAAGAAAAAACAAAAACAAGCGGCTATTGAAAAAAACAAAATTTTGAAATGCAGTTTCCTATAAAAAAAATGCATTTTCGAAACTCAAAATCGTTGTTAATATTTTTAATCGGCCTTATCACGAATTCCATTCGTATCGGAAAGGAGATGGGGCAAAATTATATGGGACTTGGGCCATGAGCGTACATTAATGAGACTAGTCTCGAATTGAAGCTGGAGCTTAGTATATTCAATATATGAAGTTTTTTTTAAAATCGAAAGTCAGGGTCCTGAGATATAAGGCTCCAAAGTTCGTTCTGATAACCATTTTCTGTCCCTTTTATATGCAAATATCATTAGAACTATAAGAGCTATATGTATGTTTTTGATGTCAAATGAAAGGTTGTTTTTGTGCCTTTTCAACAATATATAACACATATTACACATAAAAAAGAAACGGCGAAAAAATAAAGAAAAAGTAAAATATTAATGAAAAAGAGAGTAATCCTGAACAAGTTTAAGGTTGACCTGAAAAAAACGACAAAAACTAAGGATGAGGCTTTGTTCCTGAAAGCCTCTGCAATAATAATCCGCTTTTACCAAAATCGGATTAGATATTTTTTCGAGATATCCCCATAAAAGGGTTTTTTTTGTGAAAATTCATACCAAAGCAAGGCACGAGTACGATAACTTAGGCGCCGAGAATTGACAACGGCTATTTGTAGAGGTGTTCAATACAAATATTTTTTCTTACGGGAGGGGGGGTCAATGTCCCTCCTTTTAGGCGGGAGGGGCAATTTTCAAAAGAAATACTTGAAATCATAAAAAAATTATTAAAAAACAACGGCAACACTTACAGTTATCAATGATACTTTTTTCAAAAGCTAGAGTTATACACTTGATTTTAATTTTTAAATCAAACATTTCAATCAATCGTTTTTGAAATAATCGATTTCAAAATCAACATTTGGGAAAAATAAGATTAAAAAAATACATTGGATACTATTTTTGTCAAGTTTTTCAATGAGAAATTGATTGATGAGTAAATTGTATCAATAATTTCCTAATCAAACACTGAAAACCATATCTTCTTATGCTTTCTAGTTTTTGAGAAAATTGTAAAATAAGAAAACTTTTTTCAAATCCTTCAGTGGATTAAGTTTTTGGGGACTATTCTCTGCACCATCAGGGCTCTCCTGCGGTGAGCGTACAATGGGAATCTAGTTTTTTTTTTTAAGAAGAACAAAGCTCTTTACTGACTCTATGTATGAATATCGATCTTTTCTGATTTTTGATAATGGTAAACAGCCAAGAAAATAAAAATCTGATTAAGAAATTAGTTTTTCTCTTTTTCATTTTTCTCAAAAAATAGAAGCAAGGCATAAGAAGATATGGTTTTCAGTGTTTGATTAGGAAATTATTGATACAATTTACTCATCAATCAATTTCTCATTGAAAAACTTGACAAAAATAGTATCCAATGTATTTTTTTAATCTTATTTTTCCCAAATGTTGATTTTGAAATCGATTATTTCAAAAACGATTGATTGAAATGTTTGATTTAAAAATTAAAATCAAGTGTATAACTCTAGCTTTTGAAAAAAGTATCATTGATAACTGTAAGTGTTGCCGTTGTTTTTTAATAATTTTTTTATGATTTCAAGTATTTCTTTTGAAAATTGCCCCTCCCGCCTAAAAGGAGGGACATTGACCCCCCCTCCCGTAAGAAAAAATATTTGTATTGAACACCTCTACAAATAGCCGTTGTCAATTCTCGGCGCCTAAGTTATCGTACTCGTGCCTTGCTTTGGTATGAATTTTCACAAAAAAAACCCTTTTATGGGGATATCTCGAAAAAATATCTAATCCGATTTTGGTAAAAGCGGATTATTATTGCAGAGGCTTTCAGGAACAAAGCCTCATCCTTAGTTTTTGTCGTTTTTTTCAGGTCAACCTTAAACTTGTTCAGGATTACTCTCTTTTTCATTAATATTTTACTTTTTCTTTATTTTTTCGCCGTTTCTTTTTTATGTGTAATATGTGTTATATATTGTTGAAAAGGCACAAAAACAACCTTTCATTTGACATCAAAAACATACATATAGCTCTTATAGTTCTAATGATATTTGCATATAAAAGGGACAGAAAATGGTTATCAGAACGAACTTTGGAGCCTTATATCTCAGGACCCTGACTTTCGATTTAAAAAAAAACTTCATATATTGAATATACTAAGCTCCAGCTTCAATTCGAGACTAGTCTCATTAATGTACGCTCATGGCCCAAAAACGCCCCATCTCCTTTGCTACGATTCCCGAGAGAACAACCACGGAATCTGTTCGTGATGATAAATTTTATACAAATCGTCGCTACGATCAGATTTGGTACCTAATAGTTTTTCTTTCGAAAATCGTAGAAAATTTCCGATACGAATGGAATTCGTAATAAGTCCGAATATGTTTGCATTTGAAACTTAAATTGTCTAAAAATAATTAATTAAAATATACGTACTTTTGGTGGTAACCATTTTCGAAATAAATTTCTGAAAGTGAAAATGTATAAAAGTTTTTTAATTCCAAAATAAAATTGCAGGTACCTACTCATAGCAAAAGTTGCTTAGAATATCAATACCTTTAAGATAAAAATGGGAGAACAATTTTAGATAAAAATTGGAGAACAATTGAAACTTACATATGTATATTTATTATTTTTCTTATTTTTAAAGTAACTTCTTAAATGATTTTGACTTCCAAGCTAAAATTATCAAAAAAATTTTTTTTTAATTCTAAATCGACAGAACGGTTTTTTTTTTATAAATGTAAATTTTCAAGCACTTTTCAAAAATTATTAAACTGCTTTTCTACAAGAAATACATGAAAAAAATCATCAACTCATTTTCAAAAAATAGAGATGTTCAAAGCAAGAAAGTATTCTGTACCATGATTAGTTAGTAACAAGTCAACAAAAATTTCATTCATATCAAAAGTATGGCCTTATACGCTACCGTACAAAGAACAGATCTCTAAAGGCATTTTGCGTATGAATTTATGAATTTCTTTATCTATTTGCATCAACGAGACCATAATTATACAGGATGTGTCCCACAGTCACCGCCCCAAATGAAAACCATGGATTTCCAAGGTAATTTTAAGTCGAATAACTTAAGAGGTAATTTTCTCGTTTTCGTCCCGTTTTCGAGTGATGACGGTTTTTATTGCTTTTGCTCTCTTTTTCCTTAACTGTGGCCTGATTATGGAATACGAAGTCGATTGTTTAAAATTCGATATCTCCCTTTCGACTCGAATCGCTCAATTATGGAATTTGCAAACGTTAATTATACGTTGCGTCTTTTTACGCTTTATCTTTGCCAAACTAACGTTTGGTTCCCAAATTTTTTTTTTATAACCAATCAAGAATTTATTAGTTTTAGCTTGTCCCAACTTTTTTTTCTGTGGACAACCGTTTCTCAGCATCAAAAACACAATTTTTTCGTTTTTTAAGTTGTTTTTTTCAATTTCATATTATTTTATTCAAATAAAAAACAAAATTTTTCAATTGTCAGATAAACCTCACTTAGGCCCAATTTATTCACTCTCCATTATTTTTAAAGGCTCCATTAAAAATTATAAAACTGTCAAATCGCATACAAATTTTAAAATTTCCCTTTTTTAATGGCGACTTTAAATTTAATGGAGTGTGAATAAATTGGACCTTAGGCCCAATTTATTCACACTCCATTAAATTTAAAGTCTCAATTAAAAACGGGAAATTTTAAAATTTGTATGTGATTTGACAGATTTTTTATTTTTAATGGGGCCTTTAAATATAATGGAGAGTGAATAAATTGGACCTTAAAGCTTATTCCTAGGAATAAAAGTTTTTTTTTATATTGACATTTATTCTTCGGATTGTCTAATGTGGACTTTTTACGAGTCAATTTTTGCCGTGCGGCGAAGCTTTTCGACTCGCAGGCGACTAAAGTGACATTCCCCATAGAAAAATCCTAGTCGACCGACAAATCGTGCGGTTAAATCGACTCGTGAAAAGTCGGCATAACTGACGATTGAAAAATCCAGGACTTAAATGAGTATTAATTTAGTTAGCTTAATATTAAAGCCCAGATTGTTTTCTTGAAAATTTTTTTTTTTTATATAAAAAAGATTACTGAAAATAATTTTAAAAAAATAAACAAACTGAGTGAATTAAAAAAAAAAACTAATGTTTAAACACAAAATTAATGTTCCACATACACCACAGTGACCCCAGAAGTTTAAACTTAAAATGATAGAAAATGAAACCACCTGCTTTTTCGGCGCAGGGACATAAGTCCCCGGGACACAAGTCCCGAATTTTTTTTTCGGGACTAATGTCCCACTTTACTGGGTCATAAGTCCCGAATCCAATTCGGGAATTACGACCCACCTTACTGAGACATTAGTCCCGAAAAAAATTTTCGGGACTTATGTCCCACGTATTTTTTTTTGCATAAATATATTTATAGAGACTATTAGAGACTACAGCTGACGAAATAATAGAACCGATATTGTTCTCACGATTTTTTTTTCGTAGTACCAACTCCGATGTAAGGTACGGTTACAAGCTGTTGGAAAACTAAAGAAAAGTTTGCAAATTTATTGGTTAGTCGAAATTGCATCGTGACAAAATATAAACAAATGTATTAAGTGAAAGTTTAATAATTGAAATTTGTGATAAACGATATGAGTACTTACCAGGGTGAAGCGGAAAAAAATTTCTCAGAATCGAATCTCTTTAATTTGCACAACCCAAACGCGAAGCGGAAAAAAATTTTGCCCACGGGAGAATCCATTTTGAGGTGTGGAAATAAAAATTCGCGCGAATTTTTATTTCCACACCTCAAAATGGATTCTCCCGTGGGCAAAATTTTTTTCCGCTTCGCGTTTGGGTTGTGCAAATTAAAGAGATTCGATTCTGAGAAATTTTTTTCCGCTTCACCCTGGTAAGTACTCATATCGTTTATCACAAATTTCAATTATTAAACTTTCACTTAATACATTTGTTTATATTTTGTCACGATGCAATTTCGACTAACCAATAAATTTGCAAACTTTTCTTTTGTTTTCCAACAGCTTGTAACCGTACCTTACATCGGAGTTGGTACTACGAAAAAAAAAATCGTGAGAACAATATCGGTTCTATTATTTCGTCAGCTGTAGTCTCTAATAGTCTCTATAAATATATTTATGCAAAAAAAAATACGTGGGACATAAGTCCCGAAAATTTTTTTCGGGACTAATGTCTCAGTAAGGTGGGTCGTAATTCCCGAATTGGGTTCGGGACTTATGACCCAGTAAAGTGGGACATTGGTCCCGAAAAAAAAATTCGGGACTTATGTCCCGGGGACTTATGTCCCTGCGCCGCTTTTTCTAGGAAAAAAAGAAATGAAACAAGTTTTTTTGTGGTTTTAAACATTTACTCTGCTCTCCCATTCATGTTTTTATTTTTTTTTATTTTGTCTTTAAAATTGTTTAAAAATTACAATTATACATTAACAGATGTAATTAACAAAAAAAAATGATGTTTATATTTTATTTTTTATTATTTTTGTTTTTATTTATTTATTTTTTTAAAAATGGAATTCTCATTGAAGACAATAATACAAATAATACATACATATTAAAAAAAAAAGTTTAAAAAGATTAAAACTAAATTAACAAACAAGGAAAAAAATAAAATCAAACATTTATATTATTTGGCTATCGTTCCAAACTAAACAAAAATTAAACCGACAAAAATAAGTTTACATTGTTAACTTTTTTTTTATAATACTCAAAATGGAAAGAAAAATGGAAATAAATTTAAAAGCTGCCTTTTAATGAGAAAAATCTGTTAACTTGTTTTTTGTTTTCAATATTTTTGTATTGTTTTTTTTTTTTTTAATAAATGCTTGGCACTAAGGTTTTACATTCTAGATACTGTATAAATGGTTAAAATGGTTACTATTTTTTTTTCTTTTTAGAAAATAAAATATGTTAAGAAGAAATACATGTATATACGTTGTTTTTTTTTTAATAAAAAATAAAAATGGACGAATAATGGAAACTAATAATACCTTAAATTGCTTTTTATAAAGAACTTTGTTCTTAAGTTTTTTTTTTTTTTTTTGATATTAATAACTCTCTCATGCATAAAAATACTTATTGAAATATATATTGTTTAAATTGTATTCGCTTTTTATTTTTGGCAAAATACTTCTATTTTTGTATTCAATTTATTTAATTATTGCCAGTGATTTTTTTTTATTAAATTGGGTGAGAGATAAAGGAGAGAGTCAAATGGCTTAAAGGAAAGTCTTCCTTTAGCAAAAATCGACTCCCTCTTTTTTCAACTTATCTCTTTATAATCATCACCCTTCCTTAAACGTGTCAATTTGATTTGATGTGAAAAATGTTTTTATCTAAAAAAAAAAGCAAAAAATGTGTTAAATCTTACATTCAGCGTGTGTGATTTTCTTTTTTAATGTCGAAATTTTATCTAAATGGTATCAAAAGGACTCTGTTTTTTTATAATTGATTATCCTAGATCTAGTTAAAAGGTATAAAATTCTAGAAGAAGAATATAATAATGAATTCTAAAAATGTTGTGGGTGTGTGTTTGTCTGCGCTAAGAGTGTTTATGAGGGTTAGAAGAAGAAGAAGACAATGACGATAATAAATCTTTCTAATTAATCAGTTCAACATAATTGGCCGGAAATAGACCATAAGTTCCATCTGGACCAAGTCCTTGCCACCAGCCTTCATCGATTTGATCAATGTGGGTGATGATGTCACCGGGATCAAAGGTTATCTCAGATTCATCAGCTGGAAGAGAAAAAATAAATAAATAAAATAAAATAAAATAAAATAAAATAAAATAAAATAAAATAAAATAAAATAAAATAAAATAAAAAATAAAATAAAATGAAAAATAAGAGGTTCTGAATCTTACCAGCTTGGTAGTCATAAAGTGCTCTAGCTTTCAATCCATTATCACTCAAGACATCTTGACAAATCAAATCATCTTCATTGACTATGTCAGCAACTGAAATAATACATTTGGATTATTTTAATCAAAACCAACACAAACTTATTTCATACTCTCATTCATCTGCCGAAGAGCTCCATTTGAGGCAGATTGCTTTTGCTGTTGTTGTTGTACAGGTTCTGGAACCTGTTGAACTACCGTGACTTCATCTGGTGATTGAAGCGAATTGGATTTACTATGTGGCGACCTCTTGATGGTAGAATATTGCTCCTCTTGATCCATGTAATCTTCTGTGGCTGCACTCGAATGAACTTCTTCGTTCGTTATTGTTGTCATTTCTGGCTTGACTGGTGCTTCTTCTTGAATGATTTCCACTACTGGCTGGGGAGCGGGAGATGGTGCAATTTCCTTGATTATAGATACAGCAACAGGAACAGGAACTGCAGCAGCAGTAGCTGCTGCTGTAGCTGTTGCAACTGGAACTGCAGCTGGAGTCGGAGTTGGAACTGGCGCTGGTTCTGATTGTTGGTTATTAAGTGCGTTTATCCGTTGTGCGATTGATGCCCGAGCTGGTTTAGCTGGTGGAGCAGAACTTAATCTGGAAAATCGAGAAGACTGTATTTTTGGAAATGACAATTCCATTTGTCTACTTACTTAGATTGCAATTGTCCTTCACTTGTGTTTCTTGTGAAAATGGCTTTAGCAGCGCCAACTCTTGAGCCGATTAATTCGCGTGCTTCTTGATTGCGAAGCTGACGCATACGTTCAGCTTCAGTCATTCCTTGGCCTTGATTAAGTGTCTTCTCTGGACTCAAAGGTTGAGGAGATCTACAAACAATTGATTAAAAAACATTTCAAACCAAAGAAAAATTTTCGTACGTTTTAATGGGAACATGAGCTGATTGTAGTTTGGATTTATTAACAACTTGTTTTTCTCTTTCCAAATGTTCTTTTTCTTCTCTCGCACGTTGTTCCTAACAAAAAGATAAAAAAAATACAATTAGAAGATATTTTAAAGATTTAAATAAAAACTTGCTTTCTCCAACTTCAGCAATTCAATTCGTTTTTGTTCCTTTTCAGCTTCAAGACGACGTCTTTCTTCTTCCTCTTCTTTCTTCCAGAAATCTTGCATTACAGATGCATTTAATTCCTTTGTTGGAATAACTCGAGTGTAATTAGTTCCAACGGGTGCTTTTTGCTCCTCAACAATTGCTCTGGGTTCTTTGAAACTATATGCTGAACTAACAGTTCCAAGCTTTTTAACAATTCGTTCTTCGTCCATGTCATCTTCATTGCGTGCATTAATTGTTAAATGGGCTCCGCCGAGGATTTTTGAAACATCGTGAATGTGATTGGCACAACTGCCTTTGCGGTTGACGGGAGCACCTTCACCCTAGAAGGAATAAAAATAAGGTATAAATAATTCAGTTTAAATTTTTAAATTTATTTAATAAGAGGAAGTGATTATAAAGAAAAAAACAACAAATTCATATAAATATTTAAGAATTTGTGGTGAAAAATAAGCTTGGCCCAAGCGCTTTTTGGGGATTCCGTAGAGAAATTTTTCGATTTTTTTATGAACAAAATTTAAGTTACGTGTCTTAAACATGAAATAATTGAGTTGATGTCATAATTCTGTTTGGCCGTTTTCAAAATTCAGTATGCCGATAATTCTGTATTCCAAAATTATGTAAATGGCAAACGAAAAATTGTTTTGATAGTGAAAAAATACGCACTTTGACTTGCGTAGTAGTTTAACAAATTATTCATTCATTCATGATGAGTCGAAAAAATCTAATAAAAAGATTAGAATTTTGTTTAAAATCAAAGACAACAAATATGTATATTTTTTTTTATGATTCATTGAAAACACATAACGAAAGATATGATGAGTAACATTTGGTTGTTCAAAAAGTTTAACTGGGGACGATATTTTTTGAGATAAAAATAATTAAAGATTTTAGTGATAGTCTTATAAGCAAAGGTAGATACTAAAGACAAGTAAAGTAAAAAAAAAATCGACCTCGAGATAACAATCAAACATGACATCGCAATTCTGTCTCTCTCGAGTTATAGCCTAACATTCTGGAGAGATTTTTTTTAAACTTGGTAGTTAACAGTTTTGGGTGATTCCCTAGAGGGGAAATTGAATTTTTTTTTTTTTGTATCGCCAAAATTAAAGGTACGAACATAGAAAAATGTATTTCATTTTAAGCCTCTCTAAACTTTTGATAAACATTTTTTTTTTGAAAAATCAATTATTCGAAAACGTATTGATGATTTCTTTTTAAAAATTTAAAAATTGCATGCTTCGTTTTGTGGTCAAAATCATTTAAAACACCTTAAATATTTCTATAAGAAAAATTTTTAACATTTATTAAATTCCTTAAAATATCAAATTATAATAATTCCTTAATATTCTTCATAAAAATTTTAACATTAGAGTTTTTTTTTAACAAGTGCAAGTTGTATTTTATTATCAACAATTTCCCTATACAAAGTTAAAAACAAAATATTTTAATAAATTGCGAGCGTTAGCCATCGCCATTTGTAAAAGAAAAATAGTTTAACCATTCTTAAGCTTTATTAAAAATAATAAACAAATTAAAAAAATCAAAATCAAAAAATTTCGAAATAATGTACTTAAGTAGTCGCCAAGTAAAATAATGTCAAGTTTTTAAAAAAAGCATTCTCAACTTTTTTCACATGGAAACAAATGTAACCAAGTTTAAGTTTATTTGTATTTCCATTTTTTTAAACTAAAATCGTAGAAATAATTTCGGCAGGTTAAACCACTTAATCCTCCCTTTATTAAATACGTCTACAGCAGGCATGTCAAACTTGCGGCCCGCGGGCCGCATGCGGCCCACATAGTATATTTGTGCGGCCCAAGCTTAATTTAGGTACAACTTGCATTTTCAATTTTTACATTCAATTTTTGTTTAAAAAATAAAATTTAAATGTCTTTAATGAACACGAACAAACCGGTGAATCCAATATAATTGTTTTGAATTTCTCCATTTCAACACGATGTTCACTGCAGAGATTTTAACTTTTTGCGATTTATGTAGCAATGGAGAATTTCCAGCTTATATGAGTTCTTGATGGGTGAAAAGGTAAACAAACATTTTTTGTATTGAAAACAAGCTTTTTTTTGCTGTATTTAGTATTGGAGTGCAGTTTGACCAATGGGAAAGCAGTGAAAAAGTTCCATATGATTTGTTTCATCCTAAGTGAATTTTTGGGAATAAGCTCAGAATTTGTTTATTTGTACAATAGATTTAAGTCGACTTCCAAACAACCGAAAATTCGATTTGCAGTTGACTTGCAGTCGCTACTTTTTTCTTAAATGAACACCAATGAAAAAAAATGGCTACTTGTTCCCGAAAAATCCATCCTTTTTTTATCTCTTTTTGAGACGGGTACGTAATCATTTGCAAATGGAGCTAATCGAAATCCAGTGTGGCTCCGTTTAAAGATCCAAATTCGATGAAGCTGAGATGCCTGAATTTTACAAGTATCTACCAAGCAGATTTGAGAACATTTGAAAATTGGCATATGAAATCATATGATGCGAGCATCAGTTTTCACTTATGAATCAAAATGAGTCACCTGTTAAATCCAGAATAACAGATCTACAACTTGGGTCTGTTTTAAAAGTAATAACTTCTAAAAATTTTCATCACAAGTAGAGAAGATGGTACAGAAAAGAGATGCCAAGTGTCAGGCAGAAAACATTAATATTACTACATATTGTTCTTGTTCTTTTATAAAAATAAATATGTTTCATAAAAATTGTAATGATTTCTTTTTTTTTGCGGCCCATAGAAATTTAGATCCTGCTATTTTGGCCCGTGAATGCCATTGAGTTTGATAGGCCTGGTCTACAGCAACTAATACTTATTCGCAAGATAATTTGAATTTATATCAAGCAAATTGTTTTAAGAGTCGTTAATTTTCAAGGAAATTTAACTAATCTTAAACTGACTGAATACCTAACAAAATTTGAACAAGCGCTGGAAATGTAGTTTGTAGCTTGCGCTACAAGCTGCAGATACACCATTAACTCAAAGAAGACTGCTTTGATTGGTTTGATCCTTTGTAATAATAAAGTTATAAAACATTTTTAAAAATTTCAATTGGGGGCCGGGTATAGCGATCAAGAAAATGCATCAGAAAAAAGAAACAGTATGAAATTGAATATTTTTTCCTGATGCTCGCTTATAGCGATCAGGAAAACTTACGTCAGTTGAATCTCACAAAAAAGCCACCTACTTTCTTCTTTTAATGATTGAAATACACACGAAAAAAATTTTTCGTATGCAGTGGAATACAGGAAAAATTTGAAACACTTCAGGTTGACGATTTGTTTCATTTTGTCTCAATCGTCAATCAGCTGGCACGAAAAATGAATTTGCATCAGAAAAATAAATAAATACAATTTAAACAAAAAGTAATTGTTCCATTGTAAATTTTCTTTTCGAAAAAAATTCTTTGAGTCATTTATAATGGATTGGCTTGTGTTTCAAATCAAATTAAAACATCACAAAATATCTATTTAAAATTTTTTCCTGATTCATTTTCCTGATCGCTATAACCGGCGCCTTATTGGAAAATTAACTAAAAATTTGCGTCACAAAAAATCTCCTTACTACGTTTTACTCGTCTATGAACATTTCCATTCATAAAATGACGATGACTAAAATAATTCTAGTTCCTAACAATTTCTGAACATGCTCATACCTTCAAAAATCTACGCCAACCATCCACTCACTATTGCCAATCGGATAGTAACTTAACTACCATGCACCAATAATGTTTCAGTATTTCCGGTTGGGATCGATGTGAATGAATATTTTAAATCAATACACGATATGAATTTCAATTCGGATCGGAAAAAACTGTAAGCAAAACTGTTATACTTCTTCAGTTTAGGTTGACAAAGAAATATAATTTTAAAACACATTGGACAAAGTTATTAATGGATAATTTTAAGAACTATAAATTAGTTGTTTTTATGGCATGGATTAAAAATGTTAAAATAATAAAGAATCTTATCATTATCAATAACAATTCTTCAGGAAAACTAAAACTCTATTGAAACTATTGATTTTAAATGTGTATTAGTCATTAATGTGTTTTACAATAATTCAACTATTAACTCTTTTTTGTATAAAAAAAACCAAGAAAATTCCTCAATATGACGATTGATAGAGATAAATTATGCTCTTCCAACTCTTTACAATTTTTCAATTTTTTGTTTCTGTTTGTTTTTCTTTAAAATTGAAACCATACGGTGCGGATTAAAAAATTTAACTCCCACACTCAAATCTACCTTGAATGTGTCATCCTCAAAACACTTACGACATCATCATCACCAATCAAAAATTCCAATAACATTCATGTGTGTCTTGGGAATTCATTACATGGCTTTTGTTTGCTTTTGAAAGTCAACACATAATACTTTCCAATCTGTCTACCTATCTTTTCAAAGCTTTTTGCAGGTGAGAAAAATTAGATTAAAAATAGTAAACATTGAACCTTTTTTTCTTCTGATTAGATAAAGAAAAATAAAAAAAAATTGAAATACAACGACATACTTTTTATAAAATGAAATTATACCCATACTTGGAATAGATATACTAAGGTGCTTGGGATGATTTTAGAGAAAAGCTATTTTGCACACAAATCCCACAGCACGAGGGGCATGTCATTCAAACAAAATAAGAAGAAAAAAAATAAAAGAAATACAAAAGTCTGGGAAAATTCCCGGCAGACAAGGCCTTTGCCAATTCCCACATTTCTCTATTCAAGGGAATTCTTTTCTTTTACAATAATTTTATGTATGTTTTTTGTTTTTTTTTGTTTCTTACCTGCCAATTAATTAAAAGAAATTTATTCAATCCAGTCTTGGGATCTTCGATACGCACGAAAGCGTACATAATCTTGCCGCTATTCAATTCTTCAGTTAGCTCTTCGATTCCACCCTCTCCACTGCCAACAACTTTCAGGTCATTTGAATTACCTTCATAACCATAAAGTGACCTAAAAACCAAAAGAACTCCCAAATAGAATCATTTAAATATTGAATTAAAGTAAAAAGAAAATTCTTTACCAATCTGTTGTACTTTTATCATCAAGAACATCTTTCCATGCGGCAATGATCTTTTCGCGATGCTTTTCAAAGCTAATTGCCATGTTTTTGTTTGCAGATTCTTTCTCTGTGCTTTTTTTTTTAATGAATTGAAAGCAAGTTGTTAAGATTTTTGGCCAAACCGGCTGGCGTGGATTTTAGTCAAACTTGAGACACTTTTTCTGGGATCTTCTGAAGCTTTTTTAGTTTATTCTACTCATACTAAAAATTCTGATTATTTTGTATCAATTTTTTCCTAGAATAATGATGAATATACAAAGAATTGATTTTTTTATTTCTGCTCACCTGGTTTGTGGAGATTTTTGCAAATTGATTATTTTTTTTTTTATTGAAAAAGTGCAGGAGAAAAGTCGAATTTTTATTGAAAGATAAAAAATAAAAAATTTTCAATTGAAATGTTTATAAATTAGTTTAATTACAAATTATTACTAACAAATTATTTTTTTTTTAATTTTTGTTGGAACACACTCTGCTGATAGATTGTGAACTTGAATGTTGAGAAGAGAATGTTGGTTTTTTGGAGTCGTCGTCGTTGATGTCGATTGTGTCGATGATGATGAAGATGTTGGGTGGTTTTTTTTGTAGTCTTTTTTGTATGAGAAGGTGGAGTAAAAATGGAATGGTGTTTGGAGCCTGCTGCACTATTTTGACATTTCTCTTTGTTGGGTAATTTTTATCATTTTCTTCTTTGGTTGTGTGTTTTGTAGGTATTTTTTGAAGAGGTTTGTTGCAGTTTTTCAGTGTGTTAGAAGAGAGCGAATAGAGTAATGGGAGTATTGTGTATTCTTTTACTCAAAAATGGTGGGTGGATTGTTTTTAGTGTGGAAATGTCAAAAATGACAGAAATGGGGATAAATTTGAGATGGCAATGCTTATGTTTGGATTTTTTTTCTAGTAGATGGCGCTGAATATTTCTTAGAAAATATAAATTATGCAGAGGGCACACATCACTAAAAATAGAAGAAAAATAATATTTGAAAACTTTTTGCAACTTCTCTCAGGCCTTTTTGAAATTGAACATAAACTGATACATATTGATGCGCTTTTTAGTTTTTGTCCTTACTTAAAAAATGCACCTTAACATAAAAAAATTAAAAATTAAATGACGGAATTTCCCTACTAACAATTTCGCTTCTATAATGCTTTACAGAAGCAACAATTGCATCTGTAAAGCTTTATAGAACCAAAATTGTTTGTCGGGTTGTTTCGCGAATATTCACCAATTGTTTTTTCTTGTTCGCAGAATTTTAATTCAAGTTGTAAGAAGATGAAGTATGCTCAATTAACGAAGAAAAAAATAACAAAAATAATAAAAATTATTAAAATTATTTTTATTTTAAGTGGAGTGATTGAATATAATTCAATATAAGTTCAAGTGACCTCAACTCCAAAAATTTATAAAGCGTTTCGCCCAGGTACGACAGTGGGCTCATCAGTTAGATCTGTCGTACCCTTACTAAGACGCCTTATTTTGGTCGATGTTTACCGACACTATATAAAACTCACAGCATGAATATACTGTGAATTATAATATTCTAAGGGAATTTGTTTAAATTCAGACACTTAGAAAATGTATGCCCGTGGTCAGGCTTATATAATAACGAAGAAAAAAATAACAAAAATAATAAAAATTATTAAAATTATTTTTATTTTAAGTGGAGTGATTGAATATAATTCAATATAAGTTCAAGTGACCTCAACTCCAAAAATTTATAAAGCGTTTCGCCCAGGTACGACAGTGGGCTCATCAGTTAGATCTGTCGTACCCTTACTAAGACGCCTTATTTTGGTCGATGTTTACCGACACTATATAAAAACATTATATAAGCCTGACCACGGGCATACATTTTCTAAGTGTCTGAATTTAAACAAATTCCCTTAGAATATTATAATTCACAGTATATTCATGCTGTGAGTTTTATATAGTGTCGGTAAACATCGTTTCACTTTTGTATTTTTGGAAAAAGTGGTCAATGTAATTAAGGTTTTAGCACATGGTTCATTTTCTAACAAATTTTGACGGGAAAACCTTACGAATTAATTGAAGCTTGAATTTTTTATTTTATCTCACATATTTTATTTTTAAGCTGAGGGAAAAGTCTTTCAAAACCCTTGCACTTTTTTCTCGCTATCGCCTTAACCAAAATTCGAAAATTTTGTTTTCAATGAAAGTTGACACAAGTAGAATGTATATGTATATGGAAGTAATATGAGCATTAAAAAATATCGGTTTGTGTGTTTATTGCTTTGCTCTTAGACATACACACTATCTCAAAACAAAAAACAAAAAAAATCATAAACGGATAAAATCTTCAGAAACTGCATGAATCCATGGGGCACATAATGGACAAAATCTTCAGTAAACAATTTTTTCTCCAAATCCCCAAAAATCTCCAATGAGCCTAAAATGAAAACGATCCTAAAATGAAAAAAAGCACTGTAAATCAAAGTAAATTTTGAACCAAATCTGGCAATTTTAAAAGCATAAAGGCTTAACTAAATTGGCTCAAAAAGTGAAAAAGTACAAAAGTAAAAATTTTCAAACGTATTTTTATATAGTTTTTCCGGGTGGAAAACCAAAAATAATGACGCAGAAAACTTATTTTGTTGTCTAAAAACAATTTTGTTAACTCTTTTTTACAAAATAATTTCGCTAGCGAGAACAAAAAATCTTTTCAGTTTTGTACTTTTGCAAAATGTGGTGAATGTAGTTAGGACTTAAAGCTTAAACTTTGAGTAGGAGTACGCAACATCAAAACAAAAAATAAACAGCAACAACCGGGGATTTGAGCCTTCGTTGTTTGACCTTCAGTTCGAGTGCATTAACCATCATGACACTTTACTGTAGGATACTGCAAGTTGAATCAGACATAATGTTTGAGGTAAATTATCGCATATATCAATATGATGCACAAACATATTTAGGCTTTTTACAAAATTTCAGATGCTCAAGTTGTGTATCAAGCAATCAAATCGCGCACGTGATTTGAATGCTTGATACATTTAATCCAACAATAAAAGGTGCTCAAAAACTGTTGTGGTCAACATTTTTGTATGAAAAACGCTGTGTTGGGATAACGTCATAGACAAAAAAAACTGCTGAGAAAAAATTGTATTTTCAGAACTGCGAGGGATTTTCAAGACTTAAAGAAGTCCGCTGGGTTCTTAAGGCTTAACTACAAACACCACTTTTTGGAAAAGTACAAAAGTGAAAATATTTTTTTTCTGGCTAGCGCAATTGTTTTGTGAAAAAGAGTATACAAATTGTTTTTTAGACCAAAAAATAAGCTTTCTGCATCATTTGTTTTAATTTTCTAGCCCGAAAAACTATACTAAAATGCGTTTGAAAATTTTCACTTTTGTACTTTTTCACTTTTTGAGCCAATGTAGTTAAGGATTTAGTCGTTGCGTTGAGAAAATAATATTGTGAATTGTTACGGCCCCTTTTTAAAGACTTTCCGTATTTATATCAAACAAAAATTATTTAACTCTACTTTCCTGCTCCACAAGAGATCAATTTCGCAATGAGATAATTTGCTATAATTAACTCTTCAAGTCCATAAATGTTTTGTTGCAAAAATAAATAAAATTCAAACCCACCATTCTTCTAACTGCCACACAACCAGCGCCATCTATCAACATCTTCCCCCCAACAATACACAAACAACAACAAAAACATCTGCCTTTTCTCTATTTGTCTGCATTTAGTTCATACAAATTACCACACCACTCAACTGTCGCTACTGAACACGTTTCGACTGCATTCCACAAATTCCTTTCGCATTCCATTTGCCGAAATTTTCAAAGTGAAAAAAACTGCCGTCGCGTTGCGGTTGGTCGTTTTTTAATATAATCTATATTTTATCTTACACACAAATATTTTATAAATTTCAAAAAGAAATTCAATAAAAATTTCTTCATCAATAAAAATAAAATTTATAAAATTAAAAAGATAAAAAAGAAAGAAATTATAATCATCATATTAATCGTCTTCTCGTTGTCACTGTAAAAAAGAATTTTTTTTTTTGTTGTTAGTGCAAGTCACATCAATTCTCGTATAGTATCGCAATTCACACCAAGAGTTTTTAGCTTTTGTTTCAATATAATTCACATTGGTATTTTTTTGCGGGGAGAGAAAACAGAGAGAAATTGTTGTAAAGAAAAAATAAATAACAATCAATCAAAGTTTCTTCTTTTTGGTGGTTTTTATTTCAATTCTGCCAAATAAGAAAAACAACAACAAAATTAAACAAAAAAATTCCAATCAAGTAAAAAAAAAATAAAAGCATTCAATTCGAGTGCGCCGCCTGGAGAGAGCTTCAAATCAAAATCCAAAGAGAGAAGAGTGTTTAACACAAAAAAATTAAAGTAGAAAAAAGTCGTATGGAATGTAATTGAGTGTAAATCTGTTTGAAGTCGCAAACACAAGTGAACAACAACAGTTATTTAATTTGATTTACAACAAAGTGAAAAGCACCAACAACAACAACTTTCAGAGCGAAATTACAACAAAATAGTAATAAAATCAAATTCCACACGTTCTCTCTCCATCTCTCTTTCTCTTTTGCGCCATCTATCGTCGGTCGTTTTTTTTTTTATTTTCTGTTGGATAGCTGTGGTGTGTGATGGTCTCCTACCGTCCTACCTTGCGTATCGAGTGAAGTGTTTCTTGTTGTTTTTTTGTAGATTTTTTTTTATTATTTCCTCCGCCCCCTTTTGCCGACCACTGAACTGACAGCAGGCAGCAAGATCCGTCTCGTGAATTTTTTGTTGTACAAAACAAAAATACAAAAAAAAAAAAAATCGTGCCGCAGAAATCGGCTGTCCCGCCGCCATCGTTTTTGTTGTTGTGTTTTGTTGTTGGTTAGTTCTTTTCGTTTGTTTCGCTTGGAATGCGGTCGTCCCCATCAGCACCATCGCCATCATCATCAACATCATCGTGAATCGTCTTCTTTGTAAAAAGCTAAAGCAGAGGAGCTATCGCGTTTGGATTATTTTCTGGTATTATTCCTCGCATCACATTTTTCTGACAACTTAACTCTGGTGGTAAGAGTTAACAACTTTTCCTTTGCCTATAAAATTGGGAATCATTATTTTAGCTAAAAACTGCGAAATATTGCGAAATTGTGTGAAATTGTGGAATTTTTTTAATTTCTCTCTGACGCCACCAAAATAATCGATTGAAATTGAAATCCATCCCAGGCTTGTCCTCGTAAAAAGTGTCCTTGTTGGTTAAAAAGAGAGAAATATATTTCGAATGTCCAGGTGCTAGACAGAACAAAACTGCTGTTTTACCATCTGTCAGAAAGGAGAAACTACCTAAAAAAAAATTATATACAACAAAACTGCAGTAAACTTGTCCTCTTGTCCTGCCTGCTGCTCTCTGCGGGTTTGTTTTCTTTTTCGTTGTCGTCTGGTTTTTTTGCCGATATTCACGATATTCATTGCTGCCGGTATATTTTTATAGAAAGTCTCTCGTTCTTATTATTTATTTCGGTGCGTGAGTGTATTTATTTTATTTGGTGTTCTAATTAGAAAATTAGAGAGAAATATTACTTGTGACAAAGTAAATAAATTGTAACAACTTTAAAACCAGTTAAAAAGAAAAAAAAACAGAAGAAATCATGGAATCACCATTGGAAGTATTATCGAGAGCTGCAACAATGGTACAGGACAGTGCAAATGGTAAGAAACATTAAATATTTTTTAAATATTAATTTTATTTTTAATCAATAGAAATGTTGGTGGATTGATTTCAAGAATATTTTAAGTGAAAAAAAAAGTAAATTCTTTGAAGGGTATAACAGCATCTAACTGAAAAAAATCAATGCCAGCTTTGGAATGGTAGATTATTATTGTGCTTCATTCGGTCGTTTCCTCAAGTATAGTGGTGCTCATTCTATGGCCTTGATATTTACACAGGTGATTTCCTCACATGGGGACTCCCTCAGAGATAAAGGGTCTTATGCTCTACCGATTGCACTAATACAAACGAGCTGACGAATTTTTTGTGATAACATAAAAACGAAATATGATGTTTTGAAGATTATTTTTTAAAGCGTTTCGAATTCTTCCGGTGAAGATGGTATGATCTGAAATTTTTAAAAGAATGTCAAAGGCATTTGGACGAAAACGTGTTAGAAAAAGGTGGTTATAAGTGTGGAGTTTTGAGAATGTGATAATATCGTGCCCTCAAAAGTTATCATTCCTTCCAGCTTCCCTTCCGAATTTTCTTAATTTTTGTTTCCTACTCATCCGTTTTACTGACCCATGCTCCTCGGTATTTAAAAAAAATGGCGCCCAACACGGAGCTTGAATTGATGAGATTAATAACCTCATTTTACTAACGTTGATGGGGTAAATAAATTCTTTCGGTGAAGATGGTATGATCTGAAATCTTAAAAGGAAAGACGTAGACAATATTTCACCATATTTTACAAAAATGGCGCCCAACATGAACTTGAATCGATGATATTAAGGACCTTATTTTACCAATTTCAGTAACGTAGACGGAGTAACTAAATTTGTTCGGTTAAGATGGTATGATCTGAAATCTATAAAGAAAAGACGAAGACATTTAGAAAAGAGGAGGTTGGAAAAGTCTGCTAAGAATGTAAGAATGTTGGAAAAGTCGACTAAGAATGGGAAGCAGGGAGCTTCATGACCTCGAAATTTATCAATCCACTATCAAATTTTCATGAAACTAGTGAAGCACTTTCCTCCGTATTTAAACAAAATGGCGCCCAACATGAAACTTGAATTGATGAGATTCTTTTGGTGAAAATGGCATGATCTAAAATTTAAGATGACAAAAATTAAACTTAACAAATCACGCAATGAAGTGCAAGGAAAAGGTGCGTAACTCGAAAAAAGGCCTGTAACCAATCCGAAATGGGCAGTCTAGTCCATGAAACTTCAAAACTTAATACTTTCCTCTCATTCTTGAAAAAAATGAATCTGCATGATTCTGATGTAAGGGTCACTTTGGTGAAACAAAATATGATGTTTTTAAGATATTTTTATCAAGGTTACAGATAATTAATTCATTTGCGATCAATGGGAACAACTAAAAATGGGGGCAGATTCTCATAACCGGGTAAAATAAGACCACAGAGTAGACAGTGGAACCCCAGATGCGGTCTTTACTTATTTTGTTTTGTGCTCTGATTTGTGTTGCCCAATTGTTTCCCGAATATTCACCTTATATCCATATTCTCGATACCTGCTCAGCATTATTGTTAGTTTCACCCGAAAAAATTTTCACGCGAAATGATTTTTTCGTTTGGGTATGCGTCATAATCGCATACTGCTGTAACTTTTGTGTGCCTTAACTTTCATTCAAGACCCCAGGGATTTAACAGCACTCTAATATGTGCAAGTTTTTTGCTCCAAAAAGACTGTGAAATTGTGTCGCTAAGTTTGGTAAAGAAGACTCTTTTTTGGGTGGGCACTTAAGTCGTCTTGAGACGGAATATCTAAGGCCTATCGCCGAAACTAGGCTTGTACTCGAAAAAAGCAAAGAAAGCACATCAGATATTTTCCTGTGTGAATCTACCTCGTTCTGTGAGCCTGTAAAGGTCCTTGTGGAATCTTTCCTCCAGCTCTTTACTTATACAAACCACCCAAACAATGTCTTTTTACCAAAGGAAATGATTGAAGCTCGAGGAAAGCTTTATATTTCAAGTAAGTTTTCTGAAGACAGAACATTTTAATCATTTCAACCAGAAAAACCTACTAAAATCATTATTTTTATGGTTCAGTCGGCTGACTTGACTCATCCTTGTTAAAAGAAAAGAAAATAAGTTCATTCCAGTAGGCGTCTGAACTAAATCAAAATCTTTTCACCGTTAACTTTCAAGTCATTAACCCTTGTTTACAATTTCTTTGTTATTTTTTTTACTGAAAGATAGTGTAGTTTTATTTCCTACCACCTACAGACTCATTAAGTGTTAAAGCCTCACGGCCTCACGCATCTGTTCATTGCTCTCATATTCGTCACTATACTCTTGATGACTATGCATTGTTCTTTGTATTAAGAGTTCATTATTCTTTCATTCAACTGTCACCTTTACATTTTTTCTTTTTTTTTTTCGTGACAAAAAGTCTTTGACCCACCTAATCTATGTATTTAATGCCCTTTCACATGGTCATTAAAAAGAAAAATCTAAACTTTTGTACACTACTTAGCTTCTACATTTTTTTTTGTTGATTACATTCCAAAAAAATATAAAATATTTTTGCCCCCACTTGACAATGACATTTTTTTTTTTATCGAATGGGCATTTTTTTGTTCACTAAATTCTTTTGGACAAATTATCTTGTGATTATTATATTAAAGTATTTCATTTTTTTTTTCTAATTATATTTTTGCTGTGTATATACCTTCTCTTCTTGTTCTTTGTTCGTTTTAGGGGCAGTGAAGCGTTAAGAGAACAAGAACAAAAACACGCACCCATACACATAGTTTGTTTTTGTATTTTATTTTAATTTTTTTTTTTGCTATTGTACATTCCAAAATGTTTTTTATCTTCTCTCTTTCACCTTAATTCTATTTCAATTTTTATTTTTGTTTTGACTGATTTTGTTGTTGTTATTTTTTGTTTCGTATACACATTCACGAGAGATGCGATATGATAGACTTGTTTAATTTGTTGTTGTTATTGTTGGATGGTCTTTCAGCTTTGTTGAACTGTCATACTTTTCTTCACCACCATCTGTCATGAAATTGCTAAAATTGTTTTATATAAACAACAACAAAAAACAACACAAAAAAAAGCAACACCATATGGTTTATTTAAGATCTATAGAGACCAGAGAGAGAAATTCATTTTGCAGAGCCCCCTTTTTTGGTATATTATGTTCTTTTTGTTTGTTTTTTTTTATTTTATTTTATTTGATGGTAATAATTGCCACATTAATGGAATTATTACTTCTCAATTAAACAAGGAATAATATGCAGGAATGTTTGGAAAAAAATATATTTAAATAGGAAATGGCGCCCAACATGAGATGTCATGACATTATTTTCTTTGTATTCATTAAAAATTTGGACTCAAAAATAAATTCCACTAATAACACTGGTCAGCAAAATTTAACTTTTTTTTTGCCACAAGAACCAAAATATACTTTTCTAGTAGTTTTTGGGGTGCTGAATCCGAATCTGAAGTCAGAAAAATTTGATTGGCCTTCGTTTTTGAAATATTACCGTTAGAAAATGTCAAAAAACGTAATTTTGGCTGTTTTCGAGGTTCTGTTTTTATGTGGGGTAATTCACTATAAACAAATTTGTAACGGTTATTATAAGAACAGATATTCTTCTTTCAAAAACTGTTTAAATTTTCCCGATATCTCTTTTATTGCTCGAAATATCTTAAGTTTCATTTAATAAGTCAAAGAGAAACTAAACTTAATCTAAAGTTTAAGTCACTGATCACAGAATTTTTGCCACAAGAACCAAAATATACTTTTCTGAAGGTTTTCGAGTTGCTGAACTCAAATCCGCAATCGGAAAAATTCTATTAGCCTCCGTTCTTGAAATATAACCGTTATAAAAAAAACCTTTTTTGCATTTTATAACGGTAATATTTTAAGAACGAAGGCTATTAGAATTTTTCTGATTGTGGATTCGAGTTCAGAAACCCAAAAACCTTCAGAAAAACATATTTTGATTCTTGTGGCAAGAAAAGTGTAATTTGGTTGGCCAGTGTTGTTTCTGATTCAAAGACCGCTACTTAAATTTTAAATATCTCAGGCAATAAAAGAGATTTTTGAAAGATTAAAACATTTTTTGAAAGAATAAAACTAGCTCTTATAGGCACCGTTACAAATTTATTCACAATTAATTACTCCACATAAAAACATAACCTCGAAAACAGCAAAAATTACGTTTTTTGACATTTTCTAACGGTAATATTTCAAAAACGAAGGCCAATCAAATTTTTCTGACTTCAGATTCGGCTTCAGCACCCTAAAAACTACTAGAAAAGTATATTTTGGTTCTTGTGGCAAAAACCTTGTTGACCAGTGTAATATTAGAAATTAAGGAGAAGTAAAGAAAAACTGCAGAAATTTTTTTTGAAATGGCGCCCAACATGAGGTTGCGGTATCATTGACTTTTCTCAAGAAAACGAAAAAGTTGGTTTTAAAAACATCCAACTCATTCTTTATAAATTGAAGAGCTTTCGAGTTATAGGAATGTTGAAAAAAGGTTCGAATTGGCGCCCAACATGAGATGTCATGACATTATATTCTTTGTATTCATTAAAAATTTTTACTCAAAAATAAATTTCACTTGTAATATTAGAAATTAAGGAGAAGTAAAGAAAAACTGCAGAAACCTAGGAAGAATTTTTGAAATGGCGCCCAACATGAGGTTGCGGTGTCATTGACTTTTCTCAAGAAAACGAAAAAGTTGGTTTTAAAAACATCTAACTCATTCTTTATAAATCGAAGAGCTTTCGAGTTATAGGAATGTTGAAAAAAAAAATCGAAATGGCGCCCAACATGAGATGTCATGACATTATATTCTTTGTATTCATTAAAAATTTGGACTCAAAAATAAATTTCACTTGTAATATTAGAAATTAAGGAGAAGTAAAGAAAAACTGCAGAAACCTAGGAAGAATTTTTGAAATGGCGCCCAACATGAGGTTGCGGTGTCATTGACTTTTCTCAAGAAAACGAAAAAGTTGGTTTTAAAAACATCTAACTCATTCTTTATAAATCGAAGAGCTTTCGAGTTATAGGAATGTTGAAAAAAAAGGTTCGAAATGGCGCCCAACGTGAGAGACAGATTTTAACAGTTTTACACTAGGAATACTCCAAAAAATATTAAAATGGCGCCCAGCATAAGTTGTAATTTTTTTTTAAGATTCATGATAAATTTAGATTTGTATACACATACAGTTAAAAAGGAGATATAAAGGGAAATAGAGTAATGTGAGAAGAATGCTCGAAATTTTATTTTTGAAATGGCCCAACGTAAAATTTCATGTCATTCTTCTCTCGGATTTAAATAAAAATCGGATTTCAATATATTCTTTATTCTTTAAACAGTTTTCAAAGTTATTGGAATACTTTTTAAATTGAATGTCATTGGAATAAATTTTGAGTTATGTTATACTTTTTAAATTGAATGTCATTGGAATACATTTTGAGTTATGTTAAAGAAATGTTCGAAGACAAAAATTAATAGAAAATGGCGCCCAACATAAGATGTCATGTCAATTTTTTCTTGGGGTGTCGTTATGAATTGTTGCGATGTCCGGTTGCATATTTCAGTTGTTTGTGCCAAAAATTGTTTGAAATGGCTCCCAACGAAAGCTGTCAAGGCATTGTTTTCCAATATAAAAAATGTAGGTTTGAATATATTCCATTTATTTTTTAAGAGATTTGTAGATAGATAGGTAGATATAATTTTTATTTTCATGAAAAGTGATTAACAAAAACCTGGCTTTAGGTGGTATATAAAAATTAGTTTAGACAATAACATTAAATTGTCTGTCAGGTTAAAAAAGTGACATTAAAGAAATATTAAGCTTAAGAGTAAGTTTGTTTAAGAAAATTCATTTAAAATGAGGTAGCAGTATTTAAGTGCAGCTTTTAAATAAAGATTATCATAGCAAAAGATAGGAAGAGATTTGTATAGTTATGTTTGGGAGTTTTCTAAACAAAGTGAAAATGGCGCCCAACATGGCATTTTATGGCATGTTTTTTCAGATTCATGGCAACTTTTGATTTGAATATATTTCATTTATTCTTAAACAATTAATTAAGGAGATTGGTAAAGTTACAGAGTTACAAAAGAAGAATATATAAAAAAATAATTATAAATGGCGCCCAACGTGAGTTTGATAAAAATTCACATGGCACAGCTGAAGAGGAGGAGATTGGAAGAGTTTTAGAGTTGAATAGAAAGAAAGCCAGAAACAAAAGTCAGAAATGGCTCCCAGACTTCTGAAAGATACCAATTTGAATACATATTACTCATTTTTTTTTTATAGTAAGTGAAAAGATTAGTAGATTTATAGAGCTACATACAACAAACTACAAATATGATAGAACAAATTCAGTTCGAATGGCGCCCAAAATGAGTTATTAGGAAGAGATTGGTAAATATTTAGATAAATTTCTATAGACTTTGTTGCGGGTAGACAAAATTGAGCAGCATTTTACATTATTGGCTAGTGGTAGGTTCGATCGTAGAATTCTTAATCGAATTAGTTGTTTGAGAAGATCAAAATTTTCGTTATAGAAACGTCTTCTCAATTAAGTGGCGCCCAACGTAGATTACTTTTGATATATGTAGGTACCATTGAGTCCAACATTGCAGGACTAGGCACTTATTTATTTGTCCATAAAAAAGAATGTTATTTCTTCAATCAGAAATATATTCTCTAATAAGAGTTTAAAAAATGATGCAACAAATAAATATGGTCCGTCACATAAAGCTCCATGATATTCTTTTTTTTTTGTTCCATGTTCAAATTCTGTATCAAATATCTCCCTGTGGTGGTACTACTACAAGTTTCTCCATACTATCTTGTATATGCACACACCATTTACTCCACATCTCCACGAAATGAATCCAACTAACCACGACAATCTGTTGTGTTCGGATCACAGATCACGCGGTGCACGCCAACGCCACGATCTCTTCTCCAAACAAAGTTGCCATATCTTTTCTTTTCTTTAATAATATTTCTTTACTCCCATTTCGATACAAAACATTTAATATTATACACTCTTCCCTCGTCAGAGTCCACCACCAGTCGTAGTCATAGTCAAGTCGAGAGTCATAGTGTGCTTGCTGCTTCTTTTTTTTTTTTCTTTCTCTTCCTAAAAATAATTCTGTGTGTGACTCAATTTCATCAGCATCATCATGAGCTTCGTGTTTCAGTCGAGGCATAATTTTTCAAAACAAAACTTTAAAAAAGAAAAACATTCAGCCAGAGTTAAGTAATATACTCTTCATAGTCTGAGGTATACATATAGGATTTTTTAAAGAAGTAAGAGGAGACGTGGATAGATGGCGTTACTTTATTCTTTTGTTTTGTTTGTCGTTTTGGGCAGACATTTTGTAACCCAAGATGATGGATGGTTGCCAAATATTTAAAGCTTCTGTTACACTTTTTATTACTTTTTTTTCACAACTTTATAAATAACAAAGAAATACTTGGAATCTACACTTCAATTGGGTTCTTGGAACTTGTTTTAAGAGCATAATGAGATGCTTCTTATGAGTTGACCTAATTTCTATGGCTGGAAGCATGCAAATTTCAAAAGGTTTGTCTTGTTCGAAGCTTGTTTAACATGGTTTTTTGTCAAAAATGTCACCAAAGCAAAAATAATTGGTCGAATTTTGTTTTCTGAATCCAATTCTAATGTCTTTAGGGGATCTCTTTTATGAAGGTTCTTTAATAAGAAATGAAAAAAAACAAAAACTCTCTGTCTGTGATGTAAGGTGGCCGAAACGTGCCATACAAAAATATTTGGACATGTATGTAGTTTATGAGTTGTTGTTTTTTTGTTGTTATTTTAAAGTTGTGCCATCGAAAAAATAATTGCCATTAATGTTTTTTTTTTTTTTGAGCTGAATTTTCTAATTCCAACTAAATGGTTAAGAATGTGTTTCGTTATTTATTTATTGTTTTTTTTTTTTGTTTTTGTTGTTAATGAGTTGACGATGTCATGTTTTTTTTTTTGCTTCTTAATGGCAATGAGAAAGACGGAAAAACAACAGAAGGTTAAAGCTGACAATTTTAATGTGTTCTTAGAAATTGATGCGATTCTAGTTTAGAAGAACATTGAATTCCATGTTGTGTTGAAATAAAAACAAAAATAAAATTGAGATTTTAGAGGTTTCACTTTCGTGTAAGTTGGGTTAGAGGAATTAAAGTCTGTTGATAGGATAAGTTTATTCAGAAATATAAAAAAACCAAACACTTAGTAGAAGGCGCCTTGTAAATTTAAGTTCCACTTGATTTCGTGTGAAAATAACACTGTGTTCGAAAATGGAACTTTTTTTTTCCGACAGAGGGCTCTCATATCTACTAAAGATAATTCGAGTATGCTGAACACGATGGAGTACTTAGTTTTTCTGGATTAGGTCAAATAAGAAAGATTTTTGCTTTTGAAATTTTGTTTGCACATGCCAAAAATGAGGCTATAAAACACCATATATTTTCTAATTTTTGATTTTTTATCGATGTAAAATAATGAAAAATCTATTTTTTTGGAAGTATTATTCGTAAAAAAAAGGTATTTGAAAAAAATCTGTCGAAAGACTATTTAAATCATTATTTTCATGGAAAAATTCATCGATTTTTCTTCAATTTTTCTAATATTTTTCGTATTACTTAAATTAAAATGCAGCACTCGGTGGCAACGATTTGATCTTGAATTTCAGGATAAAATATGGAATTTTTCAACAAATCGTTACCGTTTATGTTAAAAGTAAGTTGCACTTTTTACCGTGAGATATTTAAAGTTTTTAACTTATTCTTTTTTATAATGAAAGTTGGATATTCAAGAGTATTTTTTGTGAGAGAATGAATCCTAAGGGTTTGAACCTTAAGAAAAAAAATATTCTAGAATATCAGGTAAGATCGGAAGGGGGCAAAACACTCATGGGCTCAAGTAGCTAAAAAAATAAATAAAAAATAGATTACCGTTAAAGGAGTCAAAACAGATAAGCGTGACAAACCCCCTTAAGTTAGAGATGGACTGACAAATATATTATGTGTTGTGTATGTAAGCTCATATAATGCAGTATGCAGATGGAAGTAATAGTAAATATGTTTTAATTTGTAAACAAATTGAAAGAATTTAAATTAAAATATTGATACCATGCCTGATTTTTTAATTAAATATCTGCATCTACATACACTCCTGCTCAAATTTAACGCACATCATATTTATTTTACAGAAAATTCCTACTATTACTTTGTCTCACAGTATCGTGGTTATTTTCTCAAATAAGACAGGAGTGATCTTAAATTGAAGGTATGGAGTAAAATGTTTGTGGGGAAGATTTGGAGAGATATGCTGAAGTCTATCTGTCAACCCGCTAACCTTTTAGAGATGAGTCATAAATTTTCATGAAGTAAACTCTGCTTTACAACACCTACGGAGTTAGTGAGCTCTCCTAGACCTACTTTAAATACCCAAAAATACTTGACTGATATCCTTGAACACCATGCGGTTCCAATCACCCCTAGATTTGGTCCACAGTTCAGTCTGATGCACGATAATGCATGCTAGAGTGGTTTGAAAATATCTTAAAGATTAAAATATGCCACCCTTGAATTGACCACACAGATATTCGGATTTGAATTCAATAGAACATGTCTAGGAAATGTTGAAAAAAGTGCATTTGCGGCCGAAATCCACCTCCAAGCATTCTTGATCCACAGAAAATTGGAGTGAAAGAAAAGTTACAATAAAACCTTCAAATGTTAATTCGTGGAATGAATAGATGACTCCAAGTTGTCATAAGCGCTAGAGGAGACAATGCCAAGTATTGAATAAAATTATTGGAAAGAACTGTCACGTGCTTCCATTTTAAAAAAATTTTTTTCTTAAAAAACAAAAATTATTTTAATATCAGTTTTCAGACCTTAAATTGCTAAATTTGGTTCATCTTTTTTTTGGTTGATAATACTGTTGCAGCGCATCATCCATACTTGTTTCATTTATCGAAGTCCAAATCTGGATAGTAATTCAACTTCTAATGAATTTGATGCTCTATCCGACTCCATTCAAAGGATTGTTACCCTTCACCCTCGCACTGAAATCGTCATTACGGGCGATTTCAATGTACACAATTCTTCTTGGCTTCGCTTTTCGGGCCAGACAACACCCGAAGGAAGGTATGTTGAGATTTTTGCTGAGTTAAACCACTTAACTCAACTAGTTAACGAGCCGACTCGAATTTCGGACGTTGCTGGTCGGGCTGAAAATACTCTAGACTTGTTTCTTACCTCTGACCCTGATAAATACACTGTAAGTGTATTATCGCCTCTAGGCACATCAGATCATTGTGTCATATCTGCGAATTTCTCTTGTCAAAAAAATCCAGTTAAAGAAAAAACTCCTAAGAGAACTGTTTGGCAATATGAGAAAGCCAACTGGGAGGGTCTCAACGCTTTTTTCAAAAACTTTAACTGGTCGCTATGTTTCCTCGATAGTGACGTTGATTCCAGTACAGATATGATCACAAACTTAATTCTCTCCGGAATGAGAAATTTTATCCCGAATAGGGCTAAAACAATCAAACCAAAAGAGAATTCGTGGTTTGATTCGAGCTGTAAAGAGGTTATCAGGGAAAAAGAGGTAATGTTCCGTTATTATAAAGCCAACCCCACTGAGGAAAATCGGATAAGATTTAAACAAGCTAGAAAGGCCAGCAACGCCCATATTCGACGAATCAAATTTTTGCATGAGCAAAAATTAAGACAAAAAATACTACAGTGTCCCACAGGTAGTAAAAATTTTTGGTCATTTGTGAAAAATATTCGAAACTCTACAACATCTTCGGTTCCAACGCTCGTTTACAATGACACTCCTTTTGTTAGTTCTCTTGAGAAAGCCAACCTTCTCGTCAGGCAGTTCGCTGCCAATTCAACGTTAACAGAAAGTGTCATGACTCCCCCTTCACTTGAGCGAGTAAATAGTTTTATGGGACCTATCTTTTTTCGTACTCGTGCAGTGGCAAGAGTTCTTAAAGACCTTGACATACACAAATCCGCTGGCCCGGATAGTATCCCTCCCATAGTTCTGAAGAGGTGTTCTTCTACGCTGGCAAAACCACTGCGTAAGCTTTTCCATCTGTCCTACTCTACAGGTCTCTTTCCGAGTGGATGGAGAACAGCATTTGTCCAGCCTGTCCCTAAAAAAGGCGAATCTTCTTCACCCTCTAACTATCGTCCGATTGCACTTACGTCCCTTCTTTCCAAGGTCATGGAAACGCTGATTAATTTCCAGCTTAAGAAATATCTTGAAGAACGGAAGCTTCTTAATGACCGGCAGTATGGCTTTCGTAGCAATAGATCCACTGGTGATTTGATGGTTTATCTCACCGATCAGTGGAACAAATCTTTACATCGTTTTGGAGAAAGTAAGATTGTTGCGCTTGATATTTCAAAGGCATTTGATAGAGTTTGGCATCAAGCTCTCTTATCGAAAATGCTTGCATTCGGTATTGATGAATCTCTTCTTCGTTGGATTAGAAATTACCTTTCGAACCGTTCAATTCAAGTCGTTTTGGATGGATTCAAGTCTGAAACCCATATTATAAACGCTGGTGTGCCCCAGGGCTCCGTTTTGTCTCCGACTCTCTTTCTCATTTTCATTAATGATTTGCTCTCTGAAACTTCTAATCCATTAAATTGTTTCGCAGATGATAGTACCCTCAGCTTTTCATATTCGTTTGTAGATTCACACCCATGTCCTTCGGATGTGGAACTCCAACGGCAAAATATGATAAGCTCATTAAATTCTGATCTTGAATGCATTGTCCAATGGGGAATAAGAAACCGCGTAGAATTTAATGCTTCTAAAACACAATGCTGCTTACTATCTTTAAAACGAAACCTTCCCCCTTTGCCACTATCCATGAGTGGTACTTGCATCGAGGAAACTGATCAGCTTTCGATTCTAGGTATGTCCATTACAAACCACCTTTTGTGGAATGAGCACATATTCGATGTAGCCAAAAACTCTGCGAAATGCTTAGGTTTCCTCCGAAGATGTAAGAAATATTTCACCCCTTCTGATCTGGCTATAATCTATAAAGCATATATTCGTCCAAAGCTTGAGTATAATTCCCATATCTGGGCAGGTGCTCCTAAGACCCACTTGAGTTATTTGGATAGAATTCAAAACAGAGCTTTTAAAATGATAGGTGATAGGTCCATTACTGATACAATCCCACCTCTTGAGCACCGCCGGAATGTATCATGCCTGTCCTTATTTTATAGGTACTTTTTTAAAAAATGTTCTAATGAAATAGCTAGCTGCATTCCTCCCCTTAAACAATTCAACCGTAATACTCGTACTTCAAGGAATGCCCATCAGTTTACACTTGAGCCCAACTTCGGACGTACCGTCAAATACAGAGATTCTTTCTTTAGTCGTACTACTAGAATGTGGAATGCATTACCCGCCTCTGTCTTTCCCTCCCATTTTAATGTTCAGAACTTTAAAACCAATGTGCATCGGTATCTCCTTCTACATCCCTTCCTCTTTTCCTAAAGCTCGTACTGTGTATATATACATATTAAGGGTACCCAAAACCCCTTTAGTGCGCGCTCATTATAAAAAAAAAAAAAAAAAAAAAAAGTTTAGCATTTTTCTGACTTGCTTAATAATAACCAAACACAAAAAAATACAACAAATAATTTAAAAGCCATTTTAAATAAGATGTAGGGGTATGACTAAAGAAGAAAAAAGTGTGCGTTACCTAATTTTGAGCAGGAGTGTATGTATAATATTCCAGAGTACTAACACATAAAAGGTGTCTACATAAAAATGTTGAGTTTTCGCATACATTTGTACCTTTATAGTTAAAAAATGTAAGAAAAATCGACGTTTTTTTCCATAAAATAATGATTTAAGTAGCCATTCGACAGATTTTTTTTTAAATAACTTGTCTTACGTATAATACTTCAAAAAAAAATAGATTTTCCATCATTTTACATAGATAAAAAATCAAAAATTAGAAAATATATGGTGTTTTATAGCCTCATTTTTGGCATGTACAAACAAAATTTTAAGCTCAAAAATCTTTCTTATTTGACCTAATCCAAAAAAACTAAGTACGACATCTTGTTCAGCATACTCGAATTCTCGTTAGTAGACATGAGAGCCCTCTGTCGGCTTTTTGAACTATCACAGTGTAATTTATATTATTGTCTCAAATTTATCAAGAAACCTAATCAGAGTTACCCAACTAACATGACAGCCTTGTTAAGAATACAAATAAATTAAATCTCATAGCTTATAAGGAATTTACAAAGCTTTCCTGAGAATAAATTTTCTTATAGAAGTTATAACTTCGTTAATAACTTTTTTAAAGCTTCGGTTAGTGAGTTTATAAAAGTTATGAAGAAGGGACTTTGAAAAGACTCTTATAGAGTTATTCGGTGAGACCTGTTAACGAAGCTTTTCAGAATAACAATTTCTTAGAAAGTTTCATGAACAGGTCACTGAAAAGGTCAAAAGGCCAGTAAGGCTTCTTTTATGCTTCTCCGGATTCTTATAATAACAGTGTTAGAATAACTTTAACTTATATAAAGTTCTTGTTTTTTTTTCAAATGCAGTGTTATCTTACCGAAGCTTTACCGAAGTTAATACCTTATCTAATACCTTATTTAATAACTTTAATGTGTGCTTTATAGTTTCAAGTTGTACTTTGAAATGCTGCAAAATATGTTCATTGCAGATAAACTCTTATATTATGGAAGCAAAGTTAATTCTTTTTTACGAAAACTCTTCAAAGCCAATATCATTTGGAGGACATTTTTTAAATTTTCCATAGGTATTTTTTCAGATTCATTGTTTAATTGTTTTATTTTAAAAAATCGCCTGATTTTTTTAAATTAAACAACTAGTTTTGCTTGCAAAATCGGGATACTAAAACAAATTAAAAAATGAGAGATTGTTCTAAACGCATTTAATTAAAACATTTAACAAAAACTATCATATATAAAAAAAATAAGAAAAAGTAAGGAATGTAATAGGTACTAAAAAGAAATCAATTAACAAACGAATATTTACTTTAAAGTTTCAGAAGAACAATCAAATCGTGATAATCCCATAGATTAATAATAACATAAAATGATCACAACACCTTAAATTAAGTACACACTACATAATCAGAAGAAATTTCATTTAAATATATTTCAACTTATATTTGGATGCATTTCAACAATTTTGATATTTAATTAAATGAAATTTCTTTTACTTGTGAACTCAATTTAAGGTTTTAATTATTTTATGTTTTTATAAGAGAAATACCGTTTTCATAATATTGTGTGGACTTTACAACGCAAAAAATCAGTTTTACTAATTTTTTGTCTATTTCTCATGATTTTTGATTTGTGAATTAAGCATGTATTTTGTAAAAAAATCGGGATTTTCGGGATTTGACTCAATTTTAAAATGCAGGATTTCAGAAAACGGGATTAAAAAAAGCGGTTTTTTAGTAAACGGGATTTTGAAACTTTTTTTCGGGATTTTTGAAAAACGGGATTTTAAAAAGCGGGATTCCGATACGCTCACTTCAAAATCTTAAGGCTAACATCTTAAAATAATAATATTGCACATTGAATTCTTCTATAAAAAGGTAGACAGTTTTGTTGCTAAGCTAAGAACTAATTTTGTATGTTTTAAACACGATAAACCTCTTTTTGGCCCCATTGTTTCACACACATTTTTTAAACAATTTAAATGAATTAGTGACAGAACAAAATAAGAAAACAAATAAACCATCACACTTGGGATGGGTATGCGCATTTGTTTGCAAAAATTGTTTTATGTGATTTTCCTCACTTTTCATTCTTAACCAAACCCTTACTGTCCCCCCCCAGGATATCGGTGAGTAGTTTAAGAATGTCGCATGCTACTTTTAAATTTCCAATCTTTCACCAAGCGAATGTGAACATGCAATGGAATGTTGTACTACTCTTGTTGATAAGGTCAGTCCTACATATATTATAGTTTCATTATTTGGTTTTTGAAAAAGAAATTTTAAAGGGAATAACAACAAGCGCCATCTAGTGATCATAATTGTAAAAAAGTTTTGTTATGGTATGAACCTACTAAGAGAATTTCTGTGAGTGAGAAATGTAACTTTAATCACGTTCAAAAAAAAAAAAAAATGTTACACATACACCATAGTGACCGTCTACATTTAAATTCTGAAACACTCGTCAATCAAATCGGAGAACTTATGCTAAGAAATTGACAGTTAGAGACCGTGTTAATTGTGTTGGCATTCCCTAATTTCGGTTGTAAGATCATAGGTAAAATAAAAAAAATGTTCTTATACGGTTATTGTTGCATTGGCCAAAACGTTTGGGAAAATTACAAATTGTCCTGATATCTTAAATATTTCAAAAGGAGAAACCGACGAAGTTACGAATACCAGAGTTACGGGCGACAGAGCTTCGAGCGTCAAAGTTACGCAAAACCGAAGTTACGAAAAACTAGAGTTACGAATTCTAAAGTTATGTTAAGCTATGACATGTGATTTTTTAGTTGGCAACAATTGCGAGGAACGATATGGAATTATGGAAATACAAACAAGAGATTAACATTTTTCTCATTGGTCAGAACTAAATGATTAAATCGAAAATGGGTGTTATTTAATCTTGTAAAATTTTGATTGGATAGGTATAGATATACATATATGGTTTTGCTTTTGTGAGAAGATCGCAAAAACGTTGAAATAGAAAAAAAACATAAGTATACTTATGTAAGTTTGGGGGACATAATTGAAATTAACTTCTTATTTGTCCAACTAATATTGCACCTACGTATCGATATTCTCTTATTTATGTTTCCATAATTCCATATCGTTCCTCGCAATTGTTGCCAACCCAAAAAACACATGTCATAGCTTAACATAACTTTAGAATTCGTAACTCTAGTTTTTCGTAACTTCGGTTTCGCGTAACTTTGACGGCCGTAACTCTGTCGCCCGTAACTCTGTTATTCGTAACTCCGTTACCATTTCTTTCAAAAGATTTGATTTTTGCAAAGAAAACAGTCAACTGAAACAACAGTAAATCATTATTTGTTTCAGCATAATTTTGGCATCAATTTTCTAAAACCTGTCACTACCCGAAAATTAAGCATTCATTACAAAATTATACCTCTTCTAAACGATCAACAACAACAGATGCATTAGCTGTCAAAACACTTAAATATAAATTTAAATTCGCGCTACAATATTATCGCCTATTTATCTAAATTGCACAAAAAATCTTAACACTCTGATAAACACCCAAAAATTCGCAAGGCGATATTTATGCAGCCGGCATAAATATTTAAATATATGAGAATTCTTTTTCAAAATTTGTTTATTTTCTAAATATTTAAATTAAAGATGAAGAATTTTTTTTTCCACCTCCCTCTTGATAGTTGACCGACCGACCAAAATCATAGATCAGCCAACGCAACTAAACCAACCATTCATTGAAAAATATATTTACAACAAAAGTCGACGTTGACATACCCCGTTTAATTCCAATTAAAATTCCATTCTAAAAATACAAATTTTTTTTTTTTCTTCTCTTAATTTTTAAATATATTTTATTCTCAAAAAAAACCTTGAGTAGGAATTTCAAAAAAAAAAAAAAACTACTACAAAAATAAACACGAAGACGCATCGCGTCGCGCATAAATGAAAAGCAAAAGTTTCCGCCAAACATTGAACACATTTTTACCGCCAACACCACCATCGCTTAGGTCGCGACATTCCATCATCCGAACTATCAGTCAGCAGAATTTACGCCGAAATGTCTACTGCGGCGGATGGTGACTTTCGGGTTGGTCTGATGGGGGATATTGGGGCTGGGACATGGGGACTGTTTTGACTTGATCGCATTTTTCTGAAGAAAAACAAACACGCTCACAAGAAATATGTTGAAGCAAAATAAAATCCAACAATTCTACGTAATCTGGTCAATTAATCTGTGGCACAAACACATTTACATTGTGCAATTGAACTAACATTTTTTGTTGTTGTGTACGAGTATGTACTTGAGGAGGCTGAAAAGTCGATTAAAAGTTTTATCGTCTCATTAAACCCTGGATTCTAATTAATCCATTTAAAGTCGCCGCCGACACTGCCGCCGACGAAGAGTAATTCCGAATTCCAATTCCTCCCAATGCTGTCTCTGTCTACCTCTTGCATGTTTAAACTTCATTGTGGTGTGTACTTAATTCGATTTAAGATGATTTATTTTCAGCACCTTTAAGTCATTTATTTTTCCCTTATGTCTTGTTTATTTTTTTGTGTTGAAAGTAAAATTCTTGAAATTCCATCGAATGACATGCAAGCAAAACAAAAATTATCATAAAACGCGGATGTTGTGTTGTTTTGTTGTTTGTTCATTTTTTTTTTTACATTGAAATGTAATCAGAACCCGGATTTAGAGAGTGTGGGGTCGGCTTTAAAGTGTTCTGGAATTCCCTTTTTCTCGTGCGAGCGATTTATTTTTTATTTTACCTCTGCTGTTTGTTGCAATGCATTTTTAACATTCTTCTCGGTATTATACATTCCTTTAGAGTTAATGGGTGCAAGAGATAGTAGATTGGGGAGGGGTTTTGGTTTAATTGGAATCAAGAAAGCGCGAAGGCACGTACGTGTTTAAACTGATTGAGGGACGACAGTATGCGACCTTTTGATGGGATTTACACAGAATTGTAATCATTTTACTGTGAATGAACATATTTTTTACAATGACAGTGCAGTGGGACCGATCAGTGGCACTGATTTTTGTTGACAAAGTTTAATTCGATGTTTTGGTTTTATAGTGTCATCGTAATCTAATATATCTCATCGCCACCGCTCCCGTGTTAAAACGATTTTGACAGGCTTGTATTTAGTAAATGTCAAATTAGCGAAACATGCTCCCAGTTGAATAGTGGTTGGTTTTGTTGTTTCGCTAACTTTATGTCAACTTAGCGAAACATGAACACAGATTTTATTTGCTTTATTATAGTGTGTCATTAATTCCGATAATTTGAATTTTATCGTTCTTGATTTTTTTAAGAATTTGGTGACACGTTAAATAAATTTAAACTTAGCGAAATATAACCCAAACAGTTTTTTTTTATTAATCACTCTATAGTTTGAAGTTTATTTCGGTTAGTTAGTTAATTAGTTACTACAGTTTAAATTGATGTTTCGCTAATTTTATGATAAATCAGCGAAATATGAACTCAACACACTTTTTCCAAAGCAAATTTGAGGTTTCGCTAATTTTTTGTCAATTCAGCAAAAGTTTTTTTTAATTAACTACTGCATTGTATGGCGCGAATTTTCCAATAACAACTTGCGATGTTTTTATTTCATGGATATCGAAAAAAATTATGGTTTGTGGTTTTTTTTCTAAGTGATCTTCAACTGAGCGAAAAGTTAAAACGCATGAATTCAATTCAAGGTGCTTTGCTTGCTTGTATGCAATTCCTGACGACAATATTGATGAAACATCAAAAAATTGTGTTTCGCTAAGTTAACAAAACTTGATGAAAATATTGTACGAACAAACCGAAATTCTGAAATTGAGTTAGTGATAATAACTTGGTCTGAATACATAAAGTCAAAACAACTTTTTTAGATTCTGTTTCGCTAAGATGCAAAATCTTTGACGATTATTAGGGATGAAATATTAGACAAATTTTTATTTTTCGCTAAGTTGGTATAAAGTCAGCACAACTTCAAAAATTTGTATCAATACCTAGACTTATTTTTGTATATGTTCTGGTTTTACTTTTCGCATTGTATCCTGATATCTTACATTTTTCAAAAACTAAATTGGTACTGTCGAAATTCCAGCATTCATTCATTAGTCTTTCATTTGAGGTTTTTTTTAAGTCACCCAATCGCATGAATGTTCAATTTTTCAAAAGAATTTCATTCCATTAAATCTCCAAAATAAAAATGTCTGGAATGTCTCAAAATTTATAAAAAAAAAATATATTCGATTAAAAATAAATCAAACCTCACTCAGACCATTTAAAGTTGAATAAAAATTAATTATATATTGAAAATAAAACAAAAGCAAAAAAAAAAAAACTCGTTAAGAATGTTGTCATCTGGCTGTCATCTACTTTGTTGGCAACAATTTGGGCAGCAAAAAAATTAATATTCTTGTTTTCAAAAATAAATCATTGGTCGATGGGTTGGTTGGTTGGGGTTATATTGTACAAAGCGAATGCTCGGAATGTCGGTCGTGGGAGGAATGTGATGCTTTCAAGATAAAATAAGACAAATTTTATTATCATTTTTTTTTTGTATTGCTGCTTTTAGAAAAAAAAAAAAATATTTTATATTTTTTTTTTTTTTCAAATAAAAAATTTCATGATAGTTTTTTTTGCCAAATTCCTTCTCTCCATCTGCACTGTGTTTGTGTAAATTAATTATCTTCTTCAATTAGGACTGACCTTATCAACAAGAGTAGTACAACATTCCATTGGATGTAAAAATTCTTTTGGTGCAAGATTGTAAATTTAAAAGTAGCATACGACATTCTTATTCTACTCAGCGATATAGTAGAGGCATGGTAAGGGTTTGGTTGAGAAAGGAAAATAAAGAAAATCACAACAATTTTTTGCAAACGAATGCAAAATACCAACCCCAAACGAATGTGATGGTTTATTTTTTTTTTTTTCTGTCACTAATTCATTTGAAATATTTAAAAAATGTGAATGAAACAGTGGTGCCAAAAAGAAGCATTTGATAAAAATCTATACGAATGTTGTTTTTTTACACAAGACTTTTTGTTACATGAATGAAAAAAATTATTAATTTTTTTCCGACTTCCAAAAAAGAAGAGGTAACGAAACTTCAAAAATTTGTAGTGCCTATTTTTTTTTTGTTTTTTTTTTGTTTTTTTTTTTTTGCTACCTCATAACTTTGGACTGAATGAACCAATTTTTATGATTCTTTTTGTATTGGAAAGCTGGTAGCTGCAATGTGGTTTTAAATTTCGTTCAGTTCTGGCCATAGGAACTATTTGAAAAACTATAAAACTCAGTTTTGATCAATGGAAGTCAGTTTTGTTTTTTGATAAAAATGATTATTATGTAAAAAAAAAAAAATAAAACTGCAGAAACAATACCTAGCAGGCACGCCATCGTGCCATCGTTTTAAATCACCAGCTTAACTGAAGCCACCTGTGCGATAATATGAGACAATTTTCAATTTTGTCTCCTCCTCTGTGCCACATAGTTCTATGTAATATGTTCTTTCTCTGTGTCTATCTGTCTAGTAAACAAAATGAATTCTGTATGTCACGGGTCGGAAAATTCTTTCTTCAATTTTTTCGATTTTTTTTTATTCAATATAATTAATTGCCAATAATGATTCCTCGAACGAAACCATTGTTGTTGCCTAAATTTTTTTTCCTTTTATAGAGAGTAAAGTTCATAATTATAAAAAAAATGTGGGCCACACTTTCACTAAGTTCACTTATCAGTTTCGTATTAAGCATTTGCCAAAAATTTGGCATTTCAAATCTAATCTATTTAGAAGTATGTATTTGATTTCGTGACTTTTGATCTGTTTGAAGAATTTAATCAAGTTATAGATTAATTAAAATTCTTAATTAATAAATTAAATAACTCAAAAGCTAATCGAAGATTAAAACCTTGTTTTAACAAAGTATTTTAATTACAAAGTTTTAACTTATCAATTGTTGTTAAGTATCGACAAGCTGTCTTTTTGTTTTGTTTTTTAATTTTATATCTTTTGCCAAAAAAAAAAAAAAAAAAAAACAGATATCAAGTTGACCACCACAATCCAACCCACTTCTTAACGATAACGCAATCATAAAAGTCAACAATTCAAATTAAATAAAAAAAACACTAAATTTAATATTTTTCGCTTCCAGCATTCCAAAGTGTGCTTCAAATAAAAGATGCATCCACATTCCACAAGCATTAAACTACAACAATTATGTAGCCATAAATTTTGCATTACAACAAAACTCACATTATTTGTGTGTATGATATTCGTATATGCACCCAAGTTATGGGATGGTTCGATATCGCATTGCATTTTTGTCCGAATCTCTAGAGGGTGGAAAAAACAAGAAAAAAAAAACAATAACGACGACGACAAAAGACGACGACTTTGCTTTCTACATAGCATTCCAAGGTGTATCTGTTAGATACAAAAAGTTTTTATGTAATTTTTTTTTCATATTTTTTTTCACTTTTTTTTGTTTTTTTTTTATTTTTTTGCGCGCATTGCACATTCATATTCCCAACTGAAAGCAATTTGTTGTGAATTTTAATTGAAAAACAAAAAGGCAAAACAAAATAAACGAACTGACCTACGATACTCCACCGCCTACCACCACCAGCACCACAAAGACCACTGCAACTCAATGTTATACTATCATCAAATTGAATGGAATAAAGGTAGGGTATAAATACACTCCGTTCCTTTAGGTTGAATCTCTTTAAATTCTAGGAGTGTTAGCTGTTTGAAATATATCACTAAAAAACATTTCTTCTGTGTTAGAAGCCTTATTTCTCAATCTAGCATTTGAAAATTTATTATCAATTGTCAGTTTAGGCACACCACTTATCATTTATCATTTAATTTTCATTTATCGCTTATCACTTATCAAAAGCCTTTATTGAAATTGTTTATTATTTATTCACTTATCAGTCGCAACTTGAGACTTCTCAATTATCTTCTGTCATTTGTTGCTTATCACTTATCATTTTTCACTTCTTACTTATCACTTATACTTATTGAAACATCGGATACAAGAATACCATAAAGTGTAGTTATTTGCTTCTTGAACCCAACATTTCATTTGCAACTTGCAGTTTGACACTTTCCAATTGCATCTTGTCAATTGTGAAAGATCGTTGAAACAACTTACACTTATCACTTATAACCAGAGTTGTAAGAAATCATTTTTTTTTTAATGCATTTGCTTTCCATTAAAAATTAAAACAAAAAAAAAATTTGCATTAAACAAAATATTTGCTGCAACTGCAAAATGTTGCATTCAAAATAAAATTTTTATTGCAACTGAAAAATATTTGCATTGAAAATAAAAATTGCAAATAAAAACGTTTTGCATTAAAAAAATTGCAAATAAAAAATTTTCTGTATTGAATAAAAAATCAATGCAAAAATGTGTGCATTAAATATTTTTTTTTCGTCGAATTTCTTACAATTTTGACTATTTTGTCATACATTGGGTTCAAATACGAAACTGCAAAAAATTCAACGAATATTAAAAAAATAATAAGGTAATGCACACATTTTGCATTGATTTTTTTTTTTGCAAAATTTTTTAGTTGTAATAAACATTTTTTAGTTGCAATAAATATGTTTTTTAAATGCAAATTTTGTCAGTTGCCATAATATTTTATTTTTTTTTGGTTTGAAATGAATTTTTTTAATTGATATTTTTACAACGCTGATGCTTATAACACATCGCTTACAACTTGTCCAGTCACCATTTAAAATTTACCACTACTGCAAGCTCTCTTAAGAATAGGCTGGGGGCAAAAAAGATGGGTTTCTGGATTCTGAAGAAGCGTGTAATTTTAAAAATTTATTAAAGAAGTGAGTGAATCTAATCACTTGATTCGTAGTGTATACCTTTATTCACGTAGCTCAAAATCAACTATGACTATATTTTTCTATGTGATGTGTTGGTGTTGTTGTTTTTTCTAGTGAAGTGTTAAGAAATCTGGGCGGTGGCCGTCATTGCTGCTTATGAAAATGGTATTGAGATTTTGCCTTGTAAATATGCTTAATTCAAGTAAAAAAACTATAGGCACTAAACCAAACCAAACGAACCAAACACAAACCCAACAACACACCGGCCGGCGCTATAGTAAGCAATAAAAAACTACAACTTAAGGAGACTCTCTTAAGTTTAACGTGCCTCTCAAGAGGTGGCATTTTTTTTTTTTTTTTTTTTTTTTTTTACTTTTTTTACTGGAAATGCAATCCGTGACTATTTGTATTGTAAAAAGGCGTCTGACTTTGAATTTTTCCCATTCAAATGTGAGTTTGATTAGTAATGAGGCATAAGGCGATATATGCAAATTTTTTTAAAAATAAAACCGAGAATGGTTACAAGGGAGAACTTAACTTAACTTTTTTCCCCTCTAACTCTCACCTTTGGTTCTACATATTATAGTTATAGAGATTGTATAGCATATATTCGTATGAGGCGCACATTAAGGTGTGTTTGGGGATAGTATAATAGTTGTTAAATTTAGAATGTGATCGAGGTAATTCAATTGAAATTCAGCTTGTAGTTTAATTTCAAGTATAATATCTAATATTTTATCATGATGTTTATGCACACACTTGGCACTTTTAGAATGACTTTATAGAATTTTTTATTATCATAACGGATTTGTGGTGGATTTTTTTTTTTTTAATAAGTCCTTAATTTCATGTGTGAAGTCCAGTATCACACAAAAAGTTCATAAATTGAAGACTAAATTGACTAATATTTATGTCTTGAAGAAAAATGGGACCATAGTAGGCGGATACTTACTGAAGATAAATTTAGCATGTTGATATTCTAATCAACAATTTTACTTCGATAAAGCTTTGAAGATGGTTCCAGGACCTTCTGAAAGACTTTATAGAAGCAGAATTGTGAGTTTTGATCCCGGCTTCCTCTATTGAAATCTTCTGATAGACTTTAAAGGATCATTTTTCTTCTTTCACTTAGTCTACTTAAATGAATATGAATCTTACACACTCCAGAAGATATCCTTCTTTTATTTGCAATTGAAACTGAAAAATTCAGACGAAACTAGTAAATTTCAGATAAAACCGAAAAATTTTAACCGAAACTCTTTAATCTCAATCAGGATTGTTGAATTTCGCTTGATCAAATTAATTACAGTTGAAATTGGAAAATCTTATATTCATTTCAACGAAAAGGTAAATGAAACTCTCAAAAATCGCTACATTTTTGCCAAAATTAGAAAATTTCAGTCGAAATCGGTAAATTTCAGTCAAAATTAGTAAATTTCAGTCCAAATTGGTTGCTTTCAAGCGAAACTGATAAATCTCATATAATTAACTTGTTGATTTCCATCACAACCGGTAAATTTCAGACTGTACTGGTAGATTTCAGCACGAAAACCTCAGCCGAAATTGCTAAATCTTTGCTGAGACTGTTGAATCTGAAACGAACCTAAATCAGCAGAAAAATTGGAGGAAACTGGCATATTTCAGGGAGTTCTGCAAGATATCAGCGACAATCGGCAAATACCAACCAAACCGTTATACGTCTGCCGATATCAGTAAATTCTGAATGCTAATCGATTGAAACTGTAATTTTCTAGTAAAATCTTTAAATTTTATTAGATATGTTGGATACATAGGTGACTCCTAGTAACTGGTTTCCTAGAAAATTCAGGCCAGTTTAATTACCTTAAGTGTGAAGCAAAAAATATTTTTTGCAAATAAAAAAAAAATTGCATTAAAAACAAAATAACCATCGCAACTGAAAAATATTTAAAAAAAAATGTATTGCAAATGAAAAAAAAATGCATTGAATAGAAAATTTTATTGCAAATAAAAATTTTTCTGCATTGAAAAAAAAAATCAATGCAAAGTGTGTGCATTAAATATATTTTTTTTTAATATTCGTCGAATTTCCTACAATTTTGAACATTATATTTTTTCAATGCAGACAATTTTTTTTCAATGCAAAATATTTGTATTTGCAAAAAAATTTTATTTTCAATGCAATTTTTTTTTTCATTTGCAATAACATTTATTTTGTAATGGTAAATATTTTCAGTTACAAATTTGTTTAAAATTTTGAAATGGAAAGCAAATGCATTAATAATAAAATGATTTTTTACAACCCTGGTTTAGGTTAAATAGGATTCGAGTCTAAAATAAAACTTGTAGTTTTGTTAATTTTATGAAACCTTCTAACTTCTTTTGCTCGATAAAAATGAACATGAACTATTGCAATGCAAAATTTAATTTCCCATCGTCTTGCGGTTAATTGCTGCCAGTATTTTTGTTTACCAAAACCTATTTGTTGGAGTTACGAAAATTGATGAAAACTGGACAAAAATAGCAACGACCACTTAAGTGTTCCAACTATATCTATTTTTTTTTTGTATTTCTATATAATCTATATATTTCAAGAGCCTTTTTGCCTCATCATATATTATCTATTTTTCTAACTTTATTTATGTATAACAAAGAACCTATCAGACAGATGAGTTTGAGTCATAAAAATTATTTTTAGAGCAAAACGAAGTTAAAAACCAATAAATTTTTGATTTTTAAACTTTTCTTTTTTTTTATTAAAAATATTTTTTTGAATTAATTTTGTTTCCATAATAATCCCCGGTTTCAAGAGTCAAGCAAATGGAATTTTAAGTGTTTAACGACTTTCACACACACCAAACATGGACGACGAAAATGGTTATTATTTTTTTTTTCAATTTTATTTTGACAGACATGCGGTGAAATATTCTAAAAACAAAAAAAAACAATTAAGCTAAATTCTCCAGAAAAATTATATATAAAACGTCAGCGTTATTTTTGAAAGGAGAATCATATTATAGCAATCACTTTACACCCACTCGTTATTTATTCTATCAGACGATTATTTTATTTTTTTTTTGTTCATCTTCTTTTGGATGAAAATAACTTTTTGAAGCAATAAATTAAAGAGCCATCAATTTTATGCAAAAATTAACAAAACACAAATACAATCTTATCACATACAAACAGTGGTTGGCTTTTCAAAAATTATTTATTTAAAAGAATTTTAATGATATGCATCTGTCGTTTGTGTTTTGCATTTGTTTTATTTTATTTGCAATTTTTGAAGTTATACTTCTTATGGGAGGGTGGGTATGAAAATTTACTTTTTGACAAGAATGTCAAAGGGATTATGACGCGATCACCCTGGGTAGCAGGGCTGTCGTTTCACCTTTAGAGTAGGCAGTACTTTAGTATTTAAAAATGCAGTACGCCGCAGTACGGCAAACATAAAACACACAACTCGTTGCAAGTTACATGTGGCAAGTTGCATGTGGCAAGTTGTATGTGGCAAGTTGCATGTGGCAAGTTGCGTGTGGCAAGTTGCAAGTGGCAAGTTACATGTGGCAAGTTGCATGTGGCAAGTTGCATGTGTAGTTGCCAGGGTTGCAAAAAGCTCACATTTCAGCTCAGCTCACAGTTCAGCTCAAATTTGAGCTAGGTACCATAGCTTAGCTCATATGAGCGCCCCAAATTCCAACGCCTATATCTCGGAATTTTGAAGAAAATGAAAAAAAAAATTTTTTGATGCCAAAAGGTAGCGGGGACTCTAACCTACATTTGGGTACAACTCTCATCCATGTAGGTCCACGCGTTCTCAAACCGCGAGAACTTAAAAGTAAAAAAAAAAATAGGCACGATTCTGAAAAAATAGGCATGATGTGGCGGTTTAACATGGAAGGCGATTTTTTAAAAATCTGAAAATGTGCAAAGCGTAGGCCCATGACACAAGCTATCATTTGGCATAACTCCCAAAAATTGCTCTCAAGTGATTTAGCTTCCAGGAGCGTTCAAAGATTCGGGGATTTTTCGAAAAAAAAATTTACCCCAACTTTCAAACGCGATTTTCTCGGAATTTTGAAAAAATCGAAAAACCGGATTGTACCGGAATTTTTTTTATGATAAAAAAAGAAATATTTTACTAAAAAAAATAGAAATATATTTACTATTAAAAAAACCAAGAGAAAAGATAACGAAAAATTATCTGTCTTATTTATAAAAATATTCTGTGAAATAAATTTCACAAAATAAATTGAAAACTACATAGACGCAAGGAGGATGAAAGAATTAATTTATTGTTCACTTGATAAAAATGTAAAAAAACGAATTGTGGATTAATTAATTTAATAATAGAAGTTAAAAATATCAAATGAAATTCATTTACATATACTGAATGAGAAGTATAACTTCAGTCGCGTGTACATGTGTACAGGTACACACACTCTTTTTTTTTTGTATCTGTTTTAAATTAATGACAAATTTGAAGAAGATATCGAAAAAAAACTGCTAGGATATTCACAAATTATGATTATGTATATCCCTCTGTAAGCACACCTCTTTTTTGCGAATTTGGTTTATAATTTTTCATATCGCTAGAACTTTTTTCAGTCTCACTATTTTATAAAAAATCATATATGAAATTGATGTAGAATTTTCCGAGGAATTCGAATATTGTATCCACAATTCCAAAAAAAATGTATTGTCACCCTTATATAGACAATTTTTTGTGTTCAGTTTTTATTTTTGTCCTGCCAAATTCGCACCCGTGTGCCGACAGAGGGCTATTGATAGAGAAATTGTCACTGGATTTATATTTTCCAGTCTTACTGCCAAAACTATGTGGGTGGAATGTGCTTATGGAAATCATCGATTCTATATTAGATCAAGGTATATTTTAAGAAAATTTCTCCGACAGGTCATTCAAGTGATAAATTGAAAGATTTATGGGTCACTGTGGTGTATACGTACTTTTTTAAAATTAGATTTGAATTTCCTTAAAAATGTTTGTTTCTTATTGTAAAAACCATTGATTTGACTAAATATAATTTTTTCGGCTGAAGTCATCATATATCTCCCAATTTTATTTGACAAATTTGATTCCAAGACATGATTAATTTTTCTCAAAGCAATATAGTAAAAGAATCTAATAAAAATGAATAATTTTTCCTTCAATGCTTCAAGCTTAGTTCTAAAATTATAAACACGAACAATAAATGTAAAACATAAATTCTACCAAGGTAAACAACTGATTTTTTTTTTGTGTTGTTTCGAGTACCAAAATGTGAGCGACAAATGTATCTGCAACAAAGTGTGCCATAAAACGATCTTTTTGTATAACCTTGTAAGTTTTTATTTTCAATTTTTTTTTTTTTTTGTGTTCATAGATGCATATATGAAAAGAGACACACAGACAATACGTTATCCGACATTTATGGTCAAAACCGCATGTTGAGTCATTTACTTACGTCCCACCAAAAAAAACTTACAAATGAATTTGACAATTTTATTTAACAAAAAAAAATATATATATAAACTAACAACGACGAGAGGTATACAAATATAAAAAATTAAATGAAAAAAAAAAAAAACTATTAAGAAAAATGGAATTTTTATGCAAATGTTTTTGTTGACGTTAAACATTTTTTTTTTCTCGTGCAAGAGCGAGCATAAAGTGTTTGAGCGGAAACTGTTTAAACTGATTTTGTAGCAAAATTTATTTTTGTAAAATATAATTGATTGTCATCAATACAATATATGCCTTTTGCAGGCCACACGCCATTATTCTCTATTTTTATGGCGGGCGAGGGAATTTCAAAAATGCAAATTAGTTGTAGGTATTCTTGTATATTGTAACTGTTGCTATTGGTTTTTTGCTCTTGTACTAGATTTTTCGTTTTATTAATGCTTTATTTTGTATCTATAGAAATCATGATGGTGAACATAAAAATTAGATTATTGTAAATTGTATTGTCATTGGGGTCGACTTGTTTAATGTTATTTATTATTTAGAAGGTTTGAATTTTTTTTTCAATGTTTGCTAAACAAGGTTTTTTAGAGGTTTTTTTTGTCTGTAAGATTTGTGAATGGAAATCGCTTTTATATTAAAAATGAAAGCTTTAATTTAAGAGGTTAGGCGTTGGTAGGGTGAAATTGATTTGCTAGAACTAATCTGCATTCACTTTTTGACCGAGAACTTGATGGTCTTGCAGCCAAATGGGGCAGTTTCACATTTAAGAAATATTTTCACAATCATAATGATAACCAATTATTAATTACAAAATCACTGTGATACAATCACTCTAACATGGAGCCCATGGAACAATCATAATCTTAGTGGTCAAAGCGACAGCATAACAAATCACAGAGATCACAGTCACAGTGATCACAATCACAGTGATAACAATCACAGTGATCACAATCACAGTGATCACAATCACAGCGATCGCAATAAGGTTTTAACTGAACAAAGTCAGAGTGATCACAATCAAGTGATCGCAGTTGGAATCATTATATAATCCCAGCTATCACAGTCACAATGATCACTGTCAGAGTGATTACCAAATATTCACTGCTATTTTGACCACTGTTACTCAGATCAGTCTCATTTTGATGACTGTGATTGTAATACCTGTGTAATTGGAACTAGTGACCTAGAAGTATTATTTTTATATAAACCTTATCTAGGCTAAAAAAGACTGTTCTCATGCTGCTAATGTTTCCTTTTTCTAAGTGTATTCTTCACAAAAAAAAAATAACACTGGTCAACAAGGTTTTTGTTACAGACACCAAGATATACTTTTCTATAGGTTTTTTGGGTGCTGAGCTTGAATCCGAAGTCAGAAAAATTCTACCACATCACGTTTTTGAGATAATCCCGTTAGAAAATCGAAAATGCCGCTTTTTTACCAGTTTTCGAGATTTTTTCTTAGCTTTTGGTTATTTGTTTTAAATAAATTTGTAACGGTTTCTAATAGAACTAAATCTTTTCTTTCAAAATCCGTTTGAATCTTTTAAAAATCTCTTATCTTCTTTGAGAAATCTGAAATTGAAATCAACGTGTTTGGTATATCTCATATTTATTTGCTTTTAATAGTAAATCTCGAAATGTTCTTTGCCAATCGCTTTCAAATTTTGACACAACGTTTCATTTACATTCCAGTAAGTTCTTATCTTGTTTTTAACAAGAAAAAAATTATATTTTTCTCACTAGTAATTATTTAGTATAAGTATCTGACACGGTCACGCTTTGATGTATTTCACTGCGATTAACCACCTTCGCAAATATAAAAACTTGCAAGATTCTAAATGGAACGTTGTGTCAAAATTTGAAAGCGATTGGCAAAGAACTTTTCGAGATTCGCAATTAAAAGTAAATAAACATGAGATATACCAAACTCGTTGATTTCAATTTCAGATTTCTCAAAGAAGATAAGAGATTTTTAAAAGATTTAAACGGATTTAGAAAGACAACATTTAGTTCTATTAGAAACCGTTACAAATTTATTTAAAACAAATAACCAAAAGCTAAGAAAAAATCTCGAAAACTGGTAAAAAAGCGGCATTTTCGATTTTCTAACGGGATTATCTCAAAAACGTGATGTGGTAGAATTTTTCTGACTTCGGATTCAAGCTCAGCACACCAAAATCCTATAGAAAAGTATACCTTGGTTTCTGTAACAAAAAAAAAGTTTAATTTTGTTGGCCAGTGTAATTGGAATGTTAAATTCTTTTCAAGTGATTACGTTGAAATCAAAATAAACAAAAGAAAATCCAGGTCAAACCAAAAATAGTTAATTTATCAGACTTTTGACATTCTTTCTTCGCAAAATGTATAAAAATAAATTCCACAGATTGTGTTGTGTAGAAAACATTTCCTTCCTCTTTTTTTATTTTACTCGAGTAAGTAACCCACTTTTGTTTGCATATTTTTTTTATTCAATACAACAAAAAATTTGAATTACGACCCAATTTTGATGAGAAATTATTCTGATTGGAATACAATTTTTGCATAAAAAAAAAAACAGCACAATGGACAACAACAAAGTGATTTTTACTGAAATTTAAATCATACAATAAACAAAAGGCGCATAATACATCCATAGTTTGAAGTTCGGGTTTATGTACCTAAAATATTTGCAAGGCAAATATAAATTTCTTGACATTTTGATGGTTTATTTGGATTTTCTTTGTTTTGTTATACTCGTTCGTATATAAACAACAAAAAATATAAGAATCAATAAGTTTCTAGATAAGATATTCACTCTAAAAAAAAAAGTTTGAATTGAATATTTTATTTCAAAGATTTTTATCGTGATTGATTGGCAAAGCGATAAGACATTAATTTTATGATTTTTCAGTTTTGTTTTTGTTTTGGTTGAAATATATTTTTATTTTGCATGAGAGTTCAAAATAAAATTTGTATTGTTTTAAATTTTAAATTTTGTTTATAGAAAGGAAGATTTAGTTTGTTTAAAAACTGATATTATATTGTTAAAGACAATAAAAAGCTTAAAAGTATTTAGTTTTAACCGTGGGAACATATTTGTTCTCAATAGCAGGTAGTACATTGAACTTTGTACCATACTGGGTTTCGTATTTTTGGAATCAAGTATCAAGTCAAAATTTAGTTTCAAGCACTGAGTTGAAACGAACATTACTGGTTTTTTGCCATACCAACTGACAGGATCTGTCAGTAAAACATAAAACTTTTTTTTTCACTTCACTTCACCAATACTTATTTGATTTTGTTTAACACTTTACCGAATAACGATTTTCGAAAATCACTTTTCCTAAAAAAAAATAAAATGCACGACTGGGTCGCACGAACTTGCTCTTAGAGTTGAAGTTGCTTAAATTTTTAAGACTCTTTATATAGAAATTTGAAAAAAAAAATAAAATTCCTTCTTTAAAAAAATAAAATAAAATCTGAAATCAAATTGCCCTCCAAAACAAGTATGCAGTTTTGATTGATATATTAAGATCCATTTTTAGAAAAAAAAAAATCAAAATCGTTAGAGCCGTTTTTTAAAAAACTAATTTTTTATAAATAATTAAAAAAAAAAAAAAGTTTTAAAATAAAATTGGTATGCCATTTTGTAGAAATAACTAATCAACATCTAAAAACAAAATTTCAAAAAAATTCAATTTCCCGTTTTCGAAAATTTGATTTTTCAAAAACAAATTTTCAAATTTTTTTTAAAAATCCAAAAATTAATTTTTTGGAAATTTTATTTTTGCTTTATATTTAAATTATATAAATGCTTCTTCACAAAAAGTTTCGATGAAATCGAATAAGCAGTTTCGGAGATAATCGGATTAAAAAAAAAAACGGTTCTATGGCAGGTACCGTTAATAATGATTTTCGAACAAATTTTTTTTCATTAGAAGATAGACTTTAGCTTAAAACTAACATTTAAATTTTTTAAACAAAATCGTTGGAGCCGTTTTCGAGATATTTCAATTTGACTAAAATCGGTATATGACAAGTACCGTTAATTTTGGTGCAAAAAAATTAATTCCAAAAACCCCTCTAACCCCTCGCCAAATAACGCTACATACCAAATTTGACACTAATCGGTCCATCCGTTTAGGCTGTAGCTCCTTATACAGACGGGACCCACTTTTTTGGCATTGTCTACCATCGTAATGTCATGGAAAAATGTTATCTCAACTTTTTACTTGCTCTATAGGGCAAGTATTGGTTTCGTGTGGAAAAAAAAATTTGAGATTTTAATCAAAACCAACATTACGATGATGGAGAATTCCAAAAAAAGTGGGTCTCGCAATTCCTTCCGTGCGTCTGTATGTCTGTGCGTCTGTGCGGTTGTGCGTCCATCTGTACACATTTCCACAGCCTAAACGGGTGGACGGATTTTCTTCAAATTTGGTACAAATGATTTTTATGGAATTCTGAAAGTTTGTTTTTTTTTTGTTTTTTTATATCTCGTTTAGAACGTATACATTCCATACAAAAAAATACGATATTGCGAATTTCTCGAAAACGGCTCTAACGATTTTGATTAAACTTTGTAAACGTAATATTTAAAGCAGAGGAAATAAAACTGCATTTTTATTTTTTCTCAAAAAAGTCAAATAACAAAAAAAAAAAAAAATTTCATGCCCCAAATGTCGGCTCTTCCCCAATATCAATTTTTTTTTTTTTTAATTCAGAGCCAGCTTTTAAAATCTACAAGTAGACTAACATAAAAGTGCTTTGAACAGCAAGAGCAAGTACGTGCGACCTCAGTTGTGCATTTTATTTTTTTTGTACGAATGCATAACTTGATATAATAGTACCTATATCGCAAGCAAAAAACACTTTCTTTTATCAATGTTGCGAATTTGTCATTAATTTTGAAATAAACAAAATATTGCTCCAAATGAAAGCATTTGCAATAGTAAAATCTCAAAACCCAAAGCTTTTCTTCTAATTTTAAATTGGTTCAATGGAAGTTCGTAAGCTTCTGATTTTTCTTAGGTGAATTATTCAAAAAATATATATGTACATATGTAGCAAAATTCATGAGTTTTATGTATGTGAGATTTAAAGACGTCATGCGGTTTTTGTTTAGTTTAGAACTTAGGTATTAATTTAATATTTATAAAATTTTACAAGATTTTTTTGGTAGAAAATGAGTATTCGATTTTTTATAAGTATTAGAATAAATTACAATGAACGAACCAAACCCTACTGTTATAAGAGATTTTTGTATGCTGATTGCGTATCCGAAGTCAAAATTTTACTGGCAATTCACGTTTTTTAATTACTTACTTAATATTAACAGGTCAACAAAAGGGTTTTAAAGTACTTTAAACGTCGAATTACATCACCGTGTTTTTTTGCAATCTTAAAAAGCCATATATTTTATGCTCTTAAATTTATTTATCATCAAGTTTTGTTCAGTTAAATAATCATCTGAGATAAATGGAAGATTTAAGATCTCCCAATGACTCAAAAAGTTTAAGAAACGTGATAAGAACATTCGTTACTAAACGATCCATCTGTCTAAGTGTTTTGCAATGAATTACTGAAAGTATAACCGTTTTTTTGTTGACAAATTCCAAAAAATTTGCAATACAGTCTCAAAGAAAAAACACTACAAATTTATTAAGTGAATGAACAATTATTTCGGCAAAAGAAACTATGTTTTACTAAATACTTCTCTCCTGATAATCGTAAAATTTCGACTTGTGCCTTTTTGTCGGATTAGAATTAGCTAATTTATTTTTACTTTTCAAAATTATTAGATCTATTTTACTCAAGTCTACCTTCCGTCACATTATTATAAGTTAGACTAACCCCCGCCTTTAACAAGAAATCAATATCAATATTCCAATGAAGGCTAAAAACTAATAAATTAAAAAATTGTCATGAATTATCTGTGTATTTTTTTTATTAAAATTATAAATCCATCAAATTAAATTGTCGTCATGTTGGAATTTCAAATTCCATTTAAAAATTCAATCTAAAAAAAAAAACTTGTCCCCCGGTTATTGATTCATATCACACTTTATGGCAACTTAAAACATATCACACAGTCATCATCATATAAAAGCATTAAACAAGCCACGAAGTTACCAATTTTACTCACCATTTGTCTGCGCAATTGACTAGATAATATTTATAATGCGTGAAGTAATTTTTTTTTAAGTTTACCATCAGAAAAAGTTCTTTCATTAGGTACCTATATTTATTTATTATTTTCAACTAAGTGTCGTCTGCATTTTCATATTTATTATTTGCATTAGGAAATTTATTTCAAATAATAAATACATCCATGTATCAACATTTGCAATTTAACGTGCAATAGCAAAAGAATCAATAAAAAAAGTGTGTAAAGGTTTGTTTTTTTTTTTTTTTATTTTACATCTTTTGCAAATTTTGTTCAAGTCAATCAGGCATTGGTATATGCATGCGTTTTATGACGCCATAGTACGTGATTTTTATTTCAGTTTTTACTTTCCTAAGAAGTGGTAAACAAAAAAAATAAAACAAAAATTACAAAGAAATTAAAAAAAAAAGGTTCCCCGGCTCTAATACAGTGGGCTGTTTAGGCAAAAAAGTTTAAAAAACTTTCTCAGTTGGAATTTTTTTTTGAAATTTCTTTGCTATTTTGTTAAACAAAAGAAATATAAAACACTTTGTTTTGGATATCTTCTTTACATGACTTTTAAATTTATTTTTAACTGAAGTTTTAATTTTTTTTTCAACTTTATTCCACATTTATATGGTAAAAACTCCACTGTAAAATAAGCAACTTGTTGCATATATGTAAGACACCAACAGGTACAACTTACGCATAATTTACTTCATAAATAATATATGTACTAGCACATAAATATCTTTCTCACCATACGACTATTATTACGTTATATGGAGATTGTGAATTACAAATTTTTGCGAGCTTAGAGCTACAATAAGTTGAGGGTCAGACAAGGAAATATTTCCAGTTCAGGTCAAACAGTATCAAATTTGCAATGCTTGTCGAACGAAATCAGCACAACATGGATGGAGTTTCATAAAATTTTTATTTTTAACTTGGTCAATATTGTAGTTTTGAGTAATAAATGAATGAATGAATATTTCATAAAGTGAGTGTCATATTGTAAAATGAAATTATATGAGCTGATTAGACACTGTTAAATGGAATTGTGTGACCTAGTTCAGTCAATGTACCAATGTAATTTAAAGTTTAGAAAAAAATTTATAATAAAACATTTTCTTTTTTAATTCAGAATACAAAATTCATTTCATAAGCGATCTTTATTAAATATGCTACCGAAAACATTGTTTATGTATGCCATAATTTCTGATCGCTTTTTATCAAAAATTCGTTTTAGAAAGAACTTTTCTTATAATAAAGTTTTATTGCTCCAAAAAATGTTATGAGAGATTTAGTAAAATTTTAAAATCTATGATACATATTTCGATGTTTCTGTTAAAAAAAATTGTTCTACACATAAAGTTGGTGGGTTTGATTTTTCAAATTTGAAGTTGTTTTCAAATTATGCCGAAAACTCTAAACAACACTGCAGCGATCAGTGTAATGATTTTCTTAGATAAGTATTGGAGAATTTAGTCCAGTTTTGTGTTTTGTACATGGTAAGGCCCCACAAAATGTTAAGTAAAAACTCGCGAAATTTATAAAATATGTATAATATTTATTAAGTGGGGTTATTTTCCTAGCACATTTTTAGGAATCTATTAATAAATCTATCTATTTATCTAGTTATAAATTAAAAAAAAAAATAAAACAAAAATAGTTTAAAATTAACTAATAATTTCTTTTTTGTTTCTTTTCAGGTAATTTAAACATTTATTAAACATGAATCTTTAAAAAACGATTTGAAGGTAAAATATTTAACGATTAACAATTATTTTCGTCTTAAAACTACTTATTAGACTTGGATTTACCAAATTTAGCGTTGAGTGTAATAAGAAAATAACAAATTCTCCAATACCATGTTTGGTTAGGTATATAAAAAATAAATTTACCCTCACTTATGTAGGTAAGTTCTTTTCAGAGTTTTGCAAATAACTTTACGTTGATTCAAATTCGTAAAATGATGAACAAACATTACGACATATTCAAAACTCAACCAAAAACTGCAGTTTTCGTAAGTGCTTTTGTTTCTGAACTTCTTTGCACACAAGTGTCATGTCTACCATCAATCTAAAGTTGTTCAAATACAAATACTCGAGTCAACTGTACAAATTGAATATTGCGTCAAACAAATAACCTGTCCTTATTTTGTGTTAACAAAATTTGTAAAAAATAAAAACCATAAAAAACTGATGGCATACCACAGAATTGATTAAATTATACTTTGCTATTTAAAAAATGCAAAAAGCACGCTTTTATCACTTTAATATTTTGTTTAATTTCTAGTTTGCAATTTCGGAAATTTTTCACGGAATATTTCTCGTGTCTTGTCTGTTTTATTTCTCATATTAACGTGACAAATGGTTTTTGTTGATATTTAAGAGACCACATTATAGTTTTTATTATCATAAAAATATTTCATATTATTTAAATCCCGCATTTTTTTTTTTTTGCTGCTTGATAATAATTTTTCAAAAATATTTTAAAAAGGTACGATTAAGTACATAAAGATAAACAATTAGCTAATGAATATTGTTATTTTGTTTTTCACTTAAATAAAGAGAAAGCTATACTTAACTTTCATGTTTTTTGATAATTAATAATAAACTTATCTTTATCTTGTATGTACGAGTATATTGATTGAAGTCAAATTTGGAAAGATTTTTTTTTTATCTTAGAGAAAAAAAAAATAAACAAATTAATATAAGATTAAGCAAATTACTAATCGATGGATACCCGCATATCAAAGTGGTTTCTTACTCACTCATAGATACATTTTTATTGATGAAAAAAATTACTTTGATTTATGATAGATATCAGGGCTTAACCTAACCTGGTTATATCACATTCTCGTATAAACATTTAAATTATTTGTTTCTTTTCGTTTTTTTTTGTTTTTGATAATCCAAATTAATGATGTAAATCTTTTTCAAATCAAATTCTTTTCAAATGAAATCATAAGAAATTGAAAATTTAAAAAAAGTAAAAAAAAGAAGAAGAAAATAAATAAACAACTTTGCATTAAGATGAATTCCAAAATGATTTTTTGTGCTATTTTTTTTTTTATTCGGCTTATTTTTTGTATATTCAAACAATTTGTTGATGGAATGTGAAGGACATTATTTGATTTGAAATGAGATTGAAAATATTGGGAATTTGATAATTGCAAAATAAACAAAAAACAACTTTGAAAAAATGCAGACAGGAAAAAATTTTTTGTGTTTAGTCTGTTTTTGAAAAACTACGAAAAAAAACGACAATGAAAAAAGTTAAAGGTTCGCCTATTGCAAGGTGAATTTTACACCTAACTCATCTTCAAAATTTCTTTTTGTACAAAATCAAGTGATTTATTCAACAAATTCAGTACTTTGATACGAAAAAAAGTGAGATCCAATACAAAATAAAATACATGAGGGGCTCATACATACTTGCTCTTTTTCTAAAAGTTTCTTAGAATGTTAGTTTTTATAGCTTTCATAATAATTTTATAGTTAATTCTATAAGAAATAAATGCAAAACAATTAAGGCCCAATTTATTCACACTCCATTATATTTAAAGTCTCCATTAAAAACAGGAAATTTTAAAATTTGTGTGTGGTTTGACAGATTTTTAATTTTAAAGGGTTCTCTAAATATAATGGAGAGTGAATAAATTGGGCCTAAAAGTTGTTTTAAAACTTACGAAAACACTTCTTAAAACATTTTAATCTCAAAATTAAGTTAATATTTAAATTATCGGTTAAATAGCTTACGAGGAAGCAAAAAATCAAGAAAACGGTTCTATGACAATTACGATTAGTAACGGTTCAAAAAATTTTAAGTTTTACTTCAAAAATAGAACCTTAAAACTTAAAAAAAAAACGTTTTTATTTTTATTAAAGCACAAATTGTTCTCAAAAAATTTGAAGGTTTAAAATTGCATACAAATATTTCGGCTTAACGGTAAATACAATGATATGTAACACCAGAGTTTCTTAGTTCTTTGGTTTTTATTGAACTAATTGTACTAAAAATTTATTAATTTATTATATGTAACGGTATTCTGTAACCGATCAAGGGTCGGAGTTGCAACAAGTACAAATTCAAAAATTTTAAGTTGTATTGAAAAAATCTGAATGCTCCAATATTTACGTTAATTCCGAAAACCCTTATATATTCGAAAAACTGTAATGAAAATTAAACTCAACCGGAAGTTATTTTAATTCCCATGATAACATTAATGTTCTTAACACGCATCATTTAAATGTCATTATATTGGTATAAAAATGTCGATGTCATCAAACAATAATAATAATAAAATCATAAAAACGAATATAATTTTAAAAAACAACACAAAAAAAAATAAAGAAGCTTACAAGAGAGCTTAAAAAAAAACCTCTTCTTATTAGCATTTTATAACCACCAAGTTAAAACAACAACAAAAAATACCAAGAAATACACTATCACAGTCACACAAACAAAAACGCTCTGACCATGCGCGCGTGCGTGAGAAAATTTTAAAATTTCAAAAATTTCAACAACAATACAAATAAAAAAAAAAACAAAAAAACGCAACAACGGAAATGATTTCCAATGAAACAATAATTTAAATTATCTTGTCACCACCAATAGTAATAAAAACGATATACAAAAAAAAAATTAAAAAATTGGGGAATAACCTTTTATCCGCTTTCAATTTATTCGAGATTAATTCTATCTCAAATCCTCTCGAAAAGAGTTTTATTATCATTATTTTGTTCTTCTGTTTTTTGTATGGTTTTTAAGTTTTTTTTTTTGGTGTATTGTTTTCTTTCAACTAAAAATTAATGGAATTAAAATGGAAATATATCTACATATATATCTGTCTAATTTGGTTTGCGTATCTCTATTGGATGTATCTTTTTTAACTCTATGGCAATTAAGTGGTATTTAGCATGCAAGAGACAAAGCCCAAGTTTATGGCTTTTATTGGAGGTTTTAGTGCTTTTTTCTCAACACACCGAAACGGAGTTTTTTTTTTGTTTCCGAGACATTTACAAGGTAAATAAATTCAAATAACAAAAAAAAAAACAAAAAGAGAGCTCAAATAAAAAATTGTGGGTTATTTTTGGAATAGAAACATGTTTTAAATTAGTTTTATGTGTTTTACTTTACGTGGGTCGAAAAATATATAAGAAAAAAAGAGAACCGTGATCGTCGTCTGTCTGTCCGTCCGTATAGCGACAGGTTTTCATTCATAAATTTTCAATACCTTTACAGGTTTTTTTCTATGTTTTTTTTTTTTTTGTTTTAATTCTTAATTTATTTTCCGAGGGCTAAGGTAGACAGCTTCTTCGGAAGTGAGCTCAGCAGGAAGTCGAGAATGGATTTCTAATGAGAACATATATTTTTAAATAAGTTGAAAATCCAATATGCATATAAAAGAGGTTTTGATTGAATTTAAGATAAATTAAGGTAAACTTATTGCTGGATTCAGCTTTGAAGTTTTCTAAATGTCTTATTTATATTGGAAGCCTGCAGCAATATTGAGTTAAGCTGTTTATGGTGGTATCAAGCTTTATTAAGTTTTTAAATTCCATTTTCTAGAAGATTGGGATATAACGACAGTGTTTTTTTTTTGTAGTTCAAATGTCTAACTAATTGGTTAAAAATCTTGATAGAATATTAGGAAAATATTTTGTATTGACTTATTGACTTTTAGTTGAAATAATTTAAAAATTCTATGGATTTTTGAACAATTTTAAAGCAAATAATATTATATTGATTGCTGATTTGAACTTCAAACTTGGGCTTTATCAAAATCTCTTCAGAAAGGATGGATTTTGTTGACGATAGTTTAAAGCACACTACAGATAAGCTTTAAGCACTATGCAAAGTAGTGAATATTATTTGCTCTAAGCAACCTGCTGCACAAAAACAACAACAACAACAGTTAGAAAAATTCACCTACCATTACAAATGTGTAGCCAATCTAACAAGTAAAAGGACGCTCTTTTTGAAATGTGGAACGTATACTTGGGAAGGTCAGAATCATCAAATTTGTTCAGAACGACTTTTGGTGTTCCTTAAGGATGTATTCATAGGCCTAGTTGTTTTCTTTTTAAACATACATATATGCGGTGTTATTGAAAACTTTTCCTATAGAAAAAAATTCTCAGATACTTCCTGAAATTACTACACTGCGCAGATTCATTTTGTCGAAAAATTCCAACATTTATAAAAGTTTTCAAACTCATGACAAAACTACAAATAAACATTGAAAAACAAACGAATTTTGTAAATTGCAAACATTTTCACGGTTTACAGACTTTTCAAATACATATTATGAACAATTTTTCAAACAAAAATTGTTCAAGCTGTTTTAATAATAATACATAGGTATATTATAACAATATGTTTGAAAAAATGTTCCATTTTGTTTTCGAAAAATTGCTTGCTGCACTGCACCACTGTTTCCCGGTGACCACGCTCAATGAAATTTGATGCGAAACGTTCGGGGTGAGTACAAAAGTACTTTCTTTGTTTAAAAAACGCGGCTAATCCGAGAATTTTAAAAATTATGTCTGTAAGAAACCGTGAAAGCCTTAAAAGTTATACAAAATAATTTAATTGACTTATAGGAAATGGTTCCATCAAAAAGCGTCAAGCGCTTTGTTCAAAACTTTATTAAAATACAAGTAACAAAAATGCGCTCTACGCTTTTTGATGTAACCTAATTGTGTTGTCATCCGAACTACATACATATATGTACAAAGTTTAAGTTCGTTACGATAAGTGGAAGTGGGTCGAAATTTAGTTCCAAGATTTTATTACCTACATTACACAGCCACACAAAAAAAAGTTCTGACCTGGGGCTGCGACTATGTTTTTCATATATTTTTAGCGTCGCTGGAACCGAATCCGAAGTCCGTTTTGCCCCATCACGTCACAAAAAAAACTTTTTTCTCTGATCTGGATGTGTGAATATTTTAATCATATAGTTTTTGAGCCACTGAATCCAGATTTGAAGTCAATGTTTCCCTATCACGTCAGGTTTCCGAGATATCCTCAAAAAATGTCTAAACCAAAAAAAAAAATGTTCTTATCTGGGGTGCGAACATGTTAATCGTATGTTTTTTAGGTCGCTTAAACCGAATCCGTAATCTATTTTTCCGTATAAAGTCAGGTTTTTGCGATATCCTCAAAAAATGTTAAAACTAAAAAAAAAGTTCTTATCAGGTTTTTGCGATATCCTCAAAAAATGTTAAAACTAAAAAAAAAGTTCTTATCTGGGATTTTGACATTTTTTAAGTATGCCTATCTCAAAAACCTGACGTGATATGGCAAAATAGACTTCAGATTCGGTTTAAGCGACCCAAAAACTACATATATGAAAAACATAGTTGCAACCCCAGGTCAGGACTTTTTATTTTTGTGTGGCTGTGTTATTTTTAGTTAGTTACTTAGTTAGTTACAAGTGAAGCTAGTAAAAGAGTATTAAAAATCAAAAAAAAAGTCCGTCGATTTTTGTTTTGTTCTTCGAAACAAAAAATGTAAAAATTCATAGCATTAATTCAAAAAACACCATCAAATTTTTAATCGAATAAACATAAACTTATTACTGCTTTTTTAACTCCTGTTAGCATCAGATTTAAAAATTAGAGCTACAGTACTTTTATTAATCGTTCTTTCATTTTAACAAACTTTTTTATTTCTACATACACACTAATTAGGTGAACTAATTTGAATTACTCTCACATATTACTGAAAATAGGGCATTTTAAATAAATTTTAATAAATAAATTATTACTCAAGACTGTGGTGTAAAAAATTTTTTCGAAATCATATTTCCGATAGAAAACTTTTGGCGAAAAAGTAGCCGACACTTAGACAATATCCCTCTTTGGATTTTAAAAATTCGTTTTAAAAAATGGAAACTAGAACCATTTATAATTTCTGTTTCGTCTTAAACAAAAAAGTTCTTCGAGAAATTATTCAAAGGGTTTTAAAACAAAAGGTTTTAGTTCTAAATATTATTATCTAAACAGTATAGGTAATGAATAATAAATCTGTAGATTTTTAAAATATTTGACTCTCAATTAACAGATTATTTAATTACCATTCATTTCAAGGTGAACATTTCCCAATAAACCATTTAAATTTCTTTTGAACTTCTTCCGATTCAAACTCCAGTGGCATTTTAAAACTCCTTGTAACAATCCGACAATCAATAAATTAATTACACAATTCAAACCTTCTTAGAAAAAAGTCGCCTCAATCCATTGTTATAGAGCTACCTTAATTCGTCGTCGGTTGTTATTTGTTGGCCGACTATCAACCGACGACGGCATTTAACCTTTGATCTATACTCCAGAAAATACAACAAACAAAATATCAACATCCAGACTCAAACAATCAAAAAACTCCAAACGAAAACCTCTCAAAACATATAATTAAAATTATAGAAAATAAATAATCATAAAAAAAAAGAAAGAAGTGTGTATAAGAACTTCTTTTTTTTTTAACCTGTGAGACCATAAAAACGAAAACCTTCATCATCATTATCGACATCATCCTTTTTTACTCCAAAAACCATCATCAACAGCCACTTCATATCGCATGTCATTTTTGAATTGGATTGGATTGAATTCGTTTTTTTTTTTTTTTTTTTGTAAAACTGCTGAACTCCGGTAGCCAGTTTCTTTCTTTCTCTCAATTCGATAGCAACCATCATTTTACAAATTTTTATCACTCTCAATGCATCTTGAGAGGGTCTTTCATCTTTTGTCGTCTTCCCGATCCAGAAACAAGCTGAGATTACCATAAGCAGCAGCTCACAAAGAGTAGAGGAAAGAGTTAAATTATTTCCCAAAGACTTATTTTATACTCGTACAACCGTTAATTTGGATTGATCTAGAGATGTGCGTTCCTCATAAATATTCATGACTCTTTTGCTAGAGAGGATTGAAAATTATATACCTACCACTAGCTCTTTATAGTAGCACTCGATTTGTTACTCTACTGTTGCCAGCGGGATGAAGGCAATAATTTTATTTATATTTTGCCTCCGAATGTGTAGATGGTGCTGTAGTGTGTTGGAGGTGTTTCCCACGCTTGCTTGAGATTTGAAGTTTCGATGAACCTTTGGGGGCTCATTGGATGATGATTATTAGCAACACAAATATATCGCATAAAAGCAGGTCTTCTTGTGTGAAACCTTATTTGGTAGCAAGTCGTCGCGTCTCACAAGTAGAAGAGTTGATAGCTCCTTCCTAATTCAGGAAAAAATTCCAAAGACTCGCGTTCAAAACATTTGTAATTATTATTTGATGCGGGAAGAAACAACACCCAGAGAAGAGGTTATGTTTTTTTTTGCACAGAGCAATGATTCCACTCAAATCCAACCACACAATAATGATGATGACCAACGGATGGACCACTCCTTTTCATTCAATAATCCTCTCAAGCTCCACACCAAAACCACATAGTACTACATCAGCGCGCTTATATATTTTTTTGTAAGCCGGTATAACGAGGCTAGAATGGAACCTGTTTGTTTAAATCGACGATGATGAAGATAATCGCGCACAGAGTCGCAGAGTGGATTATGGGCAGAGCCAGAAAAAATATATTAAATTCAAAAATAAAAACAAAAAAAATCAAGTCTTAAAGAGTTTTTTTTTTAGTATTCATTCATGCTGTGTATGAGGGCTTGGCTTGGGTATTGGATGTGGCTTCGTTTTGGACCATCGAAATGGTAATGAGATGTTTCAAAGCTTCAACCCACTGTTACTATATATAAAAACAAAAAACAAAATCTTATGTAACTTTGGGCTTAATTGATTTTTATGACACCGTAGCGCACACCGTGTCGGTTAAATGTTTTTTTGTTTAAGAGGCGTCATGTTAAGATTTGTCTAAGCTGGGGATTTTGTATTCGAAATGAATGTCACCTATTGATGAGTTTGACAGGCAGGCAGGAAATATGCAATGCATGAAGCAATTTTTAATCAATCTTTTTGGTTTTTCACTATATTTCTGTTTCCATATGTAACAAAAATGTACAATTCTCTTAGAAAAAAAAATCCTTTAAGTGATTATTTTAAAATACAGAGAAACTTTCGAAATCGGTGTCTGTTATTAGCTTGAAAAAGTTCTTTCATTTCTTTCATATAAAACAATAATGCAACTTTAGGAATCGTAAACAAATCGAAAAAAAAAACAATTGATCGAAAAAAAGGCTGATATGATAAATACTTTTCTATTTTGTTATGTTGATTAATAATTTCATAAAAATATTGAAGCATTTGTAGTATAAAACTACCTAAAAACGGCACCAGTCAGTGGTTTAAAAAAAAAAAAAAATATTAAGAAAAATGCCTTTGTTAAAGAAATTGTATCATTTGTTTTGGATTGAAACCCTTTTTAAAGTGTGTTTAAGAATTTAAAAACAAATTTGAATTTTTTGTTATTTTTATTAATTTCATCCAATAAACCTTTAGCATAAGTCGTTCAATTTATACAATCAACAATTTTTTTTTAATAAAAAGACAGCAAAATGTAAAGGTTCAAATTGTTAAGGTCTGTTTAGCATACTTGTGTAAAAATCATGTAAATAATATTAAAAAAATAGATTTGAAGGAAAAAAAGTACGGATTAGAGCTTCAAAAACAGTACACGTCAGTATATTTTTTTTAATGTGATGGCTTTTTCGAAATAAAAATAAAAATCAACTTTATTTGTTATATAAGTAATAAGCAGGGATAGGATCTTGTGGACCTAAAAACTTAAAAAAAGGCAAAATAAAACTCCGAAAAAGGCATAAAAAGGCATTTATTGAGAAAAGAATGAAATATAAAAATTTATTGCAGTAATTTGGAACAATCATGAGTTTTTTTAAAATTTTCAGTTAACAAGCGCCGGCGATTGTCCCTTAAAGCCTGGTACGCTGCTCGCGCTAAATTTTAGCTAAAATAAAATTTCCATACAAGTTATCGATAATTTGTATGGGACTCATTTGGGAGCTAAAATTTAGCGCGAGCAGCGTACCAGGCTTAAGAGTACTCTAAAGGAGCTAAAATATCTCTCTACATCTGTAGAGACGACTGGACCCCAATTAAATAACTCAACATCGCCCACGTCAACATTTGCAGGGTGCTCTGGGGTCGAACTACGGCATAAGTTCGTTACCGTTTTGACTATTGCTTTCTCTATTTAATTAGAAGAAAATGATAGAGACATAAAGCGTCAATACGTTAACGTACGTTAACGACCCCTGGATTTGTGTTCCAATGTATTACGCAATTTATTTGTTCAACTTTTTCGAGTCCTTCAAAAACATCTTTTGCGACTGCCCCTTTCGCAGCTTCCAAATCTCTCTGGATTATGTCCAAAATCTGAAGAACTTTTTCAATGGAGTATTGTAAATTGAGAAAGTTAGCTTTTGAACTCTGATACATGACGGTTGTCGGCCGCGCAATAGAACGTAGAAGACAATAAATGGTAGCAATAGCAGACAAAAAAGTTGCATAGGTAGATCTTTTCATTCGAATTTTGTTTGTGTGGGGTAATTAGTGAATTTTTAATATAGAATAGATTTATTGACTAAGTAATATACTGAGTAAGTTAGCTTTTTGTTTGTATATTTGAGTGTTTTGTGTGTAGGCATTACCTTTAAGATGCTAAAAAGATAAAAAACATAGGAAAAGGCAATAACATGAGAAAAGGCAAAAAAAGGCAATAACGAAAGAAAAGGCAAAAAAAAGGCAAAATAAAATACATATATTTGGAACGAGGGGGACGTGGAACGTGTTTGTATTTAATCTATAATGTCGTACGATTAAGCAAGAAAAAAAGGCAAATTCCACAACATCCTATCCCTGGTAATAAGTATAACTGAATTTCAAAAAAATTGTTTTCGAAAAATTTAATAATTATTGAAACTGCTTAAAAGTTATTGTAATTAAATTTCTTTCAAACCGGTTGTTCAGGACAAAGGGAGAATTTATTCGAGGTAGGTATGGCAGAAAAATGTTTTTGGGAAAACGGTTTTTATTAGACCTTAGTAAAAAAAAAAGTACACACCATTTTTTTTCAAGTAAAATCGTTTTGAAAAAAAAAATATTATCCTCGAAACCTTCAAGAGATAAAATGCTCAACCATGAAATAAAATATTTATTAAGTACCTTCCGAAGTTATGTAACGAGTGTCAGGAAACTTTCTGTGGATTGATTCAGCTATTTCTGTGATTTTCAGTTTTCACGACAGTATCTCGTCGCCCTAGTATTGGTGTCCCGTATACGCCAAATTGCATTTTTTGAACTAGGTATGCAGTCTTATATTTTCGAAGGTGCTCTTTTCAAATCTGTTATCCGTTTTTTTTTCTATCTTTTCTCGTTGCTGAGATATTCACGTATTGTTTGACGTAAATACCAAAATTTGGCATTTACGTCAAATTTTTCATGCAATTTATGAAAATTTTGAGAATTGTTTTGACGTACGTTATGTGTTTTTTTGACGTAAGTGTTCTGGTTTTCATGGCGTATACGGCAAATTAATTTTTGACAAAAATTTAAATATTTTGAAAACTAAACGAATTTCAGATGTCCAATAACATGTATTTATAAAAGATAAATTTTTGTTACACATATATCATACTAAAAAATCAAAAAATGCCAGCTGTTATTTCTTTCGCAATCATCTTCCGAACATTAAAATGTGATTTCCTGAAAAATGTAAAAATGTCGTCTACGGCACTTCAATACTAGGGCGACGATTTGTCTGCGGATAATTTTTTTACATCATCTGTAAAAAAAAGTTTCTAAAAAACCTGTTTTGAAATTTTCCAAACTCAACAAATTTTTTATCTTTTTAGATTTTTAATAATTTTTTTCTAATACAGAGACAGATTTCTGAATCTTTTTGTTAGTCTTCCGACTATGCCTTGATGTTATTGAAGTTAAACGTTAATACCAAATGCATTCATTGATGATTTTAGGCTTCAATTATTGGAATATGTACATGTTTTTAAATTTAAGGTGGTGGTTAGTGGTTTTTATTAAAAATTTTAATTTGTGGGCTAAAATCAACAAAGAGAGAATAATTCGGGAATTTTTGACATTTTTTGTATTTTGTCAAAATCTTACATTAAATTTGGTTACTAAAGTTTTGAAGTCAACTTTAACAACCTTTAGTTATGAATCCTTTATCAGAACACTAGTCTACTAGAAGAATTGATTTAAACAATCAAATTTCTTTAAAAAAAAACTTGGTTTGCATAAAAACTTTTTTTTTTATTAAACTCGTTTCTTTGGTACAAACGCTTGATTTTTATCATGTCATCTCCTTACTATCGCCAATTGGACTACAATAATTACAACAACAGAATAAAAAATAAAAGTGATTCGAAAACAATTAAAAGCTATAAAAAAAAACAGGTTGATTTTAAAGTTCATAACAACAATTACAACAAAACTATAATTTATGACTTTAACATACATAATTAGTAATTAAATTATTATGTGTGTAGATAATGTATTGCCTGCCTTTATGCCATCTCTCTTAACTCGTCTTGTCTCGCACTATACAAGACACATTATAATGTTTTGCTTGCAGCCACTTATACCACAGATGCAATTAATATCGATTAAAAATTAAGGTCAACTCCATTGGCCACTTGTTATTATTATTGGTAGGTTATAGGTATGGTAGGTAGGTACACAAGAGTACAGTGAAACATTTATCATCCAACACAGCTCTTTCAAAATTAATTACATCTTCTTCCTCTGCATGACAGGTTTCATTTAATTTGTTGTTTATTTTTTTTTTTTAAAGTCTGTCTGTCTTTCTTTCGATATATTTATGTCTTATGGAAATATTTTTATGTAGTTATGTGATTAAATAATATTTATTGGATTTCACTTCATTGCCATTTTTTTTTTTTTTCTTCAATAAATTTTTCACACAACATTTCGATATAAATACTTAAATACTTTCTCGAATTACCAAGAAATATTTTAGTTCCCATCGTATCGACAAGACTAGTTGTTTAAAAAATGCTATTGACATTTTAAAAATAATTAAAATACTTTAAATAATTATTCCTTTCAATAAAAAAAAATCAATAAAAAATATATTTGTATTCAGAAGATATTCTCAAAGAAATGGAAATTTGCAATATTGAGGAAGATTTATTATGAGTAGAGCTGAGACTTCTATTGCTCTCAATCACTCTGCTCTCAATCACTCTGCTTTTTCACTGAGCAGAGAACAATTTGCTTTGTTCTTTTTTTTTTTTTCTTATGATGAACATGACGCTCTCAAAACAACAGGAAGAACAGTAAAAATGTTCTATGCTCTTTAAAATTTCACTGCTTTTATAAGTATACCCTACTAACAATTTTGCTTCTAAAATGCTTTACAGAACCAAAATTGTTTGTCGGGATAACTGCTCACTTTTCTTTGTAAATGCACTGCTATATTTCAAAAAATGCTCTCGGCTCTTTAATGTTTCCCTGTTTTTTTTTTATCATTGTGCTCTTCATATCTAATAATTTGATTAACGATGAAAAAAGTAAAGATGAAGAGAAAAGTTTACTATAAAGGTGACGAAACAGAGAAGACCAATTTGAAATACCATTGTTTTAGTGCAGGCATTCAAGGAGTTATTTCTTATTAAAATGATGGAAAATGGTCACTTTCATTATATCCTATTTCAAATCAGAAGAAATCATAAGAGTAACCTACTGCGTTAACTGCTTTTAAAGAGTGATTAGGTTAGGTGGTTAGGTTATGTGGGCTGACAGTTGATATTGTTACCGTCACACTTAGATCAATGTAGATCCCTTGTGATACCCTGAAGTATTGTAACTTCATGAAAAAAGTGTTAACCTATGAATGCTATGGTTGTTCGAGCCATTTGGAGGACTTGACAAAGTTCAGTAGGCTATTGCCTGAGAGTTCCGATAGTTCTTCTAATTCATTAAAGAAGTAGTTTCCTAAGAATTTTTTCCTAGTGCGACAGAGTGCTGGGCAGTGACAGAGGAAGTGAACAGTGTTTTCCTGTTCGTCCTCATTACCGCAGCCTCTGCATAGATCATCCGTACAAAGCCCCATTTTCTTTTTGTGGTATCCTAGTAGATTATGACCCGTTAAGACGCCTATTAGGGATCTTAAAGAAGGCTTACTAAGTAGTAAGATCTTATTTGATTTTTTCTCGTCGAAGTTCGGCCATAGTTTCCTGGTGTGACCGCAGGTTTCTAGGAGGTTCCATCTATCGTTGGTTTTTTGTGAAATCTTGTTGACGATATTTCGCTTTATTTCACATTGTGGGATTCTAATGTTAAGGTCTATGAGAGAGGGATCAAGCACTGAGCCCTCCCTTGCAAGCTCATCCGCTTTTTCGTTTCCGAACACATCACTGTGGCCGGGAACCCAGCAGAGTCTTACATTATGCTGCATACCAAGAACCCTAAGCTCTTCGCGACAGCAAGAAACAAGCTTAGACTTGATTAAGGTGGCAGAAATCGCTTTTATTGCCGCTTGGCTATCAATGAAAAAGGTGATGTCAGCAGGTGATATCGCCATCATGGATATTTGTTTAGCAGCATTTTTCACTGCCAATATCTCGGCTTGGAAGACACTGCTGTGATCGGGGAGCCTGAAAGAACTGGCAAGGTTGAGGTTTTCTGAGTAAAAACCTGCACCAACCCCAGTGTTCATTTTCGAACCATCGGTAAAGATGGCGATAGTCGACTCATTTGAGAAAGGTATACTGTTTTCCCAATCTTGTCTGTTAGGGAAACTGACATTAAAAGACTTGTTAAAGTCTAAGTAGGGGGTCATGTAATCTGTACTAACGTTGTAGCCAACGTAGTTAGAAAGAATCGTAGTATGGCCGTTTTGACTAGTATTCCAAATGTTGGTTTGACTGAGTCGTAGGGCGCTGTTCGCTGCCAATTCTTGTACAAATAGATCTAAGGGAGTGAGATTAAGGATTGCTTCCAGACCCGCGGTTGGAGTGGACCTCATCACCCCCGTAGTACTAATGCAAGCTGCTCTTTGTACTTTGGTTAGGGTCTTCAAGTTCGTGGATTTCTCCAGAGCTTGCCACCAGACTAAACTGCCATAAGTCAGAATGGGTCTGACAATGGGGGTATACATCCACATGATTATTTTAGGATTTGGTCCCCAGTTTCTGCCAAGAATTCTATTACATGAGTAGAGTGCAAACGTGGCTTTCTTATATCTTTCTTGAATGTTTGGACCCCAGTTAAGTTTCTTATCCAAGATCACTCCGAGATATTTCGCTTTATCCGAAATCTTAAGTGGGGTGCCATCAATTTTTGGCACTGCGAAAGGAGGAATTTTCCTTCTGTTTGTGAAAAGTACCAGTTCTGTTTTAAGGGGGTTTACTTTAAGACCGCATCTCCTGCTCCAGTTACTGACCTGGGATAATGCGCTTTCTAATTGTTCGCTTACAGTGGTTAGGTATTTACCTGTCGCTAGAAGAGCTAGATCATCTGCGTAGGCTATAACCTTGACGCCGCTGTTTTTCAATTTGATGAGAATCTCATTCATCACCAAAATCCAAAGAAGAGGTGATAGAATACCCCCTTGTGGGGTTCCTCTAGATGCGTACATTTTTATATGTGACCCACCTAATTCACTATTTATTTGTCTGTTTTTTAACATGCACACGATCCATTTTATGACCGTGTCTTCTATTTTAAGATCAGTGAGTGCTTTTTCAATTGCACTATTATGAACATTATTGAATGCTCCTTCTATGTCTAGAAATGCTGCGAGTGTATATTCTTTAACCACAAGTGACTTTTCTATTGTTCTGACTGCACAGTGTAAAGCTGTCTCTACACTTCTAGCTTTTGTGTATGCATGCTGAAAGGGTGATATAGTCTCCGGTATTAAATAACTGCGGATATGTATATCGATTAACCTTTCAAGTGTTTTGAGTGTAAAAGAAGTTAGACTGATAGGTCTGAAATCTTTGGGTTCTGTGTAACTGGATTTACCAGCTTTTGGTATAAAGACAACTTTGACTTCACGCCATATTTTAGGGACATACCCCAATTGTAGGCTATTTTGGAATATTGTGATCAGGTATGGAATAATGAATTCACTACTTTTTTGCAGCATCAAAGGGAAGACGCCGTCTAGGCCTGGAGATTTATAAGGAGAGAAGGAGTTGATGGCTCAGATCAACTTTTCTTTCGTAATAATTTCTCAAGGAATTTCACATATTGAGTGCAAAGAGTTTGTGGAATCATTGTCCAATTCAGAGTTACAATTTGGGAAGTGGGCTTCCACCAGGAGTTTTAGACTGTCTTGACAGGATTCTGTCCATCGATTATCAGGCCCCTTTAGGGACCCTATAGAAGTATTCGTCTTGGAGAGAATTCTCCTTAGCCTCGCCGAATGGTTAGTACATTCGATAGTACTACAGAAGTTTCTCCAAGAGCTACGTTTGGCTCGTTGAGTTTCTGTCTTGAACTTTCTCTGACTGGTTTTATAAGATTCCCAGTCACTTTCTGTTCTAGTGCGTTTAGCAAGGTTGAACAGTTTTCTTGTTTCTTTTCTTATGCTAGTGAGCTCAACAGTCCACCAGGGTGGTTTGTTGTTTTTCTTCGCATCGGCAATGAGAGGACAGCTTTTGTCCAATGCATCGCGTAGAATTCCTGTGAATTCCTCTGTCAGTTTATCAAGACTATTTGTGTCTTAAACATTGTCATTGTTTAAGTGACTAATGTTTTTTACTAATTCCCTATTGAAGACATGCCAATCGGTACGCCTATTATTCCTAAAAGGTTTAATGTGCCGGGCAGCATCAGGGACGTAGAATTCTATTAAGCGATGGTTGGAAAAAGAGATTTCATCTAAAACCTTCCATTGTTCTAATTGGCAAGTATCTGAATTACTCGTCAAGGTGATATCAAGAACTTCTTTAAAGAGTGATTAAATAGCAGTTATTAATAGCTGCTCTTTTTATATACTGCTCACTGCTCTTTAAAAATTCTGAGTATAAATTTCCGATTGTGTATTGTTTTTCTTCTGGTCTGGTATTTTGAAAAACGTCTCAATAATATTCCAAACGAATACTTTTCTAATTCAAAAAATAAATTTATCTTTCTCTTACCAGTAAATATAATTTTTCTTATGGAAGTTATACTTTCAGAGTTACAGCACCACAAATTGAAATCAAATATCGGTCATCATTCAATATGGTATTAATTTGGCACAGTCATCAGTAAAATATTTCAAAATTTAAGAAACTGCCTTAAAAAAAATCTTGTAAATTCTTTATCTTCATCTGTGACTCATTATTTTTATGGCTATATGAATCTTTGCCATACAAAAAAAATAAATAAATAAATTGCAACTCCTTTTTTGCCATATAACAGAAAATAAAATTTAAAAAAAAAAATGTTTCTTCCCACTGCCCATCAATTCTGCGTGCGCAAAAAATTCTTCTCCAACTATGACTCACTCTATTTGTGGATTTGTTCAAAACCAAATTGAGTGGTAAACCAACTCTTTGATGATTGCGTAACCAATTCAAGCAAACCAAATCAGAAAAAAAAAATAAATACAAAAAAAAAAAAGATAAAATGAACGATCAAATAAATAATGACTTTCTGCAAATTTCAATTAAAAATACATTTTCTAGCTGCCATAAGTGCCATTGGCGCAAAAAACCCCAACACCATTACCATATACCATTTAAATACCACAGAAGTTAAAAAAAAAAAACCTATCTCTTCTTAAACACTTAATCCCTCTTTACTGCCTGGATGGATGGTTGACCAAGAAAAATGAATAAAATTAACAAAAAAGAAAGATACAACAACAAAAAACAAAAAAAAAATGATTGAAAGTGACTATAAGATTGTTTAGTAGCTTGACGATGTGCAATTAACCTCAAAAGAAAGATTTTGTAATGAAAATGAAAAGAGGTAGTATATTAAAACCCATGATTAACGGACTTTTTAACTTTTCTTTCTCTCTTGGAAAATCAACTCTGGCCATAATGGCGTCGTTGTCAGTATCTAGTAATCGGTAGTACGGTAGTCTCGTCCACCATCGATGTCCGATCTACGCAATCAAGCGTTGCATTTTTCTACGGTTTTTTGCTTTCATAGATGGGAAAATGCATAAAGAAAAATCTATCATCATCTTTCGACTTAAGATTGGGATTAAACTGTCGAAAGCAACTATTTCTCAATATTTTTTTTTGTTGGAAAGAGGATAAGAGTTTATTTTAAAAATCGATATGAGAGATATATAAAATTTATTTTATTTTCAATGATTTCAGCAAAAATTAGATGAACTGTTTTAATCCATTCAAACGGTCTGATTGTAGTGTAGAAGGCTGGTTATAGTCAAGGAGGTAGCGTTTTGGATAGAAACACAAGATATTTACCCTTTGAGAAACAATCAATAACATTTTAAGCCTATCGTATTGCCTAAATAATAACACTCTGACAGGATCATAACTTTCAGCTTAATTCTCAAATTCATCTTTATTAAGTTTTTGTAACTTATACCCAATCTATTCACTCGCCGCCATTAAAAATTAGAAAACTGTCAAATCGCATTAAAATTTTTAAATTTCCCTTTTTAAATCGCGACTTTAAATTGAATGGAGTGTGAATAAATTGAGTCTTAAATATTTGTTTTTAAGCTTGAAGGTTAAATATTATTCAATGAAAATTGAACTTAAAAAAAAATAGCAAAGCTATATTTACATCTCAGACTATAATGATTGATTGTTCCTGAAACTGCAAATAATACAATGTTGCAAGTTAAATTGCTTTGTGCGATTTTATTGCAAAACAAATTGATTAGTGTTGCCCCCCTGGAGCGGTACGGTATGGTGATATGGTGTGATGTTGAATATATCTGTAAAATGAAATCGATTGATATATTTAACAGATATACTCGTAATGTGTTGAAAATTAGATCTCTTAAGTTTGTGTATGGTTACAAAAGGCAAAATTAGATGTGGTAAAAGATAGGGAAAAACTTTGGCACTGTTGTAGGGTACGGATTCGTGTGAAGATAAAAATCGTCACGATATTTTATAAAGAAACAAGAAAATATTTTTAAGTTATGCATGCTTTCGTTTAAAATTGTACTTTTGAACATTTCCTGCCTTAGGTCCGATTTCTTAATGTGACAAACTATGATTCAACTTTGTTGATTTGTATATGTTTTGGAAGCCACTTTAAAATATTTGTTTAGTATATTTCTTTACTCTTCAACCAACAAAAATCGAAACCTAATCTAGATCTGCGATTTTTTCACCTTTCTTATTTATTATGAATTACTTAAAAAATAGAATAGTTTAAAAATCAATTGGTTGAATTATTTGGTACATAAATATGTATGAATATATGTTTATTTTATATTAAAAGTTCAAGTTTTTCATAGAAAAAAATGTTACGCATACGCCACAGTGACCCACAATTGTACACCGAAAAAAAAAACAATATCAATTTAACATTTTTTAAATATCAAATTAACATTTTTTTAATATCAGCCAAAAATGCTCTATAAAATGTGTTTTATGATATTTAAAATGTTACAACAACATTTTTATTATCAGGATGATATTTAAATGTCACATTTTGGAAATTTTTTTTGATATTTTATTATCATTTTTTCATATCAATTTCTCATTCCAAATTATTGAAAATAAAAAATTCTTAATGTGTACTAATTTAAAGGCGCTTTGTGTTTTTTCGAAGTAAAATGTATGATTTACTGAGAAAATTTGAGCGGCACTAACATTTTACTTCACATAGTTTGGGAGAAAATAACAAAACAATTATATCACCTATACCTATAACAGAATAAATAATATCACCATTATTTTGTAAAGAATATTCCCTTTCAGTAATGTTTTGAAAAAAGAAAGAAAATGCTTAAAGTAATAAAAATAATAAAAATGAAAAGGAAAGAAATAGGTTTCATTAAAATAAACTAAAACGTAAAATCTAGTCAAAATTGATATTTTAATTGTCAAAGTGAAATTTTTACTATCCACTTTAACTTAAAAAAAAGTCAAAATGATATTTTAATTGTCAAAGTGAAATTTTCACTGTCCCACCTGAAATTAAAAAATGTCAAAATGATATGATAAAATATCAAAATTGATATTTTAATTGTTGGACGACTTTTGTCACTGAAAAATGTTAATTTGATAGCTGTTATTATCAAATTTTTTTTCGGTGTAACATTTGCTTCTTTAATGACCTATCTTGAATTTCCCAAGATGTAACTTAATTCAAACAGAAGTCAAACATTTCAATATAGCAGCAGTTTATTGGAACTAGGGACACGAAATATTGTTGATAGGAAGAATTATTTTTTTTTACCAAAAACAACGGGATATTTTTCTAGAAATCTGTTATCGATTTTGATAAAAAAAGATTGGCGTACGTTTTTAATTAAGGGTCATATTTTATTAAAAAAAAAAAAGATTTTCTGGAAAATAACTATTAACGGTACCTGTAGAACCGTTTTTTTTTTTTTAATTCTGAATATCTAACAAACGACGTGTTCAATTATTACGAAATTTTATTTACAAAAGTATTTTTACTGTTTCAAATATAAATCATAATTAAAATTTAAAAAAATACAAATTTTTGAATTTTTCAAAAAAAAAATTGAAAATCAAACTTTCGACATAGGGAGAAAGCATTTTTTTATGAAATTTTTCAAAAAATTATTTTTAGTAGGGGAGAGTGGGGCTAAATGTAACAGGGGTAAGAATTAACAGCTAAAAAAAGCGATGTTCCTTTCAATATTAAGAAACGCGTAAAGGAGAAAAATGCTCAATTTTTGCATATCTACCGGCACATTTTCTTCAGATGAAGATTAGACGACAGGGTGAGAAGTTACACTAGTGGTGCCCAAAAAATGCATGTAACTTTTTTTTTAAATTTTATTTTTGGTCTACCTCTTTACCCGAAAAAGATAGAGTGCTAAGTGTTTTTTTGTTATATGCAACTGTGTTTTGGCTCAAATTGCGTGTATATGTTATGTCTATATCAGTTTCGCTTTTTTTTTAAATTGATTTTATGTGCCAAATTTCATGCTGGGGATAGTTGTAACATTTTTCCGGGGCAAGTTGTACCATGTAAAAACCTACATATACTGAAAAATTGTTTACCTAATATAATTAACAACCCTGAATATGAATGCTTGTAATTGAATTTGTATTTATTTTGAAATTGGAAACACATTTTTGAACCACCACTTGAATTCATAAAGCTTATAAAACAATTTATGAATTCGAATAACTTTTATTTAAGACTGCTGTCAAATTTTCTCTGGAAATCTTGGATTTGCTCCACTTTTTACAAATTTGCACCAAAATTTCATGACTTAGGTTTGTTTTTATTGTTATTAATTAAAAATAAATAAATATAAACAAATAAAGGTATTTTTCTCTTATTTTTAGTTCTTGGTACAACCTACCCCGGTATGTGTTACACTTTGCCCCGTATGTGGGGTAAGTTGAAACAACACGATTTTTTTTTGGAAGCTTTATTTTTCAACATTACCGTTATGTTTTGCTAAATTTTTATGATGGATCTTGGAGCTAAAACATGGGTCTTTAATTTAAAAAAGGTCTGGTTGACCCACTTTCAAATTTGTAGGAGAACCATCGATTTTAGAAAAAAGTGTTACATTTGGCCCCACTCTCCCCTAATAATTTTTTTTTTAAACGGCCTTAAAGATTTTGATTTTTTTTTTCCTGAAAAACTCAATTTCTTGATTGGAACTTAATGCATATATTGAAAATTAGTTTAAGTTTGAAAAAAAAAAACAATTATATGGCTTAAACTAATATGTTTAATTTCTATGCACAATAAGTAATTTATTTATTTATACAGGAAAAAATCGAAGTGATTCATACAAAATGCCAATTAGTTACTCAGAAACTATTTAACTGAAACACCTTTAAAAAAGACACAAAGAAAAAATACATTTCTTTTTGTTAATTTAAAATCTATACAATACCTCGAAGCTGTTGACCTCTTTAACACTCTTCAAAAACACAACAAAACAAAAAAAAAATCAAGTATTTCTGTCTTACCTCCTGTGGATTTCCATACATTCATTTGCCTTTTTTTTACACCCAAACAAAAGCAATTTAATTTCCTCTTTCTCCCCACCAAACAATTCATTATTTTCATCAATTAAACTAGAGTTACTTTTTCATTTTCATTCCTTTCATTTTTTTTTTTCAAAAATGCAACTGGTGTTCGTTTAATCCATCATAATTACATGAAACCATTGTCATCATCAGCATTATCACTTTGCGAACAACTGCGAGGCAACTTCTGTGCAATAAGTGAAAACAGCTACTGGATTTCATTAAAAAACATAACTTTTTTTTTTTTTTCGTAACTTGTAATCTCTTTTTATTATTTATTATTATTATTATTTTTTCTCCCCCTTAACTCTTCTTCTTCGTTTTTAATTTTTGTTCCCTCCTTCCGGAGCGTGAAATAAAAATCACCTATCGATTAAAAATGCATTCAAGTGTTTCCTGTGGGGGCTATTAAGTCCGCCAGAGGTTAAACTTCTTTGTATTTTTGTTGTTGTTGTTGTTGTATTTATACTCGTACGTTATCCCCAAGTTGTGCCTTCTTATAATGGCAACTTATACGATGCGTCCGTAATCGACCATCGCGTCTTCGTCGTCATCGTTCGTTCATGGCCGTGGCAAATTAATTGACTTGAGTTTTGAAAAAGAAAGTGTTACAAAAAGTCATCACAAGCACTAAGCACAATGCAAAACAAAGAAAGAAACGAAAGAAAAAAGCAGCCAAACTTAAAGAAGGAAAGAAAATATACAAAATGCTAAAAGAAAGTCTACAAAGTACAGAGCTCGAGAGCTCGAGGAATATGAAATCTTAAACAGAGTGTATGTTGTTCATAGCTTTAAAACCATCATTGCATCGGTGCAGGATTGTTGTTGTGTGTAGAAGATGCAGAAAAGTGCGCCACAAAATGCAACAACACAACGTATCTTTTGCTCTGTTCATTGACTTTTTCTTTATCTTTCTCTTGGTCACAATGTAGCAAAAGGAGAGAAAAAACATACTAAGAGACTAATTTTTTTACTGTTAACAGGGTTATTTTCACTAGATCGACAAAAAACGCTTTTTTGTCAAGATCACTGAAAAAAAGCTTTTACAAAAGCTTTAAATTTTCAAATATTTTTTCAAGATTTTTTTTCAGCTTAAGATACATATGTTATAAAAGAAAAGAAAATTACTCTGATTTTATAAAGACCTTTTACCAGTTAACAATCAGAAAGAATTCAATATCCAAATATCTAAATTCTTGAAAGCTTTCATCAAAATATTTTAAAAATAAACTTATCGATTATTATACTTAACTGTGGAAAAAAGGGTCTGAAAAATAAACGATGACAATAGGTTATACAAAGAATTATATGCCAACATTTCTTTATATAAAACATTAAAAAAGCTCTTTTTTTTTATTTCAAAAATGTATCTTATGAAATAATCGAATATTAAAGCTTTTAAAAAGCGTTTTCTTTCCAAGTTAGCTTGTAAACCAAAATCAGATTTATTCATTTGATAAAAATTTAGATTTTTGCAGAAATTCTTTGAGAGACCTTAGAAAAGAAATAAAAAGCTTTGCAAAGCCACTTTTTCATAAAAAAGCTTTAAAAAAGCTGTTTTCTTAAAACCCATCGTATATGCATTATTAGAACGTCAACATTTATTTCGTATGGAAAATTATCTTTTTTTTTTTCAAAAACTGCTTTTCGAAAATGCATCCTATTAAATTATTTGAAAGTTTTTTTTCAAAAAGCTCTTTTTTATTCAAAGCAAGCTTATAAACCAAAATCAAATTCATTAATTTGACAAAGGTTTTGATCTGTGTTGAAATTCTTCGAGGGCCCTTGGAAAAGAATCTAAAGCTTTGTAAGGCCTCGTGTTTTATGTAAATCCTTTAAAAAGCTGTTTTCTTAAAACCGATCGTAAATAAAAATCAAAGTATTAAGTTTAATTTGGAAAAGGTTAAAATTTTTCTTTTAATTCGTTAAAGGACGTGAAAAAATAAAAAAAAAAACTTAAAAAAGCTCAGTTTCTATGATTTTCATACCCTTTATTATTTTTTTTCCAAAATCATTTTTAAACAAAAATGTATCCTTAAAACAAACCATTTTAATTATTTTTAATATTAATAAAATCTTTTTTTTATGAGGTAAAACTATAACAACATTATTTGAAATTTGGGAAGGTTCTAAAAGAAACAACTTTAGAAATCCTCTTTTTTAATTTCCCTTAAAGTGGATTTGTTCAAAGTTTATCCTTGAAATCTTAAAAAAAACCGTAAAAAGAGAAAGAATTTGAAAACCTCATAAAAGCTTTTTTTTAATGTAAAAGCAATTTATTATAAAATCAAAACCATTATTATAACGATTCGGAAAATTAAAAAAAAAAAGCTTTTCAAAAGTTCTATTTTCTAAGTTTCTTTTAAAATTGATTATTTCAAGAATTGATTTTTAGGCCCTCATTTAACCAAAACTCTACCCTATAAAGGGTACATTTGAATTCGACAAAAAAAAAATACCAAAACAAAAAAAAAAGATAAAAATGGCGTGTGTATCTCTCCCAGAAGGAGATGTTGTGTCTTGTGTTGTATGCGAAGCGAAAAGAAATCTCTTTCACAAAGTCCAGGTTAAATGGGCGGTTGTAAATGTTGTTTTTTTTTTTTTTTTTCTTAATATATGTATATATATTTTTTTAAGGTGGGTTTGGATGATAAATGAAATGCATTTTAATTGCAAAATATGATTTGACATTTGGGATGCTTCAGTGGTTTGGATAAATAACAACAACACAAGCAATACAGAAGCTGCAACCAACAACAACAACAACAACAAGCTAGTCCAGAAATGGAATGGAAAGTGGTGAAGATCAATTAAATTATGGGAGTTTCTTCATTAAACAAAAAATGATTATAAATGTACCAACTCAATCATTAAATATTTTTTTTTTTTTTTGAACTACAGATAAATTAAAAAAAATTTGTTATAAATTACTTTCAAGATATGTAGAAATCTCTTAAATTTTAATGTTGTTGGAATTTAAATAGTTTATAAACAAGCTTATTTGATGATATTTTTTTTTTGTCAGAGAAAACATTCGCCAAAGGCCTTTAAAATCGCGTTCGATAAAAACTATTTGAGTTTTACCTACATAAATAGAACAAAATCCAGCTCTGAAGGACCAAAGACTAATATCTATCTGTTCTAACACGATCTATGAATATTTACACTTGAATTGCCCTGTAGCTTGTACCTAAATTATTCTCTCATATTTTACTTTAATTAAGCACTTGCCTTTCAAATGAACAAATAAACAAAAAATAAATAAAAGCAAAAGTAACATAAGTAATAAAGTCGTAAATCTTTTTGAACAATTATAATAATTATCTTTTTTTTTATTCCTTTCAATCTTGTTGGATTTTTTGTTCTTTAAATTTAAAAGCTAGTTGTTCAATCACACTTGAAAATAAAAAAAAATGTGACTCATATAATTAAAATTCTAGCTTGACCAGGTTATCGCGCGACTCGTCGAGTCAATTCGTTCCGATCCGTTCCGTTTCCCCTCGATTTCGAGTCAAGTTAAACCGCACTAACTGATTCATTTTTGCCTACATAAACCACATCGCCTGAGTTTGATTACTTTAACTGACCTTCTACTTGTGATTTAGATTTTGTTTGCATTTTTTTATTTCTGACTCATAAAAAAAATGTTTAAACCTTTTTTTTTTGTACATATTTTGTGAATCTTTATTGAATACTTCATAAAGTCTAACTATTTATTCAAGGGTGTACCAGGAGGGAAAATGTGTTCCGCAAAGGAGGGGCTTGGCTTGGCTTTTGCCTTGTTATTCGATATAGGGCTAGTCATGGTTTGTTTGAATTAGAAAAAAAAAAATATAAGATATTTACTTTATTTGAAAAAATAAATAAATTGGTATGACTTTGAAACGTTTTGAGATATCCCATAAATAATGATTACCTAATTTATATTTGGACTTATTCTGTGCCTGGTTCAAGTTATGAGTATCAATAAAGCACCTAACCAACAGTTTATGGTTGTTACAAACGTTTGGCTAGATGATTAATTGAAGTTACACCCAAACTGCTGATCTTCTGGAACGTGTAACATATTATCATTTCAAGCTTACAATTTTTGATGTTAACGACTGTAAATTCTATTTCTGGAAATGGAAGACGCAAAAAAGATAAAAGAACAGGAAAAACAGTTCAATATTAATTTACCTTTCCGAACTGAGTTGAACTTGTTAGGTGATTTTATTAAAAACCAATAAGACCATTATATTTGAGCTGATCTTGTTACTTCTATATTTATAAATTCGGCTTCTTTATTTAGCCAAAAAATTGGAATACTCGTATGTTGTAAAAAAAATTGAACCAAATCTTCAATTCAGTATGGACGTGTATTAAAAGAGATCAAGGGGCACGGTAGTGCCCAACCAAGTTCTCTAGCAACTTTGGCACTACACCCTTATTTACAGGAAGCAACTCAGGCCATTTTCGACCCCCCTCTAACTTCCACACCAAAGATGCTAGAAATTTCAAACTCGCTACATTTATTGAGCTTGTCAAAACCAAACTCCTCACAAAATTTCAGCCTTTTACGATGAGTAGTTTCTGAGATATAGGGCTTCAAAAATCGCAAAAACCGTAACTGACTGACTGACTGACTGACTCACTCACTCACTCACTGACAGATCATCAAAATTATGGAGAACTTCCCGTTAACAAAGAAACTTGAAATTTTACACGGTGATAGGGCTTGTGGTGTATACAAAGGGAAAAATCGAAAATTTGAGATTTTCAATTCAGGGGGCGTGGCATCCGCCCATTTCCGCTGAATTATCATCAAATATTATAGAGCACTTCTGATTATCGTAGAATCTTGAAATTTGGTAGAATGGTAGAGATGGTAGTTTATACAAAGGAAAAAATTTAAAATTTGAGAATTTCAGCCAGGGGGCGTGGCATCCGCCCATTTCCGCTGAATTTTCATTAAATATAATAGAGCACTTCTGATTATCGTAGAATCTTGAAATTTGGTAGAATGGTAGAGATGGTGGTTTATACAAAGGAAAAAATTTAAAGTTTGAGAAGTTCAGCCAGGGGGCGTGGCAACCGCCCATTTTCACTGAATTTTCATCAAATATAGAGATTTTCAATTCTACAGCCATACCTTGCAAAAAGTAGTGAAATCACAACAAAAACATTACTGTTAAAAAAGGAGCCAAGTTCTCCTATGTTGAAATTATGCTGGCACAAAAAGTACTGAGATGTAAAAGTGTACCAAGTTCTAAAGTTTTGCTTCAAATTCGTATCAATAAAATTTTGATTGTTTACTTGGCAATTTTTGAAATAACTTTAAAAATCGGTAATTAAAAGAAAAATTGTCAAGAGAACAATCAAAATTTTATTGATACGAATTTGAACCAAAACTTTAGAACTTGGTACACTTTTACATCTCAGTACTTTTTGTGCCAGCATAATTTCAACATAGGAGAACTTGGCTCCTTTTTTAACAGTAATGTTTTTGTTGTGATATTTATAAAGTGATAGCTATCTGATATATGTATAGACAAACGTTTTAAAAGCATAATAAAGACAGCACAGCTACCGCTTTTGAAAAAGAGATAGTAATCGCAGCTATTGATATTCTTATAAAGGAAAGAATGAAGTCCAAGAGGTGTTTGGAAGTGTTTTGCGTTTATGGTTAAAGCGAAAAATTTTGTGGGGCAGAGTCAGATTCATGTTCAGCGTCTCAAAGAACATAAAATTAACAATTAAAATCAAATTCACCAGACCTTTGCACTTTTATATGAACCTGAATAAGTACAATTTGGCTGAATAAATCCTAATTTCAAAGTAAATGTTGAAAAACGGGATTTTTGGAGTCTCAAAATTCAAGTAAATAGGTCGGAAACGGACTTAAAATCAGGAGATACAAACCTTACAGTTTTTAAGAAAACCGATGCCGATGGTTCATTAATCCAAAGTTATATGGAAAATGGTGAAAAAAATAATTTCAATGCGAATAAGTTTTGAAAACTCGAAAAGCAAAATTTCAAGTGAGGCTAGATTCCAAATCAAAGACTCATAGTACCAGGAACAGCTGAGAGAGTTCGATAATGTTGACAATAAAATTGTTCTCATTGTTAACTTAGAGTCAGTTACGAGTAATCTTGAATAGTAAACTTGATGTATTAAAAAAAATTATAGGAAAATTTATTAAAACATTTTGAAAAAATTGATTAAAAAAAAATTGAATTTATTTTTAATTCAAAAATTGATATTTTAAATTTATACTGAAACGTTTTCATACAAAAATTCTCGGCAGAACGGTTAAATAGTTTACAAAAATTTCAGAAATATAGAAAACGGTCTTAGGGCAGGTACCAAAAAATTAATATATCGTCGCCGTAAAGCAAAATTGTTCTAAGTCACAAAAAGGAAATTTTACAGGAGACGTTTTTTAAGTTTTAAAATGGTTTAAAGCAACAATATTCTGCTCGTTTGCCATTCAAGTTATGTTTTTTATAAAGTTTGTTCTTTTCTCTTGAATAAAATATACAGGTTTACCTCATTACTATTTATAAATATTTTTTAAAACTATAAATCAAAAATTGGGCATAGAAAAATTCCTATACAAGTACGTTTTTTTTTTAATAAAAAGTGGACTTAGAACAAAATATGATGGGACTTAGAACAATAAAGAATACTCGGGCTCATTTTCAAAAGGCTATACTTCCTCTTTTTATTTTTCCATTAATTTATATTACCTGCGGAATTAAATTTTTTTGACAAAAACGGTTTACAAATTCGGAAAGAGCACCCTCAAATTAGTAAAACTGCATCATTAACTTATTTTCGGTAAAAAAGTTGATTTAGAACAATTTTGCTCTACGCTGACGATATGTATAACACATTAATTTTTACCTTTTTGTTACGGCCAAGAAATCAAAAAATCAGTTATTTTCTGTATTTTAATTCAATAAATCTTAAATTCTGCATTTAAAATTTTGAAAATCTATAATTCTGCCAATGAGATTTTTAGAATTTCTTAAGAACTAGAAAAAGAATTTATTACAGTTTCATTCACAGGTTTATGAGCTTACAAAATTTTGGAAAGCAGAATTTTGTAAGTAGAAAATTTCAAAATACAAAATTTTGGGTTTACAGAATTTTAAGTACAGAATTTTGATAATTAGAATCATGGCTCCCATCAAACTCAAAGACTTTGCAGCATTTTTGGCGATTTCAAGTGATCGTTCGATAAACAGGTGGTTAACATGATAATTGATGAGTTCTTCGGTGCAAGTGCCATTGAAAGTTGCAAGGGAGGGCACTACGTTCTGCAACAAAAAAAAACAGTATTGAGTTTTTGCAACTGTTTTTTTGTTGCCAATCTGACAATATTGTACGCCTGCCAAATCTAAATGACCAAAAAAACAACAACAAAAAATCTTCCTCCAACCAAAGAAACAAATCAAGTTTTAAAAAATACGTCATCAGGTCGACGGAACTTCGCCACGTTTAGAACCAAAAAGATTGGTTATAGTTTTTTTTTTTTTTTTTTTGAAGAGCGAATAAAATTACAAACTTGACTCCATTCAGATTCTAATATTCGTTCACTATACGCTATACGGCTACGCTATGTTAGCCGCATTATAGTCTCGATGACGTTCATCACATTTTACTATATTCCTCTCATACCATTGATTCTTTACACCTTCCATGAATACTGAGTTGCTTTTGATACGAAGGTAGGTTATAACTTCATAGTACGATGCGATGTGAAAATCGAAACCGTGATCGTGGGTTTTTCTTTCGGCTTTAAAGAAGAATATAAGGAAAAACCAGTTCTAAAAAAAATTGTGGGGAATAGGGTGGTAAAGGCGTTCCACCAGAGGTTTTTGGGTGCTACGCTGCTGGTTTTACATTTTTATTGCTGCTACTGTTTCGAATTGAATTTTCCACCGAGTACCTACTCATTGAGGAGGTGAGTGGATAGAATATAGTAACTTTTATCTGAATGCATTTGAGTGTATGTGTGTGAGTGTTGAAATTGAGGTGTACTTTAGGGCTTTTGAAAGAGAAAGATTTAATTTATTATTGAGTGTGAATATTCAATATCACGTTCGGATGGTATTGAGTTCTTTTGACTAAGCCGATTTTTATGTTTAAACTTTTAAGCTTATAGGTCATTTAATTTTCGGGAGGTCTTGAAATCAGCAATTAATACCTACCTACTTTTGTTTTATTTTAAAAATAAAATTTAAAAAAAATAAACAAATTCAAGTTAAAACCGTTTTGTTTCACAAATAAACTTCTTTTATTTTTTGATTTTAAAATCTTCAACGCTAAATCATTTCAAATACCTAATAGTTAAATCAATGTAATTTTTCAATTTTTCGTTAATTTTACGTTGTTTTACTGTAGCTTTTTTTCCTCAGTTCAAGATAAACCTGGAACATTAACAAAGAGGAAAATCCATCACAAAGCAAAGGTACATAAATTCAAATGAGAAACATTTCCATGTAGAATACGCAAAATAGTATAAAAAATCATAGACCCCCCTTAAAATTTTGTTGATGAAAGGGTGTTTTTTTAAGGGGTTGAGTTATGTGTGAGAAAGATATCATAACAGCGAACATAAATTTTATTAATTTTGTTAACTTGTTGAAAACATTTCTTTTGTTATAAGAACAAAGAATCTAAAGACTATACAAAATTATCTTGAGTAAAAGGGTGTTTTTTTTTTAAGAAATGATAAAATTCCGAATAAGTACCTACCTACCACAAATTATAGAGCAAAAATGGTACCCTAATGAAAATTGTTAAAAATATTTCATTTATAACAGAAACTAGGAATCTAAGCAGTCTATAAAAAAAATTAAGGTGAAAGGGTGTTTTTTTTTTTGCTAAATAAGAAAAATCCGTGATAAGTCCGATAAAACCAATAGTATAAAAGGTTCCTTTTCGAAATGTATTTAAAATCTTATTACGAATAAAATAATTCTACCAATAATTTTTTTTCTTGTGAAAGGGTGTTTTTTTTTTAATGTAGAGAAAATGTAGAGAAATAGTGGCATCCCATTGAAATTTAGCAATTATGTTACTTTTGAGATTGGAAACATGAATCTAAAGAGCATATAATAATAATCATGGTAAAAATTGTGTTTTTTTCAGTGAAAACTGATAGACTAAAGAAATTTGGTAAAAACGTTGCATTTTGGACAGAAATCAAGAATAAAGAAATGACTAAAAAAAAAGGGTGTTTTTTTCGTAGAGAGAGTAAAATCTGGAATTGGTTCCAACAAGCCAATGATTCATTCTATTTTCTGTTTCGATAAAAAATTGAACGTTTATACTTAAGTTATTAAAAATAATATAGTATACAACTTAATTTGATGTATAACTCTAATTTTTGACATACAGAGCTATTTTTAATTAACGACGCACGTTTAAAATATAAGCGCTTAAAAATCAAAGATGTTCGGCCAGGTATATTGCTTTCGTTACTCTAATATTATGTAATTTAGTATTGAGCTTTAGAACTTTTTCGCTGAGATCATATGAAATTATCAAAATACGAAAAACCCCATAACTTCAAGATCATTTTCAAAATATTGGTATTTTTTTTTGTGACCTACGATGTTTTAAAATGATTGGCCTATAAAGTACCTAATTCTTAATATTGGTAATTTTATTCACAGAAACTGTTACTTTAATTTTCTACTCAAATGCGTCACACACAAAATAAAAAAAAAAACAAATATCACAGTTAAGTTATTTTTCCAAAAGTTGAAGGAATTCATTTTAATTTTGTGGTGAAAAGTATGTCGGTAATTGACTCATTCGTTTTTAAGTTACAGTTTAACTCACTTACTGATTTATTCAATTCTATCAAAAAGAAAAAAGACAGTTTCCGTTGGTACCATTTCAGAAGAAGGAATATAGCGTCATAGCCAATTTGATTTTCAAAAATGTATTTCAAACAGAAACGAAATGACATTATTAGGGTTTTTTTGGAAATGTTATTGATAGTGTTATCCTTACAGGTTTTCGTTGTGATATCGTCTCCGTAGGCGTCATTGATACTTTCTGAGTAATTTTTAAAAACTTTAGTTAAGTGAAGGATGACATTTTAGTTTCATAAAAATTCTCAAGACCAATCAAAATTATGAAATTAATTTTGACAGTTAATGGTACGTCCGTATTTCATTATTTTATGATGACTTGCATTAAGAATTTCACGATCAAAATATGTTAATGAACTTAAAAAAAAAGACTCTATCAACCAGCCAAAAGAATTTCAAGTAATTTAATCATTAATTCTGACAGTTATGACAGTCATCGTTGTTAATATGGAATGCCGACTCTTTAGAACATCATCAAATAAATATTTCGTCAGATAATTCAATTTATCAACAAATCATCCAAAATTATAATACCAAAACAAAAATATTTATAATAAAATCACTTTTCAAATGTTCCTGTTTTTTGTATTCAAATTTTATCATTAATTTTATCAAACCACGCAAATTTTTTGTAATAAAAAAAATAAAAATTTCTATCCTCAAATGCGTCAAACCAAAGAAACAAAAAAAAACCTCTGCGAAAGCAAATCTTAATTTTTATTGACAGAAAATACATTTACGTAGTTAACTTAACTAATTCTTTTGTGGACAGACAACATCTTACGTCTTTTTTTTTTTTGTTGCTTCTTAAAAATTCGATCAAAAATTCCCACATTCAATTTATGTTAATTTATATTTATTTGGTATTTTTTTTTGTGTGTTAATTTTTTATTTTGATTCTTAGAATAATAAAATTGACCAAAAATAGACCAAAATTGATAAATTTATGTAAATTAATGTCATGCGATTTTATTTTTTTTTTTTTCTTGTTTGTTCAAATCCATTTAATATTTTAACTGAAATGGATGATATCGTTTAGAAAGATACTAAATATATTTCAAGCTTTGATGAGTATTTTGTTATGCTAACGGAATTAATTTCTAAAAATATAACAATTATTAATTTATTCATTTTATTACACATGGTCAGGGTTTTTTGTATGATTGTGACTATATAAATTTTTGAAAAACGTGCCAATTTTAAATATCCAATTATAAAAACGAGTTGGTTGGAAAAATCCATTTATGAGTGGAATCATTTAATATATTTTACTATTTTTAAATATATTCCTTTTTAATTAAACACGAGTTTTAATCAACACAAAATTAATTTATATTTTTTTATTCTTTTCTTTGCAGGTAATAACAAGTTCTTCTTTCTAAATTCGATTTTTACTTTTATTTTTTTGTGAGTATAAATTTTTTCCTAAAACTATCAACAAAATTTTCTCTTCGTTCTTAAATGGATAAATATAAATTATGGTATGTAGACAACTGAAAATCGAAACAAAATCTTATAAAGGGGTCAAATGGGGGAGAATGCTTGATGAAGAGGGGCCACCGCCACGGCGATACTTACTGGGTCAACCTCAGTGACTTATTGGGACAACTTGTGATACTTGTGAAAGTAACCAGAGTTATCCGTGGTACTTATACCAGGTCAACCTGTAAAACTTACTTAGGTTACCTGTGAAACTTTCTGGGGTTACCTGTGATACTTATCAGGGCGATCCGTGGTTTTGCCAGGAAAACTGTGATACTTGCCAAGAAAACCTTTGTTTTGTGATGTGATACGTTTATTAACTAAGGTAACCCGTGATACTTACGGAACAAATGTGATAATTACCAGGGCGACACGTGGTATTACGATCTCAACATGTGGTTTCCTGTGATACAAACGTGACAAACGTGTACTTTCGGAGAAACCTGTGATATTTATCGATGAAACCTGTGATATTTAGTGGGGCAACCTATGATACTTAATGAGGTTACTTGTGATACTAACTGCGGTTACCTGTGATACTTAACAGAACAACACGTGATATAACAGAGAGACCTGCGATATTTATCACGGAAACCAGTGATACTTACGGGTACAACTCGTGATATTTGTAGTATTAAGTCAACCTATGATCTGTACCGGACTAAAAAATTAACAAACCAAATACATATCTATCTATGAAAAAGTAGTGCCATATCAAGAACACTTAAATTGCAAAATCTAAATATGAATACAAAATATGAGCAACAGCATTTATTGGTGTATGCAGAGCGTTCTTAAATCGTTTATGTTAAACTTTTAAAATATGTAGGTTTAAATTCAATCGGTCTTCTTTTTCCTTTCTATTTTAATTTATTCTGTTCTGGTTCTTCTTTCCAATGCTATTTATTATTTCAAGCCAAGTTTAATCAATATGCTTCAATTGAACGAATGAACATTAAAAAAAAAAAAATTGAAAAAAAATTACATCGAATGGATATTACCGCCTGGTTGTTGCCACCATTCTTTTAACTTGCTTGCTTATGTAAACATTAAGTTTTGGTTCTTTTTTTTTCCAAAGCTGTTGTTGTACGTATTCCTATTCTATTCTTGCTATTTTTCGAAATCACAGCTTAAAATCAGAACAAGAAAATAAAAATAAAAAAAAAAAAAAACATAAACGTTTAAGACTAGCTTGTGTGAGCTGAGCGGGTTGAGAGATGTTCTCTCTCAATTTTTTTTTTGTATTTTTTTTTTTCATTTTTGTTTTGTTCTTGTTATAGCTTAAGTGATTTTCTTTAGTGGTTGTGTGATGATTTTTTTATGTGTGTGTAAGTTTGCCATTCGCTTTTGCTGTTTACTTCGAAAGATCTTAGAAAAATAATAAAAACAAAAATTAGTGTGGGGCAACTTAGGTGTTGCCATGGGGAGATATTTCGCAATTTCAAGAATTCTTACAAAAATTTCAAATATTCGCGTGCTAAAAATTTGAATTCTTTCTTTTGATGATATGATTCACTATTAAGAATATAATTTATTTAGAAAATACTTGTTTTTATTTAAATAAATGGTCCCAAAAATAGAAATGACAACCGATAAATTTATGTAAAAAAAAGAGTTTTAACAGTTCTTTTTGTTATATTTCAAACTTAAACGTAATCAATAACAACACCAGCACGCAAAAAAATATTAGTTTTCGATGCCCTTAATTCGAATTCGGAGCTCATTTTACTAGATTGGGCTGAAGTAAATTACGAAAACGCAAAAATCGCTGAAATATGTTCATGGCTTTTTGCTTATTCTAATTCTCAAAATTCTTCGAACTAAATTCACAAAAAAAAAAACACCTTTTTTTTTTCACACATAAAATTTCAGTCAAATTAGCAATAGAAAAAACATTTATGTATAAACATAAACAACTTATGTCATGTGTGAATGCATTTCGAACGCTTCGTTGTGTGTTTATAAAAGTCATTCTGATTCTACGGTGACTTTTACTTAGAAAAACGTAATTTTTAACTGTAGCTATCCGGTCTTTGCACTGTAAACAGTATTCTCCTAAATTTAAAATATTTTATTATATGATTATTTTAAAATAAAAGATATGAAATGTAATAACTAGGGATAGAATTTTCATGCGAAAAATATGCGCTTAAATTAGAAAATATGCACTAAAATGTATATTTAAAACCACATAATTTTATAAAATATAAATATTTCTTTAAAATTATAAAATTATTTTATACGTTACTTTGTGATTATTTATATACTAAACCATTTCCGAGTTCAAAGATGTAACTTTTTGGAATTATTGAGGTTTGCCTAAAAAAAAATCTAAAATGTTTCAAAATTTACTTTATGTAATTCAATTTATCATTTGATCGTTTTGGAGATATTTTTGTTTATGAGTTTGAACAGCGAAGCAATGGTTTGTCAGTTTTGCACAGTATTTGCTTACGTTTTTGACTCTTTTTCACTCACTTTTGGTACAAAATTGAAAGCATGTAGTTTCGTTATTTTTACAAACTTTTGGGAAAATATGCACTAAAACATCCATTTATTTTAAAGTAAGCAAAAAAATGTATTTATTGTCAAATATGCAAGAACATTGAATTCCATTTTAAAGGAAATTTCCTGATTTGTACATATATGTATGTACATAATTCGTTGCCATGCTTGCAAGGTGTGCCCAAAAAATATGCATTTGCATGTAAATCCGAGTCCTAATAACTATTTTATATCCCATTTAGGTATGTCTAATAACGTACTTAAGATTCGAACTATGATGAAGTCTTTTCACTTTTTATGAAAAACGGTGCAAGAACCAGATACAACTCCAAAAACAAAAGAATATAATTTTAGCTTAAAATTTTTATTTTCTCAAAAACTATTTTAACAGTTTTTATCAAATTCTGTTATGTTCTAGAAATAATAGAATTCTTTGTGCAATGTAAACGAAATCTCCAACAGCAACACTGTCATCTCCACACTCAACAAACTCGGCTCCACTAAGCTCTTCTTAAGAAATCTTTTTTTCAACATTTCCCCCCAATCTTCTTCTCTCACCCGTTCTTCCTCAATCTTTCATTGCAAAAACAAAAAACCTAAAGTAATAATAATAATTCTCAACTTTTCCCAATACTCACACAATTTTGGCTATTCTCGATTCTCAAGTCGACTCGAATATCACGATTTAAACTTAAAATTCACACAATCATACCTCTATGAGCAGAGCACGAACGAACGCTCTGCTGTGCCGACTTCAATTAGTTTACATTCACTAACAAGACGTTGGTTTAAAAAAAAAGTGTTTTGTTACTCAAACCCCCACGTATATTTTCCCCCTTCAAAGATGTGTTTGTGTATTGTAAAAGTTAGGTTTATGGAATAAGAAACTAAAACAACAACAACAAACCAGCTCCAAACCAAAAACCTATACACACACTTTAAGACCCCCATAGGTTCCACACAAACATCGAAGACCGTAGCAGGCTCCAAAGACACACAGAAAAATAATAATAAGAAAAATAAACCGATCGTCGTTATACTCGTTGTTGGTCGGTATAGCTCGATCGGTTGGTTGTTTCTTTTCAAGAGAACTTCAGTCTCTTCAGTTAATGTTTATACCTTCATTCGTTGAGCACGACTTTTCTGTGTTGTTACTGGGAAGGGATTTTTTCTTCTTTTTTTTTGTTTTTTTTTTATTTCCTTCTGTGACCAGAAAAAAAAATATATTGCCTTCGTATGTTTTGATCTCGAGTTTCTTTCGATAATTAACCAACAAAAATAAAACAAATTTGTTACTTAAAACTGCTAAATAAGCAGAATATATCGTTTAAGGGTGTGCAACGACTAGTTAGAGCTTAGTTTTGACCCTAACTTTTACAAGATTTTTGTTTCGTTGAGTTTAAACTTGAAGTTCGGCTTCAATTTGCGTCACCTTACCTCGAATACTTTGGCTAAAGTTCTAAAAGTTTACTTTTACAATTTTGATTCTTAACACCTGAACGCGTGTGCTGATTTTTATTCAAAGCGTTGTGTTCTAAATCGAAAATCATAAACTGAGATCGTTTTTAAGTCGAGTTTATATCTCAATTGGCGACATAGTTTTTTAGGCCAGCGTTACACTGAATTCTTGAAAGTTCTTAATCTATTAACCTGAACGCGTGTTTCACGACTTGTGTCACTTATTTAAAAGAAAAATTAGAAATTATTCCAAGAGAATAATGAAATAAATTAAAATATTTTTAAACCAAGTGTTATAATTTGTTTGAATAAACAAAATTACAAAAAAAAAAAAGTGTGTACTTCCCCTTAAACTATGGAATACCTTCGTATATTAAATGCCTTCGAACAAACCTATTACAATCGGATTAAAGAAATCGAAAGGGTTGCAGCCGCCGCTGCGGGCTCAAATCATCGATTAAGAAGCATGACTAGCAATAGCAGCCCCATGAGCAGTAGTAGCAGTAGCAGTAGCAGCAGTAGTAGCAGTAGCAGTCCGCCGAATCATATGACAATAAATAATCCCTATCATTACCATCATCATCAACACCCGCATCACCATCCTGCGAATAGGGCGGCCCATTTAAATGGTCATCATAGTAATGCAACAAATGTTGCAAATAGTTTACTATGGCAACCTTGGAGGGATTTTACATCGTCAGCAGCGGTAGCTGCTGCTGCAGCAGCACATCATCATTTTTATCAACAGCAACACCATCATCAACAGCAGCAGCAAATTCAACATCAGCAACACCAACAACAACAGCAAAGTTTGCAAAAAGGTTCGTTTGGTTAAACATTTTTTTTTTTGTCCAGAATAACAAAATCAGTTAGAATAGAAGATTTAACCTAATTATTTTGAATGAAAAGACAAGGTTAATTCACAATATGACGTTATATTTTGACTTTCTATTGTTTTTTTTTTATATGAAACTGATTGTTTTGAACAAGATTAAAGGGTAACTTTTGGATTAAAAAATTTTTAATCTTGTTTGCAGTGAATTCATGCAAATGCGAGAAACTAGTTTGACAAGTTAAATTGGCGGTTATTAGGTAAAACCGCATATAATAAATTCGAGGTTAAAGATGATTGTTAGAATTTCAGAATGGAAAAATTTCTGAGATGAGAATTTTTTTTGTGAGAGAATAAGAATTATGTTTAATTAATTGACTTGCACAAAAATAATGATTTATTGAAGCAAGAACTTAGTAACACTTTAGAAAAAGTATGTTTTTCACTTTTGTTTAACCTACACAGTGAATAGGTCAAGAATTGCTTCGGGAACTTTAAGGGCCAGTTGCACAAACGTCATTTATCTCTTATTCAAATTTTTAAATTACTGATTTCTGTGGATTAAGTGTGGTTTCAACTCTGGTTTAAGCATTTACTTGGCTTTTGGAACATTTATTAACCTTTAATATTTTGAAACCGAGATAAACCTTAGTTATAACGCCGATTTAGAAAAACAACAATTGATGTACCACGGTTTAAATAATTTTACAACTATGCCTTATAAAACAAACATGATTTCTGCAATCCAGAAGTAATATTTCGAAAAAAAAAACTGCGATTTTTGTGCAAATCTAAGCAATTTCTTCAGCTTTTTGTGTCACTAATACCTAGCGGCTAATAGTGATTACTGATTACCTAGTAACTATGTTAGGTATTAAAATTCAGTTGCTTTCAGCAAAGTATTTTATTTCATCAAAAAATTAGGTAAGCTTTCAAGTCTTAGTAATGTAACAGCTTCTATCAAATCAAACAAAAACGTTCGATAAAAACCTTAACTTGCACGCAAGTTGCTTGGCTAGTAATTTTCGCCACCTGCCCACTTTAAAAAATAATCCATATTTACTACTTAAGTACTAGAATTTGCACGTATCACTGTAAGGTAGCTGCATTTATGTTATGTGTTAAGCTTACACGATAAGCGATAAAATTTTCTTAGATTTTCTGGCTATTTGCGAGAAACTAACTTGCTCTTCACATTGGTTCTATGAAGTTCCAAAGTGTCAAAAAGACTGTCTTTTGCGTTAATCTTAGTTAAATAAGGGCATTAATAGATAACAGAGATTTTAACCTGGTATTTGGATTTTATAAATTTACTGAATTTGCTTACGTTACGTTTTCACTTCACCTATCAAAATTTAGTACTTACATAGGTTCATATATTATTTCACAGAATTTTGAGTTTCTTGTTTCTTCAGACTTTCCCAGAAAACATAGTTTAAAATAAAACAATTCTTGTTGAGGTCTTAGAAAAAATGTTAGATTTGTGTTTGCGCAACGAAACGTTACAATTTGTGCTAGTCACCTTTTCACACCTGTTTATGTGTTGACATAATTTGAAAGGGTTTTCAGAATTTCAAAGTGTTTTTCATATATAGAAAATGTGCCGATATGAAAAAAAAACTATTGTTTGTAGCACTAATTTCAGAGAAATAGCTGATACCTACTAGACTCTCTCTTCCTTAAAAATATTTTTTTTTAAGTTGCTCATTAACCATCCAAAGCTTTTCATTCATTTATTGCACTGTAAACAATTTTATCAAAACTACCTTACCTACGACTATTTTAATCTAATGAATGATTTCTTTGAAATTAAATTGTAGGTACAATAGCTTAACCTACTCCTAAGCGAAACATTTACGCTTGAGCAAGTTTTTAAGTACCAATCAGTTTCACAGTCGAGTAAGTGGAACTAAAGTGATCGGTTTTGAAAACTAAGTGATAAAAATCTTGCCCTTTGCTAAATTAAACCATTTTTAAAACTGGTAAAACTATTTTATTCAAGCTTTTTTAAAAAAGAAACTTGTCTCTATAGACATAATTGTGACTTAAATTTAACCATTGCTTGACTTCTTATTATTTAAATACAAATATTGCATGAAACTTAACCCCAAAATTAAAATTTCATAAATTATGTCTTTCTATTGAACATTTTTGATTTTATTTATTTTTTTCTTAAACATAATGCCTGTCATCACACCATTTAAACGATAAACCCATGACATAATCGTATAACCATAAAATTCCAGTTAAAAAAAATTCTTTTGAAACAAATTACCCATCATTTTCGTTGATGATGATTATAAAAAGTCGCCACAATGTCTATTCTGACTCAATGGTATGTTTGACTTCGATGTTGGACGTTTCGAAAATCATATATTTTTTATTATTGCTAAATAATAACCACGCGGTTGGTTATTATCGATATATTGTTTGTATATTACTCACACTTTGATATTCGTTTCCGTTTTTTGTTTGCTTTTGTTTTTAACGCGCGAACACTTTTTCAGAACCCATGTCCCCATTTTTTATTTTCATATATCTTTTTTGTTTTTCCATTATTGTGGCGCATGCAATAATTAAATAAAAAAAAATTAAATAAAATAGAACCATCGATTGTCGTCGTTAACCATATGGTTCACAACACTACAACAAAATCATTATAGAGTCGATAATTTTCTGACTCAACTTTGACAACTCAATCAACAATGAAATTAAATACAACAAAAAATAAAAAAAAAAAAAACATTTAAAGCAAACAGGTCTGCTAAAATGGTAGCAAAATGAACGAAAAAAATAATAATTCAAATAACGAACAACACAAAAATTATGCAAACTTTCTCGTTTTATTGACACGTACTTACGTACGTTAATAAAAAATGTTCGACGAATTTATGCGGAATTTTGTGTTTGATATTTTATTTTGGATAGATTCGATGATAAAATTAGAATTTTTGTCTATGTTTGTTCTTTTTTTTTGTAAATTTTTTTTCGGATGGAAAATTGAGAGTTTAAAAAAATATTGTAGTTCTAGAACATTTATATTTTTCTGATTAGGCGAAAATAGTTCGTTCAATGATTAGAAGCTTGAAAGATTGACTGAATTCCTAAATGAAAAAATTTGCATCACAAACAGATCTGATGCAAAGATTATGCGATCCACAAAATGCGTTCTGTCATATTAGAACAAAATCCAAAATGGCTGCGGTGTTTAAGCTTAAATACCGCAGCCATTTTGGAATTGTTCTCATCCTAAATGAACTTTTGCGCTTACATCAGAGTTTTGATAGCAGTTTTTCAATCGAACTAACCTAGGTAAATTTGATAACTCTTCTTTACGGTTCCTGGAATCTAATTTATAATAGGAAATTCAAATGATAATTTGGAAGTAAATATGAAAGCAAACTTTGGACAGTAAAGCAAATCTTTATATTTTTTTAGTTTATGTAAATTTTATAGAATTGTTTGACAGGTTCTTTATTTCAATGATGGTATTCAGTAAGTGCCAGATTAGGATCAACTTTAAAAGTATAGTAAGTACTTATTAGATAAGTGTCCAATATTAGCCTTGACTTGTTGGCGATGGTAAACTACTCCTAAATAGCTGATCTAGTACATTTACTACTGGATTATGTTCTGCCCGAGTAAATGGGAATCGCATTGATTTCGTTAAAAATGTGTTCCATGGAAAATCGGTTAGTAATGTACTAGTTGTTCTATTTCGCCTCCAAAGGAAAAGGGTTTAAAAAACGTAGGCCATATTCTTACACATTGTGATTTAAAAGTCATGAGAAGATGATTAATAGATCTAGTACAACAAAACGACACATTATCTTCTGATCGAGTATTAATGAATTTGTAGGTGTTGTACTAGATTTCTACTGATGAGTAGTCTACCACCTCCATACAAATGTCAAAAAGGATGTTTCACTGACACACTCTTACCAGCTATCTACGTTCAGCTTTTTTAAAATTTTAAAATACAAACTAAAAAATTTGCATTGCCCTTCATCTACTACGTTAGCCTTCAAAAAAATTCTTTCATTTCACATTGATATTCAAAATGAAAACATACTAAACAAAAAAAAACCGGCTCAACAAAAATTCTATAAATAAAATCTTACGCCTCTCTTATCGGCAGCGTGACAAGACTAAAATTAAACAACACTCACTGAAAAAAAAACCTTCGTAATTATTAAATTAATTCCATTTCAAGCGATTCTTTTTTTTTTTTTTGAAAACATTGCAAAATAGCCGTATATACAAAAGTATTGAAATGACATTTGCTTTAAGCAAAGTATAATCAGGGTTTGTTCACGTAAAATTTGCATAATTTAAAAATTACAATTTGATTGAAGATTAAAATTTATGTTTGTATTATAAATATTTTGTCTGCCCGGTGTTGTATAGTGTATTGATGATATAGGGAAGGGAGTGAGGTTTAAAGGGAACATTGAATGGAGTGGCAAACTGGAATTAAATTTTGTTTGTCAAAAAAAGCAACCATATTGCCCCCCAACGACTTTTTAATTTTCTATTTTTAGTGTGTTTTTGTGAGAAAAATATTTTTGCTATTAAAACTACTATCTTGTTTATTATTCAAATTGAATGAAGAAAAAAAAAGATTAAAACTAGTTTATATACCTATTTTGCAAATTGAATAAAATATTTGTTTTTACTATTTTGAATTGCAAACTACTTTTACATATTTTTTTCTTATTAATATGAAACGGAAATGTGGCGCCATTGTGAATGAATTTTAACTGTCAGATTGAATGATTATAATAAAAGATTTATGGATTTTTAATTAGATGTGGCAGACGAGTAGGTATTTTCTGATGTTGTTGTTTTTTTTTTTTTTATTTTACCATTTGACGTAAAACTAATGACATACATATAACTAATGAGAATGACATATAACTGAATATACTGACGATGTCAAAAAGATAATAATTGCAAAAGGGTTTATTTTTTGAAGGTAACAATTTGGAGCATCCATCGTCACTGTTTTTTTTTTTTTTTTTCAAATGTCAAAATAAGTTACAAGAGATTGTGCACTCAGTTTATCTGTCAATTTTTAGTTGCATCTAGTACTTTGATTTTTTGAAAATTGTATTCTTTCCTCAGTTTGATTTTGGTTATTTTCTGAATGTAAAATAGATACGTGGTTCAGGCAGAAACGGGACGAAATTGGTAAATATTTTAAAATTTTGTATGGGTTTGACAGTTTGTTTACAAAATTTTCCATTTTACAATTTGTATCCAGAGTTTACACCTTTGCATGAGAGTTAAGTGATTAAGTACCTCTCTTTTTAAAATTGCATGGAAACTTATAAGAAATGTAAACACTGCCTTAACAGCAAAGCAAACCCTTCAAGCAAGAAAACGGAGTTCAGAAAAGACACTCTGACCTCCGACGGAGAAAAGCGGGGTTGCACTCACACACTTGCAACCTCACCTTTACCCCAAAGAATACTGCTTTGTCTGTAGTACATCATCTTTCTACAATAGGACTTTTAAGCAACCCTTCAAGCAAGAAAACTGAGTTCAGAAAAGACACTCCGACCGAGAAAAACGGGGTTGCACTCACACACTTGCAACTTTTTGTGTATGAGCACAAAGTCGAAGGAGAAATCGTGGTGAAAAAACCAATACATATAAAATCGGCTCCGCGGTGATTATAATTTCCATACTAATTTGAGCCGCCTTAGGACCCGTTTCGTAGTCGAAGTCGGACTCAGCTCCGCCTAAGGCGGAACGGATTCGAACCAAGGTCGGACTCGTTTGCTTGAAGCGAAGAAGTGGTCAAACGTCAAAAAATTCGTTAATTTTTTTGTTGGTTCTGTTTTTATAGATGTATATCTAAATTTCTAACTCAGTGGCTATACGGGCAAGTTTTGCCAAGCAAGTAGCAAATTATAATTTTAATAATAATTATTGACACTCTTACTAACACAATCAAAATGTTGCTTCTTGCTTGGCAACTTGCATGCTTATTTTGAAGCTGGCAGGGGAGTAATAAAGTTGTAAAGTTCTGTTAAAAGAAACAATATTTTTGGCCAATTTGAACATGCAAGCAAGTTGGCATGCAAGTTGAAAGGTAATTCTTTGCATGGCAAAAAGTTGCACGTGTGGCCGCGAGGTAATGTCAACAAAATACACATCGTAAGGCACGGCCTAAATCGTAGCTCATAAGATCTTTGCAAGTTATTTGTTATTTTTGAAGCAATTCATTTACATATATGAATCTTAGCTTGGGAAAATGTGGAGTTTCGAAAAATCTACTAATTTTTGCAGTAAGTTCCCAAAATTCTCCAAACTCGCTCGTTAAAAGGAACTAACTCTTTCCTTAATGTTATGATATAATCTACATTTGAAACAGTTTTTTTTTAAGGTCTTCTACTTCGACACTCAAAACATAAAAAGAAACATGTACCAAATAGTGTGTGTGTGTAGCATGCGTATTTATTTCATTAATCGGGACAAAAATCGAACGAGAAATAATGATGACCGGAAATGTGTAATAAAATTTCGTATCCAGTTTCTCAGTTTTACCACCACAAAAACGACTTATGGCGACGACTACGACGACAACAACACGAACGGGACGAAGACCGACCAAAAACCAAACCAAAGTCTCGACGTAAGATCTCTTCGTTTCCTCTTTTCTCTTTCTTTTGTTTTCAACAACAACGACTGCGATGATGATGATGACGATCAACAACGACGATGCGCCGGGAAAAAGAGGTTTTACGTTGCGTACCGCACCGCAACGCCACTCTACGTTCATCCCTCTTATAAAACGTAGTATACAATACCTACTACAACAGTCAGTTCAACTCAGAGTGGAAGTGATAGTAGGCACCAACTTTTTGAACGTTCTTCTCAGAGGCGCACTTCATTTTCTTTTTATCTTCTTCCGCTCTCAACTCTCAAACCCTCCGCTTCTTCACCACGACGATATTGCATATATATCTTCCCCAGAAACATGGCTCCTCTTTCTAGCCCAAGTCTTCTTTTCTCTTCCGAGATAAATTATATTTCTTCTTTTCTTATGTTGTTTTCTGCCTTTTGTCGGTTGGATCTTATGCGCGCGCGGTTTATCTTATTTATTGGTCACTACGTGAAATACAGAAGCTGTTTGGTAGGTTCTTGTATAGTTTTTTTTTTTTTTTGAGTTTGTTGTTTCTTTGGTAACTCGTTTTTGGTCTTTTTGTTTTTGTTTGTTACTCCACTGTATAAGTCCGCCGAAAATACGGCGACGACGCTTGGTAGAACGACGACGACGACGGGCGTGTATCCAATTTTAATTCAACAACTTCTTTCAATTTTCAAGCGAGGGACATTCATTCAAGGGAACGCAAATGCGATTAACTCAAGCTTGTGTTTGGTTTTTTTGAGAGTTGTTGCTGCAGCGCAGAATGAAGTGTTGCAGAGACCTCTCAGAAAACTTGCCTCTTGTATCTTGTGATTGGGATATAAATTGCTTTTGCGGGGCAGGCCTAGGGACGACGACGATGACTGTCCAGTGTCCGATGATGGTAGTTCTGTTCGCGGCAGCGGAGCAACATGAAAACGAACATAAGGTCAACTACAAGGCCGTTCTTTTTTCGGTTGAGCATTAAACAAAACAAAAAAAAAACAATCAAGCAAGCGAGGGAGGAGCACGCAGCGTGTGGAGGAGCCCTTGAAAGCAGTAGCTCCATTTTAGAACACTTTTATACATTATATTTATGTATTTTGTTGTTTTTTTTATAATGTTTCCAAGGAATGGGTGTTATGTCGTTGTCCGCACGCTAACTGCTGCTGTTGCTGCCTGACTTTTTTTTCTATACTTGATCTTCTTCTTGGAAAAGGGAAATCTGAATTTTTATTGCTGCAACCGTAGTTTTTTATGTTCTTTGAATTAGTTTTGAAAAAGAATATATAGATATATTTTTTTCGGTAGAAAGAATTCAAAGACGCGACATACTTATGAAGATAAGAAAAACGTACCATACAAATACGTGAGATGTGGTAGTAATTTTAAGAATGAAACGATCAACTTTTTTTTAGTTTCTTGTTTTTTTTTTTTTAAAGCAAAAAAGAAATAAAAAGAAGATACATTATGCGTGAGCAGATAATTGCAATCTTTGGAATTCTTTTAAGGATTGAGGTCTCGCATTCATCGGTTTTAAATTCCAAAGAAGTCGTTTTGGATGGGTTGGAGTTTTTTTTTTGTTTATTTTTTTTTTTTTTTGTGGAACATCTGCGCGGTTAAAATTTCAAGCATTTTGGTTTTCTGAAAAATTGTTTCTCAGAACTGTTTGATTAATTTTTGCTGTTTGTTTACTGTTTTAAGACTGTTTTTAAGACTTTTCCGAGTTGTTTTTTAATGGAATTATTCAAAAATAAAGTTTTCGTTGGGCGCCATTTTAAGACTCTTTGAGTTTAGACTGCTTTTATATAAAACTCTATTCATGATCTTCAGGCTTTTTTCAACTAGATAATTATTACTTCAATTTGGAATAAAATTCTGTTGGGCGCCATTTAAGAAAAATATATTTTTCCGGTGCCCCACTTTGATTTTAGATTTTCGGAAGAAAAATAACGTTGGGCGCCATTTAAGGGGTTCTTGAACCACATATATCTTTTACGTTGTTTTGAAATAGTAAAACGAAGATGACGGTTTCGTTGGGCGCCATTTAAGAGAAAATATTTTAAACTTATGAAATGAAATTATCGTGTTATTACTGTGGATATCCTCTTAGACTGATATGTATAAACTAGTTTTTCGCTCCTTAGCCTAACATATATACTTACAAAGTTGCGTTGGGCGCCATTTTAGTGACCTAATTGTTGATTTAAGATGCCCTTTTATGTAGTACAAACAATTAAGCACTCTGGAATGATTCTTACACTTTTTTAAGTATATAACAGTTTATCTATTGACATCCATAAGAAAAATAAATCACGTTGGGCGCCATTTATGGGTGAAAATCTTAAACCAAAGAGTTTGTCATTGAAATGACATGTGCTATAACATATTTAGTACTCTAGATAGATTTTTAGACTCTTTTAAGTATTTAGTAGTTTATCAATTGACATCAAATAAAAAAAATAATAAATCACGTTGGGCGCCATTTAAGACTGATAATCTTAAACCAATGAATTTTGTCAGTGAAATGACATGTGAAATTCTATGAAAACTGTTTAGAATTCATTTAGGTAGCATTTCTTTTCTTTGCCTTAGATTTACAAAATTAATACCGCTTTGGGCGCCATTCAAGTAAACTTTTGGTGAATTGAAAATATTTGTATAGATGCTATAGAAAATAATCTTAGATTTTTTGACATTGATATTCAGAGGAAAAAATCTCTAATTTCATATCAAGTATATTTTTTTAGGGTTTGTCTTAGGTATTTAGAGATGAAATCACGTTGGGCGCCATTTAACGAAACAAATACCTAACAAATGAAAAGATGTTTTTTTTTGTGGGGCAGGATTGACAAAATGCTTTATATTCTTTTCATGGCTTTCTGAACTTAGCCTTTACGGTTTTCACATATCTTCACAAAAAGAAATCACGCCACTTTAAAAAGCTGAGTATATATTTGTTTTTATTCAGGATTTTTCATTGAGTTCCTTGTTTTTATATATTTTATCTATTGAAAAAACTCTGCATTGAGCTATTTATTGAGTACTAAACAATAAATCAGTTGATTATGAATTAAGAGCTGTTTCAAAGTGTTTAATGCTACTCATATCTTCTATTTATTAATTCATATCAACAAATGCACTCAACAATTCTTGTTAATACATTTACAAACTATACAAAACGAAAAAAAAATTGCATCACAAGATGTTTTCTTCTTCATATAAAAATATAGTTGCATCAATACTGGTCCAACCATGAAGCCCTCTGGCACTCCATATTTACCAACGAACAAGAATTTCCCATGCAATTTATTGTTGTTGTTGCAGTTGTTGTTCTTTCCGGTTCATTTTCAATAAATACAGGTTATTTTTGTTGCTGTTGTTGTTGCAATTAATTGCACATCTTCATGTGGCGGGATAACTCAACATCCGGACCCTCAGGTTAAACATTAAATAGAAATAAAATTAAGCAAAACATAAAAACAACCTCTCACAAATTAAATAACCCAAAAGCCAAAACCAAAAAACCATTGATGGAATGATGATGAAGAATGAAATACAAAAACAAAAAGAAGATAAAAGTTACCTAGGTACCCACCAAAAATTTTGCAGCTTCTTTTGTTTTTGCTCTTTTTGTTGGTCCCTGGGGCAAGATTCAATAAATCCTCTTTCCAAACCACCTCAGAACAACCACTCATCTTTTAGCTTTTTTTATTTTTTTCCTCTTTCCATGGAGCGTTCTTAACGTTCGTTGTCGTGGTCGTCGTCGACTTTTGGGGTGTGTCGTATACAACAAGATTTTGCAATTCATGATCTTGGCATCGAGTGTATTTTCGTTGTTGCAAAAAAATTATAACGATGTCTTCCACACTAAAACCCAAACACACACGTATATGAAAGGTATCCCATTCATCTTTTCTTGCTTGGGTGAATCTTTCGTGCAGATCGCAGTAAAATTATTACAAAAACAAAAAAAATATAAGAGAAGAAAAGATCATCATCCACAAAATCTTCAACCCAAACTCGATCGCACACAAGGAACGGAAGTCATTTCGATAATTACTTGTCACCAATTCCAATTTCAATGCCTTCGATCCATGTCTGGGGCAAAAGGAATTGCATTTAAGTGGGCGCAAAATGTGATGTGATGCGTGTCTGTTGTCGTTAAAAGAGATGCGAGTTAGATTCGAGAAATATCTTTCAGAATATGGCGTGTCTAACGATTATATTCCTTAAAGTTGGTCTGTCTTGGTTATGAAAAAGTAAGGAAACAATACAAAAAAAAAATATCGAAGTTTTATTTTTGAAAGGAGCAGCATTTTTTGTATTATTTCGAGTGTGGGTTTAAGTGGGAAAAGTATTAGAAAGGATTTCAAGAAATGTAACTTGGCGATGTATGAAGCTTAGAGAGGCTTATATTTTATATGAGAGAACCTACACATGGTTTCATACGTGGAAGGAATGTTTAGTGGGGAATAAATGATGATGTTGTCAACTGAAATAAGGAAATCAGACTGTTCAAGTCGGATTAGATTGGAATACTTAGGATAACGAAGAAAGTACTATTAAGACCCTTATGTTAGATATTTGAAAAGGAACCTACAGTCATTTATATGACCAGATGAAAACATTACAAAAATAAATTGATTTGGTTATTTCTATAAATATATATAGCACAGTTGCAAAAAAATTAATTTGTATAAAAAAAAACTCAAATTTTGGACTATTTTTTTTTTTTTTACAACTCAGTTTATTCCTTTTAAGTAATTCTAATCGAAAATAACTTCTAGCCAATTACATTTTTATTAAAGAATGAAAAAATTAAAAAAACAACTCGTTAATGTCGTAAATTTGACTGGTATAAACATATTACTATAACCGATTCTAAATGGTATAAATCAAACAATTTCTTTGTCATATTTGCTTATAGTGATCAAATCAATCCTTTCTATGATATATACGACAAAATCCACTGCAGTTAATACGCTTTAACTGACTGGTGTAACCCATTCTTGTTGGATATATAACGTATCACAAGAAGCAAACAATTGAAATGTAGAAGAAATCTTTGAAAATCCGCTTATATTCCCTGTAAACTTGACTGGTATAAACTAAAAATCTCGCAAATTACATTCTATGTTATTTGTTATTAAATTTTGACTGGTATAAATACATAAATAAATCAACTATTCAAGGCAAAGGTGTTAAACATGCTTTTAATTTGTTCAAGTGGCCTTATAAGTGAACACTAATCATCTAGATGGTATAAACTGGTCTAAAGCACAGAAAATATAATCCTGCGAACCGTTTTCCCGTAAAAATATCTTATCTATTAAAATCTTGACTACATCTAATTAAAATGTGGCAATATTTCAGATACCTAATTTATAGCTATTTAATGTCATAAACTAGTCTCAAAAAATGTACAACATTTTTAAGATATTTCACATCCTTTTGCAATAAATAGATACATTTTGAATGGTATGACCTGGTATTTTATTGTCAAGCAGTGTTTTTCTTGTAAACTTTTGGCTGCATTTTACTGATAATTGGTATAAACTGGTCTAAAAAGCAAAGATACACAAATATGCAAACTATTTTTGCATATAAAGTGGCCTTTTGTAGTGAACACTAGATTTTATTTATCGCATTAAGGTCATATCACTTATTTTTAAGTGGTATAAACTGGTCTATTAGGTCCACGTATTCAAAAAATCAATTCCATCCATAGAAAACAATCTGTGTTCCACTGTAAAATTATTTTATTCAAAGGACATTGTGAATACCTTCCTGAGAAAAGAATATCTACTTTGTGAATAGAATGTCATGTCTTTCAGAATGCCTTCACCCCACTTCACCCTCCCCTTTCTGATGTTCTTCTCGAGAAAGAACATTGAAAACCAGGCAAAATAAAAATCGATAGCCATCATAAAATGCATTCCACAGTGACCAGTCATTTGGTGTTGCTCTCTGTGCGCAATCTGACATAAGCTCATACAACTTCCATCGACCAAAAAAGATGACGACCACGACTATGAACGAAGACGACGATAGCCAACCATCCTGCATTTTTTACAAAATTCATTTCATATCTTTACTGGAAAGAAGGCCGCCATCAGTTTTATACCAAAGCAAAAAAAAAATTACCAAAGGAACGCTGCCTTGCAACAAAATACAAAAAAAATAAGAAGAAGACTATACTTCACAGGAATTCCAATCCGCTTACACTGTTGCGTGTGGATTTTGGATTACAAACATAATAAATACAAAAAAAAAAGAATTAAAACAACCTTCGCAAAACGACTTTGCAGAAAATACTTATTGGTTGAGAGGGCATACATTTTGCAATGGTTTTGGCCTGGATAAGAGGTGAAATTCCAATCCTTGCACTCCTTGCGCGTTTACACGATTAACATTCCTGAGTTTATAACCCTTTGTATATTATACTGCGTTTCTTGTTTCGCATCACCTCATCCTGATGCTACTTTCAGTCAAAGAGGTGCATTTTTGAATTTTTATTTTATTTACTTTTTTTAACGATAAATATCAATGTAACGGCTGGATTCACAAAGGAACACACGAAATAAAGTATAAAAATAACAATAAAAATGAGAACACATTTCGCGAAATTCTTTTACACAAAAATGTACAATCAATTTTACTCCCCAAAAGAAGACTAAAAGTAAAAAAATTTAAAAAAAAAAACAAAAAATGCACCCGCAAGGTATTCTTTGTGGTAAAGAATTTATTTATACGATCATTTTGATATCAATCTTGGTTGGAATTTTTCCAATTTAAATCAAAGATGAATCAAAGTTGAATTTTATGGATTTTTTATTTTTGATTATGGATGAAGGTGATTTGAACATGAGGAATTCATGAGTTCAGACTTCAGAGAATAGATTCTTGGATTGAAATGTATAAATTGATTAACGGCATCTGTCGGCATTCCTATGGAGTTAATATTAAATGTACTCAAAAAACAGAATAAATACGAAGTTAATGTACAGTTCTGAATAGAGGCCTGAATTAAGTTTATATTTTAAGGTTCAGGCTTTTATGAACTGAGTACAGGCTTTTAAAAACTGAGTACAGGCATTATGTACTGATTAACGATGTACAGTATACATTTTTGTATGATTTATATACACTAAGTACTGATTTGTAAGTACTCAGTATGTAAAACTTTGTGCTCTGCACTAACATAAAAATATGTACTCAGTGCATAAGGTCTATCTTCAGTACATAAATTTATGTATTTAGTACTTAAAAAACTGAACTCTATATATACATGAAGTTTGTACTGTGTATAAAAAAATCTGTATCAGTATATAAAAGTGTACTGCTTTTAATCATAAAATAACTATGCATTGAGCCTGAAGCACTCGAGATGATGTTCATAATACATACAAGCATTAGAGTGAGAAAGTGAATGAATTATATCACTCAAACGATTTTTGTGAGTGAGTGAGTTGTGAGTGATTAACTGAGAGATTGAATCTCTAACTGTGACTTAGTGTATAAATAGGTGAGGTAATGACATTCATTGAACTTAAAACTGAGTGATTCAATTATTGGATGAGAGACTGAGTGACTGTTACTAACTAAATGAGTAAATTATTGATTTAGTTAATAAGTGAATACATAGTAGATGAGTTAAAAACTAAGTTACTCTGACTACTTAATCAGGAGTAAGTGGGTTGAGAGACTGAATGATTGAGTGACTGATATCAAAGTGAGTTAGTAACTTAACTAATGAGTGAAAAATATTTTTTTTGAAAATGAAACGGATGAGTGAGTTAGTGACTGAGAAACTAATGACTGATAAACTATGATTACTTTAATGGAGTGAGAACTTAATTCATGAGTGAAAAATAAACGTATTTGTAAATAAGCAAAATGGAGTAGATTTGTACCTGAGAAACTCAAGGATTGAGAAACTGTGTTTGAATTACTGAGTAAGTTACTTACCTAATGAGTAAGTAAAAAAAATTGAGTGAGATGATGACTGGGACAATGAATGAGCAGTAAATATATTTGAAAATGAGTGAGTTAGTGACCTAGACAAGAAATAATAATTATCAAATCACTTTCTTATTATATATATGAGCCAAAAAATTAATTAATATTAACTGAAATAAATAAAAAATATATTTTGTTGACAAACTCATTTTCTATGATAATTAATTTTAAAAAAATAAATAAAATTAAAAAACAAATTAAAAATACAAAACAAGTGATAAATTATATTTCTTTGTTTGTGATAAAATATTTAACTAATCTAATCATTCCCAAAATATTTATTCTTTTTTAATGAATAAAAGAATTTCACTAATTGGATTTTATATTTTTTAATTTTGTTTAAGCTTCTGAATTTTTTTAAGAAAACAAGATCGCACAAGATTGTCTACTAATTCTCTTCTGGTATTTTTCAATTCCATCAAAATTTCTTGTTTTAATTTATTAAAACAATAAATTCTTAATTATAAAATTTAATGAAGCTTCGATATTCATCATTCTTTAATCAAACTATAATAAAAATATTTTACTCCGAAGGAGTGTAAAACGAAGTAAGTAATCATATTTACATCTTAAATCCACATCATCTCGCAGTCATCATCATCACGTTCATCTTAAATTGCGACCTTTCTACTATCTTTCACTCATTAAATTCAAATGTGAAAATAATAAAAAAAAATAAATAAATAAATAAAAATTAAAAGGTGAATATACAGTGCTTCAGTCGCGCTCCGCCATATCGTAGTCGTCCGCGAGCCGTCATCAGTGCGCTGATAAATCTTGCTCAACTTTTTGCTCTCATTTTCTTTTTTATTCTTGGTTTTAATATATTTTTAATTTTTTATATTCATTTTTCAAATCAAATGAAATCTACTTTTCCCCTCCCCCCTTTTCCCCTTCCCCATTCTCCACTCATTTAAATACGCATTGCCAAGCCAAAGTCTTTGCGCGCCAAGCCAACCATCATCTTTGACTCCAGCTTTAAGTCGTCTTAGAGAGTGTATCTGCACACGTCCATCGGTAATGTTTTTTTTTTTTCGTATTTGTATCTGCATAGAGGTGAGGTCGAGGTGTACGAACGTATTCCATTTTTTTTTTTTTTATTTGTATCTTTGTATCTATGTCTATGCACATACAAAATCCTACCTACGTACATGGTCGCACGCGGCATTACGCTCTGCACAGCACACAAACTCTCCGAAAAGATTTTATCTGTTTGCTTTTTAAAGCGTAACTTGGTAGCAAACTAGTTTTTTAAAAGATCTTTTTTTTTGTCTTTATTTCATTTATCCACTTTTGTATTCACATTTTTTTTTTTGTTTCTTGGGTTATGGTTGTATTTTTCTTTAACTTATTGCCCATTCATTCATTTAAGATGTGTGGTAAAAGAGAACGTTAAGAGTGGGAGGGGGGAAAGGGGGGCAGAGGAGGATATCCCCAAGATTTAAAACCTAAGCCTCCAACTTGGAGAGCAGTGCTGAAAAATTGACTCTTTTATGAGAATTGTAAGTAACCTATGAAGATACCTTTATAGATACTTTTTGTATCTATATAATGTCTATGGAGTGAAGAAAATGTACAAAATTACAATTATTTTGAATATGAATCACAGAAAAACACCCACTCGGCCACTCTAGCTCTATACCACAGATAGTAGACGACAAAGACAACGAACGAAGATGAAACACGAGGAGAATTTTGTGTTGCGCGTTTTCTGTTGTTTTATGATTTGTTAATGTTTTTTTTTTTTGTGTTTTTTTTTTTTTGTTTCTAAAAATTGGTGCAGTTTTTTTTTATTTTTCATTTTTATGTGGAGAAAGGGAGATTGTTTTATGATGATTCTGGAAGATGGCTTTGATTGGGGTTATATTGTATAGTTTACTGGTTGTTGAGTGACTTCTTAATGAGACTATGGAAAAGATTTTTTTTTGTTTTCTTGTTTTTTTTTTTTACGATTGAGTGGGTGCTGATTTGAATAATGATATTTTTGAACCGATTTTGTAGGTTCAAGTGTTTTTTTTGTGTGTTTAGTTTTGTTGAACCAATTGAATTCTTATTTCTTTGATACATTTGATGCAACAAAACAAAAAAAAAGAAGTAGTTTTTTGTGTGTTTTGTTGCTTTTTTGGCATATATAAATAATACAGTAAAATAAGGAGAAAAAAGAGGTAAATCTCGGAATGAATGTTAGTAGAAATTTTTTTTGCTCAATATCTTCCTTTTGCCATTCTATAACATATCTCAAAAGTCTAGAAAAATCTCATGTCCGCTTGTCGCGATTTCAAGGTCAAATCGCGAAATGGAGATTTTCAAAATTAGCAAAAATAGGCTATGGTATTATATACACATATGATACATGATTTCAAGGTATTTTTTAATGCTGATTCCAAAAAATCTAAAATCAAGACAATCTGACGTCTCTGGAAAAAGTTATACCTGTTTTTCATCTGTCAACTCATATTATTATAACAGTTGCAAACTTACTGCCGACAAACCCTTAAAAGTTATGGTAGATGAACCAAATTTTGCATGAAGATTTTAGAATCCATCATTATTAAAAATCAAAACAATCCATTACAAAAAATATATATACCTACGAAATAATGGTATTTTTTGATGGAGCGGCAAATTTTGGGATATGCACTAAAGAAGATTCTTGTTCATCTTAGGAAAAAGTGCTAATAGGCTAATTTTTTCATTTTAATCTTTGTTTGGATATTCCTTAACTACCCTCAAAAATCTAAAAAAATCTCATGTCCGCAAGTCCTAATTTTCTTGGTTTGAAAATAAGGTGCAGATTTTAAAAGATTGAAAAACTTCACTTCAGATATTTGTGTCAGATCAACATGAATAAGGTGAATTACTTTTCAGGGATGGTCAGGTTGACTTGTTTGTGAGTTTTGTTGGAATAAGTGTTAAAAAATACCTTTAAATCATGTCACTTATGTTGGTATACATATACAAATTTAAACTTTTCTTATTAATTTTTAAAATATGCACCTAATTTTCAAACCAAGAAAATTAGGACTTGCAGACATGAGATTTTTTTAAATTTTTGAGGGTAGTTAAAGAATATCCAAACAAAGATTAAAATGAAAAAATTAACCTATTAGCACTTATTCCTTAGATGAACAAGAATCTTCTTTAGTGCATATCCTAAAATTTGCCGCTCCATCAAAAAATACCATTATTTCGTAGGTATATATATTTTTTGTAATTGATTGTTTTGATTTTTAATAATGATGGATTCTAAAATCTTCATGCAAAATTTGGTTCATCTACCATAACTTTTAAGGGTTTTTCGGCAGTAAGTTTGCAACTGTTATAAAAATATGAGTTGACAGATGAAAAACAGGTATAACTTTTTCCAAAGACGTCAGATTGTCTTGATTTTAGATTTTTTGGAATCAGCATTAAAAAATACCTTGAAATCATGTATCATATGTGTATATAATACCATAGCCTATTTTTGCTAATTTTGAAAATCTCCATTTCGCGATTTGACCTTGAAATCGCGACAAGCGGACATGAGATTTTTCTAGACTTTTGAGATATGTTATAGAATGGCAAAAGGAAGATATTGAGCAAAAAAAATGTCTACTAACATTCATTCCGAGGTTAAACCCTTATTTGACTGGATTAAAACCTAAATTTTAGAAAAATACTATAATTTTTTTAATTTAATGTTTTATTTTACAATTTATCCATAAAAAAAGCGAAAAAAAATATTCATTTCGAGAACACTTTTAAGAACATCCAAAATTGTAGTAGATCACTAGAATTTAATTATTATTTTCATGTTGTTAAACTAAGTTTATGTCTAAAAGCGAGGTGTTTCGGAAATAATGGCAATCGTAATCAGTGGACAAGTAAGACGCTTCCAACGATATCTTATTTTTGAAATTATGATAAATAGTTAAGAAGTTATGAGGGAACATTGAATATATATGTTTGTGGTCATGTGTTCTGGGATTGATCAAAACCAGCGGGCAAGAAAAACGCTTTCAACGATATCATATATGTCAAATTAGGATAAGTATTTAAGAAGTTATGAGGGAACATACATGCCAATATTTAAACCTACATGAGCAGGTTATCCTTCACCTGGTGAACAATTTCTATATAAGCTGCAAAACAAGATATTCAGAATACGTCACGTGTATCCATAAATCGAAAGTGCACAACGCCTTACAGATTGAAGGCAAGCATACTTGAATGTGTTATCTATGGAAAGCAACAAATACAGCACACAACCATAGACAAATAACTACCAAGATCGGAAACTTTCTTATGTATGTTTAATCTATGGAAACTTCATATAAAAAAATTTTAAATGATACAGATGACGTCACAGAAACAGAAAGACAAAGTATAACAAAAATCTGAGTACTGTACCTTGTATTCTTTTTATCTTGAGTTCCAAGACTGATAATATGTGACTGTGCATATTTCTTGCACTGGATTTTCTCCGAAAACACAATAAAACTAAGCAAATACAAAATGTTGTTTCTCATCGACTACAAAAATGTTCTTTTGGAGGTGACTAGATAATCTAGTACATTTACTACTAGAACTACTCCATGCTTTTATGTCCGAATTGTATTGATTTCGTTGAAAGGTTGTTTGCTAGGTCTCTTTATCGAAAACCTTAAAATAATACACACTCAGTCTTTTTCTATTTACTCATCTAAATGGGAGTTTCCATCAAACCTTAACTCCTTAGCAGCTTATAGAGAGAAAAAAAAAGAAGAAACAATTTTCCCATTACACACCTCTCGTTTTGGCATTGAAAGAAAATTATTTTTAAATGACATATTTGTCATTTTGTTCATCATCTATGGCACGCGTGACAAACAAGACCACCAACATAGACATAATGGAGGAGGATGGGAGGTTTATGACAAGCAAAAGTATTATAACAATCAAACAACTTGGATGAGACAAATAGAATTGACTAATTGGATAAGCTTGTATATACTATATAGTCCCTAAGGGCCCAATTATTTTTGTATCCGCTGATGACTTTATTTTTCCTAAATTGGTAATGTTAGATTTAATAAGGCATCAAATTGTTTGTCATCGTTTCTGGAAAAACTGAGACAAAAAGCAAAAAAATGCCTATAATTTTCTAGAGTGTTTTTTTTTAACATTGTCCTTTTATAGATTATACTATAACAGTGACAGAGCGGTGCCATAGTAATGATTGTAAAAGAATGTTTGAATTTATACCTAGAATTACTTAGAGCTTAATGAAGTTGTTGTTATTTTTATGTGTTAGACAAAATAGGGAAATGGTATTTATTGTGATTTGTGATCTTAAAGTATGGATTAAAATTCTGCATGGAGAAATGTACATACAAACGTCAAACTCTTCACTTTGATGAATCTGACGTTTGTTTATCACCTTGGAAGCAAGTACGTGAACTGCGTGAGTTATTTTTCGAATGAAACAAATCAATTGAATCTTTTCTTTAAAAAGCCATCAACTAATAAATTAATTTATTCATAAGGTAGTCATTCATCATTCTTACAATTTTGTATCTGTTAGTTTCATTAAAGCAATGGTTGTCACTTTTGACTTTGGCGGGTTTGGAAAATTTTCTATTAGTTCCGTTTCAAATTATGTTCTCCAAAATACTTTCAACTTTTTTTTCTCGTTGAATTCTATCTCAACTATTTTTCCCCCCGACCGACAGTCCTTGTGGAAATGTAAAAACAGACAAATGAACAACTCTTTTTTTATCTAGTAGTTTCTCCAAGTTAAGGTGATAACACATGCAAAATATATCTATGAATAAAGGCGTTTACACAAACTAATACTAAATGGTCAAGTTACATTTATTCTTTTACAATAGTTTTGATGTTAGATGAGGTCATAATTTTTTTCAACTCTCATGTTTAGGGTGTCGACTTATGTAGAATTTGGACTATTTCTCCACTTCTACTGTCAAAAAATGTCGGTTGTTTTTTTTTTGCTCATTTTGTTTGTTCAATTATTATCTGAGACAGTAGAAAAAACAAATTTTAGAATATAATAATTTGAAAATACTATACATATTTTCCATACTTTCTTGTTCAAATTGACGTAGGGAAATGTGTGTTATTGAAAAAAAAGAAAACAGCGTTAACTGAGTACATATGTGATATTTATTGCATCATAATGACTTAAAATAGACCTTAACAACACATTGTGCTAATGTTAATTTTTATGTCTCTCTATAGGCTAAATAAATAAACAACCGTTTTTTTATATTTACTTTCTTATTAGCCCTTTTTACCAATAAATGTGAATTGTGAATACTTATTTGCTTAAAAGGTGTATTTGAACAGATGGAGACTTGTTTTTTTTTTTGCTTTTGTTTAATTAATATTGTTTTAGTGCGCAAAATGAATAACAACATTTAAAGCTAATAAGTACGTGCGACTTTTTTGAATAAACATGTATAAACAAGACATTTGTTTTCTTCTTTTTACTAATTTCAATGTCGAATTCTGCATTTTTATCATTTTTGAAGTTAATATATCTTTTAAGAAATTGAAATTCGTATTTCTACGTTTTGAAAACATTTGAACAAAATAGGCTTAATTTTGAACTTACCTGTAGGCAACACGTACAAGTTTTGGCATGCACGTCAAAATTTACTAAAATTTATTGCTAAATACTCACAATTTGACACTTGCATGTCAACTTGCAAGAAAATTTTGAAGCAAATAGATAATTAAGCTTATTTGACAGTTGAAACTAGGAAGCAAGTTTACCATGCAAGTTTCATCAATTTTACAAATATAAATGTAATACGTATAAGTCAATTCCATGGCAAGAAATGTAGTAGATTTAATTTATTGAACCACCAGCGAGCGGTGGTAAATTAATGATACTAGGAAGCAAGTTTTCCATGCAAGTTTCATCAATTTTAAAAATATAAAGGTAATACGTATAGGTAAATTCCATGGCAAGAAATGTAGTAGATTTAATCTATTGAACCACCAGCGAGCGGTGGTAAAATTGTAAAAGTCTCCACTCTGTTTTTCTCCCACTTCGGCTTGACCCAGACTATAAAGATTTCACGAAGTTTTCATTTTTTCGTTGTCTCTTCTTATTTATTGTTGTTTAACCTGAATGATAATCAATTAAACTAAACGCGATGTTAAAGTCTCCACTATGTGTTCTGCTGCAAAACCTCAAAATAGAGAAATACATAGTACGTTCCTCTCGAAGAAGAAGATTATGTTTTGGATTCTTCTTAAGTTCCACATAAGATAAAAAAAATCTACTAGAATTTTCTTTATTTAAATGACATTTCTTCAAATCCAATTTATCAAATTTTGTAATAGATACCTACTGCTGGTTTAATCAATCAAAAAACGTTTATTAATCTACCTAACTTGCATACAAATTCACAACAATAACATTGACTTAAAGGCAAAGAACTATTAACAATTCAACCCGTCTAAAAAAACACCTACGTCGGAATTTTTAATTATATCCACATTACCTCTTTAATTTTATGTACAACTTTTATGCGACAGAGGGCGTCCGACAACAACCACGACGATCCACACGGCATCGACGACCATCTTCATTGATTGTCAAAGCGACTTCCTTGTTTAGATATATCGCAAATCTAGCCACCCAAATACGGGTTAATAAAATGCAAAATGCTTTCTGTCATTCAAAAGGAATTCATTTATTGCATAATGGAAATAGTTGCTTCACTACTTCCCCATGCCACCACCACTGCTGGTCTACCCAATGTTTGTTTTGACAGAGTGTGAGACATGGGGGACCCAATACCCATTTATAACCAATCCCTTTATACCCCTTACTGCTTGATGGTCATGTTCGATTTTTTTTTAAGAAAAACAAAATTATTATTCATCATCAACCCGCACTTGGCCGGTGGTAGATAATGATGGTAGTGGTGGAAGTTTGAGGGAGCATTATTTACAATGTAAGCACGAAATGCCCCCAACTACCAATCGACAACAACAACAAAAATACTTCTTCCGTTTTTGGCCATGGCTTAATGATGGCTGCCGACGACATGTTCCGCTCATGAATGAACTTATCTCATGGTAGAGAGGTAACATTTTTTAAAGTTGATGGCCGCCGGCGGCAGACATTTGCATTTTGTATAGCGTACCTACTGAACTGTCAATGAATGCATACTTTTCGGACACTTCCGGTTTTAATTGAATTTTGTTGCATATTAAGGAAGATGCAACCCGAAAAGAATATTTTATCAAGCTTTTATTTCTTTTGTTGTTGTGTCTCTGAAAAGATACACAAAATACAATCGGATTGTTGTGGCACGTTCTGCAAGCCATTTTAGGTCGGTAATGTCAAAATTAAATATTCATTGGCACACGCGCAATGTTTATTTAAGTTTTGTTTTGTGTTGTGTTTATTACAAATATGGGGAGGGGTTATTGAGTTATTTTTTTTTTTGTTTGTTTTGTTTTGATCTTGACTTATAAGCGGAACTTATGTCTACAGGGCAAACGGATATGGGCGACGGACATTGTGATTATAAAATAAATTAATGTAATTTTCCTTTTTTTGATACTTTATGATGAGGAAAGCACGATTTAAACTTTAAATCATAAAATACATATTTTTTTTTTTGATTGATTATGGTTTATTTACTTTTTTATTAATCAATTTGAAATTTCATTTCATAGGGTAAAGTGGGAGATATGAAATCTTGAAAGAATTCATAAAATGATCACTTTAGACCAGTTTATACCAATTAACGGATCAATATATTAAAATACTTACTAAGCATTAATTTTATTCAACATATTATGTAACCATTGTTAAAATCTTTAACATTTCAGAATAGTTTTTAACTTATTGCAATCAAAGGCGTTTAGCGAGAAACATTTTATACCAATTAGAGTTTATAGTAATAAAAACAGCTTTAAATGGTTCATTTATCATTTTTATCTCGTGCTTGATAAGCAATTAACGTTAATATTTTTATCTTATTTATGGGCACATGATACACATAAACAATGACTTATTAGTTTAGACCAGTTTTATACCAATTTACCGATATATAATTTAATATATCTATAGTAATTTTAATGCATTTAGCATTAGCTATTTTAGACCAGTTTATATGTATAAAACAACTCATCTTTTCCTCTTTACTTATCTTTTTAAACAATGCATTTATACCAGTAAAAATTAGGCATAAAAGGTGTTAAATCCATGAATCAAGTCTTTAGACCATTAAATACAAAGTAGACAAAGACAAAGAAGACTCTTTAACGATAATACCAGTCATATAGACACATCTGATAAACGTTTATCAGTTTATTTAATAATCCGCTGATTGGTCTAAAAAGCTGGAATTTCAAAAAAAATTTATTTTTGTAGATACTTTCATGTTTGTTGAAAAAAATGAAGCTTAACTGAATGCAAGGCTATCAAATTGTCATATAAAAATCAACTGGTATAAACTGGTATAATATGTTTAAAATTACATAAAAACACCAATTTTTAAAATATTACTGCATTTTTTAAGATAAAAAATCTAATAAATATCTTTTTTTCATATTTTTTCTTTCCAGAATCCCGCTTAACTGCCAAAGAACTTCCCACCACAAAATGGCGTCGTGATCGTCGAATGCGTGCTGCTTCCGAATACCAACATTCACTATCATCACAAAATAACCCATCATCAGTGGTAGCATCTGTAGCATCACCACCAGCATCCCCACCAATAATGGTCGGTCAACCGACCAGTTTGAGACCGCTGTGCGAGTCGACAAATCGAACCACATTGCCAATTATTGAAAGTCCAATTGATATGTCTGTGACATCGACAACAATGAAACCAAGAGCATCACCACCACCCCCATATAGGGAACCATTGCCGGGATCGACATTTGCCACAACTCTTGCTCGGCCAAGTGTTATAACGCAGGCACCACCAAAACGTGGTGACTCACGTGACAGTATTTTAATTTCGAATCGAGAAAATGACAATCAAAGTACTGGTAAGTTTAAAAGAACACAGAGTATTTTTTGGAATAGAATCATTCTAATCTACTCTTTTTTTTAATAGAATCTATATCAATGTGTGAAACCGTGATAGATGAACATTTCCGTCGCTCTCTAGGACCTGACTATGTGGCTCTCTTTGGCAAGAAATCCCCAGTTCCATCGACGCCATCCCCAACACCTACTCCCACTCCACCACCACCAGCAATTCAACACAATATGCAACCGATGGCATCGGTAACACCAACTCTACTACATCAGCCAGTAGAACTCCATCGTTCTACACCAACTCCACCAGCTGCAGTAGTTATGCCTCAGGCTTTGACTACAAAACCCATCTTAAGTCCAGTTAGTCCACCCGAACAATCACCACCTCATGTGGCAGCAGCTAGGGTTGAATCTCCAGCTTTGGTAGCATTAGCTCATCAAAATGAAACAACAACATCATCCTCATCATCATCCAAAACAACAACAACAACATCGACACTTTCATCAACGCCATCTGTTGATGATCACTTTGCCAAGGCATTAGGGGATACATGGAAAAAACTGCAGGCAGACAAAGAACAGAGGAATTGAATTCTTCCAATTTTATATTACAAAAAATATATTTATAATTCTTATAATCATTTAAAAAAAGAAAAATCAAACAATACTAATTTGATGGTTTTTACTTTGTGAAACTAATACTATTACACACTATTTTTAACCTATACATGGCAAAAAGATCTCAAGACAACAACAAAAAAATTACAAAAAAAAATATTTAATGTTTAGTGATAAAGGTTTTTTTTCGGATATAAGAAAAGGGAAGGCGTTACATTTAAAAAAGAATAAGACAATTAACAAAAGAAGGATAATGACAATGCTAAAAGGAATAATATGTCAATTTGAAAATCAATTAAAAATTAATATTGTTAATTAAAATGTTCTAGATGAATAAAAAAAATACTTAATTATCATTAAAAGATGATTTAAAAATATTTAAGTTTAAATGAGATTTTTTATTTAAAAACAATGAATCAAATTAAAACTTTAATATTTTTAATTTATCTTTTTTTTATTAAAATTTTTTAACAAAAAATATTAATATTTTGTTTAGTTGTTAAATAAATCCACAAGAAAAATTAAATTTGCACATTCTTTTCCTTTGCTTAATGAAAACTAAAATATGTATGTATGTATGTTTTCTCGCTTAAATATCTTACAATATTTTTGATGTAAATTTATAACTAAACAAAAACAAACAAAAAAAAAACACATTACCTACAACTCTCTTATTTTGTAATTTTATTAATTTATCTACTCTTAATTAAAAAAAAAACAAACAAAAAACAAGAATATAACAAATTGATTAAAAAAATATTTAAATTTGTGTATTTTATATTATTTAAGACGGCCAATGAATTCCTATTATTTTTATATAATTTTCAAATAATTATTATTTTTTAATAATAAATTAAACTCTTATTTTTTTCATGTGGTTTTTCAGTGAGTTTTTTTTATATTTTAATTTGATTTTCATTTGTTTGTATATCTTCTTTATTTTTGTTTTTGAATTGATTTTTATTTGAGTATTTTCTTTCCTTATTTTGCATTTTTTTGTAATTTAGAATATTTCAATACTTAACGTAATGTTTAATATAATATATGTATGACAAAAAATTATTATATAAATTTAATTTTAGATTTAAATAAAAAAAAAAACAAATTAATAATCACTATTTATGTATTATGTAATACTTTAAATGAAACAAATTAAAATTAATATTAAAATAAAATAATATTTATATGATTTATTTCTTATATGGATTTTGGAAAACAAAAATATATTTTAACAGTTTTTCAGTGCAGTGTTTATCTGAGTAAACTATGTTATGGTTTATGGTCTAGAACTAACTTATCTTAAAAATCGTCTTTTCCTACAATAACTAGGTGGCAAGTCAAAATGTGTGACGGTAAATGCCTTTCATAATCTAGATTACGACGAAATATCCTTAAAATCCAATTGGTTTTTCCAGCGGATACATATTTATAACACTTGTATAACAGTTTAACACTACACCTAGTTTGAATTTAGTGTCTTGTTTAACTGCAGTGAATTCATATGAATACTTTTTCTGATAAATAAGCAGAAAAAAAGAACAAAATTGGAAATTTTTAGGTACCTACAGCAAATGTGGGATTTTTAGATTTTTGGAACTGGTTCTTTTGCTAAGAGGCTCAATTAGCACTGAGAAAAGGAGAAATGTTAAACGAAAGCTTGTTTATGTGCAAAACAAAAAATTTCACACAAAATTCGTTCTATTTATTTGTTCTACTGTACGCGTGTACGCTGTTCGACCAGCGAATTTGAAGATTATACCAGTTCTTTGGGAGAAACCTCCAGTCCTTTTTCGTACACAATCGAACTTGATTTCTCGATTCTGTATGTAAACGTAGTAAGTATACGTAAGCTACTTCCAAAACAGCAGCTCTAATTTACAAATACATATAGGTGGAACACAAGAATTTTCTCGGAGTCCTGCTTTACAGCGATTTTTATCACAAATTTTACTGAATATAATTTTCACATTCGTTTGCATTTAAGAAACTTCTGTCGAAATGAACATTTCGCTTCGGTTAAATCCATGGATCTCTATAAAAAACTGAATAGTACATTCCCTAAAAAGTATAACAGTTTTGTTACCCCAATTAAAGCTGACATTAGCTGTCACAGTAGTGCACAGTTGTATCTCGCTCTATTGATTGAACGTCTAAAAAAAATCTTTTAATGCCATAGCCAAACAACACAAAAAATGTTAAACTGAGAAATGCAACCGAGCTTAGTAATATGTCACTTTTCTCAAAAGAGGAAATGAAATAAACTGATTATAACAGTGCTTCAATTAGAGTCAACATTTTTATAGGAATCCACTATCAAGTGTTTTATAGAGATCAGTGGTTCAATCCGACAAGTCACTTCACAAAATATTTGTATCATACGGTAAATTCAAATTTTAAAATTTTGAATTTAGTTACCCTCAAACTGTTATAAATATTATTGTTTTCATTATGAGGGCACAGATGTCGCCGTTAAGAAAACGGTTAAAAGATTTACTAAATTGAGTATTCAATAGCTTCCTGATATCATTCACAATAGGCTTTTATATACAAAGCAATAGGTGTTAGTTGAAAAATTTCTTTACTACATTAGGGGTATTCACGATTCGATGCAAATGGTCTTGTATCGTTGTAAAAGTGCAAAAGTGTAACATTTTCTTAAACTAAAATAACATAATATGCAGACTATAATTTTTTACACTTTTACACTTTTGCTATACCTTAACCCTATTGCAAAAATAAAATACAATGGTGTAAAATTTGTCTTTTGTAGTTGTTGTAGCAGAAAAATAAAATTTAGCAATTTTACATCTTTTCGTTGTCGGGATCGTGAATACCCCTATTGCATTATTGGCCTAAAACCTAAACAGTGAAAAATGAACCCATAAGTGAAATATGTTCGAACTTAATTTTTATTTGTTTTTCAGGCTGGAAAATGATGAAGATAGCTTATTCTTCGGTAAAAAAAAGTTTAGTTTTTTTTAACAATCCAATTGCTATTTCGGGAAAAAAAATTATTTTTACTGTTGTTAAAGCCTGGTACTAAATTTTAAATTTTAGCTCCCATACAAATTATCGAAAAATTTTATCTGAGCTAAAATGGATCCCATACAAATTATCGATAACTTGTATGGGAATTTTATCTCGGCTAAAATTTAGCGCGAACAGCGTACCAGGCTTAAGGTATAACTACAACGGCCACTTTTTGCAAAAAGTGAAAATTTTTAAACTCATTTTGTGACAGTTTTTCCGATCACAAAATGGAAATATTGATGCAGAAAGCTTATTTTTTGGTTAAAAAAACAATTTTTGTAGCTGTAGAAAGAAATAAAAAAAATTTACTTTTGTAAATTTCCCACTTTTTCACTTTTTAGGTCATTGTAGTTAAGGCTCTATTTAGCTAAATGTAGCCAATAGATGTCTTTTAGCCTTAATTACACTAGCCGCTTTTTGCGACAGCACAAAAGTAAAAATATTTTGTTTCCTGTGAAAAAGAGTATACAAATAGGGGTATTCATGCAACGGTGTAAACTCTTGGTAAACCTGGTAAAATGGTAAATGTGGTAAACTTAACTGACTGACCCATAAAGAATGAATACCCCTATTGTTTTTTTAGACCAAAAACTATCATTTTTTTTTTAGTTTTTCATTTATAAAATGTTTGACAATTTTCTCTTGTGTAGTTTTTTACTTTTTAAACCAAATGTATTTAAGGTCTGGAATTTCAGGTGTGGAATTTTGTACAAACAATTACTCATTCCGTAGCCGCATACATTTATTTCCGTTGTGGTCTATTTGGTATTCCTTCTGCAGAGATTGATCACTTATTTTACAGTAGCTAAAACCCAAGTGAGTAAGTGAACCATACTAAAACCCCGATTCTCCGCCCAACTAGCACAACAGCTTCTGTAAATTGAAATCTCGCAGGTTCTACTTTTTATACAGCTTGTATTGAGCTTGCTTCAGAATTTAAGTGCTTATAGAAGTTCGGACTTGTTTAACAACTTCTAATAAGTTGTTTAAATACTATTAAAGAAACTTAAACGAAGAAAGCTTGTTTTTCTTATAAGCCTGTTTAGTGAATTTATAGAAGGTTTACAGAAATTACCAAGTTTTGTATTCGATTTTTGGTTTTGATATTAAATAATCTAGCTCGGACACTTTTTGGTTTTGACATAGAATAATTTAGCTCGGACATTTTTTTGCTATTTGAACTGATTAAGTTTTTGATTTCATTAATGAATATACTAGAATGGCCGAGTTGGTAGAGTGGTGGACTACCACCAAGTAGATACGAAGTTCGATTCCTGGGTGTGGTAAAAAGATTATATGCTTTATGAAACACTATTTTTTTTTATTTTTTTTTCATAAAATATTGATTTGTTTTGAGTATAACATGACTAAAACGAAATACATAAATAACAATAAAAACAAAAGACCAAGCTACATCACTGCCGTGTTTGTATTTTGTTTTTTTTTTTTATGTTATGATCAAATAAAGAAATACAGAGAAAGCACTTACTTTTGACAGATTTTTAACCGAACAAATTTGTTGTGCAGAAATTCGCAATAAGGGGAAATTGTTCTCTCTTGCGGTCATCTTTTTTGTGAAAAAAAGAGTTTCAGAGTTCCCAAACAGGAATTGGGTTAAATGTTGAAAAAATTGGAAATATTTTTGTTTTAGGCAGTACCCAAACAGACCTATTTTCCTTCTCTTTTGCGTAAAATTACAAAATGAGCTCGTTAATTTAAGACGTTTGACTGTCAAAGACAAAAGCCACAACATTTCCACGCAGCTGTCAAAAACTTACGAACCCTTATTACATTATTTCATCTGTTAGTTCTCGTTTTTTACAATCTGCGCATGATATTACCTTGTTTTCTTTAACCATGGAATGTCATTTTGACATTCAAATAAATAATAATTATAAAAATAATAGAATAAACATTTAAAAATGTTAATAAAAACGTCCCATTCAATCGACGAAAAAAAAAACCAATGAAAACTGCATAAGCTACGTGTAAATTGATACCTCCACGTTCGTTCCACGTAAGTACCAACAATCATTATACTACTCTCTGAACACATCCCATTTGTGAAGTGCGTAAATCCATCAATTAAAATCAAACAGATCTCAATAATTTCCCTCCAATTTGACATTTCCTTATACCTTATCATTCGTACTCTCTTCAATTCCATTTCACTCACACTACCTCAAATCCCATATGCACACGTGTTTCATCTCAGACAGTTCACGGCAAAATTACACACACACATCCATACACGTATTAGTTTTTTAAAGAGAATTTGATCGTTGTTTCGCTCCGTGGTTTTCTCCAGAAATAAACTTAAAAATCCATCAAATAAATTTGCGTATAATCATAAAATTATGTTTCTCGGCAAACGTGATAATTCGCCAATTTAATTCAATATTCGCTCGAGAACAAATTTGTGGTGCGAAAAAGTTTCTAAAAAGTGAAAATTTTTGTCGCCCCTCTGTGTGTGAGAACGAAAATATTCGGCGTTTCTTGTCAATGAAATTCGTGCCCCCCTTATGACAGAGATGGTTATACATTATCATATGTTTATTTGGCAAGCAATGCATTTGTGTACTTCGAGTGCGAACGGGTCAACTATATTAAATTAAGTTGAAGTTCGAATGGATTTATATGTGTTGGGTAAAATTGAGTTGAAATTTATAATAGTAGTGGGGTGTCCGTCGCAGGGATGGGACTTTGCTGCAATTGCAGTAGATCTACTGCATTTTCTTCAAGAAACAAATCTACTGCCTTTAAATAAAATCTACTGCACTTTTTGTTTTACAAAAAAAAATTATCAGCCTATTGTGAGTTTCATGTGAACAGGATTTCACCCGAAAAAAATGGAATATTACTTTTATTTCTATTATGAGTTCCATGAGGAAAGTTGTTGACGTTCAGAAAACTCCTCGTATTTTGTTCAGGTAATGTGCGAGGCAGTGTTGCCAGAGCCGGCTATTTATCGCCAAACAAGCTCCTTGAATATTTCACCCGCTACTTAAAATTTTTATTTCCGATTTATCGGAATTTGGCCCTTTTAATATTAAACTTGGCGACTTAATCAAAGCATTTTACAACAAAAATCCATTAAAGATGTGAACAGAGATAACCAATTTGCATACACTTTTCATTATTAACTACTACTAATTTAATTTCATGCCCGTCAATGAGCATAAAAACCAGAATATACAAATAGGTATCAAATAGGTATGAAAAAAAAATTGTACTCAAGGTCTGATATCCAAAATTTTTCTGAAAATTAAAAAAAATCAAAAATCTCATAGCAAAACAAAACTATATGCGTTTTGTATGCCATATAAAAGGCTATTTTTGGCTCCAAGATTTTTCAAAATCGGCTCCTTGCTTCTTAAATATTCTGGCAACACTCTGCGAGGTAAAATTTAGTGGCGAACAAAAAACTAGTTTTGCCGTTATTAAAATTGCATGCGAACAAAAATGTTTCGTGTGGAAAATTTCCACGTGAATCTCATGTAAAAATACTATCAGCATATTATTTATTTTATTTGTTTGATCGTTATTCTGAATGCAGTCAATCTCATTCTAATACGTAACGTGTGTTTTTACGTATATTTAATACAAAAATGCATAAATTTTTGCTTTGGTCCGTTTTTGTTATATTTTCTAAAAAGAAATGAATGTTTAGTTTTTGTTATTTTTTATGAAATTCTAAAAATATAAAAATCTACTGCGATAAAAATGAATCTACTGCGTTTTTTGTTCAAATCTACTTCTACATTTTTTTCAAAAAGTCCCATCCCTGGTCCGTCGTCCTCCTTCGTCTGGTCGTGAATTCGTTGGTGTGTGTTTCGCGTGCGAAAGGGAATACGAAAAAACTCCAACGAATTCAAAGGGATTTGTTTTTTTTTTTTTTTAATTTTATTTTTGTCAAGGAGAAATGAAATGGAATTGATATAATTGCAGGGATGTAACATGGTGCATAGACAAAAGTGTTATATTTCCAATTTATGATAATTGGAATACGGAATGAACATTTTGGAATTGGAATAAAATATTTTTTGTAAATAACAAACATATTTTTTAAATTAATGCAGGTAAGTTTTTCATAAAAAAGTTAACCTAACATTTTCAAATTTCAATTTTATTTGTGTGTTAGATAAAAATGTTAGGTGCTTTTATTTTTTTTTATTAAAACTAGCAAGTCCGAAGGCGTTTCATTGTCTTAATTTGAAAATTTGAAAATGTGAAAAACGTTTTTCTTTTGAGTAAATCATTAATCATTAAAAAACATTTTTCCATGCATAATATTTTTCGTGCTCCGTTTATAAGAAAGGAAAAAAAAAAAAAATACCAATATTATAATTCAAATAGAAATCAATGGATCAAAATTTTAACGACTGCTTTTTCAGCAAAGTAACTTCCCATTAAAACGGTTTTAACATTTATCTAAATTGTTTTAAATTTTGCCCTCTTCTTTTCTGCATCATATCCGTTAGAAAAATTTATCAAGTTTGCTAAAAAAAATACAAGCAATAAAATTATTATAAGAACATCCAAAAACACCAGATATTTAAAAATACAAAACCGGAAGGTTTTACGCAGATTTCTGATGTCAACCCATTGAACCCCATAAGGAGATCACTAGTGTGAAGCATTAAAATGGGAGGGTTATGATCCCCTTAATATTGAAATTATAACAGCGCTGGATGAAAGAAAGAAGAAGAAGAAGCTGAAAAAAGCTCACATTAAAAATCTGGGGTGATCACTTTATATTGTCACAAAAGTGACTATCACCAATCACCTTATGCGATTCCACCCCTGACAGTTTAATTTTACAGACATAAGTTCATCGCCATTTCAAGGTTTACCTGGGTTTCCCGCTATTACACAAATGCCCTTAATATTTTTAATATAAAGTTAAATAGGATACGTCTGTGTACTTTCTGTAATATAAAAGTTTGTTTCTGAGATATTAGGGCTTAGGGGGTCAATTTCCGATATGTGAAAAGTGAAACTGTGAAGTGATAAAAATAATATCATTTCAATTTTAACAGCGAATTTTCATTTTATCACTTCACAGGCACCCCATATGCCAGGCATGTCAAACTCAATGGTTACTAGGCGCCAAAACAGCGAGATCTTAATTTGTATGGGCCGCAAGAAAGTAAAATTAGAATTTTATAAAACAGATTTATTAAAATAAGAAGAATTGTAACATTAATGTTTTCTTCCTGATACCTACAATCTCTTCTTTACTTCTAATTTTTTCACCAGACCAATAAAAATATCTGCTTGCATCAGAAGGTTGTGTGAAATTCGCAAGCTATTTTATATGGTGGTTTTAAATTGTCCTAAATCTGACTGACAAAGACTTTTGAAATTCGGTCATATCCACTTCATAAAAATTTGGAACTTACTTCGGAGTCGCACTAAAACTCGAATGCCTTTATTTCCATATCATTTGACAATTATTCTATTTTTATGAAAAAAAAAAATAATAAAGAATGCCATCCTAGGACATTCATGATTTAACCTACCGTTGCGTTGGGTTAAATCAGAACATTCGTTTCCTAATTCACGAGATATAAATTATAACCTTAAGCATCTTATCGATAATTTGTATGGGACCTAAAATTTGGCTCGGATCTGTGTACCAGGCTTTAAGCTCAAAATTATCAAAAATGTTGAGCGCCGCAAAATTACTCGTTGTGGGCCGCAAGTTTGACATGCATGCCTTAATAATTAAATGTGTACTAAAAAGTACTAAATGAAAAAAAAATTTGTGAGAAAAACAGCTTATATGAACAAAAGTTTTCCTAATAAGCAAATTCGAACTAGCCTAGTGAATAAGAAGGTTGCTTTTACCCCACCGGCCTAGGTTCGAATTCGGGTGTAGTTGAGATTGTTTTTTTTTTTTAATTGTGTTTTTCATTTGTTTATTTATTTATTTTTTTTTTTTCAAAAGAATATTGGGTTGTGATAAATAATTTATCATGTGAAAAGTTTTGACATTTGTTTTATTTCTTTCACAAATCAAGAATCGAATTTAGTTTTAAACTGTTTCAAAGCACTTAGCCCAATTAATTGGAACTGAAAAAGGGTGAAGTAAATCCCAGTAAGTTTTTGTTTTTTGAGTCGTGTGTTAATTTTTTTACTGATTTCGAAGTCTCCCGAAAAAACAGCTATTGGTGAACGCAAATCTAGCTTCATTTTAGCTGACATTTGTTATCTTTGTCTTTCTTCACTTGTTTCCGTGCATTAAATTGTGCAGTTTTCAGACTCGCAAAATATATTCCCAATGATGCACCCAAAGAAAAAAAAAAAATAAAACACAACAAAGAACAAAACATAAAAATCCAATGTAGTGTTTCACAGCAAAGAAAAAACACAGATAACTTCTTATTCTTTCTGTCCAAAGAAATTCTTTGAATTTTCTTAACTTATCCTGACAGCTAAAAATGTCCAAATATTTGAAATTGATTCTTCTTCCGAAGAGACAGCTCCTCTGAAAAACAAGGTGCTGTATGCTGATTTATTTTATAAATATATACATAAGTTTTATAATTAATTTTATTACATTACTTAAACATTCATCATCTTTAATTATATCATCGTAACTAAGGTATTTTCATTCATCAATTCAGAAATAAAAAGTGTTCATTTGTTTTCATAACTATCTTTATCAAATTGCTGGCCCTAAACAGAATTTTTTGGTAGTGGCTGAGCAAATATTTTGATTATCTTAAATTTATTAGATTTATTGTTAAATGGTTAATTTAAGCAATCAAAAAATCTGAAGTTGTTCAAGTCAAATGAAATACTGAATATGTGATAAAGCATTAGATAGACAAAATAACTCAAAAGTTGTTCAATGAAGAAAAAAAATACGGAGAAGGAAATAATGCATCGAAGTAAAAGGGAAATAAATGTGTAATTTTGATGCGAACTTATTTCCCTCTTCTTTCTAAATATATCATATTCTCTGAATACCATCAACTTCAAAGATTCATTAAATTAAAATTCAAATTATTAAATGATTTGGAAAATTTGTTTTGTACCAAATCTCATTTTGTAGCATTTCCAGATGTTTCAACTCTCAAATATTTGTGAATATTTGTCAACTTTAACTATCTGTATATTGTTTTTTCATCTTCCTAAAAAAGCGATTTGTTTTCGGTTTTCTATCCATAGAGACCTAACCTCGGCTCCTAATTTTTTTTTTTTATGAATTCATCGACTCGTAAAAAAAGCTTTAGCATTGAAATTATCCAATTGTTCACGATCCTCCTCAAATTTGTGGTCATATTTCGAGGAGTTGCTTACATAAATAACTTACATAAATAACTTATTGACCTCAAGCCATGGCAAAGTATGTATGGTATTGTAATTTAAGTCTGTTAGGCTTTCATTTACAAAAGTCGGTCTACCGTAACCTCCCTTCTCCCCAAACTCTCCAAAGATTCTTATTAATTCAAAAATCAATTTGTGCAATTGCTTTGTTTCTGCCCCATATCCGATAAACACTTTTGAACTGTTATAAAATCCATTCTATCCCATAACTTCATTCAAAATAATAAATTCTTGATTAAATAATTCTGAGAACTGCACTCAAATAAACAGTATACTTTCGGAAACCTTTCAAAATTGTTCGAACTTAAGAAAATTGGCCTACAACAACAAAACAATTACTCCCAATTTCTTAATAAGAGGTCTTTATATTTTAGTTCTGAACAGACTCTGAACTGTAAAAAAAATCGTGTTTCTTTTTCGTTCAGAGCCTCAAAATTTGTGCATCTTTTTTGTTCAGAAAAAATAGACCAAAAATTCTGAGTAAAACCTGAACGCTTACGTCAATGAAAAAAAAAAAATGCACAATCAAAATTAAAATGGCGACTGACAGCTATAAATTGACAAATGTCGTTTGGTGACAGTTTGTTCTTAAATCTGGGGTCGAATCACCGCACACGATTACGATCACACGTTAAAGTTTTGACTATTGCTCTCTCTATATAATCAGTAGAAAAAAATAGGGACACATAGCAACCATACGTTAACGAACGTATGCCGTAGTTCGTTTCAATATTAGGTCTGTTTAGGTACTGCCTAAAACAGAAATATTTCTACTTTTGTCAAAAATAATGTACAAAACTACACAATTCCAAGGTACCTAAACAGGAATTCGGTTAAAAATGTTGGAAAAAGTAGAAATATTTCTGTTTTAGGCAGTACGCAAACAGACCTAAGATTTCCCATAAAAAAAAAGTCCGCCATTATTTTTTTTTTCATAAAACACCCTATCTCACTTTGTATAACAGTAAGTTTTTGTTGACAAAACAAAATCAGCTGTCACCCGTCTGAAAACTTTCAATCTCCACTGCTAATTTCTTAGTACCCCCTATACCAAATCATTCCTCATTACATCCATTCGTTCCTCTCGCACGTGCCGTACACACTTGGTTTTTCTCTTTCCTCTTAACCACTTCCATTCTCAAACTATACGCTACAAAATGAGACAAACAAAATAAAATGTCAAAAAACAACAAAAAGCAAAAAAATAAAAAATATCCCATCTACAACTGTCAAAACATGTCATCCAGCCACACACAGCAAAAACGAAAAATCTCTTTTCTTCAGTTCTATCTCACTCTCTCCCTCCCATTATTCATTTTGGTTATAATATTTTCTTTCGAAAATTAGAAGAAAAAAAAATAATGATTTCAATTAAAAAATTCGCAACATAAAAATGCAAATAAAAAAAAAATGTTATCTACCAAACAAAAACAATCCAGTGAATAATGATAAAGTGTTTATAATAAATTTCCGCAATTAAATGCGGATAAGAAAAAAGATAAAAAATTAAAATATTTTTCAACACAATTTTTTTGTGTGTCAAATGCCAAACATTGGCAAAAGTTTTTTTTTTTTATAATTTCTCTCTTTCCCCCTACACACATTTAAAACAGTAGCTAGAAGGATATAATTTTTTAATAAAATAAAAATCTACTACATTACAGGTGAGAGAGAAATGAGAAAGTTTACAATAATACAAAAAATAATTGTTTACGAAAAAGTGAACAAATTTTTTTTTGTGTGAAAATTTAGTTTTTCTTACAAACGAAAGAAAAAAAAAAAAACAAAAAATTCAATGCAAATGGGATAATTTCCTCCTCCGCCGCCCTGCTGTCTCACTTTCGCTCGCACTCTTTAAAGGCGAGGGAATTTTCTTCCTTCTCACTTTTTTTTGTCGTCTTTTAAAGGTGTTTTTTTTTTCCTTGACTGATTTAAAGAGACTCCTGTCAAAAAAGATTACCCATTTTTTTTAATTTAAGTTCACTCTGAGGAAAATTTGTTAATAATTTTTTGTTGCGACTTTTTAACAAAAAAGTAATAACAAATTCTTAATTTATAAATCAAATTCATGTTTTTTTATTTTACAGAATAATTTGTGTGGTGAAAAAAGTGAGGAAAGAAGGAAAATTATAAACTGACACAAAGACGACGACGAAGAAAAAGGAGAGCAAGTAAGACAGACTGTCAGAGTAGAAGCAGTCCCAAGAAAGGATCACCACCATCATCATCATCATCGTGAAAGAAGAAAAAAGTAAAGAAAAAAAGTGAAACTCCAAGAAGAACACTACTGGAATATCAACAGTAGCCAGCAGCCCAAAAGTTAAACAAACTTAAAAAAGTTAAATAAAAAAAAAAATAAGTTAAAAATAGCAAAAAAAAAACGAAAACAATCGACAGAAGGTGAAAAATAATATTAGATTGAATGTGGAGGATTCAGGCACAATGCAAAGCTTGGACTCATCATGTCAAGAAGCTGATGTAAGTATAACCACTTTGTTAAAGAGAATTGTTATTAATAATGTTTTTGAGTTTGTTTTTAGGAATCTGGTGGAAGGTTTTGGGATTTGTTTTTATTTTGATGAATAATTATACAACATTTTTTTTTTTTTATTAAAAAATTGAACAACATTGTTGTTATACAAGATTGAAGAAATAATGAAAAAGATGTGTACTTTGTAATGTCCTTTGATGGGTTTGGATAGGGAAGATTTTGTTTTCATTTTAAAACCTTAAAATCTAAATTGACAGTTTTTTTCTATTTTTTTGTTGATATTGTATTAGATTGGTTAGGAAACTTTTGTATTCCTCAAGTAGGTTGCAATTAAATGGTGTTGTGTGGTTTGGTTAGTTTTAAGATTTTTGAAGAAGGAAAAGTATAATTTCATGACATTGTCAGTATAATATATTCATAGATGCAGAAGTAATATGGTAGTTTCTAACTAAAGAGATAATTGCTTGTTGACCTTCACAGAAAAATGCAGCTTGTTTACTTACCTACTTTCATTCTTTGATAAATAATAACACTGTGATAGTTTTTAGAACATTTTTTTTGCAACAGAGCGGAGACACATCGATTCTAGTTAATTCGAGTGTGCTGAATTCAGTGGTGGCAACCGTTTTAAAAGTTTGGCTCAGGTTTTCGAGATATTTTGAAAATAAAATCTTAGGTCGGGACTATTAAAATGCTGATAATTTCGAATAATTAAGTTCTTTTAAGCAGTTTTTAGTTTAGAGAAAAGCTATTCCTGTATATAGCTATATGTTAAACACTATTCCAACCTAGACTGTTATGTTTCGGTCGCTTAAAAAGCATTTTTTAAACAAAATCTTCACTTTTTCATGTTTTTATTTTCATTTTTTTGACTTTCAAAGCTTTCAATATGGATGCAATTTGAGTTTAACATTGATTCGGTATATTTTATATTATTTTCATAGCATTTAGTTCCAATAATATACTGCAAATTTCAAAAAGTTCAGTAGTGGAAATCAGCTTACTAAACTTCGGAAATGTGTCAAAAATTGAACTTAAGATTAAGATAGTTAAGTTTTTGTATTTTTTGCTTAAGCTTAAGATATATCAAATAATAAATGAATTAAACAGTTTTTGGAAGAACAAAAAACGTTCTTATATACTTACATCATGCCGGGATAAAAGCAGTCAAAATAAAGTTTTTTGCCTTTTATAACTGTAATATTTAAAAAAGGAAGCCAAATAAATATTTATGGCTTCGGATTCAAGTTCAGCACCCTTTTCACCTTCAGAAAAGTATATTTTGGTTCTTGTGGCAAAAAAAAGTTTAATTTAGCTTTCCAGTGTTATTTAATACATTTCCGTAGCTTAATAGACTGATTTTCACTAGTGAACTTTTTCGGGTTTGCAGTATTTTATTAATTTTTGGAATTATATGCTATGTTAATTATATAAAATATCCTGAATCAATGTTAAACTCAAATTGCATCCATATTAAAGGTTTTGAAAGTCAAAAAAATAAAAAAAAAACATGAAAAAGTGAAGATTTTGTTTAAAAAATGCTTTTTAAGCGACCGAAACATAACAATCTAGGTTGGAATAGTGTTAAACATATAGCTATATACAGGAATAGCTTTTCTCTAAACTAAAAACTGCTTAAAAGAACTTAATTATTCGAAATTATCAGCATTTTAATAGTCCCGACCTAAGATTTTATTTTCAAAATATCTCGAAAACCTGAGCCAAACTTTTAAAACGGTTGCCACCACTGAATTCAGCACACTCGAATTAACTAGAATCGATGTGTCTCCGCTCTGTTGCAAAATCGAACTATCACAGTGTAATTATTGTTGAACTGAACAAACAGTATGAATTTTTTGGATAACAGAAAATCATTTTTGTTGATATGTACTTGGAAAAAATGTTTTTCTCCTATGAGAATGTCTGGAATAGTTTAGAATAGATTTGTTTGTATGAATTCAACTTTCAATCAAATAATGCATGTATGAGGATTGCCTTTTTTCTGAAATTAAAGTTGTTCATTTCCACATCAGATGAATGATGTCCTAAACAAAACTGATATTGAAAAATGTTTGTAATGTACATATTTCAAAACAACGAAGATAAAACATGTTTTGTAAAAAAAGTTTGACGTCACAAAACAGTAAACAAAAATATTACGTGTGATATTTTTTGCCAAAAATGGTATGTCTTGGTTGTTTACACAAATACATATTAATTTTTTTTCCCACAATCATTTTTGTGAATGAATGAGGTATCCATAAATTCAAAATTCAATAAAAACATATTTTATATTTATTGATATGTATTTACCTCTTGAAATAAAATGTTGGGGTTTTGGGCAGAAAAAATTTTTTCTAAGAAAACTTTATATTTTCATAGTTAATAGGTATTAATTTTCGTCCGTTTTAAAAAAATTGCAAAAAAGTTATGTTCTACTATGGTTTTTAAGGCCTTATAAAATTTAAAAATAACAACTTTTGTTAGACAAAATCCTATACATATGTATGTATAACTATTCACCTATGTTCTGCATTTCACTCATGGGAATTTACTCGCCGGAGGTAAAATTAGGTGTTCATTTTCTTATCGAATTCAAATCACTTTGTTTTTGTTCGTGAAATTAGTGCCTTTGTCAAACAATCTGCAAATTTTGGCAAAAATATTATTAAAACTTATATTTTTAGCGTTTTGTAAATTTTATTTGTTGTTAATTTAGTACAAAACACATAAAATAAAACATAATGTATGAAATATAAATTGCGCACTGCCTTTGTGTTCACCACCTCATTCTATATTTTACACTTTGATTTATTTGTCTATTATAAATTGTAATAATGTAGCAATAATTTGCTTCACATGCAGTTAAATACAAATGGATTAGCCTTCATTTTTGACAGTTCGAAGCTATTTACAAGTTTTCGATTGAAATGTAGAACATGCAATTTCATTTTACGTGAAATTGAAAAGCAATTTCAATTCACTTTTGGTCGAATTGCGGAACACGGGCGATTACAATTGTATCTGAAATGGTACCCCAAAGTTTTTTTTAAATAAATTTATTTTTATTTAAAAATTTATTGACATAGTTTTAGTAAAAAAAAAGTCAACATCAATTTTTGGTGTGCATGTATTTTTGTTATTTTTTAAAAAGTTCTTGAACTATATGTATGTATGAAATGTCGAAGGCTTGTTGTTGTTAGTGGAGGCATTTGGATGTTGTTTGAAAGTGAAGTGTTGTAACATTAACCGTTTGGAAGTTTTTTGATATATGTAACAATACATTCATTTAAATAATTATGAAGCCAAGTAGCCAAAAGTAGCAAGCACTTTATAGATCTTCCTAGCCTAATAACAAAAATTCTGTTTTTTTTTTTTAATTTATATAAATTCTTTTGGCCAAAACATACATTCAAAGTTTGAGTTTTCGATTTTATCTTGCAGTTTAAAGCAAAGAAATTAAACGTCTAGAACTATGTATAACTTTTGGTATCATCAAAAAAACTCATCTTGACCCAAGTCATTTTTATGGTATATTTAATAAACATTTAAAAAGAAACTTCATATTGTCAAGTTAGGACTAGACAGTCAAAGAAATTCGTCATTGCGTTTTTTCTCGGACTAAACACATTGGCCGGGTTCAACGCACCATCCGAACTTAAGTTCAGATTTTTTTTTGACGTTGAACGCAAAAAATCATCTAAATTTCAGGTGACATTAACGAAGAATCTACTTTTTTTCTTTACTTGCATTGACTTTAAAAAAAAGAACATTTATTTTTCTAGGATAATAAAAGTAGTTCAATAGATTGTATAAAAAGAGTTATTTATTAATATTTCCAGTGAGATCACTTCAGTATTTGTATAAATTATTTTGTTGAATTCATTAAATCCCTTTCTGCTATCCACTTATGTATGTTTAATTTTGCTTTGGTCCCCAACTTCATAAAGTTTTTTTATTTCCTCATTTATTTTCATTATTCCATTTCTGCACATAAACATGCGAAGGAAGAATACAAATTATGTTAATTACATATGCATTGTAACATCATATGAACAAATAACAATAACACCGCAACAAATGTCCAAACACAAAAGAAATATAAACAAATCCATTTATAACTTGTATTAAAATCACAAAGCTCAATTTTGGTGTGTAGCACATTTGGTACGTTTACCAACTTCACCAACACAAACACACCCATCTGAATTTTCAGATAAAAATTTCCACCTGAAAATCGTAACTAAATTTCAAAAAACGTAACTAAATGCCACCTAACTTTGTATGACATATGACCAATCAGAGCCTCTGAAAATTCAGATCTCAGGTGGCCTGCGATGAACTCGGGGATTCTCTCCACTCTATCAACTCAACGTTAATGTCAAACAAAACCCACACACGACATTCCACCCTGTGAAAATATTTTGACATCATTTTTAAGTCAGATGGTTGACGTCTTACGCGTTGACCGATTTTATTAAATTTCTAATCCTAGCTTTGATTCCAAGACCTGTATATCAAATACATTCCATTCAAAGACCATATCAAAAACACAAATCATTTTATACTGTACAAGTTATATATAGTACAAACATTGGTGCGTATTTCGGTCTACTAAAGGTCATTTTCTTCACTTATGAAATTACTAAAATAACCTGAGATGAGTGGAAGTTGGATCAAGTACCTATTTATTATGAAAATTTAGAACATCAGTAGCACTTGCATTGGGTTCACTGTGCTACCTATTGCTAAGATACGCCCAAATCTGATATAATTTTTGTTTTTACAATATTTTATTATTTAAAATATTTTATTTTTATCTTTAAAAAACTAAAGGTGAAAATGAATAAATAATAAATAAATTTGTGAAGGGAAAGGTCTTGTAAGAATAATATTAAGCGTTCTATGTCAATTATTACAGTTGTCCACCATTACGACACGGGGTTCCACCAAAATCGAGGGTAAATGATGAAATACTCGTAATTATCGATGAAATTGTCACATTTTGTCATGTCTTAAATTTTGTTGGCAAAATTGATTTCGTCAAATATTTAAGTTTATCGAGTTGTATTTTTTAGTTCAATGTTTTTGTAGCAATGCTATTTGTATCCGCAGTTGGAGTTTACGTGTATTACAAAAACAATATGCAGCTGCCGATAAGAATAAAAGTTAATTCCAGCTGCGGACAGAATTTTGGCAAATTATATTTGTTTCTTTTTACCTAAATCTTGGCGCGTACATATTTTTGATATTTGGCAAATACTACAGCGGATAGATTCAGTCTAAAAATTAGAGCACTTTTCAAATTCTATCTTGAAATGGGTTCTCAAGTTCTCATCAAACAGAGAACGTTACAATAAGTAACTCTAGAAACCTTGCCGTTGAAAAAAGTCAGTTTATGGCCAAACTATTTTCGAAGAGAAACAGCGTGTTGTGTATATACATACAAGCATTGCTTAAAATTAATGAAGTACTATTAAAAAACCAATTTAAAATTATGAGTAATTTTATGCATAACTTTTATCTATTTTGAAAAGTGTTTATGTTAACTTTTGTAAGATCTTCAAGTCTTTGATGTGTTTTCCCATGATTTCAAACATAAACATAAAAAACTCGTATAAACCGAACCACTTACAAACACTGTCTGTACTCATTTTCTTGTAACTGTTTTTAATAACTTGATGTTAATAATATTTTGCATACCACCGCCTTCAATAACCTCATTCTGGTAAATGATTTCATCGAAATTTTCCATCATTATGAGTTGGGCACACAATTTGTTTGAAATAAATTTTTAAAATCTTTCTGTTCAGTGAAAAGCTTTACCATTATTTATAACTTAAGTTTGAAAGGTCATTATGTTTTGCTTTGAATTAAGTTTCTTCGCAATTTAAATATGAATTAAAAATAACCATTTTAATTATTTTCTGCACTTTTAATTTTTCTAGAGTGCAATTAATGTTTTCGTGCCAAATAATAATAAATCAGAATCAATATTGCAATCATTAGAAGTCAAAAAAGTAATGTCCACAATGAAGTCCGTGGTTCATAGATTTAAATTAAACATCGTGCGTGAAGTGTTCGAAAGGGTTGTAACACAACTGGGCTCTAAACTTTTCTTAACACTGCATAACAGAAAAATGGTATACAGTGTTTTTTATTTAAAATTTTGGGCGAGAATCTTTTCCATATTAAAGTTAATTTTTCAAAAACTATTTACCATAATATACAAGGTCTAACCTGACAGTTTCTTTTTTTAGCTTTTCTGTTGACTCAAAAAAGATTACAGAAATCAACTTAAAATTTGAAATTCTGTTCCGATTTTTTCATAATATTTTGCATTTCTGATCTAAAATTAAAACATATTTGTTTTGTTTTTATTTTCAGTTTATAATTAACGACGCCCTGTTGCGACTAAAGGTCTCAAACAACTCGTCGAATGTGCTCCGTCAAACACAGTATCAAGCGGCACAGCCACCACCTCCTCATCCCGCTGCACACACGTCAGCACAATCTTCAACCCCCTCCCCGTCACCTCAGCAACAGCAGCAGCAACATAAACAGCAGACAACCACAACAACAACAACCCGTATCCATCAAGTTCCGCCACCACCCTATCCAAATATTCAGCAATCCAGTCATAGTCTCCTCAATTCAAGCCTCCTGCATAACATCAATCAAATACCAAGTCAACCGCCATATTGTATATTCGATGGCGCCGATTCACCGCCAGATTATACAAGCTCATCACTCAGCGAAAGCCTTCTTACAGCTGAACCATCAAAAACACCCGCCACCACTTGGTCGTCGTCAGCTGAAAACTCCTTGCTATCACCGGCACACATATCGAATCTCAATTCGATAACATCACCGTCGCCTGCATTACCCGATACGTTACTCTCAACGCCACCTTCATGTTCGACTTCTACGTCAACGAAATCAACGTTTTCAAGTTCTATCAGTGGCGGTGGAAGTGTCCCCAATACAAATATTTTAATAACAACAACGATATCTGGAGGTGGCGGTGGAAATGCAAGTGGTAGTGGTGTTGGGGGCGGTAGAGTTAGCGTTGGAGGCGGATCAACAGCTACATTTCTAGCATCATCACAAAAACGGCAATCTTCGAATTCCTACAACAGCAGCAGTAGCAACAGCAGCAACACAGCGACTGGATCGCCAAGTAAAAGGCAAAAAACTTCAGCAACATCTACATCATCAATGGTTGGTGGTAGTGGTGTTCAAATGGGAATGCATCATCACCATCATCGGAGCAATAGTAGTCGATATGAATCTTCATTAGCTTCATCGTCAGCATCCTCGTCGTCGTCCAATATGAAACCACCAGTACCAACAACGGTAACAGTCAAATCAGGCAGTGGTGAGACTCACTCAAGTTCTTCGAGTTCGGTAAAATTCTTTAACCTGCAGGACAAGCTTAAGGAATTGTATTTGGAAATGGTTGAGGATGATTTGAATATCGCACAACAAACTGGGGTAGGTTCTTTTAACATTTTTTCATATAGTGGAGTGCCATTTGGCATACAATTTGCAAAACCTTGGAATCCATGGGAAGTCAATGAATCTATATAACAAGTGTTGGACTGCATTACTAAAACCTCAAATAACAAAGTTAAAAAAAAAATTTGACCGCTCTCGATTACAACCATTGAATCATTTATTTTCATAACATTATAAGTCCATTTGCTCAAAAAAGTTTCTGATAACAAATTTTCGTATTTTACAAAATTGATCTTTACTTTGAATGCAAATATTGTCCTTATATATCAAAGTACCTATTTATTAAGATTTGAATTCATAAGAATAAATAAAATAATCCTTTTTGTGGGTTTGACATAAAATATTCAAAACAGACTTATCATGTTTTGAAAATAAACGATTCAATTTTTAACCACAATTTACTGTACCGCTTAGTCATTCCATATGAAAACGTCCAATCGGAATTGCTGTCTCATTTTTGATTTTGCTAAAACTTTGTGAGGATGCATTTTTGAATTGTAGTTATATCTATGGAGATTTAATTTTAAGTTGTGTCGCTTCCCCGCTATCCGAATTCGAACTTTTGGGAAATGTATTTTTTATGTTATTATAATTTTGTTTGAAATGACATTTTAAAGCTTATATAATGCAAAAATTTTAAGGTCAAAGTATTGAGTTTTTGAATAAAACCCTTATTTTATGCTATGATTTCTCAAGATTTGACTAAAAATAGAAATATGAAATTTACTGTGTATTTAGTTCTAATCTAGAACTATTAGTTCTGAGAATAAAAGTTGTATTGTTTGCATATCGCCTAAGCTTACACAAACGCTAAAAATGCAAAATAAACCTTATTTATTGCTATGATATATTATCTTAGACTTCCGATAGAAACAAGAATCTCGCACTATTCTTAGTTATAATCCTTGACTATAAATCGTTTTGTTATTCACATATCTTCTTTGTCTAACACTTGTTTAAAAAAACAACTCAAACGCCAAAAACATTTAAAAAGCTAAATAAGACCACAATTAAAACAATGATTTTACTATGTTTGACATGAGATTGATTGAGATTGAAATTTACAATGTATTAAGTTCGTATTCTTAGCTATAAGTTCTGAATTTTTGTTTTGTTATTTAAATATCTTCTCGGTCAACAGCTTGTTTAAAAAACAACTAAAACAAAAACTTTTAAAACGCATTAGTTATTTGTTGATGAATTCATAGATATCAATCAATTTCATAAAAACAAAATTTTAACAATCTACAATGGTAAACCTCTTTAGTGAGCTTTTTCTTATAAATAATCTGTTTCAAAGAACAATTTAGAAACCAAAACGATTTATGTTTAAACAATTTTTTTCACGTAGCATAACCTCAAAAGTAGTAAACAAAGTTTTTTTTTAACTTTCTAACGGTAAAATTAAAAAAAAACGGGAGCTGATTGGATTTTTCTGACTTCGGATTCAAGTTCAACACTCCGAAAACCTTTTGAAAAGTATAGTTGCAATAGTTTTGCCTTTAAACACCCAAGACCTGCTATTGTCCCATTTTGTCCCTTCACAACAAATCAAGTTTTCCAGTTTTCATAGTTTTCCTCTCAAAAATATAACTTTAAACTGATATAAATAAAGAAAAAAAAATCCGAAAAAAATACCTAATTATACATACAAATTTTTAAAAATTAAGAGCGTAACATTTATACTATTAAAAATACACTTCCTAAGTTTTTATAAAGATTCATTGGCTTTCCCATGATTCCGAGGTATAAGTCTTACGGCACTCCACTTATATGATTGTTGGCCTTTCAAGAATGTAAGTACATTTTTCAAGACTTATGTGGTTTAAAAATGGTTTGGTTTTTAAAGTTAATCTTTTGTAAAATCAGTTTTTCACGATTTTTTTTTGTTTATAGGTAAGACTACGAACTCGCTCTTTTGTTCTGGAACGTCTAGTGCAACGTGAAAAACTAAACAAAATCGTCGTTAATCTCTATCCGGGCAATAAAGGATACTCGCTTGCATTATATCATGACGACAAACGATCCTCATCATCGGATGACAATACACCGTCATCTTCATCAAATGATTACAACAAATCATCATCAACCTCATCAATATCGTACACCACCACAACATCCATCAACAACAATAATTCCCCTTCTAGTCGATTCAACAAACAACACCAGCAGCAACAGCAAAAATTCAATTCAAGTGTAAATATCAATATAAATCACAACAATAATTCCCTCCCCGCAGATCTGTTGCAAAATGAAGATTGCCACGAAAATGATTTTCTACAAGGTGGTGATATGTTTCATGGAACGACGACGACGACGACGACGCAGACACAGACGACGACAACAACTACAGACACTGCCGATGACACCGAAGACGATGCCAACCTTATCGAAGTGTTCCGGTGGCCCTACGAAGTAAACAATCTATTGCAATGCATCGACAGTGGCCAGTTGCCAAGCTTCCTCTCCGATCTCCTCGAGAGCCGGTCACCCAATGTCTTCTATTCGGGTTGTGTGATCTGTCAAATAAGAGATTTTCGCCAAACCTTTCCAATTTCATCAAATAGCTGTGATATCTATCATGTTCTGTTAAGGCCCACCAACGACACCATCTACTCGGATGTACAAAAATTGGCTAAGCGGGCCAATTTGCATACATACGAGGAGAGGCTCCAGCTCGAAAGCGAACTGGTGCTGGCAACCGCAGAGCCACTCTGTCTCGATCCAGACCCCAGCATTGGCCGGGAAGAGATAAACAGTCAATTCGTCCGGCAAATGTTCAATACGCATGAAATTCGCCGCCAAATGCGCAAATACTCTCAAGTAGCCATCAATCGGAAAAGAAAACTCGATCAGTTTACGCATAATTACGGCTTGGAACTTTGTGATTATTTGCAAAGGCTACGACAACAACCAAGACAGTTGCATAATAGCACAATTGCTGGCAGTAGTAGTAGCAGTGGCATTGGCATGGAGAGTAGCAGCAGCAACGCCTTCTCCTATGGCACAGCAGGTGGACAAACTTGTAGCAATAATAGCTCTAGTGGTAGTGGTAATAGTAATAATATAAGTAGTAGCAATAGTCATAGTAGTAATCAACAACAAAATAATGCAAACTCTAACTCAACTGCTGTTGGAGCACGTACGCCCAACCTAGATTATCCACCTCTGGACATCCCAGAAAGTATAGATGTGGAGAAATACGCAGAAAAATGTGAATGGCCGAAAAATACAACAGACTGTGAACCGGAATTGATTGAGGAATATGTTTTAGAGACAGAGCGAAAGGATAATAAAGGACGCAGCGTTATTTATCACATTAAGCTATCCATCTATCAGAGGCCGATGAATTCCGAGTACCTAGGTGAATTGTATGTGGATCGTGATTATCGTGTGGGTGAGCGAAATGGGGAGGCATGCCAATTTTCGTTGGGTACCCGGACACATGCGCACCGCTACATTCAGCAGTTTAGGGAGATCTTTACGGAAGAGGGCCGCAAAGCGGTCGAAATAAGGCATTATATACCTAAACATTCTGTCAAGATCTCCCATACGGGAATGTCTGCGGAGCATAGAGAGGCGGTAAAGGTATTCCTGCAGCAGCAACGTCAGCAGCAGGCTGCTCTGGCAGCAGCTGCAGCTGCAAGTGCTGCTGCCCAGCAACAGGCCGCGGCGGCTGCTGCTGTAGCACAACACCAAGTTGCGTCGGTGTCGGGGCATTCCCAGCATCAGCATTCACATCATACACAGCAGAATCCACAGCAGCAACAACAGCAACAGCAGTTGGTTGTGGCTATTCAACAACAAAATCAGCAACAGCAGCATGTTAGTCTACAGCAGCAGCAACAACAACAGCATCATCATCACCATCAGTCGATTACAGTGGGATCGGCCAAAAATTTGAACATTAATCTCCAGGGAGCGAATATTGTTGGTATTACAACAGCCGGTGGCACAGTGCAACATATACGACAGCAACAAGGGCCACCGCCGCAGTACATTGATGCGAATGGTGCAACAGTTCAGGTGCAAACGACTCATCATCATCCTACGCATCAATTGAGTCTAAGTAATGGTTCGTTGGTGTTTGTACAGCAACAGCCATCGGCGGGCGGAGGAGGGAATCAAACACTAACATCAGGTTTAACGATACAATCGGCTTCGGGAAGTAGTGGTCATCAGCAGCAGAAAACTCAAGTGATATCGGCAGCCAATTCGGCTCTTAGATCGCAACTAGCAAGTGGACCTATTTTGGTAAGTGTGTGGAAAGAGTTTTGTAAGTAATCTGGAGTTATATGTTAAAAATGTTCTAGCAGGCGCAATTAAAAGCTGGCTCTATTGTTACATCACAACAACAACAACAGCAACTTCTTGTCACCAACTTCCATACAGCAAATCAGTGGCAACAACAGCAGCAACAACAAAATTCGGGTGAGTTGAGAGATGATTTTTTTTTTAACAATCTTATACAGCCATGCAAAAAGAAATAGCACAAATACAAAAATTGGACTTATTTGGGACCTATGAACTTGAATAATATAATTTTTAATTCGCTTATGAGGACACATAACAATAATAAATTAGAAAGTATTTCGTTTCAATTCAATTTTTAAAAATTTTAATTTGTAGAGAATACCTTTTTTTTTGTGGACAAAAAAATAAAACACATTCCTAAAATCGTAAAAAACAAAATCATTTCTAAGCAGAAATTCCAATAAATTCAGTATAACCAAGTTAGTACTTTGTTAGTTGACTACAATTTTTCAAAGTTTCTTGGCACCTCTTTGGTAAACTTTTAACTTACGTCTGACATCTACTTTTTGGAGTAGGATACCATCTTTCTTTAATTCCAGCCCAAAGATTGTTTAAATTTTTGAATTTCGTTTGCACAATCTTAACCTTGATATCATTTCATAGATGTTAAGATCGTGACTTTGAGCTGGCCAGGTGTAAACATGGTTTTTTTCGTGCGAAAACCAATCTTGTTCTATTTTTGATGCATTATATCCCAAATATGGTTCTATTGTCCACCTAACCAATTGTAACCAAATTGTAAGAAATTTCGTTTTCGATTTGACATTCGAAATAAGCTGTGAAATTATCTATGCTATAAAATGCCAGTTGCACAAACAATAAACTTCGAAGAGTTGAATTTTGTGCTCCTCAAATCCAATACAAAATTTATTGCAAACCTTACAGAACACCTTTTTCTTCATATTATTTGCATCCATTTTTCTACAGCGAAATTCTGACAAATTACCAAATAACTTCCTGTCAGGAGAGGGCATTGGAGATTGGCATAATTTTGAGCAAAAAAGTGGACTAATTGAAAAAGGTGATGTTTTTTTTGCACACGGCTGAAATGAAACCTGGAAACCTTTCCAAATAAACTTTAAGGTTATTAAATTTGCCCGCTTCATCAACCCAAATTGCAAAAAATTTAAATTTGGTGCAAGTCCCTTAACATTTGAAAGGTCAAGGAATTAATTCTCATTTATTTTACGTTGAACGGCATACGATGTCAAGCATTTTCTCTGAATTAAGATGCTTACGATGATAACCAAATTTAATAAAATTAACTTAGTAACCATCAAAAATTGTAATGTTTTTCTTTTTCTCCAAATAGTTGAAAAAAAAAACAAAAGAATTCAATCATTTCAGTTTTTTTTTTTGGCTTTCTAAAGAAATTCATTTTATTACTATTTTTAACATCAGTGAGTTTTTAACATGTAATTTTCAAGCTTTTTACATCGAACTTTTACGCGTAAACTTAAAAAACGGCTCAAAACTGCACTATCCACCATTTACTCGAAAAATTAAGAGTTTAAGCTATTTGAAAAGAATTTTTCCCTTGAATCTGAAGATCGAAAATAATTCTCCTTTCTCGCAGTTAATTTTTTATTTAACACTTGTTAATAAAATATTTCTGTGTCCACAAATAAATAAATATTGAAAATAACGCTTCTTTTAAGTCTTTATTGACTTGATCCCTTCATTTCGACAATATACCCAAAGAAAAAAATTTATAAAAAGCATTCCACATATCTGAAATTGAATGATTTTTCTCAATAGTGTGCTATTTCTTTGTCCATAGCTGTACTTCAAGCATTTCATTCTCCCTTTGATTATGTCCTTCAATTTTGTATATTTTATTTAATTTAAAATATTATTACCAGGTACACAACAACAATCCTCAAATAGTGGACAACAAACACAACAACAACAGCAACACAAGTCCATTCTCAGTCTTTTAAATAGTGCGCCAGCTGCAATGACAAGCACACCCGTTGCCAGCAAGACCTTTACCACCTCAACGGGTCAACAACAAACAGTTACCTTAGTACAACATCAGCCCCAGCAGCAGCACCACCAACAACAACAATCCACCCACCAACAAACAGATAATTTTGTGCAGCAACAACAACAACAAACAATGCAACGCAAACCCAACGAAGTTCTCCAGAACTCGATCCACTCAAATCTCCGTAAATTGAATATTGTGAGTGGTCCTCATGGTGGTGGACAGCGTTCGCATGGTGGAACTAATGTCATAGCAGTTGGGCTAAATCAAGACGGCACAACCGGTCAACCTCAAAATGTTAGAGTTTCAATGTCTGCCTTAGCATCGCAGCTAGCATCACCTCCCGCCATCATGACAAACGCAAACTTTGGCTATGCCAGTGCGACTGTCAACAACAATAGCATCAAAATTCTTAGTAATAGCGGGGGACAGCGTGTCATTACGGCCAGTGCACTGCGAAGAGATTCGACTGTTGTGGGTACAGCTGCTCCGTCTCCGGGTAGTGATTCGAATGCATCTAACACTTCGAGTGGAACAAATTTAAATTTCACCATGCCAGGACTGAATGCATTGGTAGGCACTTCTCCATCGCCCAGCAGTGATCATTCACAATCTGGCAATAGTGTGTCGACGTCCACTGCTATCTCATCGAATCAGGCGCTTCTCGAAAGACTGAATAGTGGCAGTACAAATTTGAACACCGGCAGCAGTCCCGGAGCAGGTCTCTCGCCCCAACAACACCAACAACAGCAGTATCTGACAAAGGCGCTTGTCCAGCAAATCTCAAATGCCCAATCTCCAGCTGCGTCGATATCGCCAATGTCTAGTCCTCCGCCTCAAGCATCACCTTCTCCCATTTCCCATCAACAGCAACAACAACAACAGCAGCAAACTGCCACTCTCAACCTGCAGAGTATAAATTTGTCATCGCTCCAAGGAGCGAGGGCCAATTTTCCTGGTGTGCAAAATGTTCAAGTGCAAATCCCAGGACTGACACAACCAATTTCAGTCCAATTATCTGGTGGTAACATAACTGCTCAGCAGAGTTCGAATCAGAATCAGATGCAAAGCACTGGGCAGCAGACGCGAAGTCTATTGGTATCAGTTCCTGTGACAAGTACAACGCAAGTGAATAACCTGCAGAGTGGTGGCAACAGTCGAGATATGGGAGGAGGTAATACAGGTGGTGCATCGGCGACAGGTACACAAACTGTGGTACTTACAAATGCCGGTTCAGGGGGTGTAAACTCTGCTGGCGGATCCATGCTATCATTGCCAATTGGTAAGTACTTGAACACACAAATATACATTGCTTCCAACTAAGCTTGTCCCTTTGATTTTATATATATTTTTGTGTTTTTGCGCTAACAAAACTGCTTGTTCGCATTTTGGGACCATATTTTATAATCATCATAATAACATTGCTAACCATTTGCTAAAACAACAACAAAAAAACAATTCCCATAACCCATCCTTCACCTCTCTCTCTCGTTTTTCTTTCGCCCGCCCGAAAAAAAAAATCTTTTACCCACAGCTCAATTAGTTGCATCTGGTGTTAAAAATCTAAACACTCAAACAATCCGTACCTCAGGCAGTGGCGGTCTTGGTGGTGCTAATTTAGGGAATACAACTTCGGCAACAAGTGGTTCAGGTTCATCTGGAAATCAAACAACTGGAAATACTACTCAGCAATCAATACAGCTGTTGAATTCACTACAACAAGGAAGGCCGAGGAATATACAAGTTGTTAGTGCCAAACAAATAACTAATCGTCAATTGATTGCGGCGCAGAGAAGTTTGGCTGGATCAACGCTGAAAATAGCAACGCCAATCACCTGTGAGTAATTATAAGATTTTAGTAGACAAAAAAAAAATTTCGAATATGAAAGAAATTAAACCGGGAGGATTCTGCAGGTTTATGGTAAGCTTAGGGAGGGTCTGCTTTTAAATAAGAGTTTTTTTTTTCAAATGAACAGCGAACTCTGAAGCTTTTATATAAGGAAGAAATGCCTTTTGAATTCATTAATCACAATTCTTGAGTGGAGTACAGATGTCAGATTCATGGTCGGGTTATTTATACAAAAACTTTTTTAATAGTGCAAAAATACTTGAGAATTTTTTTTCAAGATAAAAAGTTTGCAAATTGCATGTGGAATCCTCATTATTTACTTAAAAAAATTCACTGCAGTGCAAAAGATTTTTATGAATACAAATGAGATTAAATTGTGTTGGGAATATCAACAAAATGTTCGCATTTAAGTAAATGAATCACAAAAATTTCAATATCAAAAAATTTTGTTAGTCTCTTTTGATACAAACGACTTCGAGGGTTGATAGTTCCTTCACTTCGCTTTAGATCGATTTTCTTATTGACGTCGTTGCTGTTTCTTAAAACTAAGCTTTTTATGATGGGGTTAATCTCATTACCTTCATATAAAATTGGGTTGTTTTGCTGTATGTGTTCTTAATTTTGCTTTCTTAAAATGTTTAGACCCAATTTATTCATTTTCCATTATATTTAAAATAGCCATAAAAAAAAAAATCTGTACAATCACATATCTACAACATTTAAAATTTTCCATTTTAATTAGCGGCTTTAAATTTAATGGCGTGTTAATAAATTTGAAAAAAGCTTCAAGGCAGATTAGGTTCGAATGATTTTTGTAAAAAGCTTTTTTAATACCACTCATCAAATGCGGATATTGCTTTCCGCGCTTTTGGTTTTTCTGATCAAATAGATTGTTAAACTTTTTGTAAGAGCATTTTTTAATCAGTTCATCTAGATACTGGATAACATATACAAACTTTCAGAAAAAAAAAACTTCAACTGCAGACAGATTGAACAATCTCAATCTTAATAGCTTACGAGTACTTGGTGAACTGATAGATCTAATTCTAAAAAGTAGGATAATTAATGCAATATGGGAGTTTTTCTACAAAATCAAATTCACGTCTTTTTTCCTCCAATCAATAGAAATTAAAATAACTTGATTTAAAGAAGAAAGGAAAAAAAAAAGAAATTGTACTAAACAGTTACTATTTTTCAAGGCAGTAACAAATGTTGCATATACAAAGAAAAATAAAGCCGAGGCATAATATTAAAGTTGGTTTACGGCTCATTGAAAAGGCAGAGTCCAAAAAATAAATTAGAAGCCAGTTATAGCTATCATTGAAATGCATCATTGAAATTTTTCATTTGCAATTTTAAGCTAGAGAAGCAAACAAAAATGGTTAAAAGGGGTATCAGCATAAAGATAATGATATAAATAATTTTAACTTAAAAAAATAATTGACTTTTATTTAAACCTTTCTTAAAATACAATTTTATCATTTCACTGATTGAAATTGATTTCAATGAACAGCTGATTTTCGTTTCCATATTTGGAACAAAAATCGTTTTACTGAAGATGTTCTAATCTCTATCTGTTCTCATCTGTCAGTTTTTATATCAATGATCAGCTCTAACTAGTGAAACTTGCGAGAGCCATACATTATAGCCTCCTATAATGTTCATCCAATGTAAATGTAAATTTTTCAATGATAGCTATAACTGACTTGTCAAAAACCACTCCACTGGTTTGTTTCAATGATGAATTTCAATGATAGCTATAACTTGGGCCTTAAAATTAAGAACCGATTCGATAATTTTACGAGAGCAGATTAAAAAGTTCCGACTTCACCGGTTTTATTGAAACCCTTTTTTATGATCGATTAACAAAATCCGTTGCGTATTTCAAAAAATTTGGAGCCATGATTTTTCGGGAGAAAATCATCCCCAATTGACTCCGTCTTATTTTAACCGACAATCGCACTTATTCACAATTGCTTTTCCAAGGCAATTATTGACATCCCTTTAAAATAATCTGCGGCAGTTTGTCCTTGTTAAGTGAACACCTACACCGCAGCCAGAAAATAAATTGTATCCATAAATTAATTTTGTCTCTCCAATTCACTTCCTTACTTACCGAAAAATCTTTAATCGCGTTACACAGAAAATAATAAGTTTCTTCAAAAAATTACAAACAGGAAAGGGGCAAAAATTATATGGGGTTTTAGCCAAACGAAATTAAAGGATATACAAAACAGGGAAGCTTTCGTAAAAGTCTTTAGCAAAAATTTCGAAATATTCACGTGTAAAATCAATGTTGCGGATCAATGTTTCTCCTTCTTTCTCAAAAAATATTTGCTTTCTATAAAATGTTAAATATTTAAAACAACACATACCCTTCTTGCAAATTCCTTTTTAGAGTGTACACAATCCTGGACCCTCATTAAATGTGAACCATAAATCTAACCGGGTTTTTGCTTATGCAATTGTATTTACATATTTACATAATGAAAACAAAAATAATAATAAAAAACAAATCTATTCATCGTTCACTATTTATACTTATTCCATTTACTGCTGTTACAATTATCCTCATTCTGCACTTTGAAAAAGGGTTAAGTGTTTCAATACCTATATAATTAACTTACAACATAAAATTTATACATATACATTAAAAATATAAAAGCAAGCATTTACATAAAATGTATAATATATGTATTTCATGTTAGTTGCTCCCCATTTGTAAAAACGTTTGAGAATGATTAAAAAGATTTAAAAATTTTGATTAATAACAACCATTATTATTATTATATTTACATTTGAGAACTATTTGCAATGAATATGTAATTCACAGCTTCCTCAGCAATAACGACGACTGCAAATTTAACTGCCACACCCCTCGTAATGACGCAAAAATTGCAATTAAAGTTGCAAAAGCATGCACAACAACAGCAACAGCAGAGGGTATTAACTCAGGTAGCCGCTGTTGCTCAACAACAGCAGCAGCAGCAACAACAACAACAACAGCAACAACAACACCAACAGCAACAGACTGTGCAACAGCATCAACAAAATTTAGTATCACAGTCCAATCAGCAACAACACCAGATGACTGTGATAAGTGGCCAACAACAACAACAGCACCAGTCACAGCAGCAGCAACAACAACAACAGCAACAGCATATTCAAATCACCGGACGCACTGCCACCGGAAGTCTTAGCCAGAGAACAATTTCCGCAATAGCAGTTGCAACGGCAGCGAGTCAAAATCAAAAACGCCGAAGGTCAGCGACTGATGTAAATAAATAATAATAATTAAAGGTTTTTTTCTCTCTTTCCTTTCTTCCTCTCTCTCTCTCTCTTTAATTATCTCTCTTTTCTCACTCTCTGGCACTGATTATAATAAATGTATATTTATTTTGTTTATAAACTTAAAACAAAAACCATTTTTAATCTTTAATATAAAATTGTCTCTTTATGTAAATTATTTCTTTTTTTTTTTAATTCTAGAACGTAAAAGTCGGACAAATTTTCTTTTAATTTTAATTTTTCTAATGTGAAATTTTGTCCAAATACCACCACAATATTATTTACTACTACTACTACTACCCACTTGGTGCATGCAAATCTAAGAAAATTTAGATAAATTTCATTTGAGTAGATATATTTTGTTTTATATATTATATTGCATTAGATACAAATTGTACATTATTTAAAAATATGATAAAAAGAGAAAAAAAAAGAAAAAAAAAAAAAAAAAAAAAAACTGTATAAAAAATATGTTATTGACTTTTAGTCTATTTTTTTGATATTATTAATTTTGAATTTGGTTTTTTTTTATTAAGAAAAAAGATTTAAAAAAAAACGATGGAGAAAAATTAAGAAAAAAAAAAAAAAAATAAAATGCATGCACTTTGTTGCGCTAGCGCTCAAAATAAAAAAAATCAAAACAAAAATTATTAAAAATTTAAATGTGTCATTTTTAGTTGTGATGCAATATAGTTTTTTTTTTTTAATTTTTTTACTGTGATCTCGTTAATTCAGGAGAAAAATATAGAATGTATATTTAATTGTGTGATTTGGTGTAAGAATCATTTACTCACATTTTTCTTGATGACCGTGAGGCGTATTATCACAAGAAAACTACTATAATCATGGCAAATACAATTTTGATTAATTAATGAAAATCCGGTTGGAAGGTGCAGCATTTTCTAATTTATGTCCGAGAACAATTTGATTTTATGGTACTGGCCAACATACTTCCTTAATGCATCACTTAACATTTTTGTTTATACGCCACATCTTGGCCGATGTATTTTCAACTTTTGAACTGGTCGTTGCCGTTGTAGTGCCTATACAGCTCTAGGTTAAGTCTAAGTAAACTCACCTAAACAGATGGTTTTGATGTTTTTTTTTTTAATTTAAAGTTAGTTTCACCCTTTCGGTTGCATCAATAGACGATGCTTGAGTAAGATACACTCAAATTTATTTTTAATTGAACATTTGGCCTTCAATAATATTATCAAATGATAACACCATAAAACAAAACCTTTATGTGCTCTATCGTGAATCTCCATATGTTTTTCCCACGAAATTTATTTATGATCGTGATCTCCCTGGGAATTTATCTTCAGGGAACACATTCATGAAATTTCAACTAAATTCAACTGGAAAATTGATTGTCGATACCAATAAATTTCGAGAGGAACATTTTATGATCATTTTCGTTCGTATGTTTAAAATAATTGAAACATTTCGGGGTAACCACATTAGCCCCCAATAAATATATCACTAATAAGAAGAAGAAGCCTTTGATTGGATTAAACAAAGTTGCTCATACTAACTGAATCAAATCCAACCGACAAAAAGATTTATTTTTGGCTAAACAAGAACGATTGACGTCGTCATTTTGTAACTCTATCGTACGTACCCATTAGAATATTTGTTTCTTTCTTATCAGACATTAATTTATGTCCATAGACACTTGTCGCTGTGCAAAAAGGTAGAGTTTTATAAACATTTCTTTTAACACTGCCTCCAACTCATTGCTTATACGTAATAGTGTACTGAAAACATTTTAATTATTTACCTTCAGTCGTCAATAGAAAAATCAACAGTAAATACTCATTTTCGCAAAGTGATTGGATACCTACTCATTTTCATAAAGTGATTTTGGAAAGCAAATGAATTTTCATCGGATTATAGCTTACACTATAAAGTAGAATTGTATCAAAATCAACAAAATAAACTTTAAGCTGCATTTAGACTTTCTTTTTTGCATATTGATAAGAACGAATTACGACCACCAAAGAAAGTTGATAACTTCACTTTCTTGCCAGGGACGGCTATTTTCAATGTTTACCAAAAAAGGCGACTTTCACACCATTAAAGAATTTAATCCATTTCATTAATTTCACGGCACTCCAAAACAATTAAAATTCAAAGCCCTTAGATCGGTTCTGACGCGTTCGTCATTCTTTTTAATGACTTACGAATTGCTAAAAAATTTGGAGAAACAGTTATAGAGCATTTAATAAGAAATTAAGTATTTTAAAAATGATATATATAGTCACATCATTTTCTTTATTTTGACTGCATTGCGAGCAGATGATCTTAGTTTTCTATTCAGAATATCACGATATAAGTGTTTCCCAAATCGTTTGAGTTAAGCCTTGGTAAACAAATAAATTGTATACTTGAAGTTCTATTTATCAATTTCACTTATGCTAGAGAAAATTGTCAATCAAACATGACTGAGCTTTAGACCGATCATCTATCTAACTATCTATGAACAATTGCTTTAAGTCGAAAATAGCTTTTTACTCTGACAGGATTTGTAAATGTGCAATGTAACCAAAAGTTTTTGCAAAAAAAAACAAGCTTGATGCTTTTTTGGGTGTCGGAGTTTCATTTCTTGAATATGCATTTCAGATGAATGAATGTATAAAGGACCTGACTTTGTAGTATGTTAATTGTAGACTTGCAGTGTTTTAAAAAGTACTGCATAGGACTCTAAGGTGTTATTTAAAAACACATCATTTTCAACTTAGGTACTAAATTTGATCAATGTTTAGAAACTTTTATAAAAATTATATCAGTTTATCGATATGTTTATTACACAATACGCACCAGGTTAATAAGGTTTGAGTCACAGCTGTTTATTTAATTCGCCTTTCCTATTTTGCAATTTATTTAAAACAAAAAACATTTTTTTAAATCCCTTTGGGTTTTATTGTCAAATAAGACCCATTTGACCGCTTAAATTTTAGTTTCTTATAATTTAAAAACCAATTTTAGCCTTACATTTTTCCACACAAGATTTTGATTTTGAGCGCTGGTGTAGTAAACAAACACCAACAAAAAAAAAGTTCCTCTCCAAAAACCCCTTTTTAATTTGTTACACAATATTGGCCATTTCAAATACAAAATACAAAAAAAAAAAAAACTCAACATAGCTTATAATAGAGATAAAATGGGATTGGAAAACAGAAGCAAAAATGTTTAACAATTCGAAAAAAAAAATAAAAAAAAAAACATTTAAAGATATTAGAATAACTAAATAAAACAAAAAAAAAAATAAAAATGATGCATTCAAATTGCTTACCAAATACCTGAATTGTATAGTCTTTCCACACGTAAATAAAAAATGGAAAAAAATAATATTATAAATGTAAACTAAACAAACAAAAAAAACAGTAAATTATTTTCATAATGTATAGAAAAAAAAGCAATTAAAACTAACAAATAATTTTAGCCCAACAATAAGAAATAAAACAGAAAAAAAAAAACAAAACGTGCAGCGACAAACTTAAAGTTTTTTTTTTTAATCAACAAAATATAAAACTTATCAATAAATAATAACATAAAAAGTAAATAAATAAAAAAACAAACAACAACAAAAAAACAAACGACTTAAATAAACTGAAATGGGACTGATAGTTTCCTTCTTAACATAGGATATCAGTTAAAATCTTAAAAAAAAAAACAAATTTCAGAAATAACAAAAGAAAAAAACTGAAGATTTAAAATAAATGATGATTAAAAATTTGTTATACAGGGTGTCCCACAGTCACCGCCCCAATTGAAAACCATGGATTCCTGAGGTCATTTTAAGTCGAAAAACTTAAGAGGTAATTTTCTCGTTTTCGTCCCGTTTTCGAGTTACCACGGTTTTTATGATTTTTGCTCTCTTGTCCTTTAACTTGCCTTATCTTTGCCAAACCACGTTTGATTTGAAAGATTTTTTTTACAACCAATCAAGAATTTACTATAGTTTAAGTTTGTCTCAAAACTTTTTTCTCTGCGGACAACCGTTTCGCCACAATTTTGCATCAAACACAATATTCTTCGTTTTTTAAGTTGTTTTTTACACTTTCATATCATTTTAGTCAAAAAAACACGTTAATGAGTATTAATTTTTTGTGCTTTTTATTAAAGCCCAGTTTATTTTCATAAAAAAAATAAGTTTTATTTCATAAAAAAGACTACTGAAAGTAATTAAAAAAAAATAAACAAACTGAGTGAATTCAAAAAAAAATAATTTTTAAATACAAAATTAATTTAAATGAATTAAAAACTTTTACTGAGCTATTGTGGTTAAGAAAAGAACAAAAAGATAAAGCCCAGAAAAAATTTTAATTCATTTAAATCAATTTTTTATTTAAAAATTATTTTTTTTTTTAATTCACTCAGTTTGTTTATTTTTTTTAAATTATTTTCAGTAGCCTTTTTTATGAAATAAAACTTATTTTTTTTATGAAAATAAACTGGGCTTTAATAAAAAGCACAAAAAATTAATACTCATTAACGTGTTTTTTTGACTAAAATGATATGAAAGTGTAAAAAACAACTTAAAAAACGAAGAAAATTGTGTTTGATGCAAAACTGTGGCTAAACGGTTGTCCGCAGAGAAAAAAGTTTTGAGACAAACTTAAACTATAGTAAATTCTTGATTGGTTGTAAAAAAAATCTTTCAAATCAAACGTGGTTTGGCAAAGATAAGGCAAGTTAAAGGACAAGAGAGCAAAAATCATAAAAACCGTGGTAACTCGAAAACGGGACGAAAACGAGAAAATTACCTCTTAAGTTTTTCGACTTAAAATGACCTCAGGAATCCATGGTTTTCATTTGGGGCGGTGACTGTGGGACACCCTGTATAAATAATGTTTTGTTTTTGGGGAAATATGCTCTTTTTATTTTCTGTGTTGTCAAAGTCGTCGTTTCCCTTCAGCTTTCTATTATTTTTTGTTTTTCTTTTTTTAAATTTTATAAATAAGATTTATTATTTTTTTTTTTCATATTTAATTCTATTAGTTTTTATATAATAAAACATGTACACACACATTATATAGATATTTATTGTTAAGTTTTTTTTTTAATCTAGTGTTTTTATTATTTGACAACAACAACAAAAAAAACATATACATTTATATATGATAAAATATATATAATATATTCTTTCTTTCCCAACAGAACAGAAACTACAACAATTAAAAAAAATTAGTAAATAATTTAGATAAGTTAAATAAAATGATGATATAAAATTAATTACATAATTAAAAAAATAAAAAAAAAAAACAAACAAAGAAATATTCTCATGTTGATAATATTATGTAAGAAAGTTCAAATTATTATGCGAAGCGATTCATGCAAAAATAAATTTAAAAAAAAAAACAGAAAAAACAAAGTTAATTATGATTAAAGTAAAAAAAATAAAATTAAAAAAAAAAAACACAAAAAACAAATTATACATAATTAAATGCTGTAGTATTAATTTATCCTGTAATTATACATACATCTATATATATACATATATAAATATATTTTGTAAATTTTTGTTTAACTAATTAAATTATGTTTTAAATTAAATTCTTAAAAACAAAAAAAAAAAAACATTTTTTTATTTGTGTTTTAATTTTGAATTTATTTTGGATTTTTTCAAGGGAAATGACATGGTTTTATTTTATTTTGTTTTTCTAATTTCGTTTATTTAAAGATAAGTTTCTTTTGATATTTTTTCCACAGTTACAAAAATGTCAGCAACTTATTTAAAAACAGATTCTATGTAAAAATTATATCAAAATCGCGATTTACCTGGTTTTGGATGTTCATTTCGGTAAATGTGATTTAAAATCATCTGATGATCAGATCTAATAGTGACCAAAACACGCTTTATAGCAATTGGTTCCATTTTTATTAGCATTAGTTTATTTATCTCGAAGGCCACGAAACCCAAAGAAAATACATTTTTGAGATAGCCATCATAAAATTTAAAAAATAAAGTGTTTTTCGGATGGAAAATCTACAGAGTGGGCAATGATATTGAATTCAGATGTAATTTTATTTTATTTTTCACAGAACATCATCGTTAATATAAACATGAAGCGCTTAGAGATAAATTGCACTGGTAGGTTTTTTAAGGCAAAAAACTACCGGGTCGTCTGTGCGTCCGTCTGTACCAGGGATGTACAGAATGGCGCGTACTAATGGGATTCACATCGAGTAATGGTCTGTGACTGATTTTTTTAAGCAAAACACAGAAAAAAAAAATGCAAAAGTGTTAATTTTATAGTCCGTTTTCACTAGAGTCCAAATTAGATAATTTCGCAAATTATCTCATTTCGAATTTCAAATTGTATAGCAAATTTTTAGAATTTGGAACTCGAACTGACCTAATTTGCGAAATTATCAAATTTGGGGTGAAAACAGGCTATTAATAGAGATCTTTCTTTCCGCATCTGCCGATGTTAATTTTTAAAAAATCCACATCCGCAACATCTCAAGTCTGTACACCGATCAAGAGCTTAAACTGTTGGACATTTGGAAATTTGGCAGGGTACAGATGATTGTGTGTCATTTGTGTATTTAAAATACCAATACCGATACATTCAAATGAAATTTTTGTATGCAAAATGGGTTTCTTGCCATAAAGTTAGCAACGTCACGTTATTCCTTGATACAAAAATTTAAGTATTGGACCGGTCTGGTAATTTTACGGGCATGATTCCCATAGAAAACGTCTTTTGGCGCTTATTCCATTTTGTACGTTATTTTTTATTAAGATTTATCAATTCTTTAACTTCTTTTAAGTCAATCCGTATCTACATGATAAGTGTAAGTAAATGAGACAAAAAAAATTAATATAATTCGACAAAAACTTTAAAAATTCAGCAACATGAACCAAAAAATTGAATTTTTTTCGCTTGGGCCTAATAATATGTCAAGTTACTGTAGGTAGATATATTTTTGTTCGGGGATAAAAATTATGCTAAAAATTTGAAAAACTAATTTTAATCCTTAAAGATTTTTCTTGTTGAATGCTAAACTGAAAACTAGAAAAATGTTGTAATCATTTGATTTTTAAAACTTAAAACAACATTTCTCAAAAAAAAAGTTGTGTGTACTGGGGCATTGGCGCATAAAATAACAAACTTATAATTATAAATAAATATCCTTCGTTGCAAAAAGTATATTTTTTTTCGTACATAAAACAAAGGAATATTTAAATTAATTTTCAAAAACATTAAATTCATATTTATAAAAAAAAAAACACTTAGGCATAGTAGTTTTTACGAAAATTTGCACTAAGATGGATTTTGTAGAATTCGAATGATATCCTTTATCAATTTAAAGGTAAGTGAATGGTCAATTAAGGTCGATGGCATCATGTTTTGACATCATGTACTGGCATTTTCGGATTTTTATTTATAAATTTATTTGAAGATATAGGCTTTTAAAAATCTCGCTACTTACTTGATTTGTAATTATGAACATTTTGGTCCTATTTCAAATCAAGCCAAAGTTGGAAAGTTGTCATCGTTATTCAACGTATCTCAACGTCCAATATCATTTGGAAGTGCGATAAGCGAACAACAGAGATCGAGTAGTTCTTAGTTTCTTTTTTTGTTCAGCTATAAAAATATGTTTATAAACCATCAAAGTTTGTTTAATACAAAAAAGGTTCCACATACGCCATAGTGACCGTAAATATATTTCTTTCTTTATTCGGCGCTGTTATGATCCCAATCTCTGAGAACAATATCCTTTCATGTGTTTACTTCACACGAATATATGCATGTGATCTGACTTATGAAAACGATATTTTGTGAAAGCAGTATTCCCAATATCATTCTTTTTTCATTAAAATCTATTTAGCGCTTTTGAAAGCGATACATTAAGTCATAAAATTAATTTATTTATATTTTGTATACAGTTGAAATAATATCAGTAATTTTGAAGGCAATATAACATTCTTTATTGCATTATTATTTTTTTTTTTTAATTTTATTTCCCCAAATCAACAACAAACATTTAAACGAAACTCGATTCCTTTTTATGCATTTTGAACTACAATAAATAGTTATTAAAGTAAACAAATAAAACTGACAAACAAAAAAACTTCCTATACAATCGAAGCCAGAGAAAAAAAAAATATATAACAAAAAAACAAAGCAAAAACATTTTTAAGATCGAAAAATATAAAATTACTTAATTATTATTGTAGGCTAAGAAAAAATAAATTTCATTATTTCTACTCATCTTCAATTTGTTAAACAAAAAGAAACAAAAAAAAGTCGTCAAACGCAAAACTCCATCACACGTGTGTTGTTATGTTAATCTAAGTTATTAAAAATAATAAGAAGAATAACACCATTTTGTAAATGTTGTAAATACGAGTAAATTTATACAAAAGTAAACAAATAAAATAGTTATTATTTTAAGAAAACATTCAAAAACAAAAAAAACAAACTAAGAAGGATGAAAAAATGAAGAACATTGGATCGAGCCTAATATTCAATCAATACATTATTTTAATTTAATGTAATATGGGTAAAAATATAATTAATTAAAAGAAAAAAAGCGGATAATTATATAAAATTATGATCTTATAAAATATTTCACTAAATTAACACTAACAATAAAAATATAATTATATTTAAAATAAATACACCAAAACAAAGTGAGAAAAGACAAAAAAAAAAAATACTAAATACTATAAAAAATAACTTAAAAATCATATATAAACAAATTTAAAAAAATATTATTGTAAATTAAATAAAAAATGCAGAGAGATAAGTTTTAAAAAGACGAAAGAAACAACCATAAATGATAAAAAGTATTACTAATATTAATATTGTTTTTCTTGTCCCTTTAAATTTATTTATTATTTTTATTAATTAATTTTTAATACAAAAAAAAAACGCTTTATAATGCAAATGACTTACGACGATTTATATTAAAATATATATATCTATATATATATAATAAAAAAGAAAACACAAATTAAAAAACAAAATAAATTATATAAAGTTATTAATTAATTAAAGACTATACATTTAAGTGAATCTATGTGATCCACCCAGTGTCATATAATATTATTATTATATATATATATTTCTGCAAAAAGTTTATTTGTTGAAAACGAATTTGGAAGGCAATATACTGAAAACAACAAAACCAAAAAAAAAAAAAACTAACATAAATCTCTATAGTGTGAAACTTTCTATATATATATATATTATTATATTTATGGTACTCTTATAGACTTATTTTCTAAATTAATTCTATATAAACTAGCTACATTCAAAAAATGTTAATTTGTTTGTTTTTTTTTTCAATTAATATTTTTTTTTCTTATTAGTTTTTATAAAACTTAATTTTAAAAATGATTAGAGCAGAAAAAAAAAATAGAAACGGAGAGCAATGAAATATTTTGTTATTTAAATAAGACAAATTTATAATATAAATTAAAAAAAAAAGAAAATGTGAAAATAAATTTAAAAAAAAAATTATTATAAGATGAAGGATTGATGGAAATACAAGGTTAAACGATGGAAATATAAAAAAAGAATAATAATTTCTGAAAATATATTATAAAAAAAAATAAAAATGATAATTTTTGTGTTTAAATGTTTAATTAAGGTCAGTCAATGAATTGGTTGGCAGTGGTAATTAGAAATTTGTTGCGTATTTTGAAATTATTTCAATAAAAGAATGATTATTACGTATTCATCTCATCTGAAGACCTCAGTCTTAACGATCCGATTAACAGATTTGAAAATATGTCCCTATAGCTTCTGAAACAACCCAAAACAAATTTACCTGAAATGTCTTTTAAATGGGAATAAGTACTTATTCCCATTTATATGGTGCAAAACAACAGAAACACTCGTTTTTCACCCAAAATGCATCATAATTTGATCTTCCCCTTGTTAAAACACCGCACCAGTTTCTCTAAAAAAAAGTTTAAAAATCTGTTTTTTTAAATACTGCTATTTTTAAATCCTGGGGTCGAATTACGACATATGTACGTTCGTTAACGTATGGTTGCTATGCGTTCTTATTTCGACCCCTGTATTCTAGATAGACACACGGCGGCGCCGGCGGCGTTACCAAATTAACCATTTGAAATATTAAATGAAATACACAAATGGATAGCACGTACTTGCACTTATCATAAAAGTACAAACTTCTGGTATGAATAGAGTCTAAAAAGTCCTTTCTTTTGATGTCTCATTCAATGGATTTGGAGAAAATTTTTTAAAACTCCTAATTTTTAGACAAGGGGTACCCCTTGGATAATTTTAGAAAATGTTAAAAAAACAAATTTGTAATTTTTTTGCAGAATGCACAGGCCTGTTCACTGTGATTTCATATTTGTAAACCAAAACTTGTTTCGAGACTTTGATCAGAAAATATTTGCGTCATATTTGTAAACCAAAACTTGTTCCGAGACTTTGATCAGAAAATATTTGCGTCCGAATAAAAAAAAAAAAAATTTGGATTGTAAGTAGGTACCTAATTCAGCAACCCGAACTCCTACAAAGTTTTGGTTTTCAGTTATGAATAGAGTGTAATGAGTCTTTTCTTTTGATATCTCATTCGATGGATTTGGAGAAAATTGTTGAAAATTCAGAATTTTTAGACCATCTTAGATAATTTTCGAAAATCTTATAAAAAAATAAATTTATAATTTTTTTTAGCATGATAAAGCTTATTATGAAAAAAAAAAAATGAAGGAATCATTTATAATTGGGAGCGGGTCATAATTCTGCTTGTCAAAATTCTGTACGACAAAATTCTGTGGGGTCAAAATACTGTAATACCATAATTCTGTACGTGATTATACTGTAAATACAAAATTCTGTACGTCAAAATACTGTATCAATAAAATACTGACATGCAAAATTCTGTTTTGTAAAATTCTGTACGGCAAAATACTGTATATCAAAATTCTGTAAAAATGCTGTAAAAAAATATCGTTTTGATAATGTAAAAAAGTGCGCGCGCACTTTTTGATAATGTAAAAAAGTGCGCGCGCACTTTTTTACATTATCAAAACGATATTTTTTTACAGCATTTTTACAGAATTTTGATATACAGTATTTTGCCGTACAGAATTTTACAAAACAGAATTTTGCATGTCAGTATTTTGTTCATACAGTATTTTGACGTACAGAATTTTGTATTTACAGTATAATGACGTTCAGAATTATGGTATTACAGTATTTTGACCCCACAGAATTTTGTCGTACAGAATTTTGACAAGCAGAATTATGACCCGCTCCCCTACTTTTATCTTTTTTTTTGTCTTTTCCTTTGCGTTTAAATTGCCTTGTAAAACAAAAAAGTTTCGAAATAATTTTAAACCTGTTGAAGTGTTTTTTTTTCAATTTTAAATGCCATTTTTAAGAAAAAAACCAATTTGAAACGTACCGCCCAGTAAAATTAGACTTTTGGTAATAGAATTTTACTACTTTTGACTGCCACTTCTGACCTAACCGCTTGGTCTTTAATCGATGTAGAATTTAACATTCTTTAACTTTGGTGTACGATAATTTTTTGTGCGAGTTATTTTTCAGGAGTTATGACCCAAAAACTGAAAAAAATTCTAAAATGTAACGGTATTTTGGCCCTCAAAATTTATGCGGAACTCAGGGACCCTATTTTGTAAAACGATTATCGTTGAAACTCAAACCCTTTTTCCCCTGTCTCACCCCTGCACTATGGGCTAGAACGCTATTTTAGCAGGAATTAATTAAACTTATCCCAATATTTCTAATTTTAGTCTTATTCAATAGATAAATGGACTAGCTATAATTGCCCATTCAAAATTTAGGTCAAAACATTCATTGGCTACACAAAAAACACAATCGAAAAGCAAGTTTTCGAGAAAAAAACAAAAAATACCACTTTTTCCTTTATCCAGATATTCGTTTACTGAGTTTGTTTTAAAGGATCGATTGCGAAAATTTTACTAGTTTATCAATAAGTAATGTATCCAAATATAGTATTTGCTAATAAATTGTTTATATATAGAACTTTTGTTTATAAATTTTAAAGTAAAGTATGCTACTTACACCAATTTCATTTAAAACGAATGTTCCTAAGCTTTTAAAAAAAGGCACGAGGCACACTCTAGAAACAATTTTAAAAAGTAGCTAGACTATATGGCTTTATGTTTTATATAAAACTATGTCCTACAAGTGCAAACTTTTTTCGCTCTAACTCTGAAAGTATAGTGAGCAAAATATTCAAAAAAACCATTTACGATGACAAAAAAACGAATGTTTTCAAATAACGTTTTTTTTTTATTTGCACTAACATTTTACCTTCATTATTAAGTAAAAACAACTTTTGTTTGCGTTTAATGACACCATTTTCGAATTTGATGCGTTTAAAACTTCATAGAACTTTTTTTTTTGTTTTTTACCAATAATTTCTATTGTAAATTGGAAAACCTCATTTAACATAGTATGTATTTCGTTTATTTTTGTTGTTGTTCTTATGTTAAGTGTCTGTTGCACCATAAAATTATCATTATTACATCATTCAACATCATCTTAATACCTTTAATTGCATTTTTAGACTATTTCGAGAATTTCTATAATTAATTCCAGCTAAAATAGCGTTCTAGCCCACAGTGCCCTGGTTCAAAAAACGGTAAAGTGGTTCTCAGTAAGTAAGCATAACTTTTTCGGAAATGGATAATGAAGCAAAATGCTGAACCCAATTTTGCTAAAATTCATACACATATGCAGCGTAAAGATTAGATTAGATTACATTTTTTTTTGGTAGAGCATGCAAAAAAGGCAATATGACTATCTACTATCACAAATCGCATTAGTCGATTGAGCCCTTGATTTTCCATTTTATATGAGGAAGAATATCACTCAATTGATAAGGGGATTGTGATCCTTACCAACACAATATGCTGAAAAAATAACAAATACAATCTTTGATCTTGAAGAAACAAATACGATTTTTAAAATTTAAAAAGCTCTCTATTCATGTATATATTTTTAATTCAAACGAAAATTACAACATTACAAATAAATTGTGACACAAACAATAAATTTGAAAGAAAAACTATACAAAAGTGCAACACTCTACTAGTCGTCTTGGTTACGTAGCAATAAATTCGGATAAAATCTAAGACCCTCTATCGATTCATCACGACAAATCAATCCCATTCGTTCAGCCACCAGTAGTTTTTCTTTAGCCAATAGCAATGAAATCTTCATGTCCTTGGATAATTCTTCAATAGCTAACGAGGTGGCAGCTTCAACCTTCTCGGCTGTGTCTCTGGCAACAATTGCGTCATCTTGTGACTCCATTTGAAGAACTTGAGCTCCACTGGGGAATTGTCGTAGTTTAATTGGTCCGTCAAGGTAATGGCAGGCATTTAGAAGATCTTCGGGCGAGAGGAGTTCCAAACCACGGGCTCGATTAACTCGGCAATAGACATCAGCCAGTGACATCATTCCACCAGATTCCTAAGAGAAAAAAATCATTTAGTGTCTGGAAAAATAAACATGATTACACTGGTCTACAAAACATAGCTTTTTTTTTCTCCTTCAAATAATTGTTTCAGATTATGAAAGATTTGACTTTCCTGAATCTAAATCTGTTTTATCTGATAAAGAATTCGATACACTGCTCTACAAAGCTTCAAATTTGTTTGTCCCAGGAACAAAAATATACTTTTTGTATAGTTTTTGATGTGTTGAGTTCGAAGTCGGAAAAATTCTATCATGTGAGGATTTTGAGATTTATGCGTTAGAAAATCAAAAAAGCAAGCCTTTTTTAGAAAATCTAAAAAAAAAACTAATACACAATATGCTAAACCTGCTTAACTTATATTTAAAATTTAAGATATCTTAAAGAAGAAAAGAGATATTGCGAAGATTGAAACTGAATTTGAAAGAAAAAAACTATTTCTGTTGAAAAGATTACTTGACGTCGAAATATTGCAAAAAAAATAGGTTTTTAGCGGTTTTCTAACGGAAATGTCTAAAAATAAAATGCACCACTGGGTCGCACGTACTTGATCTTACAATTCAAATTACTAAAATTGTTAAGACTTTTTTTTATACAAATTTGGTTAATTTACAGTGGTGGTCATATTTTTAAGGACAATATAAGATTTTCAGTATCATCGTAGTTTCATGAAAGTGATTTTTTCCTTGAAATCAGTTTACTCAAATATGCTCTTAGTTAAGAAGAGTTAAATTAGTTATGGAAAATATGTAATTTATCTCAAAATGAACTACCGTTATCTGTTAATTATTAATGGAAATCGAGTTACATTGCCCTTAAAATGAGGAACGCATTTTTCCTTGGTGGAGAAGGTCGATTTTTTTTATAAAAGATACAATGGCTGCAAAATTTTACGTCGGTGGTATATGGCGGAGTGTCTTATTGTCATTTTGCTAAGAATAATATGTCTTTTAGATGGATTTTACAAAATGATAATGATCCAAAGTTTATGGCAAAGATTTTAAACAGTTTTGGTCAGTCTGAATAAATTGATATTATATTTTTTTGGTACATCCACTGTATTGAAATTCCACTAAGAGCTTGTGCAAGTATGTAAAAGATCGGATTGTAAAAGAAGAAAATAGAAGTCAAGACGAGTTTCAGAAAACATGGAAAGGAAATATTAGTTGAAATCTGTCGAGGGTCTTAGGGTCTATGCCTGGTAGTAGTCCAGTTGTTTTGCAAACTGTGCCAATGTAGCTAAATACTAAGCACATATAAAGTATTAAAAACAGAAACATTCAAAAACTTGTAACAATTTTGATCATTTTCCATTGAACTAAATCAGTGTCCCTATAAATTTTGATTTCTTGATTGTTTTTTTTTTTACAATTTGTGTGAATGATATTGAAGTTTATTTTGTTTTTGAAAATAAAGTATAAATTTATTTAATTTCGGTAGAATATATTTTTAGAAATGCTAAGACATTTTAAAACCTTCACTGTCCTTAAAAATATGAACACCACTGTATATGAAAAAATACAGTTTAATTTCTTTTACAAAGATGCATTTTTAGAAAAAAAAAATCAAAATCGTTAGAACTGTTTTTTTTTAAGTTTTAAAATAAAGTTAGTATGCCATTTTTTGATAATTATTAATCAACACATAAAATCAAAATATCAAAAAAACTGAATGCCCCCTTTTCGAAAAATTGATTTTTCAAAAAAAAAAAAAAAAAAATTAAAATTTTTTTTAAAAATCCATGAATTTTTTTTTTTTTAATTTTACTTTTGATTTATATAAAAACTTTATAAGTGTTCTTGTGTAAAAATTTTCGATGAAATTAAGCAAATCTGTTGGAAATAAAATGCACGACTGGGTCGCACAAACTTGCTCTCAGAGTTAAAGTTGCTTAAACTTTTAAGACTTTTTATATAGAAATTTGGAAAATGTAGGTGTACCTACTATATAGGTACAAAAAAAAATTAAAAAAAAAATAAAATTCATTTTTTAAAAAAATAAAATTCATTTAAAAAAAAAATAAAATAAAATCTGAAATCAAATTGCCCTCCAAAACAAGTATGCAATTTTGATTGATATATTAAGATGCATTTTTAGAAAAAAAATTTTCAAAATCGTTAGAGCCGTTTTTTAAAAAACTATTTTTTTTATAAATAATAATTTTTTGGAAAAAAGTTTTAAAATAAAATTGGTATGCCATTTTGTAGTAATCACTAATCAACATCTAAAAACAAAATTTCAAAAAAATTCAATGTCCCGTTTTCGAAAATTTGATTTTTCAAAAAAAAATTTTCAAAATTTTTTTAAAAATCCAAAAATTATTTTTTTGGAAATTTTATTTTTGGCTTATACTTGAAATCGAATAAGCACTTTCGGAGATAATCGGATTTGAAAAAAAAAAAAACGGTTCTATGGCAGGTAGCGTTAATAAAGATTTTCAAAGAAAAAAAAATTTATTAGAAGATAGACCTTGTCTTTAAACTTACATTTGAATTTTTTAAACAAAATCGTTGGAGCCGTTTTTGAGCAATTTCAATTTTACTAAAATCGGCATATGACAAGTACCGTTATTTTTGGTCTGAAAAAATTAATTCCAAAAATCCCTCTGGAGAGTCCCCGAATAACGCTACATACAAAGTTTGATATAAATCAGTAAATCCGTTTAGGCTGTAGCTTCGTTTACAGACAGACAGACAGAAAGACTGACAGACAGACGGACTTCCGAGACCCACTTTTTTTTGGCATTCTGTACCATCGTAATGTAATGGAAAAATGCTATCTCAACTTTTTTTTTGTACGAATGCATAACTTGATATATATACTATATCGCAAGTAAAAAATCAGTTCTATGGGTGGTACCCACCGTTAATAACGGTTTTTGAAAAAAAAAACTTTTTTTCAAAAATAGATAGACCTTGGCCCGTATGCATAAAGTTAATAAGTATAAACTAGGTTTGATATGCACAAAATGTGGATAAGAAAGTTCATACGTTACAATTTTTAAGCAGAAGAATTTCCTTTTTTTTATGCATATGACCCCTTGTTTAAAAACTAATACCTGAATTTTTTTATCAAAATTGAGAAAATTAAACTTTGTTTATGAAAGTTCCGTTATTTTTAGTCCAAAAAAATAAATTCCAAAAACTCCTCTGTACAAGACCCAAAAACTGCTACATACCAAGTTTGAAGTGGATCTGCCCATTCTTTTAGGCTGTAGCTCCTTATACAGACCAACAGACACCCAGACAGAATGACAGACAGACGGACTTTCGAGACTGACTTTTTTGAGCATTCTCTATGCATAACTTGATATAAAATATAGTACCTATATCGCAAGTAAAAACCTGGGGTCGAATTACGGCATACGATTACGATCATACGTTCACGTTTTGACTATTGCTGTCTCTATTTATTCAGAAGAAAAGATAGAGACATAAAGCGTGAATACGTTAAAGTACGTATTCCGTAATTCGACCCCTGACCTGCTTGCTAGAGCAATTCTGACTTCGCATTCGTAATCAGCATAGGTACCATTAGCATTGTTTTATTAAAAGTAGAATTTCTTTGCAAACCAGTGATATTAAACTTACCTCAATAGGATCCAACAAAAGTTCACATATCTGCCTTGCAAGACTCTTGAAATACGCCGAATTGCTACTGAATGCATCTCGAGTCACTGGATCGTCTATTCCCAAACTCATGAGGTAGGATTTAAATTGAACTGTTTCGTCTTCGGAGATTTCACCTTTCCTTTCCCGAATCCTGCTACTAATTTCTTTGGAAATGCCAACCATATCTTTAGCCATGGCCATCAGAACTTTCAAATCCTGAAAAGCCAACGCAATATTCTCATTCGTCTGTTTGTGCTTCTGTTCAATGGATTTTTCAATTCCACCAATTCCAGTGCGAAGTTTAATCTTCGGAATGCTTTCATTACGTGGAGAAGGTGTATCAGAACCCGGCGGTGGTGGTGGTACATTACAACGAACCTCCCACACTCTAGCTTCGGTGGTTTCCCACAATGCCATCGAGAATTCCCGATTGAGACCATTTTTGCCAGAAAGTTTAATAAATCCAGCTGTGCTAAAGTCCATTGGACCTGGAGCTTTGTCATTGGCTGGAGGTCGTAAGTGAACTATTATACGAATCTTACGACCAAAGATAAACGAACTGGCTGTTTCTTCGCCGAGTGAGAGGACATATTTTAACTGGAGACAGAGAACAGTTGCTGCTTTGGCTATCTCACCTGGACGACCCCAGAAGAGGCGATGTGTTGTGAGAACAACTTCACCTTCTTCAAATTGGGTCTAAGAATAGCAATATTATAAAGTTGTCATGCATTTGTAATTCTATTTTATTTGGTACCTTATCATCACCATCGTAAAGCTTGACATTACGGTCTTGGCTTACAATTGATTCACCTTCAAACAGACGGGCTGCTGTATATTCAAAACGATTCATTTTTAATGCATTATTTTTTTTGTTTGGTAAGAAAAAAAACTAAAATACTATTAGTTTTAATGAGTTATTTTTGTTAATGCGTAAATAAAAAAGTTAAATTTTTTCTTTGAAAATAGATGAAAATTTTGTTAAATAAAAAATTCGTAAACATACGGGAGGTAGAGAGAACTGTCAGATTTGAAGTTTTTGTTGGGGTTAGATCACAATAGTGTTTGACAGATTGAATGAGACTGAATGGATTCAGAAATGATAGCATTCAGTATTTGAAGTTTTATTCAAATAATATAAAATAATAAAATAAAATAATAGGTGTGTTTTTTTGTTTATCTATATAGATTTTGTGCAAAAAAACGACATCGGGATTTTTGAAATCCAGGCAAACATTTGGCACCACTGTACATATACTTTGGCAGCTGTTTGTCAAAAATGTTGCTTTTGTTTTTTTTTTAATTTAACTCCGAATTGGAAGGCCATTACATCCATGTTGGATGCAAACAAAAATTTTCATATGGCCATGGCATCCATGTTGGATTCAAAAAAATTGTTTTTTCACAAAAAACCAAAAATTATCTGTACATTCTTAGCTACATTTTGAGACCATGACCATTAACATTAGTTGCGTCGTTCTTGTGTTATAAGCGTTTGAAGGTAACCATATTGAATTTTTTTTCGATTTTTTAAAAATCAAATGTGAAAACTTTTTTATTTTTATTTCTAATTTTTCGAAAAAACTTTGGTAATTTTTTATACATATCTGTTCAACAATCTTATCAGGATCCATTTAAGACTTTTATATGAAAAGTGCATTGCGTATATTTCGAGATATTAACATTTTAATGCAACCATGTCAAACAAATTTTTAATTATTTTTTTCTATGAGAGTTTTTTTCAAACCTCGTTTTATCCGCTTTTTTTTTTGTTATTATTTTCAGATATTTTTGTATGAACACAACAAATAAAGTACTTTGGCACTACTGTTTTTATCGAGAGAAAGTAAAATCTGGATAATTATCTGGATTTTTCAAAAATCTATACAGATAAAGTTTTTGTTGTTTTTAACACGTAAATTGTTTTGATTTCAAAAATCTCGATGTCGTTTTTTTGCACAAAATCTATATAGATAAACAAAAAAACACACCTAATATAAAATAAAATAAAATATAATAAAATAAAATAAAATAAAATAAAATAAAATAAAATAAAATAAAATAAAATAAAATAAAATAAATAAAATAAATAAAATAAAATAAAATAAAATAAAATAAACACATAATCAATGAAATTCTGAAGCAAGGTCAATACAAGCTGTATAAAAAGTATTGCCTGCGAGATTTCAATTTACAGAAGCTGTTGTGTTAAGCCTACTCAAGTGACAATTTGCCTTGCATAAGGTCCAATTTCTTCGATTCGACAAGCTATAGTTTGCATAGGTTTCGTTTAAGGCTTAATTACGCAAGTCAACCATTTTTGAAAGAAAGGACTAAAACATTGCCAACTGCCAATATTAGTAATGCCAAAGAGCAAGTATATTGTATTTTTGTTGTTTCTTCTTGTAGCTGCAATGAAACTACTTGTCATGGAATTTAGGAATTGAGACATGATGCAGATCTACGCAGCATGCAAATTTTTCTCCCATAAGAGCCCGTATTTTTTTAATTTGCTGCAGGGAAAAAACTGCACGTCTGTTTTGGCCATTATGAGGTTCTTGTGACTTGTGAGTTATCAGTGGGATTTGCCAGATTTGAGATTTGTTATTGTGTCTTCGTACTTCTAAAGGCTTAACTACATACACCACTTTTTGAAAAAGTACAAAAGTGAAAATATTTTTTTTCTGGCTAGCGCAATTGTTTTGTAAAAAAGAGTATACAAATTGTTTTTTAGACCAAAAAATAAGCTTTCTGCATTAAGGCTTGGCCACACCGGAGGGTATGCGGTAGCGGTACGGGTAGAGGTAACGGTACTTGTATGAAAAAAATTCCAAACTGACATATCAACGTTCAGATGTGAAATTTTTTTCATACAAATATCGTTCCCGCTACCCGTACCGCTACCACATACCCTCCGGTGTGGCCAAGCCTTTATTTGTTTTAATTTTCCAGTCCGAAAAACTATTCAAAAATGCGTTTGAAAATGTTCACTTTTGTACTTTTTCACTTTTTGAGCCAATTAATGTAGTTAAGACTTCATTCTTTCTTAACTTTTTACTTTTATTTTAACTTGTCTTTGACCCTTTTAAAAATTTGCTTCACTAGCAATTAAGTCATGTAGTTGTTTGATTGATAAAAAAAATTTTTGCTTTCTTAAAAATAATAGGGGTATTCACGATCCGATGCAACTGGTCTTGTATCATTGCAAAAGTGTAAAATCTTACAACACTACAACAACAAAATATACGGATTAAAATTTTACAACAGTGTTGCACTTTTGCTATACCCTAGACCTATTGCAAAATAAAAATACAATAGAGTAAAATTATTTTTGACAGATGGCAGCTCACCGTCGCGTCGCCCATGATAAATAGTTTGTCTTTTTTATTCTGTTTATTATGGTTGTCGGCTTGTCGGTACACATGTCCCGTAATTTAGTTTCTTTTGATGTAAAATAATTTGTGAAAATTAAATAACCCGAACAAAACAAAGAATTAAATTATAAAACATGGAAAAAAAGAAGAAGCAACAGTGGAGGAACAACCCTGTTAAAAAAAAAAAAAACAACATGGATTTCATTCATGCTTCAATATTTACTATAGATAAGAAAAGGGGCGTTCACGATCTATTGTAAAAAAATAAAATTTTACATTTTTACTAGGCCTGTTGCACCAGATCGTGAATACCCCTAATAAATTTTAATTTTAGTATAGAAAATTAATCAACCTGGCATCACTTTTCCACACCCATTTCTCAAATTTTCTCCTATTGTGAATGTACCTCAAAACTGCATATTATTTGACATTTGTCATTGAAAATAAAAAAAAAATTGTTTTCACACTCGACTTCTCTTCTTTTTTCTTCATTTTCAAAAATATATTTTTTTTATTGCATTTTTTCTTCAATTCGGGATAAAACTATTTTTCCAAACTAAAAATAGTTGTGCAAAAAATACGAAAATAGAAAAAAATTCTCCATATTATGTAAAACAGACTGTAAATTTATATTAAATTGCAACAAAAAGAAAAAAAAAACAAGACAAAAAAAACACAAATGAATGCTCGAACAAGAAAAGCAACAGATTCCTCTTCTTCTTCGGCTTCAACACAAGCAGCAGAAGAAGCAAGCAAAATGTTGGAAGCAGCTTTGCAACAGATGGATGGTATTATTTCTGGAACCAATTTAAATCATGTTGTCGGTGCGAATTCATCAAATTCCGAAAGAAATCTTATTTCTGCTGCAAATGTTTTGTCCACAGCAAAGACATTAGCTTTAGCATTGCAACAAGTCGGCTGTAACGCCCCCTCACCAGATCCCGTCACATCCGCAGTTATAATTGATTGGCTCGAGACACACCTTCCGCGTCAAGACACGGATGAGCGCCTGCGACGACTGCAACGCGATAAAGAAGCCCTCGCCGTGCAATATCAGACAATGACGGACAAAGTTGCAGAACAGGGTGATCGGATATTGGAATTGGAGCGGCAATTAGTCGAGAAAGCACAGCAGTTGAGTGTAGCTGAAGAACGTTTGCAAAGACAAGTAAGTTTTAATTTTTTTCTTGAATTTTGTGACTATTTGACTTTGTTTGTGACTTTTTGTGTTTACAATCGAGTTCATTGGCATTTGCCATTCAACCGGAAACTCTTTTAAGTCTTCTCTCTTTTGTTTCGCATATTCTTCTGCTCTAATAGTTTAAATAGAAGTTTTTTATATTAATTGTTCTGATTTGCATAAATAAACTATGAATGACAGTCTCCCACGGTTTTTTATTACTTTTTTAAATTTTTTCTTTACCTCACGATCAAGGGCGTATGCAGGATTTTAACCAGGGAGGGGCAAACTCATTCGTCAACAGATTTAGCTGAATTTTTGTATATTTTTCTTTCTGGGTTCTCAGTAAATCTACTAAGTAGGTACACTTTCTATTGTCGTTTTCTTTCACTCTATTAAGGAGTACTCTAAATTTTTACTCCTTTTTCTGGAGTGAAAGAACATAATGAGAGTAATTTTTTTTTATGTAATTGTATGTGTGACAAGGCAAAAATGGATAATTTCCTTTAAAAAAATAGTGATAACAGGCCTAGGGAAAACATTTTATGAATTGAAAAAAAAAATTAATATTAATAACATATGAAGCATAAAAAGCGTTCGTTGATAAGTCTGCTTCTACACGAAGCCGCAAGGCGCAGAAATCATCTTCAAATTTCCTTTTGATTTTCGTTTCGGTGCGTCACGCGCTTCTACACGTATTATTTTTTTGAAGACGCAAATTTGACAGTTATTTTCTTTGGTTTTATTTTGTTCTTGTTTTCGTATGACGACTTCTACAGGAAGACGTAGACGCACGAGATGCACATAAGAACTAGAGAGAGAAAGATTGATTTCTCCTTTGCTCTTATGTGCATCTTGTACGTCTACGTCTTCGTGTAGAAGCAGACTATGTATTTTAATTAAAAAAAAAAACACCAAAATATACAAAAAAAAAAAAAAAAAAAACAACTCCCGTGTGGGGTCTATGTGCAACGAAAACTTTTGAATAAATTAAAAACGTTCCTATACACGACGAAGCAGATTCCGCAACCGACGAAATAAAATAGAGCAGAACAGCAAAAAAAAAAGAAACAAGATCAAAGGGAAACGTCGCGCTTTGCGTCTTCGTGTAGAAGCGGACTTAGTTTTACTTTTGGTATATTTTCATTATGCTTCTGATCGATTTTTTCAGTCTAATTGACACACACCCTTAGTTTGATTTTATAATTGTAAAATAAAAATATCCCATCAACGCAGAAAAAAATGGGATTTTTTTGTTATATGGCACAGGATTTTTTTTTATTGATGAAGAACACTGGCTGAAAATTTTTTTTATTCGGTTTTCAATTTCATTTTGGAGAAAGTGAAGAATTATCAAAAAAATGAAAGAAATATATCTGGCGGAATATAATACAATAGAAAATATATTCATAATGGTTGTTTTTGTTAATAACAAAAGAGTTTGAAAGAAAAACTTTTCGCATTTTTCAATTTTCAAACAAAATTTTAAAATGTCAAACTTCAAATTCATAAGTGTGTGTGCAAGTGCGTGTGCAAATCGGTGTAAATCTGACTAAAAATGTGGAGTAAATCCGGGGTACTCCGTTAAAATTACTGCGGAGTAATTTTTTTTTTACACTTTTGTGGCGTCAAAGAACACAAAACCTTCAAAAGTGCAAAAATAAGTACTAAAAGGGTACTCTCATTGGAGTGAAAGAAAACGACATATGATTTTCTCCTTTCTTTCCAAAACTAATTTTTTTTTTGATGTAGATTTAGCATACATAATCCTAAAAGTTATAATATTCAAACAACTTATCTACAAACTTTGATTTTGAGATTATTCAACTACACTTAAGAGCAAAAAAACGCAATCAAATAAATTCGTATATTAAAAACAAAAATTGCAATGGATACATTATATTTTCTTCAAAGTCTCATGGTCTCCTTTTAAAGCTTCAATTTTTTACTTTGAATTGTTGGTAAAAACATTAAAATTCATAGGATAGTATTAACGCTATTTGTCGATAATTTGCACTCCATTTTTTTTTTTAAATGTTGAATTTTCCAGATAATCTCCGTTTCAATTTCAGTCTTTTTTTTTCGTAGGATAGTATTAGAGTTATCTGTCAGTAAATTGCACTTAATTTTTTTTTTAATGTCGAATTTTCCAGATACTCTCTATTTGAATTCCAGTCTTTTTTTCCTTACATACTTCATTTATGGTGATTGCATCTTTACAACAGATTTTTAAGTTCTTGGCATTGACTTAAAGCATTTGTTTCCAGCTTTTCAATGGTACCATTAACATTCATGTATGTCAATTACATCCTAATAAATTGTCGTTTTTACAGAAAAAAGTTTGATTCCATTTTGTTGCTTCTCAGTGTATACTAATCAAACAATCTTCATTCATTCTTGATCATAGCCACATTTTGACTCTCCTCTTTGCGATATACTACATATATGTATGTATGTAGGTACATTCCTACAAAAAAAAAGTTGAGATTTTAATCAGACATGACATTACGATGATAGAGAATGCCAAAATAGTGGGTCACTCAATTCCGTCTGTCTGTGAGTCTGTCTGTCTGTATACGAAGTTACAGCCTAAACGGATGGACAACATCAAACTTGGTGTGTAGAATTTTTCGGAGACTCTCAAGAAGGGTTTTTGGAATTAATTTTTTCGGACCAAAAGTAACGGTACCTGTTATATACCAATTTAAGAAAAGTTTAATTTACTCGAAAACGGCTCAAACGATTTTGTTTAAAAAATTCATATGTTAGTTTTTATCTATCTTCTCGTGGAAAATTGTTTTTTTTTGAAAATCATTATTAACCTGTCATAGAACCGATTTTTTTTCAAATCTGATTTTCTGCCAAATCACTTATTCAATTTCAAGAAATCAAATTGCATACTAGACCAGGGTCGATAATTTTTAAAACCAAAAAAAATCATAGCAGAATGAAACCCATTAGAAAAGGAGGTGAATATGATGAAAATTAAAGGAAAAATAAATTACGGGCGAGCCGAGTTCGGGAAGTGGGTGGGTTGAGTTTTTAATGGTAAAAAATGGTATATCTCGATTTCCGGCAAAACTACAAATCCTATAGAAAAAAGTTGTATAGCAAAGTTGTAGGTAATAAAAATATCTACAACTTTTGTATCAACAATTTTTTTTACATAACCTCAAAATTTATGTGAAAAAATCAAAAAAACGAGTTTTTGGTTTTTTATTTTTATCTTTTTCAAAAACAAAAATTTTTCTACGAAATTTGGTGAAAACATACCTTATTATGTCCCAAATACACTGTAATTTATTTGATTTAAAATATTAATTTGTTTACCTTATTTTGACTTTATACCAAAAAAACACCCTAATTTTCAATCGAAAATTCACGTGTCAAAATATCAGTTTTTTCAAAAAGTCGGTGGGCATTTCCTTCGTTAAAATGTCTATTTTCTGATGGTGTAAAAAAAAAATTTACATTAGTATACTATAGAACATGTTCTCGTAAAATTCAAAAAATGAAAAAAGCTTGAATTCAAAAAAATTTTTTTATCATTGCTTACAATTTTGGCCTATTTATTCAAATTTACACTTTAATTACTCAAAAAACGTAAGATATATCAATGTTACATGAAAAACGAAAATTTTCATTGAATCACTTGAATGGTTTATGAGAAAGTCAGAAAACAAAAAAAATGGTTCTATCTTATATAACGTTACCGTTTGTAAAAATATTCACCCCTATTATAGAATTCGACAGTAGAAAGATAAACGAATGTCGGTAACAGACCCTGCACGACCGACATTCTGTTCAACTTATTTGCTATTACTGAATTCACAGATCATTCGCACTCCATACAATTTGTTTCACTTCACATTCGCGGCATTTTTGCTACGAATCGGCTTTTTTTTTTTAATAAAAAAAAAAACAAAACAAAGAAAAAAAAAAGTGTCCATATTTATTTATTTTTATTTATTTGAATTAAAATCCTTAAATTCGTTCAAGCTTTCCATTCACTTCAATTTTTCCTCTAGGGAATTTCGATTAATTCATTACTATCAGGTTTGAAGAATATTATTTCAGTGAAAAATGTTTAGAAGGGGCAATTGGCCCTCCCTGCCCCCCTTTTGCGTACGCCTTTGCGCACGATGAACTCATTCTTTTTTTCTATTGATCATAGGTTCTATCACAATCTGCTTTGGAAACGCAAAAGCTTGAGCTTATGACTGCTTTGAGCGAATTGAAGCTACACCGTGCTGCCTTGGAGAGAGAAAACGTTGAATTGAAGAGTAATTCGAGTAGTTCGAGCAGTGCTGGTGGTGGAAGTGGAGGAATATCAAAGAGACAGCCTTTTGGAAGCATGGGAAATCTGCAACAAGCCGGTCAGTCCTTGCAGGGAACTCCAAAGACACCGCCCGCTACAAAGCGATATCAGGTGCATCCACAATTCCACAGTCTACCCCGAACGCATGCCAAGAATCAGGTACCACTGATGGACAATAATGCTAATCAACAACAAAGTGGAGGGAAACGCAACGTGGCTTTTGCCGATGCTGATAAGATTATGATTGACGAGGCTAATGATATGTATGGGAGCTTTATGTCGCAACAGAATTCATCACCTTCACCGAGTCAATCGAAGGATAAAGTCAAAGGATTGAGGAATATATTTGGGAAGTTGAGGAGGAGTAATAGTGGTAATTTGGAGTTACCACCATCGTCGGAGGAGAGTGAATTTAAACGAGGTGGTGCGAGGGCTACGGCAGCTGGTCGAATTGAATGGACACAGTCGATGATGTCATCGGCAAAGCCGTACAGCGATTGGAATTGCAATGATGTGTGCAATTGGTTGTGTGACATGGGACTTGGGTGCTATGAGGAGGATTGCAGGTGAGTTGGTTTCACTTTTTATTTATTTTTTTTTTGAAAAGAGATAAGATTTCTATTTCAATCAAGTGGGTAGGTAATTGAAAATTAACAAATATTTTTAATCGCAGTAAAATTGGGCAAGGCAATCGCATGATGAATTGTTATTATTTGGATATGTTTTTCGCATGATAAAAAAATAAAAGGAAAGGCGCAGTAATTGTTTATCTATACAAGTTTGTTGTTGTTCAATTTGTTGATTCATGTTAAACTCTATCATATCAGCAAAATAATAGTTCAAGTTTATAGGCGAGTATTACTTAGTGTTTGTATTAGGGTATTTGTTTTGGATTTAGTCTGTTGATTGCATGCAATTCTGTCATGCAGAACGAGTGCATTGAATTGATTTACAATTTTTAATTTTTAACATGCAATGACTTGAAAATTTTAGAGCATTTTTTATAATTTATCGTTATACTAGAATGATTAATTTACATTAAAAAAACAAACTTAACGTGCTGGAGCATATTTGTCTTCTTAAAAGACCAAATTTAAATATATGAAAAAAATAAATCTAACTCAAACAAATTTATAGCTTCACTAACTTCAAATGTTTATGTATCAAAAATTCTTGCATGCTAATAATGCTAATTGAAATATTGGGGTCTGCAAGATTTAACAGAATGTAGTTTTTTTTACTATGATGATGCAAAATTTCTGTTTACTTTAAAACTTTGAATTTTATTATGTTTTCTAATCTCAAGTCTTTTTTCATTACTTTTTCTTGCTCACCATACTTACGGTACCATTCGCTACCTTAAATTGGTTACCTATATTTGTTTCAATTCCTTGCTTTGAAATTTAAACGATTTTTAAGCCTAAAAATCTGCTGAGCAGGCCGTTGAAATAAAGCCAATGAAAGTGCATATAATTTCTAGAGATTCAGCTCCATCATTTTGCATGATGATTTCATAAAAAAATATATAACTTATTCTCCATAAGTTCTTACCTTTTTTTTTCTTCAATATGTTTTTTTTTTATCTTCACCAAGGATTTATATTGAACGATTCTGGGATCAATTTGTAAATAATTTTTTTTTTTAATGAAGACAGTAGTTTAAAAGAAGAAACCCTTACAAAATAATTCAAGACTTATTTGACGTGATGATCTAACCACCTCGTTAAATCACAACTTACTTAGGGTGACCAGCGCCAACTTAAATCACAACGCTAATGTTAAAGGCACTGTATGATGAGACCTTGAAAGTTTGATCTAAAGCTTAGGCTATATTTAAAGAAAAATTTAAAAAAATTAAATTTTTGATTCAAACAAGAAACCAGTTTTGGTTTTGGTGAACAAAAAGTTTTTCGTACAAAAATGTTGGCCTTAATAAGATAGAACAGATTTGTTTTACGAGCCTGGACCTGGCTTACAGGTACCTATGCCAAGTTGTCTGAAACAATGCTAATGGCTTTTGTACCCTTTGATGTGAAGAATCGCTCAACTTGCTACATGACACTTACGACTTAAAGACATAAGGGTCACAAGTGAAACACTACGTTTAACAATCAATTACTTTAAACTATACAAGTCTGAAGGTTCTAACAGTATGATTCCGCTTGCTCATATCCCAACAAGTAAAAGTTGTACTTATCAAAAAGGATCTTTAAAAAAGTTTGAAAATTTTGTTTTAAATGATCAATCTTTCGAAAATGGCAAATTTTGGTTTTGAGTGTTCACTGTTACATTATACACATCCAAAGGTTTTCGGTTTGCTGAATTTGAATCAGAAATATTTTATCAGCTCAGTTCTTGACTGTTTTTTAGGCTATGCTATGACATGAGGTGATTTGTTTTAACAGCGGTTTATATGAGAACAGTTTATATTCTAAATCTTTGCGTTTTCTCTTTTAATGTTCCAGATTTCTTAAATTGAAGTTGTGTTTACAAATTTCTTTTACATACATATGTACTATATCAAAACTATGATTTCTGCATAATTTTTTTAAGATTTTCAGTCTGAAAAACTGTTAAAAAATAAGTTTGAAAGCTTTCACTTTTGTACTTTTTCACTGTAAGTTAAGCCAATATTATATAAATTGCACTGGACTGTAGATAAGTAGATAAGATTCATTGTATTCGTTAATAACTTTGGTGAACTCAAAGATGACCATGTGAGATTTGATCAGGAGTACATTCTAAATGTTAATCAATTTTAATTAACATCTTATTGGTATTTAAAAACTATTTGTTTCATAAAGAAAATATTAATTTTAGTTTAAATCTTTATTAAATTTGTTTTTTCATTTTTATTTTACAGAAAATGGCTAAAATCGAATTTCAGTCTTCGTTTCTTTGAGACCTCTCCCATTGACATTGAAAAAGAACTCAATTTAAAATCCCCATTGCATCGAAAGAAAATCACTTTAGCTATATCTGAGCTAACTGGCAAAGAAGATGATGACCTAGCATTGAAAGCTGGTCGCTTAGATGTCTCATGGACAATGCGATGGCTAGACGATATCGGTCTTCCACAATACAAAGACACTTTCCTAATGGCAAAAATCGATGGTCGCATGTTGCATCGTTTGACAATGGAAGATTTAGCACATTTGCATGTAACTTCCTGTCTTCATATTGCCTCACTCCGACGAGGTATTCAATGTATGCGTGAAATGAAATGGGATCCAGAATGTCTAATTCGTCGTTCGAAATCCGAAGACGACAATAGCAACGAACCGGTGGCCTTATGGACAGCACATCGTGTAATGGAATGGCTTAAAGTAGCTGATCTATCGGAATATGCTCCCAATTTACGTGGCGCTGGAGTACATGGAGCTTTAATGCTCTACGAACAAAGATTCACAGCCGAGCTGTTGGCTGATTTATTGAGTATTCCACCAAGTAAGACTCTCTTACGTCGTCATTTGGCGACGCATTTCAAAGAGCTCCTTGGTCGTGATACGATTCAAGGTAAACGTGATGCAGAATCACAACCCGGTTATCAGCCACTCAATATAACTGCCAAGATCAAGCTACAAAAGAAGTCACAATTCTCATTGAAGCGACGAAAGAGCACAAAAGGCAGTGAAATTGAATGGACAGATTTTGTTTGTCCAATGACTTCGCAAAACGAACTAACGACGCCAGTTAAAAAGCATGTAGATGGCGTAAATAATGACAATATTAACATATCAAATAATTCAGCCTAAGATGACTAATTAAAAAAAAATACATTAAATTACAATAAGATTGAAAAGGATTTCACATTGTGTTTTATCCTGATTCAATCATCAATTTTTCAAAGTCTTCCCTGCAGGAGATGAAGAAGCACAGCTACTTCAATGAAATAACACACCACTTCAATCACTGCTGCAACAAAAGAACGAACAATAAATTTATTATTATTCTTAATTTTATTATTTCAAAACAACTTTGTCACGTCACAGTTTGTGTGTGTGTGTGTGTGATTGGTAAGTTTATTTTTTTTGCATTTTATATATTTTTTATATCAATTGGACCATTTTTTCTATATTAATTGAATTGTTAAATAGTTAAGAAAAAAAGAAAAAAATTAGAAAGTGTTATATCGAAGGAAATTATATTATGAACAAAAAAAGTGTTGTTTGTGTTTCTTATATTAACATTATTTTTTTTTATTTAAAAAAATTTATGTTGAAAATATTTTATAATGTAACAATTTATATAGTAAAGCATTTATTAAACACATGCAAGCAAAGCAAGTTACATCTTTATTTTTTTTGTACACTAACTATACAATACAACCCGCACAATATTTATATATCGAGTTTATACCAATTTTTTATAACTAAAAATATGAAATTATATTTATATTATATTGTTTCAATTTGAAAATAATAAACAAAAAAATGTAGTTGTAGTTAATTGATGATAATAGAAAAAAAAAAAAAATAAATTATTAAATCTAATGATTCTTTGAAAGAATGGAAACAAATGCTGGAAGTGGAAGTAGTTGCTTGTACACGAGTATTTTGTTTTCAAATTGTTTTTCAGTTTACTTTTATGTTTAATCTTCCTGTATCCTTAATTGTACTTAAATTGGTTTAAATCTTCATTACGAATTCCTAAACAGACCTGGCATTTATATTTTCCAATCATTCTTTTAAAAAACAGTTTTTTCCAGTTTTTAAACTTTTCTCAATTATATTTCCTTAACATTCCTTTACTTCTTATTTTTTTTTTTACATTTTTAATTGCCTTTTGTAATTTTATGTTTTTGGTCATTTCTTTAGTTTTTACATATTAAATCTTAAACAAGTATTGCAAAAATATTAAATTGTGACCGTTTTTTATAAAATTGTTTTTCGACTTGAGTGTAAAAAACCTTTTCGGTTTTTACATAAGATTCATACAAAAATCGCAGTGTTTACCTATTATTCTAAAAAAATTACACATGTGAATTTATTTCGGAGTTCGAGGCAAATGTATCGTCTTCCGGTAAATTAACAGAATAGGTATTTTGAACTTGATGTATTGTACGTGCGCATGCGTTTTTTGAATCTATATCGACTTTTGGTTAGCTTAAAGAGCCATATGATTGAACTTAAAATAAACTGATAAAGTATACTTGTAGATCTATGATTTGATAAACTTGGCAGCAATAAGTTATTATAGAGCTAGATTTTTGAAGTACAGGGTTTGAATTGACAAGGTTATTTTTGATAGCTCATGCTTGCATTGCATTTTGGATCTCTGCAGCTCATAAAGCAACCAAAAAATTGTATAATTTGGCAGTCAACTATAACAAATCATAGTAGAAGATTTCACCTAAGTTGTTTTTTGTTTGTTTACATTTGCTAGGCAGCTATACATTTTTAGCAAAATAATGTAACAGTGCACCTCTTAGGATACCTAATCAAAGCTTTGATTTTGTTACTGAGCAGCTGCGTCTGTTGCCGAAACATTGTTCCTTTATAGTAATGTCTTTTCTCTCAATCCTTTAGATATCTGTATAAATTAGTTTGACTTTTTTCCACCTTCCACGAGTTAGTTAAGCAACCATAAAAATTATGTCATTTGGCAAGACACACAATCTACCTTCCCTTTTCTTTTCTTGATTGAAATACATACGAAAATGTTTTCGCTTGCAATTAAAAGATTTGTTTCATTTTGTTTTAAATGTCAATTAGCTTGCAAGAAAAACTAATTTGCATCAGAAAAACAAAATAATAGCTACATCAAACATTTTTATAATATAAATTCTTTGAGTCATTTCTAATCGATTTGTATAGAATTTGTGTTTCAAAATGTATTTTTCCTGATACATTTTACTGATCGGTATAACCGGTCCCTAATGGTTCTTTTTACCAAATTTCTTGGTTTTAATGCAGCTTTTTTATTCCTGTTCTTGAAAAGCCTACAATTGGAAGGTTCTGAGAAGGGACACAGATTGTTCGTAATCAAGTAAAGTGGAGACAATTGCCTGCAACCGCTGCTGTAACCTCTGAAAAAAATGCGTTAATCGGTAAAGTTTTCCAATAACAAACCAAATATTCCACATACGCACTAGTGACCCATTTTGGCAAAAGTTTCAAGGATACAGCATGCTATAAAAAGTACCATCCGTTGATTTTAATTTATGTACTCAAATCGAGTAGTAACCCGTGGAGCAATGGTTACTGCGATGGAATATTACACCAGAGATCTGGGTTCGTATCCCGTATGCCTTAATCAATTATCCTTTGAGCTTTAATAGCAATAATTGTTTATAAGCGCTTTTTTTTCATTATTTTACGAGATGTGAGTACTAGGTTTTAACAAAATACTAAATTTTACTTACAATAGTAAGCTTACCTACTTTGCTTACTTTTAAGCAATAGTTATGCCTGTCCAACTATTTTTAGCTCAAATTCTGTTTGAAATAAAAAAAAAATAAAATATTTAAAAGTGAACTGAAAAGACAACAATTTTATTTCATGAATTGCCCAAACGGAAGTTTTTAAGTGGATTTCAATTTTGCAAAGTAGGAGTAGTTATAAGATTGTGAGATAAAAAGGTTTTCAAGCTGCAACTATAAAAAAAGAAAAAAAAAAACACTTATCTAGTTTCTAAGCACGTCAATTTACGAGTATAAATAAACATTTGTTAAAAGAGCACATCTTCCACGAAGCAGCATATTCAAAATTTATTAAAAAAATAACACAATAATATTGTAATAATAAAACAAAATTATTTAAAGAAAAATAAAATAATATTTAAATGCTAGCACAGTTAGCTTTAATTTATTGAAATTAAAATTTTAGATAGTAATAAATTAAAACAATTATAGAAAATAGAATAAAAAAAATTAATTAATAAAAAAATAAATCAATTATCGACCAAATGAAGCAATTTTGAAAGTAACATTTAAAAAAAAAAATCTTAAAGAACACTTTGTTCTTTTTATATACATTTTTGAAAAAGCTCTTTAAGAAATAAAATTTCGGAGTTTAAATTTAGGATATAAGTAAACCTTTTAACAATTTTTCCCAAAACAAAGTACAGGAAACCAAATTTATGGAATTGAAAAAAAAAAAAAAATAAAAATGATGACAAACAAAGAAACAAAAATTAAATATTATAAATATAATGGTTCTTATGTGTGTGTGTCGGTAGTACCCAGACGTAATAATGGTTTTGTTTTATCAAAACCTTAACTAAAGTTTTTTTTTTTGAAAATATTGCCTTATTTATTTGAAATTTATATTGTCAATGCCTTGCAAGTAATGAATTGTCTGAAATGATTTCAAATCAGAGTGCTAAAGTTATGTAGGTAAATTGTGCATGGTGCTCATAGGGCCAAACCTAAGTCTTAATTCCGAAAAGGGTTTACGATTATTTCGTGTGTTTTTTAACTAGGAATTGTTCGAATATCTTATTTTTTGTTAAGAATTGTTGCTTAAAATAATAAGTGCAATTAAGAAGTTTCCTTTATTATAATGAATGCAGTGTTTTAATCAAATCTTACTAAAATAGACGGTCTTAAAATATCTATGGTGTTTCGAAAAAAATCATAGAACTCCAAAACAACTTGTTCGAGGCATAATGCTGGCAAACAAATGAATTAAAATGTTTTTCACACGATCATGAGTGTGCTCTCAAAAACTTTTAGCTTATTCATTTAGTATTGCATGCATTTATTATTTAAATTTTTAAAAAGAGATTTCTTTCGAAACAGTAGAGTAAATCTGTTGTACGAAAGAAATATTACGAAAATGGAAGCGTAAAGGGAAAACTACTTTGGAACTTATTATCTTTTTAATAAGATAATGTAGGACTAAGACCTGAACGAACCGTCTCATTTAGCCCTCAGCTTAATTTTAGCTCCCATACAAAATTCTCTCCAAAAATTTAAGAATTTCAGCCGAGTTGTGCGGGACTAAGAGCTAAAAAACCATATTTTCATATTTTATACGGAAATACGGAGAAAAAATGTAACCTAAAATTATGTCAGAAAATGACGTTGACTAAATGCCTAGTCCCTAACATTTCAAATTTTTAACTTTCAAATAATAAATTCTTCAGCAGCATTTTTTTGAAAAAAAAAGATAGGAATTGTTTCATAAAACCATATTGGCCCATAAGCACTAATGCATTTTTCGATTTATCGATACATACTTACTTTTTTGAAAAAAAAAAAAAATATTGAAATGAAACAATAATAAATTTTGTAATGAAATAAATAAAAAAATAAACAATTCGTTTTTTCTTTATGTATAAAAAAATATATTTATTTGATTAACACAATAATATTAATTTTGTTTTTTGTTTTTCTTGTATTCATTTAAAAATTAAATAAATATATAAATAAACAATAATAATATTCGATAACAATAATTATTTTTTAAAATTAAGTTTACATTAAAAAAAAGCAGTATTAGATTTAAAAAATATATATAAATATCTTATGATAAAAAAAAAGAAATTAACAACCTTATAACTAAGAACAAAAAATTTAGCAAACACGGCATTTAGAGAAAAATGTTTAAAAAAAATAAAAATTGAAAATTAAAAAAAAATCCCTGTTATTTTAAGGATTTACCTAAACAAAAAAATCATTATAAATTATTATTAACAAATAAAATTATACAAGTTCATCTGAGACCATGAACAAGACATTTAAAAAAATGCAAACATAAATTTATGACTTATTATTATATTTTCTAAAAAAATTTTTAAACATTTTTTTTGTTTTTAAATAATTTATTACATTTTGTGTCTGAAAATAAAATTTAACTTTTTTTTTTTGTTGACAAAATAAAAAAAATTATATGGTATGTTTTTAACCATAGACTAGATGAGTTTTATTTTTTTTTTTTTATGTTATAAATTTTTTTTTATAATTTTTTTTTTTAAATAAAGTGTAAGTACATTTTTGAAAGAATAAACATTTAACAATAATAAATAATATTTAAATGTATTTACATTAAAAACAAAAAAAATCTAAAATTATCTTTGGCAGTTTTATTTTTGTGTTATCTGAAAATCAGTCGATGTTCATTATTTATTTTTTTTTAATTTAATTCATATAGTAGTTAGTCTTGTATTTTTTAATTGTAGGTTAGTTTTGAATTTGATAGGCGAATTTTCTGCATTTAATTCTTTTAGTCAAGTTACCATTTTTTCCAATTCACCGAATCGTGAAAATGGAAATGCCTAGCCTAGCAGATCTATCTTAGGAACTGCATTCCGATTTTTGAACTCAGTTGAGTCCACTTTTAAACTTGGGGCTAAAACCTTACATATTTTGAATACCATGTAGCTCTTGAGTATCCTTACTCCGCTGATGGTTTGTATAACTTTCGGCTAAAATATTGCCAATAACTGATGATGCAGGTGGTGGCGGTGGAGGTGTATGCTGATGATGATTATTTATTGCTGCTGCAGCAGCAGCTGCTGCCGCTGCCGCTGCATTTGAGTGTTGCAATTCGCCTGGTGGAAGGTAATCCTTCCAGTTGCGGAACAAATACCTTGTGAATTTTTTCAATTGTCTAAATTTACAATATGTGGCACCCTCTGCAGATTCCAACTGCTGGGTTTGTATCAGGAAACCTTTTTCTTTAAATGTCTTTTCAAGTTTTTCCCGCTGTACAGCTCGCCGAGATTTTTTTTTCTTGGTAGTTGTATGAGCGATTTGATGTTGTTGCTGGTGATGATGTGGATGATGATGATTATGATGAACATTATTGCTATCTGAGTTTTTTAAATGCCCTGGCGAAGGAAATGGCGATGGTGATGATGTAGTTGATGTTGCAACTGACACCGAAGGCAGGAGTATACTACTAGTTGGCGAATCTGGAATCTGAAGGAGTTCATTACTTAGACCAGCCGATGGTGGTGGTACATCTAAAGCAATCTTTTCGCCAGTTGCATTTAGAAATACTCCAGCACAATTCATGCCTGGAACAGCTCCAGATTGTTGAAGAGATTCTCGTGGATAGAATTCATAGCTTCTCATTGATTTATCTCCAGTTCCACTATAATAACGATAGTTTCCATCTGAATCAACTGAAAGCATTTTTTTCTCTTGCAAAGAAGGATTGGCGCCTCCTGTAAATTTAAACTTACAAATGCTTACTTCTGTGGCAGGATTTGAGTTATTCTCCGCTGGCATGGGAGGAATGAATATTGCCGAACGCTTTCGTTTTTGTGGCGGATGATTGGTGGTAGCTTGGCTGTGAGAAGTTGTAGTTGAGTTTTCTGACTTCACCGAACTCGGTGTTGGAAGTTGTTCGGGATATTCGGTTGTTGAAGACGGCCGTTCGATTTTCGGTATGGGCAAGGCTAAAGGTAGTAAATTTGTATTCCTAATTGGAATTTTCAAGGCGAGTTGATTATTGCAGTTGATTGTTTCTATATTTCCCCCAGCTAAGCTTCCCGACTCGATTAGCTTTTGATAGTATAGACTCATTGGGTGGAGAAGAAGATTTGAAGTTTGATTTGGATTCGTCCAAGCAGGTTGATGATGATCTAAAGGTTCTTTCGGTCTAACTGATGGTAGAGACATTTTTAAATTTGCAGCTAATAGAGAATCTGTAACAGAATCTAAAGGTGTTGGTGCAATTGGTGTAGGGCAATTTGAGTTAGTTCTAGTTTCGGATTCATCTTCATCATTGCTAGAGGCAGAAAATGAATCTGCATGATCTCGCAGACAGAGATTTAATGGTTCATCAAGTTTTGCAGATGGACTAGATTCATTTAGAATTTTTCCATCAATGGCAGCTCTTGGTGTACCAGGAAGAATGGTCCCATAGTTTTTATAGATCAAATGGCATATATCAGCTTTTTTGGGCTTACGACCACGTCGTGGTTTTGAATTGTCTAGAGTCATTTCACCCATATAAGGTAGATCTGAGTATTTAATAACTCTTTTAGTGGACGGTGGTGGTTTTTGAATGTTGGCATTGACATCGACCTCAGGAAGTGATGGTGGGTCAAAATTTGTTATCTCTTCTCCACCAGAATCTTCTTTGTTGATTTCCTTGGAAGTTATTGCTGTTTGACGTTGCATTTCGGCAATTTTTTGCAACCAATTTCGAACATTTTCATGTGAACTTTTAGCTGGTGATTTGTCAGCAATGATTTTTGGAGGGAGTTCTTTTGTAGGTTGTGGTGGCATTTTGGGTATATGTTGACCTTGTGTCGCTTCATAATGACTTAAATATTCTGCTGGCAAAGCTTGATGATGGAATCTTAGTTTGATGGCACCTTTTTGTTTGGTTTTTGGTGCAGATTGTTTTTTAGCAGCATTTTGAAGTTTTGCTTTAAGTTGACTTTTTGAGGAACTCATAGTTGTGGTCGTCGTATTGGTCTTCACTGGAACTGGAGATATTATTGAATTAAAATCTGAAGTATGATCATCATCAACTGTATTGGCACCGCGAGATATTAATGGATCATCGGATCCTTGAAGAAGTAATTTACTTGAACCCATTTCTAAGGGTTGATTTGAAATGTGATGCCAAGGTGTGTGATGATATAAATCGTTACTATCGTCTTCTAATTTAATTGGAGGATGCTGCAAGGCAACTTCAGGTACAACTACAGTTTGGATGTTGTTTTGTGATTTTAATGGCAATGGTGATATGACCGATGTAGATCGTATCACAGATGAGCACATATCCTTGTCGCAAGTGGATACAGCTCCAGTTAGGAGATTGATATCGTCACGAGATATGTCCTGCATGCTATTGCCAACTGGAAAATAAGAAAAGAAAATATAAATTTAGAATAAAAACTTGATTGGTTTTGTTGAAGAAAATTAAGAGGTTTTAGAAATATTAAAATTTATAGCATCTGAAAATGCTTAAAAAAAAATCACATAAATATTAAACTTTGCATGACAAATCATAGCATTGAACGGTCAGAGACCAATGGCAAAAGTTCAATTCTTTTCGTTATTTGGTCAAGTATGCGCGTATTTTTATTAATTGTTATTTTTTTTTAGAGACAATATTCCACATACGCCATAGTGACCGTTTGAAGTTTAAACTTACAAAATTCAAAAAAAAAATACGGCCCTATTCTGCTATTCGATTCACGTGAAAGTCTAAAATTAAAAGTAGGGGTTCAAAATAAAATCAAGCTAATTGATTTCGAAAGTTAGATGTTTTTCAAAGCCAGTTTGACATAATAAAACAATGAAATCTTTCGATTCATGTGAATCGAATAGCAGAATAGGGCCGATAGTAATAAAAATGAAACCAGTTGAACTTTGACCAACTTGGTGGTAGAATCTTTGCGCTCTAACTCGTTAATGAGAAGAGATGGTACTCGCATGGTTGAATCTTCCTGATTAGAACATATATATTGGGAAGTTGTATAGGGAAAGAAATGGCAGATGGCTCAAACGCATAACAATTTGTTTTCTTTTAATCCAGTGAGATATCAAAAGAAAGGTCTTTTTAAGTTCTATTCATAACTGAAAACCAAAAGTTTCTTGTAGGTCTGGTTGCTGAGTTATTTGCATGCAAATATTTTTTTACCGACTTCCAAAAATTAGGAGGTATTCAACTCATCTGTTTTTTTTTTGTTATGTTTGTTACCTCATAACTTTGGACTGAGTGAACCAATTTTGATAATTATTTTTCTATTGGAAAGCTGGTGCCTGCAGTGTGGCCCTGTTTCGTTCAGTTGTCTATAAAACTATGAGAAAAACCATAAAACCCGTGGAAGTCGGTTTTTTTTTTTTTTTTTATAAAAATGATTATTTTTTTCATATCCGGAGGCAGATATCTGCGGACCAAAGTTTCGAAAAAAGTTTTGGTTTTAAGTTATAAGTTCACATTGAATAGGCCTATTGCATTTATGTATAAGTTCACATTGAATAGGCCTATTGCATTTATGTAAAAAAAAAATAAATTTTTTTTTGGATTTTCAAGAAAAAATCAAGGTGAAGCTTGTCGAAAAAAATGCACTTTAAACAATTTTTCTCCAATTTCATCAAGTGAAATATCAAAAGAAAGGTCTTTTTAAGCTTTATTCATAAATGAAATTCAAGAGTTTCTTTAAAATCTGGTTGCTGATTTATACCTATCCAATTATCAGCCCTATAGTGAGTTTCAGGTGAAAAAACTTTTTTCCACCCGGAAAAATTGAATTTCACTTTTCCCCCTTTTGGGAATTCCAGGCGAAAGGTTTTTCACGTTCGCAAAAACTCCTCGTATTTTAGTGGCGATCAGGAAACTTATTTAGCGGAAAATGTAAAAACCCTTAGGGTGAAACTCATAAAATTCCGGGCGACCAAAAATATTTCGGGTGGGAAATATTTCCATATGAAACTCAGGATAGGGCTGGATACAAACAGGTTTCTTTTTTAATTCTAATGAGTTGCATTGCACCCTTCAAACAATTCCACCGAAAATAATTTTAAAGGACTGCTCAACAGTTTAACCTCGAGTCCAATTTTAATTCCTGCAAGGATTCGGTTTTCAAGCGCACTTCACGAATGCTGAAAGTGTTATACATAAGTCTCTATTTTTATCTCCCATTTTTAAAACTCAAAGCTTCCAAAACTAATATTTATCATTATCTCCTTTCAAACCCCTTTATGCAATAGCCCAAAAAATTAACAGAAGGCCTTAGTTTAATCTTATCAGTTATCCTTATCACCCATAGTTATAAAATAGCCGCACATTTTCTAAAAAAAAAAACGTAAAAAGGCCTATCAAGCTTTTCTAAATTGATCTCAAATGTAAGAAAACATTTCTTTTAACAAAGTAGACTTAATTTCTTTGTAGAGAATTAAATAAAATTTTCAAATGTATTCTTAAATTTTCTATAAAGCGATCCGTTGTTGAGATATTGATAGTCAAAGTCAAAAGTATGGTTTTTGGTTTGATGACTGATATTGCAGTCTAAAAAAATCGTAGAAGTTTGAAACAAAAAGAATCTTAAAGCCAAATAAATAGCCTTTCTAAAAATGATAGTCATTTTATTTATCATTTAAATTTTTTGAACTAGTGTATTTTCCAAAAGCTGCCTGTCGTTCAGGGCCGTCTTTAACTATCCTGGGGCCCTTGGGCACACAAGAATTTGGGGCCCTTTTGGTAAGTAAAATAAGTACAATGGTTGGCTTAAAGGCAATGGTTATGGTTAAAAAGGGGTGCCAATATATCGTTTCATATAAAGTAAAGGGGGTGCCAATAATACGTGCATCGAGACATCAATCGTTGCCACTACCAATATCCGTTATAAGTTTCAGTTTGAAGAATTGGAAAAAAGAGCTCAAACGGATTGATAGATTTGCTAAAAACTCGGTACAGACGATTTCTACGTAATTTTCAAGAGCCGTTTTTTTTATTTTTTGGCTTTTTATTTTAATGTCTCTTTTTCAACGGGTATCTACAGTATAAAGTTTTCGAGATATTGCAATTTTCTCAAAAACGCATAACGATTTTGCTTTGAAAAAAAAAAAAAAAAAATATGTTTTGCTGCAAATAAGGCCGCACTTTTGAAAGAAGAAAAATATTTTTTGGACCGTTATTAACGGTACCTACTTGCCATAGAACCGATTTCTTAATGAAAACGACACAACCGATTTTAATGAAAATTTTTACATAAAAAGGTTTATACTGACATTAAAACTAAGAAAACTTAAAAAAAATTATTTTGGATATTTTTTTTTTGTGTGCCGGGGATGACAGCAACATGTCGCGATAGTGCCAGCACACAAAAAAAAAAGTTGTATGTACTAGGAACCAGACCTATCTTTCTATATGTGTTTGAACCCGCTGAATCCGAATTTCAAGTCCGTTTTTCCCGGTCACCCTCCAGTTTTGAGAAAAATGCAACAATGACCCCAAAAAAGGTAAAAAACTTCCTTTTTTGAGTTTTTTGCATTTTACTCAAAACTGGAGGGTGACAGGGCCAAACAGACTTGAAATTCCAATTCAGCGGGTCCTTAAACATATAGAAAGATAGGTCTGGTTCCTGGTACATGACATTTTTTTTGTGTGCCGGTGTTATTTTTGGATTTAAAAAATAAATTTTTTTTTTTTTGAAAAACAATTTTTTTTAAAGTTATTTAATGAATTTTATGTGTAAATCTTTAAATACGAGAGCAATTCGCAATTCAAATTAAAACCATTGTACCATGGCGTTTTCCATTGAACCAAAACATTGATGTACCGTCGACGAGCCGGCAATAGTTTTTTCTCAAACGTTTTCCAACGGAAAAAGTATTGATGTTTTTTGCCGACGAATTGATTCTTTTTCGTCTTTTAATACGAATTACTCATATTTTTACACTGATTTTAACACGCACTACAAATTTGACAGTTTTGCAAATTTCAAACGAAATTATTATTTAAGGAAAAAGATAATGGAAGAGAATTCGTTGTTTTTATTAATAAATAATAAATAATCTTACCTACAGTGGAAAAAAATGTATTTTTCTTGTTTTTTGAAAATATTATTGTCTTATTTTTTTTTTTTTGAAAATTGAATTTGGGTTTGGTGGTTTGGATTTAAAATTTTGTCCGCATACAACGCCACGTAGTTTGTTTTCTTTTTGAAAACATATATTTTCCGTATAGGTGTAGAAAAAAATTTATTTGATTGTTTGGGTGCCATATAAAAACTAAAATTTTTTGGTAGATGGTCTGACCGACAAAAATGTTTTGAGAATATAATATTCGTTCCTTCGGGGCCCCCCTGAGAATGGGGGCCCTGGGCACGGGCCCCGTGTGCCCTTATGGTAAAGACGGCATTGCTGTCGTTAGTACTGTGTGTATCATAACACCGGCACACAAAAAAAAAAGTGTCATGTACCAGGAACCAGAATTCGCTGAATTCGAATTTCAAGTCTATTTTGCCTGAACACCCTTCATTTTTGAAAAAAATGCAAAAAACTCCAAAAAAGTCATACAAATTCAAACAATTCAATCAATTTTTGAAAAATGAATAAGCTTTGTATGTAAAATAGATGAACAAGTCTAAAAATTCTTTGTTCATCAAAACAATCTATATGTCTTGCATCTCTTTTTCATATTTTTTTTTTTAAATTGTTAAATTTTTAATGTTTTTTAATACATCAATTTATTAACTAATTAATCTTATACTAATTTAAAAGATAATGTATCTTATTGTGTAAGACTATACGAATAAATTAATATTAAATACTAAACAATCTTAAATGTGAATTCCATGGCCGGTGATTCAAATAAAATATATAACATAAATGCAAACAATATTTCAATTAATTTCCACTCAAAATAGCTGCTCGTAAATCTTTTAATTACATGAAGCATCGACATCAAATCAAAATAAGTTACATGACACCTTACATGCAATGCGGAGTGAGCAATCAAAAAAATAAAATAAAACATTCTCAAATTTTAAGAGAAATCTTTTTTATCTCTTCAAAAAAAAAAAACTCTCTTAAATTAAATATTTTTTTAATAATTACCGTTGAATAAAAACTCTGGTAACATTATTAATTAAATGCAATTCAGTATATAAGTTTATTAAAATATTTCATGTATACATTTTTCTTTTATATTCGTATTTTTTTTTTTTTTTAATTCCGGAAGTGCTGCACAATGTTGAAAATTAATTAAGAAAATAAGGGAACTTCCTCTCTTTTGAAATTCGATTCCCGGTTTTCTTTTAGCCGTGATAAAATCGTATGAGTGTTGTATATTTTTTTATGCACGGGTATTTCCTTTTTGGGTGAATTGAAAAAACTGACCAAAAACACACAAAATTATTTTTGAAATTATCAAAAAAAAAAGTTTTGAATTTCCTTTTTTTTATAAATTTTGTATATATTTTATTTTTTAAGTTTGTTTTTATTTCTTTTTATTTGATTGGTTATAACCACTGAATTATTTTTGAAAATGCAAGACACACGTCACCGTTGTTTGTAAACACTCTTGAAAACGTGTTTTCGAAAACTCAGGTATTCAAAGGTAAACTTCCTTATTTTCTTATTTGTTTTTGAAAATCTATTTTCTTTTTTCCCGATAAACGGGCATTTGTTTTCTCTTTTCAAGTTTTTTTTTCAATTTCCGCCCGTACGCGTTGACATCCAAAACGCAACTAAGAACGTTCCGAAAATATATCCACCTTAGATGGACGTCGTCTATTTGATGACGGCCGTCCCGTTGAGTATGTCTTCACTCTTCTTTCTCATCTTTTATCGTCTCATCAGGTTTGTATACCGTCCTTCGCCGTCTTAGTCGTAGTCAGTCGGATCGTTTGCAACGTCCAAAAGGCAAAAAAGCTTACAAAACACAAAAAACAAAAAAAAAAAAAAAATACACACTACAATAGGGAGCGTATTTTCGAAAAGTGTGAGCGAAGCGTTTCTAACATTCTATTTACACCCAAAATACTGTGATGGTGATCTGGCTAGCTCGCGCTGGCTGATGGCATCCGATGTCCAATCGGAGATGATTTTTAGATTTTAGAGATTTTTTTTTTGAACATACACGGATCCGTAAATACACAGAAGGCTTTTTGTAGGTTTATTTCTAGACCCTCTAAAATATCATATTCAATTATTACGTGTGTAGGGAAAGAAAGAGATAGAACTATTGGAAAAACGTGTTTTTGCCATTTAACTGATGACGACATCGTTTTTGAAAAAGCTGAAATAGGCCTGCCGCCTGCCTAACGCATATAAAAGACCGGTCGGTATGGTTTGGCTGGATACTCAACAATCTTATCAGTGGTTTCAAAAACACAAAAAAAAAAAAACGAAAATAAATAAAATGCAAGACTACTTGTGCGCTAGTTTCTTTTTTGTTTCTTTCTGTGTGTTTTTAAAATAAGCTATTTTCGTGCTTAAAGAGAATTATTTTATCGTTGAGAGTGCTGCCGCGCCGTACCGACACGTTAGCCTAGAGTTTCATTCGCATTCTGGGGGGATTTGTATGTAGAAGGTGATCTTGTTGGCCGATTTTTTATACCAAATATGGCAAGAACATCGTTTATGGCAAAAATATTTATAAATAACACAGGATCTCGAGATGAAAGATGAATAACACGTTTTCGAGGGTTGCCACAATGTATTGATACCTTATAATAGGAAAAAATTAATTGAAATTGTTGAGACAAATACGCATTGCAGACACTTGTTACAGATTTTATTCTATGGTACATGGGGGCGTATGCGTACTATTTATTCATATCGAAAAAGAAAACAAATTTGTATTGAGAATTTTAGCTGAGTTCAAATGAGTTGATGAAATTGTTTAGTTTTTCATTAAGTAGGACCCTATTGTGACTCGCGAGTCGAACGTTAGACTCAAGTCTAATAAATACAGTAAGGCCTTATTCTTTAGTTGAAGACAGACACTAGATGATTGTGAATTAATTTCGCCAATTCGATTTTAATCCAGATTCTTAATAGTTCAAAAATAAAAATTAATCAGCCCTATCCTGAGCTTCAAGTGGAAATTTTTCCACCCGGAATTTCAAAAGCTATCATGAGTTTCACTAGAAGAAAATTTTCATTTTCCACAAAAATTAAAATAAGAAAATAGCTGTCGACTACTTAGCATATCATCTAAAAAAAAGTTTAAAATACGGGGAGTTTTCCGAACGTAAACAACTTTTTCCTTCGAACTCACAACAGGGGAAAAGGAAATTAATTTTTTTTTTGGTGGAATTTTGTTCACGTGAAACTCACAATAGGGCTGAATAAATTAATTTACCAACAAGTCCAACCCCGTAAAAATAAAAGAAACTGAAAGTTCGAATCTTTTTATTACCGACTTCCAAAAAGGAGGAGGTATTCAATTCGTCTGTATTTTTTTTTTTTTTTTTTATGTTTGTTACCGCATAACTTTGGACTGAGTGAACCAATTTTGATAATTCTTTTTGTATTGGATAGCTGGTGGCTGCAGTGTGGTCCTATTTCAATTTCGTTCACTTTTTGCCATAGGAACTATTTTAAAAACCATAAAACCCAATTTTGATCCATGGAAGTCGGTTTTGTTTTTTTTGCTAAAAATGATTATTTAAATTAGCTACCCCATAAAAGGTTTTCCTAAAAAAAAGTAGATTATATATTTTCGCATTATGTTTTTTGTTTTTAACTAAAAACTAATGAATTTTGAAAACATAGTTAGTACATAGTTAATTACATACAATTTTGAAAAAAAAATTGTTCGATTTTTGTTTTTGGGTTTGAAAATAAAGTTTTCAAAAACTATTCCTTGACAATAAAAAAAAAAAAAAACAAAAGAAAAGAAAAAGTTATTGTCTATTACAAAAAGATAAAGCACACGCTCTAGCTTTTTGGCACATTCCTCGTGAATCATCCTTTAGATGGAGTCGATTTTAGCGGTCTGAAAAAAACTTCTAAGATTTACTTTATAAACGATATCATGCTCAAAATTCTGCAGCCCTAATACATGAACCTATGTAGGCAGTGGCGTACGTTGAGTAGCCCGGGGCAAGACTAAATTTTGGGGCCCCTTTGATATTTGTCGGCTCCTTAGATACAAAAAAAAAGTACGTATACGCCATACATTTTTTTGTATGGCTTTTTATTTTTAGGTTTATTTTAATGTTTTAATATGTTCGTAATGCACTTTGCTATATTTACTTAAAATGTCTATCATAAAAGTAGTAAATACTTGTACTAGGGGGCCCCCAAAATTAAATATTTACAGACCCCTAAAATAAATTTTTTTAGGTTAGAATTGATAGTTCTCGGGGCTCTGTTGTGAAGTAATATGTACATATATGATTTTCCATCATCAAACATAGTTTTTTTTTTCTGTGAGGCCCCTGAAATATTAATTTTGGGACCCCCAAAGTTAAATATTTAGAGGCCCCTAAAATATTTTTTTTTAGCTTAAAATTGATTGTTCTTGAGGCCTCTGTTCTGAAGTAATATGTACACATTTGATTTTCCATCATCAAACATAGTTTATTTCTTTTGGGGCCCCTGAAAAATTATTTTCGGGGCCTCATAATTAAGGGCCTCAAAATATAATATAATTTTTTTGGAGCCAAGAATTAATAGGTATTGGGGCCTCTGTTCTGAAGTAATATTCGGAATACCACCAATAACGTAATGTTTTTATTTTGGGCCCTGATGTATTTATGTTGGGGCCCTTGAATTGATATTTAATTTTCCATTTGATTGTTTTGAACCGCTGTAGTAATAGCTTTTGAGGATCCTTAAATAATATTTGTCATGCCATCAGAAAATTTGATGAATATTTTTGGGCTCCTTAGTAATAGAACTTGGGGCCCCCAAATTAATATTTGATTGCCTCTCAACTAACGGGGTTCCTGAAAAATTATTTTTTTCGACCCTTTATATAATATTTTTCGAGCTCCTAAAGTAATATTTATTAATCCATCAACAAATGTAATTTAATTTAAAAAACTTATTTTTTTATTTATTTTTTTTGAAGCCCTGGAGTAAAGGCTTTTGGGGCCCCTGGCCTGAAGTTGTTTGCTTTTTTTGGGCCCCTAATGTATTGCCTTGAAGTAATATTTGGTATGTCATTAACAAAAATTTGTTTGCTTTTTTGGGGGCTCCTAATGTATTATTTGTGGTTGCAAAGATTTTTCAAGTAATATTTTTTGGGGCCCTAAGATAAAATTATAATTTTTAGTTTAAAAAAGCAGTTTATTTTTTTGGGGCCCTTTGGGGTAACCTTTTTTTTAAATCAATATATATTGTTTACATTACATGCATTATACATACATTACACTGAATGACATAATTTGTCGCCTTTGTATACGAAGTGATTCAAATACATTTTAATTTACTTCGTAACTCAATTTATTCTTACAGTTTCCTTCTCTGCATTGTCTCCAGTGGGGCCCTGTTGTCGGTTGGGGGCCCCGGGGCGCCGCCCCGCTTGCCCCAAGGGAGTGTACACCCCTGTATGTAGGTACCTAGTGTTTTTTCTCGTCAACGGATCTTTTCTCAGAACCATTCTATCTATCGTGTGGATATCTCTGCAATTATCTTCTTTTTTCTTTTCTTTTACAAAATCCCACTATTAATTTTAAAATTCAAAAAAAGAAACAACAAAGGCAAATCAAAATATTAAAATAAAATTTATTTTTTTATTAAATACCAAAATACCTTAGTAGATATATGTACATATTTATAAATAATACATAACTTAAACACCCATAAGACTAAAATACATAAAAAATATACTTTATAATATTAAAAAAATAAAATAAAAATACCACGTATGATATTTTCTTCCTCGATTGGCCAAAAATAACCACCACTACAAACATTAAGTTTTTGGCCACTTGTTGAACTCACAACACACAAATTGGTATCAATTTTTGTTTGTTTTTTTTTTTTTATTTTTTTTCATAAACGATGACGCGTTCAATGATATCAATTAGTACTTAGTGAGTTGATTCATAGCTTTTATTTCTTTATAAATGACATTGCCAGGCTTAATTAATTTTTCTTTTTTATTTAAAACAGAATTTGAAATTTGGTGAAATTGTTAAAAAAAAAACATTCTGAACATATCCAAAAAGAGATGTGAAAAACATGACGCTTTCTTAGAATAAAAATGTCTAACTATAAAAAAGTGCATACAAGTATTTAATATTGTAAAACTTTTAAAATAAATTTAGTACAGGTTAAGTAGGCATTAAAAAAAAGAAGAATTTTTAACCTCATAAAATTTGGCAAAAAGTTTCCTTTTACAATAAGAATCAAGCATCAAAAGAGTCAATAAAAAATGTTTGGGTAAAAGGGTGTTTTTTTTCGAAAAAAAGTGACAGGGAGTGAAAGTCAATAAAACATTAATTTGAGTGAAAGGGTGTTTTTTTTTTTCTAAGAAATGCTGAGATTCAGAATTATGCAACAAAATTAGGCAAAAGTGATACCTATGTAAGTGAAAATTGGTAAAAATTTTAAATTTACTAGAAGCAACAAGAATATAAACAGTCTATAAAATTATTTTAGGTGAAAGGGTGTTTTTTTGAGGAAGTAAGGAACATTCGTGATAAGTCTATTTAAATCAATGTACCCTTACGAGCATTATTAAAAATCTAGTTTTTGCCATAGGAACTTCAAATATACAATTGGGCCATACTTTTTTTTTTTATATGAAAGGGTGTTTTTTTTTAGGTGTGGAGAAAATGTGGGTCTATTGCGAAAAACTAAATAATAATAATGGTTCACAAATCAAATTCAGCAATTATGTTACTTTTGAGATTGGAAGCAAGAATCTAAAGTGTCTATAAAAATATCATGGTTCACCCCTTTTTTATCAAAAAAAAAAAAAAAAATGATGGGCCACCCTTATGGAATTTGGTAATAACGTTGCATTTCGGAAATTATTAATTTTTGAAACTAATTTTTTGTTAAAAAATTTGTTAAAATAAAGTCTAGCATGCTGGCCACGCTTTTCCATTTGATGAGTAAATAATGAGATCCGAAATGAAAATCACTTCTCGAGACAACATGACAGCACTTTTTGTTGGTGTTGTTTAGCTTTTCTATGTAGTTTTGTTCTCGGAAAGAGAGATGGTCTTTTACTCATCTCAAAAAAAAAAAACATTGCATGCCTGACAAATTGCTTCACTTAATTTTCGTCTTGCTTTGGTTATATATTTGTTCTTGGCGGTGTTTTTCTCTACCCTCAACCCCAACACTGTTTACATCCCAAATGAACGCTATGTGTCGTTCGAATCGTTCTACAAACACGATCTGCGTGTGTTTGTTTTTGTATTTTTTTTTTTTTTTCAATCAAGAGAAAAGTTCTTAATTTGGAACGCAAGTTTTCGAAATATGAGTAAGTTGCCTAAATTTGGTAGATGGCAGAATGCGGCTTTAATTTCGCATTGCTACCTTTGGCAGCAGTGGTGGTCGTTTTTGAAACATACATGTTTATAGCTGCTATATAGAGTAGATTGTATATTTTCAAAAAAAATCTTTCTGCGTGAGTGTGTTCTAGTTTTTTTTTTTACTTTTTTTGATTTTATTTTCTTTACTTTTGCCGATCGTACAGGGTATATAGAATGGATGGAAGATGATCGTGTGACTTTTGATTTGATGTGTATTTTTGGAGTCTTCTTGGGTTTATGTTCATGCTCTTTTTTATGATAATAGTGAATATTAGGAAAATTTCAAAAATAAAAATTGACAAGTTGTCAGAGATTTTGAATAGCTGTCAGTCTAGGTGGGTGGCATTTAATCAGTTTGCTGACTAGTTGACAGGTAATGCGTGAATGTTTTTGAACTTATTCGACTTGACCTAGTAAACTAGTGAGAGATTGAAAAAAATGTATTTGATTTATTTTCGTGTAAATTGGACAAAAATAGAAAAAAATATTTTTGGGTTATGTTTATTCAAATTAGTAAGAGAGATTTTTGAGGATTTAAATATCCAAAATTATATTTTTGTATTAATAATTTTAATAAATGAGTAATTGTTTTTTTGTAAAAGATTTTGTATTTATTTGGCCACCCACATTGAATTTATTCAAATTAAGTAATAAAATAATTTATAGAGCGGAAATCACATAAATCTATAAATATATCAGGCAATACACATTAAACATTTTCAAAACATTTGCCATATTTTGGAAAAAAAAGCCATAAACTACTCAACTAATTTAATTTGGCTTAAAGACCATAAAATTAAAATATTTGCACAGTGGGGTGGCTTAAATTAATTGGTCATCAATTTTTTTTTTTTAATTGAATAACTTTATGAATAATATTTTATTTTTTAGTGTGTGTTTGAAAGATACAAATATGGAGCCAATATCTGTTATATTTTAATTTTTAGTCATAACTTTCGTTTTATTTTTAATGATCTTACGATTTCATTCAGTTTTTTTGGCTTGCCCACGCATAAAAATGATTTTTTGGTTTCGAAGACACTGTGGCGACAATGATTTCACATTATTAATATTTTAACTTTTTTTTTTCAAATTTAGAGTTGAAGTTATACCTTTAGAACGATACAAAAAGTTAACATAGATATTTATATGTAAGTGCCACCGGCAATTGTCGTTTAAGACATTTTCCGGTCGGTAATTGTTCTGATATCAAGGGGCACGGTAGTGCCCAGCCAAGTTCTCTAGCAACTTTGGCACTACACCCTTATTTACAGGAAACAACTCAGGCCATTTTCGACCCCCCTCTAACTTCCACACCAAAGATGATGGAAATTTCAAACTCGCTACATTTATTGAGCTTGTCAAAACCAAACTCCTCACAAAATTTCAGCCTTTTACGATGAGTAGTTTCTGAGATATAGGGCTTCAAAAATCGCAAAAACCGTAACTGACTGACTGACTCACTCACTCACTGACAGATCATCAAAATTATGGAGAACTTCCCGTTAACGTAGAAACTTGAAATTTTACACGGTGATAGGGCTTGTGGTGTATACAAAGGGAAAAATCGAAAATTTGAGATTTTCAATTCAGGGGGCGTGGCATCCGCCCATTTCCGCTGAATTATCATCAAATATTATAGAGCACTTCTGATTATCGTAGAATCTTGAAATTTGGTAGAATGGTAGAGCTGGTAGTTTATACAAAGGAAAAAATTTAAAGTTTGAGAATTTCAGCCAGGGGGCGTGGCAACCGCCCATTTTCACTGAATTTTCATCAAATATAGAGATTTTCAATTCTACAGCCTTACCTTGCAAAAAGTAGTGAAATCACAACAAAAACATTACTGTTAAAAAAAGAGCCAAGTTCTCCTATGTTGAAATTATGCTGGCACAAAAAGTACTGAGATGTAAAAGTGTACCAAGTTCTAAAGTTTGGGTTCAAATTCGTATCAATAAAATTTTGATTGTTTACTTGACAATTTTTGAAATAACTTTAAAAATCGGTAATTAAAAGAAAAATTGTCAAGAGAACAATCAAAATTTTATTGATACGAATTTGAACCCAAACTTTAGAACTTGGTACACTTTTACATCTCAGTACTTTTTGTGCCAGCATAATTTCAACATAGGAGAACTTGGCTCTTTTTTTAACAGTAATGTTTTTGTTGTGATTTTTTTTACCAGAGCATTAATTTTAATTGAAATTATTAGATTATTAAATTTTCTTTTTGGATAATTAAATAAATTAGAGTATTTTTTTTATGATATGTAATAAAATATATAAATAATAATAATAATAATCACATGAGAATTAATAATAAAGAAAGGACATGCTTGCATATGTAATTGGAAAAATTCGATTTATATTTATAAATACTACTTGTGTATATAGGCTTTTGACTCTAAATTGTTTAAAAGTGGGTCTCGCAATTCTTTCTGTCAGTCTCTAACTAGAAGCTTAAATCACTGAAGCGATTTACTTTAAATTTTGTCATTAAGAGTTTTCGGTGATTTTTTCAGAACCAAAATATAAGGTCATACATTTTCAAACTGGAACAAGTTTTTATTCTTAAAAACGACACTATTAATTTTGTTTGAAAAAATATGTACTGTAACAAATAATGTCCTAGTTTTAAAATAAAAAAAAAAAATATTTGTTTGCAACTTTGTAAAAGGTACCTGCCATAGAACCGTTTTCTTTACATCTGACTTTCTGACTTTTTCTTAAAGAGTTTTAGTATTTTAAGCAATTTTTACCATAAGATCAAGTACGTGCGATCCAATCGTGTACCTCCTTTGGTGAAAATAGGATCATCTGGGAAATAGGGCATTCTGAAGTAAAGTATTGAATTAAGATACGAGTTTTGTTAAGAGCACACAACATTAAAGGTTTTCTTGATAATATTGATTTACCTGCAATTAAAAAAAAAAAAACACTTAAAACTCATCTAAAGAATGGAAGACTTGTTTTTTCAAGTACAAGTTTTTAATTTTCTGTACACCAACTATTCGCTAAGATACCGATGTATGTATAAAAGAAAAAATATTCCTTTTTTATTTAAAGTTCGATTTTGCAGTGAGAAGGTGAAAAGTGGTTAAAGCAAGGTCTACAAATTAATAAAATAAGCCAAGTCAGAACAAAAAAAAAAAACATAATCAAAATAACGGCACCATTCAGATTACATTCAAAACAAATAGTTTTTTATGAATTCAATGTAACAATTTTTAACGATCCATTTAAACATAGCCATTTGAAAAATTACAGAAAATTTGGAATTTTATTTTGACCCTACAATTTTGTACAGTTAACATTAGTGGTATTTATGCAACGATGTAAGCTCTGGGTAAACCTTGTAAAATGGTAAATATGATAAACGATCGTTCAAGCCCAAATTTTGACACATTTACCACTTTATCAGGTTTACACAGAGTTAACACCGTTTCATGAATACCTCTATTGATCAATAACAGAGATTTTTTAGGAGGTTATTTCTCTAAACAAAGTATAAAAACGGATAATTTGCCAATTGAAGTAAGTTCATGATGACCAATGAGAATGACTGATTCAGAATGCATTAATACTTATGTATTTGAAGTGAAGCGGATAAATATGTAGCGGATAAAAAACAAAAAAACTTGAAGCAAAAAACATATCTCGACTCGAAAAGCTTTTGATGGTGCAGAAAGCAGAAAAAAAGGAACATTTTGTGTCCATTTTTACCCTAAATTTGTTGTTTTGACTAACATTATGTAAAATCCGAATTTCAAAAAAGTTACTTACTTTTTTTCGAAATATTATTTCAAACATTGTTTTGAAATTCAAAAATGTTGGTTTTCACAATTTTATTTGTGATAAAGTTTTTGGAAAAAAAATTTTCATCTTGCCTAAAGCTGTTTTTGAAAAAACATTAACTTTTTTTTAAAAATGTGTGTATTGCTGGTATCACTATTTTCGACTTTTCGAAAATATCCGATCAATACTTCTTGCATACCAATTTTGAAGTGTATTGTCATTTGATGGGCTTTCTTTGATGACTAGTCCTATGATAAGTTCTTCATCGATTCCTTGAGTTGGAACCCCGTTTTTGTGTCTGACAGCCACATATGTGTACATTGATAAAATTTGGGGTCTCATTTTTTCTTGACAAAAAGTACATAATGAAAAAAAATAAACCCAAACAAAGAACACAGTTATACTCATCAATCTTTACTTATTTTTACCCCCACTAACAAAATATGCTCTCATTTTTTGAACGTTATTATCTGCTGAGCAAACTTCACTTCTCTAAAATATCAACTACCAACTTAAAACCTTTTTTCTTTTTTCATAAATGGTTTCAAGTCATAATAATCATCATCTAAACCAACTCCATCTATGCAAGATTTTATTTTGCAAAACAATTCCATTTATGGTCAAGACACAAGACTGCAAGAGTTCTAGTACCTACATTAACATTGCGTTGGTGGATGGAAACCGTAGCACTCGTCGTTCGGAACACAACGTGATACGCATTGTGTGAGTGCGTGTGTAATGTTTGATAGCTGGAAGCACTAACTTTTCTGTTGTAACTAACAAATAATTGTGAAGTTACAAATAATCCAAATAAGGGAATCCATATACCTACTCTATCTACTTAGTCAGCTGTTGCACTCTTATTCTACAATATCACTATTAGATTCCGTATATAACCAAAAAAATGCCATCCATTGACAGAAACGTAAACCTTTTAAAGTTTTTTTTGGATTCACTTATCCTAAACCTAACAAAATATATAGGTCAGGAATATAAGTTGTATTTTTTTTAAAGAGATTAAATAAGAAAACTTTAAGTAAGAACATTCAAGATCAAAAAAAAAAAAAATTTGAGCATTGAAAAATTTGAAATTAAATTTTATATTGATTTTTTGGACTTGGTACACGGAGAAAAACAGACCACCTAAAAACAAGCGGATTCCGTATTAAATTAAGCGGATTTCGGCATGGTTTTTTTCCAAGATGACTTCCGTCTTAAATTAAGCGGACAAATCTTCTTAATTTTTGAATGATCAATTTGACAGAAATCGACTTGATTTAAGCGGAAAATTATCTTATTTTTATGTAGAAATATTTTAATTAAGAAACTAATTAATTTTTTGTCGGTTTTTTTTTTTTTTTAAGATGAAAATTCATATTGAAATGAAGTTCATCTAATTGAACAGCGGATTTCACTTATTTTAAGCGGAAACCGTATTTTTATTTTTTCTCGTTTTTTTTTTTAAAGATGGAAATTCATATTCAAATGAAGTTCACCTTAAATTTAACAGAATTTAAGCGGATTCTACTTATTTTAAGCGGACATCGTATTTTTATTTTTTTCGGTTTTTTTTTTTTAAATGAAAATTCATATTGAAATGAAGTTCACCTTAAATTTAACAGAATTTAAGCTGATTCCACTTATTTTAAGTGGACATGGTATTTTCTTTGTCTATTTTTTTAAGATGAAAATTCATATTGAAATGAAGCTCACCTTAAATTTAACAAAACTTAAGCGGATTCCACTTATTTTAAGCGGACATCGTATTTTTATTTTTGTCGGTTTTTTAAGATGGAAATTAATATTGAAATGAAGTTCACCTTAAATTTAACAGAATTTAAGCGGATTCCACTTATTTTAAGTGGACATCGTATTTTCTTTGTCTGTTTTTTTTTTAAGATGAAAATTCATATTGAAATGAAGCTCACCTTAAATTTAACAGAATTTAAGCGGATTCCACTTATTTAAAGCGGACATCGTGTGTTTATTTTTTGTCGGTTGTTTAAGATGAAAATTCATACTGAAATGAAGTTCAGCTTAAATTTAAGAGAATTTAAGCGGATTCCAATTATTTTAAGTGGACATCGTATTTTTATTTTTTGTAGGTTTTTTTTTAAATTTTTTCTCGTTTTTTTTTTAAGATGAAAATTCATATTGAAATGAAGTTTACCTTAACTTTAACAGAATTTAACCGGATTCCACTTATTTGAAGCGCACATTGTATTTTTAAGATGAAAATTCATATTGAAATGAAGTTCACCTTAAATTTAACAGAATTTAAGTGGATTCCACTTATTTTAAGCGGACATCGTATTTTTATTTTTTGTAGGTTTTTTTTAAAATTTTTTCTCGTTTTTTTTTTAAGATGAAAATTCATATTGAAATGAAGTTTACCTTAACTTTAACAGAATTTAAGCGGATTCCACTTATTTTAAGCGGATATCGTATTTTTATTTTCTGTCGGGTTTTTAAAATGAAAATTCATACTGAAATGAAGTTCAGCTTAAATTTAAGAGAATTTAAGCGGATTCCATTTATTTTAAGCTGACATCGATAGTAATTTTTTTTTGCAACTTGACTTTCCAAACTATGACTAGATATCTCGCGTCATAACTTCAGCAGTTTCAACGGAACCCAAACTATTTGCACAGATTAAATGCTTTCCAACCAAATATGGATTATGGTGCGAAGGTGTTTGGGCGGAATTTTTAGACGGAATATCTTTTAACCAAATCCACCAGAGAGGGTAAGCAAAATCAGCCAACAGATACCAAACTGCGACGACTTAATTTTTGCAATTTTCTTGTACCTAGAGATATATTTATATATATTTGTTAGTACTTTGGTTTTTTTTACTGATGGTGATGACGACGACGACGATGGCGTTGTTGTCGTATATAGTTTTATGGTCAAAATATAATTTCTATTCGTAATGCACGTACGAGAGGAGTACAATTTAGTTACTCTGTACTCACGCTAATGCAGATATGGAGTTAGGAGGTTTTACTTTTGTGTTTAGGCTTTTAGACTTTTGTTATTGATTTTTTTTTCGTTTTGTTTTTTGTTAAAAAAAAGATTTTTGTTTGCCAAATTCGTGCGCGGGTTGCCTTACATAGCCGTCGATTGTGAGAAGGCCTACGCAAAAGCGATTAATTCATTTTCATGTGTTTCATTTGTGGGATTAAATTGGTTGGATGTGTATTGTATTTATATGACAGAGGTGATTCCAAAATTGGTGAAATGAAAGTCCTTTTTGCAAAATTCGATTGTGAGAAGGAGGTTGTGCGAAATTTTGAATTTGGATTTAAGTTCAATTGGGTGGATTACGCGCAGAGTCAGCTAAACTATTATATTGGTTATAGGAAAAATGTAAAATTTGGAATAGGGAAATTGGAATTTTATGAGTTTTAAAATAAAAGCAATGCAGCTGAGAGATGCCTTAAATGGGATTTTTGTTTGTTTACATTATATTATTTTAGGGAAATGAGCACAATAGTAGTTAAATGCAGTGAAATATTTTTTCATTCTTATTATTAAATCACTTTATTTAGGAACTATTCAAATATAAATTTCGCTGTTTTTTTTTAAATTTATTAAAATATGAGTTTTAGATTCATTCCAGTTAGTATTTATTACTCCATTTTCATAATTATTTCTGTGAAGTTACTTTTAATTATTTGAGGGTATCTTCTTTATAAACAAACGTTCTTAAATGGTTTACAAAAAAAATTCATTTTTAAGGTTTTTGGGGAGAAATATTTCAAAGTATCAACATGTTCACTACGGTGTATACGCACTATATTTTTTGTTTAATTGACTTCTATTTGGAATGTTTGGTTTTCTCATTTAGTTAGTAAACTAAATCAGAAATACATAATTAAGTCTGGTTATCGTATCGATTTTCTAAAATATATATTTTAAAAACCTATAAATCTAAATCTATAAAATTGTATTCTCTAGTCTACAATTTTTTAATTATTTTTTTTAAATTTATTTAGGTTTTGAATTCAAATTTTTTTTTTCAAATAAAAATAATTGCATACTTTGCCAAACAAATGAATCTTTCATATTTAAGTCACATAGTTAAATTTTTGCAGGAGCTAATAAAAATCTGTTTCATTCACAAATAAAATGATATTTAAGGATTTTTTGAGTTTTTTGATTGCATATTCAGATCGAGCAAAAATATTTAAAATCCATTTTATTTGTGAATTGATTTTATTGACTCCTGCAATAATTTTTTTTAGCGTGACTTATGGTTTTTTTTTAAACGAATGTCTTAATAATGAAATGACAAAAGGTAATTACAAATTTTCAAACCGGGATTTTGAAACTGTAGGGTCATGGTCAAATTAAAAAAAAAATACATTTTGTATTTTTCAGGAAATGCATAAATATTTCAACAGATTTTTAAGGGATAAAAAACAAATATGTTCGTTTTTCCACTGAAAAGGATTTCTAACAAATTTAAAAACATGATAGAAAAGAAAACGAAAATCTTTGGTATCGTTAAACGGGGTTACTTTGCTAAGCAGGAGTAACTTCGCCCCACAGATCAAAAGTAATTGTTCTTTGTTTGACGCTCAGGAATTACGCGTTTTGGATATCGAAAGTACCGCAATACATGTCAGCCTGTCTGTCTCTATTTCTAGGTGCCACAAATATTGAAGCTATTTTTCTCAAATTTTGCAGTTAACAGATTTTGGTAATTCCGTAAGGAGAAGGTTTTTTTTTTCTCAAAATCGACTAACTATATTTTGATTGATGAAAATACATACACTGTGACAGGACATCAGGTATGATCCAACTTTTAATATAAAAGAAACAATTTGTTATCGTTAGAAGCCATAGAACCGTTTTGTTGAAGTATGATGATCTCATGCCAATATTAACGATTTTTTCGAACAAAACCCTTTAAAATAGCATAATCTCATAGTTAAAATAGGGGTTGTATCTTGTAATAACGGGCCACTGAATATTTTTTTAAAAATTTGTTTTCATTTGTTAATTAATATTTGCTTTTTAATGAACTGTCGATTTTTTTTTTTTAATTTTTTGAGGAGGTACATACATATGAAAAAACTATATTTAAAAACCGGTTAAAAACATTTAAAGGGATGTTTTTTGTTGTTTTTAAACGAACTTTATATTATTTTTTAAGTTTTTATTAAATTTATAAAATTTTTGTTTATGCATATTAAAGAGCTTTAATATTCTTAGTTAATTTGACCATAGACGATACATAGTTAGTGAAGCATAGTCCAACATTTTATTTTTCTTTTACTAACAGGTATGTATGTATAAATGACATTCTGTTATTACTCAAGAAGATAAATAGGAGCGGGTCATAATTCTGCTTGTCAAAATTCTGTACGTCAAAATTCTGTGGGGTCAAAATACTGTAATACCATAATTCTGTACGGCATTATACTGTAAATACAAAATTCTGTACGTCAAAATACTGTATCAACAAAATACTGACATGCAAAATTCTGTTTTGTAAAATTCTGTACGGCAAAATACTGTATATCAAAATTCTGTAAAAAAATATAGTTTTGATAATGTAAAAAAGTGCGCGCGCACTTTTTTACATTATCAAAACGATATTTTTTTACAGCATTTTTACAGAATTTTGATTTACAGAATTTTGATGTACAGAATTTTGAAATACAGTATTTTGACCAACCAGAATTTTGCTATACAGAATTTTGACTTTCAGAATTTTGTTACTACAGCATTTTGCACATACAGAATTTTGACATACAGTATTTTGGCATACAGTATTTTGAATACAGAATTTTGCAACATACAGAATTTCGACCCCAACCTAAGATAAATGTATGTATGTATGCCCACAAATTTCTTGAAATTCGTTTTTTTATTGAGGCCTTACAATATTGTCATCTTTAAAAAATTCTGTTTTTTTTTTTTTGACAAAAAATTTTTAATCCAGTTGTAAAGAGAGAAAATGTTGCGCAAATCTTGAACTTTTTTTTGTCTTGTCATTACAAAGAAAACTTTCAAAGGTACATTGTATATATTAGGGTGTCCGTTATTTCCCAAAGTGATGTTTTCGGGGGAGACACCCCCTAGATCGAAAGTTTAGAGCCTAAATAAGGGGAATTTAGCAAAAAAATTTTTTTTGGAGGTCATTAACCCGTGCCTCTAGGGTCATACTTTCCCCATACAAATTTGTATAATAAATTTTTAACTCATACATAAAATTTTTTTTCTCTCGAGTTAAATCATCTTTTTTTAAAATGTTTGATAATTCTGGTTGGAAAACAGTTACTTTAAAAGATCACATTCAAAATTTCCCGTTAAAATTTTTTTTTATATTTTAATTCGGTTTTTGAAATTATTAGCTGTTTTCGTAGTTTTTGCTTTTACGTTTTATTTTATTATTCTTAAAGTACACCTCCTATCACAAAATTTTTGATGCAGTTTTATTGGTTTTTAAATATTTTCAAATGTTGCATTCAAAAATGTGTGTATAAATCAAAAAATTTAATTTTTTAAATTTTTATTTGAAACTTTTGCCGTTTTAATACGTTTAAATTTATTTTTTCCCGAAAATTAAAAAATTATTTTACTGGAAAATTTTGAATGTGATCTTTTAAAGTAACTGTTTTCCAACCAGAATTATCAAACATTTTAAAAAAAGATGATTTAACTCGAGAGAAAAAAAATTTTATGTATGAGTTAAAAATTTGCCATACAAATTTGTATAGAGAGTGACCCTAGAGGCACGGGTTAATGACCTCAAAAACATTTTTTTATGCTAAATTCCCCGTATTTAGGCCCTAAACTTTCGATCTAGGGGGTGTCTCCCCCGAAAAAATCACTTTGGGAAATAACGGACACCCTAGTATATATACACGCTATTGAAGTTATACTTCTCACTCACAGCAATTCATTCTAATACAAACACCGGAAAAGAAATACAACCTGCCACATGCAACTTGCCATAACCAACTTTCCTCACGCACCTCCACATGTTGCATGCTGAATGCTGAATACAACATGCCTCGTGTTACTTGCCACATGCAACATGCACTTGCACCATGTTGCCTGACACACGTGTTGCGTGTTTTTTTTTGCAGTACTGCGGTGTACTGCATTTTTAGATTCTAAGGTACAGCCAACTCTAAACTTGAAATGACAGCCCTGCTGTCCAATTGTCAATCTCGGAAATGGCCCGTCATTACTGTTTTGAAATGGCGACATGGTGCTTATTGTAAGCCCGATAATCCCTTTGACACTTCTTGTCAAGAAGTAAATTTTTGTCAATAAGTAAATTTTTGAAGTATAACTTCAAAAAATGTTTAATACAAATATTTAACTTAACAAAATATGGATACAATTTGCCTTGATCCCATATGAACCTGTATAAGATTGACCCCTGTCATTACCATTACGTTGTCTTTACAACAAGATTATTTGTATAATTTCAGATTCAAAACGCGTCATTCATTTGTATAGTACCTAAGTACTCGTAACTTTCCCCAAGGTGGGTGCCTCATTACTAGTCCGCCTGATCATGTATACACAAAGTCACTCTCATCTCATTATTTCAACCCACAAATTTATAACCGGCTGTCCATCCATATTGTCATTTATAACAAAACTGTCAGTACTCCACCCCCAAAGCTTTAAGTCTATATTCTCTCAACAAAAACCAATTGTTGCAGCCCCACAACAGCAAAATGACCGAGCACTACTTACAAATCTTACTAATTTATTGAAATAATATGACACCAACTCTAATTTACGCCTGTTTGCCATTTGCCATTTATGTGTTGTTTGTTCTATTACTGAAAATACATACCAAAACAAGAAATAACATTTTAAATGAAATCAACAAAAAGAAAAAAAAATGGAATAAAAATCGCAAAAAAAGAAAAAAAAATAAACACAAAAAGAAAAATCTTGTCTCAATTTTCCAAAAATGGTTAAAATGAGTCTCCCACGCAATATAATTGAACAACACAGCTTGCACCCAAAAGACTGCGACTATGGAAGTGTGCGGTGCCGGTGCGGTGCGCGGAAGACGACGACATTACAGACGCCCGCCACAAATCTGAAGGAGGAGGCTATAAGTATATAGCGTTAGCGTATTCGGTGTTCGCACATAAAGTTAACAACTTGACACCTACGCCACACTTTATGCCCATAGTGTTACTGGTTCTCAACACTGCATAAATGCAACGTCTCGTCGTCGTAGCTGCTGGTCGTCATAGAGTATGGAAGTCCAGGAGAAAGACGCACGAGTGCACCACCTCCTCCACTCACTGTATATTACCGCTTAATACTTTTTTGATTAATCAAGTGTAGATCGCGAATGTATAGAATCTTTTGGTGCTGATTGCAACCAGTGGTCTCAATTATCCGGATTAAGTTCTCGGCCGAGATTAATAGTGCAGCAGTTGGTGCCGCATTACGGCAATACGCAAAGTGCACTTGTGCGAGTTTATGGAAAAGCATCTCGCATATGGCTTGACTTTTCAAGTTCGATTGAAATTATGATAAAAAATATTGACTAATAGATGAATATAATCTTGGAGTGGATTATCTTCAAGGAGTTGAGCTTTTCATTCATTAGTCATGGTTGGAAGGGGATGAGGGCGGTGATGATGTATGACGTTTCGAGTAGATCACGGATAACTTGTACATGTACTTGTACAGGCTTAGAAAAAAAAAAACCGTTAATTAGATTTGACATCTAGAATTACACTGTTGAGTTTCGAGAATGCAATTTGTATTAACCAGTTTATTGATCGTTATAATAAGGAATACTAATGTTTGCAAAGAAATACGAAAAAAAGTAAATTTCTTTTGACTTTAATACCTTTTAAGGGGAAATCCCTCTGGACGACAGCTTTTTCAATAATTTTTCTTGGAAAACTGAAAGCATTTATTGATATTTGGGAAAGTATGTGATATTATTGACATTATGAAGTATTGATATAATTTTTTTGAAGTACAAAAAAAAAAAAAACAAAATGGCGGCTCTACAGCTCTTTAAAGTTGACGCCTCGAGTTTGCGCCGTGCAATGCCCAGATCCTGAAAATTATTTATAATCAAAAAAGAATTTTTTTCCAATAAAATATATTTATACGCATTGCATGAACCTAAATTTAGTAAAAAAAAGTGTAAAATAAAAATTAGAGACGAAAAAACGAAAAAACACAATGTAACACAAATAAACAAATTGTTAAAAAAAATATTTATTGTAAAAATTTTATTGAACTTTTAGGTTCATGCAATGCATTAAAGAGTAATTTGCAATTTATTTCAGGTCGATAGCTTCATTAGTTTTTAAGTTACGTTGCACGGCGCGGAAATAAACGCGTTTTTAAGAAAAAGCGTTTAAAGTTTTCGTTTTCGTACTGTGGTAGGTTCAATGGGCATGGGTTTCGGGACTATCTAGGGGCTTTTGAGTCTTCATTTAAGGATTAGACCACTGAAAATAGTTTCTTCGGTTGATAAATGAATTTATAAGGCAAAAAAAAAATTAATGCAAAAATAAAAATTTCCAGAGGGATTTCCCCCCTTAATTTTTAAATACTATTTTATAGAAATAGTTTCACACAGATATGTAGATAAAAGTATTTTATTAATAGTTTATTGGTTGTTTTAAAAAGATTCTCCCATGCTTCCAAAAGTAAGATGTAGCTATCGAAAAAAAGTTTGATAATAACAGCTATCAAATTAACATTTTTCAGTGACAAAAGTCGTCCAACAATTAAAATATCAATTTTGATATTTTATCATATCATTTTGACATTTTTTAATTTCACTTTGACAATTAAAATATAAATGTTGACCTATGTATTTCTTTAATTTTCATTTTTATTATTTTTATTATTTTAAAAATTTTATTTCTTTTTTCAAAACATTACTGAAAGGGAATATTCCTTACAAAATAATGGTGATATTATTTTTTTCTATTATAGTTTATAGGTGATATATAATTGTTTTGTTATTTTCTCCCAAATTATGTGAAGTAAAATCTTAGTGCTGATCAAATTTTCTCAGTAAATCATACATTTTACTTCGAAAAAACACAAAGTGCCTTTAAATTAGTACACATTAAGAATTTTTTATTCAATATTTTTCAATAATTTGGAATGAGAAATTGAAATGAAAAAATGATAATAAAATATCCAAAATGTGACATTTAAATATCATCCTGATAATAAAAATACTGTTTTAACATTTTAAATATCATAAGACACATTTTTTAGAGCGTTTTTGACTGATATTTAAAAAATGTTTAATTGATATTGGTTTTTTTTTGGTGTATTACCTACAAAAAATAAATATTTTTTTTTCTTAACTTACAGGGTTTTATTTTTTTTTTTTTTTTTATTTCTCGGAAAATGTATAGTATATACTTGAATGTCGCAATAAATGACTACGGGTGATTTTGTTTACTAGAAGTTGAACATAACTTGTGAATTTTAATCTTCAACTTCTGAATTAGGTTTTGTTCACCGAAAGTTAAAGTTTTCAACATTCGATTTTCAACTCGAGAGTTGATAAACTTTCGGTTTTCTCAACTTCCGGAAAAAGTAAAAGTTTGCCGACAAAACTTGGGATTTTTTTTATAGTCTTCCTGTCAACACTTTTTTTTGCAGTTATTGTAAGAACAAAATTAATGTTCCAAAGCAACGAAATCTCAACAGACAAATTTTGCGCCATTGTATTTTTTTGTTGCAATATGCTTAGGGTATAGCAAAAGTGTAAAAAGTTTTAGTGTAAGAAAATGTTACACTTTTGCAACGATATGCATGGAATCGTGAATACCCCTATAATAGAATTGCATTCTATACCTACATATCGTCGCCCTAGTATTGAAGTGCCGTATACGCCATTTTTACGTTTTTGGGAAATCGCATTTAAATGTTCGGAATATTATTGCGGAAAAACTAACCGCTGGTATTATTTGATATTTTAGTATGATATATAATTAAAATGTGTCTTTATATACATGTTATTCTACATCTGCAATTCGTTTAGTTTTCAAAATATTTAAATTTTTATTCAAAATGAGTTTGCCGTATACGCCATGAAAATCAGAAGTTTCTTTTATTCATATACACGTACGTCAAAAAAAAAAACATAGCGTACGTCAAAACAATTCTCAAAATTTTCTTACATTGCAAGAAAAATTTGACGTAAATGTCAAAATTTCTTGTTTTTGTCAAAACAATAGTGAATATCTCGGCAACGAAAAAAGATAGAAAAAAACGGATAGCAGATACAGATTTGAAAAGAGCAACTTCGAAAACATAAGACTGCATACCTAATTCAAAAAATGCAATTTGGCGTATACGGCACTCCAATACTAGGGGACGATATGTTATGTATTCAATATTTTTCTGGTTTTTTGGTGGTATGGATCTTGCAGAATTTTTGGTGCCACATACACGGCACATACACACTTTTGCAAAAAAGAAAATTCTTTGTTTAAAATTCGAACAAAAATAAGCCAACAAAATTTAAATACCGATTAAAAATTTCTTAAACACAAATTTCAAATTTTGAACACAAAAATTGTATAAATGGGCACGTTCAGGAAATATTAGGGACTAGATATTTAGGCAATGTCATTTTCTGAACGGAAATTTGAGTAAATTGACTAAATTTGTTTGGATACGCCATTATTGTCTAATTTCGAAATTTACTTGAGAATTTTAGTGATCGCGTGGGGCAGACACCAAATTTCACTTCACTTTAATAAATAAATAATATTAATTATAACCGATAATGCACTTTTTAATCCTTTTTCACACAAATAAATCTAACTCTTCTATCGTTATTCTGTAATTATAAGACAGCTATTACATGAAGCCTCAAGAGGCTTGACTCTTTTTTCGAATTTTCTTTTGATAATCATTCTGTGAGGCGCGTACTATTACACGATGCCTCTTGAGTCAAAGACTCAAATTTGACATTTCTCTTTTGATTTAAGTATTGTTGTTGTTGTATTCCACCAAGAAGCAAAAAGAAATGAAAGGGAATGTTGAAAAAAGAAAGAGTGGAAAAAGAAACGTCAAAAAAGAGTCTCAGAATTTTGGCCCACGACTCTCCGGTCGGATAATTTTTTGTTTTATCTTCTTTCTCTTTTGCACTCATTAGTTTTGAAAAGAGGCGCGCCTCTTGAGGCTTCATGTAATAGCTGACTAAACAATCAGCTGTCATGTTGACAAAAAAAAACTTTCCTAATTTTGTAAGGAAAAATTTCTTGCCTAACTTTCCAGTCAGCTTTCCAATAAAATTACCTAAATTGGAAAGATTTTTTTTGACAGTTGACCAATCAGAGGCTGAGAAATTACCTAAATATTTAGAGCCTAACGTTTCTGAACCTGCCCAATTACAAGGAACTTCGATTTAAATGACATTGAATTGGCAGTATTTGTTTGTGCTGTCACAAATATCCTAGGTATATTTTTTAAACTGAAATTTGACCAACTTTTGTTTTACAAACTCGAGAGTTGAGAAAACAATAGTCAACAAAATCAATTCTCTACTATTGTTTTAACTCTCGAGTTGAAGTCAACTTTCAAATTCGTCAATTTGAGAGTTTGCTTCAAATTCAGCTATAGTGAACAAAATGGCCCCAAGAGCTGTTTGCTGAAACGAAACTTAAGGATTTAAGTTCTAAGAAAAGGTAGGGAATAAAATTTTATGTTCTACTTAAATATTTAAGTTTCGTTTCAATAAATGGGTCTAAATAATGAAACTATTATTTTCAAGTATATTATATATGCTTCTAGCAATCTATCATATTTGTTTGCATCAAAAAATGACTAAAAAGTTGTTCTGAATTCTGAATACAAATCATCCTTTACATTGCTAACCACACTGGTAATGTTCTTAAAATTAAAAATTCATCAATGATTTGCATTTCTTTTGAAATCTTTTTGTTTTTTTTTTTTCGTTTCTTGACTCACCATGATTGTTGTCACCTGGTAGTTATCCATTTAATTTAAAATTCTTATTCATACTAAAAGACACTTCAATATAAATAATTCATTGAATCATCATCATTTCAATCAAAAAAATTTAATTTTCATTCACTATTTCTTATTATTTTGTTTTTACACAATAGCAAATGCATTTTCAATTCATTATACGCATAATAAAAAAAAATCATCAAACAAAAAGTGCAACAGTAATTTCAATTACAAAAAAAAAATGTACAAATCCCACTTGTTGGAAATTGCGTATACACATCTGTCACATATCACGACAAACTCATCATTATTTTGTTGTATAGTGTGTGCCTGCCTCAAGAGAAATCTGCAATTCAATCAGTTCAATCAAAACCGCACTCTGATAAGCTGACTGACTGACAGTTGACTGCAATTCACAAATCAAAACATACAAAAAAAAACAAAACAGAAGAGACACACGCGTCAGCGGCGGCAAAACATGGATTACGAAGCGCGTAAAGTAAGTATCTTCCGTCAAAGAACACGTCTCACGATCAAATAGTGAAACGTTCTTGTGCAAAAGTCTCATTGAGCGGACACAAACAAAAAAAAGTCTCAAAGAACACACAGAAAAAACATAACAAAACAAAAAGGCAAAAAAAACAACCTCCTTCTCCTCCTCCACAATGAACAAAAAGCAAACAAACAAACAAATAACAAAAATTGGATTCATATGATCACGTTCCCGGTTTTTCCGCGTGTACACAGGTTATAAGAGCACCGAACTGCATCGCGATGTCGCTCGCGTCCGCTTGTAGTCTCTTACTACGTACAGATGGCGTGGTGATTTGCGTCTACTCTCTGGCGGTGATCGGTGGAACTCATCCATTCATGAATCCGTTTTCTACTCGTAAGTTCACCTGAGGAGGAGGCAAATTGAATAAAAACCAGGAGTAGGCGTGCGTCGGGACAGTCAGTGTGTGTGTGTGTTTGTTTTATTGTAATTTCTTTTCATTCATTCAATTTTTCTGTCTACTGTCTCTTTATTCTGTTCATTTTGTCTTTTTTCCTTTTGTTGAAATTACACAGCAGAAAAGAGACAAACAAGTGTTTATGTGTTTGAAAGATCAATCGATCGTAATTAAGATCACCAGTGGCAACAGCAGCCCAGCCGGTGCATTGGCATGGCGTTTGTTGCAGTTTTGCGAATCCAGTTATCTGTCATGGTGACAGAATAGTTTGAATGGTGGTGATGGCAATGGGGCGGAAATTGATTTTTAATTGTTTCCGGTTGGCGGTTAAATTGCTCAATAGAGATAATTTTAAAAGCAAAAAAAAAAAAGATTAAATGAATGCAAAAAAAAAATTAACTCATGCGATTTTATTTGTGTCACTAGATGAGGAATAATGAGATGTAATTTTTTTTTATAGTGAATGCTGCATTACCTTGTTTTTTTTCTATTTTTTTTGTCAAGTTCGATTTTTTATGAAAAGTATAAAAAATGTGATTTTAACGCCCTATAGTTATTGAATTGAGGTTTAAGGTGTATTCACAATGATATATTATTGACAAAAAAAGCACCTTGTTTCTCAAAACTTGCTTATATTTTGTTTCCATTTTTTTCTCAAGTTCAATTGTTTAGGGAAAATATTAAAAAATATGGTTTTAATGCCCTAGATTTATTGAATTGAGGTTTAAGGTGTATTCACAATGTTTTAAGTTTTACTAACGAAAAAAAACACCTTGTTTCTTAAAACTTATCTATTTTTAAAACGCACGCTGCTTTACCTCATTTTTTCCATTTTTTCTCAAGTTCAATTGCTTAGAAAAAATATTAAAAATATGGTTTTGATGCCCCAGTATTAAAGTGTATTCACAATGTCATAGGTGTAATTGACGAAAATAATATCTTATTTTTTTTTTCAAACTTATCTATTTTTAAAACACACGCAATTTAAATAATGTAAATAATAGTTAAAATAAAAAAAAAAACAGTAATCAATAAATTTCGATTTGACAGATGAACATATTAGATAGTGTCAAAAAGACATTCAAAAACAATAAAACCTCTTCTTATTTTGGTAAAACATTAAAAATACCAACTTATTGAGTTCAGTTTTATGGATTATAAAAAATAAGAACATCTCCTATAAATAAATATTTGCATTAAAAAATTATAAAAAAAAGCCACCTGTTATCAGATTTTGGTTCAATATTTTTTTTTTTTCCTAAAATCATAAAATATTTGGTCAAAAAATTTGTTTGATGTCACACAAAATTGATTCACCAATTTTGGTTTAACACTTTTTTTTTTTGTGTGCCCACCATAATAAATGAAGCATCTCGTTCATTCATGAAAGACATTGTGGCGACTGACAACGTAGACGACAATAATGACTCGTGTATCACCCACATTGTCATTATTATTTTTTTGTTTGATACCGAATTAAGATGCATAACCAAAATTTATTAAAACCAACAGATTGTTTAGTCGATTAAAAAAGTACAATTTTGGTCAGTTAAGGTGCGATAGTATCAAAGACGATTTCTTAAAATGGATTGATATATTTTTTGAGAGGAACAATAATTGCTAAAAAATGTTTAATAAATAATGAACTAAATATGTACATAATACAAAAAATAAAAATGGTTTGAGATCAAGGCCAATTGATGATGTATTATGAATTTTGCCTTGTGAATGAATTTGCTTAATACATTATTTTGTTTTCTATAAATATAAGAACTGGATGCTCTGCCATTTTTCAAAAGTCCAAGAATCACAATTTAAAAAAAAGTCTTCAATGCACAGCTGCTTAAAGAGTTTATATCATTCTTTTGATCTTATCGTCAAGTTTAAGGTTTTCAAGCTTAGGGAAAATAGCAGAGCAATTTTTATATTTTTATAATGCTAAAGAGTGTAATTTAGCATACTTTCATTAAGATATTTTCTATACAACAAAATATTGCGTATACCTCACAGTGTCCCAAAATCGCTTCATTAGTTACTTGAATGACTTGCAGATTTAAATTTCAAAATTTTATTTAGTGAAATTAAGTGAAGCAATAGAATCCAATATAGTTTTGGTTTTAAAGAAAAAAAGAACAACTTTTCACATTTTTGAAATTTGATTTTTATGGTTAACGATAAAATTCTTATAGTTTAGTAGAATAGAATTTTAATAGCAGTTGCACTTTAAAAAAAAAAATAAAAACTTGTTTAATTAAAAATGTTTAATAATTTAAATATTGGAGCACATGTGGTTTAAAAAATCTATAGGAAGTGCGCACATTTTTTAAATAGAAATTAAATATGAACACCGTTTAAAATGGTTTTAATTACAAAATGAAGTACATATATCCCATTTAATTTCTTGAAGGTATTAAAAGTGTTTTTTAGAAAAAAACTTTTCAAAATCGTTAAAGCCATTTTTTAAAATTATTTTTGAATACAATATGTAATACAATTTTTTTCAAGATTTTATTTCGTTTAAATTGGTATGGCAGGTTTAAAATGGCAGGCACCAAAATAACAATTTAAATTACAAAATCATACACCCAAATTTTAATCAAAGTCGTTAAAAATAAACTTTTCTACTATTGTTATATGAAAAGTACCGTTGTTTTAGATCCTAAAATAATGAAACGCAGAACTGCATCGCACGTAATTGTTCTATTGAATAAGCTGTTTATTATGGTTAAAGTTATATTAGAAAATTTGTTCTTAAAAATTCAAAAAGAAGTTTTTAAATGAATATATCCTTTACAAAAGAATTTTTTTTTTTTTAAATCGTTAGAACATTTTTTTATGAGTAAAAATTCTTAAGAAATAATTATTCTACGCATTTTAATGATATTCATCGCCCCGTTTTAAAAAAATCTACTTTCAAAACAAAAAGTATACATATATTTTAAAATTAAAAAATCGAATTTTTTAACATATGTATATGTTGTAATATTAATGCTATATTTACGCCCTAAATTGCAAGTAAAAATCTTTAAACCTTTGTTTATTGAAATATTTTGAAAATTTAATTTAGTGTGAGTTTAGTCAATTAATGAGCCAAAAAGCCTAAATTGGATTTTTTTTTGGGATTTTGCTTTCCAAGAATTTCAAAGATTTTTCTTATTTTCAAAAAAAAAAAACCTTTCGTGTAAATTCTTTTTGTTGATTACAAAGACTTTTCTGCGTAAAACATTTTTAGAAGTTATTATAATCTTTTCTATTAACATTGTTGATGAGTTTCTCAATAGTTACAATTTCTTAAAAGATGTTTCAGACAGTTCAAACTTGCGTTCTGCTTCAAAAAATACCTTTTTAAGATACAACTATTTACTTTATGCATGGTCATTGGTCATTCCAAAATTTCTCAGACAAAAAAAAAAAAAAATTATAAAATATGCCAACCACCCCTGTTCTGATTTTCGTTTCGATAAAATTTCCATAGAAAAAATCACCGAAGAAATATTTTTTTTTTGCCAAGATCTCCAAAACCCTAATGCCCCTACGTTAATTCTTACAATTTCTCTGGCGGCATGTCTATAAAATTTATTTAACGTTATAACATGAGAACTCTTTTTATAATGTTTATTTACACAATTTGGAAAGAGTATTTAAAACTATACCCAAATTCAATAAATCACATCATCATGGTGACCATTTAAAGAAACTTTATCATCTCCTTCACAGGACTTAAATTAAAAAAAAAAAAAAAAAACACCCAAAAAAGACAAAACCTCTCCACATCCTACAACCCTATTTACAACAATTCCAGAGATATAGACAGAAGAAGATATTCATTTATTATTCCCGTTGCCATTTTATTTTATATAAGAACAAAAATTATAACTCATCATTTGCCTGCCGGAAAGGATTCTACACAAAATCATTTTCCACACCAAAGATTTATAACTTAACTTTTCCGTTATATTCCTTTGAGTGAATGAAAATTCAGAAATTCCAGGTAACCATCGGAGTTTTTTTGGTTGGGGAGGGATAAATTCCATCACATTACCCATCCAGACACATGGAAATCAGTTTTAAATATAGAAGAGAGGAAAGAAAGGAGGTTAGGTACTCTTTGCAAAATGCAAGAACGACAACGACGACGAATAGAAATGAAAACTTCTTCCTTCAGAGAACTATAGTATTTCGAGAAATCGAAGAACAATATTCAAAGACCATTTCCATGCTTTTCTCTCTATAAAACATCCTTGAGTCTTCGGCAGCTTTTGCTATATCGTCATCGTCATCTTCATCATTCTACTTTTTCTTTTTTTGTTTAAAAATTTTATACAATAAAAAAATAAGAATAACAAAAGTATGGGAAAAGTTAAACGGTTTTACGTTTTGCAAATGGATTTTCGAAATAGTACTGCTGGCGTTTCTGATACTATTTTTCAGGTGAGAGAGAGGCCAGGGCAGATGGCGGAGGGAAAAGAAAGAGAAAAGTCACGGCTTGGGTTTGGGCTTCTGCTCTGCAAAAAAAAAAAAAACCATTCATCTCTGGGAATACGTCAAAGTTTTCAACTGTCAACTGTGTGCGGTGTTCAATGGAACACGAACGAGCAACGATGAACGAAACGAAACGGTAGCTGGTAAGAGTAACTTTTTTACCTCCTTTTCCTTCCCACCTTTTATATGGCCCAAAGGTGAATGGTGAAACTGATAATAAGTTTATAGACAGAATGGTGGCGATGGATGGCGGGCGGGTTTGAAAACACACAGAGGAAATTTCAAAACTTCTCGCCCTTTCTTTAACGCTCGCTGGCAATCCTCGGAGGACTGATTTTGTAATCAACAAATTCGACAATTGACAGTTGACAAAGGTACAGCAGCGATAGGTATGGAGTAAGAGAGAATGCCGGACGATTTATAGCAGTTGGTAAAATGTAATTTTTTTTTGTTGTTTTTCTTTGTGTTTCACTCTACTATACGACCCCTGGCGGAATGAGATGGTATCACCTTGACAAAATAGAGGGTTTTATTTCATTTTTTTTTTGTTTTGTTTGACAGACAAAAAGTGAGAGCGCGGTGAGGGTTTGTTTTAAATTAATTTGAAAAGTTTTCGATTTGTCTTTTAGTGTTGCCGTTTTGTTGAAAACGTTTTATGACAGAATACACGGTGAGCATGGGAGAGAGAACGTAAAGGCGATCAAAAATAGAAGCACTGTAAATTTTGAGAGTAGATTCATCAATCAACGAGACAGGTTTATTGTTCGCATAGTAAAATAGTTTTGACTTTTCGAGTGAAAATCAAAAGAAAGAAAAAAAAATAATAAACTTTTTTATGGTTTTAAATTTACCGTTGAGAGGTGATATGCTCTGAGTTTAGAAGGGAAACTGTGTTTTTGTGTTAAATGTAAGTACGATTTCTAGGGGTGGAGTTTTTTGGGGGTGGAGGAGTTAGTACCTTTTGAAAGTTTTTTTTTGGGGGAAGGGAAAAACTGTAATATTCGAACAATGTTAGTAGGTAAATGGGTGACACTCTTTGAAATGAGTAGAAGATGATTGGAATTTTAGATATGGCTGAAGATGTAGACAGAAATGGATAAAACATTTAAAGTGAGTTGAATTAAATTTTTGATTGCTGCAATAATTTTGATGGATTTGTGCAAAGGAGTGTGGTTTTGAGGATTTTTTTTAAAGATGTGATTAAATTGCAAGATTGTCTTTACATTGTAAAATGGTGAGTTCAAGTTTTACTGTCAACTTAAAAAAAAAAAAACAATTCATAAGAACATTGTGTTAAAGTAACTATTTCTGGATTAGATATATGTACATGTTTCAATCACTTACATTTATGTTAGTTTGCGGTTTGACATTTTATAAAATAGATCGTTTAGCATCCAAAAATATAGTGATTCTGTAGTAAAAACAATTTTTGAATTTTATTTATTACCTTATTTTTTTTGCTACTTTTAAGTTCAGATTAAACTAAAACTCATCTTTTTATTTTAGAATATTGTTGAATTAACTAGGAACAGGAAAAAAGTACAAAAATTCAATTAATAAAAAAAAAATTGTTATCCTCATGATACTTTTAAAAAACTTGCTAAAAAAAATGGATTAAAGGGTGATTGCGTTTGATTTGTTATATTAGAACTAAGAATCTAAAGAGTCTAGTACAAATTTATCTTGATTTTCATTCAAGGGTGTTTTATTTTTTTAAAGAAATTAATGATGCAAAAAAAAAACTTTAACAAAAATGGTACCCCAATGAAAGTTGTTAAAAATAATTTATTTATAACAGAAACCAAGAATCTAATCTAAAAATATTTTAGGGTAAATGTTGTTTTTTGGAAAAATAAGGAAAATCCGCGATAAGTCCTATAAAATCAATGGTATAAAAGGTACACTTACGAAATTGATTAAAAATGTTGTCTTTGCCATGGGAATTACGAATATAAATTAAGGCTATAAATTTTTTTATTTCAAAGGGTGTTTTTTTTTTTTTTTGGTGAATAAAAAATGTGGGTTAATATAATTAATAATAAAATGGTATTATGTTACTTTTGAAATTGGAAGAAAGAATCTTAAATGTCTATAAGAACATCATGGTTAAGAGGGTGTTTTTTTTTATTTAAGACAAATTCATGGACCACTCTAATAAAATTCGGTAAAAACGTTGCATTTGAAATAGAAAGCAAGAATAAAGAGTTTTCCTAAAATTATTTTGGTTAAATGGTGTTTTTCGAAGAGACAGGAAATTTTTGTAATTGGTCCCAAAATTGTTTCGATGACAAATTGAACGTTTGTACTAATGTCTTAGACGTTAAACACGAGTTAATTTAATTTTTGGACCGATAATTACTGGATTTTCTCCTCTCTTCGAAAAAAAAAACATCTTTTCTTCCACCCATTTTTTTTTTTATATAGCCCAAGCCAAACGATTTTTTTCCCTCACTTACGGTTCTAATTACTTTAGTTGTTGATTTTCTAGTTTCTTTTTTGCTTTTTTTTCGTTTAAACATTATAGTAAAGTAAGGTAAAAAGTCTAAAAGAAAATATTTTTGTTCTATTTTTCGGATAAAACAGTCGCAAGTACCTAATTTTGACTATCGAAAACTATTTTTTTGTCGAGGCACTTCCACAAATAAACTGCAATAAATTCAATTTATCATATTTTCTTATTAATTTTTTTGACAAGTTAAAAAAAAAAAAAAAAAAAAACTGAGTAAAACAAATTCATAAAATTAAATTTTTTGGCCTCTGAAACGCCATTTTCGTTTTCTTGACTGCTCTACGATAACCCTCTGTCGGCACACGGGTGAGAATTTGGCAGGACAAAAATAAAATAAAATGCACGACTGGGTCGCACGTACTTGCTCTTGTAGTTCACAGTATCTTTATCTTAAATATCTATTGGAAATTTAAGATTTTGTAGAAAAAAAAATCAAAAGTTTAAAAATTAAATTAAAAAATTTTTTTTTTCAAAAATGTTTTTAAAAATATTTTTTTTTACATTTTATACTTAATGATCTCTGTAAATTTTAAATAAAATAACTAATGCTTTGATAAATTATATGAACTTAAGAAATACATATATCAATTTTTGAAAAACGGCAACGCCATATTTCCGTTCTCCGCATTTTTTGAGAAAAACAAAAAACGCAGTTTTGTTGGAATCAATAAGTCAATTACGTATACCAAATTTAATCAAAATCGTTAGAGCCGTTTTCGAGAAAATTGCAATACCTCGAAAACGTTATATGGGAGATATGAGTTAAAAAGGAGATATTAAAAAAATAAAAAAAAAGATCTAGGGAATAACGTAAAAATCATCTGTACCAGGTTTCAAGCAAATCCATCCATCTGTTTAGACCCTAGCTCGATGTACAGATGGACGCACAGACGCACAGACGCACAGACGCACAGTGCGACGGACGGCATGACGAAAACCACTTTTTTGATCTTCTTCATGATCGTAATGTTGGTTTTGATTAAAACCTCAAATTTTGTTTTCTGCACAAAACCAATACTTGCCTCTAGAGCAAGTAAAAATTACGATTTTTCAAAAAAAGTGGTCACAAAAAAGTCTCCTTATAAGGGTGAAAATATTTTTTTTTTCGGAATTGTGAATACAGTAATCGAATTCCTCTGATAATTCTACATCAATTTCATACTTGATTTTCTATAAAATATTGTGACCGAAAAAAGTTTTCTAGCGACATGAAAAGGTATAAACCAAATAAGCACCCGTGTGCCTCTCACGTCACAAAAAAGAGGTGTGCCTGCAGAAGTTAAATGAACATGGAAGGTAGCGACACCAAATTTCCAAAAAAAATGTCACTTAATCCTTAAAATACATAATATATTGATTTTACATCCTAAAATAAAATTTTCCGACCTTGAATTTTCCCCAAAAAAAATATCCTTTAAACCAAAAATAAAATGATTTTCTAAAAAAAACCCTCTCTGAAAATAAATATATTACCTACCATCAAATAGACCTCAAATCCCAACCACGCACAATATTTAAATCAAAAATCAAATCATCTGAGAGGTTAGGCAATTTGCCACCATAAATCGTTTGATTTTTCCAACCAGGGGTAAACTTACCAATTTTTTCCTTCTTTTCACATAAAATGTAGGCATACAAAAACCACCACAAAAGCGTTATAATTATCGATTACGAACATATAATTGCGGTATGTTGGCTTCCGCTTCATCCCCACTAATAACCAATATTATAAATAAATACATATTCCATACAAAAATTGTTTATTTTAGAACCAACGCCATCATGGCCAAAATGATTGTTTGAAACTCTGAAGGTTAATTGTAGAGGCCATGTGGCACATGTATATGCGGTTGATTTATGAATTTATCAACCGCACTCACTCAACTCTCTATCGACTCTGGAAGTACAAAAAATTAGTGAAAAATTATTATTTCATCATAACCTCACACGTGCAATAAAGAAGAAAAAAAAATTAATTTTTGCAAAATTTTGTTTACTTTTTCAATGAAATTAATTTAACTCTAATGAAAAAAATACCCTCGAGCATTATAAACATATAACACATCACAAACAAAAACAAAAACAACAACAACCAAAACGCCATCAAAATGTTGATCCTGGCTGAATTTCGCCTAAATGCGGCGAGAGTGGAGTTGTACCGTTCTTCAGTTTTTTTTTTTTTGTCTGTTGTTTTGTGGCATGTGAGTGTGTGTGTATGTGTGGTCTGTTATCCATGTCAAAACCGACCGCAATTATGCCACAAAACCCCTAGAGCACAGTATCACCACCACCTTTTCTCTCGCGCCAGCACTATGCCAGTTAACGAGGTCAAATTTTAAAATTTTCTTTCTTCCTTCAATATTGCCGCCATTTCGACGTTGTTTTTGTTTTATGTTGTTGTTGTTTTTGAACAACAAAAATAACACCACAAATTAGTTTTTCACCTCACTTCATTTTTTTGTTTCAACTTTTAAAGATAAAAGCGGGTTAGGTAGTTTGGTTTAAAAAAAAAAAAAATCTATCCCACGTTGGGCGCCATTTATATAAAAAAGTTGTTTTCTTTATTTCAATCGGCTCGCGGCTATAAACGATGGAAATAGAAAAGTAAAAATGCACACAAGGGGTCCTTCTTACAACATTGCAGCAGCAGCAGCAGCAGCTGTTGTTCCATTTTCCATTTCTATGATATTTCCCTTTTTAGTCCTTTTTTTTATCAGATGATGCAGTTTGAATATAACGCCCCAGCAGAAGAGTAACGAATATCATACCGACGTTGTCGTATAGTATCCTCTGAAACGAAAGTATAAGCAGCGTATGATGTGTGCTAGTGTCCTTGTGGGTTTCACCTAGTGTGTCAACTTGGCACTAATTTCTTCCAAGCACACGAAGGCTTGGCTTCTGCCAGAAAAAAAGCAAAAAAAAACAAAAAGGATGCATATCCGGTGCGGTTGATGTTGGCCACGCACACTTTATACCCCCCTCCCGTAGTTGAACTATAGAAGATGGAAGAAAAAAAAGGAAAGAAGAGTGTTTTGAACAACAACATCTCTCCCGTGAGAGAAGAAAAGTAACGTCAATTTCATCATCAACATCCTCGTAATCGGTGTTTGTGTCGTCCTTTCTTGTGGAAGTCGAAACGAGTGCGAGGGTTTTTTGCGCTACCTATCTTCTACGAAGAGTTAAGTTGGCGGCAAAAGCTTTCTCTGGCACACATAAACATGAAGAAAAAGTGAGAGCTCCCTGCGGGCGTTGCGGGAGAAACTCAGTGATGAGGAAGGAATTTTTAATCAACACTTCTTGCTTGTGGCACAGCTTTGGTTTGGAATAATAAAGAAAGAAGGCTGTGAATGAGAGAATACCCCCGCTTCATACTGAGGCTCTCTGAAGCACTGAAGAAGCCTCCACCAACAACCGACACATAACTCAACGTTGATGCCAGGTTTTTTTTTTGTGTTGTTTGTGTTAATCTTCAGGGATGATGGTGTGGACACTTGGGAAGACCGGAAAGGAATACAAAAATATAAAAAAATGTTTCTTGCGTGAACTTTAATATTTGAACAATTTTTTTGTTTTTTAACTCTCACGTTTTTTTCTGATTATAATATTTTCTTCTTTTTCTGAGTTTTATTGAGTGCGTAGCTTAGGTGTGCTTATTGTTTTGAAGTAGGAGATGATGTGAAATTGTTGTTTTTTTTTTCATATCCAGGTTTGAAATTTTAATTGGAAATGGAAGAAGGATTGTTGTATAAGAACTTGACGTTGGCGGAAGCAGTTAATGTTGTAATGAATTTGTTTTGAATTAAATAAATGGAAGCATTTATACATTCGTAAATTGTTCTTATAAGAAATATCATTCCAGGAAGAAAATTTCAAGCTCAAAATTCCCTGACTTCAAATTACTCGGAACTTAACGATGAACAGAAGTCGTTGGCTTTCTTTCTCAACAACAAACTCTCATAGTCAATGAATAAACATCCCCAGAAAAAAAGTATTTAACACTCTTTAAAAGTCACCAAGCCACAGCAAACCACCTTTCTAAGAACATACGGTCCAATTTTGACCTTTGTTTTCATTGTGCCAGAAGTAATTACAACATTGACCAGCAATTAAAAAGTGAAACTAATATCGCCTACATAAACCTAGATCAACCAATCTTTTCAGAAAAGTCCCGAGAATTTTAGGAGATGTGAAAAGTTCTTACTAACAGTGAACAGAACAAAAATAGATGCTTTAATTGAAGATCTGCAGAGTGTATTGTGAAACACCGTAAAACTTAAAAAGACTATGGTAACGTTAGACTTAAAGAAGATATGAATAAGTCCTTTCGTGATTAAAGAGCTTTTCAAACTAAAATAACCCTCGAACTATGAGTTTATAGAGGAATTCAATATTACAGTACAGGTTGCACAAGCTCACCTATCCAACATTTTACACTAGCAACTGGCAGTCAAGAAGGTTTGGCTGGACATCTAACAGCTAAAGCTGGCATCAAACGGCTTTCGCTGGCAATCACAGAAATATTTCTACTTTTCCATAAAGCATTTTTTTTAACCCAATTCTTGTTTGTGTACTCTGAAACTGTGTAATTTTTCACAAAAAAGATGGCCGCGAGAGAAAAAACAATTGCCCCTTCCGCCCAAAAAATTTCTTCGGACATAAATCTGAAATCTGTCAAAAGGTAGTGCTTTCGCTGTCTAGTGTTTAGTTGAAAATCCATTTTCACTGAAGCTCAATAATGCTAGCTAATTTTTAACGTTTTCTGAATCTTTTAAAATTTTTTGAAGCTTCTAAAATAATAGCGGCTCAGAGTAAGTACCTATCTTACCTTTTTTATAAAAAAAAATTAAAATAAAGACTAAAATAAAGAATAACATGGTTGTTGTCAGTGGCGTACGTTGAGTCGCCGGGGCCCCGGGGTAAGACGAAATTTTGGGGCCCCTTTGATATTTGGGGGCCCCTTAGTTAAAAAAAAAATTACGTATACGCCATAGGTTTTTTTTTGTATGGCTTATTTATTTTTGATTTATTTTAATGTTTTAATATGTTCGTAATGCACTTTGCTATACTTACTTAAAATGGCTCTCATAAAAGTAGTTAACTCTTGTACTAGGGGCCCCCAAAATTAAATATTTAGAGACCCCTAAAATAAAAATTTTTTTTAGCTTAGAATTGATAGTTCTTGGGGCCTCTTTTCTGAAGTAATAAATACATATTTTATTTTCCATCATTAGACATAATTTTTTTTATTTTGGGGCCCCTGAAAAATTATTTTTAGAGCCTCAAAATTAAGTGCTTAGAGGCCCCTAAAATATAATATAATTTTCTTGGAGCCAAAAATTAATAGGTATTGGGCCTCTGTTCTGAAGTAATATTCAGAATGCCATCAATAACGTAATGTTTTTACTTTGGGCCCTGATGTATTTATGTTGGGGCCCCTGAATTTATATTTAATTTTCCATTTGATTGTTTTGAACCACTTTTGAAGATCCTCAAATAATATTTTTTTGCTTTTTTGGGGCCCCTAATGTATTATTTGTGGTGGCAAAGATTTTTCAAGTAATTTTTTTTGGGGCCCTTAAATAAAATTATAATTTTTCTTTTAAAAAAGCAGTTTATTTTTTTTTGGGGCCCCTGGGGTAACTTTTTTTAAAATCAATATACATATATTGTGTGGCTACCAATGAATTATACATTACACTGAATGACATAATTTGTCTCCCTGGTTACTTCGTAACTCAATTTATGCTAACAGTTTTTTTTCCCTGCATTGTCTCCAGTGCACAGTGGTACCGGTTTCTAAGAAGGGCGGCCATAGGGGATTATGGTTAGGATAGCAACAAAATATACTTGAATATGTGTGAGAATATATTTTTTTAGCAATAAAAAATGAATTAATTTAAAAACAATTGTTTTATAAAGAAATCTTGTTATATTTAATAACAAAATGTAAAAAGAAGCCTTGAATCTACATACAAACAAATGATAAGTTATTTTTTAAAATTATTTATTTGGTTTTTTTTTTCAATTTCAGTCATAATTTTTATGTTACATTTCAGATTTAAAGCTTGCTTAATATCATATATTTTTATAAAAATATGTGCAAAAACTTAAGGAAAACATAAAAACTTAAAAAAAAAAAAAGTTTTTTTGAAAAAGTTTTAAATATGAGAAATATGGGTAAAATTGAAACAATGAGTGTGAAAGAGTCAGTCGTAGCCCGTCGCACTTATTCGCAGACAGATTCAATTGTTTAAGAAACTACACGTGCTAGAGAAAATTTATGTATATGAATCATGTATTTATATTGATGACAACATAGTTAAAAGTTTCGGTAAAGTGAGAAGAAAAACAAAAGTATGGAATTTGAACCTGTCCTTTTCTAGTCTGTTTTTTATTGAAAATTTTAAATAAAATAGAATTGTGAACTCTTTAAATAAAGTACATACCTTCAACTTAAAGTTCCATAACAAAAAAAAAACTTTAAAAATAATTTTAACCGAAAAATACACTTAAAAGTTTAAGTTGATTCGGGACCAAAAATAAAGCATTGAAATCAGACTTTTTTCGACAACTTTTCATGGTCGATATGAAATGTTCCGTTATTTTCTCAAAATTTCTGTTATGCTATCTTAAAGAATAGGCTTTTTATAACAAATATAACGAAAAATGACGTCATTATATTGACATCGATATTTCGGCCTATGGCCTACTACGGAACCACTGTGCAGTGGGGGCCCTGGGGTCGGTCGGGGGCCCCGGGGCACCGCCCCGCTTGCCCCAAGGGAGTGTACGCCCCTGGTTGTTGTCTCAGGCGGTGATTGTGGGACGCCCTGTATATTAAATTAAAAATTAGCATTTCTCATTTCATCAATTGTTGTATATGAAAATGTATACAAAAACAAATTATACCTTTAATAAGCCTTATATTTCTTCTTAAGACTTTAATCATAACTTATTCCCATATGATATGTAAAAAGTATAAAAATGATTTCTTGAAATCGCATTTTTTTTCATGAAAAAACATTTTTTACTTTACAATCATGTTGTCAGTATTTTTACATGACGACCTATAATAAATTCTATATCATCTGAAAGCTTATTATTTAAGCTTTTCATATTCACCTCAATCATGTTTGTACGACATCTAAAAAAAAGGTGGAGGTATTTTCATCAAAAAAATTTAAAAAAAAACTTTTTTTTTCATCCATTTCGATTTTGTCCATTTTTTTTGACAACTTGTAATAAATTTAAGATAGTTGAAAAGCTTATCATTTCACATTTAAAAATATGCCTCAACCATATCTGTACGACACCTACAAAAAAAGTAACAATTTTTAAAGACAACCTCATGTTGTTGGCAAAAGATCTCCCGCAGGTGTTTTGTTCTCGCACGTCTCGATCTGTGCAAGCTTCGTATAGTCGTACCGTATACATACACGTGAAGCGAACCACCCAAGTGGCTGATGTTAGGTTTTTTCGCGCTCAAAGCCCGCGATAAAATCTATGCAATAGCTAAAAAGAACTCTTTTAATACCAACAAAGAGCATGATTTAAATTTTTACTTGCTATTGAATTGTTATATTTCAAAATCTTATCAAACTTATCAAGGAACATTTTTTTACTAGTATTTTTCAATGTCATTGAATACTTCCGTATGAAAAGATTATGATAATCTCTTCAACTTATATAGAAAGAACAATAAACATCGTTATCTTTTACCTTGAAAAAATTACTCGATTTCAGCTATTTCAAGACAAATTTCTCAATTTCAAATTCCTCCCCATCCTCCTCCGTCATACCACCAAAAACCACTCTTGCCATTAATCTAACTTCTTACTTACACACGCTTTCAAGGATCAATCTATGTCCCTGTCGGCCAAAAAGCTAAACACAGCTTCTAGCATCTACTAGCTTTCTCGAGAGAGAAACAGAGATATGCAGTACGTGTGAAAATCGATTCGACAAAAAATCCATACAAATTACACAAATTCAAATTCAGGACAAATTTTCTCTGAATCAGGATGACGACGACGACAAAACATATATTCCCTTTTCACGCATTCATAATGTTAGGAAAAGGAGGTTGAAAGGATAGGGGCAGGGGGGAAAAGGAAGGAGACTGCTAAAGAAAATTGTATGAGTACACCAAAGCGATTGCAATTTATCACATCATGTCCTCTATATCCCCATGTCTCCTTTGCTTATGTGTGTGTGTGTTAGAGTGAGTGAGAGTTGATGTGAATTGAGTAGAGTATAGCTGGAAGCAATTTCCGCCGTTCGAATGTCAAATTTATTTGACAAATAGTACTTTCCAGGATGCGATTTCATTTTTTTTTTTCATTTTTTTTTTCTAACTGAACTCAACTCAACTGAACATTGTATAACAACAAACACATATTCCCATCTTGATGGCATAAACAGACTGTGACAGGAGTTTTATCAAATGGTTTGGGAACTTGAGACTTGGAGGACACCCCGCCCCGAGAAGACGCACCAGAAAAAGGAGAAGAGTTATCCTGTTTGTTTCCTGTCGCTGGGGGTGAAACGTTTGGGTTGGATTTATTATGACATTTTTTTTTGGTTCTTCTTTTTTTTAATCTCTCCGAGTTTTTTTTTTGTGTTGCTTTTTTTCGTTCCATTAGAAATATATTCATTTGGCGACAAGGGGCTTTGAAGAACCTTTAATCCTGGGTTATATGGGTTGTAATATTGTATAAGACTGTTTTTTTTTTTTTTTTGTCATAATACATTCGCGCGCATTACCCACACCTGGGTGCATTATTGCGTGAGTTAGGGAGTTAGCAAGTGAGGTGAATATGTAAGTGATTGGTGTATTTTTGTCTTTGTATTATTCTACGAAGCACGAAACAAACAAATTATACACATTTGGTGTGCTTAATTTTAAATGGAACGAAAAGTTGACATTTTTAAGCCGCAAAATACACAAGGATTTTAGATATAAACGGAACGATTAAACAATTTATATTTTAATCTTTCTTCCTAACATATCTTCAGTTTATTCTATGTCGCCTTTCTTGTCACGTACCTAACTAATTATTTTATTGTATAAGTCATGGAAAGGAACTTTTTATCATCTTTATCATTAATCACTGGTAAATCGGAGTTTAATCTGGAATATAACAGTCAAAACTGATAAATCGCAACCGACTTATCGAAAGCTCCTTTGCGTTTACAGAAAATGTCATGGTACCTATACTTTACAAACAATTTTACTTCTATAAAGCTTTACAGAAGCAACTGTTGTATATTTGTAAACCTTTATAGAAGAAATATTTTTTAGTCGTCATAGTATGTATTAGAAATGCTGCGAATTTTGATTCGCCCGAATACTGAATATACGGCCACGCTAATTTTGTACTATTATAAAGGTATTCTGCAACTTTTCTCTTGAGAAACTCCAAAGTCCAAACGACATTTTCTATGAAATTTATGTTTGGAAAATTGATAAAAAGCTCAAAACTAAAATTGAACCATGTTTAAAAAGTGTGTTTTATAATAATGAAGGCGCTTATTGTACCAAAAAGCAAAACAAACAAAATTTCCAAAAAACCTGGTTTCCCCTTTTGCATATTATTTTTTATCCCAATATATTTTTTATACAGTTAATCCGTATTACCGTTATAAGATAAGTTAATAAGACCAACAAAATGTAAGCTACTTCGATAAAAACCTAAAAAATTGAGCAAAATAAACAACAAATATGTATTTTTACTTCCTCTATAGGGCAAGTATTGGTTTCGTGTAGAAAAAAAATCGAGGTTTTAATCAAAACCAACATTACGATGATGGAGAAGATCAAAAAAGTGGTTTTCGTCATGCCGTCCGTCGGTCTGTGCGTCTGTGCGTCCATCTGTACATAGAGCTAGGGCCTAAACGGATGGATGGATTTGCTTGAAACTTGGTACAGATGATTTTTACGTAATTCCCTAGGACATTTTTTTTTTTTTTAATATCTAGAATTTAACGCATATCATTTTCGAGGTATTTCAAATTTCTCGAAAACGGCTATAACGATTTCGTTTAAATTTGGTGTGCGCAGTACTCTTATTGATTCTAACAAAACTGCATTTTTAGTTTTTCTCAAAAAATGCCGAGAGCGGAAATATGGCCTTGCCGTTTTTCAAAAATTGACATGTTTTTTAAGTTCATATATTTCATCAAAGCATAAGTCAATTTTTTCAAAATTTACAGACATCATAGGTATTGAAGTGTAAAATATAAAAAAAAATAAAAAAAAAGTTTTTCAAAAAATATTTAAAAAATTGAATTTTTTTAACTTTCGATTTTTTTTTTGTTTTTATTTTTTTTTCTCCACAAAATCTTAAATTTCCAATAGATATTTAAGATAAAGATGCTTTGAACTACAAGAGCAAGTACGTGCGACCCAGTCGTACATTTTATTGTGTATGTGAGTGCAATTTAGTCACCTTCTGTACGCTCTACTTTCGAAAAGGTTCATTTTACAGAACAATGTTATAGGCATGTTGTAGATAATTACACGACGAACAATTTTTCTCTGATGACCTCCGATCAATAGGTCGCGAGATATTTGCGAAAAACTTTTCGTGACCTTTTGACCCTTATAACGCCGTAATAAAGGTGTACCTATACCAAAATTCAGCCCAGTAGGAATTTTTCCGCAGATTAAACCTAAAATAACTGGACAATTATTTTTGAAATCAATGAGTTTATTTGAATATTTTATTAATAAATATAGTTTAAATTTTAGATAAACTAATGAAAAATCAAAAATTAGGAATAATATACAAAAATGGTATGAAATTCTTTTTTTTTTTTCAAAATTTAACTTTTTTTGAAAACTTTAAATTTTTTTTGCCATATAACCTTTTTTTTTTGTTTTCTGAATATCTCGTACACTACTTACCCGATTTCAACGAAAATTTGTGTACAAAAGCGTTTATTCTTCATAAAGTTTTAGAAAGTGTTGAAAAAAAAAACAAAACAATATTTTAACTTTTTTTTCAAAAATAATTTTTTTTTAAATTGATAACACTGGTTAACAAAATTAAACTTTTTTTTTGTTGCCGAAACCAAAATATACTTTTCTGAAGGTTTTCGGTGTGCTGAACTCGAATACGAAGTCAACAAAAATTCATCAGCTCCCGTTTTTGAAATATTACCGTTAGAAAATGCAGTACTTCGGACCTTATTCATTTATATAAGTAAAATTGTTTGAGCATATTTAGTAACGGTTTTTATAAGAACTATTTTCCACCTTTTTAAATCTGTTTAAATCTTTCCGATATCTTTTTTACTGCCCGAGATATCCTCAGTTGTTTGGTATTTTTATAAATTGTATAACGTCATTATCTCCTTTATGATATATGAAGCCAAACCCTCTTACTTCATTTTAAGTTTCTCGGGCAATACAAAAGATATTGCAAAGATTTAAACAGATATCGAAAGATGGGAAACAGTTCTTATAGAAACCGTTACTAAATATGCTCAGCAAAAGAGTAAGGTCCGAAGAACTCAAAAGAACTGTAATATCTCAAAAACGGGAGCTGATTAGTTGTTTCTGACTTCGGATTCGAGTTCAGTGTTAAGTAAACATTTTTAGTATCATTTTAAGTAACCATATGACCAATAGTATTATCACATTGCATTGTTGCTGACACGATGGGAAATGATTTATTACCAGTTCCCACTGAGTGTTCTTTTTAAGTATAATTATGTATTTTTTTTGTATTCTATCACCCATTTTTACCTTTCCTACCATATCATATTTCCACCCAACTCCTACTTCTGCGTGAGACCAGACGAAATAAGATCATTTAATAAAAGTTCAATGTTTAGTCTCACGCGCTGAGTGTTCATTATGCTGACTTGTCATTTTTGGCAAAGTACCTTTAAATGATCGGCATAATGGGCACTCGCTGTCCAACCACTTTCAAGTGAACATCAAATAAAAATTGTAATCAATAATAATAAAAAAAGGTGTTTGTATTTTCAAGGTTCTAAAGTTTAAAGAACACCGAAAACCTTCAGAAAAGTATATTTTTGTTTCGGCAACAAAACCCTTGTAAACCAGTGTAGTAATTATTTTGAAATTAATTTTTTAAGTCTTTATTAACTATTTATTCAAAGTGCTAAAACAATTTTTTTTAATGTAAAAAAATTTGTATACATCTAAAAAAAGAAATAATAAAAAAAAAACAGCTCTAACGATTTTCAAAATTCTTGCACGATTATTAAAAAAAATCTTTAATATTCCGAGCAAATTTTAACATAGGAGTAAGTAAGTGCATTTTATTTTTCCATCGTGAAATTGGTTTGTATTAAAACTTAAAAAATTTAGTTTCTCTGCACGACACGAAACCAATATTTGCCCTATAGAGTAATTACAAATAAACCTCAAACACAACATGAGTGAGAGTGTGCTAATTTTTCCTTTACTGGACCTTGACAAATTCTCGACTGAAAAGGTAAAGTATCTTATGTCAATTTTGGTGATTTTTCAGGAGAGCAAAAACAAACTTCAAAGCTGCCTCCCAAAAATTCTTTCAAGTGTAAATTTAATTGTATAAAACATTTAGATGTCAAATTTTATGATCTTTTTTATTAAATTTATTTCAAAAAGATATTTCTAACATTTTTCCCATTATAATTTCTTAAATACGTTAGATATGACTTAAGATAGTTTGGCTTTTTTATAAATTGTATTTTATATTAATTTCCAACATCTTAAGTTGACATAAGATGATTTGCCTTTTCATACTCTTTCGGAATTAAAAAAAAAAATTTTATCTTATGTCAACTTAAGGATGACTTTTTGTTTCTGCTTGCACGCGCGAAAATATCTTAAGTCAACATAAGATAATTTAAGATTTTACAATATAATAAAAAAAGTCTTAACCCAATATAATCTTAAGTCTACTTAAGGTTTTGAATAATATGTGTCTTTTGAACATAAGATGAAATTGTTTTTGTGCATAAAAAAGCAAAGGGGTGAGATAGAAAGATGCCGATAAGATAGAACTGTAGGCCTTTAAGATGGCACTGAGGTTCAACAAAAAAAACTGAAAACATCTTAAGTCGACTTAAGATACTTTACCTTTTCAGTCGAGAATTATTCTTGGCGTTTACTCAACAATAGACTGATTTGATTTGATTTGTGCTATCTTGATTCTAAAATATGAAATCCTTTACTTGTCAATCTAATTATGTATTAAGTGTTTTGGTTTATACTTTTTTGGCGCTAATTTGCTTTTTTAATTAGTTTTTACTGACTTAAAATAAAAATCTGTTAAAAAACAACAGCAAAATAATCTTAATAATATAAGAAAATCAAAAATGTTTCGTTTTATTTTAGAATTTTCAGATTTCAAGGTAATTACTAAAATTAAGTAATTTATTCTCCACTGTTTTTGTTTTGGTTTTTTTAATTTTCCCCCTTTACCAATTCATTGCACTTTTCATTTCAATAAATAAAATAAATCGTTGATTTATTGACCTAGGTTAACACAATAAAATACTTACAAAAAAAAAATATTAAAGAAATATTTCGCAATAATAATTCAAATCAAAATGGCAGGATTTAATTTACCCCTGCAAAAGGATATTATTGCCTGAAGCTTGAAAATGAAATGAAAAATATGTCAGAATTGGTTGTTGTTGGGTGTTGTCGGCGTTCATCATCATTCATTCCATTGAACTTAACCACTAGCAAAATATTTGGGCACCGGAACTTATGGGTGATATGTGTATTTACAGTTTACATCCGGCAGAATTGGGGGGAGCATAAACTCTGTATATCTACTGAATATCAAAAAGCTCGCTATTGTTGATATAATATTTATATAGCTACACGTTAACTCTGTGCATAGGCCAAAAAGGAAGGAGAAGCATTGTTATGCAAGGATAACGCGCGCGATGACCTCATCGCAATACACCGATTATATGTACAACAGAGAGAGAGAGTATCATCATCATCATCTCGAGTCCAAAAGCCTGACCCATGTATAAATTTTGTATAGAATTGTGTGTATAAATGTGTGTTTGACTCGCTTTTCTCGTCCAGCTGTTCTATGTTATCCGATGTAAACGATTTAATTCAATTTATGGTATTGATAGACAAATTTATTGCTATCAGCCATATTAATCGGTTCCACGGACGCTCTTATGGTGTGTAATTGAATTACAGCATCAGAAACGGAAATGTCCAAATACACATGTGAGTCAGATATGTGTATTTGTTTGTATATAAAGGATATGAGAGCCAGGATCGATCAAAGCAAAGCGATATAAGTGTGAGATGAGTGATAGTAAATTTATGCATGTAAATCCTGGTGTAATTACTGATTTAGGTTTCGAATTTACTATAGAAAATCCATTTTCACATCAAAAAGAGGAGGGAATTTTGGGTGAAATGGGAAATTTCAATCAAGATTCACAGATGATTAGCAAATTGTTGGTATGACCATAGATCACTTTTCCGGATGTGTTGTCGGTTGCCTATATGATGATTAACATCTCTCTTTTCTCTCTGTGATGTCTGTCTGGTTGGGGGTATAGTACCTAGTGCAATTATTTACAAAAGACATGAGGTTATATGCTTACAACAACAAGCTTCAATATCAAAAAAAGATAACCATCTCGCAAGGGAGCCATCATACCTCGATTTGAATTCGAATTAGGTATCATTTCACAAGAAGAAAATGTAATTGTTCATTTTGTTCGCTTGAGATGTGAAGATAAAGATTAAGATACCGCATGACACTTGTTTGGGGTTAACAAGTTTATAAGAATGGCCATTTGGGTGCAATTTTAATTTTGGGGGGTTAAAAAGTTGTACTGGTGGTGAACTTTGATATTTGATAGTAATTATAGCGGGATACTTACATGAATTATAAAAGTGTTTTTAAACTCGAAGAAACATTAAAGGTTTTCAACGACATTTCTTTGCCATTTACGACATTGGTGGTTTTTCCAAACGTTCTTAAAATCCCACATAGTCTACTATAGCCTTTTTAAAAGGTTAGGTATCTTAAGGTTAGGTATCTTAAACGTAAATACCAAAAAAGGTAAAAAGGGGAACAATGAGATAGTAAAAAAGTATTAATTTCTAAACGGTAATTCGTTGAGAGTTGAATAATTGACATTGAAAATATTCTTTAAGAATTTAAAAACTGAGTTATAAACGGTTTTCTACTGTTTTTACAAAAGCAGAAGTTAAGCCTTCGAAAATTTTTTCAACAAGATTGAACTTTTTTATGCCACAAGAACCAAGATATACTTTTCTAGAGGTTTTTGATGTGCTAAACTCAAATCTGAAATCAGAAAAATTTGATTTGGCTCCGTTTTTGAAATATTACCATTACAAAATTCTAAATAACGTAATTTTGCCTGTTTTCGAGGTTCTGTTTTTATGTGGGTAATTTATTAAAAACCAATTTGTAACGGTGATTATAAGACAAATGTTAGAAGGCTAATAGAATTTTTTTGATTGCGGATTCGAGTTCAGCAACCCAAAAACCTTGTTGACCAGTGTTATTTGAGTTATGTACCAATTACATATTAATAAAAAAGAATAAGATGTCTCAAATTTTTTCTTATGCGCTAGATTTTAAAATATGATTTAAAAAAAAAACTTATTTTTTTCTGCGTATATGTGCATAAAAATAGGATTCCTAAAATGATTTTTGAGCGAAAGACGGGGAGAACAATTTAGTTTGCCCTAAATTTTGTTCAGTGTTTTCAACGATTTTTTGTTATCTTTTTTATTTTAAAAGAAAGATACATGGAATTTATATAGTCCTGTAGACAGGACTATATTTGAACAAAGTTTCAATTATTTTCATAAATGCACAGTTTTGAAATATTGGTGTCCTCTATTTTTACCAAGAATACATCGAAATTTGATTTAACTTTATTTAGCAATTAATTATAAGACCTTGCATTTGATATATCACACATCACGGTTACATATGCGCTACGAAAAATCTTAAATTTTGAAAAGTTCAAAATTACCAGATGACCAAGCGTTACTACTGTAATCGAAGTTTTACATTTTAACATGGGTGGCTTTTAAAAATTGTAGGTCGTACAGATATGATTTATCAATATATGTTTGTACCTAGTTAAAGTCGAAATGATATGCTCTTCGAATATATAAAATTTACTTCAGGCTGAAATATAAAAAATGGATTAAAAGATGATGGAAGAAAAAAAAGTTACATAGATATTTTGGTTTTTTTGATGAAAATCAATTGCATTAAAAAAACTCTAGCTCTTTTTGTAGATGTTGTACAGACATGACTGAGGTGAATATTTTAAGCTGAAATAATAAGCTCCCAGATGGTATAAATATTTAGTACAATTTTATATGAAAACATTGAAAAAATGTTGTTTAAAGAAAAAAAAGTTATTATTTTTTTGCTTTTTTTTTATGAAAAATTTGTGATTTCAAGAAATCATTATTTTATACTTTTTTTTTAGGATAGATCTAAAGCTTTTTGATGATATACATAATTTCTTCGAAAGCTTTTTATAAAAAAAAAAATAAACAAAATGAGAAAAGAAAAAAACCATATTTTTGTTCACTTTTTTTGTAAAATACGATTGGTTTGAAAAAATTATTACTTTTTTTCTACAAATAGTACAAATAAAAATAAAATCTCAAGTTTTAGTTTAATTATTATCATTACCCATATGACATGGTAGTATATTTTTTTTAAAGTTTTTTTCAATCTAATTCATAAAAGTATGCAAATTTTCATAAATATTTTGTCATGATGTAAGATTATCGTCCGTAAACCGACTTTACAGACAACCAGTTTTTTTTATTAACTAGCGGGAGCCTGATTTTACTTACTTCATTTTAAAGATAAATATTAATTCCGTCCTAAATAAGAGTTCCTGAAATTCAACTAATTTACAACAACAAAATTACTTGTCAACCCAATTACATTTGAAAATATTTCATTTAATAAGCAACAAGCTAACTTTCAACATTTCCCTACCGGAAAACAATTTAAAAAAAAAAAATCTTAAAAGTCTCAACTTTTTTTCACACTCTCCAATTTATGATCATCATTTCCTTTTTTAATTACCGATTCAATAGCAAATGAACACTCTATATCTGTGCGAGAGAGTGTTTCTCTGCTAACTGTCTCGCGCGAAAATTCAAAACGGAAATTAATTGCTTCCATACCAGAAGTACAGAATTGTGGTAGACGTACCTCTATACTTCTCAACAATATTTCCACTCTTCTCAATCCGCGCCGCCGACATAACCAGAATACTGCACTATAGTCGCTGCTCACTGCCTTTATGGCTAATTAAATTCCAGCGGTTAATTAACAGCCAATTAAGCAAAATCACTTCTTCTTTCTGGTTTTGTTTCTAAAGTCCTTTTTACTACTTTGTCCGCCTTCACTCTCTTCTACATCCTTGCCTCAGTAAAATTAGGTACGTTTTGATGATGGAATAAATATTGGTATATTTTTCTTACACTTAAATACCAAAACCATAATTTGTCCTTTTTACAGAAGACGGCGACGAAGAAGAAGAAGAAGTAGGAAAAAAAGAAGAAGCTCATTGGCTTTCATTTGTAAGGACGACGACAACACGATTGCAAAACTTATCGAACAGCTATTCCGTTCAACGATCCGGAAATCGGGGGCAACCTTTTTCTTTGGCCAAATCCCATCCCGACCCGTTCCGTACCTCGGTTTTTCATGAAATAAATAAAAATAATAAAATCCAAATCAAAGAGTCCTTCGGTTCCTTAGGAAACAATTTGAAAATAATTACCGCTCTGGATGGTGGCTGGAGATGGGTGAGGGTGGTTTTTGTTAGCCTGGGAGAGTCTAGAGTTGTTGGGTTCTTCGCAGATCGCAGGAATATGAAGCAAAAAAACAAAAATAGAGTGTTAAGGATAAAGAAGTTTTTTTTTCCTAATTCTTCTTCCTTCATGATGTTGCCTTCATTCTCTTAGTTTGGTTGTAACTAAAAAGCAATTCACTATGCTCATTTTGCCTATTCATTCGCGTTAAATACATACACTAACACAAACATACAAAATCTACTTTGATGGTAGTAAAAAGGAGTAGATGTTCAGATATATTCCAATTTTTGTAATATTTTTCCAAGGATTTTATTCAAAGGAGCAAAAAGCCGAACATAGAAAAATGAAAATATTTTTCCTAATGAGTTGGAAAATTACATTGCACCGCATTTCTATTGCAATAAACAGACGAGGCAGGCTAACGAACTCAAAAAAAAAAATAGTTAAGAAGGAATTAACATCTCGCTAGAGTCTATATTTAAGCATGAGTTTGTTTGTGTATTTAGTGGCGCGGCCGTTTGGTTTTATTTTAAACTGCAGGGCTGGATTAAGAGATTATCCCTTTTTATTCGTCGGGATTTAGTTAAAAAGCAATATGAAAAGGAAGGCAAATTTATACGTACCATTTCTGTCAACCACTTCATCATAATAATGGTCAGTAAATTAAATAGACATACAAATTGAAATGATTTCACTATTTCCTACAATTTTTTTTTCTCAAGGAACAAAAATTAGTTTATGGAAATGTTACGTATACGCCACAGTGACCATGTTGATTCAAAATTCGCTATGGTTGTAATAAAAATTAAGAGAAATTGAACTTTGTTGTATGTAATCGAATACCTGTAAAATAATAAATTCCTCATAAAATGTAACCATTAAACCTTAAATAATTTTAATTACAACAATAAACGAAATTTAAAGAGTTTTCAAAAAACGTTAAATTTTGAAAAAAAAAAATTAACATTTCATACTATTTTGAGATATTTTAACTTTATTTTAAGTTTTTCAAAGTTTGCTTTGGTTTACCGAAAATTTTAACGATATTCATTAATAAAATGATTATACAAACTAAAATGAATTTGATGTTAATAAATTTAAGTAAAAAGTATGGTTTATGGTTCAATGACTTATATAGTAGTCTAAAAAAATCGTAGAAAAGTCAAACGAAAAGAAACCTGAAGCTTAATAATAATATCCTTTAAAGAAGTAAAAATAATTATAAAGAAAAAATTGTTCCACAAAAAAATAAAGACATACCTAACATTTTTGAAAATTTTGGTTTTGGCATAATGTATTTAACGATTGTGATTTGATGATTTGAATTTTTTATTTTACCTAAATCGTAAAATTAAAAGAATTTAATTTTCACATGTTTTAAGATTTATCATTTTACGATAATTTTCCACTAACGAAAATCACTAAAAAAAATCACGTTTTTTTTGTCACTATAAACATTTGTGCTAGTGTACCTATAATTTCTAACCTCTTGGACTACATTCATATCATTCTCTAATGTAAGATATCATTTTCTGTTTTTATTGAAAAAAAATCCAAGGTTAACCTCTTGTCGAAAAAAAAGGAATTTTGAAAAATTCTATCAAAATCCATCGAGTGAGACATAAAAAGGATCTCCATATGAATATGATAATCGAAATTTACGTTGCAGTCTGGTTGCTGAGTAATTTTTATCCAAACATTTGTTTTTATTCTTTCTTTTTTCTCTTCAATTTGTATAGATACATATATTATCTTAGGACCAAAGTCTCGAAAATAATTTTGATTTAAAGATATGACTTCATAGTGAGCACGTCTATATGCATTTGGTACAAAAATTACAAATCTAAATTTTTCAGATTTTCGAATCTAAAAACAAATCAATTTGGAAAAATTCTTCCAAATCCCTCGAGCAGGTATGCTTTCAAAACAAAGGTCTCTTTGGTTAATTTAGGGCACAAGGTTACTTCGAGGTCTGGTTGCGCTATTATATTGGAAATTCAAATAGAGTGTTTTGAAATAATGACTTTTCAACTTTGATTCCGAATAAAACTCAACTTAAAAAAAATTGTGATAAGGCTTTTAAAACATCAAATAAAAAGTAGGTATTGTGACAAAACTATTAGTTATACCTACCCAAAATCAAGAATGAAGAGAGTTAATTTCAAAACCGAAAATCATCCAAATGCTCGTAAGTAGTGTTTGCCAATTTTTAAAAACACGTCCATGATTTTTTTAGAAATTTTCAATTGTGTTTCTATTTATTTTCAAATAAGACATTCCAATTTTAATTAAATGTTTCAAACTTGTATATACCTATATTTTTGTTTTAATACATGGCTCAACTGGTTTTAACAAACTTTGCTGTCCAAGAAATAAAATAAAATATTTAGTTTGGAGACCAAATCGTTTTTGTAATTTTAAATACAGTTTTGTATTTTATACCGTAAGGAAATGTTATCAAAGTTGAACTACTTAACTTTTATTTTGTTTTGTATTACACAGGTCGACAAAAATAAAAATATTTTTTGTGCTTGGTTTTAATTTGCACTTTTTGGGTTAATTGTAAACCAAAACAAAAGATAATCACCCTTTCCCCTCCTAAGATTTGCTTTTGTAGTGTTGGGAACAAAAATACAATTTTCATACCCTGTGAGTCTAACTCGAGTTTAATGAGCTATAGTGCAAGAACCGTGCATTGTACAATAAAACTGTTACGGTATAAAATGTAGATAATTGAAAGATCTACATTTCTGCTAAAGGACTTTATTCGACTTAAATTATAACAAAAAAGTTTTGATGAATACAAGGTTTTTTGCTCTGAAAAACCTTTTTTTTTTGAGTTCAAACTGTAATATTTTTTTATCTAACTTCAACTTTGGAAACTTTTATACTTTTTTTAAAGCTGCAATACCGGGATAAGTTTTAAAAATAATAAACCAGAGTAACACAATACAAATTTTTTTTGTCTTGTTGCTCTGAAATAAAAGCAAGAAATTGAGTTTTTACGAAACTTGGAACTGTTCATTAATTTGCAGAAAAATGGCGTATGAAATAAAAAATAGTTTTATTAATTAATTGTTTCTTATTGTTAAGAAATGTTTTATTGAAAGAATTGTAAAAAACAAAAATCAATTATGGGCAGAGGAAGCAAAATACTGATGCAAAGTAGGGAAATTTCACAAGAACTGCATATTTAATCGAAAACCGTAAGGATTTGGGCTGAACAAGTTACCAAATTCTGAGAGATATTAAGTTTCGTTTGATCCATTATTTAAATAGAGGGTCACTATGGTGTATGTGTAACTTTTTTTTTAAATTAATTTAAATGGTTTCATTTATCAATGTAATACATACATAGAGTTGCTTTAATTTATTTTAATTTAAAAATATTAAATTATAAATGTTTGAGAATGCAACCAAAAATATCTCCTTGGTTTCCAGTGAAAGAAAAAAATGTATGCTGAAATTGTTAATCCGCCCTTGAAATAATGTTAATGTACCGTATATCTTTATTTTCCAAAAACAAAATGAAATAAAATGAGAAAAAAAATCCAGGCCAAAATAGGCTGGTCGAGAGGTTCAAAACAAGAACCAGCAACATCGAATTCGACAAAAAAGGATATTCATCCGAAAGCAAAGTAGTATAGAAAAAAAATTGCAAAAAAAAAACAAAAAAAAAAATATAAAGAACAACTTTCGAAAATGGAAAAAACGAATCCTTTTTGCGTGTTCTCTCGGTGGTGGTGTTGGTAACGGCTACATCAAGCCAGCAACATCGCGGCACGCTGTTGAAACTTTTTTCATTAAAAGTGTGAAATGGAATTGCAATTCACGGATGCTGATTCTGTAGTTGAAGCTTTTGAGAAGCTGCCTCTCTTGCTCTGTGGAAGGGTGAGTGCTGAAGCGAGAGTTATTCCATCAGCTTCTCAAGAATCTCAATAATCGTTCGTGACATGAGAATCAATAATTACACTTTAGATGGCGCTACTACGTGTTGAACACACATACAAATAAAAAAATAAAACTATCCTGATTGCAAAATAGCCTGGGTTAATTTTCGGGGGATTTTTATTTGGATTTCATTTTTGTTGTTATTTTGCAACGAAAGGCAATTCATTCATTACAAAAAATGGTGGATATTTGAGTTTATTTTTTTTTTGCGTTTCATTTTGTTTTGTTTGAATTTATTTTCACTTTGTTTTGTTTTTATTTGCGGATATTAAAAAAGTTTCAATGGCTCATTGACGTTTGAGCGAAAACGAGGAAAAATTTTATTGCACATCACTGCGCTGTTTGGGTAGGAAGGTAAAAGGTAAGTACACTGGTTGCTTTTTGCTGGTTTGAAGTCGACTTTACGACGGAAGGTGAGGTAGCATGCTAACATCACAGAGAGTCAATCATTCAGGAGGTACGTAAGGTGAGTCTTTTATTGCAAAAGTTTATTTAAGCATGCATCACGTCCGTATATAAAGTAGTTTGAGTTTATACTACACTTTTTTTTAAACTTTTTTTTTTTTTTTGTGGATTAAAGTTAAGTGTTAGTACGTTTTAAAATATACTGGAAGTAGTTCAGAGGTATTGTACTTGTCGTATGACGTTACCAAGAATACTTAATTTTTTATAGGATTCCATCTATTTGAAAAGGCGGAAAGTTGTTAAAACGTTATATCACTTGATGCGAAATATCACGCATGGAACTTAAAAGCGTACCTTCCTATAATTTTTTTAAAGATTTTCGAGGAGGAGAAGTTTATGATATCGCATGAGAGAGCCAATTTGACTGCTTTTAAGAAATCACATAAAGTACTTCCTCCGGGTTGTCAACTTTGGTTCAAAGAATACATAAGTAAAATAGAGGCTGAACGTTTTCGAAAAAAATGACAAATCAATTTTTATTTGCTTAATTTTTACAGATGATCAGATCAATCTGGAAAGCTTAGTTTCTTTAAACTTAAATATTCCTAAAAAATATCCAGAGCCAGAATTTAGATTCTTTAGTAATTTATTTCTTGGTTAGTTGACCAAGTCATACATGTTACACCTTATTAAGAAGCAAGGCCTAGTGGTTTTTAACTCTCAACCATTCTTGTCATTAATTTCCAAAAATCGAAAGGACGTACACCGCGTCCCAACAGTGATGTATTTTTTCATGACAATGAAGCTCGCGGAGACTGAAAAAAATCTTTTTATTCAAAGTAGTGGAAGCTGGGAAAAAGAAGGTGTTGTGTGGTTTAATGATTTCTCAGTTTCTATTTGCAAATGATCAAATGCAAACTCAGTGAAGGTTCTTTCAAATGAAGTTTTGCAAACCAGAATAGTAAAAATAAAAAAAATTGAATTTTTTGTGTTCTGAGGTTTTAACGCAATTGAAGATTTCATTCAGGTTAGATCGCATTTAGACTCTGATTAAAAAAACAATCTGTTGGGCTTATCTGGATAAAAAATAAAAAATGCCTTCACTTATACATTTTAGTAATGTTTTAAGCCTTTGTTACAAAAAAAAAACAAAAATTTCATGAAATTTCATAATTTTGTCATTATTACAAAAGTTGATTTTTGTAATAATGGATGAAATAATGCTGTTGATGTCAGACCAAAAATAGATAGAATGGAAAGGATTGTTAAAGTAACCCGATAATTTCAATAAATATTTTAAATGCATAATTATTGTAATAAAATTATGTATTTAAAATATAAAAAAAGTTAGTATTTGATATTTGATTTGACATTTAAGTTTTAGTCAGGATTGAATTTTTGTTTTATGTTTAGAAATAATTTTGTTTATAATAAGTTTTAATATTTTTAGCTTTTGTAACAAAAAATAAATACACGACTGGGTCTCACGTACTTATTATATTAAAAAAAAAAACATAAATATTAGCACTAATGCATTTTTAACTATTTGGTTAGAAATCAGAACAAAATAAAAAAAAATCATGTACAAAAATTTTCTTAATTTTTTTTTCAATTTTTTTTTGTTTGAAAATTTTGAATAAACACAATCCTTTAAAGATGATAAGAAGTATCTGTATGTATGGTTTTAATAAAATCGGTCCATCCTTTAACGAGATATGCGTAAAAAAAATATGAATTTTCGCAAAAAAAGGCAACGCCATATTTACACTATCCGAATTTTTTTTGGAAAAACTAAGAACGCAGTTTGATTCAAATAGCTTAGATCAACGGTTCTCAACCTTTCAAAGTATGCGGACCCATAACAAAAAAATTGTCAGTTGGCAGACCCCTTTCAAGAATAAATTTAATTTATTATTATGTGTAAGAATCATTAAATTAACAATTATACACTGTTTCTGACTGTGAATCCTGCCTATTGGGCCGGAGCGACATTGAATGGTGAAAAAATTGATTTGAAAAACAAAAAAAAAAACATACCCCCCGCAAAAGTTGCATTTTATCCAAAAAAGTATAAAAAGATTTTTTTAATTTTTAAAATGACCGCTAAGGGTCACGGTCACGCATTCGCTTTGAAAATTGAAAAAAAAAATAAAAAAAAAAAACAAAAAACAAATTGGCTTATAAGACACATACTTTCATTTTTTTTTTTTTTTTATTTAATGACTTTTTTTTTATTAATTTATGCATTTATTCTTCTCTAAAAAGCCTCCATTAGTAATTCCTTATTGGAATTGCAACCTGAAAAAATGAGCCTAAAAAAAAGGATAGGTCAGGGCTTACGGATTAAAAATATTTTTTAATTATTATTTTTCAGTTTAAAACTTTAGTTTACTTCCTTAATATATTTTATATAATTGTTTTTAGTGCCAACTCTAAAGTGAAACATTTTTTTTTTTTTAAATACAATGCAAGAAAACATACATTTTTGCATTGCATTCGTTAGATCGAAATCATTAGAGCCGTTTTCTAGAAAATTGCAACAACTTAAACATTTTGTATGGGAGGTTCACTTTTTAAGTGAGTTATTAAAAAAAAGAAAAAAAAATCAACCTTGGGAATTGCAAAAATATCATCTGTTCCAAATTTCAAGGAAATTCGTCCACCCATTTAAACTGCAGCTTCATGTACCTACAGATGGAAGTGACGACTCACAGGCGCACCAATTCACAGACCAATGAACCGGAAACAGGGTACGGACTTAAGTTTCCAAATATCGAAGAAACTTAAAAAAAAGTGAAGTAGATCCAAAATTTCGAAAGTAGATTTCTAAATAAAACTTTCAAAACATTTACTTAAAAAAATTTATTTTTAACAAAATTATTTTTCTAAATTTGTTTTTTAATATGTTCAATTCCAAAAAAAAAAAAACTCTCTCATCTTCTGGTGGGGTATCATCATCGCTGCTTTGGGGTAAAACGGTTAGATTCAGCATAATCTAACAAATTTTGGAACAGGAATTCTTCAAAATCAGTCAAAATCACTTTGACACATTTAATTTATATCTTGAATTCGAAATGACCTCCATTCATTTTTTGAGATTTCAGTGCAGGTTTATAATACGTAAATGCCTCGACCAAATTCAAAATTGAAGCTAAATCAACTTCTCTGATTCAGTTCTCTAAATGTATTGTTTAAAAAATATTTTTCAATAAAAAAAAAAAAATAGAAGTAGATCCTAAAACAGAGAAGTAGGGAAGTAGATTTTATTTTTTTTCCAAAACGGAAGTAAATTTACTTCGATCAAAATAAAGTCTGAACCCTGTCCGAAAACCACTTTCAAAAAAATTTGTTTGATATACGGGAAGAGCCAACATGGAACATTTTTTTTTGTTACCTGATATTATTTTGAGAAAAAACAGAAATGCATTTATATTGCAATTGTGTTCAATATTACCTACGTTTGCAAAGTTTAATTAAAATCGTTACAACCGTTTTCGAGAAAATATTGGTTTTGATTAAAACCTCGAATTTTTTTGACACGAAACGAATACCTGCCATATAGAGCAAGTACAAAATTTTAGGGTCCAGCAGACCGTTGTTAAAAAAAAAAAAAAAATAAAATTTGTAAGAAATCAAAACGATTACCTACGTACACATTTTGACATCTTGTTTAATTGACGGGCCTTTACATGGGGAACGATTTTTTTATAAAAATAAAATTTAAGAATAGAACGCTGCGTTAGGTTTGTATCGAATTTATATTTGAAGAAGCATCAAAATTCAAATGTTTTTAAAATTGTAAAGCCCTTTCATTCAATTAAGACCTTAATCAAATAAACTAAATAGATACAGTCCTTACATACCTTCGAAGATTCAATTAGTTATAAGCTCTTTTGTAGCCACAAAATCAGTACCAATCAAATATTCCTATCTTCCTTGTAATTAGTTAATTTTATGGTCGAAGAAGATTCTGTTAATGCTTGATCGCCAAGCAAAGGCACACGCATTCTAACGTATATCGAATATTTTGTAAATTCGCTACAAGATGTGTCATCATCATACTGAAATACCATCAAAATCAAATCAAATCAATTTAGAACTAATTCTAGGCCAGCAACAAAAAAAAAAAACCACACCACTTTGAGCCCAATTAGACAACTAATCACGGAGTCCTTTCAGTAGCATGTTGGCTCATCTAAATCTATACTCGCCCCCCTCTGTCTTCCACTCTCTGTGGAATCAATCAAATTGCCATTCAAACGCATACACACTCTCTCATTCATTCACAACCAATTTATACCACAGGATATTCAATTGACTGCCTTTCTCAAAAACGTCGTCGTCGTCGTCCGTCGCCATCATCATCGTCTACGGTCTACACACATCGTGTGTCGGTCGGCCGATAAATATACTTTTGTCGTCGTCCTTTGCAGCAGTTTGGCGAATCCTTTATCCAAGCTGGCCAATTTGGTCGCCCTTCTTTTTCATGTTAAAGTTGCCTTATACCCATCTCCACCTTCACCACCCACCTGGAATATGGTGCGAATATATCGGGGTGGTATAAATTGATTGGACGTGTGTGTTCCGTGTGTGACTCTGGCTAATACTTTCTCTCTACCTGGGCTCTGTCCTCAGTCCTTTTCTCTCTGTGTCCTGTGTGTGTCTGTGTCCGTAATTTGGTGGCGCCTAATTACAATGAAAGGATTCGATAAATTGGAAATTGTCTGACGTAAAATAGGTGTTAATTGAGGCCGTCAATTGGCGAAAGATTGCCAACTGTTAACTAAATGAAGCGTGATATATATTTTGTGGGTGGCAAGGCCAGGCAGGATCTATATAATTATTATTGTTCTACCTTTTTTTTTTTCGATAGACGTAAAAATTTTATTATCCTGAATTATAATATTATTTTATTCAATCCTTGAATGCGTTTTGATTATATTTTCTATACACAAATAATGCTGATGCTTGCTTGTTTGTTTTGTATTTGTTGAGAAAGAGTGAGAAAGAGGGTGTGAAATCCCCCCAAAAAATTGGATTTGATATAGAGGGCGTTGGCTAACGAATTAGTGGTAATCATTCAATTGTGGCTTTGATTACATGAATTGTGTGTGAGAACCGATTAATATTATGTTTTAGTTGTATGAAGGTATGTCGGTTGTAGAAATATAAATACATGTTATTATTATGGTCGGGAGTTATCGTCCGTCGGAGGTATAATAATGGAAGACCATTTGAAGTAATTGACATAATGAAATTGTGGGATGGCATTGATTAGGATGTGAATTCCAATTAATATGTTTTATAGAGGTATAATTTTAGTTGACATTTTACTTATATAGATAATTGAGGAGGAAATGTCTTATTCTTAAAAAGATTATAGACATAATGTGAGGATTATATAGGTAGGAGGTGTCAACGAACGAAATTGCTTCCTATTTTATTATTCATATTTTCAATGGTTCCAAAAGTGGGGCAAGAGGTCAAGTCGTTATAGAAAAGTTATACTTTTTATCATTTACTTATGGGTATTTACATTGTAACGGGTGTGACACAGCTCCTTAATTTTTTGTTTCTGGATTGCGTACTATACACTAAATAAGGTATTGAAAAGCTTCAACAACAAATGTATTTTTAGTTGTTAATACATTTTTTAAATTACATTTTGCTAAACTTTATTTAAATGTTATAAACTATTAAGATAAGATGTAACGATAGTGACGTTAAAAAGAGAGGTTGTCTGTAAAGCCGGTTTACTGACGATGATTTTACGAGATAACGTCGTCAGAAAACAGGTTGTGTGCTTTTGTTTAAAATGAGTCAATTGAAGCGTTTACTTTTTTCAAACAATCATAATTTACAAGAAAAAGCTAAAAAAAATACTCTTTTATTTTCTCATTATATTATTTTTTTATTTTAAAAGCTTCCAAAAAAAAAAATTATGGAATTTAAAAGCCAAGTATTTCTTCTTAAGAATAAAACCATTTTTAAATTTTTACAATGCGCAAAAAGTATAAAAATAATTTATTGAAAACAATCATTTTCATCAAAAATAGCAAAAAAAAAACATGAATTTTTATCTTCTCACGTCATTAATTCCATTTTTTCCCTAACAACCTATCAAAATTTTTTTACCATTTGAAAGCTTATTGTCTTAGCTCAAAATATATATATATCGATCAGGTCTATAAGACATCTACAAAAAGATGTAGAATTTTTTGAACTCGATCAAATTTCATTAAAAAAAGCAAAAAAAAAAAACATTTATTTTTATGTTCTCAGGCTATGGAATCAATTTTTTTGTATGACAACCTATAAAAAATATATACCATAAAAAAGCTTATTATTTCACCTTTCATATGACGTATCAATCTAATTTCAACGATGCCTACAAGAGAAGTTAGAATTTTTTAAAGTCAACCATGTCGAATTTCCCACACTGGTGGCTGTTCGGGGGGCAACAGATCTCCACTGGTGTTTTCAGGTTTTTCGCAAGTTTCTTGATTTAACATTGTGAAGCTTGTAGTTAGTCTACCGTTATGTGTGATATACCAAATGAAAGGTAATTGTATCAGGATGCTCATAAATGTTTAATCAAATTTCTATCTGCTCTTGGTCAAAAGTTATAACCTGTTGAATTCTAAAATTTTATTTTACCGTTATCTCAAAATCGTGTTTACGAAAATGATTGAAACACATATAGTCGTAGTCATGGTCTATTATTACTTCATATACTTTATTCCTGTATCTATTAAAGAAAAAAAGATAAAAATAAAAAACTATGAAAATCGGTTAAAAACGGTCAAAAAACGTATTTTGTAAAAACTTGTTTCTTCCGTTATTCAGTCAAAACTCACTAAACGATTCCAAGTTTTTGCACATTTATGCATAAGGACCTACATGTCCTATAAGTTTGAGATTTTTTGAACGCTCCAAAAAAATCTAAAAATAAAAAAATACCCAAAACCCCTAAAAAACAAGGTGTTTTTCAAAAATTCATATTTCGAAAAGCAGATTATTGAAAAAAAATCAGTATCAGACGCCTAATTTGTTTTCCCTTATCTTTCACCTGGCATCTTTAGAATTGTCAAAAAAAATTTTCTTTACCCAAAATCATCATTTTGTCATAGCCCCAACACGTGTACAACGTTCAAACAAAACGTTATAGCTTAGTTTCAAAATTTTTTAGAATTTTTTTTTTAAATGCAGTTATTCTTAAATTAATCTCATCTATTTGTAACAAAAAAAATCAATTCTCTACGACTTCGCGTTTAGATTTTAGCCCACTAAATGACGGAATTTTTAAAAATCCTTCATTTGGATTAAGCTTTAGGTTATTATCTTTCAAATAAGCTATAGAAGATTTTTGTATCACTAATAGTTTATTTTTAATTTTGAATTGAAATTTTTTGCCGCACTGCGAAAGTGCGAGAGTGTAACGTTAGAAAATGGCGTCACTTTTTTGTGGTGGCTGCCATGGTTTATCGATTTATAAGACGTTATCACGTCAAAAATCGATTGAGTGTGCTTTGGTGACTTTTAGAAACCATATTGTAAATTTTTGAATGATATGAAAGAAGATTTAGTTATGTTTCCAGTTGGCATAATTTCGAATTTCTTTTACAATTTTTACTTGCGATATAGGTACTATAGGGCAAGTTTAGGATTCGTAAAAAAAATCGAACTCGAGATAACAATTTTACATGACATTACGATGATGGAGAATGCCAAAAAAGTGGGTCCGGCAACTCTGTCTGTCTGTCTGTCTGTGTGTCTGTCTCTATCTGGAGCTGCAGCCTAAACGAGTGAAGTGATTTTCTTCAAACTTGGTAGTTAGCAGTTTTTGGTGATTAATTAGAGGGGAAATTGAAATTTTTTTTTATGACCAACTAACGGTACCTGCTATATAACGGAAATAGAAAAGTTAATTTTTTTCAAAAACGGCTCTAACGATTTTGATTAAAATTTTTGTGTGTAGTATTACACATAAGGGCCAACTTTTTAAATAAAAAAAATATTTTTTGTACCGTTATTAACGGTACCTGTCATAGAACGGTTTTTTTCGTTTCTGAATATCTCGTACAACATTAACCCGATTTAAATGAAAATTTTTATACAAACGTGTGTAAGTAAAGATGATATTAAAAATTTAGAAAATTTTCAAAAAACGCAATTTTGGATTTTTAAAAAATATTTTTGTAAAACGGATCAATGAAAAATTTTGAAATTTAGTTTTTATGTGTAAATTAATTATTTCTTCAAAATGGCATACCAAATTTTTTTTTGAAAAATGTTAAAAAAATTTTATACACAAAAAATTATTTTTTTAAAAAACGGCTCCTACAATTTTCGAAAATTTTTTTCTAAAAATACCTTTTTATACAAGAAATAAAATGGCATATTTGTTTTTTTTTTAAGATAATTTAAAACGGAGTTTAATTAATTATAAAAACAGATTTAATTTTTTTATACTACTTATGAAATTTCTTCAAAATATCAAATTTTAAATTTCTTGAATAAAAAGCTTTAACATTATAGTTACTTTAAGCATAAGAGCAAGTACGTGCGACCCCAGTCGTGCAATTTATTTTCTACTGACAGTAGTTATCCAGTTTACCTTTGTTGCTCATTCTATGATCTTAAAAATTATTAAAGTGATCGTGTACATGATGCCCAATAAGTCGTTCGTGTCCTGTGCCGGTAGCAATGAAATTTGGGCAACATATTAGGATTTGAAAAAAAAACTACGTCTAGAAGAATTGTCTTTTTTTTTAAATGTGAGTTACATGAAAAATAACTGTGAAAAACAAAGCAGCTTGGTTTACCTTGCAGAAGGCTTATAAATATAAAAAAAATTGAAACTAATGCACCGCATTTTAACCAAAATCAGCCTTTTTTAAAAAAAATCTTGGAACTAAAGGAAATTAAAATTAACAACTCCGAATTCTAACTTCAAAACTTCATTTATTTTTAGAGAAATAAGTTTAACAATCCACTTGAAACAGTTTCTTGCCTCAAGCGCCTTTAGAAAGAATAAAAATATTAATTGAACACAACGAAGTATCAGCTATTATTGTGTCGCTTTGTACACAAAATTCCTCAAGGCATTATTCACCACTACTATAATAGCTGTTTGTTTGCTGGTTTTTCTCCCAATTTGCTTCCGTTTCTTTTCAAAAAATATGTAACAATTATCTGAAACAAGAAAAAAGGAAACATTGAAAGATTTAAAAAGAAAAAAAAAAAAAAAAAAAAAATACAGGAAAGCCTCTAGTACTCACTCGTAACCAGCTTACTATTTCTACTAACAAATTGCAACTTTCTTTCTTATTCCCATTTTAACCAAACCAATTTTCCTCTACCGCAACTTAAAATAACGTCTATCGCCCAAAGCTAGACACAGCTCACAACTAATTGTTCGTTTACGTTCTTTTCCTCAGAATTAATCAATTGCAGAAAAAATAAAGCTAGCAAAGGAGGCAGGATAAGAAAATCCTATATAGTGAGTCCTGTGTGGCACCTTTTGTGTCCGGGAAACGGGAACAAAAGACCGGAACTCAGATTCAACTCGGCATAGGGTTGGTGCTTGCTTTCAACTGCTTTGTTTGACATAACAATAATAATAACCATGTTACCCATAACCATTGAGGAAAAAACTTTATGGCAGTACCAGTTCTAGCCCCAGTACGAGTTAACGAAAGAAAGAGGAGCGCATCTGAAACTTAACATTACCTATAGAAAAGTTTGTATATTTTTTCTATCTTTTATTGTTATTATTGCTCACGCCCCAACTGCCCCTTAAGTTCCTCCCCATTTCACTTTACCCCCAACTTGGCGGGGGAAGACAGCAAACAAACAGAAAAAAAAAGAATGAAGATGAAACCTTTTTTCCTTACTTTTTTTTTTTTTTTTTTTTCTTGAAGGAAAACGAATTGTTTTATGTTTTCCATTTCTTTTGTGGGTCGGTGATGTGTTTCTGGTTTCTTTCTTATTTTTTTTCTTCTTCTTCTTTTTTTTTTTTTTACTGAATTTCATCGCTCGTCTTTTCCATTTTTATTGTGTAAGATTCTACTTTCTGATACGAAAAGTCCTGAGATCTCTGTACTTCATCTCTCACAGAAAAACCGCTGCCGCCCATTCAGCATTCAGCTGGTAATTACTTCTTGGTAACAAAAAGACTACAAAGCCGATATGGATGGAATGAAAAAGACGAATATAAAAAAAAAAAAAAATAATAATACCAACTTTTTATTCTTAACCCTGCGGGGGCTATATCCTAAAACATAAATGCTAAGAAAAATTAATTTCGTAAGTCTTGTTTTTCCTGAAAAAGGACTACCTCCAAAGAGACTTTATTCCGACTGCACAGATATTTATATTTAACCAGGATTCAAGTCAAGTTAAGAGAGAGAGAATCCCAGTGGAGTGATAGAAGAATATGGCGGATTGAATTTTGCCAAATGAGGCCGAACAGCGAAATCATAAATTCTACGATTTTTGAGGGCACGTGTACATAGCTCTGTGTACTGTACCAGAAGTTGTGTGAAAAACAAGATGTTAAGAAGAAGAAAAAAATTAAACTTTTTTTTTTCAAAGATATTTCATGAGTTTTTATGGTCCTTGGAATTGATGTGATGGTTGGTGGTTGGCGGAATGCTTTTTCGAAATGAAAATTCTCTTTGAATGTTTATTTTTATGACAAATTTGGATGAAACCACTTTTATAAATAAAATCAAGTCAAATGATAATAATTTTTGAACATTAAATTCAAAAATAGAAATGACAGATCTAAATATGGAAAAGGTGAAACTTTAAATTGAAATTAGGGTATAGATTCGGTCTGTCAATATATACAATGCTATATTGAACCAATTCAATATTATGTATTTTGATAACGGTAATATTTCGTAATTAAAATTTAATTAGATGTTAACATTCTTTAAATTGTCATTTTTAAAGTTTTTACTTAAATGATCACTGTGGCGTATACGTAATATTTTATTTCAGTTAATAAACTAGTACCATCGAATAATTACAAATAGTAGTGATACCGCAGATTACTCATGCGACTATTTGAGTATCTCAAGATAGATGAACTACATAGGGTTGTGCCTCAACTATCATGTATTTTCGAGTTGCGTCTAAACTAATTATTTTTTTTAAACCTTCATAAAAAAATTAATAATTATACTGGTTTACAAGGGTTTTGTTGCCGAAACAAAAATATACTTTTCTGAAGGTTTTTGGTGTGCTGAACTCGAATCCAAAGTCAGAAACTACTAATCAGCTCCCGTTTTTGAGATATTACCGTTAGAAAATGCAAAAATACGTTTTTTTTTTTAATTCTTCGGACCTTCTTCTTTTGTATAAAGAAAATTGTTTGAGCATATTTAGTAACGGTTTCTATAAGAACTGTTTTCCATCTTTCGACACCTGTTTAAATCTTTTCAATATCTTTTATATTGCCCGAGATATCTGAAACTGAAGTAAGTGCGTTTGGCTTCATATATCATATAGAAGATAATGGCGTTATAAAATTTATAAAAATACCAAACAACTAAGGATATCTCGGGCAGTAAAAAAGATATAGGAAAGATTTAAACAGATATAAAAAGGTGGTAAATAGTACTTATGAAAACTGTTACTTAATATGATCAAAAAAATTTTCCTTATATAAAAGAATAAGGTCCGAAGTACTGCAATTTCTAACTGTAATATTTCAAAAACGGGAGCTGATTAATTTTTTTTGACTTCAGATTCGTGTCCAGCACACCGAAAACCTTCAGAAAAGTATATTTTTGTTTCGGCAACAAAAAAAAAGTTTAATTTTGTTAACCAGTGTTATTATTATATATTTCAAAGAGCTTAAATTGATATAAGTTTTTGTATATTGTAATATCATATTAGTCTAGGCATTCGATTTTTTCTGCCCTGTTCGATTTCATTAGTCAAAAAGTTTTTTTTTATAGAAATCAAAGTATATTTTTCTAATGGTTTTTTGTGCGCTGAGCTCGAATCTGAAGTCAGAAAATATGTATCACATCACGTTTTTGACATATTACCATGCCAAAAATCAGAAAAATAGTGTTTGGGACGTTCAAAATTCAATATCTCAAAAACTTTTCACGTTAGAGCTATTCTAGTACTTGATTCAAATTAAAAAGGTCAATGACCATTATAAAAGTATAATTTGGTTTCTATGGAAAATTATTTCTCGCCAATATTACTGTCATTTACGGAAAAATCAATCTTCAAAATCTTTTTTTTCGGTTTTTCAATTTTTCTCAATATTTTCTAAAACAAAAGTATAGTTTTTCCACACAATCTTTAAAAAACGGTTTTAAGCTAAATAATTGCATTCCAAACTTTTCAAAAATCAAAAATTTTTTCGGTAACTTTTTTGATTGAAAAATAGGCTATTTTTTCAAATTAAATTCGTCAAAAATCCAAAAATTAACTTTTTGCTCAAAAAACATTTTTAATAGATAGAAAACATAACAAAGTAATTTTTAACGAAGTTTTGTTAAAATCCAACTATTTTTGTAAAAGATAAAAATAAAAAATAAAAAAATCGTATTTTTGCATTTTTTACAATATTTTTGAGGTTATAGAAAAAATTTTTTTAAGTAAAAGTTGTAGACATTTATACCTACTACCTACAACTTTTGCATTTGACTTTTTTCGATAGGATTTTTGACACCCACCCCACTTTTTCGCCCACCCACCCCCTTTCCCCCATTTTTTGTGGGCAATTTATTTTGCCCCTTTCATATACCATTTATCCTAAATTTTCCCACCACCCATATGCTAATAATTTTTTTATTTTCAAAAATTATTGGCACTGGTCTTCAATGTTTACATATTTTTTTAGTTGCTGCTTGGGCAAGCTATCTGGATAGCTCTTCGTTCAAAAAGATATTCCAGATACGAGTATCCCAGATCGCCTATCCGATAGGTGTTTGAACGTGCCTATTTACACACTTTAAGTTTAAAATACATAGTACATAAAATTCCAAATTAAAATTAGAACATAAATATATAAAAAAGGTACATTTTATTCAGTTTTGCGAGACTAAAAAAATAGGTACAGTTAGACTTTTAAAGACTCACACTCTTCGATTTCAATAACTTCAGTATAAGCACATTCATTTGCTCAACTTTTTTTTGATTGTGGTACTACAAAATTTTTTGCACATTGTAAAAGTCATTTACTTTGACTCGTTTTCCAAAGTTATAAAAAGTTAAGTCCAGGATAGTTTTACATTAAATTGCTCGAAAATGTCGATGTCGATTTGGTTTTATTGTGAGGAGTTAGTTCGATAATACCGAAGTCAGATTTGTATACATTTGTATTTGCCTGGAACATCCTGTACTAACATTTGGTAAACAAACCAAACAACTTTACAACCGCAAGAGTGAGTTTTTCTCTGCCTTGTTCTTAAGGCAATTTACACGTTTTTTTTATGTACACAGAGGAATTCACTCTTGCCGAATTGGGTCCCTGGATAGCTTATGATTTTTGCTTCCAGATGGTGTCATATTGGTGAACATTACAAATAGTCCTTAACCAGGGAACAATTAAACCGCTCCTAACAACATCTCATTTTTAAAATTATGACAAGTCGCTTAGAAGCTATAAGAAAACACACATGCTTATATAATATCCTTTGATGCTTTCTGACGCCAAACATTATTTGATTGGCAATTTATTAACAAAAAGTGATGAAATTTGGTAGACTAACTGATATTAGTATGACCGATACGAAAAAGCTGCCAACTTTTTTTTATTCAAAAAGAGCAGCTTAGAATTTTAACTAAATTAGTATCAAAAATTTGTTCTTCCTTGGATTTGGGCATAACTTTTCATATTTATTCAATAGAATAAAAAAAAATAAAAAACAAAGTTCAACTAGGCAAGAAATATGCTGAATCGGTAAAATATTCTTTTAGGACTATTGATTCACAAATTCTTGGATTTTTATAAAACAAAAAAGAACAAAAATTTTAACAATTTTACCATAATTTTTACTTGCGATATAGGTACTATAGGGCAAGTTTAGGATTCGTAAAAAAAATCGAACTCGAGATAACAATTTTACATGACATTACGATGATGGAGAATGCCAAAAAAGTGGGTCCGGCAATTCTGTCTGTCTGTCTGTCTGTGTGTCTGTCTCTATCTGGAGCTGCAGCCTAAACGAGTGAAGTGATTTTCTTCAAACTTGGTAATTAGCAGTTTTTGGTGATTCCCTAGAGGGGAAATTGAAATTTTTTTTTTATGACCAAAACTAACGGTACCTGCCATATAACGGAAATAGAAAAGGTAATTTTTTTCAAAAACGGCTCTAACGATTTTGATTAAAATTTTTGTGTGTAGTATTACACATAAGGGCCAACTTTTTAAATAAAAAAAATATTTTTTGTACCGTTATTAACGGTACCTGTCATAGAACGTTTTTTTTCGTTTCTGAATATCTCGTACAAAATTAACCCGATTTAAATGAAAATTTTTATACAAAAGTGTGTAAGTAAAGATAATATTAAAATTTTAGAAAATTTTCAAAAAACGCATTTTTGGTTTTTTAAAAAATATTTCAAAATTTTTTTTTGAAAAATCAATTTTTTGAAAACGGATCAATGAAAAATTTTGAAATTTAGTTTTTATGTGTAAATTAATTATTTCTTCAAAATGGCATACCAACTTTTTTTTTGAAAAATGTTAAAAAAATTTTATATATAAAAAATTATTTTTTTAAAAAACGGCTCCTACAATTTTCAAAATTTTTTTTCTAAAAATACCTTTTTATACGAGAAATAAAATGGCATATTTGTTTTTTTTTTTTTAAGATATTTTAAAACGGTGTTTTATTAATTATAAAAACAGATTTAATTTTTTTATACTACTTATGAAATTTCTTCAAAATATCAAATTTTAAATTTCTTGAATAAAAAGCTTTAACATTATAGTTACTTTAAGCATAAGAGCAAGTACGTGCGACCCCAGTCGTGCAATTTATTTTTTTTGTATTGCCTATATTATTTTAAATAATTTACATATTAACACAAATTTAGACGCAATCTTTAAAAATCAACGTCTTTTTCGACATTAAAAGTTAAGATTTTTACTTGCGAGGGCAATCCATTTATTTATAAATTTATTCTCAAACAAAATTACCTTCAAACTTAATTAAATTTTGATGACCAACTTGTAGGTACCTACAGAGACAAATGCAGACAAAATCTATATAAACTTACATCAAACTATGTACAATCTTGTTGTTAGTCAATTAATCAAAGCCTAGTTATACATAACATGAATCTGTTTTACAGTGGTCAGGGGTGGAGCTTACGGTAGCCAAAGTAGGCTTTTTTTTCAGGGGCCCCACACGAAGAAAAAATATCACCTGGGTTACTTTATTTCTGGTTAATTTAATCATAATGTAGTTAAATATAACAGAAATTAGTTAAATATACCAGAAATTTGTTAAATATACCAGATGTAAGGTTATCTTTGCATTATTTTCTATCTGTGCAGGACTGTTCTTTGAGTAGAGTTCTTTTAGGTCCAGCTTTGCACCTCTATTCCAATGTTTTCTTTTTCACATTTTAAAGATAAATTAAAAAAAAAATGGATTGAATAACTGATTCCGAGTAATTGAAGTAAATTTATTTCACAGCATTAACCCTCCCTAAATTACCTAAGCTTGAACTTATAACTTAAGAACTGAGCCTGGTTTTACCTCTAGTACACTCCTGTTACCCACTATCCTGTATAAAAATAAGCACCAATCGAGTAGGACCAACGACAGGACACACAACCCAGTTAAAGAGCAACAACAACAAGATTAAAACAAACTCCAAACCACCACCAAGAACAACGACACCGATAATGGTCTATGACAAACAAAATGACATTCCTATTGTTTATCCCGTTTCGAATATACATATATCCTTGCTACACACATATACAAATACACACGTGCGTTGTCTGTAGTGCGCTTAATTGATTTATTATCCTATCCATTGGTTACGTCGGTAATTTATGGATCGTTTTCAGAACGTTTATCATGAAGCCTCGATTCTGGTTTTGTATATATGCTCTGCCTGCCGTTGCGTTCCTTCGAAAATGCGGAGGCGGCTGGCATCCGTTGGAATATCGAACGCAAACCGACACATTTCCATTCCCGTTTGTTTTCACCAACAATACCAGTCAACAACAATAAAAACAACAACAAAAACTATCCAAGCAATATGTCGTCCATCCTGTCGTGGAATGTTAGTCTGTGTGTGTGTGTGTCTTTATAGATATAGTTGACCAATTAGCACATTGTTTGGATTTTTATTTTATGATTCCGCAGAGTTTTATAAAAAAAAGTTCTGTTTGTTTTTATTTTTATTTCTCGCATCAAAAATGTGTAAAATGGAGTCATTTATTTTATTTAACAGATCACGCGTCATTTGATCGACTTGAACACGACATTTTGACACTCACACTCACATATTTGTGTGCTGGGTATAATTAGATGGTTGTTTGCACCCTTTTTTTTTTATATAATAGCGGCCGATAGCAGTACTAACAGAGAGCGAGAAAAGAGCAGGTTTAATGGAGCGATATCGACTTAATATGTGCGATTGTGATTGTCAAATAAATAAATCTCTTTTAATGTCTTGCTATGTGTGTCGTTTTGCCATTTTTATGGCTTAGCAATAGACTTGAATCGATTTAATCGCGTGATTTAATGTCAAAGATTTTTTTTCGGTGGAAATAAGGTGTTTAAGGAAGTCGTGATTTCTTTAGGTTAAAAATTTGCATACTTTTAGGAGCAAAGGTGTGGTTTTTATACAAGAGAGTAGGTATAATGAGAGTAGATGGAAATTAATGCATACTTTTAGGTGCTTTTTAATTGTAATTTAGGTTTATGGATCAAGATGAACATAAATTTTGGTAAAATAATTACTTTTTAGCCTCGTTTTGGTGTTGGCATTTGATTTGATTTGATTTAACCAACCAACCAAAAACATCCCGTATCAAATGTCAAAATTTTACTTAATTTTGGTTAGAATTTATATTCGTGTGTGTGTGTTATATCTGTCACATTAGTCCTCTTCTGTCAAACAAAACAACAACCAACCAAGCGACAAGTCCAGAACAAATTTCAATCAAAAGGATTAAGATTCTGTGGATATCACTTAGGTTTAAGTCTCTAGGATATATATCTACACCTAACAAGCTTTATACCATCCAAAACCATCTAAATACAAGACCAAAACTTATATATATGACATATACCTTAACTCGATTACGGAACGATAGACAGATGGCATTTTGTGATGAGTGAAAACCTAAGTCTCTTTGCTTTTGATGGGTTCATGCAAGGTTGATTCCCAATTTGCCATTTATCGTTCAGTCCAATTCCAAAGTCCACCCACAACATTGATGTGTCTCTAAGTCAAGTCTTCAAAATTGGTCAAGCATTCTATATGAGTGCATAAAATATTGATTTATTTTATATGTTTGTTCATAATGTTGTGTGTGTGTGTGTTTGTGGGATGAAATGTCCTGAATCTTTGAGAGGTGACCAAATATAATTGTTTATTATCCTTGTTGTTGATAAACGGTTTCATGAATCCATTTTTAATGACACTTTAACCTTTGTACCATGAGTATACTCGTACAGTCGGTTCATTTCAATATTCGGTGTCAATATCTTTAGAATTACTTGAAACTTAAGACACACACAACACATAACATATCTTACCTATAGAGGTTAGATTGAGGTACCTATAACCTAACCTTGTTTTCTCAATGGAAAACACATCTTTTGGCTGAAATCAATTAATTTGCAATTTGATTGAAATCAAATTTTGATTAGGAGAGAGAGATGCATCCAGGATGTGAGATATGGAGTCAAGCGCTTTATAGCAAATATATAAAAGCCTGATGGTACAAAAAGCATAGGTTGCTAAGTAGCGTGTAGTTTGATATAGAAGCTCTCTCTAGTTCTTGCTTGATGCATTTTGGCTTTGATATATAGTCTAAAGGCAATTTAAGGTACGCATACACTAGAGTGAACATAAAGTTATATCGAATTTACAATTTATTATAACAGTGGGGTCTGTTGGAAAATAAAAATGGGTATCTAAAAGGCTTGGTTCGGAAATAATTTGCTTTAGTTTAGAGCAGAATTTTATAAAAATAAACTAATAAGGTTAAAAGTTTAGATTATGTACCTCAATAGCTTTTTTTTAGAGATTAGCTAAGTCAAGATTTTTCAATAACAGGTATACCTAACTGTGTTTTTGATTCACTGTGATTTAAAACTGTGATTTTTAGATGTGATTAAAAGAAAATTAAATTCCAAAAATAAATACACTAATAAGTCAAAAAAAAAAAAAAATTCAAGAAAAAACCATTTTTTAAGACTTTTGACGTAAGAAGAACTAACGAAGCTCACATATATATTTAAAGCAATTGAATCGAGAAAACACTGTATTTAATCGGGGCGGCTCTTGATTTTATGCAAAGCGGAATTTTTGAAACGGAATCTCATGATTTTTTTGGAATTTTTCTGGGGTCCAGTGTTATTTTATAGGAACAAACAAATCATTGATTTTAAAGAAGATGCTCTTTAATTTAGTGGAAAACCTGTGGTTTGAACGATGTGACACTTGAAAACCCAAATTTTACTAATGACCCTTGATATTTTGCGAACCAAACCGTGATTTTTCAAGCAGGAAACATGTGATTTGACTGAATTAATCCCAGATTTTAAACTGGCACTACCGTTGGTTTAACCGGTAAAGTCAATGATTTCAAAAAATAAATCTGGCCCAACTAACCACAACCAATAAATCTGGCCTTACCACAGATCTATGATTTACTTTAATTTTTTATGATTTAACCCGAGAAGCATGTTATTTCCCGATCAATCTGTGTTTTTACCAGGAAAACCATGATATTAAAAAAATAATTTATTTTGTGCAATTGATTGCCCATCAAATTACTTTTATTATAATTCTGGCTAACCGCAAGGCAGCCATTTGGGTCCTATTGTATTTATATTTTATTTATATTATTTATTTATTTATTTAATTTGCTTGGAGTAATCCTTAAATATTTTTAAATTAAAAAAGCTTTTATATTCCTATTTTAAAAATATCTGAAAATATTGTTTCAATTTAAAAATTTGATGATGTCTGGTCAAAAAATATTTTTTTTCATAATTTTTGACGGTACCAATTTTGATTCTTATCATCGTATTTCACTATCTTATTAAATATTGTGTCTTTGTCGCTTAAAAATTAAATTCAACAAATATTTTTAATAATTTAAATGCAAAAAAAAATTTCCTCAAGCTTAGAATATTTAAAACTGGTATATATTTTATTCAACTTTGAGAACTTCTTCTTTGATGACATATGGCAACTCTTTTTGTGGTATTTGTAATACTTGTTCTTATAAAAATTGTATATAAAAGGTTTAAATAATTTTGTATCTTGTCTATTTCTTGTCCCTCTTTAAATGCTTTTTATTTGATAACTCCTGGAAACCCTTTTTCTATCTAACCAAAATTGTACAACATATTTATTTATTCCCTTTAGATTTATATACCTTGTTAACTCTTGAGAAATAATTGTTTTGAGTTCGAAAATTTAAGGATGTCTGGCAACTCTTTACTTTAAAGTTAATTTCTCCCAACTTTGTTCCATGATACTTTTGTTGGTAAACATTTTTTTTTTACCAATTCTCTCAACTTTGATTCATGCATTTTGAAAACTTTATGAATTAGAATGCACATACAAAATTGCATACCTACATACTGAATAGAAAGATAGGCGTAATGCTCTGTACATGTACATGGTGAACAGTGTTGCTACATAGGCTAAATGATATTTTGTATTAAATGGGTCATCATGTTATTTTTGCAATGTATCACTACAACTTATCGTAGTATACGAGCTGCTAGCTTTAAAGAATTTGTTATATAAAAAAAAACACTTTTATGCCACTTATTGCCCCCACTGTCATATCTACATATTATATTGTCAGTGGACCATTCGACCACTCTCTCTCTACTTATGTCACAGAGGGAATATCTCTAAAGCACTCTTAACCACACGAAATTGAATTTAGATGCAATTTTGTGTCCTTCTCCTCATAGATATGTTGTGTTTTCTCGTATTACAAACTCTCTCTCGATAAGTGTGCGTTGGTTTAAGTATTATTTTGTTTGGTCCTTTGAAATAGAATACCCATGCATAACCTCAAAACACCATCCTCAAAACAAGGTTATACAGAATGTGTGCGAGTGTGTGTATCGAAATGTCCATTTCATATTAAAATACCTACTCAAGTATAGGCATTAAAACAGTGCTGTATTGAGAGGAAATAACAAGGCGGTTAATTTAAGTGAAAAAAATTATTGTTTTGTAGGTTAGGATACAAAAATATATTATTAGTATATAGGTAAAATAGTAGATACATAAAATCAACAAATAAAAAAAAAATTGTTACACTCATGAGTCATGATACTTGGCATAAAGTTTGCTTTTGGGATAAGAACCAAGGATAAAAAAGTCTATAAAAGAAGTGTTTTTTCGCGGACAAAATAATATAGTGAAAACATTTTTTTGTGGAATACCATCATATGACACATGTTTTTAAGGTATTTTTTGATGCTAAATCTAATGACATAAAAATAAAGTCAATACGATTGCTCTTAGAAAAGTTATTGCCGATTAAAAACAAGGGTGCTTTGACCTCAAAAATATAACCGAAACCCATGTTAAAAACATGCTACACTGATGAAATTCGGAATGAAGGTTTTAGCTAAAGCAGGGACAAAGGATTCAAAAAGTTCTTAAAAATATTTTTGGTGAAAGGGTGTTTTTTTGATGGTTTGAGTTATGTGTTAGAAAAGTATCATAACAGCTGACTTAAATTTTATTAATTTTTAAAACTTGGTGAAAAAGTTTTGGTTGGTATAAGAATTAAGAATCTATAAAGTGTACAAAATTATCTTGAGTGAAAGGGTGTTTTTTCTAAGAAATGATGAAATTCTTTAAATATGTTCTCTTTCCCATGGGAATTACGAATAAAATAAATCTTTAATTTTTTTTTCATGTGAAAGGGTGCTTTTTTTAGAGGTAGAGAAAATATGAGTATATTTGAAAAAGTGTGTAATACTAGAGTAATATTAGTGGTACCCTATTGAAATTCAGCAATTATGTTACTTTTAAGATTATAGAAACAAGAATATAAAGTGTCTATAAAAATATCATGGTTAAAAGGGTGTTTTTTTTTTTTTTTTGAGTGAAAACAAAAATGATGGCCTAATGAAATTTGGTAAAAACATTGAATTTGGGATAGAAAGCAGGAATAAAGAGTTTCTATAAAAAAAATTAGGTGCTTTTTAAAATCTGTAATTGGTCCCAAAAAGCCAATGATTCGTGTAAAACGTCTAAGAACTTAACTATAGGTACACGTTTAATTTGTCATCAAAACCAAAAATAAAATGAATCATGAAATTAAATGAAATCGATAAATTTAAGATTATACCATAGATATTTATTTAAAACAATCAATAGTTCACTCTTATGAATATATATTAAGGCACACAAAAATTCACTTTATAAAAAAATTACAAAAAAAACGAATATTAAAAAAACTACAAAATCTTATAAATAAAAACTACCTAGGGGGTAATTTGGACCACCTAGGTATTTTCTCAAAGTAAGGTGTGAAAAATAACTTAAAGTTAACTTAACTTTCAGTATCGGGGCTTTCAATGTTTTATAATGTTATGAACGTTGCTTTTGCTTTTAAAAATCCACAACATTTGGACCAAAACATCTCAATCGCTCTTTTCAAAGCCTCAATCTCAAGTCTTCCGATTCGAATATTTACTTATGTTAAAAAAAATATGGCTTTTAATTTAACTACCGTAATATGAACTAATATAATCCATAAATGGTGAGATTACACAGATAACATGAGAGCGTTTGCGCATAAATGCAAACGATTCTCACCTCGATTGCATTTGTGTGTTTGGAGAAAATCGGGTGGTCCATATTAGACGCATGCTCCATATATGCCGCCTCATTCTATTTATTAACAGATATTGCGATCATTTGTTGACCGTATCCAGTTTTTTGTTTTCAATTTAAATGTTATTTAGAAAATAATAATTTTATTCAGCCATTTCGATAGATAATTAACGACCCGTTTTTGAAAGAAAAGAAATTTTTATACCTACATTTTTGCATTTTAACTGTGCAGTAGGGTGTCCGTTATTTCCCAAAGTGATGTTTTCGGGGGTGACACCCCCCAGATCGAAAGTTTAGGGCCTAAATACGGGGAATTTAGCAAAAACAAATTTTTTGGAGGTCATTAACCCGTGCATCTAAGGTCATACTTTCCCCATACAAATTTGTATGGGAAATTTTTAACTCATACATAAAATTTTTTTTCTCTCGAGTTAAATCATCTATTTTTAAAATGTTTGCTGTTTCTGGTTGGAAAATAGTTCCTTTAAAAGATTACATTCAAAATTTCCCGTTAAAAATTTGTTTTATATTTTATTTCGGTTTTTGAAATTATTAGCTGTTTTCGTAGTTTTTGCTTTCACCTATCACATAATTTTGAATGCAGTTTTATTGGTTTTCAATTCTTTTCAAATATTGCATTCAAAAATTTGTGTATAAATCAAAAATTTTAATTTTTTTAATTTTTTTTTTTTTAATTTTTGCCGTTTTTATATTAAATAAATATTATTAAATACTTTACCCTTTCTTGTTTGCAACTTTTTTGATGTCATTTTTAGGGTGAATAATTTTTAAACAAACTTCAATAAAAAAATTGTAAACATATCTTTTGTAGTTCGAAAAAAATAAATTTAAACGTATAAAAACGGCAAAAATTTCAAAAAAAAAATTTAAAAACATTAAAATTTTTGATTTATACACAAATTTTTGAATGCAATATTTGAAAAGAATTAAAAACCAATAAAACTGCATTTAAAATTATGTGATAGGTGAAAGCAAAAACTACGAAAACAGCTAATAATTTCAAAAACCGAAATAAAATATAAAACAAATTTTTAACGGGAAATTTTGATGATTTAACTCGAGAGAAAAAAAATTTTATGTATGAGTTAAAAATTTCCCATACAAATTTGTATGGGGAAAGTATGACCTTAGAGGCACGGGTTAATGACCTCCAAAACATTTTTTTTTGCTAATTTCCCCTTATTTAGGCCGTAAACTTTCGATCTGGGGGGTGTCTCCCCCGAAAACATCACTTTGGGAAATAACGGACACCCTACTGTGCAGTCATAGAGTAACTCATTATAAATAGAACATACAAGGCTTGAGAATCGAGAAAAATAATTCATAAACAAGAAACAACGCCCATTTGTTAAATTTGGTTGCATTTTTAGTCCAGCCCTGGAGATATATTCCAAGAATATAAACACAGTATCGAAAGCAAGATGGACAGACTATCAAAATTATCAAGAAGAAATTCAAATTTCGGCGCCAAGTACATTGTAAGCAATCTGTTTTCGATAACTTAAAAACAATGTTTAACTTTTACCTCCGTATACAAACTTAAAACAATATAAAATAAGGATAAATGCTTTTCGGTGTAGTTATCTACTAAAATATCTTTGGGTTAATTATTTTGTAAGTGGATGTGTTGATCTAAGGCGTTGTTGTTGTAAATTAACCTTGTAATATGGGGTGTTTTCAAGACGAAGGGGTCAAATGTTCAATAAATTAATGGCAAACCTTTGTTTAAATTGTCTGTTTAATAGTTGAAAAACAAAGTTAAAAACAAGTAAATTCTTGTAAATTCTATTAGTTTGGTCTCCACTGCAAAGTAATCGTCGTTAGCTGAATGTTTGAATTTGAAATACAGTTTTTGGTGATTTACCAGTGGGCTTTTAGTCAAATATCAACAAAAAAAAAAGTTTTCCAACAAGTTGAATAAATAAAATGTCTTGGACTTTTTAGATTCTTAGATGTTGATAAACCACAAAACAAACAATGTCCTTTTATCTTCACCAATAAAAAAATCCTTTTCAAATACTAATTGAGTGTCATCAACTAAAATTCTCATTATTTCTTTGCACTTTAAATTGCAACTCATTCAAAACGAAACTTTTTCTTTTTACCCACAAAATACAAAGCCACATATAATCAAGGAAGCTTCACTATGTTTATATACAATTTGCCTAAAGGTAAACACATTCTTAAGAAAAAAAAAAAAAATTACGAACATGCATATAACTATTTTTTTGTGTTTGTTGTTGGTAGATATTTTGAAATTAAAAAGAAAAATAAGAAGATGAAAAAAAAAATAAATGAACACAGAAAATTCAACCTTCCAAGTACTTGAACAAACTCAATCCTTTGAGTTTGTATCTTGGCATAGCATAAAATTAAATAACCACCACATCTATCCTCCTTTGAGGTAAAAAGAGAGTTAAAGGATATCATAAGAAAAAAAAAAATGAAGAAGAAAATACAAAATCTCATCTTAATTTTTTTTTTTTTTAAGAAAAAGTTCTGATGAAACTATTTGCCAAACACATACACACTCACACACAAACTATATGCAAACTTAAGAAAAAGATATTCTCTGTTCTTCGTCTTGGGTAAGAAAAAGGCTTAGAAAACTATTCTGTACTTAACAATGGTTTTTTTCTTTGCTAATAATTTGCTTTTTTTTTGTTGAAGAATGTCTACAAAGCCGAACCTCCCTCCTCACCACAAACCTTCCATTTCTCTTCGTCACATGCATTTTTATTCTCATTCATTTCCTGGAAGGAGCTTTGTTTTGTGTCCACTTGTTCGGCTTGTACTTTCGTCCTTAATTCAATGTTTTTCTTGCAATTTTTTCTTTATTCTACTCTGATGTCCGTTGTGTATTAAAAGAATAATAACAATCGTTCTTTGCACTCTTGTTTGAATTTTTATTGAAGCGTTGAAAATCCTTATAGGGAATAGAATATTAAGAGGGCTAATATTTGCTGCGATGGCCAAAGGAAATGTTGAAAGAAAGTGACCGTTTTGGTAATTAGATGAATTCCCAAGGGTTAAGGATTCTTCTTGAAAAACTTTCTTCTTCTTTCTTTGTGAACTTTTTCTTTGAAAAAAAAATGAGGATTTAAAAAAAAATTCCTGAGAACTGGAAGAAAAGGTAAAATGATTAAAGGTCGATGTCATATTTGATAACGGCTAGAATTGAGAAACTCTTCTTATGATTAATGAGGAAAACTTTTGATTTTTTTTTTTTTTTTTTTCTAAAAGGCTTGAATTTTTTTTTAAGGGATGACACCTGAAATAAATGAGTTTTTGTCATCAATTTTAATTTAAAGTCTTAAATTTTAAAATGAAATGAATAAGATTAATTCAAACTGGCAAAAGATTTTAACTTCCAGCAACTGTAACTGTATATTCGTTCATATGCACACACAGCTTTTAATCTGCGTCTAATAAATGCAATTTTGCTCCCTTGAGTGTACCTACATAACTTTGGGGCAAACGGATGCCAGGGTCTAACGAGAAATTATGTAGTAAAGAAACCCATCAGTAAATAAAGCTTAAAAAGACATTTCTTTTAATATTTCACACGATGGATTTCGAAGAAATGCTTTGTTTAAAAATTACACTGGTCGGCAACGAAAATGGAGCTTGAACCAAACCATACTTTTCTAAAGAACTTTTGTGTGCTGATTCCGAATCTGAAGTCAAAATTTTACTAGCACGTCAAGTTTTCGAGATATTTAAATATTAATAGGTCAAAAACGCGTTTTTGAGGTACTTTTGGCGTTGAATTTCATCACCGTTAAATTTTTTTCGCAAAACTACATATCGTCGGTGAAACCAGAAAAGTGTGCAACTACAAATTTTCTGAAAATTAGATTTGAATGCCATCTGTTAGACAAACCTATAATATCTACCGTCCCTTAAACTCAGAATCCCCTTAAAGTTCATAGTTTTTATTTTATTAGCAAATTAGAAAATGAAAGCTCATACAAATGCCTTCAAAACGATTTTGTTTGTTTGCTCTCCTATAAAATTTTCTAAAATGGAGTTACACACTTTTCTGGTTTCACCGACGATATGCAATATTCAAAAGCCATATTTTATAGTCTTAAATACGTTTATTTTTATTTTCAAAATTGTTTTTTTCTAAAAGATATTTGGTATAGAAAGGTATGATTTCTCAAAATCTTGGTGGTTAAGGTAACTTATGGTTTTTGAAGCAGATTTGAAGTAAATTTCAGTTTTCGACTCGTGATTCGGTTGAAAAAATAGCAAAATATTACGGAAAAATAATATTTTTAGGTCAAATGTCAAAAAACATTTCATTTAAAATTAGTTTTTGGGACTTTATAGCTAAAATTGTGATGAGCAGAGCTCAAAAACTAGACGTGATGGAAAAAATCTGTAAACTGTTTTGAATTCAGCACACTCAAGTTTATTAAAATCACCTTACAGAGTTCTTGCTCCCGACCGGTTTTTGTTTTTTTTGCCGACCAGTGTTATAGAAGCATTAGTTTTTATTCACCTTAAAACAAAAAAAAAAAAAAAATAGTACGCATACACCACAGTGACCTTTTATGGCAAAAAAAAACTTTGTTCAAATTTTCAACCTCTTAAAAATCAAAATTTGTTTTTTTTTGTCAGTGTAAAAATTGTCTTTTTTGCACTTTTTCTCAACTATGCTAATTCCAACAAATTACATCACTTTTGTATTTTGAAAAAAGTTTTTTTTTTTTGTCATAATTTTTGAACTAAGGGTGGGCTAACGAAAAAAAGTGTTTTAATTTGTTGGTTTATTGGGAAAAAATGTAAAAAGCACAATTGGTGCTTATATAGCAAGCCAAAAAAATCAATGTTTTTTAAACTTGAAAAAATATTTGTATGTTGTGGTTATTAAATTGAAATGAAACAAAGCAACCTATTCTTTTTTAACAGGATTGTTATATAAACTACATTCAAACAAGTTAGATATCTAATTTCTATGTAAAATAAATAATATTTGAGGTGTAATGCCCACACCAGTGGATTTACCTTTTCTAAATTATAAATTAAAAAAAAGGTCACTGTGGTGTATGCGTACTATTTTTTTTTGAGCTTAAGCTCCTATAATTTTTAAACTAAGAGTAGGATAGCAAAAATGAAAGTTGGGCTACACTGGGCTAACTTTGGGCAAAAAAACCTCGGTTTTAAACCAACGATTTTTCCACAGGAAAAAAAAACACAATTTTTTCGGTGTCTGATATGAAAAAAAGTTTTTTGAATCATTTTTTGTATCTTTTCAAATAATTATGGAATAAACAAAAAAAAAAGGTGGGCTATCCTGGGCTGACGCTATGCAAACGAACCACAGTGCAAAAATATAACTGAATAAAAAAAATTATTTTTTATGATTTTTGAGGTGAAAAAAAAAATTCAGTTATAATTTTAGAACTAAGGGTGGGCTAACGAAAAAATATCTTGGGCTAACCTTTGGCAATCGAACAAGGCAGGTTTGAAAAAAAAAAATTACATTTGGGGGTGCAAACTGCAAACTTCACCACATAGCCCTTCGAATGTAAGAAAAAAAAAAATGTTTGCATGCAAACAACTCAAGAACCACACCTCCAACAAATTTTTGGTTTTGAGTTACGAAAAGTGCTTAAAGAGACCTTTCTTTTGATGTTACACTCTATAAATTTTAAGAAAATTTATTAAAATACAATTTTTTTTTGGCAAGGGGTTAACCTTGATTTTTTGTCGAAAATTGTTAAAAAAAAAAAGAGTGTGTGTACACATGTACACGCGACTGAAGTTATACTTCTCATTCAGTATATGTAAATGAATTTCATTTGATATTTTTAATTTCTATTATTAAGTAATTAATCCACACTTAGTTTTTTTACATTTTTATCAAGTGAACATTAAATTAATTCTTTCATCCTCCTTGCGTCCATGTAGTTTTCAATTTATTCTGTGAAATTTACTCATGTTGTGTGGTTCAGAACTTACGAAAGTAAATGAATTGCGCATAAAATGTGCGATATGGTAATTTTATGAGAATTGTGTGTGCTTCAGCACTAGTAGTACCAATATGGAACTTGCAGGGTTGCTAAAAAGCTCAAAAGTTAGCTGAGCTCAGCTCACAGCTCAGCTCAAATTTTGAGCTAGCTCACTTTTGAGCTATGTACCATGGCTCAGATCATTTGAGCTGAGCTGAAAGTGAGCTGAGCTGATAATTGAGCTGAGCTGTTGGGTGAGCTGAGCTGTCGGTGAGCTGAGCTGTTGGGTGAGCTAAGGTAAAGTGACCTGAGCTGAGCTGAGCTGTGATGTGAGAGAGGATACATTGATTTTTATTTGGAAAGTATAATGAAATATGAAGATATTTTAAACTTTTATAAAACACCATAGCTTAAGATGTTTGGTTCTAGTTATTAATGGAATTATTTTAACACATGGATATTTTTATAAATAAAACAGATAATTTTTCGTGATCTTTTTTCTTGGTTTTTTAATAGTAAATGTATTTCTATTTTTTTAGTAAAATATTTCTTTTTTTATCATAAAAAAAAATTCCGGAACAATCCGGTTTTTCGACTTTTTTCAAAATTCAGAGAAAATCGCGTTTGAAAGTTTGGGTAATTTTTTTTTTCGAAAAATCCCCGAATCTTTGAACGCTCCTGGAAGCTAAACCGCTTGAGAGCAATTTTTGGGAGTGATGCCAAATGATAGCTTGTGTCATGGGCCTACGCTTTGCACATTGTCAGATTTTTAAAAAACCGCCTTCCATGTTAAACCACCACATCATGCCTTCTTTTTCAGAATCGTGCCTATTTTTTTTTTACTTTTAAGTTCTCCCGGTTTGAGAACGCGTGGACCTACAGTAATGGGAATTGTACCCAAATGTAGGTTAGAGTCCCCGCTACCTTTTGGCATCAACATTTTTTTTTTTTCATTTTCTTCAAAATTCCGCGATATAGGCGTTCGAACGCTTTGATCTAGAGACAGGAAAGTGGTGCCATATGAAAGCTTATATTCTCAGCTACCCGATAGTGGTATAATCCGGTTTTTCGATTTTTTTTTCAAAATTCCGAGAAAATCGCGTTTGAAAGTTGGGGTAAAATTTTTTTTCGAAAAATCCCCGAATCTTTGAAGGCTCCTAGAAGCTAAACCGCTTGAGAGCAATTTTTGGGAGTGATGCCAAATGAAAGCTTGTGTCATGGGCCTACGCTTTGCACATTGTCAGATTTTTCAAAAATCGCCTTTCATGTTAAACCGCCACATCATGCCTATTTTTTCAGAATCGTGCCTATTTTTTTTTTTTACTTTTAAGCTCTCCCGGTTTGAGAACGCGTGGACCTACAGGGATGAGAGTTGTACCCAAATGTAGGTTAGAGTCCCCGCTACCTTTTGGCATCAAACATTTTTTTTTTTTCATTTTCTTCAAAATTCCGAGATATAGGCTTTGGAAGTTGGGGGCGCTCACTTTCAGCTCAGCTCAAATTTGAGCTGAGCTGTGAGCTGAGCTGAAATGTGAGCTTTTTGCAACCCTGGCAACTTGCAACATGGAAATTACCACACGCAACTTGCCACATACAACTTGCCACATGCAAATTGCCACATGAAACATGTGACTTGCAACGTGTTGTGTGTTTTATGTTTGCCGTACTGCGGCGTACTGCATTTTTAAATACTAAAGTACTGCCTACTCTAAAGGTGAAACGACAGCCCTGCTACCCAGGGTGATCGCGTCATAATCCCTTTGACATTCTTGTCAAAAAGTAAATTTTCATACTCACCCTCCCATAAGAAGTATAACTTCAAAAATGTATTTATTTTTTTTTTTATCTAAATGTAATGGCCTGTTCACTCTGAACTCATATCCGAAAACAAAAACTTGTTTCGAGACCTTGGTCCGTAGATATTTGCCTCAGAATATAAAAAAAAAAATATACTTAGCGACCTGACCTCAAAATATCTTTTGGTTTTGGATTTAAATTTCTTCTTCTTTTTGTCTCTTAGGTACATTTGAATTTTGGAAGCAGATATCTTCGGACTAAAGTTTCGAAACAAGTTTTGGTTTAAAGATGTGAATTCATAGTGAAAAAATTTACGTATTTGGTTAAAAAATTACAAATCTATATTTTTCAGAGTTTTGAAAAAAATCCAAGGTTAAGCCCTTGCGGAAAAAAAAATTAATTTCAAAGAATTTCCTCCAAATCCTTCGAATGAGACATAAAACTAAAGGTATTTGTAAGATCTTTTCATAAACCAAAAGTTCCTTTGAAGTCTGCTTACTTAGTTATTTAAAAATTAATTTAAATGTTTGATAGAATTTTCATTCCAAAATCAATACAAAATGTGTAAAACACTAAAGCGTTTCGTTAAAGGCTCCAAAATCCCTTAAAGACCTTATGCACTTAATTCAACCATATGTTGTCCTGTCATTAAAAAAAAAAAAATAGACGAACCATGACACTAACCATGGCAAAAACACAAAAACAGCACCAACATATTCCAGCTTCAAAAGCTTCTCATAAAATCGCATTTTATTGCCACTTCATTTTAGTTTATTACCCCAACTGGATAAAGGGTATCCAGCGAAAAAAAAAAAAATATGACAAAGTGGCAACAGAAATCCTTGTGTGCCAGCCAGCACCTACTTGTAGAGAGAAACTCACGAACAAAAATGGTGACATACGTTTCCAATGTAGCAAATTACCACCCGTTTTAAACCACGTTTAAGGAACTATTTCCTTGAAAAAATATCCTTCGTACGTGAAGAACTAAAAAAAAACATCCTTTTAATTCTCAATCCTTTTTCACTCTTTCATATGTCAGTTGCAGATTTTAATGACCATCATTTGATAGAAATTTTTTCGTTAAGTTATAAAAAATTCTTTCGTTAAAACTTAAAAAAACTGAACGAATAACTTTTACCTTGTTTGGGCAGTAAAAAAAATAGAAATTATTTGAAAAATTTCATAGATTTTCGGAATTTGTTCAACATTCAAAGGAAAAAAGTCCTTCAAAAGTCAGCAATTAGTACAAAAATTCGTCCAGTTTTTTCTTCTTCTCATGGAAAAAAATATATTCGAAGGAACTTCATCAAATGGTCGTAAAAGTTTGAAGAAAATATTTATTATTTTTTTTTCTACTTCTCCATGAAGGCTAAATAATACTGCTAGCGGCATCATGAAGAAAAAAAAAACTTCTTAAGGGAGGCATAAAAACATATATCCTCTTTCTGTAAGCCCTTCAAACAAATGGCAAAACCGTTTCGTTCGAAAAGAAAATTTCAGCGAAATTTTCGAAAAAGAACTCGATGAGGGATTACTCAACGGTGACGGAGAACGATGGTAGTGGGTTGAGGTGTGTTGCTGGAGGGGATCCACAAAACTTTTGGGACAACACTGCAAAAAAATAAACTTGAAAAAAAAAAAATAAAGAGAAAAGTTGCATTCAAAAAGTAAACTTCCGCGTAGAACAACAAAAAATAAAAAAAAACAAAAACTAAAAGTAGAAAAGATGACGAAAAGAAGGCAGTAAAATTTTGTAAAACTCTTGTAATCCTTGTGGATGACATCTACTCAAGGATTTCTTTTCTCGTTCGTTTGTTGTTGATTCGCTGAAGTTTTTTCCGTCGAAAGTGAAAGAAAGAGAGAGAATGAGATGACGGTAGAGCATCAGTAGCAAAGCAAGTTCCATATGAAAGAACGGTGACGCACGGGTGGGATATGGTTTGACAGAAAATGAAAAAAAAAAAAAAAAAAAATCAAACCAGACGATGGAAGTTTTTTTTTTTTTTTTGTTCAAAAAAGTAAGTACGGGCTGTTTGCAGCCCGTATTACCGGTGGGTACACATATCCTGGCAAATTTTCGGGCGAATTTTCGTTTTCGAATCACTTCCGATTCGAGTATGACAGTAATCCGAAAGTAATCCAGTAAATTGAAGTGACAAAGGAAGTGCAGTAGAGTGGTGATAGGATATTCTTTTTTTTTTTTTTTGGAGTGTGTATGTGTGTCTTTGGGCAAAAATACTTTACCTAGACTATAAAAGCTATTCATGGGGAAGGATATAATTGGTATTTTTTTTTTTGGGAAAGTTTAAGTATGTAAAATACACAAGCTTAAAAATGGTTTTACGATTGGAGTTCCAGTATGTGATTAAGTGAAATGGAGAATTTTACTTTGAGAGTGAATTGAGCTCAAAGTGAACAGCAAAACTTTTGTTGAGAAAGTTAAATGACCATAAGTTTGATTGTTGAACTTGAAAGTAAGGAATATTGATTTTATTCTTTATGATGACGTACTTTTATATTTGGTCAATATGATGGTAAATCGGGGACCAAAATAGTAAATTGCCAACAAAGCAAGGAAACTGCAGCAGAAACTGGTAAATAATAGCCAGAAACTAGAAAGTTGCAAAAGAAACTGGTAGTCAGGAAATCTAAACTGGCAAATCGCAGGAAAAAACTGGTCAATTGCAGCCAAAAGCCAGTCAATTGCAGACAATAACTAGTCAATAGCTGCTGATTCTTGTAAATAATTACTGAAACTGGTTAATCATAGCCAAAAGTAGTAGATTATAGCCTATACTGGTAATTAGAAATGGAAACTGCTTAATTTATAGACGAAACTAGAAAATCGCAGATGAAACTGGCAGTTGGAAGCCCAAATTGGTAAATCGAAACCAAAAACTTATCATTTCCAGCCGAAAACTAATCAATCGCAGCTAAAAACTAGAAAATCGCAACCGATTTCGTTAAATCGCAGCTAAACCTAGTAGATCGAAGCTGGAGCTGGTAGTTGAAAGTGTAAACTGGTTAATTTCAACCGAAAAATAATCAATCGCAGCCGAAAAATAGACAATTTCAACTAAAAACTAGAAAATCGCTGCCGATTTCACAAAATCGCAGCCGATATTGTTAAATCGCACCTGAATCTGTTAAGAAAAAGCCTTAAATTGTAAATCGCAATCAAAATGTTGTGAAAAAAAGCGTTAAACTAGTCGATCGCATCTGATTCTGATAAATTTCAACCGAACTGGTAATTCCAACAGAAACGCAACAGGAACTGGTATATCGCAGCTGAAATTTTGACAGCTAGTAAATCGCAAGTGGTCCTGGTATTTTCCAAAAGACACCCTTACAAGTGTCTGAAGTCGTTTGCTTATTATTATAAAGTTAAAAGGACAGTAGTTAAGGACCCACATTTTTTGGTGTCAGGGAAAAATATTACATGTGCGTGTTATTTTACTTTAGAAAGTACATTTGAAATTTAAATTCAACTAACAAATCCTTTTCTTTTATAAAAAAAATAAGTCCTTAAATGTAATTATTGAAAATGCCGTAAGCTGCGATGACTTTGTACCACACAATAAATTCAATTTTATTGTTAATTACACACTCCACATCCACTTTGATATTTAATGTGAAATAACTGGTAAAATAGAAATAGAATAAAATGTAAAACAGACAAAATTTGAAAGGGTGGACAAATTTAACTTGAAAATCACGAAGTCACCAATATATCGTAAGGCCAAATGATGAAAATGCCACATATAACAAAATTTGATTCCCATGAAAATTGTATTTCTATTTTTCGTTAGAAATAAACAATATCCATTTTCATCACAAAAATATCAATGTAAATTTTTGTTTCCCATTAATCTGTAGCCAACATCACACACAATCACTTTATATTAAACATAATTTGTTTACACACACACGAGCAAACAAAATGGAATTATAATAAATTCTGACAATAATTTTCAAAAACAAGCTGAATTTGAAATCAATTTATTACAATTAAATTTTAAATGGTATCTAATAGTCCAGTAATTTTAGGTTTTATCTGCGGAAAAATTCCTACTGGGCTGAATTTTGGTATACAGCTTAATGACGGCTTTGTTATGAAGATGTGAAAAATCGACATTGATATCGTGTCCGCGTTAAGAGTTATAGGGGTCAAAAGGTCACAAAAACTGGTTTTTCACGATTTTCAGCAAAACGGTAAGTCTTATCAAAAAATTTTCAATGCAAGAATTGTAGACCAGATTATTATATATAAAAAGTGTCATGACACTTTTTTTCCTAAGACCCACCGTTTCTTAGGTATAACGATTCAAAAAGTTGAAGTTTAGTTGTAATCGTCATAATCCTATTCCTGAAAAAAAAACTCCTAACTGAAAAGTTCCTGAAATTTCATTATTTTTTTAGCTTGAATTTCGTTCCTCAACTGTTAAGAATATGGGGAAACCAAAAAAAAATGGAAATTTTCGCCATTTTTCCGATTGGGGCCCTTCTCCCGAAACCATTTCCCTGGGAATTTTTGTTTAGAATATGTCCGAAAATATACAGGGTGTGCAATAGAGAATGGACAACCATAAAACGGCTTATAGCTACACTTATGATTGTTCTAAAAACAGATAGAAAAAAAGTTCTATCGCAACCAGTTCATAGAATATGGACTTTTTTTCGTTCAGTGTATTTTAAATTTTATCATCTTATGTTTTCGTTCACTACAACCACGAATGAATGAATTTTATTTATTTCTTTTTTTTATAATTTTCTACAATAATTGGATGAGTACATAAACACTTTAAAAATTTCATAGCTATTGCACATATTCGTAAAAAAATTTTTGAAATCTGTTTTTTGATGCAAAATGTAAAAAAAGTATTTTATGAAAAATTTTAAACACCTGTGGTATAAAATAAATCTATAGAAACGTAGGTGATCATCTTTCTTAAAAATATTCTCCTTATACCAGAATATTTTTAAGAAAGTTGGCCACCTAGGTTTCTATAGATTTATTTTATACCACAGGTGTTTAAAATTTTTCATAAAATACTTTTTTTACATTTTGCATCAAAAAACAGATTTCAAAATTTTTTTACGAAAATGTGCAATAGCTATGAAATTTTTAAAGTGTTTATGTACTCATCCAATTATTGTAGAAAATTATAAAAAAAAGAAATAAATAAAATTCATTCATTCGTGGTTGTAGTGAACGAAAACATAAGATGATAAAATTTAAAATACACTGAACGAAAAAAAGTCCATATTTTATGAACTGGTTGCGATAGAACTTTTTTCTATCTGTTTTTAGAACAATTATAAGTGTAGCTATAAGCCGTTTTAGGGTTGTCCATTCTCTATTGCACACCCTGTATATTTTCAGACATATTCTAAACAAAAATTTCCAGGGAAATGGTTTCGGGAGAAGGGCCCCAATCGGAAAAATGGCGAAAATTTCCATTTTTTTTTGGTTTCCCCATATTCTTAACAGTTGAGGAACGAAATTCAAGCTAAAAAAATAATGAAATTTCAGGAACTTTTCAGTTAGGAGTTTTTTTTTCAGGAATAGGATTATGACGATTACAACTAAACTTCAACTTTTTGAATCGTTATACCTAAGAAACGGTGGGTCTTAGGAAAAAAAGTGTCATGACACTTTTTATATATAATAATCTGGTCTACAATTCTTGCATTGAAAATTTTTTGATAAGACTTACCGTTTTGCTGAAAATCGTGAAAAACCAGTTTTTGTGACCTTTTGACCCCTATAACTCTTAACGCGGACACGATATCAATGTCGATTTTTCACATCTTCATAACAAAGCCGTCATTAAGCTGTATACCAAAATTCAGCCCAGTAGGAATTATTCCGCAGATTGGGCTTAAAAATGACTAAAATTACTGGGCTATAAAGGATTTCTCCATTCGAATTCGGTGACATAATGATAATATGCATTATAAGTATTGTTGATTTGCTGTTTCTGGGGTTTTGCCCATGATCTGCTGTAATATGAATCGAAGTTGGACTTTTCTGGTCTAAAGCAATACTTAAATGGACCTATCAGATTATTGACAAACTGCTTCCGATGTTCATCTGTAGCTTGGACATTTCATTTCAATTTCAGCTAGGAAATTCTTCCGCTGCTTCCTGGAACTCCATCAGATCAGAATAGTCATTCGAGGTGAAATGTACTTAGTCATTCGAGGTGAATTTGTACGTTTTCTTCAAAAGAAATAAAATTAAACCAAAGGGACAACTTTTTAGGCACTAAATAGTATTTTGGCCCACATTCGTATGGTTTCTTCTATTTGAGATATATCACATGTAAAAAAAAAGTAAATTGGCCCTGGACCATTACCTTGTGGTACTCCAGCCTCAATTTTTTTAATGTTAGAATAATCATATTAATTTCTAGCTCAAAAACTTCTACTAACTACATGTATTTGTATAAAATTATAAAAAATAATTCAGGCAGGAATTAACTTAGTTTGAAATCGAGCCATTATTACTATCTAAAATGATCGTCGAACAAATGTCATCGAAACTCATCAATTTCAAGGACTGTTTCACAATAACTACCCCAAAAGTTGACTCTTTCGCTCCAATTTCTTTTCAAAGAAACATCATCTATCGACTGTAAGTAGTTAGACAGATCCAACTAATCGTTTAAAGATACACTTGAAATGTGGCAATTGAATGCTCTTTGAGAGGACTTTCATTAATTGAATGGAAATAGAAGTCCTTTCTGCCTCTCTCTCAAGAGTGATTAGAAAAAAATATTATCCTTAAATGATGAAGATTTATCTATACCAAAGCCTCTATTCTGTCCATCAAAAAGCAATTTCAAAAGCAATTCACTTTGTATCTGGACTTTAATCATCGTCCTTTTTTCTTCTACTCATCTCTCCTGGTCTTCCAAAAAACCTTTCACATTTGATAGTTGTAATTCTTTTTCAAAACCAAAAAAAAAAAAAAAAAAATTTCAAAGGGTTCCCACTTCCAGAAGTATAAACTGAAATTAAAGCATAAGTACACCAGCGGTATTTATAAAGAACCTCTTATGTACTTACTTTATAATGTCTGTATATGTGCTCTATAGAAGTAAAAAAATAAAAACCTAAAAAAAACAAAGTTAAGAGTGAACACAGAGGTTAAAATGAAAGTAAAGAAGAACCTTTGGTTAACGTATAACCAACCAACGTTATATTATTGAAGTGTATCCTTTTTGCACACAAAGTGCCATAATCACACGTCCTCCAACTTCTCTGAGAGTGAAAAAAAAAGAAGGATACAACCATACAAACACTCCAAACAGACACACACACAACAACAACAACAATTACTGCTGCCAAGAGGATTACACTCATATAATATTATTTACGTTTAACTGTTGTGGGAATAGAAATAAATTTGCCATGAATGCGAGATGATTACAGTTAAGTATCGTTAGATGATTTATTTACACTTAAATACTATATGAACGATGAGCTCAAGGAGGTGTTCGAGTGGACTTAAACAGTTTTGGTGTTCTAACTGAAACATACGAACATAAAAACAGTAGGGATTTCAGTTGAAAATTGATCTAAATCGTCTTTGGTCAGAAAATACTTTGATTTCGTCAAAATTTTACGCAAATTAAAAAGTATGGGTCCTACAATTCTACCTTTCGGTATCTCAGTCTAAATGGATATTAAACGTTTGTGGTAATCTAGAAGGGCTTTTGGATTTTACAACTGCGTCATTCGTATAAAAATGAATACAATTTTAAAGACTTCCTATCAATTTGATGTTATTTCAGCTTCTTTGCTTTGACAAGGACCTTTTGTGTTCCTTTGTGTTAAAAATTGTGTTATCTCTATTTGAGTTCTCATACCGAAGCCCACCATTCTTGACTGCGAGAGTTATAATTACGCTTTGAATAGATATTAAAAAGTATACACACCCAGTTTCTAAGAAAGAAGAAGAAAACAAACTTTCAGGATAATTGAAAACAAACAAAATGTGGGCGTATCGAGAAAGATTAACAAAAAAGTTAAATTCAATCATTTGCATGCAATCGATTTAAATATGCACACGACAACGATGACACAACGAGGCAGGAATGGGAGGTAAAAGAAGGTCCTTTGGCTTTTATATTATTAAAATCCTTGATCTGCGTGTTTCGGTTTATATTTCTTTCTCTCTCAAGAAATGGTGTTTCGTTTCTTTTCGAATGCAAATTAAAGAATAATAAACCAGACAACCCATTCAAGGATCTTTTCTATACCACAAAAGAGGTTTCCTTATATAATCTTGATTTTTGACATGCAACTTTGTGTTCTTTGAAATACAATTTTTTACTCGTAAATACAATAATAAAATTATTCAAATATTGATATTTCATTACGTGAGTGTGTTATTTTTTTTTATTACACTAGGTCATGAATTTTTTTTTTCGATGGGGGGGAAGAGATGGAAGATAGCTTTTCAATTGAAAAGGACAATAATGTAGTTCATTGAATTTGTTTTACTTAATAATTTGAAGCACGAGATATGAATAAAATCGAACTTATAAGCTTATTCTGGACAACCATTAAGTAATAGATAAGAAATAACAAGATTAATTTCCGAGTTACTGTACTCCTATCTAAATTAATATTTTTTAAATTTTTACTTAATGTAGGTGTCTGCCATAAAACCGTTTTCTGAAATTTCTCGTAAGTATAAGTATTTGGAAATGCCCAACGTGGGTCATTTTAAAATGCCCCACGTGGGGCATTTCCAAATGACCCACGTGGGGCATTTTAAAATGACCCAAGTTGGGCATTTCAAAATGACCCACGTGGGGCATTTTAAAATGACCCACGTGGGGTATTTCCAAATGACCAAATGACCAAATTTCCAAATGACCCACATGGGTCATTTCCAAATGACCCACGTGGGGCATTTCAAAATGACCCACGTGGGGCATTTCCAAATGACCCACGTGGGGCATTTCCAAATGACCCACGTGGGACATTTCAAAATGACCCACGTGGGGCATTTCAAAATGACCCACGTGGGGCATTTCAAAATGACCCACGTGGGGCATTTCAAAATAACCCACGTGGGGCATTTCAAAATGACCCACGTGAGGCATTTCAAAATGACCCACGTGGGGCATTTCAAAATGACCCACGTGGGGCATTTCAAAATGACCCACGTGGGGCATTTCAAAATGACCCACGTGGGGCATTTCAAAATGACCCACGTGGGGCATTTCAAAATGACCCACGTGGGGCATTTCCAAATGACCCACGTGGGGCATTTCAAAATGACCCACGTGGGGCATTTTAAAATGACCCACGTGGGGCATTTCGAAATGACCCACGTGGGGCATTTCCAAATGACCCACGTGGGGCATTTCAAAATGACCCACGTGGGGCATTTCAAAATGACCCACGTGGGGCATTTCAAAATGACCCACGTGGGGCATTTCAAAATGACCCACGTGGGGCATTTCTAAATGACCCACGTGGGGCATTTCCAAATGACCCACGTGGGGCATTTTAAAATGACCCACGTGGGGCATTTCAAAATGACCCACGTGGGGCATTTCAAAATGACCCAAGTGGGGCATTTCCAAATGACCCACGTGGGGCATTTCAAAATGACCCACGTGGGGCATTTCAAAATGACCCACGTGGGGCATTTCAAAATGACCCACGTGGGGCATTTCAAAATGACCCACGTGGGGCATTTCCAAATGACCCACGTGGGGCATTTCAAAATGACCCACGTGGGGCATTTCAAAATGACCCACGTGGGGCATTTCAAAATGACCCACGTGGGGCATTTCCAAATGACCCACGTGGGGCATTTTAAAATGACCCACGTGGGGCATTTCAAAATGACCCACGTGGGGCATTTCAAAATGACCCACGTGGGTCATTTGGAAATGCCCCACGTGGGTCATTTTTAAATGCCCCACGTGGGTCATTTTGAAATGCCCCACGTGGGGCATTTCCAACTGATCCACGTGGGGCATTTCCAAATGACCCACGTGGGGCATTTCAAAATGACCCACGTGGGGCATTTCAAAATGACCCACGTGGGGCATTTCAAAATGACCCACGTGGGGCATTTCAAAATGACCCACGTGGGGCATTTCAAAATGACCCACGTGGGGCATTTCAAAATGACCCACGTGGGGCATTTCAAAATGACCCACGTGGGGCATTTCCAAATGACCCACGTGGGGCATTTCAAAATGACCCACGTGGGGCATTTTAAAATGACCCACGTGGGGCATTTCAAAATGACCCACGTGGGGCATTTCAAAATGACCCACGTGGGGCATTTCAAAATGACCCGCGTGGGGCATTTCAAAATGACCCACGTGGGGCATTTCAAAATGACCCACGTGGGGCATTTCCAAATGACCCACGTGGGGCATTTCCAAATGACCCACGTGGGGCATTTCAAAGTGACCCACGTGGGGCATTTCAAGATGACCCACGTGGGGCATTTCAAAATGACCCACGTGGGGCATTTCCAAATGACCCACGTGGGGCATTTCAAAATGACCCACGTGGGGCATTTCCAAATGACCCACGTGGGGCATTTTAAAATGACCCACGTCGGGCATTTCAAAATGACCCACGTGGGGCATTTCCAAATGACCCACGTGGGGCATTTTAAAATGACCCACGTGGGGCATTTCAAAATGACCCACGTGGGGCATTTCCAACTGATCCACGTGGGGCATTTTAAAATGACCCACGTGGGGCATTTCAAAATGACCCACGTGGGGCGTTTCCAACTGATCCACGTGGGGCATTTTAAAATGACCCACGTGGGGCATTTCCAAATGACCCATGTGGGGCATTTTAAAATGACCCACGTGGGGCATTTCAAAATGACCCACGTGGGGCATTTTAAAATGACCCACGTGGGGCATTTCCAAATGACCCACGTGGGTCATTTCAAAATGACCCACGTGGGGCATTTCAAAATTACCCACGTGGGGCATTTCAAAATGACCCACGTGGGGCATTTCAAAATGACCCACGTGGGGCATTTCAAAATGACCCACGTGGGGCATTTCCAAATGACCCACGTGGGGCATTTTAAAATGACCCACGTGGGGCATTTCAAAATGACCCACATGGGGCATTTCAAAATGACCCACGTGGGGCATTTTAAAATGACCCACGTGGGGCATTTCCAAATGACCCACGTGGGTCATTTCAAAATGACCCACGTGGGGCATTTCAAAATGACCCACGTGGGGCATTTCAAAATGACCCACGTGGGGCATTTCCAAATGACCCACGTGGGGCATTTCAAAATGACCCACGTGGGGCATTTCAAAATGACCCACGTGGGGCATTTCAAAATGACCCACGTGGGGCATTTCAAAATGACCCACGTGGGGCATTTCAAAATGACCCACGTGGGGCATTTCCAAATGACCCACGTGGGGCATTTCAAAATGACCCACGTGGGGCATTTTAAAATGACCCACGTGGGGCATTTCAAAATGACCCACGTGGGGCATTTCCAAATGACCCACGTGGGGCATTTCAAAATGACCCACGTGGGGCATTTCAAAATGACCCACGTGGGGCATTTTAAAATGACCCACGTAAGGCATTTCAAAATGACCCACGTGGGGCATTTTAAAATGACCCACGTGGGGCATTTCCAAATGACCCACGTGGGTCATTTCAAAATGACCCACGTGGGGCATTTCAAAATAACCCACGTGGGGCATTTCAAAATGACCCACGTGTGGCATTTCCAACTGATCCACGTGGGGCATTTCAAAATGACCCACGTGGGGCATTTCAAAATGACCCACGTGGGGCATTTCCAAATGACCCACGTGGGGCATTTTAAAATGACCCACGTGGGGCATTTCAAAATGACCCACGTGGGGCATTTCAAAATGACCCACATGGGGCATTTCAAAATGACCCACGTGGGGCATTTCCAAATGACCCACGTGGGGCATTTTAAAATGACCCACGTGGGGCATTTCAAAATGACCCACATGGGGCATTTCCAAATGACCCACGTGGGGCATTTTAAAATGACCCACGTGGGGCATTTCAAAATGACCCACATGGGGCATTTCCAAATGACCCACGTGGGGCATTTTAAAATGACCCACGTGGGGCATTTCCAAATGACAAACGTGGGTCATTTCAAAATGACCCACGTGGGGCATTTCAAAATGACCCACGTGGGGCATTTCAAAATGACCCACGTGGGGCATTTCAAAATAACCCACGTGGGGCATTTCAAAATGACCCACGTGGGGCATTTCAAAATGACCCACGTGGGGCATTTCCAACTGATCCACGTGGGGCATTTCCAAATGACCCACGTGGGTTATTTCAAAATGACCCACGTGGGGCATTTCAAAATGACCCACGTGGGGCATTTCAAAATGACCCACGTGGGGCATTTTAAAATGACCCACGTGGGGCATTTTAAAATGACCCACGTGGGGCATTTCAAAATAACCCACGTGGGGCATTTCAAAATGACCCACGTGGGGCATTTCAAAATAACCCACGTGGGGCATTTTAAAATGACCCACGTGGGGCATTTCCAAATGACCCACGTGGGTCATTTCAAAATGACCCACGTGGGGCATTTCAAAATGACCCACGTGGGGCATTTCAAAATGACCCACGTGGGGCATTTCCATATGACCCACGTGATGCATTTTAAAATGACAATGACCCACGTGGGGCATTTCAAAATGACCCACGTGGGGCATTTCAAAATGACCCACGTGGGGCATTTCAAAATGACCCACGTGGGGCATTTCCAAATGACCCACGTGGGGCATTTTAAAATGACCCACGTGGGGCATTTCAAAATGACCCACGTGGGGCATTTCAAAATGACCCACGTGGGGCATTTCAAAATAACCCACGTGGGGCATTTCAAAATGACCCACGTGGGGCATTTCAAAATGACCCACGTGGGGCATTTCAAAATGACCCACGTGGGGCATTTCCAACTGATCCACGTGGGGCATTTCCAAATGACCCACGTGGGTCATTTTAAAATGCCCCACGTGGGTCATTTTGAAATGCCCCACGTGGGGCATTTTAAAATGACCCACGTGGGGCATTTCAAAATGACCCACGTGGGGCATTTCAAAATGACCCACGTGGGGCATTTCCAAATGACCCACGTGGGGCATTTCAAAATGACCCACGTGGGGCATTTCAAAATGACCCACGTGGGGCATTTCAAAATGACCCACGTGGGGCATTTCCAAATGACCCACGTGGGGCATTTTAAAATGACCCACGTGGGGCATTTCAAAATGACCCACGTGGGGCATTTCAAAATGACCCACGTGGGGCATTTCAAAATAACCCACGTGGGGCATTTCAAAATGACCCACGTGGGGCATTTCAAAATGACCCACGTGGGGCATTTCAAAATGACCCACGTGGGGCATTTCCAACTGATCCACGTGGGGCATTTCCAAATGACCCACGTGGGTCATTTTAAAATGCCCCACGTGGGTCATTTTGAAATGCCCCACGTGGGGCATTTCAAAATGACCCACGTGCGGCATTTCAAAATAACCCACGTGGGTCATTTCAAAATGACCCACGTGGGGCATTTCAAAATGACCCACGTGGGGCATTTCCAAATGACCCACGTGGGGCATTTCAAAATGACCCACGTGGGGCATTTCAAAATGACCCACGTGGGGCATTTCAAAATAACCCACGTGGGGCATTTCAAAATGACCCACGTGGGGCATTTCAAAATGACCCACGTGGGGCATTTCAAAATGACCCACGTGGGGCATTTCCAACTGATCCACGTGGGGCATTTCCAAATGACCCACGTGGGTCATTTTAAAATGCCCCACGTGGGTCATTTTGAAATGCCCCACGTGGGGCATTTTAAAATGACCCACGTGGGGCATTTCAAAATAACCCACGTGGGGCATTTCAAAATGACCCACGTGGGGCATTTCAAAATGACCCACGTGGGGCATTTCAAAATGACCCACGTGGGGCATTTCAAAATGACCCACGTGGGGCATTTCAAAATGACCCACGTGGGGCATTTCAAAATGACCCACGTGGGGCATTTCCAAATGACCCACGTGATGCATTTTAAAATGACCCACGTGGGGCATTTCAAAATGACCCACGTGGGGCATTTCAAAATGACCCACGTGGGGCATTTCCAAATGACCCACGTGGGGCATTTTAAAATGACCCACGTGGGGCATTTCAAAATGACCCACGTGGGGCATTTCAAAATGACCCACGTGGGGCATTTCCAAATGACCCACGTGGGGCATTTTAAAATGACCCACGTGGGGCATTTCAAAATGACCCACGTGGGGCATTTCAAAATAACCCACGTGGGTCATTTCAAAATGACCCACGTGGGGCATTTCAAAATGACCCACGTGGGGCATTTCAAAATGACCCACGTGGGGCATTTCAAAATGACCCACGTGGGGCATTTCAAAATAACCCACGTGGGGCATTTCAAAATGACCCACGTGGGGCATTTCAAAATGACCCACGTGGGGCATTTCAAAATGACCCACGTGGGGCATTTCCAACTGATCCACGTGGGGCATTTCCAAATGACCCACGTGGGGCATTTCAAAATGACCCACGTGGGGCATTTTAAAATGACCCACGTGGGGCATTTTAAAATGACCCACGTGGGGCATTTCAAAATAACCCACGTGGGGCATTTCAAAATGACCCACGTGGGGCATTTCAAAATGACCCACGTGGGGCATTTTAAAATGACCCACGTGGGGCATTTCAAAATGACCCACGTGGGGCATTTCAAAATGACCCACGTGGGGCATTTCAAAATGACCCACGTGGGGCATTTCAAAATGACCCACGTGGGGCATTTCAAAATGACCCACGTGGGGCATTTCCAAATGACCCACGTGGGGCATTTTAAAATGACCCATGTGGGGCATTTCCAAATGACCCACGTGGGGCATTTCAAAATGACCCACGTGGGGCATTTTAAAATGACCCACGTGGGGCATTTCAAAATGACCCACGTGGGGCATTTCAAAATGACCCACGTGGGGCATTTCCAAATGACCCACGTGGGGCATTTTAAAATGACCCACGTGGGGCATTTCCAAATGACCCACGTGGGTCATTTCAAAATGACCCACGTGGGGCATTTCAAAATGACCCACGTGGGGCATTTCAAAATGACCCACGTGGGGCATTTCAAAATGACCCACGTGGGGCATTTCAAAATGACCCACGTGGGGCATTTCCAAATGACCCACGTGGGGCATTTTAAAATGACCCACGTGGGGCATTTCAAAATGACCCACGTGGGGCACTTCAAAATGACCCACGTGGGGCATTTCCAAATGACCCACGTGGGGCATTTCAAAATGACCCACGTGGGGCATTTCAAAATGACCCACATGGGGCATTTCAAAATGACCCACGTGGGGCATTTCAAAATGACCCACGTGGGGCATTTTAAAATGACCCACGTGGGGCATTTCAAAATGACCCACGTGGGGCATTTCAAAATGACCCACGTGGGGCTTTTCAAAATGACCCACGTGGGGCATTTCAAAATGACCCACGTGGGGCATTTCAAAATGACCCACGTGGGGCATTTCAAAATGACCCACGTGGGGCATTTCAAAATGACCCACGTGGGGCATTTCAAAATGACCCACGTGGGGCATTTCAAAATGACCCACGTGGGGCATTTCAAAATGACCCACATGGGGCATTTCCAACTGATCCACGTGGGGCATTTCCAAATGACCCACGTGGGGCATTTCAAAATGACCCGCGTGGGGCATTTTAAAATGACCCACGTGGGGCATTTCAAAATAACCCACGTGGGGCATTTCAAAATGACCCACGTGGGGCATTTCAAAATGACCCACGTGGGGCATTTTAAAATGACCCACGTGGGGCATTTCAAAATGACCCACGTGGGGCATTTCAAAATGACCCACGTGGGGCATTTCAAAATGACCCACGTGGGGCATTTCAAAATGACCCACATGGGGCATTTCCAACTGATCCACGTGGGGCATTTCCAAATGACCCACGTGGGGCATTTCAAAATGACCCGCGTGGGGCATTTTAAAATGACCCACGTGGGGCATTTCAAAATAACCCACGTGGGGCATTTCAAAATGACCCACGTGGGGCATTTCAAAATGACCCACGTGGGGCATTTTAAAATGACCCACGTGGGGCATTTCAAAATGACCCACGTGGGGAATTTCAAAATGACCCACGTGGGGCATTTCCAAATGACCCACGTGGGGCATTTCCAAATGACCCACGTGGGGCATTTTAAAATGACCCACGTGGGGCATTTCCAAATGACCCACGTGGGGCATTTCAAAATGACCCACGTGGGGCATTTCAAAATGACCCACGTGGGGCATTTCAAAATAACCCACGTGGGGCATTTCAAAATGACCCACGTGGGGCATTTCAAAATGACCCACGTGGGGCATTTCAAAATGACCCACGTGGGGCATTTCCAACTGATCCACGTGGGGCATTTCCAAATGACCCACGTGGGTCATTTTAAAATGCCCCACGTGGGTCATTTTGAAATGCCCCACGTGGGGCATTTTAAAATGACCCACGTGGGGCATTTCAAAATGACCCACGTGGGGCATTTCAAAATGACCCACGTGGGGCATTTCAAAATGACCCACGTGGGGCATTTCAAAATGACCCACGTGGGGCATTTCAAAATGACCCACGTGGGGCATTTCAAAATGACCCACGTGGGGCATTTCCAAATGACCCACGTGGGGCATTTTAAAATGACCCACGTGGGGCATTTCAAAATGACCCACGTGGGGCATTTCAAAATGACCCACGTGGGGCATTTCAAAATAACCCACGTGGGGCATTTCAAAATGACCCACGTGGGGCATTTCAAAATGACCCACGTGGGGCATTTCAAAATGACCCACGTGGGGCATTTCCAACTGATCCACGTGGGGCATTTCCAAATGACCCACGTGGGTCATTTTAAAATGCCCCACGTGGGTCATTTTGAAATGCCCCACGTGGGTCATTTTGAAATGCCCCACGTGGGTCATTTGGAAATGCCCCACGTGGGTCATTTTGAAATGCCCCACGTGGGTCATTTTGAAATGCCCCACGTGGGTCATTTTAAAATGCCCCACGTGGGGCATTTCAAAATGACCCACGTGGGGCATTTTAAAATGACCCACGTGGGTCATTTGGAAATGCCCCACGTGGATCAGTTGGAAATGCACGTGGGGCATTTCCAAATGACCCACGTGGGTCATTTTAAAATGCCCCACGTGGGTCATTTTGAAATGCCCCACGTGGGGCATTTCAAAATGACCCACGTGCGGCATTTCAAAATAACCCACGTGGGTCATTTCAAAATGACCCACGTGGGGCATTTCAAAATGACCCACGTGGGGCATTTCCAAATGACCCACGTGGGGCATTTCAAAATGACCCACGTGGGGCATTTCAAAATGACCCACGTGGGGCATTTCAAAATGACCCACGTGGGGCATTTCAAAATAACCCACGTGGTGCATTTCAAAATGACCCACGTGGGGCATTTCAAAATGACCCACGTGGGGCATTTCAAAATGACCCACGTGGGGCATTTCCAACTGATCCACGTGGGGCATTTCCAAATGACCCACGTGGGTCATTTTAAAATGCCCCACGTGGGTCATTTTGAAATGCCCCACGTGGGGCATTTTAAAATGACCCACGTGGGGCATTTCAAAATAACCCACGTGGGGCATTTCAAAATGACCCACGTGGGGCATTTCAAAATGACCCACGTGGGGCATTTCAAAATGACCCACGTGGGGCATTTCAAAATGACCCACGTGGGGCATTTCAAAATGACCCACGTGGGGCATTTCAAAATGACCCACGTGGGGCATTTCCAAATGACCCACGTGATGCATTTTAAAATGACCCACGTGGGGCATTTCAAAATGACCCACGTGGGGCATTTCAAAATGACCCACGTGGGGCATTTCCAAATGACCCACGTGGGGCATTTTAAAATGACCCACGTGGGGCATTTCAAAATGACCCACGTGGGGCATTTCAAAATGACCCACGTGGGGCATTTCCAAATGACCCACGTGGGGCATTTTAAAATGACCCACGTGGGGCATTTCAAAATGACCCACGTGGGGCATTTCAAAATAACCCACGTGGGTCATTTCAAAATGACCCACGTGGGGCATTTCAAAATGACCCACGTGGGGCATTTCAAAATGACCCACGTGGGGCATTTCAAAATGACCCACGTGGGGCATTTCAAAATAACCCACGTGGTGCATTTCAAAATGACCCACGTGGGGCATTTCAAAATGACCCACGTGGGGCATTTCAAAATGACCCACGTGGGGCATTTCCAACTGATCCACGTGGGGCATTTCCAAATGACCCACGTGGGGCATTTCAAAATGACCCACGTGGGGCATTTTAAAATGACCCACGTGGGGCATTTTAAAATGACCCACGTGGGGCATTTCAAAATAACCCACGTGGGGCATTTCAAAATGACCCACGTGGGGCATTTCAAAATGACCCACGTGGGGCATTTTAAAATGACCCACGTGGGGCATTTCAAAATGACCCACGTGGGGCATTTCAAAATGACCCACGTGGGGCATTTCAAAATGACCCACGTGGGGCATTTCAAAATGACCCACGTGGGGCATTTCAAAATGACCCACGTGGGGCATTTCCAAATGACCCACGTGGGGCATTTTAAAATGACCCATGTGGGGCATTTCCAAATGACCCACGTGGGGCATTTCAAAATGACCCACGTGGGGCATTTTAAAATGACCCACGTGGGGCATTTCAAAATGACCCACGTGGGGCATTTCAAAATGACCCACGTGGGGCATTTCCAAATGACCCACGTGGGGCATTTTAAAATGACCCACGTGGGGCATTTCCAAATGACCCACGTGGGTCATTTCAAAATGACCCACGTGGGGCATTTCAAAATGACCCACGTGGGGCATTTCAAAATGACCCACGTGGGGCATTTCAAAATGACCCACGTGGGGCATTTCAAAATGACCCACGTGGGGCATTTCCAAATGACCCACGTGGGGCATTTCAAAATGACCCACGTGGGGCATTTCAAAATGACCCACGTGGGGCACTTCAAAATGACCCACGTGGGGCATTTCCAAATGCCCCACGTGGGGCATTTCAAAATGACCCACGTGGGGCATTTCAAAATGACCCACGTGGGGCATTTCAAAATGACCCACGTGGGGCATTTCAAAATGACCCACGTGGGGCATTTTAAAATGACCCACGTGGGGCATTTCAAAATGACCCACGTGGGGCATTTCAAAATGACCCACGTGGGGCTTTTCAAAATGACCCACGTGGGGCATTTCAAAATGACCCACGTGGGGCATTTCAAAATGACCCACGTGGGGCATTTCAAAATGACCCACGTGGGGCATTTCAAAATGACCCACGTGGGGCATTTCAAAATGACCCACGTGGGGCATTTCAAAATGACCCACGTGGGGCATTTCAAAATGACCCACATGGGGCATTTCCAACTGATCCACGTGGGGCATTTCCAAATGACCCACGTGGGGCATTTCAAAATGACCCGCGTGGGGCATTTTAAAATGACCCACGTGGGGCATTTCAAAATAACCCACGTGGGGCATTTCAAAATGACCCACGTGGGGCATTTCAAAATGACCCACGTGGGGCATTTTAAAATGACCCACGTGGGGCATTTCAAAATGACCCACGTGGGGCATTTCAAAATGACCCACGTGGGGCATTTCAAAATGACCCACGTGGGGCATTTCAAAATGACCCACATGGGGCATTTCCAACTGATCCACGTGGGGCATTTCCAAATGACCCACGTGGGGCATTTCAAAATGACCCGCGTGGGGCATTTTAAAATGACCCACGTGGGGCATTTCAAAATAACCCACGTGGGGCATTTCAAAATGACCCACGTGGGGCATTTTAAAATGACCCACGTGGGGCATTTCCAAATGACCCACGTGGGGCATTTTAAAATGACCCACGTGGGGCATTTCCAAATGACCTACGTGGGGCATTTCCAAATGACCCACGTGGGGCATTTTAAAATGACCCACGTGGGGCATTTCCAAATGACCTACGTGGGTCATTTCAAAATGACCCACGTGGGGCATTTCAAAATGACCCACGTGGGGCATTTCAAAATAACCCAAGTGGGTCATTTCAAAATGACCCACGTGGGGCATTTCAAAATGACCCACGTGGGGCATTTCAAAATGACCCACGTGGGGCATTTCCAAATGACCCACGTGGGGCATTTCAAAATGCCCCACGTGGGGCATTTCAAAATGACCCACGTGGGGCATTTCAAAATAACCCACGTGGGGCATTTCAAAATGACCCACGTGGGGCATTTCCAACTGATCCACGTGGGGCATTTCCAAATGACCCACGTGGGGCATTTCAAAATGACCCACGTGGGGCATTTTAAAATGACCCACGTGGGGCATTTCAAAATAACCCACGTGGGGCATTTCAAAATGACCCACGTGGGGCATTTCAAAATGACCCACGTGGGGCATTTTAAAATGACCCACGTGGGGCATTTCCAAATGACCTACGTGGGTCATTTCAAAATGACCCACGTGGGGCATTTCAAAATGACCCACGTGGGGCATTTCAAAATGACCCACGTGGGGCATTTCAAAATGACCCACGTGGGGCATTTCAAAATGACCCACGTGGGGCATTTCAAAATGACCCACGTGGGGCTTTTCAAAATGACCCACGTGGGGCATTTCAAAATGACCCACGTGGGGCATTTCAAAATGACCCACGTATGGCATTTCAAAATGACCCACGTGGGGCATTTCAAAATTACCCACGTGGGGCATTTTAAAATGACCCACGTGGGGCATTTCCAAATGACCCACGTGATGCATTTTAAAATGACCCACGTGGGGCATTTCAAAATGACCCACGTGGGGCATTTCAAAATGACCCACGTGGGGCATTTCCAAATGACCCACGTGGGGCATTTTAAAATGACCCACGTGGGGCATTTCAAAATGCATCACGTGGGTCATTTGGAAATGCCCCACGTGGGTCATTTTAAAATGCCCCACGTGGGTAATTTTGAAATGCCCCACGTGGGTCATTTTGAAATGCCATACGTGGGTCATTTTGACCCACGTGGGGCATTTTAAAATGACCCACGTGGGGCATTTCAAAATGACCCACGTGGGGCATTTCAAAATGACCCACGTGGGGCATTTCAAAATAACCCAAGTGGGTCATTTCAAAATGACCCACGTGGGGCATTTCAAAATGACCCACGTGGGGCATTTCAAAATGACCCACGTGGGGCATTTCCAAATGACCCACGTGGGGCATTTCAAAATGACCCACGTGGGGCATTTCAAAATGACCCACGTGGGGCATTTCAAAATAACCCACGTGGGGCATTTCAAAATGACCCACGTGGGGCATTTCCAACTGATCCACGTGGGGCATTTCCAAATGACCCACGTGGGGCATTTCAAAATGACCCACGTGGGGCATTTTAAAATGACCCACGTGGGGCATTTCAAAATAACCCACGTGGGGCATTTCAAAATGACCCACGTGGGGCATTTCAAAATGACCCACGTGGGGCATTTCAAAATGACCCACGTGGGGCATTTTAAAATGACCCACGTGGGGCATTTCAAAATGACCCACGTGGGGCATTTCAAAATGACCCACGTGGGGCATTTCAAAATGACCCACGTGGGGCATTTCAAAATGACCCACGTGGGGCATTTCCAAATGACCCACGTGGGGCATTTTAAAATGACCCACGTGGGGCTTTTCAAAATGACCCACGTGGGGCATTTCAAAATGACCCACGTGGGGCATTTCAAAATGACCCACGTGGGGCATTTCAAAATGACCCACGTGGGGCATTTCAAAATGACCCACGTGGGGCATTTTAAAATGACCCACGTGGGTCATTTTGAAATGCCCCACGTGGGTCATTTTAAAATGCCCCACGTGGGTCATTTGGAAATGCCCCACGTGGGGCATTGATCAGCTGATTTTCGCGATCAGCCGGCCGCGTTGAATTAGTGCTGTTCAATAAGAAGTATAGGTACAGGCTTTTTTAGTGGGTGCTCTGGTGTACTAACTCGGCTTTGGGCTCAGCGTTGCTGAATGGGAATGGAAAATAAGGATAGCAGCCTTCGCGCTTACTTTACAGGCCGTTGCGCCCATGACTGTAATACCACCAAAAAACACTTCTTTCCTACCAACCCCTTGCTGGTATCTGAGTAGGTTGGATAACAAACGAATTCTATGGCGATAGTGTCATCGGACTTACACAGCTCAAACACAAGGATGTCTAGCTTAACAGGACAAGACGGTGGAAAATAAGACATTTTGAACTGTCTTTTGTATTTTAGTAAAAATTTGGTGGTCATTTTGAAGAAAATTTTTTTTAAGTTTTTATTAAACTTCTACAAGGTTATGCTTGGATTTCCAAATGCACCATGAATTTCAATATGTCATTGATTCTCAAAAAAAGAAAAAAAAAACAAAAAACAAATCAATCAATTTTGATCAAATTATGCGCAAGGATATACCTGCAATGGCTAACAATCTTTTCATCATCAAGGACTACCGCACAACCATAAACTACACCTATAACACCAGATGTAGGTACAAGGTACATGTCTCACCTATTCATATCAAACTAACCGTAAATTGATCAATTCATCTCTCCATTGACCACACGGATGCAATTTATCATTGCTCGTTTTGGTGTTCAATATCTGACCGAAGAAGGTATGAAGAAGGACGCCAAACGACGACCGATGACGACGCACGAGATGTCTTTCAACCCCCTTATTTCCCCCGACTTATAAGTTTTATCACATTTAAAAGGAGACTAGTACATTTTCTTTTTCTATTTGGTATTGAGAAGCAATTGCCTCCCCTTCAACAAAATTCCTTGTTTCTTTTCTGAAATATTGTCATCCTATAATAGACCCAAATACATCCTAGTCACTATCAGGACTCGAAACTAAGAAGTGTCGAAAAGACCATTCCAAAAACACCCAACACCACAGCCGCCACCACCACTCTCAGAACCACATTTCATCTGCAGATCAGCCAACTTCTCATCGTCATTTGGTCGTGTCGGTCATGCAAACCAAAAAGGATAACAATCTTTAAGTCCGAATGTATGCGGTGGTATGCTTATCACCTGCACACATAAAGCTTCATTCTAGTGTTGTGGCCTTCTGCCACACTGTTTCAATTGTTGTTGTTGTTGTTTTTGTCCTGAAAAAAGGAGGGTGCATTGCCATTTCAAAGCAGCAAATGCCACCCAATAAAAACCCAACAACCAGGATTTAGGAATTTAAACCATTTTGCAGTCCAGGAGCTGGACCAGATGCAACAAAATTCACACAGACACATGCACATAGAAGAAGGAACTTTATCCTTGGCAAAGTTTTCAAGAATGCAACAACACACCAATATGCATTTTAGCCCATATGTTTCTTTCCAAACATTTTTCAAGGCAAGTTGTGTGTGTACAAACGAAGGGGAGAAGGGGGCAAATTGTGGGCAAGCAAAAAGGATCTGCTGAAAAAGTTAACGAAATTTGTACGGAAAAGTCTCTAACGTTTTCTGGTTCCTGATGGTTAGAGTGTAGACAAAGTGCTTTGGGATCGAATTCCTTGCAACTACTCCGATTTCTCTCCAAAAAAATATGTACAAAAAAAAAGGACCAACAGTAGGAAGGACTATGATGATGGTTATAATAGGGAAACTGGCAAAAGGGCTTTCCAGAGGAATGGCTATATAGCTAAAGCAAATTGCCAGAGCGCGGTGACCTATTCCCATGTACATCCTGAAAGAATAAAATGAAATAAATGGATAGGTGGAGATATATGAGTCTGTACATACACACACAGATACATAACCGCACTTAAATGTAGAACAAACTTTTACTCAAAGGGATATATACCCATTATCCTTTTCGTTTCTTATACAAATTGGATGAATATTTGTATATTGGTAAGAGTGGGGAAGTTCAAAATAGTTCTTTGCTGAGGTTTTTTTTTGTTTTTTTCTGTGAGAAAACTTTAATGTGTGGTGAGAGGGTGTGTGTTTGTTTTTCAAACAATAGCCACAAAGAATTGGTAGTTCAAAGACCCCTTGTTTATAAGACGTGTTTATTTAATAAGGAGAACTGCCTTCTTAAATAAAAAAGTTGAGATTTTTAATTTTAAATTCGATAAAATTAAGGTCCTTTTGGTTAGAAATTGATTGAAATTTACTTATAGATCCTTTTAGGTATGAATATCCTGACGTTCCAAATCGACAAAAAAAAGAACTATTTCGCCGCACTACAGCCTCACTATGATCATATATTTCTAAGGCAGCAACACCTCCGCACCACAGCCCAAATCGAAATCGAAATTTTCTATTCCGCCGCGCTACAGCCGCACCATGATCAAAAATTTCTATTCCACCGGACCACAGACGCACTATGATCAAAAATTTTTATTCCGCTGCACTGCAGCCACACTTTGATCAAAAGTTTCTATTTCGCCGCACTACAGCCGCACTATGATCAAATATTTCTAAAGCAGCAACACCTCCGGACCACAGCCACACCATGGTCAAAATTTCTATTCCGCATCACTTCAGCCGCACTATGGTCAAAAGTTGCTATTCCACCGCACTACAGCCGCACCATGTTAAAAAATGTTTCTATTCCACCGCACTACAGCCGCACCATGATTAAAAATTTCTATACCGCTGCACCACAGCCGCACCATGATTTTAAATATCTATTCCGCTACAATACAGTCGCACCATGATACAAAAATTTTCGATTTAGCCACACGACAGCCGCACCATGATAAAAAAATTCTATTACACAGCACCACAATCGCACCATGATCAAAAAATCCAGTTCTCGTGATTATACACATGTTTTAATCGTCTTCGAAGTTTTTTTTTGACATAAAGATCAAACTGCCAGTCATGGTGTGGCGAAGCTATTCATATAAAATGAAAAACTGCGGGTATTCTGCGACGGTGGTGCGGTGAAATTTTCTGCCAAACGGCTGTGATGCGGAGGCCAAGAAATTTTTTTTTTTTTCGTTAATTCAATCTCTAGTTTTACTCGGGTATTGAATCAAACTTTTTTAACAAATAGTTAACTTTCTTGTAGTTTCTGATACTTTTTGAGGCCAACAAAAAATTGTCTCCACTCAACCTAACCTAACCTTAAACCTGATACTGAACTTTTTCTATACACATTGTTGAAAGGATAAACTTTTTACTATATTTTTTTTTCTTTAACTTCCACATCGAAATGACTTTTCAATTTTTGTTCAATTTTAATGGGACATGAAAACGGTCCAAGGACCAATTTTTTTTTAACTCGAAATGCATCTCTTCTCCTTTACACACATACACAAACGAACATATGGATCACTAGCCGCTCGAAAGGATTTACTTTCAGTGCTGCTGGTATTGGATACAAGCTCAAGCAACCGAAGCAGCGAACTTGGATTTTTTTTCTCTTAACTTCTTTGTTTTTTGTATCCTGATGTGGTTGGTTAAAGGAAAGGAAGAAGGACAACGACGACATATTCTAGGGTAACGTTAAATAAAAATTTTGCAAAACGTATTATCCCTTTCCTCGAAGCAAATAAGTTTCGTTTTTTTTTTTTTTAAGTTTTGTTGGTTTTGGTCCTTCGAGCTGGAATAAACTTATCGTCTTTTCCGTTTTCTTGTGGACTCTTTTTGGTTCCATAACTCGATGACGGATTACGTTCTCTCGTCAGTTATTTTTTAATCAAATTTATTTGTGCAAATATATCAGTGCACTAGAATTGACTTAATTGGGTTATACCAAGAGAGAGAGAGAGACGAAGGACGATATGTAAAGTGTATTACCCATTCATCCATTGCCATCATCCATATGCAAAAGGATATCAACTAAGTAAAATTATTACCCAAAAGCTCAAAAACCAGATGTTTTATGGCTTCAAGCTATTTATACTGCCCGATATAAACTATGACAATATTCAATAAAATTTCATATTTCGCGATGCAGAGTAGTGGAGAGTAGAAAAAGAGAGTAGATAGATAGAGAGTATAAGCATGATGAGCGGTTTTGTTTACTGACAGAATAAATCAAGCTGAAATATTCAGTTATCCTGTTTGGTTATACACACAAACGATATATTGTATTATATAAAAGAGGAACTTAAAGGACCAAAACGAGGAAAATTCCATCCATATTTCACAAAATAAATTTTGACAGTTTTTGCCGAAATCAGTTGATGGGAGTTTTTGGAGGGAGAACTTTCTACTCGTCTGAATTGACAACAAACTGACAGGAATGGAAATACACTGGCTATATATGTAGTTTCGATATTCTGTTGGGACAGTGTGTTTAATATGGTAATGGGGTGCAACTGTCAGGATACAATGCAGCGAGCATCATTTACATTTGAAATGTTTGTATAACAAACAGGAAGAACATCCAAAGGAAAGGATGTTGAGTCACTTTGGGAAAAATAGTTTCAACTCGTTTTATAGAATTTTCTGTGTAAAGTTCCGTTTTTATTTTTCATACAAAAATTCTCCTTTTGTTTTAAAAAATAAAAATCTAGAAAAAAGTAAAATGTATTTCAATATTCTTGGAAACCATAATAAATAACTTTGTAGGTGAAAAATTTTTGTTCATAGTTTCATAGAATTTATATGTTCATGATTAGGTACAGGATCCTTTAATAAATTCTGTACCAAATCATTTTTATTTAAAATTTTCATTTAGTTTATACAAGTATATTTCGAAATTTAAAAAAAATGTTAAAATATAGAACTATACACAAAAAACGGTAAACAATTAAAACATTTATTCATTAGAAAGAAATTTGTTACTAAATACAAATTTATTAATGATGAGTTTGAAAATTCTGTAAAAACATTAATTTTGTGTTAAATTCCAACTAAAGATACACATAGTTTAGGTACTTCAAAAAAATTTAAATAGATTTTCATAAGGCAGAAAATTAATTAAAAAGAGAAATTGCCCCGCAAGAAAAAAGATTTTTAAGCTTGTTTCAAAACAAAATCTAGAAAAATATGATGCAGAAGATTTTTGTGATGGAATTATTTTTCTTTGGAGCAAAAATATCGTTAGGTACCTGTCATATAAATAAATTAAGTGTATAATCCAAGCTTTGAAAAAAGTATCATTCATAACTGAAAGTGTTGCCGTTGTTTTTTAATAATTTTTTTTTATTTTAAGTATTTTTTTTAGAAAATTGCCCTTCCCGCCTCAACGGGGAGGAGATAGGCACCCCCTCCCATAGTAAAGAATTATTGCATTTAACCCCTCTATAAAAAACCGATATCAATTCTTGGTTGTTAATTTATCGTACTTTCCCCTCAAATGTTTCTTTTTTACTTGAGTAAAACTGAAAATGCGAAAAAAAAATATTGGTTCAAATGGGCATACTTCGGTTAGCTTTCAATGAAAAAAAATAATAAGCACAGTATTTTGAAGGAAATTTAATCTCCTTTCTTTTATTAAAGCAATGTTAATGCCTATCTCAGCCCAAAAAAGAGACACAGCCAAAAATGTAAAAAAACTCAAAAAATCCAATTTTTTTTTTTTGTGTGTTTTGACTGTTTTGGTAAGGAAATTTTTGTATCAAATTTAAAAAAAAACACTATTGTTAAAGGAAATTTAATTCTCTACAAAAAGTGTTAAGCCCAATATCTCAAAATTTGCTTTGTTTACGATATATATTGGAAAAACTAAAAAGGGGGCTTTTGCACCCCTATCTTCAGTTTCCATCCTCTCATTTAATAGCACTCCGCGGTTTTATTTTCTTTTATAAACCATTGAACTATTCCTGCAATAAGAACCCGTGAACGTCTTAGTTCCTTATTGCAATGTTTTTTTTCGACATAATCAATAGCCTATAAGCATTTAGTGCAAAAATAGAGATAGCGTGAAATCATAGATTTTGTTGGACTTCAGAATCGAATACAATTATTGTGGTAATAATTTTAAACATATTGGAAAACAGTTAGAAATAATTTGGTTTAATTAAAACAACGTGCGTAGTACCTATATCCAGTAGCTCTGATGACTCGAGGGTTGAAAGCAACTTAGGCAAAAATATAAAAAATTATGAAAATACCAGAATTTTGGAGTTCCGTCATTGAATTATACAAGATTTCAAATAAAGCCTATGTAAGTATGTAAGTTTGAAAGTTAAAAAAAAAAAAAAATATTTTTCAAATACGTATCATCAATTTGGTTTTTTTGCAATTTAAATCTCTATTGGTTACCAAGCAAACAGTAATCTTTTTCATAGAATGAGAGTTTAATTGAACATTTTGAATAACCGCCAAAAATGTGTATTTCAGCAAAGATCTCAAAATCTATCCGCTTCGATAGTTAAATAAATAAAACTTGGCGTGAATTCTGAAAAAAAGAAAATTCATTCGAAGTTCCTTCACTGCCAATACTACTCTATTCTTGGTTTATTTCTATTAATACAAGGAATCTCTAAAAACGTTTGTAAAAAAAAAAAAGTCATGTGTGCAATTCACACGTGGTAGAAGTGAAACATTAAAAAAAAAAGAAAAAACTACCTACTTTTTATTCTATCTCCTCTAAATACATGTTTTTTATATGACAACCTATATTAATTTTATATCATCTGAAAAGTTATTTCACCTTTTATATGACGTATGAATCATATTTCTACCATGCCTAGAAAAAAAATAAGAATTTTTTAAAGCCAACCATGTCGAAATTTCAAGCTGGTCATCGTCAACAAATCTCCACAAGTGTTTTGAGGTATTTTTCAAGTTTTTCAATTTAAGAATGTGTAGCTTGTAGAGCACGTACCGTTATGTGTGATATATCAATAAAAGGTTATGTTATCAGCATGCGTATTTAAGTTAAACCAAATTTGTATGTGCAATTGATCAAAAGATATAACGTTGCTAGAAAAAGAATATCTTTTTACCGTTATCTCAGAATTTTAAAAAAGAAATTAATTGAAATTTTGTACATTTATAGTTTATTTAGGTCCATTTTCTTCACTCGGAGTTGAACAAAACTTGAGAATTTTTATATTAAAAATTCTCAAGTTATGTTCAACTCCGAGTGAAGAAAATGGACCTTAATTACCTATCTACAGTACAAATTTCATTCATCTATCTATTAAAACAAAAAAGTTATAACAAGTTGAAGTCGTGTCGCGTTTTCGTTTCATCTTGTTTCAAATCACTACGATACTAAAGAAGTTTTCACTTCAAAAATCGGTTGAGCCAACGAGAAATAGGGAAGTTTGAAATCTACATATATAACAGATATTACTTTGCCTTGGTAGAAGTTATACAAATTCTAAATTGGTTTTTAATTCTGCATAACCCATACCATTGGAGGCATTAAAAGTTAAGTATTATTTTTCAAGAAAAAAAAGTTACGCATACGCCGCAGTAACCCTCTAAATTAAATTGCAAAATAATATAAAAATTACTTCTAAATTGTATTTCTTTAATCAAATATGTATTAACACGAGTGACTCATATTCAATGACCTACAATGTCCCCTAACAATTCATCCTTATTATCTCCTCCAGTAGATCTATTTTTATATATCCTCCACTTTCCATTTTCAATTGCCAATATTATATATGGATGGACATTTATTTATTGACACTCACTTCAGAATCACATTGCTTGTCTATAAAATATAAAAAAAAATAAAATACAAAAAATAAAAATTAATAACAATAAAAAAAAATAAAATCACTATTCCGTTGGTCCTTTTGTGTGTTCTCTCTCTCGTTCGTGCACTATACACACTATTTTCCACTGCATACTCTCACTTGAGTGACATACTGCAATCAATCAATCAATCAATCTATCAATCTAGTATAAAGCATTTATGTGAAATTCTGTACAGGACATTGAATAGTGTCTGTTAGCGGCGAGATATTGTTTGTGTGTATGTAAGTGTATGTTATTAAATTACCACAAAAATGAAATATGTTTTCGCATAATTTCTAGATTTTAGTAGTGGATATGGATATTTCTGGTCCTGTTCGTCATTTTGAATAATCATAAATGACATGTGGGCATTGAGGTGGTTTCAATCCACTGTAAATTAGGTGCGTTACTTAGCGTTACTTAGCGTTACCTTGCGTTACTTTGCGTTACTTTACGTTACATTGCGATCTTGGTTCCATAGCATTAAGAAACGAATTCTAACTGAGCTTTATCAAAATTGAATTTGTACCAAATTGCATATGTCTGGTTTAAGGTCTTTTCCACAAAAACGTGACTTCTTTTGAAATGTTATTGCTTGTCATTCTTTAACAACAATTTCTTATCTTTTTCAACCACCTTCTGTCACAAAAAGACTCTAAATTTACCGAACTCAAAAATATAATATAAATAGAAATCAAAACCTCCTAAACTATATAATTTTCTGAGTTCAATATTAAAATTGAAGCAGTAAAATAAAATACTAAAAACTATTCCATTCATTCAATATGCCAAAAAATTCCCTGAAAAAAATGATGATTTCCTATCTATCGAAGAAAAAAAAATAAGAAATATTTTTCTCCTTTTTGATGACGGTTTAGACATATTTCTATATTATTGTAAACTTTGAAAGGCCCTTGAGTCAAAATCGAATAGTATAATTGTGAGATAAATCATACCTTATATAACCGTTGTCACTTATCGACAGAAACAATTCGATGCTGTCCCTAAAATCTCAATCAATTTGTAATAATTCTAGGGCTGTCTTTCCTGTCAAATCACAATTTCAATTCTGACAAGTTCAAATCGGATTTTGATTAAATATTTTTTTTTTTTTCGTTTTCATTTTTTTATTTTTTGTAGGTAATAATCCCTCAAGTAACTGTTTGCACTCACAAAAACGAGATATGAAAAACAAAAAATAAATCCTTTCATCATCATCATCATCGGCTATCAGAGAGGTTGCAATAAAACACAGTTTTGCATAAAATACCCAAGCCCAGGCAGTTGCTGACTGGATGGGTGATTCAAATACAAAAAAAAAGAAAGGACATTCTCGAAATGATGACTAAAAGGATACACAAGGCACTTTAATCTGATCACACATATTGTTTGTTCAGTGAGGAATTATTAGGGTGACCATTTTGTACTTAATTTGTGAAAACTTTCATCAAAATCTACTGATATCGAAAAATAATATTGCTGTATTAAATAATTTTACTCCTATAACCATCCAAAAGAGCTTCTTAATCAATTTTACTTCCATAAGCCTTCTATAACACTCCTATTTTGAAAAAGGGAAATAATTTCACTGATAAGCATTATATACACAGTTATAGAAGGCTAATAGAAGCAAAAAACAACTAAAATCAAAATATAAATTTTCTGTATTAAACAATTTTACTCCTATAACAATTCCAAAAAAGCTTCTCAATCAATTTTCCTTACATAAACCTTCTATAATACAAAATAAGTTCAAGTGACCTCAACTCCAAAATGTATAAAGCGTTTCGCCCAGAGGTACGACAGTGGGCTCATCAGTTAGATCTGTCGTACCCTTCTATAATACTGCCATTGAAAAAGGGAATTTTCAATGCAAATTTTTTCTACACAATTATAGAAGTCTAATCGAGGCAATTCGAAATACAACATAAAAAAATTATTTTGAAAAGCTTTTTGGGAAGATTTTTGACATTTCGAAAATCCGAAGAAGTTTTGTGAGCTAAAAACGAATGGAAGTCTTTAGTTTTTCACAATTTTTTCAAAATCTACTTAAATCGCACAATAAAGTTGCTGTACTAAACAATTTTGCTCCTATAAACATCCAAAAAAGCTTCTTATCTAATTTTACTCGCATAAGACTTCTATAACACTCCTATTGAAAAAAAGAAGAGAATCTTCACTGCAATACATTTTTATGGAATTCAAATGTTGGGTGACACATTTTTTTTACACAGTTATAGAAGGCTTATAGAAGCAATTCGAAATATAACGTATGAAAACTAATTTGAACAGCTTTTGGTATTAATTTTTCAAAATTTTCAAAAATCATTTAAAAAAGATTTTAAATTTCTCCCTAAGATGGTCACCCTAATCATAAATGTGTGTACTTTCCACTGCGATATGTCATCGAGTAACTGGTATATATGCAATGAAATGTCCCAGTTAATAGTGTTTATCACTTGAATTCCTAGAGGAAGGATACTTTCAATGATATAGAAAAAAGAAAAAGAGTGAAAGGTGGACGATTCCTTTTCCTCCTCGCGGACATGATATGAGAGGTAGGACGTCTCTGTCCTTTATCAGAGAGAGAGAGTTATGAAAAAGTGCCATTCAACTGGCAGTTGGTTGGAGTTGCCGTTGTCATTCTTGTCGTTGACGTTGACGTTATATTATTGAAATGGGTCACGTGCACAAAAATATTACTGAAGTGTTTCCTTCCGTCACATATGGCTGGTACTGTGCCATACAGGACCATAGTATTCCAGGACAAAAAAAGGATGACATTTCTGTTGCTTTATAATATTTTGTAATTTTTTTTTTTTTTGTAATTTTTTGCGTTCTGCGTGTGTTCCCTTTTCAGATGGTCTTCATCCATACTACACAGAACTAAAGATAGCTTTGAGTTTCGGTCTTTTTATATTGAATTTTGTTCATCTTTTAGCCAAAGCTAACAAAAAAAAAATATTGAAATTGAGAAAATGTTTTTGAATTGAAATTTATATTGGAAATATGCAGTCGATTGTAAGGATTATGAGAAAAGGAGTTTAAGGATATACACTTGAATAACAGTCAGTTCAAAAAGTTAGTAGAGTAGAGGTATTGGACTCGACTCTCTGGCAAGATGATAACATAGAGAGAGAAAAAAAAAAACAAACTTTCCTTTAGAGGAGGTCCATTGAAGTGTAAGATGTGTTTTTGCAATCGGTTGAGAGAAGATGTTATTCCTTCAAATTGAATATAAAATGGCGACAATTTATGCAGGGATTTGAATTTAATAATATTGAAAAAGAAGAGGGTTTTTTCTCTGTTGGATGTAGTAGAATGTTGAAGATAGTAAGTAAGTTGTTTTTTTTTTTTTTTTTTTTTTTTCATAACCATTCTGACTCTCATCCTGATTATGATGATGGTAGCCTTTTTTTCTAACTGGGACGGAGGAAGAAAGTGATTTTTGTAAAAAAAAAAAAGTAAAGTAGATCAGAATAAGCCAACCAACCGGTGTTAAATGTTTAGATGAAATTATGGACGAAGGACTTCTGTGTAGATAATAAAATGGGAAACGGGTGTTAGAATTGTTATTGAATCAATAATACGCAATAATAAATAAGTAATAGTTTTATTTTTGTTTCCTCCTTTCAGTTGTTGGTTTCTCTGTTGAAATTTTATAGAAGTTGGTTTGATTTATCTTCTTTAAGTTAAAATGCAGAACAATAAAAGTTTAAATGATTTCACTCCTGTAAATCTATGACAAATGCCTCATTTTTAGTTTCCCGTGTCAAAAAGTACTAGATTTTTGGTTCTACTCCGAGTCAAAAACATAGAGGAAGGAATACCTAGAGAGCCGACTCGTACCCCCCTTACCTAAAACACCCGCAAATTTAATTTCAGAAAATCTCTCTTATTTTTCTCTTGTTTTCCTATCTGTGAATACGTGTGAAAAGTACAATTCGTTTAATACCTTCCTTTCACCAGTAGATGTCCTCACAAATTTTGAATTTAAACATGATTTTGGTTTGTACATGAACTTGAATAGCTCAAATAGCTCACTCCAGACACCCACCTTTCAATAAATATGTACAGAAATAAAAAAAAAGGTTCGTGTTTTGAATTTTTATATTATTTTTTAATGAATTTATTTCCTACTGAGCACTTAAATTGTTTTTAATTGTTTTGAGCTCAACTCCACAGTTGAATGTGTTGGTGCCATTTAAAATGCACGGGAAAACTACCACATATAAGCACTGTGGAGTTTTTCCTCTCATTGCAGCTTGTAGGGTGGAAGAGAAAAACCAACCGAAGTCGCGTCTCTAGGTATTCCTTCCTCTATGGTCAAAAAGTTGATCAATATATAAAATATTACAAAATTGTAATAAAACCCTATCATTTTTTAGATATTCGATTTGAGTGACTTTTAAACACAAGTTTATCGTACTTGAGTTAAACAACTAATATCCCTTAGGTATATTATAGTTCATGCCTCAACAGGATATCAAACCAAAACCCCCCTAAAATAAAAAATCTTAAAAACCATCAGTTTCACTATATAACAAAATCTCATAATGTCATCTAAAAGAGACGACATCAAAACTTACAATAAAATATCCTTATCTCATCATTAATATCCTTTTTCCGGCCACTTTAGAAAACAAAAGACCTAAAACTCTCTCTCTCTCATCGCACACAACAAAAATTAAATTGTCTCCAATTGCCTTCTGCTGCACTGAACACAATATAGAGTCGTTTCCTTATTGTGTTCATCTCTGACTCACTCTCTCTGCCTCTCTTCAAATCATTTCATTGTTCTTCATCCTTTTTCATGTTTTATTATTTTTCATTCGAGACTATATACAACTACTAGATACTCCTTGTTTTCTATCATTTAATTAGAGAAACTCTTGGGTCTTTCCGTGCGGCACAAAACAAGACATTTCCCAAGCTGTTGCCATCAGTGTGCTTGATTCTGATTCTATTGCTGCTGCTTCTGCAGTATAGCATAAGCACCAATTCGTTTGGAATTACTCAAGATACATCACCCCATCATCACCCTGCGGACTGGGTGAATTTCCTCCAGGACTTACTCTGGTACATTGCGAAGTAGACAAGATATAGGCTAAGATCCTTTTTATAGGAAGAATGTCTTCTTATTCTGCAGCACCCCAGCCAGCACCAACCATTAAACACAAAAGGATCTTAATCTCAAAAATGTTATACAGTTATCATGGAGTATTTGTCCAGTCATATTTCTATCCGTTTAAAATGTGCAATGTCTTGAGAGAATGAGAAAAGGAGCTGCTTGTTATAAGTACTGTACAATCTTTTGGTACAAGTCCTATTGCAAGATATCCTTGATAATATAATGGTCGTATTGGTGTATACCTTTGCAACAGCAGCAGGTCCTTTTTGGTCGTACTTGTGAGTTAGAGACGAAGAAGTGTTACCCATTATTTTCTTTCTCTTGGAACCAGTAAGATACCAAACGGTTTGGAGATGGCAAGTAGGTGGTAGGATATCAGAAGAAAACGAAGATGAGTGTCCTTGTTGAAACACCACCAACCAAGTCAGCCATTCCCGTGGTTGGCTCCTAGTAGACTGGAACGGAAAGTGCAGGCAAAAAGGATTTTTATTTGTTTTATTTTTATTGTTGTCTTTCTTTTAGCAGCTTTTCTTCGGTTTTGATACCGCGACGACAATGAAGAAGACAACGACGACGACAATGGGGGACCACGATGATGATGATAGTGATAATGATGCTGATGCAGAATAATTCCCTGGACCATGCCGGCTCCTTTACACACAGAACCCCCCTTCACTCATTCCCTTCTTATTGTTTCATTGTTTCCCTCTAGTTATCGCCATGTCACTAAATTGTGTTAGACCGCAAAAAGGTTGCAACAGAAAATAAAGTGGATTTTCTTACAAGAGAATATACAAAAAGTGTACAGTTAGGCCGAAGTTTTTGGCAAGGAATCTTTGGTAAAAAAAATACCCGTAATTTTTTTTTTAAAGAAGCTGAAAATTTTTAAGTTACCCAGAGACCCAAGAGGTCTTCGAAGTAAGAAAAATTTGGTCCTAAGAAATTTTTGAGGAGGACTTTTACTAGAAACTACCTTTTTTTTTTAATGCTGATTTCTTTCATTTATTCTCTATCTATACTGTTGCTATAAAGCATCGAAATTTTAGCAGCCAATGAGGTACCGAAACAGACTAAAGGAACCTTTTTGTAGATTCAACGACAGAGTCCTTTTATACTAACAACTATGACAACCGCTAACGGAGAGATAGGGCATTCAAAGAGGACAAGGGCAAAGGCCTTTGCGGACTATTTTGTAAGCCATTTTCAATCAAACTCAACAGCAGATCAGCAATTTTTAGAGGAAGTTGTTTTTTTTATTAAGCGACAATAGTTTTATGAGGAGAATGTTAGGCTAAACGACAAATATAAATCGCAGCAACATCGTTATCAACACAACTATGAGAAAATCCAAGACACCACTTACAGAAGCTATACGTGAAAAAATAAGCAAGATCTACTAAGGTATCCGACTTTTGAAACCTAAGAGTGATGTAGCTCTCTCACTGAAGTTTAATATTGTAAAGGATTTACATGTTCTAACAACTTCAACTTCCTGAGAAGTTGATTCACAAGAAAAAGCTAAGAGTTGTATTGCACACAAACATACAGCTCGTTCAGATCCAGTAAACCAACGGTCAAACCCGGCAAAGTCAGTATATTTAACCCTTTCGGACCCAGCGTTACTCTCATGTAACTTATTTTTAAAAATTCGTAAAAAATATTAAATTAAATATTTTTTTAGGTTTCGATGGCTTATTTGAAAGATAATAATGCCTAGTTACCGGATTATTACAAAAAGCTACTCAAATATTATACCTATACATTTTTTTTATCGAAAAAGGGACTGAAATTCACATTTTTTTATATATGGTCAGAATTTTGAAAAAAAAGATTAAAAAAATGTTAATGTAGAAAGTGTTTAGTTTTTTGGCTTAGAAGAAGTAGCATACATTATAGTTTCATAAAAAGTTATTTTCTCAGTTGTCCGATTTTTTTTGTTGGCCATAGGCAGTGCATGTTACTTACATGTAAAATGAGAGTAACACATTAGTTTTGCTATTTATTATTTTGGAAAATAACTTTTTGCTATTCATATTTCTTAGTTGTGATGTCTTCGACACGATAATACTGAAAAAAACAATTTTTAATATTGATTTTCATAGCTTGGGTTCCAAAGGGTTAAGACCAGAGATCAGAAATAAATCTCAACCTTTTGAAAGGTTCCTTAATATTTTTTTATGTTTCGGTCAACCAGTGAGATTTATCGATGAGAGAAAAAAATAAATCTCATCTGCAAATGTATCAATTCTTAAAGACAGGGGAGTGGTGCCGTATGAAAGCTTATATTCTCAGCTACCCGATTGTGGTATAATCGGGTTTTTGGATTTTTTTCAAAATTCCGAGAAAATCGCGTTTGAAAGTTGGGATAATTTTTTTTTTTTTCGAAAAATCCTCGAATCTTTGATCGCTCCTGGAAGCTAAACCACTTGAGAGCAATTTTTGGGAGTGATGCCAAATGATAGCTTGTGTCATGGGCCTATGCTTTGCACATTGTCAGATTTTTAAAAAATCATCTTCCATGTTAAACCGCCACATCATGCCTATTTTTTCAGAATCGGGCTTAACTTTTTTTTTACCTTTAAGTTCTCCCGGTTTGAGAACGCGTGCACCTACAGGGACGGGAGTGGTACCCAAATGTAGGTTAGATTCCCCGCTACATTTTGGCATCAAAAAAATTTTTTTCAATATTCCGAGATATAGCCGTTTGAAGTTGGGCGGCCGAAAACGCTTCTGGAAGCTGAACGGTTTGACCTAGATATTAGAACATCGGTCTCCTGAAATATTCGAAATTGCATTGGTTTTTTTTTTTTTAATTTTTGTTTGGAGACTTGTATTAAAATGCTATACAAGGCCTTCGTATGCTCCAGTAATTTTGGTTGTTTCTTTTTTCTATAATCTCACATTTTCGGCTGAGCTTCGGAAAAACTTCGTTTAAGCTTCCTTTAGACCTTATATGAAGGACATCGTTACGAAGGCTCCAACTTGTACAACGATCTCTTTTTGCCCAACCCAACAACCTAACTAAAGTGTAACCTGACAAAACAAAAAGCATGTGAAAGCTACATTCTTCTAGTTTTAGGAATTTATGACTAAATATTTGTTGTTGTTCAAAAACCAAAATTTTCCATTTTTTTTTGGTTTTACTTTTCTCTTAAAAAGGTGGGAAAATTTTTTATGATAAAATGATTATTATTTTTATAAAGGCTATTTTTTTTTTTTGCTTTAATATTATTTTTGTTTCGATTTTTTAAGTCTAAGACTGCAATATCAGTCATCAAACCAAAAACCATTCTTTTGACTGTGACTATCAATATCTCAATAACCGGATTACTCTACTGAAAATTCAAGGACACATTTAAAAAATTCATTAAATTATCTACAAAGGAATTAAGCTTACTTTGTTAAAAATATTATGCTTTCTCACATTTGAGATCAATTTAGAAAAGCTATCAAAATAGGAATTTTTACGTTTTTTTTTTAGAAAATGTACCGCTTTTTTATAATTATGGGTGATAAGATTAAACTGAGGCTTAATTATTGAAGCTTAATAGACCTAAATTTAACCTGCAAGGTTTCAGACTTACATATTCATCAAATAGTTTTTCTGTTGTGAGGGTTTAAACTTTTGAGATGAAATAAATCACCACATTTTTGCAGCTGTAAATGACTTATGTAGGTACTTCTAATCACTTATTTATGAGCAAAATTAAATTCTTTTAAGTTTATTTTAACACTTTATTAACAAATACCTTTTAAATTTTAGATAAACCAAAGAAAAATCAAAAATTTTCAAAAAAAAGAAAAATATTCACAAACGGTATGAATATTTTTTTTTTTTTCAAAATTTAACTTTTTTTGAAAATTTTTGATTTTATTACTTATATTAATCAAAATAAGTTTAAACAATTTAATATGTGAAAAAGACACGTTTTCCCAAGAAGATTTAAAAAACTATTCTAATAACTTAGAAATTATTACTTGGAATGTGGTGTAAGTGAAACAAGATTATGAAGATTATAGTTTCTTTTTGAAAGTATCAGTTACTTTCTGGAATTGTTGAATATAGCCAACAAAACAATTGCCATTCAGTTCCTAAAAAAAAAAATGTTTACACAATTGAAATATATATTCATATTCCCCTTTCAGGCACCATTGTATTTTATGAAGTAGACAAACTATCACCACAAACCGCGAAAAAGAGGAAATGTTATCCTTTTGGAAAATATTTCACTTTGTTCAGCTGCTTTTTGGTGCTACTTTTTTTCTTCATCTTCATTGTTTGCAATTTGCAGGACTTACTTTCGCTTAAAAGCTCGTCGCTTTCATCGTCATTATTGTCGTAAGAATTCTTCGATTTGGACAAGCTAGACAACGTCGTCGTCATCTTCATCTTCATTGTCACGCCTTGGACTAGTCTTTTTTCCACGAAAAGATTTTTCGTATTTATAGCTTAACATCTCAGAATGCAGCCCATTCAGAATGAAAAATGAAGAAAAAGGACGAACGGCTGTAAGAATACAAATGAAAAAAAAAAAAAATTCCTGACCAAATATTCACAGAGTGTAAATTGCTAAAGAAATAGTAAATAGAGAAACTGCACAGAAGAATCATTATCATGAGCAGAGTTTGGTACTGAATTTGTAATTGGAACGTTGTTGGTTAATTAAATAGTCCTTCCAGTGTCCATTCTGACAAAAAAAAAAATATTACATCGTTCTTCTCTTTCAAAACCTCCAAACGAGTCGTTGACATTTTCTGATTCCCTTTTTATTGTAAGAGGAATACCATTCAAGCTATTGGGAGTTTATTTAATAACACCAGGATAATTACATGGGAAAATGTAATGTGAAAAAATATACAAATGGGAAATCAGGAGGAAATAGTTATAATCAACATATTTATAGACCAAATAGCACAAGTTACAATTCTCTACCAGCAACAGCAGCAGTAAAACATACACGTGGTCGAAATGTATTCCATTTTGGTCCTTGAGTAAACATTAATCTAACAATGTTAACAGTTAAATCGAGCAAATAGCAATTTACATCATTCGCTTGCACGAGTGCGAGGTGCGCTTTACCTACTTAAACAGGACATTTTCGTCCTATATTTCACCGCCACCACCAATCTACCTCAAATCCCAACCCTCCATTCACCCAATCGACGAACTAAAATTCCCTGACAATGCAAATATACCAGGACAATTAAAATCTATAATTACCCTCGCATTTTTGATCCCATCTGGATTCGTCCTTTTCAAAGAATATGTGCAAATATTGAAAATGTACCCTAAAGGAGGTCACCGACGTCATATCTCAATATGACTTTTGTTGTAGTACCCGCGTGTCCTGTTCAAATTATCATTCTACACTTTGGACTTGTAAAAAAAAGGAATATAAAAGGAAGAGACAACGTCAATTAGGAAAAGACCGTTTTCTCTCTCTCCTTGCAAATCCTTTAAGGAGTAAAATTGTGGCTTTTTAACAGACTCCAACTCCCCCCTCTCTCTATGGAACCCGATTTGATGTACCAATCTTTTATACGATGCAGTCGTACAAGAAAAAGATTCAACGCACAGGACATTCCAAAAAAAAAATAAAAAAAAGGAAAGGATATTAAAGAATCGTTTTTCCTTTAGGAAATATTGAAAGAGGAAGAAACTATCTTTAACGACCACGACCGCCATCATCACCCGCACAGAGTCCACCACCATCATCATCAGAAGAAGCAGGAGCAGTAAGCTCCTGAGAATTCCACAGACCACGACTTTGAAATTAAATCAGAAATCAAATATCAATTTAAGGTTTTACTTCGTTGATTTTTTTTTTTGCTTCATTTCTTGTTGGTTTATGGAGGCAAAAAAAAAAGGATCTTCCAAGGAGTCGATATTGGAAAGGAATGTGCAAGGTTGATTTATCGTGAACGATTTTGCAGTTAAGGATGGGGGAAAATTTACCCCGATAGAGAATATAATAAATTCGTTATTGGTGGTAGGGAGGGGTGAAAAAGGCGATATTCATTGCGAGAGGTGTCCCGGATTGAGGGGTTTATATATGCGGGCCAGGAGTTTGAATTTCCATTTGATTTGGATTTTTTAATTTTTTTTTCCAGCTTCGTGATTATTGTTTTTTTTTGTGTTTTTTGTATTTTTTTTTTTTAATTTTCAATTCAAATCAATGTGAGTTGTAGCGGAAAGGAGTTTTTCACGGACTGATGAATAATGTCGGCGGGAATTAGTTTACTTATTGCAGTCAAGTATAACATTTCGCATGATTGAATTCGAATGAAAAATAATACAACAACTGCAAGTTCATGCAAATGACTTTGGGGTTATCAATTAAAAATTTAATATTTGATGAACCCTTTGGAGGAAATATCCTTTTTTTTTTTGTTGAGGATTTGTGTGTTGTGAATATTATTGGAAATCTTTTTTTTTTTTTTTGTAATTATAAAAGAGGATATTCTTATTTGTAGTTATTTTGAATGCAAATATTTTTTTTTATAAATTTCAATACATATTTGGAATGAATTTTTGAATTCTAAGTTGATTTACAATTATATAATATTGTTCGGTATGGATGTTCAGGTGGGTGGTTCCTTTTGACTTTATTTCTGTAAGTACCTTATAAGTAAATAATAGCCCAGAAATATACAAAAATACCTTCAAAAAATAAAACTTTTTTAATTAATACATGCAGCTATTTCTAAACTTTTAAAAAATATGTAAGGCACTACTTTTTGAAATTGCCAAAATGTCCAGTCAAAACATACCATTCATGAAACGTTTTTTTTTTTTATTTTTAAAGGAGAATGGGCATTTTGGACGTTGAGCGGCCATCAATAAAATTGGTATCAAATGAAAGAATTATAACCCAGGAAAAACTTTTACTATGGACGTTTCGCTGTATTGCGTTAAGAATGCAAGATAATGCAGTATTAGTATTTTTAATGCATTGTTCAATGTATGAAGGAAAAACTGATTTATATTTTTATATGGAACACAAAATATGATGCTCTGTCATTTTCCCTGAACATGAAGACATTAATCTTGAAAATCCGACCAATAGAACTCATAATATAAGATTTTTAAGACAACCACTTCAGGTTCGAAAAATTTCAAACAATTCAAACTAACAAAAAAATCTTTAACAAAAATGTTCTTACGAGGTTCAAACAGAAACGGGACGAAATGTACGACAGGGTTGCACGTATTTACTTCATAGTAAAAATTGCTATGAATGTTAAAGCTCCATAAAAAAGGATAGAACAAGCTTAACTTAATTTTATCATTCATTTTAAACGAAATGCAAAACATTTTAACAAAGTACATATTTTTAAAATAACGAAAACATATTTTTCAGTTTACTGTAAATAAAATATTTTGGATTGTTTTTATTTTAAAATATCTTTTTGTCTAAATAAATAAAATGCACGACTGGGTCGCACGAACTTGCTCTTGGAGTTAAAGTTGCTTAAATTTTTAAGACTTTTTAAATAGAAATTTAGAAAAAAAAATAAAATTCGTTTAAAAAAAAAAATAAAATAAAATCTAAAATTGAATTGCCCTCGAAAACAAGTATGCAGTTTTGATTAATATATTAACGTGCATTTTTAGAAAAAAAATTTTCAAAATCGTTAGAGCCGTTTTTTAAAAAAACAATTTTTTATAAATAATTTTTGGGAAAAAAAGTTTGAAAATAAAATTGGTATGCCATTTTGTAGAAATCACTAATCAACATTTAAAAACAAAATTTCAAAAAATTCAATGTCCCGTTTTCGAAAAATTGATTTTTCAAAAAAAAATTTTCAATTTTTTTTTAAAAATCCAAAAATTATTTTTTTGGAAATTTTATTTTTGGTTTATATTTAAATTATATAAATGCTTCTTCACAAAAAGTTTCGTTGAAATCGAATAAGAAGTTTCGGAGATATTCGAATTTAAAAAAAACGGTTGTATGGCAGGTACCGTTAATAATGATTTTCGAAAAAAAATTTTTTCATTGAAATATAGACCTTAGCTCAAAACTAACATTTGAATTTTTTAAACAAAATCGTTGGAGCCGTTTTTGAGATATTTCAATTTTACTAAAATCGGTATATGACAAGTACCGTTATTTTTGGTCCAAAAAATTAATTCCAAAAACCCCTCTGGAGAGTCGCCAAATAACGCTACATACCAAGTTTGACATTAACCGGTCCATCCGTTTAGGCTGTAGGTTCTTATACAGACAGACAGACAGACAGACAGACGGACTTCCGGGACCCACTTTTTTGGCATTGTCTACCATCGTAATGTCATGGAAAAATGTTATCTCAACTTTTTTTTTTTGTACGAATGCATAACTTGATATATAGTACCTATATCGCAAGTAAAAAAAATGCTTGACGTTTTAAAAAAAAAATCACATATGAAAACAAATTTTCAAGAAAATTCATTAATTCGTTTAAAAAAAATTGATATGTCAAAAAATCTCCAAAACTTTCCAATTTTTGTTATGTTTTGTATTATACCGCATTTCTGTACCTAAGTACTTTAAAAGGAAATAATAGCCTAGAAATAGGGGCAAGACCACCCACTTAGTGTTTGACTGTCTTAAAAACCAATAAAAAACATCTTTTAAACAGAATAAAGTTTTTATTCATTAATTTTAATGTTTTCTTTCAGAAACTCTCATTATTATAAAAAAAATAATAAAAATACTGAACAAAAGATTATAGGTACGTTTTGAAAAAAAAAACATCAAACAAAAAACCGTCTTGCCCCCAGAAAGACCGTTTCTATTTTTTTAAATGCAGCCGATTTGTAATAACAACACAATTATGCTATATTTTCATTAGTTCTCACTATAGCACAAGCTTTTTGGTACCATTTGTTACAAATTTTGCACTTAATCCAACAATACTTAGGATTGGATTGGCAAAATCCTCTTCATCAGAATCATAGAGTATTGTTTGGCGCCTGTTGCTTAGCTTTTTGTTTAAGCTACCAGAGCTTCCAATTTGGCCCATGGGCGGTCTTGCCCCAGTCATATCAAATTTGATGTTCTGTACTATTTTTTTTAAATTTATCTTTATGACTCCTTCTTTCACAGAAAATTCTTTTTAATATTCACTTTTTATTATAAAAAAAGGAAAAGTTTAAAATTTTAATTATTTCAGTTTCAAAAATACAACTTAATTTTCACATGAACGATAACAATTTGATGAAAAATCACAAAATGTTCCGTAACTATTCGGGGTCTTAACCGAAATTGCAAAGACTTATAGACGTGATCGATCGTACCAAAGGGCACCTATTTTATATTGGAAGTGTTGCCAATTTTACTTTTTTTTTCATACAACATACTACGAAAACCGTCTTGCCCCCATAGGCGGTCTTGCCCCCACTTCCCCTATACAAAAATACCTTAAAAAATAAAACTTTATTAATTAATACATGTAGATATTTCTGAACTTTTGAATAAAATGTAAGGCACTACTTTTTGAAATTGCCAAAATGTCCAGTCAAAACATACCATTCATGAGACGTTTTTTTTTATTTTTAAATTTCTTGTTAACGATTTCAACACAAAATTTTTAAGTGGAATCGCTAAAGTAACTGTTATACAGGGTGTCCCAAAAGTTAACGTCGAAACGAAAACGGTAGATAGGGTAGGTGGTGACAGTTATCAGAAAAATAATAAAAAAAAATCGCAACCATATATTTTGGGAGTTATGGGCATTTGAAAAAAAGTCGAAAAAATGATCACCCTGTGACGGTTTTTCATGTGCCGTGACTACAAATCTTAATTTTTCTAATTTTTTTCTTTTGTTACGGAACCTTGAATAACCCTGCTATCAAATGCATTCAAAAATTTTAACTCAGCTGCATCAGTTTTAAAGAAAATATTACTTTTTTACCCAACTTAGTATTAAAAAAATTTACATGACTCTAATTCAATGAGCCGTAGTGTAAAAAAAATGCACTACGATGCCCATAACTCCCAAAATATGTATATGGCTGCGATTTTTTTTATTATTTTTCTGATAACTGTCACCACCTACCCTATCTACCGTTTTCGTTTCGACGTTAACTTTTGGGACACCCTGTATAAAAAAAATTACAAAAAAATTTGTTTGAATTTTTAAAAAGTTTGCATTTTTTTTTTTTTTGAAAAATCAATTTTTTAAAAACAAGTTAATGAATATTTATAAATTTCAGTTTTAAGTTTTGATTAATATTTTCCTAAAAATGTTAAGTATTATGAAAAAAATAAAATCAAATTCAATTCATATTTTTTATTTTATAAAGAGCTTTCACTTCAAGAACCCTCCATAATTTGACTTTTCTATCGAGTTCCACGTTTAATATTTATTTTTGAGCAGTATAGGTTAAAAAACACGTGATAGGATTGGCACATAACGAACCATTTCCGACATTATATCCATTAGAGACGAGTTGTATTTAAATCCATTACAACAGCTTTAATTACTTTCGATTCAGTGATTATTTTTATAAGTAAATCACTTTCATATAATTTAAGTCAAGAAAAGAAAAACATCCTTTTTCCTTAAAAAATTCCTCCACATTAGAATGTTTTCTTAAATATATGTGTAGAACGATAAATCGCTCGTAATGTTTCAATTTCAAAATTGGAAACCTAAAAGGATTAAATCGTCTATATTATATCTACTTTATAGGTATAATTTCAACATCCTTTTCCACAACACTCCACCAACTTGTATTTATTATAGCCTAACACAGCCTCTTTTCCCAAATATATTCCATGTATCGAACTGAACAAAATTCAAAATCAAGGCTATTCCAAAGGATCAAAATTAAATATGAACGTCCTTATAGGAAGGTACACATGAACATTATTCCAATCATGGTTCTGTGTGGTTTAATCTAATTCGTCAACATTAAGCTTAAATTGAGCTTATAATGTTCTATTAGCTGAAATGTCAATTTCCACAACTCATAAACTTTTCTGGCAATTGTCATTAACGGCACCTTTTTCCTCTGTACGGTCTTGTTACATGTAACCGGAATGATCCTTAAACGATATATCCTCTCCCACGCAACGGATAAAAAGGTTGGTGGACATGGATAATGTGGGTAAGTATGTGTAGGCGGCTGATGTGTAGGAGGTTGAATTGATTTTTTTATGTGAGGTAATCATAAATATGAGGAAAATAAAAATAAAATTTATATAAAATTATATTTCCGTAGGATATCTGTTATACATTAAAGGACGATGTTGAGTAAACATTTGTAGGAAAGGTATAAGTACACGAGTACTTACATATGTTGTTGGAACGATGTAGGTTTGCATGTTTGCATTGGGTAGTAAATAATTTTCCAGCTCAATAAGCAATGCAATATCCTGAGGACATCCATCATCAGTATAAATATTATACGTTCCTGATGCTCCTTGGAACATTTTATTTTCACAACTCTGCTTCAAAGGATGTACCTTTACTTGCATGTCACCGACCAACCAAACCAACGACTTGGATGCACAGGATAATCAAATACATATATAAAAAAATATAAATAAATAAATAAATAAAAAAAATATACAATATTAATTTATCCTTAAACGATAAAAATGTTGTGTTAGTCTTCTTTTTTTTTGCTTTTTTTCTTATTTAATATGTCCTTACATTAAATTATTGTCCTTGTCAACAAGGGTTTCTCTTCTTGTTCCGTACAAAGTAGATACGAAGGACCTACGTTGTTTTTGTTTGCTTTTTATATTTTATTTTTAATCATGACTTACGAACTTGTTCTTGACTTTGTACATTGCAAGGATTCCACATGATGTATTCCCTTGGAAAGGGTATACCTATATCCTACCCATATGAGTTTTTTTTTTTTTTTTTTGTCTTTTTTGTCTTTACAAATTTGTTTAGTTGTTGTTATATCCTTTTTGAAAGAAGCAATAATTGACGAGAGCAAAAAAAAAAAAGAATATTGTTCTTTGATAATTGGTGCATGCTTTTGTTTTAACTTTCAATTTTCATCTTTTCATGCATTTTGTTCGTTCTTTGTAAAAAAAAGTTTTATTTCTTTTTTATTTTTGTTTTTGAAGTCTTCTTTGTGACACAATAAAATGATTTTTCTTAGAATTCTTAATAAAGTTGCTTTTTGATTGAAACCATGAACATTTGAGGTCACATACATGTAGTATATGTAATACATATACAATTTTTTGAATATTTTTTTTTTAAATTGATAGAAAATCTAAAAAAGAAACAGGTTAAAAGCAAAGGAAAAAGTTTCATCTGCTAATTATTGAGTTCTATGAAAATTGTGTTTGATATTTTTTTAAGAACAGAGATTGTTTTTTTTGAATTGCTTTGATTTTTTGATTCAGTTAAAGGAAGAAATACCTATATTCGAATTTGAGATAGAAGTTTTTGGAAAAGAAATCAAATCAAAGACACAAACCAAACCAAGCATATTATCGTTATCTGTGATACCTAGTTTTTGTCCCCATATTTGCAGAATCACTTTTTTTTTAAAAAAATTAAAAATTGATTGATATAAAGCGACACTGATTACACTAGTTTACAAAAAAATAAAAATTTTTCGGACACCAAGTGCCGTTATAATTTTTGTATAGATTTGAGCCCAGAAAACTCGAAAATCTTATCTAAATAAAATGCACGAGTGGATCGCACGAACTTGCTCTTAGAGTTAAAGTTGCTTTAATTTTTAAGACTTTTTATATAGAATTTTGGAAAATGTAGGTACCTACTATATAGGTACAAAAAAAAATTAAAAAAAAATAAAATTCGTTTAAAAAAAAAATAGAATAAAATCTAAAATCATATTGCCCTCCAAAACAAGTATGCAGTTTTGATTGATATAAATTTTCAAAATCGTTAGAGCCGTTTTTTAAAAAAACTAATTTTTTATAAATAATTTTTTGGAATAAAAGTTTTAAAATAAAATTGGTATGCCATTTGGTAGAAATCACTAATCAACATCTAAAAACAAAATTTCAGAAAAATTCAATGTCTCGTTTTCGAAAATTTTTGCATGTTCAATATCTATAAATGCTTAAAGAATAAAAATAGACTATTTAGTAAAAACACCAAAAATGTCATGTTTTTCTCGTTTTCATTAGTTTTTAAAAATATTTAATTTTAAATTTTTTTTAAGGATACATATCGATAGGAAATTTAATTATCTACAAAAAATTACTAATAAAAATTTTCATATTCAGCTTCCTTTTCAAGTTATAGACGAAAACACAAAAAATATTGATCGTTACAAAAATTATCATATCTTTATAACTTATCCATAGATTATCTTGTTATCTTTGCCAGAAAGTGTTCTACACATAAAAATATAAAACTATGAGGATTCGCAAGTTTTAGATTTTTTATGTCAGTAAGAAACTCTTTTTTTTTTGCAAAAATTTCCTTTAAAAAGTCGATTTTTTTTAAGTGTTTTGATACAATGCACTTAAACTTTTGGAGTGACCCAAAAAAGTTGTTCCAGTGTTTGTTGCTATTTGATCAGTTTTCAGGAACCGGTTTTTCTGTTCATATTAGTTGTTTAGTACTCAAGATATAGCCCGAATAAGTAAGCTAAAAAAGTATGCTAAAAAAAAAAACGACAAGAAACTTTGAAAATTTATATCTCGAAAACGTATCCATCGTATTTTTTTTTTTAAAGTGATTTCCGAGTTCCTGAGGTCAAAGTACGTAAGAAAAAAATAGTGGAATTGAGTGTAAATTTTGGCTGTAAACCAGTGTTATTAAAAAAATGTTCAGTTCACTAAGATAATTCTAATTTTAAAATAATCGATTCCAAAGAATATGTAACTTCATTATTTGATCAACTATAACAAATTAATTCTTATTTAGGTAAATCCTACAATAAAAACGTCACAGTGAATTTTTGCATTTAAACTTTAAAAATCAGTAAAAAAATAGTTATTACTGACTAAAAATTTTAATAATAAACCTACCTGTTGATTTTAAGTAAAAGTTTATTTATTTATATATTATATACTATGTATTTATTTATTTAATACAAGTTAAATCAAGAGCAAAAAATTAGTGATTTTTCCATATGATATGGTAAAAAATATTCAAAACCACTAAAAACTGATAAGCATTATCAATAAACCGAAGATCATATCTCTTTTTAATAGCTTAAACATTCTTGGTTCTTCTTGTTATAGTTAATTCTAATAATTGATGGTAACCCAATGTCACAATAATGTTTCCCATTTAGATAGACCTTAAAAATCCCGCATTAAAACTGTGTCCTTTCTCATTAAATGACGTTCCCGCAGCTCAATATACTATTCCTTCATCATCCTCTTTATGCTACTGGGCCAATTAGATTATATTTTGAGAAAACGTATGCGCTCAAATGCGCATTGTGTTCGTCCCGTATCACATTTAGCGATTGTTTCAAATTTTAGCACCCATCCTGATCCTGAATAGAAATTTGCATTTTCATCCAAGTTTCCTTCCAGAGAAAAACACACTCCGCTATATCATGTAGCGAAATTTTCCACACCAAATGACCGGGATCTTTCTCATTAGAGTCACTTTCGGTGGTTATGCCATTCTAACCGTGTGTCGCGCGCATATCGACGTTCGTCCTTGCAATCCTTATATAGAATTTATATAGGCTAAATTTTTCTATACTGAGCTGATTTTGATGAACGGTTCAACGAACGGTCCACTGAATTGCATCTGAACCTGTATAAAGTTCCTCTGCTGATACCCGGTCGTTGGGTCAAAATATACTTTATGGTTCATAACTTTTAATCATATCCAAGGATATAATTACAATGGAGGAAAACTCGTTGAATTTTGCTTCGAAACTTGCCCTGGGCGCAAAATTCGCCCACAAAGTGCCACAAAAGCGTGGATGCAAGCTTTGAAATGCAAACACACACGGTATATGAATGACTGAATTTTTATGTTTTGCTCCTGGCTCGTCCTTGATGACCTAGGTCCTAATGAAATGCTGCGTCCGCCTTTAAAATCCCTTTGACTTAATGCAATCTCCCAATGTTGGAACGTAGAGCAGAAGCAAATAGTTCGGGCTAAGCTCCGATGTAATCGGAAGGGAAATACAACCACACTTTGTCCAGAGAGCAATAAAATTCGCCAAATTCAAATCTGGAAGTAGGCACACACACACACACACACAGCAGGGACTCACCTTTATGAGATGCCGGATAGAACCGCACCGTAGGCAAATGTGAAGCAAAAAAGTGGGGGGTAAATATTGTCATCGTCGTGTGTCGTTTTTGGAAATTAGAAAAGTTCCGTTTTGTGGATATTTGGTACAGAGCATGACCTACTATCGAAACGACGACGACGACGAATGACGACAGTAAGTCCATACTTATCCGGTTTATACAAAAATCAATGATGAAGGATTTTTGCAATTCCACACGCAACCATCAACCAGCAGACCAATCGGGATATAGGACGCATTCAACACAACGGAACACAAATGTGTTTGCACATTTTACATTGATGGCATAGTCCAGGAGAGAATAGGAGAGGTCAAAAAATGTTGGCACCACATCGCACCGCTTTGGATCTATATAGGTATTCCTATTCGGATAGGGATGGATGTGAAACGACGCAACGGAGGATAATGGAATTCTGATGGTAAAGGCTCACGCAGATGTTTGTTATGCCCTTCTGTTTTGCAGATAGCCTGCCTCGCAGTGTGTGTATGCCTTCGCTGATGGATGAAATGTGAAGGATGTAAGTGCATCGCATAAAACCGCCTAGGGATTTCATTATACGAAAATGCCAATGCATATCTCGGACGTTTGCTATGGCTTTTTGTTTGTTCTTTTTTTTTCAGTTCAACAATGCAACCATTATAGGAGAGAGGACTGTGAAGTGTAAGTTAAGATAAATGCCAAAAAAAGTCAATTTATTGATTCAACTAGGAACTGAAGTAGTAAATTGATGAATCTAATGAAAAAGTTATTGAACTCTGATTGGGTTACCAAATTGCTTTTTTGGCCAGGTACATCGTCTAGCAGGTACCAATTCTATAGGGTTTTTGCGATGATGTTTAAATTAAAAATATTGATGGACCTAAAATGGACACCTGCGGTACCTCACTTGATTTGAAATTCAATTTCATAGAACAAGTGATAGACTTCTTTCAATTAAATAATTATGTTTGAGGAAACATCCGGAGGTTTTTTTTAAACTGGTCCTTTAGTCTTGTAGTCAGTGCAAATTTTCCGAAAATAATTAATTATGCACAACTTGTCTGATAAATATTTAAGGAATACAAACATTTGCATTAATATTTTTCAATACAAAAAAGTTACGCATACGCCCCAGTGACTTTGTAAATTTCCCTTTAATCACTGAATATGTAATGAAAAATTTTGTCTTAAAAAAAAGGTAATGATATATCCTTGAACTAAAATAATTCATTTACCCGATTAGATCTGTTTAAGCATCTGAACTTGAATCAAGGTCGAACTTTTAAACGTCTTCTTCTTTTAAACACAAATATTTTACACTACTTTATGTATAGTCTTTTTTATAATTGCCTTGGTTTCTTTTAATATATTTTCCATTTAAAAATATTACTCTCCCTTTCAAGACAAAATATATTATGATACCTAGAAAATTTCTCTCTTATCATGTATCCGTCCTTTTGCAGACAACAACAAAAAAAAAAATCCTAGAAATAACCTTTGGCATTTAGGTCACGTAAGGTTTTTATCCTTCTTCACTCTCCGTTTTAAAGAGAGTTCCTTATCCCGTGTGATGTCATCTATTCTAACCTTTCATTTCTTTGCCCTTACTTACTAGTTGCTGCGTCACTTCCTTTTTGCCATACTAAATAGAAAATCTTCACAAAACATAATAAAAAACAACAACAAAAGTGAAGGATAAAAAGATCCTTGAAACGAAAGTGCGGTTTTGGTCTGGTTATTTTATTTTGTTTATTTTTTTAACAAAATTCCAAGTACATTTTCACTTCGTCCAATGTCTTTTTTTTTTGTATCCTTCCTGGACTTCTTTAAAAAAAGAATATTTTCACTTAAAAGCCTCAAGAGAGATGAAGAAGGGCCACGCGGTTATGCTTTTTAAAATGTACATTTTGCAACACTCACTAAAAAGATACGAACACAAACACACTCTACACACACATTAACACTATTCTTTACAAGCCCGATGGTTAAGACAGTTTCTAAAAAAAAACAAACATTGAAATAGTCCGAAAAGGATATCTTTGTACTCAGAAGAATTACAATGTGGACTCAAAAAATAAAAAAAACCTTATTTTTGTCTTATATACCTTTGGAAATCTAGACCGTCGGGCTTCCTAAAAATTATAATAAAACCTATAGTTCCCACCCACACACTTATTTAAAGATAAAGTATTTTATTTACACAAGTAAATGTCCGTCGTGTTCGTTATAATATGAATGTTTTTTTTATAATTCTTGTGTCCTTAGAAAAATTTGTGTTTTCGAAAACAAGATGTCCCGAAGGTGTCCCGAGCATGTCCCGAAGATGTCCGAGCATGTCCCGAGCATGTCCCGAAGATGTCCCGAAGATGTCCCGAAGATGTCCCGAGCATGTCCCGAAGATGTCCTGAAGATGTCCCGAAGATGTCATGATGATGTCCCGAAGATGTCCCGAGCATGTCCCGAAGATGTCCCGAGCATGTCCCGAAGATGTCCCGAAGATGTCCCGAAGATGTCCCGAAGATGTCCCGAGCATGTCCCGAAGATGTCCCGAAGATGTCCCGAAGATGTCCCGAAGATGTCCCGAAGATGTCCCGAAGATGTCCCGAAGATGTCCCGAGCATGTCCCGAAGATGTCCCGAGCATGTCCCGAAGATGTCCCGAAGATGTCCCGAAGATGTCCCGAAGATGTCCCGAAGATGTCCCGAGCATGTCCCGAAGATGTCCCGAAGATGTCCCGAAGATGTCCCGAAGATGTCCCGAAGATGTCCCGAAGATGTCCCGAAGATGTCCCGAAGATGTCCCGAAGATGTCCCGAGCATGTCCCGAAGATGTCCCGAAGATGTCCCGAAGATGTCCCGAAGATGTCCCGAAGATGTCCCGAAGATGTCCCAAAGATGTCCCGAAGATGTCCCGAGCATGTCCCGAAGATGTCCCGAGCATGTCCCGAAGATGTCCCGAAGATGTCCCGAAGATGTCCCGAAGATGTCCCGAAGATGTCCCGAAGATGTCCCGAAGATGTCCCGAAGATGTCCCGAGCATGTCCCGAAGATGTCCCGAGCATGTCCCGAAGATGTCCCGAAGATGTCCCGAAGATGTCCCGAAGATGTCCCGAAGATGTCCCGAGCATGTCCCGAAGATGTCCCGAAGATGTCCCGAGCATGTCCCGAAGGTGTCCCGAAGATGTCCCGAAGATGTCCCGAAGATGTCCCGAAGATGTCCCGAAGATGTCCCGAGCATGTCCCGAAGATGTCCCGAGCATGTCCCGAAGATGTCCCGAAGATGTCCCGAAGATGTCCCGAGCATGTCCCGAAGATGTCCCGAGCATGTCCCGAAGATGTCCCGAAGATGTCCCGAGCATGTTCCGAAGGTGTCCCGAAGATGTCCCGAAGATGTCCCGAAGATGTCCCGAAGATGTCCCGAAGATGTCCCGAAGATGTCCCGAAGATGTCCCGAAGATGTCCCGAAGATGTCCCGAAGATGTCCCGAAGATGTCCCGAGCATGTCCCGAAGATGTCCCGAGCATGTCCCGAAGATGTCCCGAAGATGTCCCGAAGATGTCCCGAAGATGTCCCGAAGATGTCCCGAAGATGTCCTGAAGATGTCCCGAGCATGTCCCGAAGGTGTCCCGAAGATGTCCCGAAGATGTCCCGAAGATGTCCCGAAGATGTCCCGAAGATGTCCCGAAGATGTCCCGAAGATGTCCCGAAGATGTCCCGAAGATGTCCCGAAGATGTCCCGAAGATGTCCCGAGCATGTCCCGAAGATGTCCCGAAGATGTCCCGAAGATGTCCTGAAGATGTCCCGAGCATGTCCCGAAGGTGTCCCGAAGATGTCCCGAAGATGTCCCGAAGATGTCCCGAAGATGTCCCGAAGATGTCCCGAAGATGTCCCGAAGATGTCCCGAAGATGTCCCGAAGATGTCCCGAAGATGTCCCGAAGATGTCCCGAAGATGTCCCGAAGATGTCCCGAAGATGTCCCGAAGATGTCCCGAGCATGTCCCGAAGATGTCCCGAAGATGTCCCGAAGATGTCCCGAAGATGTCCCGAAGATGTCCCGAAGATGTCCCAAAGATGTCCCGAAGATGTCCCGAGCATGTCCCGAAGATGTCCCGAGCATGTCCCGAAGATGTCCCGAAGATGTCCCGAAGATGTCCCGAAGATGTCCCGAAGATGTCCCGAAGATGTCCCGAGCATGTCCCGAAGATGTCCCGAGCATGTCCCGAAGATGTCCCGAAGATGTCCCGAAGATGTCCCGAAGATGTCCTGAAGATGTCCCGAGCATGTCCCGAAGGTGTCCCGAAGATGTCCCGAAGATGTCCCGAAGATGTCCCGAAGCTGTTCCGAAGATGTCCCGAAGATGTCCCGAAGATGTCCCGAAGATGTCCCGAAGATGTCCCGAAGATGTCCCGAAGATGTCCCGAAGATGTCCCGAAGATGTCCCAAAGATGTCCCGAAGATGTCCCGAGCATGTCCCGAAGATGTCCTGAGCATGTCCCGAAGATGTCCCGAAGATGTCCCGAAGATGTCCCGAAGATGTCCTGAAGATGTCCCGAGCATGTCCCAAAGGTGTCCCGAAGATGTCCCGAAGATGTCCCGAAGATGTCCCGAAGATGGCCCGAAGATGTCCCGAAGATGTCCCGAAGATGTCCCGAAGATGTCCCGAAGATGTCCCGAAGATGTCCCGAGCATGTCCCGAAGATGTCCCGAAGATGTCCCGAAGATGTCCCGAAGATGTCCCGAAGATGTAACGAAGATGTCCCGAAGATGTCCCGAAGATGTCCCGAAGATGTCCCGAGCATGTCCCGAAGATGTCCCGAGCATGTCCCGAAGATGTCCGGAAGATGTTCCGAGCATGTCCCGAAGATGTCCCGAGCATGTCCCGAAGATGTCCCGAGCATGTCCCGAAGATGTCCCGAAGATGTCCCGAAGATGTCCTAAAGATGTCCCGAGCATGTCCCGAAGGTGTCCCGAAGATGTCTGGAAGATGTCCTGAAGATGTCCCGAGCATGTCCCGAAGATGTCCCGAGCATGTCCCGAAGATGTCCCGAGCATGTCCCGAAGATGTCCCGAAGATGTCCCGAAGATGTCCCGAAGATGTCCTGAAGATGTCCCGAGCATGTCCCGAAGGTGTCCCGAAGATGTCCCGAAGATGTCCCGAAGATGTCCCGAAGATGTCCCGAAGATGTCCCGAAGATGTCCCGAAGATGTCCCGAGCATGTCCCGAAGATGTCCCGAGCATGTCCCGAAGATGTCCCGAAGATGTCCCGAAGATGTCACGAAGATGTCCCGAGCATGTCCCGAAGATGTCCCGAAGATGTCCCGAAGATGTCCCGAAGATGTCCCGAAGATGTCCCGAAGATGTCCCGAGCATGTCCCGAAGATGTCCCGAAGATGTCCCGAGCATGTCCCGAGAATGTCCCGAAGATATCCCGAGCATGTCCCCAAGATGTCCCGAAGATGTCCCGAAGATGTCCCGAAGATGTCCCGAAGATGTCCCGAAGATGTCCCGAAGATGTCCCGAAGATGTCCCGAAGATGTCCCGAGCATGTCCCGAAGATGTCCCGAGCATGTCCCGAAGATGTCCCGAAGATGTCCCGAAGATGTCCCGAAGATGTCCCGAAGATGTCCCGAGCATGTCCCGAAGATGTCCCGAAGATGTCCCGAAGATGTCCCGAAGATGTCCCGAAGATGTCCCGAAGATGTCCCGAAGATGTCCCGAAGATGTCCCGAGCATGTCCCGAAGATGTCCCGAAGATGTCCCGAAGATGTCCCGAAGATGTCCCGAAGATGTCCCGAAGATGTCCCGAAGATGTCCCGAGCATGTCCCGAAGATGTCCCGAAGATGTCCCGAAGATGTCCCGAAGATGTCCCGAAGATGTCCCGAAGATGTCCCGAAGATGTCCCGAAGATGTCCCGAAGATGTCCCGAAGATGTCCCGAAGATGTCCCGAAGATGTCCCGAAGATGTCCCGAGCATGTCCCGAAGATGTCCCGAAGATGTCCCGAGCATGTCCCGAAGATGTCCCGAAGATGTCCCGAAGATGTCCCGAAGATGTCCCGAAGATGTCCCGAGCATGTCCCGAAGATGTCCCGAGCATGTCCCGAAGATGTCCCGAAGATGTCCCGAAGATGTCCCGAAGATGTCCCGAGCATGTCCCGAAGATGTCCCGAAGATGTCCCGAAGATGTCCCGAAGATGTCCCGAAGATGTCCCGAAGATGTCCCGAGCATGTCCCGAAGATGTCAAGAAGATGTCCCGAAGATGTCCCGAAGATGTCCCGAAGATGTCCCGAAGATGTCCCGAAGATGTCCCGAGCATGTCCCGAAGATGTCCCGAAGATGTCCCGAAGATGTCCCGAAGATGTCCCGAAGATGTCCCGAAGATGTCCCGAAGATGTCCCGAAGATGTCCCGAAGATGTCCCGAGCATGTCCCGAAGATATCCCGAGCATGTCCCGAAGATGTCCCGAAGATGTCCCGAGCATGTCCCGAAGATGTCCCGAAGATGTCCCGAAGATGTCCCGAAGATGTCCCGAAGATGTCCCGAAGATGTCCTGAAGATGTCCCGAAGATGTCCCGAAGATGTCCCGAAGATGTCCCGAGCATGTCCCGAAGATGTCCCGAAGATGTCCCGAAGATGTCCCGAGCATGTCCCGAAGATGTCCCGAGCATATCCCGAAGATGTCCCGAAGATGTCCCGAAGATGTCCCGAGCATGTCCCGAAGATGTCCCGAAGATGTCCCCAAGATGTCCCGAAGATGTCCCGAAGATGTCCCGAAGATGTCCCGAAGATGTCCCGAAGATGTCCCGAAGATGTCCCGAGCATGTCCCGAAGATGTCCCGAAGATGTCCCGAAGATGTCCCCAAGATGTCCCGAAGATGTCCCGAAGATGTCCCGAAGATGTCCCGAAGATGTCCCGAAGATGTCCCGAAGATGTCCCGAAGATGTCCCGAAGATGTCCCGAAGATGTCCCGAGCATGTCCCGAAGATGTCCCAAGCATGTCCCGAAGATGTCCCGAAGATGTCCCGAAGATGTCCCGAAGATGTCCCGAAGATGTCCCGAAGATGTCCCGAGCATGTCCCGAGCATGTCCCGAAGATGTCCCGAAGATGTCCCGAAGATGTCCCGAGCATGTCCCGAAGATGTCCCGAGCATGTTCCGAAGATGTCCCGAAGATGTCCCGAGCATGTCCCGAAGATGTCCCGAAGATGTCCCCAAGATGTCCCGAAGATGTCCCGAGCATGTCCCGAAGATGTCCCGAAGATCTCGAGCATGTTCCGAGCATTTCCTGAAGATGTCTACATGACGCACATGGGATCACTCACCAATTCCAGGAGCAGGTTGCCGATGTTAACTCGTCGACGATCAAAGACGAACTGAATAGAATGGGTGTGGTGTGGCGCCTTTTATAGCAAAATCCTACCACAAAACAATTTAAATATTAAATTTTATATTTTTTTGTTATTGTTTTTTTCTCGTTGTTTGTTTTGTAGAAGGCACTTTCCCCGAGGTGTGTCTCGTTGTGTTGAACTGTATCGTGTTGTGTTGCGGCGTGCCGGGCCGTGTCGCGTCGTGTCGCGTCATGACGCGTTGTCTCGCGTCATAACGCATTGTATAGTGTCGTGGAGCTTTGTTTCTTGTTATGTTGCGTTGCCTTTCTTCGCTTCACGTCCTCACGTGTCGTGTGGAGTTATGTTGCATCGTGTCGCATGCGTCGTGTCGTGTAGCGTTGTATCACGTGCGTCGTCGTGTGGTGTCCGGCTCTGCTTTGCACATGGCAATTGCCGTATTGCACCTGAGTGGCAAGTTTAAATGTTAAATGCATATTTCACAAGAACTTTAAAACTTGATAATTATCATGTTTTAAAATCTATAGGATACCAATACTATCTATAACACATTTTTTTAAATAAATAGAACGAATTTTGAAAAATATACATTATGAAAATTATAAAATGTTAACTGTCACGTTTAGAAAATTCACCTAAATTATATATCTTAGTTAAAAAAAAAACTGTTCTAAAAGGCTAAATAAGTATCAATAAACAAGTTATGTTTAAAAAATTAAAGCTTCCCCATATTTCCCCTATGCTCAGCTTTGAAATAAATGACCAGTATCAAATCATGTGAGTGTGTGAAGGCCTAGTCGCCTAGTAGATCTATATGCTTACTATTCTGTGTGTTAATGCAGTAATATGATTGTCAAATAAAAAAAAAAAAATAAGAAAAAAAAATAAGCACAAGGACATAAAAACCAAAAAAAAAAAAGTAAGAGTGACAATGACGACCGAATCGACTTTGTGTCACTGTGGGAAAACTCACTTCAAAAACAAGAAAAATAAGAAGAAGAAAAAAAAACACACATTCACCATAAGGGATACATTCTTGTTCTTCAAGGGAAATACAATAAAAAGCGACAAAATAACAATACACCAACGTACTTTTTCCATTCTTCCATATATACCACCCCCCCCCAACAAAAACACAACAGTTTTATTCTCAGTGTAGTATAAACACTAAATGAAAGGATACATTTTAGTAAAAAAAAAAAAGAAACACACTCAAGTGGGTCGCACTTATTTGCTTTTAAATAAAAAAAAAATGAAATTTTGATAAACAAAAATTTAAGAAAAAACCTTTAAAAAACTCCAAGGTTTAAACCCATTTTATTTAACAAATAATGAAGATTTTGAACTGAAGAAAAATTAAATGTGTAGGATCTTAAATGCAGTTTTGAATAGGACCTTAAAACATCAGAAAAGAGACGAAAAATAAGTCAAAAATTCTTATGAATTTTGGGTCTTTTTTTTTGTAAAATTTAAGAAAAAAAAAATTAAAAACTCCTAAGTTTAAAACCATTTAATTTAACAAATATTAAAGATTTTTTAATTGAAGAAGTATTTAATTTGTGTTATTTTAAATGCAGTTTCGAATAGGACACTAAAAACATCACAAAAAAAAGCTCAAAAATTCATAAAGTTATAGGGTCCTTTTTTTTAAATAAAAAAAAACTTAAAAAATTGCGAAATTTAAACTCATTTTATTCAACTAATAATGAAGAGTTTTTGATTGAAGAACTGTTTAATTTGTAGGATTTTAAATGCAGTTTCTAATAGGACCCTAAAACACTCAGAAAAAAAACGAAAAATAACTTATAGTCCGGTCAAATTAGACTAAAATAAGGGGGTGAGGTTACATAAATTCCCAGCAAGCTGAAAATTGGTAGGATTGTTGGAAATACCATCATAAATAAAATTTAAAAAGTCCTCATCGATCCGAGTTGTGGAAAAAAATTTACGGGGGGTCAAAGGTCAAAAAAATGGGTTTTTCACGACGAAAAGTCTTATCAAAAAATTTTCAATGCGAAAATTGTAGACCAGCTTATTATCTATAAAAAGTGTCATGACACTTTTTTTCCTCAGACCCACCGTTTTTGAGATATAACGATTCAAAAAGTTGAAGTTGAGTTGTAATCGTCATAATTATGCACACGTTTCCACGCCACCTTTGAGGTAGTGTACCTAGCGTGTTTTTTTTAATGTGGTTTCCCTGGTAGGCTTATTCCACGGATTTATTGGGGTTCATACAAAAAAAAAATAGGTAGATTTATCCATCTGTGTCATAGTTCTCTTCCTCTTCAACTTCTTCTTGCTCTTGGTCCTGGATGCAAGTTAATAATGACACATCGCTTGTCTCCTCGTTGGTGTCAAATGAATCCTCAATTGTTGGTGATTCAACATTGGAGCACGACCGGTGTTGACAATTTGTCCATGCTACAGAACAAAACAGTCCAACTTTTTTGCAACCATATTTAGCACTACATCCCTTTTTACAGTTGCAAAAAATTGTGTTCAGCAGTTTTTCCGGTGCAGGTGGGAATAATGTTGGAACAGGTTCTAGTGCATTGTTGACCAACTTCCAACCCCAGTCTTTTGGGTCTAGCTGATAACCAAGCCACACCTGAACTTGGTAATATACCCGAAAAAGATGTTGTTTTTGGAGGAAAGTTCGTAAAAACTAAATCGCGTATAAGCCTAATCGCGAATTAGCCTAATCGCGAATAAGCCTAATCGCGTATGAGCCTAATCGCGTATGTGGGGTCTTAGTGTATTTTTACTTGTCTTACATCTTCAGTGGTGTAAAACCGTGATGCACTTATACATTTCTATTCTAAACAAAAATTCCCGGGGAAATAGTTTCGGAAGAAGGGCTCCCAATCTTAACCATGGGGGAACAAAATTCAAGCTTAAAGAGACTGAGATCTCGGGAAGTTTTCAGTTGGGATCCCTTCTCCAGAAAACATATCCCCCATATTCTTGTTTAGAATAGACCTGATTATGACGATTACAACTCAAAATTTTTGAATCGTTATATCTCAAAAACGGTGGGTCTGAGCAAAAAAAGTGTCATGACACTTTTTATAGATAATAAGCTGGTCTACAATTTTCGCATTGAAAATTTTTTGATAATACTTACCGTTTTGGTGAAAATCGAGAAAAAATCGTTTTTTTGACCTTTGACCCCGAGTAATTTTTTTTCCAGGTCTCGGATCGATGAGGACTTTTTAGGTTTTATTTATGATGGTGTTTCCAACAGTCCTACCAAATTTCAGCTTGCTGGGAATTTTTGTAACCTCACCCCTTTTTTTGAGTCTTATTTGACCAGACTCATGGTACCGATAACTTCCTTATAACTCTAAGTATGACAAACCTTTTACCATTTTGAAATTCCTCTTATTTGAGAGTATTTTTAAAAAAGGTGGCCACCTAGGTTCCTTTGATTTATTTTGTACCACAGTAGTTTAAAATTTTTCATAAAATACTTTTTTTTCATTTTGCTCGAAAAACAGATTTCAAATTTTTTTTAAGAAAAATGTGAAATAGCTATGAAGTTTTTAAACTTAATATGTACTCAGCCAATTATTGTAAAAAATTATAAAAAAAAGAAATAAATAAAATTCATTCATTTGTGGTTGTAGTGAACGAAAACACAAGATGATAAAATTTAAAATACACTGAACGAAAAAAAGTCAATATTTTATGAACTGGTTGCGATAGCACTTTTTTATATCTGTTTTTGGAACAGTCATAAGTGTAGCTATCAGCCATTTTAGGGTTGTCCATTCCCTATCGGACACCCTGTTTATATTCAGACCTATTCTAAACAAAAATTCCCAGGGAAATTGTTTCGGGAGAATGGCTCCCAATCGGAAAAATGGAGAAAATTTCCTTTTTTTTTTGCTTTCTCCATATTCTTAACCATTGAAGAACGAAATTCAAGCTAAAAGATAGTAAAATTTCAGGAACTTTTCTGTTGGGAGTTTTTTTTTCAAAATATGCCTGATTATGACGATTACAACTCAACTTCAACTTTTTGAATCGTTATATCTCAAAAACGGTGGGTCTGAGGAAAAAAAGTGTCATGACACTTTTTATAGATAATAAGCTGGTCTACAATTTTAGCATTGAAAATTTTTTGATAAGACTTTTCGTTTTCTAAAAATCGTGAAAAACCCATTTTTTTGACCTTTGACCCCCCGTAAATTTTTTTCCACAACTCGGATCGATGAGGACTTTTTAAATTTTATTTATGATGGTATTTCCAACAATCCTACCAATTTTCAGCTTGCTGGGAATTTATGTAACCTCAAATGTCTAATTTGACCGGACTATTAATAATTCAAAAGTTTTGGGGTCTTCTGTTTCAATATTTTTTTTTCACAGATTATATAAATATCTTCAAATTCGTTTTCGAAAACACGTTTCGAATTTGATTCCTATTTTTTTATGAGTCCTTACCACATCCTCCAAGAGCCTTAGAAAAAAAAACACAAGAAAAAAAAACTTGAGTTAAAGATACAAAGATACATCACAACATCATATACAGTTCACGTTCGCAGATGATTGCTGAAGATAAAAGTGTGCTTAGAAAAATGAATGGAACGCAATTTTTCATCCGCCCGCTACCACTGCCCGCCCATGTGTAATGTATGTGAGTTGATATAAAGTGGAATAAGTTTGTGGGGGGCAAAGATACCTTCTACAAAACTCTTCAGCAAACAAAACAGAAAAAAAAAAAAAGATTTCAAATGCGGGAACACTGTTCGAAGAACACCGGCATTGGCGGCAATGTTGGTCGTCGTTGTTGGCGGCGGTTTATACTGTACACAAGGGAGGTGTGTATTGTATATGAATGGTGTGGTACGTGTACAATTGCTACAAATTGGGTGAATGGTATTGTGAAGGATCAGAAAAAGGATGGTTTGTTTGTAGTGAATGAGTGAGTGTATGTACTGGCAAGGAACGGCACTATGTCAGTGGGTACTGTGAAATTACTTTAAGAGCCTTTTAGGCCTTGGGGAAGTGGTTTCTGTATAGGAACAATATTTTTTTTTGTTTCTTTTTTTTCAATGTTCTTCAGATTGAGGTTGGGCGGAGGACACACGACGATCTTCTAACTTATGAATGGCTTTAAGTTTATGCCAAATTTTCGAGAGCTGAATAATTTCATATTTCAAGGATATATTATTTTCCTTGGATTTTGTCTTGTTGTTTGGTTTTGTGAGGTCCTTATGGAATAAGAAGAATTTGTTGATTTTAATTGCGAAGAGGTGCACTTAAATGGGTATTCAAGATTTGGATTAAAGATGAAATTTGATATTGTACTAGAACTGAACTCATTGACATAGAGCTTGAAGTTGTAATTCGTGATTTTTTGAAATTTTATTTTTCATGGGAAGTGATTTTTTGTTGGCTTCTAAGACTTTGACTATCATTATGATATTAAGAAAAAAGACCCATTTTTATTTTTCAGAAAATTTTTAAATTAAACGACCGTTTTCCTGGCCAAATTGGTGAAATTTTTCATTTAAATCGTTGGTGATTATGATTTTACACGAATTAGATTGCATACTTTTAGGTGCAAAATTGAACTTTCTCCAATATGCAATCTGTTTTTTATAAGAACTAAGATCATGTTCTTAAAGGGGCAACTACAATTAATATTTTATTGCATACTTATAGGAGATGTTCACATAAATATTTTTTATGAATCGTAACGTAACGTAAAAGAACAATATGTGTCACTTTCAGATATTTAAAAAACAAAAAATATCGGTCAGTGTGAAATTAATCGAATGGTGTTTCATTAATCAATAACAAGGACACTCTCTATATACAAGGGTAGCCCAGATAAAAAAAAAAAACAAGTAAAAGAAAAAGGACATCGCATCCAAAGGCAAACAAAGCCACAAAATACGTGGTGACATGACCACAGAATAAACCGCGTAAATTTACACCCATTATTCGTGAGTTCAGTCACAGGCACAGATACAAAAAAAAAAAAAAAAACAGAAGAATATAAAACGATGTGTTCCAGTATAAAGTATCCAGGACACTCTCAATATCACGCGAATGTTCCTTTTGTAGTGATGATAAAAGAATAGGATGGTCTATTTTGTATTGTTTATTTTTTTTTCATCCTTACCTACAATTTTGCTCTTCTAGCATTTTTGCGCGACTTTTCTGCCCATCTTTGCAATAAAATAGAACGCGAAACAAGAGAAGAGATGAAGAAGAGAGGAAATTTTTTTTTTTGGAAAAAACATAGGTCCTATGGTGTATATCCTGTTGACTTCTTGTCCTGCAAATTGTTTTTCCATTTTTCTTGAATGTTGTTGTTTGGTTGTTAAGTCATGAAGAAAAATGATGATGATGATGGTGATTTTTTTTTTTTTTTATTTTGTTGAAGAAACGACTACGTCGACAGTAAAAACTCGATTTATGATTAAGTGTAAACGTGCCACAAGAGAATATTGAGTTTTTTCAAAAGACTATGATGGTGTTTAAGGTGTAGGTTGTAGGAAATCAATGTGTTAAAAATTGATGTGAACGAACTCACGAACAATGGTTATAAATCGCGCGAAAAGATGTTGACGGCTTGGGGTAGGTATAGATTAGTATTTTTAGGTAGAAAGTTGGTAATAAAAATATCTGTTATAATATTCGCCGAGAGGAAAAATCGTGCTTTAGTTGATGTGGGATTTTTGTTTTTAAAAGGACCTAAGCCTTATCTATTTTGGAAATTTTTTCTTGTTAAAAAATTTTTCTAAAATTAAAATAAAAGTTTTTCATGAAGATTTCATAGAGTTCCATGAAAGATTCATAAATTTTCATGAGGGATTCATGAATTTTACTAAGAATTTACTAAATTTCATGAAGGATTCATGAAGTTTTAGGAGGGATTCATGAAGTTTTATGAATAATTCATTAACTTCAATGAATAATTCATGAAGAATTCACGAGGATTCATGAATAATTCATTAAGATTCATGAATAATTCACGAAGATTAATGAATAATCAATGAAGTCTTATGAAAAATTCATGACCTCATGAAGTTTCATGAATATTCATGAAGAGTTTATGAAGTTTCATGAAGAGTTCATAAAAACTTATAAGGAATTCATGAAATTTCATAAAGAATTCCTGAATTTTTATGAAGAACTAAGAATTTACTAAATTTCATGAAGGATTCATGAAGTTTTAGGAGGGATTCATGAAGTTTCATGAATAATTCATTAACTTCAATGAATAATTCATGAAGAATTCAACAAGATTCATGAAGAATTCAACAAGATTCATGAAGAATTCATCAAGATTTATTGAGATTCATGAAGAATTCACGAGGATTCATGAATAATTCATCAAGATTCATGAATAATTCACGAAGATTAATGAATAATCAATGAAGTCTTATGAAAAATTTATGACCTCATGAAGTTTCATGAATATTCATGAAGAGTTTATGAAGTTTCATGAAGAGTTCATAAAAACTTATAAGGAATTCATGAAATTTCATAAAGAATTCCTGAATTTTTATGAAGAACTTATGGAGTCTTATGAAGAATTAGGAATTTTCATTAAGGATTAATGAAGATTCATGAATTTTAATGAAGATTCATGAATAATCCATCAAGATTCATGAATAATTCAAGAAGATTCATAGAGAATTCATGAAGAATTCATGACCTCATGAAGTTTCATGAAGATTGGTGAAGAGCCAATGAAGTTTCATGAAGGGTTCATAAAATTGTATGAAGAATTATGAAATTTCATGAAGAATTCCTGAATTTTTATGAAGAACTTATGGAGTCTTATGAAGAATTCATTAGCTTATGAATTTTCATTAAGGATTAATGAAGATTCATGAATTTTCATGAAGAATTCATGAAGATTCATGAATAATTCATCAAGATTCTTGAAAAATTCATCAAGATTCATGGATAGTTGAAGATGATTCATAGAGAATTCATGACCTCATGAAGTTTCATGAAGATTCGTGAAGAGTTCATGAAGTTTCATGAAGGGTTCATAAAATTTTATGAAGAATTATGAAATTTCATAAAGAATTATTTCTTTCAAATAATGAATTCGCTTTTATTTGGTTACAATGTTTCTCCGTGTTAGTTCAGTACCCTTCAGTTGAAATGTGTTTCCAGACTTTATTGTACTCTTCCAAGAAGTCTGTTGTTTGTTTAGTTTAACTAATATCCAGAGGCGCCTCGTTGCAAAAAATACTCGCACATTTTGCTTTAATCATAAAAATGCCTTATTCATTACGAGTCTTCTGTTCCCCGCACCTTATCTAAAACAAAAAAGAAGAAAAACCCATAAACATAATCTTGATCCTTATAGAATAATCATCTGCAGTGGATCTTCTCTGCTTAGCTATATCAAATGCAAAAAAAAACTATAAATTTACCATTTCAAAGATGAACATACAGACAAATACACATGATATGGGGGAGCTTCTATTAAATTTTATTGTATAAACAAAACCTTGAACGTTGATGCAAAAATGCTCTCGACGACACCAGTTTTAGGATAAATTTCTCACTTTATTCTTCTTTGTTTTTTTTTTATATTCATTGTTTTTGGCATTTGCTGTGTAAGGTATGAGAGGGTAATTCAGTTCAGAGAAGGAATTTGTTTATCATAAAATCGACGAAAATTCTATAAACGCATCGGATATGGTATCTCAGAGGACTCAGACCAGACTCGAGGATTTCCCTTCTGTTTGATGTTATTTTAAGAGAGAAAAACCTACTATGTGCTCTGAAGTAAAGTATAGTAAAAACATTTTGTTTGGATAAATCTGTCCAAAAAGTACAAATAAACAAACAAGAAAAAAAAAAAATACAACTTCGATTCGTCGGAAGTCGGTAGGTATATATGTATGTTCTTTTATGTGATTTTTTGTTTTTTTTTGTATTCTCTTCATCATCTTGATAAATCATTCAATTGACTTCGCTTTGAGAGATAAAATGAAAGTTGGCATAGAGTAGTCCGTCGCCCCTTTTTATTGTTGATTTGGTAAAGCAAAAATCCTTGATAGTCTCCATCAAATTAATCCAAATTGGCAATTTCATTCTAACACCACCCACAATTGGGTGAATTTCACCAGGCTTCTACAATTTTAAAGATATAAAAAAATAACAAATATCAAATCAAAACCCACCATTAAAGTATCGAAAAAAAAATTATGTTATGTTGATAAAGAAGTATAAATAAATAAAAAACGTTCATCAACATTTAAAGAAAAGTTGTTGCTTCTAAAATACAATATCAAGATTTTTATGAAAGAAAAAATAGTGAATTTTTTTCTTATTGCAGGGCAAGTTTAAGATTCGTAAAGTAAAATCAAACTCGACATATCAATCAAACATAACATAACGATTATAAAAATGAGAAGAAAGTGGGCCCGCAATTCTGTCCTTATCATCGAGCTACAGATTAAACCATTAAAACAATTTAGTTCGAATTTGGTAGTTATAAGTTTTGGCAGTTTCCATAAATTTCTATCAAAAACGGCTCTAAAAAAAATTCGAAAAGTTCTTTGGTACCTACTCAAGAAATCAAATGGCATCAAATAAGGGGTTTTTGTAACTTTTTAACAAATTGAATTTTTTTTTAAATTACAAAAGCATCTTTTAAATTTTTTTCAAATTAAACTTAAATTATTCTGTTATAAAAGTTGTATACAGGGTGTCCCAAAAGTAATGGATCAAACGAAATATGCTGATTGGGGAACTTAAGGGCTCTCAGAATTTGGTAACTTGTTCATCCCAAATCCTTACAACTATTTAACATTCTAACTAACAATAACTTTAAGAGCAAGTACCTACATGCGACCCAGTCGTGCAGTTAATTTTTAAATAATTTTTTTTATTTTTAAACTAAACTCTATCATTTTCCAAAAATAAGCTGGTATACCAATTTTAGAAAACATTAATCAACACTTAAGAAAATTTTTTTAAGAAAATCATCAAACCGTTTTCAATAAACTGATTTTTCTGCAAGGAACCTACAATTTTCAAATTTTGCCGATTATAATTTTTTTCTTTAGAATTAGTCATTTCTGAAATATAACCGAAATAAGATAAAAAAAACCTGAAAAAATGGCTTTCATGACCTCTCCTGTCTTACTGGTGGAAGATACAGTTAAGTCACCAAGGACACTTTTATAGAATGAGTAAAATAATTTTTGATTCACTGAAATAACATAAAATTCAACGAAGCTGTATGAATTAAAAAAAAAAAAAGTATTTTGTAATGGAAATCTTCAAACGCGAATGGCAAGTGCTAAATCTTAATTTAAAGGCCCAAACTTTTAGGGAATTTTAGTTTTGGGTATTTCTAACAAACGGCCCTATTCTGCTATTCGATTCACGTGAAAGTCTAAAATGAGGAGCGTTTAAACGGTGCGGTGGTTAAAATAGAATAGGGCTGAAAATTTTGAAGTGGGTGTGACAAAAATCGATGGGGTCGCCTTAAAAAAAAGTCACCCTTATATCCCTACTAACAATTTTGCTTCTATAATGCCTTACAGAAGCAACAATTGCATCTGTAAAGCTTTATATAACCAAAATTGTTTGTCTGGATAGGTTCATATGTATATGCATTTTTGATTAAGATTTGCTTTTAAAGTTCGTATTAAAAAATGGTGAAAAATTCATCGCAAGAAAATGATGAGCAATCTTTCTATACAACTTTCCAAGTTTTAAAAATGTACCTTTATCTTTTTATGTTTGATCATTGTTTGCAGAAATATCAATGGTAAAACTTACTTTGAAAAAAAAAAAAACTGTTTAAAAAAATGATCATGATCACAAACAAATTTATAAAACGGGTTTTTTTGGGGAGCTTTTTATGAACCTTTGATTTTTCTAAAAATACAAAGATGAATTAAATTGCTTTATTAATTCAACATTTAACTCCATACAACTTATTTTCCGACTTTTGAAGCAAACTTTAATTTTTACTCGGCTTTCAATTGTTATTTCTTTGTGAATTTAGAGAAAATATTTATTAAAAAATGCATTTAAGGCACTGATGAAATTTTTCGTTAAGTTTTTCCCAACCACAGTTTGTGAATAGTGTTTTTCAAAATTAAAGCAATTTTTCTAAGCATGGTGAAATTCACCCAAACCGCCGCATTCCTTTTTGCATTAAATGCTTCTAATAAAACAAAAGATCTTATATCAACTCACTTGTACGTACATTGTACATATTCACGTTTTTTCTATAAACACATACACAAACAAATAGGGAAATAAAACAAAATCAATAGAAAAACTAATAAAAATTAAGGATACATCAAGAAGAGTGTGCTGCTTCTTCTTAACGGCATTTTCACTTTGTGTAGAGCCTTTATAGAGAAGCTATATACAAGAGTATTTTGTGTTCTTTTCTCCCCTCAGAAAGAAAAAAAAGTATAGACAACCCAAGGATAGGATCAAAACTCACCACATGCAACAGGATGGCTTAGCATTTCACCAAAGAAACAAGAATTTCCATTTTAAGGAAGATCTCTGAGGCGGACGGCTTCTATAGAGATATGGAAAAGGAATCCTATATGGTTTTCATTATACACACAGTCAAGTCAGCCGGTCTATATCTGATGTACTCAGCGATGTGAAGTGTCATCCTCTTCCTTAATGTCCTTTTACGATACTACTTCTGATATGGTACATTACACTTTTGCTAGATATAGACTAAAAACTAAACAACAACAACTGTATTTTGTTGTTTGGAGTAAACTTAATTTCCTTCAATAATTGTCCAAAAAAAACTATTCTTTTATGTATATGTGCATTTGTTTGTATAGAAGTTTGTATGTGTGTTTATTTGTGTGTAGTGTGGAAGCTTCTTGTCGGTTTCGCATGAGAGATTATGATGAAGACATACTAGAAGGGAAGTCTTACACTTCCATTTCCACCAGATAAATGTGGGTTGCTGCCTCCTCTCGAGAAAGGATCAAAAGTTTATTTATATTGTCTTGGCACAGACAAAGGGAATTTCGAAGTAGTATCTATCTGGGTCTGGGGCCATGTTTACTATGCTTTTGAGGATAGTTTTATTGTTCAAAAGGATATTTTACATATATCTGTACCTTTCACACATAAGTATTTTTATTATAGAAAATCTTGTAGGTATACATATATATTTTGAATGTTTATAGTGGATTCTTAAAGATATCATCTTCTTCCCAGAAAAGGTCTTGTATAAAAGGACTTTCTACTAAAATCATTTCTACTCTTGAATTCACTTTGGAATCTACTCTATGTCATCCTTTAAGAATATAAACATTAACATCTTCCATCCAACGTTGTTTTATATGTTTTATTATTAAGATTTGGAGATCCAAGCCATTTTTGGCATCAAGACTATCAAAATATAAATAGAGAAAGAGAAAAGAACATCCTTTCTGTGATATGTCCACACACAAAATGCAGATAAAAGGATATCTCTATAACCAACACTGATTCATCAACTACAAAATAAACTCAAAATCAGTTTTCGAAGAGTAAATCACATGTATCTTTGGTATAAATGCATTGTTAGATATATACTCAAAAAACCTAAGACTGCAATCTTTAAATCCTTAATCTTGAGATGAAAACATGTCTGGATCATTTGAGAGAGGTCTCTTGACTTGGATGTGTATCATAGTGATGGATTTATATTTGTGTCGCTTTGTTGTTTTAAAGATATATTTCTTGGCAGCTTTGGTATTAAGGTATTTGTATATTCTCCAAACAAAAGATTGTACATATATTCTCTCAAACGATTACAAATCAAAATCAAATGTCCATGCAGCCTAAAGGTTTTTCGTTTTCAAGCTTTTACACAAAAATTTTGTGGAAATCAATCCAGGCAAGAATACTATAGGGAATTCAATGGGAATTTTAAAACAAATCCATTTACATTGTATACAGCAAAACATACATATTTAATTATTTGATGCATTTTATGAAAACAAAATCATGAGCTTTGAAATAAACAGCTCGAAGGTTTATTCCAAAGTTTCAAATATAATTAAATAAATAAATAAGGAGATAGTTCCTTGAAACTTAAATTTAAATTTTGTATAGAAAGTACATCAATCGAAATTTTATACATTTTTGTAAGGCTGTATTTTAGACACTTAATAAAGTCCTTTAACATCATGAAGATGTAATATTTTAAAATTCTTCATAAATATATTGACTTCGTGGAGAAATTTTGACTTCGTGAAGTCCTCTTTCTTTATGAAGATTTTTTATTTCTAAAATCTTTATAAGTTTGAAGTACTTCCTGAAGAAATTTGGATTTCATGAAGCCCTCTTTCTTTATGAAGACTTTTTATTTCTAAATTCTTCATAAATTTGAAATACATTCCTGAAGAAATTTTACATTATGAAGACTTTTTATTTCTAAATTCTTCATAAATTTGAAGTACTTCCTAAAGAAATTTGAGCTTCAGGAAGCCTTTTTACATTATGAAGACTTTTTATTTTTAAATTCTTCATAAATATGAAGTATTTCCTGAAGAAATTTGGACTTCATGAAGCCCTCTTTCTTCATGAAGACTTTTTATTTCTAAATTCTTCATAAATTTGAAGTACTTCTCTGAAGAAATTTGAGCTTCATGAAACCCTTTTACATTATGAAGACTTTTTATTTCTAAATTCTTCATAAATATGAAGTACCTCCTGAAGAAATTTGGACTTCATGAAGCCATCTTTCTTTATGAAGACTTTTTATTTCTAGATTCTTCATAAATTTGAAGAACTTCCTGAAGAAATTTGAGCTTCATGAAACCCTTTTACATTATGAAGACTCTTTATTTCTAAATTCTTCATAAATTTGAAGTACCTCCTGAAGAAATTTGGACTTCACGAAGCCATCTTTCTTTATGAAGACTTTTTATTTCTAAATTCTTCATAAATTTGAAGTACTTCCTGAAGAAATTTGAGCTTCATGAAATCCGTTTACATTATGAAGACTCTTTATTTCTAAATTCTTCATAAATTTGAAATACTTCCTGAAGAAATTTGAGCTTCATGAAACGCTTTTACATTATGAAGACTCTTTATTTCTAAATTCTTCATACATATGAAGTACCTCCTGAAGAAATTTGGACTTCATGAAGCCCTCTTTCTTCATGAAGACTTTTTATTTCTAGATTCTTCATAAATTTGAAATACTTCCTAAAGAAATTTGAGCTTCATGAAACCCTTTTACATTATGAAAACTCTTTATTTCTAAATTCTTCATAAATATGAAGTACCTCCTGAAGAAATTTGGACTTCATGAAGCCATCTTTCTTTATGAAGACTTTTTATTTCTAAATTCTTCATAAATTTGAAGTACTTCCTGAAAAAATTTGAGCTTCATGAAGCCCTTTTACATTATGAAGACTTTTTATTTCTAAATTCTTCATAAATTTGAAGTACTTCCTGAAAAAATTTGAGCTTCATAAAGCCCTTTTACATTATGAAGACTCTTTATTTCTAAATTCTTCATAAATTTTAAATACTTCCTGAAAAAATTTGAGCTTCATGAAACCCTTTTACATTATGAAGACTCTTTATTTCTAAATTCTTCATAAATTTGAAGTACTTCCTGAAGAAATTTGAGCTTCATGAAACCCTTTTACATTATGAAGACTCTTTATTTCTAAATTCTTCATAAATTTGAAGTACTTCCTGAAGAAATTTGAGCTTCATGAAACCCTTTTACATTATGAAGACTCTTTATTTATAAATTCTTCATAAATTTGAAGTACTTCCTGAAAAAATTTGAGCTTCATGAAGCCCTTTTACATTATGAAGACTCTTTATTTCTTAATTCTTCATAAATTTGGTGTACTTCCTGAAGAAATTCTTCATGAATTCTTCTTCGCTCAATTTTTTTGAAGAAATTTCAAGTTATTGAAGTCCTTTTACCTAATGAAGACTTTAATTCTGAAATTCTTCGTAAATTCTTGAAAAAATTTTAACTTCATAAAGTCCTTTAACAACATGACATCTTCGTTCTTAAGTGGAATTAATAGTTTATTACACTAATTCGGTGTAACTTGGTTAGCCTTTTCGATTGGCCTATATTACACTCAAATTATCGGTTAGTAAAAACAATTTCGATTAGAAACTATTACCCCATTCCGATAATCAGTTTAATTTTTTATTGCCATATGATGCTTACATATAGAAAAATGCTTATTTGTTACAGTTTTCGCAACTCAACTCCTATCATTTCTTTCAAAAACCCCGTTTAAATTGCAAACAAAACGTTTCCTTTAAATATCGATTGAAAGGAAAACTTTAAAAAAAAGGGAGAAAAATAACATCGATAATTCCCATAATTGCTCTGTATACACTTTATCCTTGTCAAATTGGCAAATGATAGCCATACATTAAATATTATTTTGTAAAACTCCTTCATGCTTGACGACTTCTATACTTGCTATATACTTAATCGAACATGTGTTTCGATATATCGTCGATATAGAATAAATTCGATATAACAATAAGTATACAGACCGGCTGATGCCTTTTGTGTAGGACTTTTGGATCAAAAAATAAAAAAAAAGAAAAAAGAGGTAACAAGAAAAAAAGTTGTACAAAAAAAATTCAGGACATCAAACAACACAACAAAAGGATCAACGTATCCAGCAGGCAGTGATTCCGAAATCAACGACAACAGAAACGATGACAAAACAAAAAGACCTTACTCAAGCAAAAATACCATTTATCTAAATTACACACAACCTTAGACAATTTATTTTGATACCCTGTCTCTCTCTCTCTTTCACTCTTTTGAGAACTTGGGGTTTATGTAGAATTTGTGCGGTGCCCGGTGGGATTGATAGGACGACGAGGTCCTTTGGAATCAAAACCAAATGGAAATTAGGCTCATTTAGTCCTGGCTTGACCACCCATCACACAGAGCAGCAAAAATATAAATAATTTAGCATCAACGTTTAGAAGACAGACATAAAGTCTGTCGGTTTGTTCGTCACTTATAAAAGGACGATAAAGGACTCCTCTCACTTCATACATAAACTTGACTTAAATATCAATCCTATTTTGTCTTTTCTGAAAAATTCCCTCTCTAAAGAAAGACATCGTCGGAAACAGGACTCTGAAAAAAAGAACGCCTTCTGTTTGTTTACCATTCCTTTAGTCCTCCGTTATCACTGTAAAATGTATATACACAAATACCTAACTCGTAAGGAAAATAATATCCTTTTTTGATTCTTCTGTTTATGGCCATTGGCAAAAGATGACTATACTACTTCTCTATCCATATCCCGTGCTCTTCTCTATGTCCATTTCCAGTGAAGTAAATAAATAAATATCTCATAGCGTTTTACTTTAATTCAAGGAAAATGGCCATCCCCAAACATAATACTCGTAAAGTAGGAAATTGGGGGTGAAATTGGGAGGCTTAAAGGGTCCAACCGGCCAACCGGCAACCATATCTCCAGATGAGTCCATTATTATTTGATTGAGTGTTAGTATGAGTGTGCTGTTGAATTTTGTGACAAAAAACAAAACCGGACAGCCAAAAAAGAGTTTGGTGATGTGAGGTTATTGATGGGGTATTAAGTCATAAATGTCATAGTGGGTGGGAATGGCTATATAGTGGAATATGTTTTTTAGCACCGGAAGTGATAAGTTGACTGAAAATGACAGAAAAATATGAATTGGATGGTGAGAGAAATGGATAAAAGGAAGAAAGGAAGCGAGAAAAAGTAAATATTTGCATTTGAAAAGGAACTAAAAAGAAAAGGTAAAGTGGCCAAGTTAAGTTTAGTGGCAGGATATTTTATTTTGCTTAAGTCTTTCATTTATATTTCAAACGGAATCCATTTAAAAGGTGGCAGATGGATTTTATTTAAATACAAAAAAAAACTAAAGGCTTTTCGTTTTTATAATAAATGAAAAGAGGATATTCATTCAAATCAAATGTAATGGAGGTGTTAAGTGTTATAAGATAGCTTTGAGATTTTTGATACCTACTTTTGACATCATGATTTATCTAGATGAATGATTTAACGTGTTAAACGAACCCAAAATGTAGTGATGGACTTTAGCAGGGTTTTAAGTACATAGATATCAGCATGTATTTTAATTTAACGATTTTTATAGGGTCCATTGAAATTTCTCAAAAAATATGTAAAGTGAACACTGCGATTATTTTTTTTTTAAGAAAATTGACTTTCTCGAAAGTATTTTAAGCAACTCGACCAGTTTTATTCAAAATTTATGAGCAACTACTTTTTTAAGAGTAATATGCATTTTCGAAGAAAGTTTTGGCCAAAATCGTCAAAACAATTTTTTTTAATCTTGTTTTTTTTTTTTAATTTTTCCTTTTTGATGACTGAAATTATAAAATTTTATTAGTTTATTTATTTTGTCTAATATTATTACTTTAGTTAAGCAAAACTAAAAAATACGTTTTTATAAAAAAAAATCAACGAGTAATACCTAATTAATGTTAATTAAGTTTTAGTTAAATTTAAATTTTATTAAACTATAGGATCGATAAAAATGTCTTCACATAAAAATAAGAAGATTTTCTTACTTATTAAATTAAATAGATTCTTTTTACCGACTTCAAAAAATTAGAAGGTATTCAATTCGTCCTGTATTTTTTTTTTTTTTTTATGTTTGCTACCTCATAACTTTGGACAGAGTAAACCAATATTGATAATTATTTTTGTATTGGAAAGCTGATGGCTGCAGTGTAGTCCCATTTCAATTTCGTTCACTTCTAGTCATAGGAACTATTTTAAAAACCATAAAACCCAGTCGGTTTTGTTTTTTTGATAAAAAAGATTACACGGTGTAACACTCAAAAAATACGCGGGCAGAGACCTATCAGGTTTTGTAGAGCTAGTCGCACTGAATACGAAACGGTATTTGAAAATCCCCTAACACCCCTAAAATCTGGAGTTACGGGCATAAAACGGGTTTTTTGGACCTTTACCCATTGAAAAAATTATAGCTTTGACAATTTTTTAACCATTTTCGATTTGTTTACATTTTCTGATAGAAGATAAAATATACCTTTATAACAATGTATAAAAATTGTAACTCGATTAAACCACTTAGAATTTATAAGCTGTCAAAGTTCAAAAATTCAATTTTTTTTGTCATTTGCCTAACTTCGGCATCAATTTAAAGTATATGTTTTCAAAACAACATGCTATTTAAAAAATATATTCTAAAACTATATCTATTTCCCAATTAATCAAGGTATTTTTTATGAAAATCACTTCAAAATTGGCTTAGAAAAAAAAATTTTTTCGATTTCAACCCAGATACAGAAATTCGAACTTTTAGGTATAGAACAAAAATGTTGTTTCGGCACGTAGTAGGATAACTTGGGCGCCAGGATTTTTTTGTAGAGGAGCTCAATACAAACATTTTTTCTTTGGGAGGCGGGTCTATCTCTCGCCGTTTAGGTGGGAGGGGCATTTTTCTAAAAAAAAATTATCAAAATAAAAAAAAATTATTAAAAAACAACGGCAACACTTACAGTAATAAATGATACCATTTCCGAAAGGCAAAATTGTACATTTGATTCTTATTTTTAGATCAATATAATATAACCAATAGTTTTTGAAATAATCGATTTCAAAGTTAAAAATAGGCGAAACAAAAATTTTTAAAACTCATTTTATACTATTTTTGTCCAGACTGTGAATTGTAGTAAAAAAATTACTCACACAGAAAACTGCCTCAATTGATTCCTTATCGAACCGTGAAAACTATATGTTTCTATGTCTTCTAGTTTTTGAGTTTTATCTTCTATCAGAAACTGTTAAAAAATCGAAAATGGGTAAAAAATTGTCGAAGCTAGAATTTTTTCAATTTTTTTGGGAAGGTCCAAAAAACCGTTTTTTGCCCGTAACTCCAGATTTTGGCTGTGTTAGGGGATTTTCAAATACCGTTTCGTATTCAGTGCGACTAGCTCTACAAAACCTGATAGGTCTCCGCCCGCGTATATTTTAAAACCTCATTTTTGTAACACCGTGTTATTAATTAAAACATTCAAGAAACTAATTTTAGTCGGAAGTCTTCTTGGCAAAAAAAAAACATGAAAAACTCCTGAAATTATTACACAATCTTCTTGTTTTAAGTGTGTCTTTTTCCTTCGTGCACAAATAAGAAAGAAATTTAAGAAATATAGAGCCTTTAACGGTACCTGTCCTAGAAACTTCTTTTTTTTTTATTATACAGAACTAAAAAAAAAAAGAATTATCGTAAAATATTCAGAACATTTCAACTTGTATACAGACTCCCTAAATACGATATATAACTTTATACAACTGTTTAATTTTGGAAAATGTGATCAAAAACCTTGTTTATTGTTGTCAAACTTATACATACACCGCGTCTTAACAGCGAATAATGTGATTATTATTTATGTTAAATACAGCATATTTCCAACAATTTGAAAAAAGTTATATACAGTGTATAAGTGCCTGGGCAAAAATCTAATAAATGCGACTGAAAATGACTAATAATTAAAGATTAAAACGAAAATTTCTGGAAAAACTACTTCAACTGATGAATTTAAAAGTCCAAAAAATTTTCAAAAATCCAAAAATGTTATCTTTGAAATTTTTTGTACATTACCTTAAAGATTCTCAGTCGCATTTATTAGATTTTTGCCCAGGCACTTATACACTGTATATAACTTTTTTCGGGTTGGGTACGATTGACCGCATTTTAAAATCTTGTTCTTAAAACCTCGCATCTTAAAATCTCGCATTATGAAATCTTTTTTATCGAAATCTCGCAATTTCAAAATTTCGTTTACCAAAATCTCGCAACATTAAAATCTCGCAAACTAAAATCTCGAAATTTATAATCTCGCATTGAAATAAAATATTTATTAATTCGCACCCGCGTATTAATAAATATTTTATTTCAATTTGAGATTATAAACCTACATGATATTGCTAGCTTAGGATAGCCCAGAACATCCCTCTTCTGTTTTTTTCGTTTTGTTTTGAAGAGATAAATAGAAAAGGAAAAGGTTTGTTAACTGTCAGGCGCTTATGCCAGTTTTTTAAAGTGTTTAGGGTCAACTGTTGAATGTTGGAGTCAAAAGGACTTAATGCATGTGAATTTGTCGTATTCGACCTTCTCTTTTCATTTAATCTGTTGCTTATACATTTTGCTGCCAAAAAAGCAATTTAAATTTAAGATACTTTACGCTCTAAACTAATTCTTCTAATGCGAGATTTTGATAATATAGCAAGAATTTAATGAACTTGCGAGATTTTTTCTAAAATGCGAGATTTTAATATGCAGGATTTTGAAAATGCGAGATTTTGTTATGTGAGATGTTAAAAATGCGAAATTTTGCTTTGCGTGATTTTTGCAAAAATGCGAGATTTTGTTATAAGAGATTTTAGTTTGCATGGCATGTTTAAAAAAAATTGTAAATATTTCGTTTATGCTTTTTATAGTTCTTAAAATATATTCCTAATTTAAAAATTTCTCCTCAACTAGGAATTAAAGTAAAAAAGAAACTTCAAAAAAACCTACAAACAAAATAAGTTCAAGAATATCTCAAGTATGTATGAATTTAAGTATTTGGTTCTTAATTTAGTTCAGCATCTAAGAAAAAAATCATTTAAAAACTAACAAATTGGTTTCCTCTTCTACACATTTGATTGATTTTATTAAATAATTATAAAAAGTCATTTATCGAATACACTCATGAATATGAAACTCTAATAGATATTTTCAGGAGTAAAATAAATTAATCTTGGCAATATAGTCTTTCAAAAGTGAAAATGCACCCCATGCAGGTTAATAAATCTTAAAGAAAATTGTTGACAAACACAATTGAAGACATTAATTTACTCCACCCGATCTGTCATCAGTTCTATATTTTTTTTTTTGTTCTGTCTGCCCAACTTATAACGGTTTAAAGAAATTCTGATAATTCCCATCATAACAAGTGACTTCGAGCAATAAAGACTCCTCGTGTACCTATCCAGGGAGAGTTAGAGAGAGTCCCCAATTATCCCATTTGTCTTTCGTTTTGTTTAAGTTGGTCTGGGCTGTCATTGAGTCCATATGTCTTTGCGCGTTCAACCCTTGGCGCTTAATAAATCGCTTACTGTATTATAGTTTCAATTAAATAATTCTATATCACCACAACAGCAACCACATTCGTGGGATCATATTTTTTTTTTTTATTTTTATATTTTTCGAGAAATCCTATTAGATTCAATTACTTGTAATGATCCTCATTTCTCTGACTGAGACAATATGATTGGGAATGGGAAGTATGAGATATGCCTGATGGTGATCAACGAAAACCATAAATCAATTGAAAGTAGATAAAAATTTAATTTCATCAAATAAAAGAGTTTAAGGAGTGAATTTAAAGAAAATAATGAAGGGGGAATATTTCACATAGGATTGGAAGAAAAAATTTATTTTTTAGGGAACAGTAGTTTAAAAAAAATTTGAACGTAGAAATTGCAATTTTATGGGTTGTGGGCAAAATCCCGAAAACCCAAAATTCAAACCCACAATCCAGAAAACCCGAAATCTAGAAAATCGAAAATCCCAAAAGCCCATAACCTAGAAAATCCAGAAAACTAAAAATCGCGATAACCCAGAATCTAGATCTCGAAAAATTATATAAAGCAAAAATGTGCTTAAATTCTTCATTTTTTTAAAATAATTTTTGCGGTATTTTGATTTCGGAAAAATAAGTAGGTAATATGATTTTATGCTTAATTAAAAACAATATTGAAGAGTTTTTTAATTTTTTCTTTTGTTTTTAAAAATTTATTTTCGAGATTTTGGAATTCTGGATTTTGGGTATTCCAGATTTTGGGTTTTCAGGGTTTAAGACTTCCAGGATTCTGGGTTTTCGGGATTTTTAATTTTCGGTATGTAGGGTTTTACAGATTTTGGATTTTGGGGATTCTGGGTTTCATGGATAAAAAATTTCGGGAATGTGTCCATCTCCCAATTTTTATCAATTATATTCTAAAAAAATTCAAAAATAATTTTCAATGACGAAAATGGGAGTTCTTTACAAAAAATTAATTAACGAAAAAATTTCAAAAAATATTTTGAAAAATTCCCAAGAATTCTTAATCAAGAGGCATATAAATTTGTATTAAAAGAATCCTTAATGTCAAAGTCAGTAATTGAACTAGATGGGGTTTCAAAAATATATTTTCTCCCCTTAAATCTCCAAAATATTCGCCTCTATTGGTTTAAATAAAATTATTTGTCAAAGTTTATCAAAGTAAGCCCAAAGATCATTGTTCAAAATTTACACATTTATTTTGCCTTCCACCAGAAAAAAAAAAAACAAGCAAGTTCAAAAATAAATTAAATAAGAAATTGAAAAAATAAAAAGAAAACTCATGCAAAAGGAAAGTACTACGTCAAGTTTAAAAAATAAGAAGCCATAAAGCACATGTGTCTTGGATATATATTTCCCTACATATCGTCTCTAAATTCTAAACAAATAAACACATGAAGAAAACATTTTTTTTTTTTAATTTAAAAAAATAAAAGAAAATTTATTCAAAAATAAAATGCACGACTGGGGTCGCACTTGCTCCTGCAGTTCAAAGTATCGTTATCTTAAATAGCTATTGGAAATTTAAGATTTTGTTTAGTCGAGAAAAAAAAATCAAAAAATAAAGTTGAAAGTTAAAAAAATTAAAATTAAATTTTTTTTTTTCAAAAACTTAAAAAAAAAATTTTTCAAAAACTTTTTTAATTTTTTTTTTAATTTTTGACACTTCAAAATTATGTCTGTAAATTTTGAATAAAATTAACTCATGTTTTGATGAAATATATGAACTTAAAAAGTATGTTAATTTTTGAAAAACGGCAACGCCATATTTCCGTTCTCCGAATTTTTTGAGAAAAACTAAAAACGCAGTTTTGTTAGAATCAATAAGAGTATTGCGCACACCAAATTTAATCGAAATCGTTAGAGCCGTTTTCGAAAAATTTGCAATACCTCGAAAACGTTATATGGGAGATATGCGTTAAAATGGAGATATTAAAAAAATAAAAAAAACGGGTCTAGGGAATTATGTAAAAATCATCTGTACCAAGTTTCAAGCAAATCCATCCATCCGTTTAGGCCCTAGCTCGATGTACAGATGGACGTACAGACGCACAGACGCACAGACGCACAGACGCACAGACCGACGGACGGCATGACGAAAACCACTTTTTTGATCTTCTCCATAATCGTAATGTTGGTTTTGATTAAAACCTCGATTTTTTTTTTCTACACGAAACCAATACTTGCCCTATAGAGCAAGTAAAAAAAAAAAAAAAAATTGAGTTCGGTAGGTAAATATAATAAAAGAAATTCCCCTCGAGGACGATAGATCAAAATTCGATTTCAATCCACCTATACCCCCATCGAAAAGTAAGGAGGCAAAAATAAATACAGAATACCTTTATTCACACCTCTTTAAAAAGCTTAAAAACAACTGGCGCCAAACCCACAGTTGGTGTCAAGAAAAAAAAAAAGATGAAGAAGCCGAAGAAAAAAAAAAAAACAATAACACCCATCCTTGAACATTTTTTTTTATTCTTATTTAAACTCTGAGACGTGTAAGTGCGTAAAAATCGTAATATCCTTACTCAATTTTAAGGATGACGCCCGAAGAAGGTTTTTTTTTTTTATTTATTTTCATTCGAATACAATTTCCTATTCAAAAATAGACGAAAAAAAAACTCCTACTGCAATATAGCTTTCAATTTTCAAAGATTAATGACACGCAAATCCTTCATTTTGTGCTTTGCAAAAGAACCTTTCTCTCCAGCCACCATTAAGACAAGGGGTGTGGTTTATGTCCTTTAGACGCATAAACGCTTAAAAATATTGCAATTTATCGTTTGGAAAAAGAAAATCCTTTCCCTCATTTCTCTCAGATATTTTAATGAAGACAACAACACAAAATATATCGACAAACGGGTATACGTGATGTAAATAAATTGCTTTGACTGTTTTGTGGGTGGGTGTTGGCGATGGGGTGGTTGTTGAATTGGATTGGGATTTTTTTTGGTAAAGTTAAATCAAAATTAAGGATTCATGCACATGTTTGGACAAACATACGGGCAACCCTCGTTTATCCTTTCAAAGTTGCAGATTACACGCACTTAACAACATGCGGGTGGGTGAGTTTTTACATTTTGAGTATGTTCGTTATGCCTGATTTACAGTGGAACATTTTAGAAAAAAAGTTTAACTTAATTTTGAAGAAAAAGTCTTTCAGAAATCAAATCTCTTTTATTAAAGATTTTCTTTAATTTTCAAACAGTTTTGTTCGTTATGCCCGTTACAGTGGAGCATTTTGACAAAAAGTTTGACTTAATTTTGATGAAATCAAACATATTTTATTAAAGTTTCGATTCAATTTTTTTTAATTTTCATTTTTGGTCAAGAAAAAAACCAAAAATTTCCACTGTACTCGTAGTCATCATCCTGAAAAACGAATTGATATTTTAAAGAAAAAGTCTTTCAGAAATCAAATCTCTTTTATTAAAGATTTTCTTTAATTTTCAAACAGTTTTGTTCGTTATGCCTGTTACAGTGGAGCATTTTGACAAAAAGTTTGACTTAATTTTGAGGAAATCAAACATATTTTATTAAAGTTTCGATTCAATTTTTTTTAAATTTTCATTTTTGGTCAAGAAAAAAACCAAAAATTTCCACTGTACCCATAGTCATCATCCTGAAAAACGAATTGATATTCAAATGATTCCAAAGGGAATGATGAAGAAAGTAACAAACGACGATTTCGACCCCCCCAAAAATGGTCGGTAATAAAAATAAACAGCAAGTGCAACTTCACAGAGTAAAAAAGGGTGTCATAGCGGGATAAGCCGGGATATCGACCAAACTCATACCCAAACAGGAATTACGAGAAGGTATATGAGTGTACAATTGATGGGGAGACACAGAATTGAAATGGGGAATGGTGGTTGACATCAGTTGCAAAAATTAATGTTATCCCCTTGATGCCATCACAGACACAGACACAAAACTGACTGTATGCCAAATGTCCTCCTACGCCTCTCTAACTGAAACTGTTTCCTGTTCATGGGGATGAAGAAGTGAGTTATGACATTGCAAACAGGATGACTTTCCATATTACACAAAGTTTGACTTTTTAAACTATTGGGTTTGGGTTGTTTTTTTTTTTTTTTTTACATCCGTCGAAGTTTGGTTAGGTTTTTTGTTTGTTGGGGGTTTAGAAGACCCTTTTTTTCATATCACTTACTGGGCATGGAAAATTATAGGGGAGTGGTGATTTTGCAATTTATTGTGGTGTTACACACATAAAGTTTATTTTTGCAAAAAAAAAAATAAAATAATAAATTTCAATGTCAATGGGATTTTATTGTAAAAATTGTATTTCCTCTCGTTGTTGTTCTTCTAAAAAATAAATAAGGACATTTTCTCCTCATCTTTGTAATACCCTTAAAAGGAGTTTTTTTTTTTAGAAAGGATACACACAGAGAGTAAATTATAATTTTTGGGAATGCTACACACTTTTTAATTGAGTTATGAGAAGTAATTTTAGCAAAATTTCAAAATTTAATTGAGTTAACTCTCTTGTTGTGTAGTTTATTTATTAAAAGAAAAAGGGGTGTATGGATGAGGTGAAAATTACATTTTCCAAGTTAAATAATTTTTGTGTGTTTAAATTGGAATTTTGGGGGAGTCGCAAAAATTATTAGTTTTAATCAGGCTATTGGGGTGTGAATTTTGTGGTGAATACTTTAACTTTTGAAAATGTTATTCATTGGTATTTTTCTTTTTCTATTGAAAAATTTGTTGAGAGGAAATGCAAAGTTTTGTTGAAATTATTTTGAGAAAATTATGAAAATATTATGCAAAGTTTTTGGAGAATTATTCTTGCTTTCTGTAAGAAATTGTGTCAATTTTTTGTCAAAGGATTTATTTCAAAATGTATTGGCTTTTGTATATCGATTCTAGGACTTTGAGTTTATAGAACATTTGGAAACAAATTTATCTAAAAGGGAGAATTTCGTCAATGTGAAATAGATTTTTGATTTTTTTTAAGAGAAGCGCAAATCATTTTAGGAAAAAGAATTTGAAAATTTATGTTTTTCAGATTTTCGAAAAAAATCTAAGGTTAACCTCTTGCGGAAAAAAACGCATTTAAAAAAATTTCCTCCGAATCCATCGGGTTGCTACATCAATACAAAGGTTTCTTTAAGCTCTATTCCTAATATTTATGCTTTTAGGAACAAGAATTTAAAAGTTAATATTTTTCAGATTTTCGAAAAAATTCCAAGGTTAACCTCTGCGGAGAAAAACGCGTATAAAAAAATTAATCCAAATCCATCGAATAAAAAATCAAAAGAAATGTCTCTTAAAGTTCTTTTCCTATGGCCTATCCACTTAAGGTACAAGAATTTAAAAATCTGTATTGTTCAGATTTTCGAAAAAATCCTAGCTTAACCTTGCGGAAAAAAACGCATTTAAAGAAATTTCCTCCAAATCCATCGAGTAATACATCAAAAGAAAGGTCTTCTTAAGCACTATTCATTTGGCCTATGCACTTTATTAACAAGAATTTAAAAGTCAATATTTTTCAGATTTTCGAAAAAAATCCAGGGTAAACCTCTTGCGAAAAAAATGCATTTAAAAAAATTCCTACAAATCCCTTGAGTAAAACATCAAATGAAAGGTCTCTTTAAGCTCTATTCCTATGGTCTATGCACTTTAGGAAAAAAATTTATAAGTTAATATTTTTCAGAATTTCGGCAAAAATCGGAATTTCGGAAAAATACGCATTTAAAAAATTTTTCTCCAAATCCATCAGGTGAGGCATTAAAACAATAGTTTCAAAGCTCTATTCCTAAGAACTATGTACTTAAGGAACAAGAATTTAAAAATCTATATTTTTCAGTTTTTCGAAAAAAAAAAAAATAATCCAAGGTTAACCTCTTGCGGAAAAAACGTATTAAAAAAAAATTTCCTCCAAATCCATCGAGTAATACATCAAAAGAAAAATCTATTAAGCTCTGTTCTTATGACCTTAGCACTTAAGTAACAGGATTTTCAAAAATTATATTTTTTTTTCAGATTTTCGAAAAAAATCCAAGGTTAACCTCTTGCGGAAAAAAACGCATTTTGAAAAATTTCCACCAAATGCATCGAGAAATAAATCAAAAGAAAGGTCTCTTTAAGCTCAATTCTTATGACCTATGCACTTTAGGTACAAGAATTTAAAATCTATATTTTTCAGATTTTCGAAAAAAAATAAAAATTAACCTCGTGTGGGAAAAAACGCATTTGAAAAAAATTCCTCCAAATTCATCGAGTAATACATCAAAAGAAAGGTCTCTTTAAGCTCTCTTCCTATGGCCTATGCACTTTATTAACAAGAATTTAGGAGTCAAAATTTTTCAGATTTTCGAAAAAAATCCAAGGTTAACCTCTTGCGGAAAAAAAAACGCATTTAGAAAAAATTTCCTCCAAATCCATTGAGTAATACATCAAAAGAAAGGTCTTTTTAAACGCTATTCTTATGGCTTAAGAACTTTAGGAACAAGCATTTAAAAGTCGATATTTGTCAGATTTTCGTAAAAAAAATTAGGGGACGAAAAAATCGCTTTTAAAAACTTCGTCTAAATCCATTGAGTAATACATCAAAAAAGAGTTTAAGATATCATAAGGCTAACTATAACTAGGCACTCCTAGGAATCATCCAAAATTATCCCTTATTCAGATTTTCCCCCCTAAAACGGTCATTCATACCTTTAACAAAAATAAAATCCCCAATTTGTCACTTAGTGCTTATCACTAATGAATATTTTCTCACCCAAAAAATTACAATTAGCGTTTTCAGCATCCGCTCACGTTTTCTTTCCCAAAAATACAAGCAAGGATAACAAACACACAACAACAAAAACAAAAAAAATCCTTACAAAAAATCAAATCCAAAATAACGCACCTTCCCTTTTTGTGTGTGTCTGTGTTCATATTTACCCTAATAGCTGTTTGCTTATCCTGCCAATATGTTAACAACAAATTTTCCAAAGCAAAGTAACACCAAAAAATGGTGCCGAATACTAAAGCCCCTGGCAAGACCAATATCTATATACATTGCAAAGTTACAACATAGGGACAACATCTACTAACACCTCACCTCTGTTGTTGAAACCTTCTTCCGTGATTTCCTCAATTGAAGAATAAAAGCCGCACGAAATAAAAGGTATCCTCTCGTCTTCGCTTCGCCATCTTTTCATGATCCTCTCCAACTTCAGACATCTCTTCTGGTGTAATCTGAATGAAGCCATCTTAAAGGCGAGACCAAAAAGCAAAGTCTTAGAATTTTTACTTTTTTTTGTTTTCTTCGATTGTAGACGTTATTTGCTTCTTCTCCCCACACACACAGAAATGGTACAGGTATATCTTCATACTCCTTCTATTTTTCTTAAATTTTTTGTTCAGTTTCACGAAAAAGGAAGCCCCGAAGGCAAACATATGCGAGAGAGCACATCCTGCAAATTCTACTTGCTTTCGGCTGCTCTGAACTTTCTCATCAAACCGTCACGACCACTTTTATTCTCTCGAATTGTATGCTTCACTTCGCGATGAGTATAAAGTCCTTTCCCAGGACTTTCTTCCTTCACTTTGTTTGTGTGTGTGTGTGTGTGTTTATGTTGCATAGAATGAAAATTGTATTCGAAATGAAAATTGAATTACCAAGGATTTAGATTTTACCCAGATTTCCGCATTCAAAAAACAACAAACGTACAAAAAAATTTAATACATTTCTGCCGCCACTGCCATTGCTTTCGTTGGCGTTCATTGAAAAATCCTTAATGGCGACAAGGCTCGCAATGGCTTAAGTGTTTTTCTTCTGGGTTCTGGCGGGGCCATGGAGAACCTAGTCCCTTTTTCTTGTACTGTAACATTTTTTTTCGGTTTTCCTTTTTTTTTTTTTTTTTTTGGAAAATCGTGTGATTTTGTTATTTCAATTTGATTGGTAATGAAATGCTTAAATGTACCGTTGAACAATTGGGTAACATCAATTTTGGTGAACAATATTTGGCAAGGACTTCTTCTTCTTCAATTTTCCCTTCATTTTACTTTTACTTCGCCACCACATCAACATCATCCATATTAACTGTGCCAATATTTTGGATTCCCATTTTTTTTTTGGGGGGATTTTAAGAAACTTTTTTTTGTTACATGTTTTTGAGCGTCTTGGACCGTTTTGAGGAAACATTAAATTGATGAATTGTTTTGGTATTTTTTGATGCTGTTTTTTTATTTTTAAGGGAATTGGTTGAAAATAAAAAAAAAAGGAAGGGTCTATTCTCAGGTTGAATTAGCATAATTTTTTCAGTTTACGTTCGATATTGGGATAAGTGGGGATTTATTTTTATGTTGGCGAATAAATCATTTTGTTTTTTTTTTTTTTTCTATCAGGATTTTGTCATTTGCACTTTTGTCGATTAAGTTTAAGTCGATAGTAATAAAATTTGGGATTTATGTATATAAAGTTTTCTTTAAAGTCAAGGTCAGGAAAACTTTTGCAATAAATATTTTTGAATTCAATAAATAGTAACTTACTTTTAGTGACCAGCAATACTTCAAGGAATAAGGAGTTGGTAAAATCTATTGTGAACATGGTCCTCATAGTACAGGTAAAATAGTACATAAAATCAAGAAATAAAAAAAAACTTGTTCCACTCATGAAACTTGGCAAAAAGTTTGCTTTTGGGATAAGAACAAAGTACAAAAAAAAGTCTATAAAAAAAAGTTGGGTGGAAGGGTGTTTTTTCGCGGACTCTTGTCCGCGGCTTTTTGGTACCAATTACAGATTTTACTGTCTCTTCGAAAAAAACACCCTTTCACCAAATTTGTTTTTATAAAAACAATTTATTCTTGCTTTCTATCCCAAATTCAATGTTTTCACCAAATTTCATTAGGGTGACCCATCATTTTTGTTTTCACTCAAAAAAACACCCTGGCAACCATGATATTTTTATAGACACTTTAGATTCTTGTTTCTTATCTTAAAAGTAACATAATTGCTAAATTTCAATAGGTTACCACCAATATTAATCTATTATTACACACTTTTTCAAATATACCCATATTTTCTTTACTTCTAAAAAAAACACCCTTTCACATAAAAAAAATTTATAGACTTACATTATTCGTAGTTCCCATGGGAAAGAGAACATATTTTATGAATTTCGTAAGGGTACCATTTATACCATTGATTTTATTGGACTTATCGCGGATTTTTCCCTTTTTCCCAAAAAAAACACCCTTTAACCTAAAATATTTGTATAGACTTTTTGAGTTCTTGCTTTCTGTTATAAATGAAACATTTTTACCAATTTTCATTGGTGTAACAATGTTTTCATGTCTCTCAAGTTAGCAGAGCAAGGTCAGCAGAACATATGTTTTGTTATTGGATCTTTTAGTGCTTATTAAGTGCTAATTAAGTGCCCCAAAATTAAATTAAGTGCTCCACTACTTTTGGAGAAAATTAATGTTCTGCTAACTTGATTTAAAGTTAGCAGAGCAATTACCAGAAAATGCCCTAAACTGCTCGTAGAAAAATCGGGTTTGGTATAATATTTAGGTGCTAATTAAGTGCTCTACGAATCCCAAAAAAAATTTCCAAAAAAAATTTTTTTTCCAAAAATAATTTTTTTTCTGTGATTTTCGAAAAAAAATTTTTTTTTTTTTTTTCAAACTCTTAAATAATTAAGTGCTTAACTAATATAAGTTAAGTACCCCATTTTCCGAAGAATTTTCCAAGATTTTCCATTAAAAAAAAATATTTTCATTTTCCATACAAATTCATGTTCTGCTAACTTGAATTTTGATTTTTTCAAAAAATTCCACTTTTTTCGACAAAATTCGAATTGAATAATTAAGTGCTCGACTAATTTGAATTAAGTGCTCCATTTTCCGAAGAATTTTCCGAGATTAAAAAAAAAAAAAAATTGTCATTTTCCATACAAATTCGTGTTCTGCTAACTTAAATTTTGATTTTCTCAAAAAATAAATTTTTTTTCGACAAAATTCAAATGGAGTAATTAAGTGCTCGACTAATTTGAATTAAGTACCCCATTTTCCGAAGAATTTTCCGAGATTTTCCATTAAAAAAAAATATTTGCATTTTCCATACAAATTCGTGTTCTGCTAACTTGAATTTTGATTTTCTCAAAAAATAAATTTTTTTTTGACAAAATTCAAATGGAGTAATTAAGTGCTCGACTAATTTGAATTAAGTGCTCCATTTTCCGAAGAATTTTCCGAGATTAGCAGAACACGAATTTGTATGGAAAATGACAATTTTTTTTTTTAATGGAAAATCTCGGAAAATTCTTCGGAAAATGGGGTACTTAATTCAAATTAGTCGAGCACTTAATTTTGAAATGTCATTAAAAATAAGAAATTTTGAAAAATAAATGATAAGTAAGTGACCATTTTTCAAATGTATTAATAAGAAATAACTCCCTGAATGGCTGAACTGAAATAATCGTATACCTACCTATTTGAAATTGAAATTTTACGTTTCGTCATCATAATGGTTAACTTTTCCTTACATCTCTGCTTTAACTCGTATGACATCGTAAACCAATCATTTTATATAAAAAGCAGTTAGCAGAATACTCTTAAAATAGCAGTGAAATCATAATTAGCAGTGAAAATTTTCTATATAACAAAACCAATGAAGTAACAAAAAGCAGGGAGCGTTTTTGCTTACAAAAGTAGTGAAAAAATTACAAGCAAAGAAAGTACAAAACAAAAAGAACTGGAGCAAACTATTTTCTGTTTAGTGGAAGAGCAGAGTGATTGAAACCAGCTATTGAATTTCCGCCTCAGCTTTATTTCGTCCTGTACGTCAGCATGATCGTTTTTGATTGGAGACTCAATTTTTTTAGCGAAGGTTTTTACTGCAGTTATGAAAGGCTATCCAGTTTAGTTTCGAGTTCATCTTTTTTAAGTATATACATATACTTTGAAATTGTTCGCAGTAGGTACTTTTTCCTGTTCTTTGTCACAACCCTGCCCTATCCATTCTTGAAATAAAGCGAGTTTAAATGCCTTATACTTGATATCAGCTACCGACAAACAAGTATCTAAAGTAAAAGCCAAAAAAAAAATATCAAAAAAGCCATTTAATAACCTAAAGTGTTGTAAACCGAAAACAAATCACCACCCTATCCAACACCACCTCTTTCCTAGGTGAGTTCGTTTCCTGTGGTAACAATGTTCTTTATTTCTTTTTCAAACACTTCTCTTCTCTATCAAACAGCAATTCACACACACACAAACAAAGTGTGAACCAAAAGAAAAATCGTTAAATGTGCAAACTGTCATCACGCTCTTTACAAAACGAAAATCCTTCTGGCAGTTTGCCTCCAAAATAGAAAGATGGACCTGTGTCCTTCCTGTATCTATCGCCTCTATAGTCCTTAGGTTCTGTTCTGATGGCGTTCTAACTCTGACTCTGCTCTGCACACACAATCATAAACGGATCACTGAACGAAATATTTCTAGCAAAAGAAGACAAGTGTCATCGCGCAACTTAGCATGACTTTGGTCTTCTTTCGTGTCGTCCTTTGCTTACTTTCCTGATATAGCTGATGACTGGGTTCTAGCCAGAAACGAAACGAGATGATGTGAACCTTTTTTGATTCATAGAATCCCCTTTCGAAAACTAAAA